>NC_136915.1:29242529-30504315 GCF_949752795.1 Hyperoodon ampullatus | reverse complement strand
GGACACTGATATCAGGATTTTAGCCAGCAAAACAGGTGAGGTTGCAGGGTCTCTGGAATCGACTCCCCCCCAAGCACATCTAGCAGAGATGCCTGGACCATGCACCATGCTCAAAATTCCAATTCAAGACTGATTGTGGACCAGGACCTCCAGAGAACTCCTCCCACCCCCAGACAGGCTAGGGAGACACTTCTAGGAAGACATAGCCCTACTAGAGATTGTCTGAAGTCAGAAAATTAAGCAGGAGAAGGTGGGCGAGGATAGTAGGAAGAGAGCCCAGGAACAAGAGGCAGGATTAGGTGCCACCTTAGGATGAGAACATCTGCTGCCCACGCAAGGCTGAAAACAACAACACTGGGATCTTGCTGGAGGCGTTGCTTCCGGCCTCACAGTGTGACTCACAGTGTGACTCACAGTGTGTGCAGCTGTGAGTCCCACTTGCTCCTCTGCCCCTCCCCCCAACTGTGGAGCTCAGAGAATGGCATCAGAGAGTGGACTGAGAGCCCAGCTCTGGTGCAGCTCCCTAGGTGAGGGAGGGAGCCCAACACAGGGGCCGCGGAATACAAGGAGGAAGAAGGTGGCACTGGGCCTCCATGCATTCATTCATTTATTCACTCCTTCATTCAACAAATATTTATTGGGCGCCTACAAAGTATCAGCGCTGAGAGTACAAACATGAGCAAGGGGCAGACATATCCGTGATCTCAGGAAGTTTACGGTCAAGAAAGGAGACAGATTTGAATCAGACAATCACAGAAATAGAGGTAAAATGATGATTATAATCAGTGCAAGGTGCAAGAGGCACGTGGTCTCATGAGTGCATGTAACAGGGACTGACTTGTCTAGAGCTCAGAGGGGCTTCCCTAAGGCAGTAGCTTGTGGCCTGAGACCAGAAGCATGTGGGGGATTGTCCACGTGAAAATGAGCAGAACACCCAGGCAGAGGGGACAGGGGCCATGTGGGGGACACTGTGGCAGGACAGTTGTGGTACTAGGATCGCCGAAGAGGAGCAAAACATGTGTGAGCCGTGAGTGAGTGGAAGGATTCCACTGACATGGTGTCACCTGGAAGAAGCCTGAGTGAGTAATAGTAGCTAACACTCATGTAACCATAACTAATAATATATCCAATGTTAATATAACTACTAATAATATGACCAATCAGAGCTAAAACTTATATAGAATTTACTCCATGCCAGACACTGATCCAAGCCCTTTGCATGTTAAGCCATCTAATTCTCACAGTGATTCTGGGAGGTAAATACTATTGCTATGTCCGTTTTACATATAACACCCACAGTTGTTAAGTAACATTCCCAGGGTCACACAGCTAGTAAGTTGTGGTACCCAGATGCAAACCCAGGGAGTTGAGCTCCAGCATCTGACTCCAGAGCCTGAACCGCCACCCTGTTTACTGAACACCTACTCTATGCCGTGCCCTCAGTCATTGATTTACACGCATGTCCTGTTGGCTCCTTACGGAATCACTGTGGGGTGGGTACTGATAGTACCAGCTCTATTTTGTAGATGAGGAAACTGAGACTCAGAGACAGAGTGGGGCTTGCCCAAGGTCACACAATTTGTACATGGAGCAGCTGAGTTCAGAACCCAGGGCTCCAGCATTGCAGGGATGGGTAGAGGAATAAGAAAAGGCTAAGGGGCTTCCCTGGTGGCGCAGTGGTTGAGAGTCCGCCTGCCGATGCAGGGGACACGGGTTCGTGCTCCGGTCCGGGAAGATCCCACATGCCGCGGAGCGGCTGGGCCCATGAGCCATGGCCGCTGAGCCTGTGCATCCACAGCCTGTACTCCACAATGGGAGAGGCCACAACAGTGAGAGGCCCGCGTACCGCAAAAAAAAAAAAAGAGAAAAAAGGAAAAGAAAAGGCTAAGGATGTCAGCACAAGTAAAGGGACCACTTGGGGATCTTTCAGCGTCAACAGACAGACTCATTCACTACTTCAGGGAAAAGAAGATTTGTTGAAATTACACATGTGCATGGGTATGATATAATAAAAAAAGTAAATATTTGTTCTGTGTCCTGGTTGCCCAGCACACAGCTCCTAAAACCATTGGCATCTCCAGAGCATTAAGAGTGTCTTTTGTGTGCTAATGAGATGATTGGTGGCTGGGAGCCCCTCCAGAGCTGCAGGATGGGGGCTGGCTGCTGAAAGAGGCATGATTGGAATTTTCAGCCCCACCGCCACACAAACTCCCACACTGCCACCTCCAGGGAAGGGAGAGGGGCTAGAGATTGAGTTAGTCACCAATGCCCTGCGATTTAGTCAATCGTACCTACATAATGAAACCATGGTAAAAATCTCTAAACGACTGGGTTTGGAGAGCTTCTGAGTTGGTGAATTGAGGTGCTGAGAGGGTGACGGGCCCAGAGAGGGCATGGAAACTTCGAGCTCCTTCCCCATATCTTGCCCTATGCCTCTCTTCCATTTGGCGGTTCCTGAGTTGTAGCCTTTATAATAAATCAGTAAATATAAATAAAGTGATTTCCTGAGTTCTGTGAGCTGTTCTAGCAAACTACCAAAACTGAGGAGGTGTTATGGGAACCCCCGATTTATAGCCAGTCAGTAAGAAGTACAGGAAGCCCAGAACTGGCAAGTGGTGTCTGAAAGGGGGTGGTGGTGGGCAGTCTTGTGGCACTGGGCCCTTGAACTTATGGGGTCTGATGCTAACTCTGGGTATTTAGTTTCAGAATTGAACTGAATGGTTAGACACTCAGCTGGTGTTGGAGAATCAGAGAAATTGTTGCTGGTGTTGGAAAACCCCGCATATTTGTTGTCAGAGGTGTTGTGAGTAAAAACAGATCAGTGGGTCGTGGCCAACTGATGGAAAGGCCTCCCTTGTATCCAGGGGTGGCTCACATGGCCCTCAGCGCACTTGGCAGGGGATGGAGGCCATTGCTCACCCGGGAGGTGGTGTGAGCGGCCTGAAACGTGTCTAGTTTATCTGGGTTAAATAGAAGCAGTTAGCAAAGGGTGTCAGCAGGGAGGAAGTGGGGGTCAGGGGTCTGATCGGGAGGAGGCTGCATGGGGCAAGGTCAATGCTGAGGGTTACAGGTGAGGATGAGCAGAAAGGGGTGGAGAGCAGGCGGGAGGACCATGTTAGTGACACACAGAGAAAGAGGTAAACGCACAGAACTCTGGTTAACGGGTGAACGGAGAAGGCTGACCGACCCTGACATTTTGACAGGAAGGAAGGTCAGCACGTGGGGGGGTCAGTGTATCCGAGCACCATGAATGTCCACAGGGCAAGCTGTCAGTGTGGCAGAACGTGGCCGGGGAGTAGCGAGGCTGAGGCCAGTCTATGCCTCGAGAGTCAGTTTCATGGACTTTCGCAGGGGCGAAATGCAAGTGGGCCAGACAGCCGACAGATCAGAATGATAGGGTGGCGGGATGCCTGTGTGTCAGAAGGGCAGTGTGGCGGAATGGCTGCATATTCCAGTGTCAGTTGCGGGGAATGTTGCTTTGACGGGCTCTCTGTGAATGGGAATGTCAGCGAGGCCTGCAGCTGGGGAGAGCTAGCAACCTTGACCTCTATTCCCTGGGACCCAGGCCACGTAACACCAGGCGGTGGGGGCTTGGCGTGCTCTTAGCAGGCAAGAGGTAGCCGGTGAGGCTCTGCTTTCCCATCCTGATAGGAGATTTAAAAGAGGGGAAAGGAGGTGTATTCGTTTGCTCGGGCTGCTATAAGAAAGTACCACAGACTGACTTAAAAAACAAAAATGTATTGTGTCACCGTTCTGGAAGCTGGAAGTCAGAGATCAAGGTGTCAGCAGGGTTGGTTTCTTCTGAGGCCACTCTCCTTGGCTTATAGGTGGCTATCTTCTCCCTGTGTCTTCACGTGGTCTTCCTTCTGTGTGTGTCCCTGTCCTAATCTCTTCTTATAAGGACACCAGTCATATTGGATTAAGGCCCACCCACATGACCTCATTTTACCTTAACCACTTCTTAAAAGCCCTATCTCCAGATACAGTCACATTCTGCAGTACCAGGGACTTGGGACTTCAACATATGAACTGGGGGTGTGGGAGAGACACAATCCAGCCTGTAACAGGAGGCAATTAGGGAAACGGAGTTAAGTAGTTATTCAGTGTCAGGACTGGGTAGAGAGAGAGGCAGCCACCAGATGTCAAGGGTTCAATCAGGGAAGACTTCTTGGAGGAAGCAGGATGGTTGACAGAACTTGGTGTAGACCCATGGAGACTACAAGCAGCCCACCGGTGCCTAAATCTGTGGAAAACTGAGAACGCTTAAATGTAGAGATAGGGAAAATTCAGGAAGAAGAAACCTCCCAGAAAGCTCTGACCTAGAGGCTACCTCCAGTGGAAACCCTGTGAGACTGAATTCCAAGCGAGACTGAATTCCAATCTCCCCAAAGTAGGGCTAGGCTTCATAACTAATAGCTGTTTTCGTCCCATTTTTGAGAGACTTTGAAGTTTTAAGAGCATGGGCTTTGGGGTCTGACCAGTCTGGGTTCCAGTCAGGACTCTGTCATGGTCTGTGTCACCTCGGACAGTCACATGACTTCCCTGAGCCTCAGTTTCCTCATCTACTCAATGGGAATGACCCTAGTGCCAACTTCCCATGCTTATTATTGAGATGGCATTGTGGAAGCACTTAGAGCAGAACTTGGCCAGTAACAGGGCTCAGTAAACGGCAGTGAGACGATGAGTCTGCAGGTCTTGGATTTTATAACTCCCTCCCCAGACCCAAGTCCCCGACAGAGGGGTCCCCCCTCACCATGTGTCCTTCAACTGGGGGAGACTGCCAGCACCAACCAGGCCCTCTCCTCCCTGCACAAGTCACCCCTTCCCCTCCTTCAGTTCTTGGCTCACGTATCTCCTCGCTGGGCCAAGCTAATTAAAATCACAACACTTAACATTCCCTATCCTTCGCCCCAGCTTCATTTTTCTCATGAAACTCGCCACATTGTACATACTCTCTGTCTTACTCATTAGCGTTTGTAGTCCATCTCCCCTGTCTCAAGAATGACGGTTCCAGGAGTGCAAGGAGTTTTATGTTGTGCTCCCCAGCTCCTAGAAAAATACCTGAATCAAAGGCAATGCTTAATAAATGCTTGTTGCCTGAGTGAGTCAAAGTGAGGTGCCAGTGCCATGGGGCAGGAGCTACAGGACACAGGCAGTCCCAGGAGGCCACTGAGTCCTCAGGTTCATGGGAACTAGCGGGGTGGGGTGGTGTTCCCATCCTGTCTTTTCCTGGGGCTTAAGGATGATCAGGGGGCTGTGACACCAACCCTGCCCAGACCTCCATGGATCGAGCCAGCCAGCTTTGCAGGGAGGACAGGAGAAGTGGCCACTCAGGTATAAAGCCTGTAGCCGGAGCAGCTATATCTGAAACGCAAATTTCTCTCCCTGTGGTTTGCCCATTTCTGGCTCAGTTGACTGAGACACCTCATTTCACGGCCTCTGATTACCAGGGAAAAGCCCAGGAAGTGGTGGGGGGCGGGGGCAGTGCAGTGGTCTCTGCCCAAGACACCACCCCATTCCGGAACCCTGACCCTGAGCTAGGTAGAGTACTACTCTCTGTACCCAGAGCTGGTGACCACTGGGCCTGCTGTTCATGGTGTTCAGCATCGTCCCCCTCCCCCTTCCTCAAGTGTACAAGGGGAATCCCGAGTCTCCCCTCCTCTGGGCACACTCCAGGCTGTGCTCGTCCTTCCTATGGCCAGGACTCAGGAGTAGATGTAACCCCGGGTGTGCTCTGAGCAGCAGAGGTGCAGAGACACACATGAAAACACCTGGGTGGTTATATGTGTACGTGCACACATTTAGGTTCACATACATGTACACACACTCCAAGGTTCACGTGCTACCCTGGTCCTCAGAGCAAGATCAAAGGGCAGACTTCTGGAGAGGAAGGCTGGCCCTCACAACAGGAAGATGCTTGGCCCAGCTCCAGGCCCTTGGCCCCCAGAGAATGTCGTGACTCTGAGAGCCCCTGGTAGAGCTGGCCGGGCCCAGTCTCGGAGTTCCCAGACCTGCCCTTCCAGGGATGACCTAGGGGGCCCCTGTTTGCAGGCATGGCTGTTGTGCTGGTGGAGCTGAGGGGTGGAGCCAGTACTCAGTTGAACCCAGAGAAAGCAAAATCGGAGCCCTTAGGATGCTTTCCAGGTGAATTGAGACCCTAGAGCCTAGAGAGGGATGGGGCTAGGACTGGGCTAGGACAGGATGGAGCCGGGAAGGAGCTGACGTTGGCACTGGGGAAGGAGCTGACGTTGGCACTGGAGCTGGGACTGAGGTTGACAATGGGGCTGGGGCTGGTGGGTGGCTGGATCCCTGATCCTGCCCTGGGGAGCAGACATAAGCTCCTGAGGGTCTTCAGCAGAGCTGGAAAGTCATGAGACAAGGACTTGGTTGCAGTTGGTCCAGTTCTACATTAAGCAGTGGCTGATGGATGACTTGACTTTTTGGCTGATGAGGTGAAATAAGAGTGAGGCAATGACAGCCTGAGCCTGGGGTCTGCCCTGAAACATTGACAGCAAAAGTGCCAACCGTACCTAGAGGGGTGGGATAGGGAGGGTGGGAGGGAGACATAAGAGGAGGAGATATGGGGATATATGTTTATGTATAGCTGATTCACATTGTTATACAGCAGAAACTAATGCACCATTGTAAAGCAATTATACTCCAATAAAGATGTTAAAAAAAAACACAGCATGGCCAACTTAAAAATTGCTTCAAAATTTAAAAGGCTAGATCTCATGTTAAGTGTTCTTACCATAATAAAATTTTTAAAATTTAAAGTACAAAAAAAAAACAAAAAAAGAGTGCCAACCTTCCAAACAGCCCCTTGCCTATCCTGGCAGATGTGGTCTTCCCTGAAGCAGGGAGAGGGACAGGACAGTCCCTAGAGTGTCTGTGACCGAGATGTCAGACTAGGATCCCCAGACCCTCCCCACCTATGTCTGTGAGATGGGCCTCCATCTTTCCCCCCTCCCCCACCCTCCACCTGCCCAAGACTCAGCCCTCTCACCAGAAGGGCTCTGTAAGCTGGAATCCACAGTCCTGGGGCCGGGGGAGGGAACTGGATAGAACTGGAGTCAGAAAGACATGATCTAAACCCCACTTCCACCAAGCTGTGAAAATCACTTTAGAATATAAATAAACACAAGCAAACCAGCTGTGTGGCCTCTGGCAAGTCACTTAGCCCACTGAACCTCAGTTTCCTCATCTGTAAAATGGGAACAGTACACTTTCCTTCATAGACCCTGAGGTTGAGGTGGAAGAGCCACATTCAGCTCAAGGAGTCTGGGTTCTGCCGCCCCAGCTGGTCCTCCCAGGGTGGGCTTGAGTCTCAGGAGTAGGCAGCCAGAGCTGGAGTGGGGATCAGGGTGGAAGAGAGGGGACCCCAACTGCTCTTCATATCCTTTCTCCAAAGCATCCAGGTTCTGGTCAGGAAGGAGCCAGGACCAAGTTCAGCAGAAACTGCCCAGAGTCTTTCCTGGGCATAAAAATTTGTGTCCATCCCATACAAGCAGCATTTACTGAGCAACTTCTGAGCCTGGTGTGGGATGTATGTAAGCAAGAAGGCAAAGGTCTGCCCTGTGTGTAAGAGGATCCCCCAGAGAGAGGCGAGACACAGACTCAAATGACCATCACATGAGAAAAACCAAGAGATGTAGGCCACAGCATTGCCAGGTAAGATACAGGAGACCCAGTTAAATTCAAATTTCAGACAAATAACAAATAACTTTTTCATGTAAGTATGTCCCACACAATATTTGGGACACATCTATACTCAAGTTATTCATTATTTATCCAAAATTCACAATAAATTGGGCATCCTTTACTTTTATTTGCTAAATCTGACAACCCTAGTCATAGGTAAGGCAGCTGTGTGGGGTCAGATGATCTCAAGTTCAAATTCCAATTCTCCCACCAGAGAATAATCATTTAACCTCTCTGGGCCCATGTTGCCTCATCAATGAAATAAATTCTATTTCTTGACCTGAGTGGTGTTTACATGGCTGGATGCTTTATAATTACTTGTTATATTGTACATTTATACTTTACATAATTTTCTGTGTGTATGTTATATTGCTCAGCAACAATAACAAAATATTAAATTTTTAAAATATACATTAAATGAGATAAAGTATGTAGCTGGCCCCTGGCATAGCGCCTGGTAAGTGCTCAATTTTTTTCATAGGAACACAAATGTTACTAGAAGCTCCAAAGGTTATGACAGCACAGAGTAGGCAAAGAGTCCTTCCAGCTGGGAAAATCCCTGAAGACTTCATGGAGGAGGTGATATCTGGATTCTGAAGGAGAAGATAGATTTCACGAAGGCAGAAGTAGGCAATGTCAAATACTATGCCATTTGAAAAGAGCGGTGACAGGGGGGTTTAGAAAGCTCACACTGGCAGCTGTGAAGGGAAAGAGACAGACTGGGGTGAGCTGAGACAGGAAAGAAGAAAACTGCTGGGGAGCTGGATCTAGGTGAGAGATGACGGCAACCTGGACCAGGGTGGGGCAGAAGCCAGAGGGAACAGAGCTATGGGGGTAGAACCAATGATATGCGGGGTGAGGGAGAGAATGGGTGATGCACAGCTCAGGGTACCAGTGCATTAAGAAGAAATGCAAAAGTCAGAAGGCATCTTTGGTGCAATAGAGTCCCACCCATATTCCCCCAGCTTACTGCCAACAGCTGCAACTCTCTTCCTGGTTGAGCGAGCAAGCTCAGACCATACACAGGGCAAGCTGGAAGTGCCCGAAGTTGGTGGCAGCCCATGACCAGTGGAAGTTGGTGAATAAACACCCCTGTTTCTTCATCCTTGTTTGGGATAACTCCAAGACATGTTCTATGCTATCTGCAGCAGAACTACACTCCAGTTGTCCATAATGGCAACTTGTTCACATCACATTCTGCACCGGCTTCCTTCCCTTCTGTCTCACTTCCCTTTCCCCTACCACTGTTTCCCAGGTCACCTCCCCAATAAGCTAGTTGTGCTTGAATCCTTGTCTCAGGGTCTGCTTCTAGAAAACCCCAACTAAGATCTGAAATTTGATTAGGTAGTGACCTCCCCGTCACAGGAAGTATGCAAGGAGCAGCCTAACAACTTTCCTTGCAAGATCACAAAGTAAGGCTCACTTCAGCATTGGGTGGAAACCAGCTTTTATTCTTGCAAATTCATCAGACATTGCCCATGCACCTAGTCAGGGGGTACTTGGCTCTGCTGAGGAGAATGTGGTCCCTGCACCCATGTCCGTGGCTCATAGCTGGGGCAGGGGTCAGGATGCTGGCTCACGGGCATTCTCTGGGTCACGCTAAGACAGAGTCCAGCACAAGAAATGTTGGGTGGCAACAGTAGAGGAGGGGTCTGTCCACAGTCTCTTCTCCCTGTGGCCCGCAAGGCCTGGGGTCCCCACTGCTCCCCACACCAGGCGAGCAGACCTCGGCCCTCATTAGCGTGGGCATGAAGAGGCGACTGTGAGTCAGACTCATTCCCTCAAGAGCTTCTGCTCAGTCCCATTTCTGGGAAGATCGCTCATCAGAGTGGGTTGTGAAAGTTTCAGAGCAGTTTCTGAGTCAGGAGATTGTTGGGAACATCATGGCCTAGGGGGCTGGGGCCACACTGGTCTGATCAATGAACATAACCAGCTCAGATGCTCCCAGCCTCCTCCAGGCTCTGCTGAAGGCTCTCTGTACCACACTCGGCAGAGAGGGGCCAGGCCCTGTCCCCACGGGTCCTGTTCCCCATCACCTGAGAGGCCAAGGGCTCCCTCCTGGTTCTGCCACTGACACCGAGCAAGCTTCCTCTGCTCCAGCCCTCGGGTTCTTCATGGGGACAGGCTTGGCTCTGCTAGGCTAGGAGGACTGGTGAAAAGGGACAACGCAAGGAAAATGAATTCTCTAGTGTATATTGAGAACCCCCCCATAGGCCAAACCTGTGCTGGAGACTTGAATCCAGACATAAATAAGACAAAGCCTGGTCATCATGGGGTCTCCCCCACTGGCAGGAATCAAGCCCAAAATAAACACAACAAACAGCCCTTTGCTCTAACAGAGGCCTGAATGAGGTGTTATGGGAACACAGAAGTGGGTGATCTCTTCAGTCTGGACAGGCCAGGAGGGGTCAGGCAAAGCTAAGTGAGTAGGAAGTTGGCATGACTCGTGCATTCAACAGATGTTTTTTGCTTGTCTACTGCATACAAACACTGTTTTATTTTATTTTATTTTAATTAATTTATTTTATTTTATTTTTGGCTGCGTTGGGTCTTCATTGATGCATGCGGGCTTTCTCTGGTTGCAATGAGCAGGGGCTACTCTTCGTTGCAGTACATGGGCTTCTCATTGTCATGGCTTCTCTTGTTGCAGAGCACAGGCTCTAGGTGCACAGGCTTCAGTAGTTGTGGCTCGCGGGTTCTAGAGTGCAGCTTCAGTAGCTGTGGCGTGCAGAATTAGTTGCTCCGCGGCATGTGAGATCTTCCTGGACCAGGGTTCGAACCCGTGTCCCCTCCATTGGCAGGAGGATTTTTAACCACTGCGCCACCAGGGAAGCCCCAAACACTATTTTAGGTATACAGAAATAAACAAAAAAGAACCTCCCCAAAGTCCCTGCCCTCATGGAGCTTATAGTCTGGTGGAGGGAAACAAACTAAAAACTAAAGTAATAAAGTAAAATACACAGTGTGTTGGTGACACATGCTATGGAGAAAGATAAAATGGAAAGAAGAAAGTAGGAAGTGCCAGAGGAAGAATAAGTTGCCCAATTTAAAGAAGGTCATGAAAGTTGTCCCTGAGAATGTGGCATTGCAGAGAACTGGGGGTGGTGCAGGACAGAGGGAAGAGCAAGTGCAAAGGTCCTGAGGCAGGGGTCTGCTTGGTGTGGTCAAGAAAAAGCAAGGAAGGGACTTTCCTGGTGGTCCAGTGGTAAAAAATCTGCCTTACAATGCAGGGGACGCAGGTTCAATCCCTCGTCGGGGAACTAAGGTCCCACATGCCGCGGGACAGCTAAGCCCACATGCCACAACTACAGAGCCCACACACCCTGAAGCCTGCATGCCACAACTAGAAAAGAGAAAACCTGCACACCACAACTAGAGAGAAGCCCACACGCCACAACGAAGAGCCCACGCACCACAATGAAAGATCCCGCATGCCTCAACGAA
Organism: Hyperoodon ampullatus; assembly: GCF_949752795.1. NCBI lineage: Eukaryota > Metazoa > Chordata > Mammalia > Artiodactyla > Ziphiidae > Hyperoodon > Hyperoodon ampullatus. The sequence goes on along the minus strand of NC_136915.1, from coordinate 30,493,170 downwards.
GATCCTGCGTGCTGCAACTAAGACCCGACACAGCCAAAAATAAATAAATATAAATAATAAATCTTTTTTAAAAAAAATAAACAGAAAAGAAAAGAAAAAGCGAGGAATCCAGTGCAGCTAAAACAGAGTAAGCATGGGGTAAGCAGTAGGAGGTGAGGTCGGTGGGCCGTGGGGGGCAGAGTATATAAGATCTTCAAGGCCGTGGTGAGGGCAGCAGCTTTCTCTCTGAGTGAAATGGGAAGCCAGTGAAGGGGCTTTCATCAAAGGAACAGGGTGCTCAGACATGTAGATGACAGAATGGGAATGGGGAGAGGAAGGACAAAGGCAGGGACCCCCGTGATGAGCACCCCAGGGACGAGGGTGGTGGGAATGGTCAGATTGTTGCTATACTTTGAAATTAGAGGCAATAGGATTTGGTGACAGATTCAGGGATACAGGGTATGAGAGAAAGAAAAGGATGACTCCAAAGTTTGGTGTTGCACAGCCTGAAGGGCGGGGCACCATTTCCTGTGCTGAGGAGGGCCGCAGGAGCAGCTTGCAGGAGGAAGTAGGGATTTCCAAGGAAGGAAGAATGGTAAGGGCTTTTCAGGCTGAAGGAACAGCATAGAAAAGGCGTGAATACACACGGTGTGGTCTGAAGACACCGAGTGATCCTGAGGGTTGCTAAAACCTGGAATGCATGGTGGGGTGAGGGTGAGGGTGGTTGGAGGTGGAGCTGGAAAGGTAGACTGAGGCCAGCTTGGCATTCTGGATTGATCCCTCAGGAGCCTGCAGAGGTTCTAAGAAAGAGAGGAAAGATGGTCAGAGTCACCGCTTAGAACAATCACCCCGGCCACACTGTAAAGGCTTCATTGCAGAGGGAGAGGCTGGAAACAGGGATTCCAATGGGCACCTGGCAATGGCATGGCTGGGTGGGCAGGAGATGGTGAGGCCTGAACTTGGGCAGTGGCAGTGGAGGGAGAGGAGGCCTCTCTGCAAGTAGTCAGCTGGAGAGTAACGGAAGTAAGGCATCAGGGACAACATCCAGGTTCCTAACTGGGGCACTGAGTGGTGAGTGATCTGAGACCATATAAAGGAAAGGGGTGGGGGATGGGCAGCTATCGGGGGGTCACAGACCATATGTGTGATGAGGGCCAGGGAAGGGCCCTAAGGTGGGCACGCACGGGGCTGAGTAATGCCAGCTCCAGGCTCAGGCACAGGCAGACAGGCCTTTCCACTCAGTCCCCCGGCCCTCCACCAAGGGAGGATGCAGGACAGGCCTCAGTCAAACGGACCCTCAGCCCCAGAAGGCCCCAGGCCTTCAGGAGATGCCAGACTGGGCAACCAAGTGGGGACAGAGGCTCCATTTCCACGGTCAAGGCCCAAGCCCAGCAGGACCCCCTCCCCCACTTTCATTTCAGCTGATGTAAAACTAAGTGGCACTGGGCCTGCGTGCTCTTCACATCAGCACAAGATGCTTAGTCAATAAAATAGTTGAGCCAAGTGAACTCAGCATGTGACTCCAGGAAGAGTCTTTTTTTCTAGGGGAAATGTTATCACTTTCCATTCCTGTTTAATGAATCATGGGAATTATAGCAACATTACAAATGGCTTTCTGCGCAGGCTATTACTTTGTTTCTGCAGGGTTCTAATGTCAGGCCTGCTTCACTGAGGGCTCAGACTGCCCCCGGCTAAGGAGAATAATGGTATTATTATAAGCAGTCCCCTTACAAGGCTCCAGCCCGGGAGGAGTGGTCACCCAGGACCTTACGAACTGGGTCGAAAGTGGGAAGCCCTGAGTGATTGATTTGGGGATTTCCTGGGGAGTCTGCACAGGGCACTGTCTGCTGAGACCTGGCACAGCTAAGCCACGTCTCCCAGAGCTCAGGCCGAAAAATCAGCGGGGGGTGTGGGTGAAAAGGTGGGGAAGTGGGGGGACTGGTGAGCTTTTCTCCTGAGCTGAGTGTGGAACGGAGGGAGCGGCAATGAACAGGGCAGACTCGGTCCTCAGGGGATGTGGAGTGCTCAGAGATGGGGCACCCCAAGACTGCCCTGAGCCCTGCAAGCCTGCTCTCTGTCCATGGAAGCTCCAGCCAGGGCAGGGACAGAGGAGAGGAGAAGGTGGGGTGAGGGAGGCAGGCGTCCAATCCTCACCCACAGCTGCTGCTGCATCAGGTGTGGTGCACAGAGAGAGCTGCGGGTCTGGATGGCCCTTCTCCAGCCCCCTGACCCCTCCCACCTGGGAGTGGATGATGCAAAGAGCCTGGGCATGCACCATAGCCAGTATCCTCCTTGAGAACCCCCAGTCGAGGAAAAACTTGCTGCCTAGATATAAGAATAAGCTCCACAAAGTCTTGCTTCTTTTAAGCCCACCACCTGCTTTCTACAATGTCAATGGAGAGCTGAGGTATGTCTTAAGGAGCAATTTGACCATTGCAGTAGAACCCATTTGGGATGGCCTCCAGGCTCACGAAATCCACTGGCCACAGCTGATTGGCTTCGGGTGGACACCCAACCCAAACTGAGCCATCAAATTCTGCCCCTCACAATGTAAGAGGCTAGAGAAGTACTTTTGTTTTATTTGATCACTGCTATCTCTTCAGTGCCTGCCTGAATCCTGCCTACCACACAGGAGAGGCTCGATAAATATTTATGGAACAAATGAGCCAACCAACAAATGAATGAATGAATGAGCCTCCATGAGGAATTTGGAATTTTTAACTGGGAAACAGAGACTGGGGACTATGGAACTGAGTCACATTGGCTGCATGAGCTACTGAGCACATACACTGCTCCCTGGAGAGAAGACTCACCTCTTCTGACTTCCAGGATCCTTGGGGCTGCCCTGGTCCTGACTTCCCAAAGCTGCTGGTTCTCCCTTGTTACCTGTTAACTTTGAGATGGCCCAACACCCTAACCATAAATTCCCTCTCTTGCGTGAGTGTATTTCTGTTGCTTGCAACCAAAAAGCCTTGACCAACCTGATGGGAGATTTTGCTCCCTGAAGTGTCCTGTTCCCCAACCTGGCTGCTTCTCTCAGAGTCATACCCACTCCTGGCTGTGCCTGGGACTGGACCCAGCTCTGCCCATGGCCACCATCACCAGCTCTTGATGGGCTCTGGCTCTGGGGCTGCAGGGACCCAAAGGCAGGGAGGGATGACTTGCTGGGATACCAGGTCCTTAAGACAGGGGGATGTGGAAGGTACTGACCTCCTCTCCCTCCAGGGGCCACACTACCCCAGCCTCAGATGTTGGGACCCTCACTCAGGTCAGAGACCCCAGCTGCGCAAAGCCAGGGCCCATCCCAGCAGTGCCTGATTCCTCACCTGCCTCCCACCCTGCACACACAGAGGGGAGGGGGTGTGATGGAATTAGAGCCCTGAGAAAATCCGAGTTCGGAGCTAAAGCAGAAGGAAGGGCCGCCCCAGGCCCCCGAGGCTGCTTTTCGCCTGGCTGGATCAAGCCTTTCCTTCCTTCCGCCCTCGCCCCGGGTGTCGGGATACTAATTATAATGACCCAGTGAGTTACAAGACGGTGAAATTGCTTCCACCTGAGGTTGTCACGGGCTGGGGAGAAATACCAGGGATGGAAATTAAACTGTGCCAGCAGGCCTGAACAGGTGGGAGCAGGCAGGTGGAGGGGGCGGAGGTGGGAGAAGTCCCCGCAGCTTATGAAGTGTTGGGAAGATGCGTCCTTGGCAGACACACAGAAACAACTGGAGCCTGCCCATCTGCCGCCGGTCGCTGGACACAAGGTGCTACAGCAGAGGGCGACCAGAGATCGGCTGAGGCACCACCGTCACCTGGACACCCACAGACAGAACAGCAGAGAACTGCAATGGAGGACGGGGGGGTGGGGTCGGGGAGGCCCAGCTACCCAGACACGCAGAGACACACACCCAGATGTGTGAACCTCCTCTCTGGCGGGCTCTGAGAGAGACGGAGGAGAGGGAAGGGGTAGTCTGACCTCACAGCCACCATATCACTGAGCCCAGCCTGAAGAAATTCTCCCCTCCAAATCCAGCTGTTTTCACGCTGGGTCGTGTCTGCCCACAAGCTCTGCTGTGACCTTTCCATGTGGAATTCTTACAGGCTCGCTCAGCGAGACGATCCAGGATGGTGGGAAGGAGAGTCCCACCCCAAGGACCTGGGAGTCTGCGTCTCTGAGGCTTACCATCAGCAGCACTGAAATTGTCCTGCTGTCACCGCAGAGGTGACAGAATCATCTGAGTCACTGAGACCCTCCTCCCAAGCACCAGCAGCAGGTTGAGGTTGGCCCCTCGAATTCTACCAATCCTTTAAGGGACGGTTCTCTCCAGCGCTATTTAAACTGTGCCAGGACATAGAAAAAGAAGGAAAGTTTCTAGATGATTTTTATGAAGTGAGTATAGCACTAATAATAATACCAACATCCACTGGAAGAACACAAAAAATGACAGGTCAATCTCACATTAATTTCCCTGAAACAAATCTAAATAAAAGAGTAGCATACAGAATCCAGCAACACAGTAAAAGAACAATATATCATGATCAAGCAGGGTTTAAGAAATGTTAGGTCATTAGTGTCAGGACATCTATTAATATAATTTACCACATTAGAGAATCTAAGCATAAATTATCTGCATAAATCAGCAGCCATTCTTAATTTTTAAAATTCTTAATGAAATAAGAACAGCTTCTTTTTTTCTTTTTTCTTTTATTTTTTAAAATTTATTTTGTTGAAGTATAGTTGATGTACAATGTTGTGTTAATTTCTGCTATTGAGCAAAGTGATTCAGTTATACATATATACATTCATTTTCATATTATTTTCCATTATGGTTTATTACAGAATATTGAATATAGTCCCCTGTACTATACAGTAAGAACTTGTTGTTTATCCATTCTAGATATAATAGTTTGCATCTGCTAATCCCATTCCATCCCTTCCCCACCTCCCCACCCCCTTGGCAACCACAAGTCAAACAGCTTCTTCTCATCCATCTTAACCCCAGATGAGGAAATTCTAAAAGCGTTCTCATTAAATTCAGGAACGAGACTAGGACATCCAGTATTTTCACTGTAACTGACTTTTTTCTGTAAACACCACCTAATGCAATTAATTAAGAAAAATCACTTAACTATATGAAAATTGAACAGCGTAGGTAAAATTATCATTATTTGCAGAAGATAGGCATGTATACCTGGTACAAGAAAGAGAATCAACTGAAAAACTATTACCAACAGTAAAGAAATTCAATAATGTGGCTAGCTACAAAATTAATGTGCAAATATCAACGAGTTCATAATTTAAAATGTCAGCCAGTTGGGGAATATAATGGGAGAGTATATGATATTTACGATTACAATGAAAAAGATAAAGTGCCTAGGAGTATGAAGAAAACATTTATAAAGAGAACCCTAAAATGCTACTGACAGACCCAAAAGATGACTTGAACAGATAAAAAGGCATACCATGTTCTTAGATAGGAAGAACTGACATCATAAATCCATATTGGTTTTCCCTTAGTTAATCTATAACATTTACATGTTTCAGTGAAAGTATCACTGGGAATTTTTCATGAAACGAGATGACCTTGAGGTTCATATGGAAAAATAAGCATGCAAAATAGCCAGAAAAATTCTGAAAAGAAGAGTAATGAGGGGAGGCCAGACTAATCCATTATTTAAATATAGCCTAGAACTGCACTAATTTGAATAGTATAGTGGAGACTTATTAGTAGACGAACACATCAACAGAGTATAAAGCACAAAAACAAATCCAAAAACATGGAAGCATTTAGTCTATGAGAAAGGTAGCATTTAAGTCAATGAGGAGAAGATGAATTATTCAGTAATGTTATTGGGACAACTGGGAAGCCACTGAGAAAATATTAAATTAGTTCCATACCTCACACCTATACCAAAATAAACTCCAGAAAGATCAAAGATTGAAATTTTTTTTTTTTTTTTTTTTTTTTTTTTTTTTTTTTTTTGCGGTAGGCGGGCCTCTCACTGTTGTGGCCTCTCCCCTTGCGGAGCACAGGCTCCGGAGCACAGGCTCAGCGGCCACGGCTCACGGGCCCAGCCGCTCCGCGGCATGTGGGATCCTCCCAGACCTGGGCACGAACCCGCGTCCCCTGCATCGGCAGGCGGACTCTCAACCACTGCGCCACCAGGGAAGCCCCTGAAATATTTTTGAATGAAATAATAAGTAGCCTAGAAGAAACAATGAGGGAATTTTTTTAAATAACCTTAATGTGGGAAAGGCCTTTGACAAGACACCCAGAAGCCAAAGAGAAAATCACTGGTAAATTTGGCTATATAAAAATAGAATACCTCTTCATGACAGAAAGCACCATTACCAAAGTCAAGACAACCAACAAACAAGGAGAAATACCTGGTGCTTATCACAGATAAAGCATCAATTTCCCACTTGTATAAAAAGCTCTTATGAATCAATAAGAAAAAGACCCATAACATGATAGAAAAAAAGGGCAAAGGATATGAAGATAGTTTATGGCAAAGAAAATATAGTTCTTAAACATTGGAAAAGACACTCAACCTTACCCATACTAAGAAAATCACAAAATAAAACTACCTGATATGCTTAAATGTGGAATCTAAAAAAAAAAAAATGAACTTATTTACAAAACAGAAATAGACCCATGGACATAGAAAACAAACTTATGATTACCAAAGGTGAAAGTGGGCGGGAGGCGGGGGAGGAGGGATAAATTAGGAGGTTGGGGTTAACATATACACACGACTATCTATAAAATAGGTAACCAACAAGGACCTACTGTATAGCACAGGGAACTATACTCAATATTGTGTAATAACATATAAGGGGAAAGAATCTGACAAAGAATATATATATATATATATATATATACTGAATCACTGTGCTAAACACCTGAAACTAACACAACATTGTAAATCAACTATGCTTCAATTAAAAAAAATTTTTTTAACTACCTTATATACATTTTACCAAGCAGATTGGCAAAGATCGAAAATCTTGCTAACACAATGTGTCAGTGAGATTGAGAGGAAATCGACATCTCATACATTGCTTCTGCTACAGTCTCTGGGGGGAAGCAAACAGTTTGATGACATTCATCAAAATTATAAATGCAGGGCTTCCCTGGTGGCGCAGTTGTTGAGAGTCCGCCTGCTGATGCAGGGGACACGGGTTCGTGCCCCAGTCCGGGAGGATCCCACATGCTGCGGAGCGGCTGGGCCTGTGAGCCATGGCCGCTGAGCCTGCGCGTCCGAAGCCTGTGCTCCACAACGGGAGAGGTCACAACAGTGAGAGGCCCGCGTACCGCCAAAAAAAAAAAAAAAAAATTATAAATGCATACGCCCTTTGGCACAGCAATTACACTTCTGGGAATGTTACAAAAAGATATATATGGACATGTGTGAATTGGTGAATGTACAAAATTATTCCCCATATCATTGTTTGAAAGAGTAAAAATGAATAAATAAAAGGGGGAAGGGGGACTAAGTGTCCATCAACAGATGATTGCTTGAATAAACTGTGGTATATGCATACAATGAGATACTACTATGTGGACATTAAAAAGAATGAGGTGACACAGCAATTCCACTCCTAAGTACACACCCAGGAGAATCAAAGACCTATGTTCCTATAACAACTTGTACACAAATGTTCATAGCAGCATCATTCATCATAGCCAAAATGTAGAAACAACCCAAACATCCATGAACTGATAAATGGATAAACAAAATATGGTATATCTTTAAGAATATCATTCAGCAATAAAAAGAATGAAGTACTGATATACATGCCACAACATGGATGAACCTTGAAAACATTATGTTGAGTGAAAGAATCCAGACACAAAAGGCCACATATCATATGACTGCATTTATAATAAATGTCCATAATAGGCAAATCCATAGAGACAGAAAGTAGATTAGTGATTGCCAGAGGCTGCAAGGTAGAAGTAGTGACTGCTTAATGGGTGTGAGGTTTCTCTGGGGGATGATGGAAATGTTCCAGAATTAAATAGTGATGGTTGCCCAACGTTGTGAGTATATTAAAAATTACTGAATTTTATGGTATGTGAAGTATATCCACCCCCCCAAAAGAAAGAACAGGGAAACTCTGTCTTGCTAGGGGGTGACCTCTGAGATATAGTGTAAAGTGATAAAACAAAGCACAGAACCCTGTGGGTTACATGGTACCATTATTATTATTATATTATTATATGTACAATTTGTGAACAAAAGAGGGGGAAAGTATAATTTATAAAAAATGTGTGAATATCCATATATGGCCTTTAGATGCGAAGACTGTCCCTGGAAGGACACATGAGAAACTGGTAATATTGCCTCCATGGAGGGAGCTGGGAGGCTGGGTCAGGATGGGAGGGGGACTTTTCACTGTAGATACCCTTGAAATATGATAATTTATTACCTACTCAAATATTAAATTGAATTAAATTTTTAAAATGAAAGTGACCCCTCTGTCTATCAGAGGTGGGACCAGAAGTAATTGTAATGACAGTGAGCCTGCCAGTCAATGGTCTTTGGAAGACAAAGCCCTGGGCAGAGGTACCTGTGTCCAGCCATTTGGGGGCCTGAGTGGTGACTTGCTCCAGGGAAAGGTCAAGAAATGGGCAGGGGCACTGGCAAGGCCCAACAGGATTCATGAAGAAGGGAGCCAGGGACAGAGGGAGGGATTGGGGACCGGGGAGGACCCCTGTGCTTTTTTCCTGGAGACGGGAGCCAGCTGCTGGGAGCTGTAGGAATAGCAATGGCCTGGATAAGGATGGAGGACAGGGAAGGGCAAAGAAAGAAATTGGTTGGGGGCCATGCGCTGAACCAGCTGAGTCTCTCTGTGTCGGTGGCAGTAAAATGCATGTGTCCTCCTCATGTTGGGCGTGGGATACAGGGATGGATCAGACACGGTCCCTGCCTTCCAGAAGCCTCTAGTCCAGTGGTTTCTGAGGGCTGTGATCTGCCTTGTCCCTAAATCCCCCATAGACAATGAGCCAGTGCTGCCAGCTGTGAAACAAGGTAGTGCTGGGTTCCTGCCTGCAACATGCAGTGCTGAGAACAACCTGGTTGGAGAGGGGAACCTTAGTTTCATACCCAAGGACACTGGGGGCCTCAGTGACATTGGGTGTGAAAACCTTTCTCTCTTTTCCAGTGGAGTTGGAGGGTATGGGTGGCAGTGGGACATCCCCGGGCCATCTTGCTTTGGGCTCCATGTCCCTTGTGCCATGTTCAGCTTTTTCTGGAGGCAGCCAGAAAGATGACTCCATTCATAGTCAGTTCAGGGACTTGGGGAGCCAGAGGAAATCTCCAGGGAAAGATGCTGAGAAGCCCAGGGATGAGGGCCCCAGGGAGCCAGAAGAACATTGTCCATGTATTGGGTATAAGTAGAAACCCTCCTACCCCTGTTCTCACCTCCCCGGGCCTGAAAGCCCAGATGTGGCCTGGCACTGGTGGAGAAAGAGATGCCTCAAAGACAGAGATCTCCAGGATCCCAGAAGTCAATGGCTTTTAAAAATAACCATTTATTGTTTCTCATGAGTCTGGGCTTGGCTGATCTCACCTGGCTAACATATCTTTGGCAGATCCACTGGACACTGGCTGGTCTAAGAAGGCCTCACCTGGGATGGCTCAGCTCTGCCCCACCTGGTCCCTCATCTCCTAGGAGGCCAGCTCTGGACAGCTCTCATGGGAGTGGCAGGGGTCAAGTGAACAGTTTTTCATGCTACTGCTTGTACCAAGTTGGCTACTGTCCCACTATCCAAAGCCAGTCACATGGCCAAGCCCAGAGTCACAGTAGGAGGGGCTGCAAATTTGCAGGACACCAGTGTGGATACAGGCAGATGACTAGTTGGAGCCATGAAGGCAGTAGATCTCTCATAATGCAAAGCAAGGAAAAATAATACCACTACCCAAGTGAGAAACAGGGGGCCTGTGATGTTCTCCCAAAGTTATTCATGCCTAGTTCTCTTTGGAGTGGCAGGGAAGGGAAGGGAAGGGGAAGGGAGGGGAGGGAAAGGAGAAAGTCAGCTCTACCACCCGGGCCTCTCCCCACACTGAGCAGCTGTATCATGAAAATTACCCTTTGTTGCTGATTCCAAGGCCCCAAGCTGACTACTGGGCCTGACTGTCTCAAATGCCCCAAAAAGGTAGGCAGAGAAGGCCCAGGGATTAAGAGTACAGAGAGACCTGGGTTTGAATTCCATGCTACCATGCTCAGACTGTGAACCTGAGCAAGGCTCTTTACGTCTCTGAGGCTCAGTTTGCTCATCAGTCAAACAGGGATGCTAGAGAAGCCATCCCATAGGGCTTCTGGAAAACTAATGGTATTGTGTACATACAGCTCTTAGTACAGTGCCTGGCAGTTGGTCACTGCAGTTATCATTACCCCCATTTTACAGATGAGAAAACTGAGGCCTGAGAAGAGAAAAGGAAAGGGAGGGTCTGCCACCCATGCTCTCTGACCCCCACTAGTGAGGCTCTCCCTCTGCCCCAAGGTTGGCCCAACCCGCATAGGCAGAAAAACAGCCTTCAGAAACCCAGACACAAAGCCCTTTCCATTATCCCTGTGCTGACAGCCACTTTGGGTAACATCCATGGGAGCACCTTTGCAGGGGGTGGGGAGGTGCTGTAAAAGGCTTTATTGTTTCCATTGGGTCCATGGCTTGGGAGAGGACTCCAAAGTGGTTAAAAAGCTGCCTAGTGGTTGCAGGGAGAGGCTCAGACAGAAGCCCTGACACCAGGGGGATGCCAGAGGGGCCCCTCAAAGGCAGTTCAAAAGCAGCTGGGCTGGAGGCTCCTAGCCTTTCTTGAGTTGAGGGTGGCCCTTCAAAGAGATACTTGCCCAGCCCAGCCTAATGCCAGCCAGCCTGTGGAGGTTAGTCAGGTGGTGGCCCATCTTCTTGAGGAGTTTCATCTCCTCACCTGTGGAGTGATTCTCCAGGACGTCACAGAGATGGGGGTCTGCACGGGCAGAACCAGGGTATGAAGATCCAAAAGGGCCTGGTTCAGGCTCTTCCCCGTGACAATGGCGGTTTCCATGGCGTCCAGGATTTTACCCCCCTCATCTTGGGATGGCTTCTGCATACCCGGGAAGAGGGCATATATGCCACACTGTTTTTGCTTGTTAGTTTGTTTTAAATTTATTTATTTATTTATTTTTGGCTGCGTTGGGTCTTCGTTACTGCACACGAGCTTTCTCTAGTGTGGCGAACAGGGGCTTCTCTTCATTGTGGTGCATGGGCTTCTAATTGAGGTGGCTTCTCTTGTTTCGCAGCTCAGGCTCTAGGCTTGCGGGCTTCAGTAGCTGCGGCACATGGGCTCAGTAGTTGTGGCTCGCGGGCTCTAGAGCGCAGGCTCAGTAGTTGTGGCACATAGGCTTAGTTGCTCCACGGCGTGTGGGATCTTCCCGAACCAGGGCTCGAACCCGTGTCTCCTGCATTGGCAGGCGGATTCTTAACCACTGCGCCACCAGGGAAGCCCTGCCATACTGTTTTTTACCTTCAAGAGATGCTCGGCACACTCAAGCCTGTCCTCTGCCAACTCCAGAACAAGTAGTCCACACCCTCCAGAGCCACATCATCTCGGTTGAAATAGAAGCCCAGAAAGAGGTAGTGTATGGAGGCCTGCAGATATGGGTTGACCAGGCCGTGGAATAATTCTGAAAAACCAGGGAGCTCATGATTGGTCGGCGATAAAAAGTGAACCACAAAAAAAGGTGTTGGCAAGTCCAGGAATCAGGGCATAGCCAAGAAGGTGGTAGCAGAAGTTACAGCTGGAGAGTTGGTCAGAAGGTGTTCAGAGGCTAGAAGAGGAGATGTCCCTGGGTCACTTCCTTCCAAACACTGTTGAAGCAAGAGACAGATCCACAGGACCACCAGGTGCACTTGGGAGCACCTCCTTGTGGTCAAGGCTGATGTATTCACCAGGATCCCAAAAGGAAAGAGATGTCATATTCCAATTAAACAGAAATTAACAAAGGGACTACTTCCAGAGGTGTGGACAGGATGGAGAGAAATCAACAAGGGGTGATATAGGAACCCTAGACTTGCAAGGGTAGGGAGCTGTTACTACCCCAGACCAGCAAGGGAGGGGAATCTGGAAGCCACAGTTATAGGGAGAGGGCTGCATGGCAGGAGCTGTGGCCTCTTAGAGGGTCATAACCAACACCCAACCGCACGGCAGGGAAGGAGGGGAGGGAAGGGTGGGAGTGGGGGATGGAGGCCATGACCCCATCCTCCTCCCTGCCAATGCCTCCTATTGACCCAACCAAGCAGCCAATGGATAAATGAGACTGGTACAAGGCAGAGAGAGTGGAAAGTGGATCTGGAGATGCACATGGAAGACAGCCGGCAACGCAGCACATTCAAGGCCCTTTGTCTGTGAGCTCCAAGCACTCATGCTTCTTCCCAGAACAGGAGCAAAGGCAAGCCCAGAAATTTAGAGTCACTGGGGTTGATTCCAAAACACACCGGCCTGGGACCCCGACCTTCCTGAGCAACCTGGTCAAGGTGACCCATGGCAGCCCCCCAACCCTCCACTGCTCCTCCGGCACTAGGACCCAGCCTCCTGACTCACGGACCCTTTTCAAAGTCAGAAGGCAGAAAGCAAACAGCCCTCTCTGATCCTCCTGTCAATCCTGTATCTAGGCCCAGAACTTATTTTCAAACCAACCAAGCATCAGAAAGTCACACATCAGGCTTATCTCTCCTGCCACTCACCTCCCGAAAGCCTTTCTCCCTGTCCCTGTCATTCCCAGACAAATAGACTCCCTCCCCCACCCCAAATCCTAATAAACGTCTGAGCTCAGGTAGCAGCACCCAGCCCTACAGAGCCACCCGGCTGGGCCCAGCTGTGCTGGGTTTCTATAGCAGATGCATCCCTATCTGGCTCTTCTGGCCTGGAAGAGGTGAGCAGCCCAGTCCATGGATGCGAAGAGAGTTGCCACCCCTCCCCCCAGCCGCCTGCCTCTGCCCCGGAGACTTAAAACTGGTTTCCATTTCTATCCACTAACCGCAACAGGGGCTGGGGGCTGAATTTGAGCATCTTTGACTTCATGCTGTTCATCAAGCTGCAATCAAGCTGAGACAGGTCTGCTGGGACCCCAGACTGAAGGGGTCCACTACCTGTAATGAATGCTCCCTCTACACATTGCTTTCCCTTTTTTTTTTTTTTTTTTTTTTTGCGGTACGCGGGCCTCTCACTGTTGTGGCCTCTCCCGTTGCGGGGCACAGGCTCCGGACGCGCAGGCTCAGCGGCCATGGCTCACGGGCCCAGCCGCTCTGCGGCATGTGGGATCTTCCCGGACCGGGGCACGAACCCGCGTCCCCTGCATCGGCAGGCGGACACTCAACCACTGCGCCACCAGGGAAGCCCTACTTTCCCTTTGACAGTGACAGGTGGCATTGGTGCAGGTGCTGGAGCAGGTAGTGTTTTCTGAACTTGGTTCCTGGTTGGAATACGTGCTCTGCTATTATTAGCCACGGGGCATTCCTTCCTTCCTTCCTTCCTTCCTTCCTTCCTTCATTCTTTCACTCACTCAACAAACATTCATCATTCAAAGCACAGTTCCAGGTGCTGTTCCGGGCTTGGAGGGGAACACGACAGACAAGGTTTCCATTCCCGTGGAGCTCCCACTTTAGTAGGGAGGCAGGCAATAAACAAGGAGAAAATAAAGTGATAAGATGGAAAATACAAGGGTGGGAGGGGGAGGAAAAGAACAAAATAGGTGATAGGGAAGAATTCTCTGAGGAGGTGACATTTGAACAAAGATCGTGAGCAATGATCTAGGCTCTTAGAATGCATTTCCCAAAAAAATTGGGGTGGGGTCATTTTAATCATGCCTGTCTTTCCAGGTTGATAAAGAATTAAACAAGTTAATATGTGTCAAGCACCTGGCCCAGGGCCTGGTGTATAATGTTGCCCAATGAGTGGTAGCTCTGTGTCTAGCTAAGGAGACAGGAAACTGGGGAGGCACTGAAGACCCAGATAGGACTCCTGGCCCAAAGGAAGGGTTTGCTGGCCTGGCTGCATACAGGAAAGCTTCCTGAAAGTGGCCAGCTGCAAGCCTAAGGCCAGCCCAGACCTCTAAATCAAGAAAGCTCCTGCCTGGGCTGAGAGGACTCCAGCAGCCTGGGTCCCTGAGCCTGGGGAGAGCCTGGACCTCAATACTGCCTGAGTCATAGCCTCCCCTCACCCCGTCCTGGGCCTCTGAACCACTGCCTTAGTTTCCCATTGAGGCTGGAATCTGCCACAAATCCCCATATTTCTGTTCTGAGTCACCCAGAGCCCCAAAGTTGAATGAATCCAGAATATCGATGACCTACTTCAGGAAAGCCCAGCCAGCAAAACTCAGCGTCCTTTTGACCGATGGCCCCCGCTGTACTGCCACCTCCCCGGGCTCAGCTCCTCCAGTCAGCCCAGCCCTGGATCCTCCCTGTCTCCCAGGAACTAGAATCCCATTTCTCCTCCACCCTAAGGGTGGTAGGGCCCCAGCGAGAGGGAGAAGTAGACAGACCCAAGGGATAAAGGGCAGCCAGGGGAGGGCAGGACAGAGCACGGAGTCCCAGAGCACCACAGGTTCCCTCTCCCCACTCCCAGGCCTCCTCACTGCCCTGCAAATGCCACTGTTCCTGACTGCCAGCAGGAAATTGGTCCCCACTAAGCGCTCAGCGCATCTCAGGAGGACCGATAAATACTCATCGGGAGGGGGGAGCTAGATGGAGTGAGGGGAGGGCTGGGGGCAGGGGCTGACGGGGCGGTGGGGGAGGGGAGGGCAGCTGCTCTGCTGAGACAAGCCTCCATCCCTCCTAGCCCCGGACTCCCCCTCTGCCTCTAGGGGAATTGGGGGCAGGGGGACAGCGATGAGCAGACAGCGGGCTCCTTTGTCTCTCTTCATAAATGTGGGGCATTCTCTTGCCCTTTCCACCAACTAGAGTCCATCTCATCCTTCAAGGCCCAGCTAGTGTCCTCCCCTCCTCCCAGAAGCCTTCCCACCTCCTTCCAGTTGGAAGTGCCAGCTACACTGCTGAGCACTTATTGTATGCCAAGACCGATGCTAAGCATTTTATATACAGTATCTCATCAATCCTCATAACTCCCTCAGAAGTAGGAACTGTTACAGCCACTCCACAGGTGAGGAAAATGAGGCTCAGAGAGGTTAAGTGACTCACCCAAGGACACACAGCTGGTAAATTGGTGGTGAGACTGGAGTTTGAACCAAGGCCCAACTTACTCCAGGGCCTGGGTGCTTCACCACAATGTACTCCCACCTTTTTCTCCTTTCAGCATCTGATAGAGACCCTGCTCTGCTCCTAGATGGGATACAGGCCGCCCTGTCTCTGTCTGCCTCCCCCATTAGACTGTGAGGTTTTCAAGGGGAGGGTCATGTCTCACAATCCCCCTTAGGTCTGCTCACAGTAGGCATCATACTCCTTTGTGGGACTCAGTCCAACAAGACCCAGAGCAGAGGCTGCCCCCTACCCCCTCCTCCTGCATTTCTGCTGCCCTCACCTCACCAAGCAGGAACTTCCCCGCCCACTGATTCTGCTGTGCTCCATCTCAAGGCGTCTCAACGTTCCTCCTGGCACCATGGAGACTCTCCTTAGAGTATTTCCAAAATCTCAATGAGCCTTTGCATTTTAAGCAGCCGCGATTGTATCAGATTTCCCTGTCTTTCCAGCCGCTCAGCTCTACCCAAGTTTGATGAACTGATCTCAGTTAGATAAATCCCATCAGCTGTCAGCTTTGCTGAGACTCCTGGAATGACATTTCCCCGGTTTGCTCAGGTTTAATGCAAAGGAGACATTCGTTCCTGCCAAAAATTTTCGAGGCCAGGTGAGACTAATAAAGAGTTTTATACAAATGGCCCCACTCCGCCAACTGGACCAACCGGTTGACTGGAAGCCGGCAGACAACAGACCACAGAGGGCACCAGGGATGCAGCCTCTCTCTTGGCTTAATGGTAATTGGCAGCATTTCCATGCATTTCCATGTGGGATTATGCCATAAATTTACTTGCTTCCAAACAGGGATACTGACAGCAGGGAATGCAGTAGGAGAATTGGGAGGGGGTGAGATGGGGTGGGAAGTGCCCCCAGACTCTAGGCCTAAGCATCTCAGGGCACCTCCAGCCCCATCACCCCAAAGCTGGTCCTCACTCCCACCCCTACAGGCAGCCCTGTTGCCAGCTGACTCTCCCTGGGAGGGAGGCCTGAGGATCTGCAACCGGAAGCAGCCCCCAGGAGCAGAGGAATCCAGGAGGGTCAAGGAGGAATGGAGGCTCCGGGCATCAGGGGACAGGACAAGCGTGAGGGGACGCCCAGCAGCCTCGTCTCATCCTCAGACTGGACCCAAAGAATGGTGCTTGCAGTGGAACCATGGCTGTCCCACTGGCTGCTCAGCTGGCTGGGGCAGGCCTTGAATAGGCCGTCTTTGCCTCTGGAACCCAGAGCTGGGGGCGCTGGGGAAGCAAAACAAGCAGAACAGATGTGAGTTGAAAATTTATGTTTCCCTGATATCTGGGTTTGTTAGGAATTCGTAAGGAGGGGAGGAATCATCTGCTTGATGGCAGCCCCTGGAGATGAGGTGGACGTGTGAACACAGACACAACACAACACTCACTCAGGAGCTTTCTCACACATGCACATTGGCTGAAACCTGCATGCATGAGCACGCCCCACACACACACTCACACTCACCCACACACTCACAAACATGTCCTCATTCGCAGGCACACACATGCACTCACACACATGTCCGCACGCGCAGGCACACACATGCACACAGACACACGCCTATATACCCACATCCACAAACTTCACAGGGACCTGCATTTGATTTGTGATGAGTTTGGGGTTTTTTTCTTTTTTTATGAATATCATTTGCAAAACTGATTAAGAAGGGTTGACACCCAGAGCAAAGCTAATGAGATATTCAAACACCCTGGCATCAGCCCTACTGGTGAGGTTCTGGAAGGTCCTGAGTTAGGCTCAGAGGAAAGAGACGCCCCCTCCAGGGTTCTCTCTCGGGCAGGGAGACTCAGCGGTGGTCTTCCAGCCTCCACCACTCCCTAGGGCCTCCAGCTGGGATGGGAGGAGGGCAGGAGGGGGCACCCTGTGAAAGGGGTAGTGCCTTTGAGCAGTGATTCCCAAACTTCAGCCTCAGGATCACCTGGGGGGCTGGGCCCCACTCCCTGGGTTTGATTCACAAGGTCTGGAACAAAGCCTGAGAACTTGTATTTCTAACACGCTCCCAGGTGCTGCCGCTGGACCAGAGGCCACACTTGGAGAACTTCTGCCTCCGAGGCCTCTGCTCTAAGAGGAGTCTGCCTGGACTCGCGCAGTCACAGGGTTTGAGTGCACAAAGGGCTGTCGGAGAGACACCGAAAACTCCAGATCCTGCCCTCGACAGAAAGGGCCCATCACACCAAAGGATTAAAACCCACCCAGGATTCCAGCGAGAATGAGACTCCCACCCTCATCTTAATGTCCTGTCCCCATACCGTGGCCAAAGCTTATCCACAGGCATTAGCCCATCTGAACTCACTGGGCCCTGCAGCCTGGCATCCCATTTCACAAATGAGGAAACCAAGGCACAGAGGGGTGAAGCAATGCACCTAACCCTAACCCAAGGAGAGCTGGGATCCTACCTCGGGCCTCCAGCCCCCTTTCCAACGAGTGTCTTGCTTTGTCCCAGAGGAAGCAGACAAAGTACAATGAAGTCCTATGGAGTAAGTTTAATGATGAAACATGACACACACACAAAGTTGCACAAGCGGCATTAAGCCAGAGGAACAGAACTTCCAGCTCTTCCCACTTTGTCCCTCTAAGACCCAGAACTGGAAAAACCCAAAATGTGGCCTGCTTCCCACCACCCCCAGCAGTGCCTTGGAGTCCCATGAAGTCAGGGAGCGAAGACAATGCTGAGTCAGCACAGAACCTGCCCAGCAAACCCAGGCAATTTCCCCTCCAACTCCCACCTCTCTCCTGGCCTGCTCTCTCAGCCCAGCCTCCAGACTGAGCCTGGCTGGGACCCAGATTCTTCCATTTGTAATTCATCATTATCGGCTTGTCAAGTCAATGAGTGCAGTGGACTCAACCAGGCAGGGGCAAAAGACAGGAAAGCACTTGAGCCCCTTGAGCATGAGGGAGCCACAGAATTCCCCTTTATGCTCCAAACATGGCAGACCCCTCCGGGCCTCAGACTTTTCAACATGGATGACCCCAAAGAAGAACTTTTGCTTGTTTATTGAATACCTATAGTCTGCCAAGCAGCTCACAGGCACTATCACCAATCTTTACAGTAACCCCAGAGCAGCATTTGTTTTATTTTCCCTAATTTATAGGTAAGGAAACAGACACAAAGAGGGGAAGTGACTTGCTCATGCTCACACAGCTGGCAACTAAGTCACAATTTTAACCCATTTCATTCTGACTTCAAAGCCTGCTGCTTTCCTCATGAATTCTCTTCCTCAAGAACTCCTATTCACCTGTCAAAACGCAGTTTTACAGTGTGATTTCCTATGTGAAACCCTCCCTCCTTCTCTCCGTTCACCTCACCCAGGCAGAGTTAGTCATTCTTATTAGAATTCTGAATGAAGTTTTGATTTAGTAAGTGGCATTTGACTAGAGGGCTTAGGAGTGCCTGCATTTTTCTCTGCTAATTATCCCCTCTCCTTAAGCTACTCACCCAAGGAATAACAGGGGGGCAAAATGGCACTTATTATTAGCTAGGTCAATGTGAGATGTCCCCAGGACATAACTCCTGTGCATAACCCTAAATCCAAGAGATAACTAAAACAGTGGCCAACCCCAAAGCAACAGAGACTCTACAACTGTTTGAAAAGAGAATAAGGTTTCATGTCTGGCTCAAGTCTTGGTTCCAGAACTTTTCTGGGGTTGAAAACCTAATCAGAAGAGATAGCTAGGGGACTTGTCTTAAAGGCATGTTTGCATCATAAGCACGCTCTTTTTATTTCAATTTTTGTTTCATGTCATTTTGGAGGGGAAGTGCTAATGGAGATTGGGGGGTGGGGCTAAAGTCCCCAAAGCCACCCCTTTACACTGACCCTGCTTGGCTCGGGTTTAGTCCCACCACAAGGACTGAGTGAGTGAGAGCACAGCCTCCCTGCCTGCAGGTAAACAGAACCCAACATCCTGAATCTGGCCCCATAAGCCCTCCTTTGAGGGAAGCAGTCATGGGGGATCAGGCTGTTCCCTCCCCACAGTGCTGGCTCTGCTCCCACAGCACCTGTTCATCCTTGTCTCACTCTGTCCCTTTGCCTTGTCCCGGACCAGCTCTAACCTGCCTGCAGGTCCTCAGTGTGCAGCCCAGGGCCTGGCCCAGATGCAGAAGAGACAAGTGAGAGCAGGTTACAAGATATAGGAACCATGAGTTCTGGGTAAAAGGTGGGGGATCCTCCCAAGAGGTCAAAACCAGCATCTTCAAAAAGCACGTGGAGAGAAGGAGCAGGGAAAAGACTGGAGACCCAATATGGCTGGAGAGCAGAGAGCAAGGCCAAAATGCAAGCAGGTGAGCAGGTGGACAGGTAAGCTGGCAAGGAGGTCGGCAGGGCCTTGTAAGAAATAATGAGAATGTGATATTCATCCTGGAGCAAAGGGGAGTGACATGATCAGAGCCATGCTTGGAGAGATCTCTGTGGTCCTTTGTAGGAAACAGATCAAGGGGCAGCCGACAATGCAGGGAGAACTGCTGAGGGTTCCTGCATATCCCCAGTCAAGGCCATGAGGAAATCAGTTTCTGGGATGGTTCATTTTATGTGTCAACTTGACTGGGTCACAGGATGCCCAGCTAGTTGGTCAAACATTTTCCTGGATATTTCTGTGAAGGTGTTTTTGGATTAGATTAACATTTAAATCCATGGACTTGAGTAAAGCAGATTGCCCTCCATAATGTGGGTGGGCCTCATCCAATCAGTTGAAGACCTGAATGGGGGAAACAAAAAACAAACAAAAAAAAACGGCCTTGTAGAGCAAGAAGGAATTCTCCAGCAGATGGCCTTTGGATTCGAACTGCACCATCAACTCTCCTGGGTCTCCAGCCTGCCAACCCACACCGCAGATTTAGACTAGCCAGTCTCCGTAATCACATGGGCCAATTCTTTATATTAAATATCTTTATATATGTGTGTGCATGTGTACACACACACACACATCCTGCTGGTTCTGTTTCTCAGGAACATCCTGACTAATACAGTTCTCTTCACAGAGGCTCACCCAAAACCCTAGTCTGGCAGGAGGCTCTGCAAGCAGCCGCAGAGGGTGCCTGGACCAAACAATCCTGTCTTCCATGAGGTTCCCCTTCCCCACTTAACTTCATCCTTGGGTTCCCTCTGCTCCACCACACAGGCCCAGGGAGCTCCACCCAATCACGGGCCTCTGGTTCTCCAATGTTGGCTGTCCAGTAATAGTGCACAATAGGGGCAAGACACAAAGACAAAGACAAGGCTGCTCCATTCCATGTGCCCCGAGGCACTGGCCCAGCTTCCTCATCCCAAGGTTCTGGTCTGCTGCTGCTAAAGGTAATAATAGCCACATAAGGCGTGTACTATGTTCTTAACACATCACACATATTAACTCATTTAATCCCATCGACAACCCTCAAGATAGGTATTATTATGATATCCATTTTACAAACGAGATAACTGGGTCACAGAGAGGCTCAGTAACTAGTCCAAAGTTACACAGCTTGTAAGTGAGAGAGCTGGAACTCAAACCCAGCAGTCTGGTTGGCTCCAGAGTCTAAGATATTTCCTTTAATTGTGGTAAAATATACATAACCTACAATTCACCATTTTAACCTTTTTTTTTTTTTTTTTTTGGTGATACACAGGCCTCTCACTGTTGTGGCCTCTCCCGTTGCGGAGCACAGGCTCCAGACGCACAGGCTCAGCAGCCATGGCTCACGGGCCCAGCCGTTCCGCGGCATGTGGGATCTTCCCAGACTGGGGCACGAACCCGTGTCCCCTGCATCAGCAGACGGACTCTCAACCACTGCGCCACCAGGGAAGCCCCATTTTAACCATTTTTAAGTGGACAATTAAATAACATGAAGGACATTCACATTGTTTTGTAACCATCATCACCATCCATCTCCAGAGCTATTTCATCATCCCAAACTGAAACTCCATACCCATTAAACAATAACCTCCCATTCCCTCCTCTCCCCAGCTACTGGTAATCCCTTTTTTCTGTCTCATTGAACTTGACTACTCCGGGTTCTTCATATAAATGAAATCACACAGTTTTTGTCCTTTTGTTTCTGTCTTATTTCACTTAGTATAATGTCCTCAAAGTTCATTCATTTTGTATCAGGTGTCAGAATTTCATTCCTTTTTGAGGCTGAATAATACTTCAATTATATGGGTATATTACACTTTGTTTATCCATTCATCCATTGATGAATCGATAGTCTACCTTTTGGCTGTTGTGAATAATGCTTCTGTGAACATTGGTATACAAATATCTGTTCAAGTCCCTGCTTTCAAATCTTTTGGCTATATACCCAGAAGCAGAGTCTGGAATCTTAAGTACTATGCCCAACTGTCCCCAAACAGTAGACTTTGCAACCTAGGCAAAGAAAGCCACCCTCTCTCCCCAGCTCTTCCCACTCTAGCTGGTTTCCCTCCCAGTTCTGGCTTCCACTCTCTGAATAGCCCTGTCTCCTGCATAAACCTTCCTTAACTCCAGGCTTTTATCTACGTTTCCACCCCCGTGTCTCACAGGCATCTCAAATTCAACATGTCCAAATTAGAATTTTTCGTTCATCCTCCCCCAAGTGTCACCATCTCAGTCACTGGCACTTCCAACAAGCTGAAGTTGGAACCAAAATCCTGGGCGTCATCCCAAACACCTCCCTCTCCTGCCCTCACCATCCACGCACCATCCACAGCCAAGGCTTGTCAACCCTAACCTCAGGATAGTCCTGGAATCTCTCCACTTCTCTCCATCGTTGCCAGTCTCACCTCCCAGGCCAAGCCAACACCACCCTTTGCCTGGACCCCTGCATCAGCCTCCCCTCCAATTTCCTTGCATCTACTCTTTGCAGCCTAGCAATCGGTTCTCAACATGGCAGGCACGGTCACATCCAAACTTTCCCTGGTCTTCCATTGCTTGTAGGATAAAGTCCAAAGCCTTTATGATGGCCCAGAAAGCCCCAAAGATCTGCTGCCTGCCACTTTTCCAGCCTCCTTTTATGCACTCCCATCCCAGGCCTTCTTGCAGTTTCTCCAAGGAATGTGCCCTGTTCTATATCAGAGTCTTCGCACCTACTGTTCCCTCTGCCTGTAACACTCTTCCTCCCCACATCCATCCCCAACACACTTTTGCCTGCGCCAGTTCCTACTCATTCTTTTGGCCTCAGCCAAAGGGTCACTTCCTCAAAGAAGCTCCCCCTCTTAAGCTTGACCCCCAAGCTAAATCAGGACCTATGTTTGTTTCACACAGCCCTAGTTCTTTGCCTTCATAGCAACTATTTTAAAAATTATGATATAATTATTAGAATAATTATCTGTCCCCTCTCCATCTTCTCCACATGACTATGAGCTCCATGAGCGCAGGGTCTTTGCCTGTCTGGTTCCTCACTGTGTCTGCAACATCGATGCTCAAAAAATTATTTCAAATGACTGTTATTGAACACCGAAGCACCTGACATCAGAAATGACCTTCAACGGTAGGTGAAGTCCACTGCCAGCACCCTGCCTTTACCAGAGCACAGCTTCTCACCAAAACACACACCAGCAGTCCCACACAGCTGCCTGATGACACACACACACACACACACACACTCTCACAGGCACCTGTGGCATGCTGACACTCACAGCCACCACACACTGGCTTATGGAGCAATACGCACCCCCCAGCCCACACACTCACAGACATGCTCATACGTAACTATGTGACATCACCCCCGGGTATCACACGTGCACGCTGCCATACATTGTCCCACACGGGTGGTCACGCACCCGCAGCCATGGTCAAAGACTCACACGCAAACAGTAGCACACACATGGCCGTGCACATAACACACCGCGTCACTCACAGAGTCTCACACCCACAGACACGGTCCCACACTCCTACACTCTCAGCCAACTTCCAGGTGACATCTGGAGGTGGCTTCTAAGAACCTCAGGACTGGGACAAACCTCTTCAGCTCCTGGATATGAATCTCTTCCCAGGACTTCCCAGAAGCCTTCTAGCCCCTTCCAGCACATTCTGCCTCCTCCCTTGGCCATCTCCCCACCAGCCCAGTCCACCCCGGCTTCCAGACTGTAGGTCTGAGGCTGGAGCAGACATGAGAGGCATGACCGGAGGTGGACAGGACCCACTCAGCAAAACTGTTTACTACACCACAACTACTGGTAATGATCGGCTCTCACAGTTTTCTATGCATTTCCATATGAAATTGCTCACTCTGATTCTTGGGAAGAATTCAAATGAGAAAATCCCACAAACAATGAAACCGGCTGGGTGATAAGGAACCATTGTCATTTCTCCGGCTCTGAGCATTTCTCACCCCAGAAACCAGGAGCTTAATTACACACAGAAGCCTGGCGTCACTATGGGAGGTGATGGAAGAACTGGAATCAGAAAGGGCTCTCTACACGGATGTGAGTGTGTGTGTGTGCGCGTGTGTGTGCACGCCAATGTGAAGGTGTGTGTGTCTATTCCACTTTTCTATATCTGCATAACAAACTACCCTCAAAAATTACTGGCTTAAAGAGTGAGGGAGTGGGGGAGGGATGGAGTGGGAATTTGCGGTTAGCATATGCAAGCTATTACATATAGAATGGATAAACAACATGGTCCTACTGTATAGCAGAGAGAACTATATTCAATGTCCTGGGATAAACCATAATGGAAAAGAATAGAAAAAATAATGTATATATACATATAACTGAGTCACTTTGCTTTACAGCAGAAATTAACCCAACACTGTAAATCAACTATACTTCAACTAAAAATAAATTTTTAGAAATTAGTGGCTTAAGACAACAATCATTTTTATCATAGCTCATGATTCTGTAGACCAGAAATTCAAGCTGGGCTCAGCTGGGTAATTCTCCTGTTCCGTGGAGTGGGAACAGAAATAGTGATCTTCAGTTGGAGAATAGGGTGGTCTGGAGGGTCCAAGATGGCTTCACTCACATGTGCAGTACCTCGGCAGGGGGAGGAAGGCTGGGCTCCACCAGCACTTTCGACCAGAACTCTCTACCTGGCCTCTCCAGCAGGACAGTCTCAGGGTATCAGACTTTTCACATGGTGACTCTGAGCTCCGAGAGTGTCCCCGAGGTGGAGGGAAGCTGCAAGGCTTCTTAAAGCCTAGCCTTGGAAGTCTCAGAGCCTCATGTCCACCACACTCTATTGGTCAAGTAAGTCTCCAGGCCCAGCCAGATTCTCAGGGAAGGGAATTAGGCTTCACACCTCTCAGTAGGAAAAGTGGTGGAAATTTTGCAGCCACCTCTAACACACCACGGTGTCTATCACACTCTGGAAGCCATCACAGGGTAGTGGGAAGACTCTGCATTTAAGAGCGCATTAGACATGGGTTTGAATCCTAGTGCCTCTACTCACAGGCTGCATAGCCTTGAGCAACCTAAATAATTCCTCAGAGCCTCAGTTTCCCTATCTGTCAAAGGCTGTTGCTGTGAGGACTCATATGTAAGGTTGGGGCAACCGCATTTAGTGAGCACCTACTATATGCTAGATGCCCAATGCATGTGCCTTTACTCCTGCTTTCCCCCGCCCTCCTGCCCTGGGTCACACACCTAAGGGGACTCTCAAAATGGGAGGAGGGGGAAGGAGAGACAGACACTCCTCTGAGGCCCCAACAGCCTCTGCAGTCAAATTAGAAGCCAACCCGCAGCAGGCTGACTCCTGCCAGCCTCCCATTGGTCCTGTCTACTCCAGTGCCAAGGCCCAAGGTGAGGCCAGGAGACTCCACCATCTGGTCCAACTGGGCCAGCGAGAGACAGCTTCGCCAGCTCAGGGGCAGCCCTGGCTAACAATGGCGTTAGTTTTTCATTTGTTTGTTTGATTTTCTGCAGTGAATGAGGAATGTTGTGACATCTGGAGCCACCCCAGGCAGAGGCCCGCAGAGCAGCAGTGCTAGTGGTGACAGCTCAGAATCCAGCCCTGTCTCTGCGTGCACTCCACACATCCCCGAGCATACACAGACTGTGTATACACAGTCACGTCTGCATGTGCGCACACATGTGTACGTACACGTACTTCTGCACACGATGCAAACATGCCACATACGTGTGTGCACATGTGTTCATACGTGTGCGTTCACACCTATGACCCATACACGTGTGGGCATGCCTACATGCACAGACGTGCATGCGTCCACAAACACACATGCTTAGATGCACAGGCTTGGACACATACACAGTCATGGCCACAGCACTAGGACTGAGCTAAGGGCTCCCAGTTCTGGGCCAGAGGTTGGGAAGGCCACAGCCCCAAAGAGACCCCAGTAACCCCTGCTCTGTCTGCCCCCTTCAAGCCAGTGAAAGCCAAGCCTGACCTCCAGCCTGGAGTGGGAGTCCAGCTTCCCATCCCCTCCCCTTGGGGACACAGATTCTACTGCCCTTGCCCTGCTCCCTCCCCAGGCCTGGCCCTGTCCAAGAGCCTGATCACAGCCCATCCCTGTCCTGGAACCTGATGTGGACAGCTTCCTTCTCTGCTCCCAGGAGCCTGCTCACCACAGACCCCCATGTGCCTGTGTGTGTCAGTGCATGGGGACAGTCACCTCCCCTCCTTGAACGATTCTTTCTCCGGTTGTAAAATTAGAAGGTTGACTAGACAACCTGAGGGCCCAGCTCTGCTACCACAGCCCAGCTCAGCTCAGGCCCAGGGACGCGTCTGCACAGAGCTATAGGGCTGTGTGCCTACACATGTGTGTGCCTACACATATATGTGCCTGGGTGTATCTGCACATATGTTTATGTTCATGTATCTGTGCTGCTGGGTCTGCCTTTGCATGTCAGTGAGTATCTACACATCTGTCTGCAAATATCTGTGAATGTCTGTGTGTCTGTGACTCTATATGTGACTCTCCATTCGTAAGTGTGTCTGTGTGTTTATATATCTGTGTTTGTGAGCTTCTGGGTCATTGTGTGCCCTTGTGTCTGTGGATGTTCTTATACATCTGTGTGAATCTGCAAAGCTCTGTATGTTGGTGTATATGTCTGCATACGTGTCTCCGTGCTTTTATACATATGTGTGTCTGTGCCTGTGTGTGTCAGTGTGTCTTTATGTGTGTGTATGTGCAAGAGAGAGCATGGCTATATGTACGTCAGTGTGTACATGTGCATGCGTGGGGGGCGGGGGGAGCCGGGGTGAAAGCAGGAGGCAGGTCAGTGTCAGGACCTGATCCCTGGCTTCTCTGCAGCTCCAGCTCCATCAGGGCCCAGCCACCCAACCAGGTGGGTAGGAAGTGGGCAGCCAGAGAGAAGAGAGCTTCCCAGACCAGAAGTGGATCTCTGCCCAATGGTGCAGTGTGATCACAGAGGCTGGAAGGCAGGGGGGCAAGTCTGTGTCTCTGAGACCCCTCACTCCCAACTGGCAGCAGGTCGATGGCCTTGAGAACCAATGGACAATGGGGAAAGCCTCACACTTTGTTCCCTGTGTGCCCCCTGCATCTTCTGTGGGCCTCCTTGCTGGCTCCTCTCATGGAGGCTTCTCCTCTGGACCCTCTCCCTGCATGTAGGTGTGTGTCATTGATCAGCGTAATCCTCTCTCTCATTCATCCTTTCCCCGGCAGTGTGTCTGCATCTCTCTCACACACATACACACACACACGATGCACAGACCTTGGTCTCCATCCTTCTCACGCTTCTCGTGAAACACTCTGGCACACATTTCCCTGGGTCTCCATGATTCTCTTTCTTTCCCCGTCCCCTCATCCCCCTTCCCCTCCCAGTGTTGGCAAGAGAGAGGTCCTTGTCCTAACAGCTGTTGTAGGGGTTCTTGGATTGCTAGTAACAGAGCCCAATGAACAGCACAGGATTTTTTTAAGTGGGATGTTATAAGGATACGGGGGTGTCTTGTGAAACTCAAGGGCAGAACCAAAGCCCAACGTCAAAAGGACTCTAAAGCGGATGGGAGCCCAAGACCTTCTCTCTTCATCTTCTCTCTCCTCTTCCTTCTTCTCTTCCAGCTTCTCCAGGCACTTAAGTAACCAAGGATGGCTGCCCCACCACTCCTGAGCTCAAAGTACCTCATTTCCAAGACCAGCCCAGACTGGACAACATCAATGATTCCAAGACTTTGAGAGAGAAAATATGAGTGGCCAACTTGGGTCAGTTATCCACCTCTGGTCCAGTCAGCAGTGACTGGGGGCGGAGTCCCACAGAAACATGGCTGTCAAGCCCCACCCCTTGGGTGTGCCCAGCAGTTCTCAGGCAAGAAGTTCATTGCCCGGCAGGGTGAATGAGGTACCCAGGGTCAACCAGGTAAGGAGTCCTGCTGACACCTGGATGTACAGGCCTGGATCTCAAGAGTGCAGATGGCAGTGGGTGCTGTGGACTGAACTGTGTTCCCCTCAAACTCATGTATTGAATTCAGAGGGTGAATCCTGACCCCCAGCGTGGCTATGTTTGGAGATGGGGCCTCTAAGGAAGTAATTAATGTTAAATAAGGTTTCTAGGGTGGGACCCCGAAGATCGACCAGAAATTTGATCTGGGACCTGTAGCCTCCTTAACTGTGAGAAGATTAATTTCTCTCATTTAAGCCACGCAGTCTATGGTGTTTTGCTATGGCAGCCTGAGCTGACTAATACAATGGGCTTATCCATTTAGGAGTCTTCAAAAGGTAAGTGATGTTGAAGCTACAGGAGCCCATGAGATCGCCTGGGCTGAGGATGGGACCCTGGAGTAGCCCACACTATGAGTCCGGTCCCCAAGAGCATCCTTCTTTTCTGATTGGATCCACATCATCCACAGGCTGCCGAGCCCCAGCTTAGTGGCAGCCCCCAGCAGCACCTTCTCCTCTGTCCGCCTTCTAGGTATATACCTCCACCCTCCTGCCACACTATGCAGACCAGCCCCTGCAGGCCGTGTCACCTCCTCCTGGCTTCATTCCCACCTCCACCTATCCTGGCCCCACCCTCCTGCTCATCATCATCTAAGAAATCCCCCAGGTTGGGGCCACAGTGGTGCTCATATAAGGACCAGGAAACCGAGCCCTCCTCTTGCCCCAGGCAGGTGATCCTGTTAATGGGATCTAGAGCTCCAAACCATGGTGAGAATGGGAAGAAGGGCTTCTTGCACTCACAGATCCAGTCACTGTGTGTCCTTCCTTTAGATGAAGCAAAGACACTGAGAGACTCTGGGTCCTGCTCACAGGCAGGAGCACAAACTCATCAATCCAGGCTCTTCCTTCATTTTTGCTCCAAGACACAACAAACTCATCCTCAGAATCCCTAAAGCAAGCTGGCTCACAGTATACTTTAAACGTATGCCTGAGAGCACTCATTTCAAAGCATATGATCTCTCCAATCTCAGGTTAAGAACTGGGTTCACTGTTTGCTGAGAATCATATTGGCAGCAGACAACAATAATTATTTTCACTGACATTTAATGGGCACTTACTCTGCACCAAGTACTGTGCTAAGGACCCTACAGGCATCATCTCAAATTCTTACAGCCTCTCTGTCAGATAGGTCTTATGATACCCATTTCTTTTAGACAAGAAAATTAAGGCTCAAAGGTTAGATAACTTGCCCAAGGACCATCAGCTAATTAGTGGCAGAGCCAGGATTCAAATAGAAAGTCTCTCCAACTGCAAATCCAGAACTCTGAAACTCTGTGCCCTGTCCTCACTACCAGGACACGCGTGTGTGGTCAGGACAGTGGTCAAGGGATAACTGCGTGTGATTGAATGGCCTGCCCTCTGTTGCCTGCAGCTGACAACTATAAGAACTAAAAAGATGAAAGCTAACCGACCCCTATGAGAACAAAAAAGTTCCAAGATTCTTCCATAGTCTGTCCTCACTTACCCAATAATTCTGCACTGTCTCGTTCCCTGCTTCAAGTCTGTGTCTCCAACAAAACTGTAAGCCTCTGGAGGGCAGGACCTGGGTTCCCCTTTTCACCCACATTCCCCAGGGCTGCACAAAGTAAGGATTCAGTACCAACTTTCTACATGGTTATCTACCGGTTGGTTAGGTGGGTGGCTGACTGACGTTTTGTTTAGATTGTCGGTTGGTTGCTTGGATGGTGGGAGAGTCAATTAGTTGAATGTTGATGAGCTGCTTGGATGATGTCAACATGTGGGGTGAGTCTAGGGGGCGTTCCCTGAGCGGGAAACTTACCATCCGATCCCAATGGGAGTTTTCCTGGGGCTAGAAAAACTCTCCCCAGGAGGAAATATAGAATCCTGAAATGCTTCTTTCTCCCTTCCTTTCTCCCCTCCCCCTGCCCAAACCAGGGCTTGCAACAAGGATCAGGGTGGTCCTCCTGGCCCCTCATCAGCCCCAAATGGCCCATTGAGGAAGACCCAGTCCTAAGGAGGGGCACTGAGTAACCCAGCATGATCATCCCTGGGAAACACACAGGTAACTGGCCATCCTGGGTTGAACGTGTGGGCTACAGGGTGGCTTCCCAAAGGCTGGGATGCCGCAGTGTAGAGAACAGGGAACCCAGTTCTTGGGAGCAGCTTGGCTCATCCTGCCCAGGAGAAAGGTCATGCGCTCGGATATGAGTAATTAATTTTCTCCGAGCCGCGTTGAAAAGGTTAACCTGATTTATGGGATGCAACTGAGTGTAGAATGGGTTGTGTATCTTGTAAAAGGCCCGTTCTGGCATCTGAGTCTATAGATTCACCCGCAGCTGGGCATCAGCTGGGAGCTGGCCCTACCTTTTATACCTTTATGTGGAATCCATGGGAAAATCCCAAAGAGAGCCCCACTTGGCCAGGAAGTTGCTTCCTGGACTCCAAACCCTAGTGAGGGGTCACTGGCACATGCAAAGGAGACAGTCTTCTGCTCCTGTCACAACCCCCCACTCAGCTGCAGCCTCAGCCTTAATCTTCATGCAACCCAGGTCCAGAAACAAAAGCACAGCACTGGGCTTGAGTTCTGAGTTCAAGACCAGGTTTCTCCACTGACCTGACTTTAGTGCTGGGATATGCAGTAAAGATAAAGATATGGGGTCAAGATTCCTTGCCTTCTCTCCTTCCTTCTTGCCATTGGCTATCTGTGTGAGCTTAGACAAGTTACCTAACCTCTCTGTGCCTCAGTTTCCTCATCTGTAAATGGCAGTGATGATAGTACCTATCTCATAAGGTTGTTATGAGGATTACGTGAGTTAATATTTATTTACGACAGTGCCAGGTCATAGTATATGGAGCACAGGGTTTGTTAAATAAACAAATAAAGTCTCAAGGTGAAAGATGACCAGGGGCTTAGATGTCTGGATATTCTCAGGGAGGTGTCAGACAAGGCCAGGGCCTGGCCAGCACCATCACCTGAGCCTTGGCTCCCAGCTGAGAAGAAAGAGCACAAATGGTCATAGGGCTTCAAGGACATACTGGACTATGTTGGACAGAAAGGGAGCTGATGGAGATGGAATGCTGTGGCCAAGAGAAGTTTTCTCTTTCTGGTGTCTGTCTCTCCTCACCCAAGATGTAAGCTCTGCTCCCCAGAGCCAGCCAGGAATCTGCCCTTCAAACCCAAAGATGCTGGTCTAGCACCACCTAGTGGAAAGACTGAAGTCAGCATGGGGGTGGCAACGAAGGTGGGACTTCCCTGGTGGCACAGTGGTTAAGAATCCGCCTGCCAATGCAGGTGACACGGTTCAAGCCCTGGTCCAGGAAGATCTCACATGCCGCAAAGCAACTAAGCCCGTGCACCGCAACTACTGAGCCTGTGCTCTAGAGCCCGCAAGCCACAACTACTGAGCTCTCATGCCACAGCTACTGAAGCCTGCGTGCCTAGAGCCTGTGCTCCACAACAAGAGAAGCCACTTCAATGAGAAACCCACGCACCACAATGAAGAGTAACCCCCACTCGCCGCAACTAGAGAAAGCCCACGCACAGCAACAAAGACCCAACACAGCCAAAAATAAATAAATAAATAAACTTAAAAAGAAAAAAAAAGAAGAAAAGAAACGAAGGTGCTTTTAACTTATCCACCTGTCAGGCACTAGAAGGGGAAAAAAAGCACTCCACCAGAACCCTCCCTGAGAAACTGCTCCAGCTGAGAGCTTTTCACTTTGTGTTCCTGTAGTATACAGTGATATAGTATTTTACAGAAGACTGGTGGTCTGGTATGTAGGTCTGCGTGGATATATCATGTGTGTGCTTCTGTATGTCTATGTAATTATTGATTAAGTGGGTTAATAGGTATGAAGAACTTAGGCCAGTGACTGCACATAGAAAGCATTTAATAAATGTTTATTATCATTATTACCATGTGTGTACATGTGCATATACTGAGTGTTCATGTAAACGTGGATGTATAGATTGTTTACATGTCTATATCATTGTTTATGGATGCAAGCAGGTGTGTGTATGTGTACCTAAGAATGTGTATGTGCTTATGCATGTATATATGTTTATGGATATAAATGTTTGTATGTCTGTGAGCATGGTGTACATGTGAATGGAGAGGTGGGAATGTTTATATGTGTGTCTATGTACATATGGACGTCTTTGGGTATATTTGTGTACCTTCATTGAATGGAGTGCCTGTGCACTAGTCTTCTATTTCTGCATAGCAATACCACAAATTACCACAAACTTCGCCACTTAAAACAACACCCAATTATTATCTCATGATTTTTGTGGGTCAGGAATTCAGGCACAGCCTAGCTGGTCCTCTGCATAAGGTCTCACATAGCTGCAACTAGCTGTTGTCTGAGGCTGTAAACTCATCTGAGGCTCAGGGTCCTCTTCCAAGCTCGTGTGGATATTGGCAGAATGTGTTTCCTTGTAGCTCATGGCAGCATGCTTGTTCAAAGCAGCAGGAAAATCTGTGTGTCTGACCTCTAGACCTTCTTTTAAGGGTTCAACTGGTTAGGTCAATCCAACCCAGGATAATCTTCCTTTTGATTAACTCACAATCAACTGATTAGGGACCTTAATTACATCAGAAAAATCCCTTCACTTTTGTCATAAAACATAACCTAATCGTGGGGGTGATAGCCATCATATTCACAGGTTCCACCCATATTTAAGGGGAGGAGATTATGCAGGGTGTGTACACCAGAGGGTGGGACTCTTGGGGGTCATCTTCGAATTCTGCCTACCATAAAGTGTGTGTGTGTGTGTGTGTGTGTGTGTGTATACTTACATATATATATATATATATATATATATATATATATATATATATAGGCTCTGTATTTTATACAGGGGTGCATATATGTGTGCATCCAAGAATGTGCTTCTTTTGTGGGCAATAATCTTCCCAATGGTGTTGCAGATTTCTACAAGACTGGGAGACTTCTCAAGACCAGAACTGCCTACTCCATCAGTCCAAGGACTTTGTTAGGATTTCAGCTCTTCCTCTTGATGAGGAGCTTCCCAAAGTGGGGTCTGTTCTATCTGCCCCACAACCCATACCCATACAGTGTCAGGTCCCCATCTTGGAGGTGCTGAATTACCATCATTATTTCACTGGCTCACACACATGTATGCACGTGTGTGCCCATGCACACCCAAACACACCCACAGAGGCATGAATCACTCTTTGAGTCAGGGTCTAGGAGTAGGCCTCACTCCTGTTCCTTGAGGGGAGCCACACCTCCCTTCTCCAACTTGCCATGTGTTACATAGTCACTGCTCTTTCCAAAAGGAAGTCAGAAGGCTAGGCCAACTCACATCCCCACCCCCACCCAACCTGAGGTACTACTTGGAACCCAACTGGCCCTGCAGTCAGGTAATGGGCCTCATGTCCTTATATAAGCATTATCTAGGGACCATCAGCTCCAGGGGATGCTGGAGCCCCAGTGAGCTGTGGCTAGAAAGTTGGCTATAGCCAAGTAAGTTTGTGAAACCCTGCCTGCTCCTACCTGCTCTTGGAATTTTGCGTTAAAGATTAGCATAGCAAAGACTCTGGGAAGGCCTGCAAAAAGGAAACCTCTCTGCCTTGGTTTACCCAGCACTGCCCAAGCTTATTTGTCCACACACCCGTTTTTCTCTAAACACATTCTTTGTGCTCCCATTCAAAGCACACTTTAGGCTACATGGTTTTAAGCCATTCTTCAGCTTCCTGGGAGGCTCATGCAGGCCGTTGGAGTGATGGTAAGGATTAGAGGGGTGCTGCTGTGCAGGGATCTCAACCAGACGTGGGCTGGCCTTCTGGGAGGGGAAGCAGGGAACCTATGGAGGTGATTTCGCTGCATTGGAGGTAGGTGGTCAGTACAGAGGCAAGGGGGCCGTGGACATGGGGACTCCTGGATCCCATGGAAACCCTGGATTCAGAAGACAAGTGGATGCTGACAAGGGAGGCTTGTCCCTCCAAACCCAGGGTGCAAGCTGGAGGTCACTGTCTGAGATCATAGGACTGGGGAGCACCCCAAAACACATGGCTTAGTGGTCAGAACAAACTTTGTCAAAGCAACTGACTTTGAATCTCGGATCAGCTGCTGATGAGCTGCGTGACCCTAGGCAAACTGCTTAACCTTGCTGAGGCTCAGCTCTTTCATCTTCAAGGCTGTGGCTCTCTCGTGTGGAAAAAGGATTAGAAAGATAATAATAACTTATGTAGTGTTTTCTATGTGGTAGGCACTGTCCTGAGCATTCTATTTGTGCTAACTCATTTAATCCTAGAAGCAATCCTGTAAAGTCGGTACTGTGATTATCCCCATTCTACAGAGGAATAACCTGGCTCAGAGAGGTTAGTTGACTTGCCCAAGGTCAAAAAGCTAGCAAATGGCAGAACTGGGATTCAGACTCAAGTGATCTGGTTCCAGGCATGGCAGGAATGGCACCCAGCCCAGACTTGTTTAGTAAATCATAGCCAACTATTACTAGCTATTAGTAATAGCTAGTAATAGTAGGCTATTAGTCGGTCTGCAGTTGGTGGAGAAGTTGGCTTCTCCAGATTCTTTTCCCACCAACAGTCTATGCCCAAATGAACAGCTAAGGTGAGATGGCTCCTGCCACAAAGGCGCAGGGTAGGAGAACATCCCGGCTCCTCATGGGACAGAAAGATGAAGGGAGGGATGTCGTGGCTGAGCTGAGCCATCAGAGACACTTAGGGTTAATTTGCTGTGTGCAGAGAATAAATCTGGGGATGGAGCTGTGAGCCAGAGCTGGGGTTGTGGGGGCGGGAACGCAGGAACACATCTGTGCATCTCCCTGTCATCTTGAATTTCATATTTACTTCTGTTGATGAGATTTCGTCATGCTCGATTACAATTCATAGACTCGTGTTTCCAGATTTTATGCATCAAAATGCTCTGACTTACAGAGTCATCCTAAGCCTGACACTGGCCCCCAAGGTGCCGTTTCTGAGCGTGGGCACTGAGGCTTGTCCTGGGTCACATGGAGGCCTCATTTCTGGGTACAGTGGCTTCTGGAGAGCCTCAGGAGGAAGGTGGCAGGGTTGGGGAGAACACCAAACATCCATGTCTGGGCCACGCATGGGGACAGAGGAGCAATGGAGCTGTGGGGACAGCCACCTGGCAGCCATGGATAGGCCTGCAATGACCCTATATCTTGTCCTATCCTCCTGACCCTCCTTCAAACTCCTCTTATCTGGTTCTGAGACTCTTTCTCGCTAGCTTTGATGAAGCAAGTATTGCTTCTAACCAATACAATATGGCAAAGGTGACAGGATGTCACTTCTGTGATTGTATTACATAAGACAGTTCTGTCGGTTAGAAGCAAGTCACAGGTCCTGCCCATACTCATGGGGAGGAGATTATGAAAGGGCATGAATTCCAAGAGGGTAAGGTTATGGGGGCCACACAGTGAGTGTCTGCCACACAGTCCTCAAAATAGTCTATGACATGGTAACACCACCCCCATTTTACAGGAAAGGAGACTGAGTTTTATCAACATTAAGGACATTGTCCAAGGTCACCCAAGTAGAAAGACACTGGTCTAGGACTTGAACCCTGGTTTTTTTGCTTCTCCAACTTGACCTCTTCACCACACGACAATACCATGAAAGGAAAATCAGGTATAAGCCCAAGTTCACCTTCCTGGCAGGAGTCTGGGGCTTTCACGTAAGGACAACTCTCTTCTAGGACACTGGGTTCTGAGTCTGCTTGGGGAGCAAAAGAGGCTCTCATGTCCTTGATCATTGATCTGACCTTGACACCAAACTTCTTTGGAGGAGCCAATGTTGCAAAGGGCTGGAAAAGTCCAGAGCACCAGGGTTGGGGCTATAGAGATGCCAAGCCTTCTATGTGGCAAGTCCCCAAAACCAGGGGACATTTCATCCCATTCTCAGGCTGGTATCTTGACCATGGCCTCAAGGATGGGCCTCTGTTAACTGTGCTGACTTCTTGCCAGCTCTTCCTAGTGAAACAGGAGGGAGGGGGCAGGGCACAACCTTTGAAAGAATGACATAGCCTGAGGACTTGACATAAACTGATTAGAACCAAATGGACCCAAGATGGCGGAGAAGTCGACTTCCACTAGACCTTGAGCCTCAGAGTATATGCTCACTGTAACACATCAGCACACTAAATGACACACCCACAGGCGCCATGACAGTTCCAAGGCCGACCATAAGGATCAAAAAGTAGGCGGTGGCCCAATTCCTGGAAATCCCCACCCCTTCCTGAAATAGCTGGAATACTCCTCCCACTCATTAGCCTATGAAATTACCCACCCCTATAAAAACTGACACCCCCATACCCTGGTGCCTTTCTCACCTCTGAGATGGCCCACACTCTGTGTGTGGAGTGTTTCCTTCTAAATAAACCCACTTCTTACGTATCACTTTGTCTCTCACTGAATTCTTTCTGCGATGAGACATCAAGAACCTGAGTTTCATTAAGTCCTGAAACCAGGTGTGTGATCTCAGTTGGAAGACCGTGGGTTTTGGCCGGGTTTGAGTCCCGGCTGTGTGGGTTTGAGTCCCGATCTGGGTTTGGGCTGGGTTTGAGTCCCAGCACGTGGGTTCAAGTCCCAATATGAGGTGCATGGTTTCACTCGGAACAAGATAATGAGTCTATCCCTTGGCTCCCACCTCCCTATCTGCATTTTGGGTCCCATAGCAGACTCCCTTTCCTCTCCTATATAGGTTTGAGGACATCTGTGAAGGAGTGTTGCTTTGGAGGAATTGAGGATAAGTCGCCTCTTCTGGGCACCTATTTTGTGCCTTGACACACATTAGCCTATTTAATCCTCTCAACATTCTTTCATGGTAGGTATTATTATTTCCAGTCTATGTAGAAGAAAACTGAATCTCAGGATAAGTATCTTGCCCAGGGTCTTGTAGCTGATGAGAATCAGGACTCATCCCCAGGTCTGTCTTGTTATCAAAGCAGTCTTCCTTCTACTCTGCCAGTCACCTCTTTGAGGTTCCTCTCATCTCCCTTTTGTCCTCTCCATCCGGGTTCAGGGCTTCTGTTCTTTCTGACTTATTTAGGGCAGGGTTCAGTGCTATTCTGATGTACGAGATCTCTCTCCCTTACCCAACCTCCCATGCCCTCACCCACCATTTGGGGGGAACCTGAGTTTGTCTCCATGGGGTAGAATTCCTTCATACACTCCACTTGAAGCCAACCAACACAGTTTGTACCCCAGGCATGGTCCCTATCCTTTATCATTGACCTCTGTCCATGGTGCTAATCTGTATGTCTTCAATTCCCAAAGCCCAACTAGAATAACTTCTTGACCCTTGGATATGGTGCCGAAGTCTGGCTTCCAGCCTCCTACACAATTGGCCTTTGGAATCCCTGCTTATCCTCCTATCACCTGCCAGTCTCCCTGCTTGGGTTCCTGACTCCAGCTGAGCTGTCTGTTTCTTCTGGGACCCAAGCCTACAGTACCACTTGGCTGCTAAACTTGTGACCATCTGCCAAAATTTAGCCACTGGCACCTTACCACATCTGCTCCTACTATGGGCAGCTCACTTTGTTCAAATTGCCTCCCCCTTGGCCATCACCCACAGGCCGCATCTCCTTCAATTCCCCTCCCTTATCTCCTCAATGCCATTCTTATTGGTCTTGTCCAGTCCTGTGACCACACCCAGACTTCCGATTACTTCCTTAAAAGTTATCACCATCCAGGCTTCCCTGGTGGCGCAGTGGTTGGGAGTCCGCCTGCCGATGCAGGGGACACGGGTTCGTGCCCTGGTCCGGGAAGATCCCACATGCCGCGGACCGGCTGGGCCCGTGAGCCATGGCCACTGAGCCTGCGCGTCCGGAGCCTGTGCTCCACAGTGGGAGAGGCCACAACAGTGAGAGGCCCGCGTATCGCAAAAAAAAAAAAAGTTATCACCATCCTTTGTTACACTATCCATCACCACTATCACACCATAATTACTATCTCACCTCTCATATCACCACCATTGCCACCATCACCTTAACTGTCACCACCAATAAAATTGTCACTTTCATCACAATCCCCAAAACCATCAACACCATCGCCTCTGACTCCACCATAGCCATCACCACCTCCCTTTCCCCATATCACCTCTAAAGACAGCATAACCCCAACACCACTCACCTCCTCATCATCACCACTCTTACTATATCCATTACTACCACCACCATCACCATCATCATTGTCACTTACCAAAGCCTTTATTAAGCACTGAATCAGGGACCAGATATCTTAATTGGGAAGTGAACTAGTTCCAACTGAATTGAATCAAAGTTAGAAAGGCAGAGATCCCAATCTCAGACACGTCATGGGGGGATGCTAATTTGTCACTGAACCAAGATTAGTTTACCCACTCCTGTGCTGCCCTCACTGCCATCCCCAACACTTTCC
This sequence comes from Hyperoodon ampullatus, assembly GCF_949752795.1. Taxonomy (NCBI): domain Eukaryota; kingdom Metazoa; phylum Chordata; class Mammalia; order Artiodactyla; family Ziphiidae; genus Hyperoodon; species Hyperoodon ampullatus. The sequence goes on along the minus strand of NC_136915.1, from coordinate 30,455,265 downwards.
TGCAGTCCCCTGAGGCTTTCTCTATGTCCTCAGGCTTAAAAATGCCTGTCCTTTCTGCTGCCACAACCACCTCTGTCCCTATGCCTTTTGGGGAGGCAGTTGCTCAAGCACCAACCCCCTCCCTCCCAACTTCTCCCCTATCTGAGTTGGAGGCTATTTCTAAGCCAGGCCCTCCTGATCTCAGCTGTTACTACCACTTCCTGTCTTTCCTGGAGCCCAGGGAAAGCTGTGCCTCTGCACCACCACCCCCACCCCCCAGGCAGCTGAGAGTCTGGCCTTGATTACCAGCCCCATAATTACCCTGCAGGCACTGGCAGGGACTTCAAGCCTGATTGACTTCAAATGAGAAATCCATGGGGATTCGGGGAGGTTGGGGGGACCCTTGGCTGGAGAGAGAGGCAGGGAGGAAGCCTGCGCAGGCCTTTGTGTCTAGAACCACAGCTTTGACAAGGGAGCATCTATCTGCCGGGATGATACCTGAAGGTCTCACCCAGTGACTGTGAGATCCAGCCAAGTCAGGTCCCCTGCCCAGAGGCACACGGGCCCTTAGCGAGGAGCTGTCTTGAGGGAACCTAGACAGGCTTGGGGAAGAGGAGGGATGCTGGAGACACCTCTCCAGAGTAGATAAATTGAGGGCCTCTCCTTCCTGGGTGCACGGGGGAAAGCTGAAGGGTTAGGATGAAGGTTTGGAGGGGTGAGTGGCAGTTCACTAAGGCCACTCAAGGCATTGAAATAAACTGTTCCTGGGCCCAGGAGAATTCAGAGGGGAGGCCCACTGGGAAATGCCTTCCGAAAGGAGACGCATAAATATTGCATCCTCTGATCCCACACATATTCACAAGCCCATGAGTTTACTCCAGGCACCTGCACACTCACAGTTATGCTCGTGAACACACCCATCTCCGACATCCATGCACTCACAAGCTCAGAGGCAAAAATAAACACAGGGCTTCCCTGGTGGCACAGTGGTTGAGAGTCCACCTGCCGATGCAGGGGACACGGGTTCGTGCCCTGGTCCGGGAAGATCCCACATGCCGTGGAGCGGCTGGGCCTGCGAGCCATGGCCGCTGAGCCTGCGCGTCCGGAGGCTGTGCTCCGCAATGGGAGAGGCCACAACAGTAAGAGGCCCGCGTACAGCAAAAAAAAAAAAAAACACACACACAAAGAAGGCCATTGCTCTTGTGTACTGTCACACACACACGCACACACACACACGCACGCACACACACAGGCACATCTTCCCCCATCCTAACCCCCACACACTAACACACTCCACACCATGATGCATTCACATCCTCACACACACATATGCTCACACATCTTCAAGCACATTTTCACACGCTCAGAAGCCAAATACCCAGAAAAAAAGAGAGACATCACCTCCACACTCGTATGCTCCTTGAGAAATTCCTTGAGAAATTGCAGAAAGAGGTGAGGCACTTGTTCTTCCCTCCCTCTCCCCCATCGTGGAGGGGTTTTCATTTAAAAGTTGCCCGAGCCCAGGCTTTCAGATTACAGTCTAGACTATATAGGTTCCCTAAAGATAAGGCTGAGAAATTGATTTCAATTACCAAAGTGGAGAGGCTGCACTTCTCAGCCTCCTGAGCGGAGCATTAACCCTGGAGATCCGGGAGCTGGAAGAGAGGACTCTGACATGGCAGGCACATGGGGAGCCCACGCATGTGCACTTAGAGCTCACACATGCACACTCACATGCAAAATCTCACTGGCACCAGCTTGGGCAAAGAGTCCAGAACTTAGAGTTAGGAGGCCTGGGTTCCAGCTTTGGTTCTGCCAATTTTTGCTGTGTGATCTTGAAGACCCACCTTTCTCCTCTCTAGGCTTCTCTTCTTGGACCCCATTTCTGCTTCCATGCTCATGAAGACTGTGCTCACTCCTGGTTGAGCACCTATCTGTTGAGACTGTCAGCTCCCCAGGAGACCTAAGCAGGCACTCAGATGCCCTAGAATCCAGGCTCTTCTCCACTCTGCCTCCCAGCTAGCATGGACATCCCCACACACCGGAAGCTACTGGGGTCTGCATTAGTTAGAGTAAGCATCGTTAGCTGCTACAACCAGCAGGCTCTGCAATCAGTGGCTTGCAGGACTTTTTCTTATGCACACAAATTCCTATGGGGATAAATTAGTTTTCAATTACTGCCATAGCAAATTACCAGAAAATTAGCAGCCTATTAAAAATACCATTCATTATCTCATAACAGGTGAGGTGTCCAAGCTGGCATTTGTCTAGGTCCTCTGCTTAGGGTATCACAAGGCCAAAATCAAGGTGTTGGCCAGCAGGGCTCTTATCAGAAGGCTCTAGGGAGAATTGCTTCCAAGCTCATTCAGGTTGTTGGCAGATTATAGGACTGAGGTCCCCATTTCCTTGCTAGCTGTTGGCTTGGAGTCATTTTCAGCTTTTAGAGGCTGCCCACATACTCTTGACATGACTTCTTTCATCTTCAAAGCCAGCAATGGCACATCAAGTCCTTCTCACATGTCAGATTCCTCTGCCTTCCTCTTCTGCTTTTAAGAACCCATGTGATTACACTGGGTTTACCCAGGTAATCCAGGACCATCTCCCTATCTAAGGTCATCTGACTGGTAATCTTAATTGTGCCTGCAAACTCCCTTTTGCCATGTAATGTAATATATCCATGGGCATACCATCAAGGCAAAGGTCATGGGGCCAAAATTCTGTCTGCCCCAGTGGGTCAAGTAGCTCTCCTAAGTAGCTCTCCTCCAGTGGTAACTCAGGGATCTAGGCTCCTCTGTCATGCAGTCCTGCCATCCTAAATTGTGGTCCCCATTGTTGCCACAGATAATTACTGGATAATTTTATGGGGTGTTTTCAATGCCATCCTGGAAGTAACTTACATCAGTTCTACCCACATCTCATTGGCTAGAACCAGTCACCCCAACTTAACTGCAAGGGAGACTGGGAAACATATAGGAGTATATGGCTATTTGGAGTGCACAGTTGGTCTCTTATCACAGGGCCCAAGCTCTAAAGACTCAAAAGGCAGAGGATTGGGAGGTAGAGAAGAGCCTACCATGTTGGTTCTTTACAAAGAGAAGCAGCAGGAAACTGTGTCTCAGAACCTCATTCTGGGGTTCTCCTTTCCAGGGCCTCCCAGTGGGCTCTGCAAAAGTGTACCAGTCTGCCCATGGGCTCAAGATCCCTGAGATGAAGGGAAGGGGGCCACCCCATGCATTGTCATCCTCTCCTGAGTTCAGGGGATGGAATATGAGAGACTTGCAAACTCAGAGCCACATCCAGGGCACAAGAGTCGTGAGGTACTCCTTGGGGCACCTAATGTGGAGTACCTGGGAGGTTTCTGACAGTGCCAACCCCCTGGGGAGCCCAGTGGGATCTTCTCAGAGAGCCAGCCTGGCCCTGCTATGGCAGACCATTCTGTTGACCATGACCACTTCTCTTCTCTTCCCTGTGCCTTCCTCAGGGTCTTAATGACCATGACCTCTTCTCTCTTCATTCTTCCTACCACGCCCCCAATTGAGAACTGATGACAAGGGGCCCACATCTCACACAGCTGTGTGGACCAAATGGAATTGTCTTGAGGAAATGCTTCTCTATAGTCCCAGGGTTGACATTCCTTTGTAGAGGGACAGGGAGGGAAAGAATGCCCAATCCTCTTCCATTCTGACATGACCTGGTTTTCTTGCAACATGACTGTCTCAAGGAGACAAGCATGAAGATCACCATAGCCACTACACATGACCCAGTTTACTAGAAAGCTCTCCACCCGTGACCCAAACTGCTCGATGCAGCTAAATGCAACCCATAGGACTCTGCTAAAAAAAAAAAAAAAAAGAAAGAAAGAAAGAAAACTGAGTCAGGGGGCTTCCCTGGTGGCGCAGGGAAGAATCTGCCTGCCAATGCAGGGGACACGGGCTCGAGCCCTGGTCTGAGAAGATCCCACATGCCGTGGAGCAACTAAGCCCATGCACCACAGCTACTGAGCCTGCGTTCTAGAGTTCGCGAGTCACAACTATTGAGCCCACATGCCACAACTACTGAAGCCCGTGTGCCTAGACCCCATGCTCCGCAACAAGAAAAGCCACCACAATGAGAAGCCTGTGCACCGCAACGGAGAGTAGCCCCTGCTCACCGCACTTAGAGAAAGCCCGTGCGCAGCAACAAAGACCCAACGCAGCCAATAAATAAATGAATAAAATTGTGAAGTGTTTAAAAAATAAAACTGAGTCAGGGATCAGAACATTCAATATCAGCGACATATCAGTGGGCTGATTTTGAGGCAGATCAAGGCAAACGATTTGGATTAGAAACTGGAAACAAGATGAAGACATATAAAACCCACCTGGGGAAGAGCTGGGTAAATCATTTGAGGCTGGAACCCCCAGCTTTAAGGTTCCTGGGCAGCTGTGATGGGGGAATATGATGGAGAAATCTGATCGTGAGGAGAAGACACAGGTGGTGGTTATCTTGCAAATGAAAATGGAAATCAGTCACAGAGGACAGAGTAACAGGCAAGAGTCTTGCAGACAGCTCTCGGGCCAAAAGATGTTCTTTTCGCTGCCTAAATCAACTGAATATTTTAAAATCCTTTCCACTGCTGCAGAAGATGTTCCAAGGCAAGTCAGGAGTCGTTGCTTTGGGAAGACTCTGTACAATCACAGCTACACATGGGAATAAAAACCACAGGAATAAAAGTGCAGAAATGGTACACTCTGGGCAGGGGAAGAAAAGAGAGTCTGTACTTAAAGGAATAGTCTTAACTGCTGTACCTCCCACCCCCGAGCCCACTCCCTGCCCCACAGAAGTAGAGTCTGAGATAAGGATTTGTATGCAAGTAGTTTATTACGGGAAGTATCCCAGGGAATAGGAGTGGCGGCTGGAGAAAGGGATGAAAATCCAATACAAGGGTGCATTGTCAGACTAGCCACTGCTGTGGTCGACTGGGGCTCTACCCTGCTGGGACCTTCTGAGAAACACTTCAAAGAGTTATCCATCTGCAGATGGAAGGAGAGAGTATTTAACCACCAGCTCCTGAGCCTCACTGGTCGAGGGCTGGCCCACGAGTGGCTGTTAACTCCCTCCGGTAGTGTGCTAGTAAATCTGGATGGGGTGGGGGGGAAATGCCCTGATTTACAGCATTTGCCAATTCCCATGTATAAATACTCCTGCCAAGGCCGATTTCAAGCTGCCAATGGCTAAACAGCCTGCTAGCAAATTTTCTGGTTATATAACAATTGGCTCTTGCAAGCCAGTTCAAGGCGGCTCCAGCACATTGCTGATCTACCCTCCCACGTTTGCACGTATATGGGTGCTGTGTCCCCACGGGAACCTCCAGCCTTGGCACAGGGAGGCTCTGGGGCAGGAAGTGAAAGATACGGGGTACACCTGCACGAGGTGCCAGGGTTGGGGTAAAAGTTGAGCAGGGAGATTATAAGCAAGGCACAGGAGAGGCCCAGTACAAGATTATACCTGACCAAGGGTAGACGGAGAGGCAGCAAGGCCCCTGGCAAGCTTCTCAGGAAGTGGTCAGGCCATGTCAGATGGGACTCAAGAGGAACCTGAGAAAAACAGGAACCCAGCCTCCAGAGACAAGAGGAGGAGAGGTAAGGTAGTCATCAGGGTAGAGGAGAGGCTGGTGGTTACAGCCAGAACCACGCTGTGGGTGACCAGCGGGGGACGCTAGGTCTGTGCACCCTCACATTAACTTAAAAATGGAACATGGCTCATGCCCTAGGTGGGATCAGTTCTCCACTCCCCCTTTTATTACCTCAATAACAGTCATTGAATTATTAAATTATCTCCAAAAACTTTGCTTTCAATGAGGTACCAGCATTGGTCCCATTGAATAGAGCACTGAGCCCTCCCCTCATGGAGTGGTGAGGAAACAGGGCCACCCTGCAGATATAGTCAACTTTCCACCGTTGCTCATGGTTCCCTCAACTTCCATCCCTGACCCCCTGTAGCAGATAGGAAAGGATTGTGGGCAACACCAGACCTCCACAGGCCTCCCAGAACAAAGCAGAACAGGATGGCTATCTTAATCCCTTCAGGCTGCTGTAACAGAGGATAAGAGAGTGGTGATTTATAAACAAAAGACATTTATTTCTCACAGTTCTGGAGGCTGGGAAGTCCAAGATTAAGGCACCAGCAGATTCAATGTCTGGTGAGGGCCAACTTCCTAGCCCATAGATGGCTCTCTTCTCACTGTGTCCTCACATGTTGGAAGAGACAAGGGAGCTCTCCAGGGTCTCTATTATAAGGGCACTAATCCAACTCACCAGGGCTCCATCCTCATGGCCTAACCACCTCCCAAAGGCCCCAGCTCCAAAGACCATCACCTTGGGGATTAGGTTTCAACAAACAAATTTGGGGGCGACACAACCATTCAGTCTATAGCAACTGTTCCTCCATCCAGGCCCAGGGTCCTCTGAGAATGGCCTTTGCCTCATCTGTCCTCCCACTGTGGGTGGCAGGGACACCACCAGGGTCACAGAACTTCAAAGGTGCCACCTACTGTCTTGGAGCTGTGTGTGAAAGATTAGAGGTATGACAGGAGTCACAATGGGAAAAACCAGAGGCAAGGGACCCCATCCAGGCCAGGAGGCCATAGGGGTTGTGAAGGAGGATGGTTTGACATCAGGCAGGACAGAAGGTACCAGGAGCCAAGGGAACAAGACACATCCACAGTGTCAACAGCCAAATTCATAGAGGATAGAGGCCCACAAGTTATCAGAGAAGAACTTCAGGAGGAAACTTCTGAACAGCCCAGAGAATTCTGGCAACCGGGTCTTCCAAGTGTATAGATGCTTTCACGTGTGGGCACTCACCTTCCCAGCTGTTTCCAAAGGCTGTTTTCTAGGCACTTCCCAGGGCCCAAGAGAAGGGAAAGTGTGGACTGTGGGGTCCAGCTCTTTCTCCTGAAGCCTGTGAGCAGAGCTCTCTCTGAGAGCATTGACTGTCATGGGGGTAGAGAGCCGAGGTAGCTCTCCTGACCTCAAAGAATACACCTTAATGGTAGAAATTCAGGCCCTGGGAGGGCGTTTTTCAGGCAGAGTTCTTGCCGCTCACCACACGACCCACTGCCCGACGGCCAAGGCCAGGCTGCTAGGGGTGGGGGTGGGTAAACAGTAAAGAAGCTCCAGCTCAGGCCCAGCCAGCAGGGCCCCCTCTAGAGTCTTCCTCACCTTCGAAACCTCCTCCTCTGTCCCCTGAGCAGACCGGGTCTCAGTGGACTCTGCCCACCGCCCTGGGAGGGGAGACAGGGAAGGCGAAGGGAGAGCAGGGAGCCGGGGAGGTCAAAGTGTTTCCTCTCCACTCCTCTGTGCCTTAATTAAGTGCTTTCATTTCCCTCCTTCCTCTGCACACAGGCCCGGCTGAGATAAGGCATTGATCCCCTCCCAGAGGAGGAAGAAGCCGGTGGGAAGCCTGCAGTTCTCTTTTTGTGGAACAAGATGGATGGCTTATTAGCGAGCCCTTAATTGAGTGGTTTGTAACTCAGGAAAGTTGAAAGAGAAAAGAGAAGAAGTCTGAACTGGGGGCTGCCTGGGGGTCCATTTCTCCCTACAAGGAGGGTTCTACTCAACATCCCTGACCAAGAGCCCAGCACAGATCAGCACAGCCCAGCCCAGCCCAACCAAGGGCAGGCTCAGGAACATTCTCCACGAAAAGGACCGAGGAGGTCACACACAGCCAGAATGATGCTCCGTGTTGCCCACTCCAGCCAAGGACAGGGCCCTGAGCTGGAGTCCAGAGACCTGGGTGTAGGGACCAGCCCTGCCACTGGCTAGCTGAATGACCTTGATCAATCTTACCTCTCTGTGCCTCAGTTTTCCTTCTCATCCAATGAGAGGGTTGGCCTGCATACAGGGTGTTTGAACAATGTGCAAAGACTGTGTGTTGGGGAGGGGTGAAAGGGGAAGCCAGAGCCTCAGCTTCTTCTTCAAGGCCCATTTAGATCTTCTTTGTGTATTGGAATTTCATGTAAGCTCTGTGACATTAGGCATGTTCTTTAACCTCCTTGCCTCAATGGCTTCAGCTGCAAAATGGGCAAAATAATAGAATCACAGGATTGTCAGCACTAACACAGTTCCCCAGCACATAGTAAGAATTCCATCATTATTACTTCTTTTTTTCTTAAATGATTTGATTCAATCTCACAACAGCCCCAGGTCAGGTTATTTTCCCTATTTTAGAGGTGAGGAGACTTGGCTTAGAGTAGTTGTCTTAACAACAGACACACAGCTGCCTCCAACAGCCCAAGGCTGAGACCTCCTGGGTCCTCCCCTTTCAAGGCTCAGAACGAAGGGCGAGTGGTCTCTCATAGACTGGCTCCAGCCACTCACCAAGGCGAAACACTGACCATACCCATCTAGAAGGAAGGCACTTCTCAAAAGTAGATTTCAACCCACTCGGACGCGAGGTCTCTTCTTGACCCTTTCTTGTGAAACAGGAGGGCAAGTGCCCTATCCATTCCTAGTCGATGCCCATACCAGGAGGAGAGGCAACAAAGCAGCATCTCAAATCTCTGTTCAGTTTCAAAAATCTAGAATCCAAAGCTGCAAATTTTCTTCCCCCAATGCAGATGTTGAGAATCAAGACAACAGGAGCTTACTGCAGGGTTTGCAAACCAGGTGCCGTGGAACCCTAGGGTTCCTTAAAGGAGTTTGAAGAGTCAACCAGGGTGTGGGAGGTCACTAGACTAGGCTTCTACTCCTCTCCACCCCAGCCACCCCACTGCCCACACCTCAGCAAGGACAACTCCACTTGATCTGTTTTATGTTTGGGGTTGCTGTATGAGATTTCACGTTCTAAAAGATTCTGTAGTTGTGTTTGTTTGTTTTTTTTTTAAGTTTAAAAATCCCCATTTAGTGGAAAAAGCATGAGGTCGAGAGCCGGAAAGCCTAGTTCTAGCCCCAGCTTTGTCCTATGAACTTTAGTATATCTCTTCCTCTATGGGTACAGAGAATTGGGCAGGGGGTTTGTCTCCAAGGGGCATTTCCAGCTGTGGGTCTCAAGTCCAGCTTGACTCCCTGGGCTGCTCTGTAGTCTGGGAGTGAGGCCAGGGGGAAGGGGAGCCACATCCCCAGCAATTTTTGCTGCACGTCTCCCCAAAGCCACCAGAGGACTAGTAAAGCCTGGGGTGGTTTTCTTCCTCATATCACTCTGGAAATATTGATACTGGCTTGCCAAACAGGAAAAGCAATTCTTCCCTCCTTACGGTGGGATGAGAACAAGGCAAATGAGCCTGTTCGTTAGCGAGGCCGCCCGAGATGTCTCCCCGCTCCCACCCCACCCTGTTCTCCCAATCTTCAGGATGACTTAGACACTTGGACTAAAACACAGATGAGAGATACACATCTGTTTGCATTTAATTTGAGGCTGAGATTCACAGCTCTTGATCATGGAGAGCTGCATTCCAATATCCAGGACCAGGATGGGGGTGGTGGAGGAGTGATTACTGCCTATGAGGGGTAATAATTATAAATCAGGGGCCTCTCGGTCATATCTGGGTCCCTTCAGTGTTTCCCTGGTGATTAAAGCAGCACAAGGAAGTCAGGGCAGGGTGGCTGACTGAAAGGGGCACTGGTGAGGACTGGCACTTCCTAGACCTCCAGGGAAATCTACCTCCATCAGTAATGAACACACGGCTGCCCTTTATCAACTGCCTACCACACTCTCAACCCTGAGCTCAGAGCAGTAGAGACTTTATCTCAATAAATTCCCCCAACAGCCCTGAGGCAAATGAGGGTAACAAAAGCTCCATTTTACAGCTGTGCAAACTGAGGCTCAGTTTAGTAATTTGCTCAGAGTCACAAAACTGGAAGCCAGATTCTAACCAGATCTGTCTCACTCCAGATTCCACAGCTTATGCTTTAACCATTCCCCTTTTGCCTCCCAAGTTTAATAAGAGCCCACAGATAATAATAATAATTTGTTGTTTACTGAGTGCTTACTGTGTGCCAGGCACACTGCTCTAAGTGTTTTCGGTCATCTCATTTTATTCAACAATATATGAAGTAAGTACAACTGTCCCCACTTTACAGATGACAAAATGGAAACATGGGATAAGTCAGCTACACAAGGTCACACACCTACTTAGGAATGGAGGTAGGATTCAATATTCTATAATTTACCCAGATTGACTATTTCCCATGAGTCTGATGGCCGCTGGATGGGGAAGGGCTGACCTGAAGCCTTGGGCAGCTGGACCTGGCTGGCACCGCATGCCCTCTTGCTGACTCTCTTAGTGATAGGCCAGAGGCAGAACTGTCCTCTGACATGTGTAACAGGGAATTTTAAAAGTTTCCACAGAGGCACCAAGATACGACAGGCGCTGCTCCCCAAAGTGAGGGGCCCAACCAATACTCAATCCATCCCAGGGTCTAACTTCCGTCTGGGAATTCTAACACAAAAGTCTACAGTAGAGAGGAAGCAGCTGCCCTGGGGGTGGCCTTCACGTCCAGAGCAGGTGAGGCCAAAGACTGTGCAAGTAGAACAAGAGAAGGGAAGGGCTTGGGACTACCTTAAGGGCTGCCAGGCGGAGCAGGGACTCAACCATAAGGGACCTAGAGACCCAGGAGCTGAGAGAAAGCAGAGATGTACACCAGCCATCCCCTGAGAGTGTGAAGCCTTATTCAGACCAGAGTGAGGAAGGCACTTCACTGTTCCCCCTCCTCTTCCTCCATCCTTTTCCCTGGAGAGGTCAGTTACAGCAGCTGCCTCTCTACAACCTGTCAGCTGCCCTGGCCTGGGGAGGGGAAAGGTTGGACTTTGAATCAAATTTGAAATGGAGATTGTTATCTGGAACTATACATTCAAATTTTGGAACTGAAATCTGTTTTATGCCTGCAAGTGACTTTGTAAAATGGACTTATTATTTAAAAGTGAGGCTGTAGGCCATGGGGATAAAATGGGAGACACAAAGTTGCACTTTGTTTACATCCCATAAATTGAATTTGGCCTTTTTTCAATGTATCAGTTGTACCTGCCAAATGCAGGATTCTGTAGGATGAGGCAGCCAAAAGCACAGACAAAGAAATTCTGACGTCCAGCCCAGAGCAAAAGTAAAAATAGGACTCATGCCTTAATGCAACCAGGCAGATTAGTCAGACTCACTGGCCCAAGCCCTGAGCTGTTGTGTCAGGAAAAATAACAATGTAACCTCTGAACCAGGTCAATGTCAACAGCAACACCTTCAGGGGGCCCAGGGAGGCTGTACATTCCCAGTCCTGGCCTGGTTCTTTCCTTGAGTCCTCTTATACCTCTCACTAGCCATGGGAGATTGAGACAAAAGAACTTGGGAGTCTAGGGACTTCCCTGGCAGTCCAGTGGTTAAGACTCTGTGCTTCAACTGCAGGGGGCGCTGGTTTGATCCCTGGTTGGGGAACTAAGATCCTACATGCCGCGTGGCCAAAAAAAAACACTTGGAAGTTTATAACAAAGCCTAAACTGAGCCTTATTCTGCAGGCCATTCTAAATCATTGAAGGTAGCCTGGGACTTCAGAAGTCTGAGAGGCCACGGGTCAAGAGGGCTGGAGGGGGCCTTGGTCTCTCAGGGAAATGATTTCTGGCTGCTTCGGGGCCACACCCACCCACCTTCTGGCTCCAGGTCAGGAGCTTTTGTAACTTCCCACAGCCCGACTTTAGATCCAATCTGGACCCGCCCCCCGGACCCAGGAACAGCCAATAGAGCTATCCAGGAACTCCCGCGTGCTATCCTGTCACAGCCGCCCTTGCTGCTTCTAGCCCCTGAGACCTCCCTGACCCAGAGCAGGAGAACCTTAGCCCAGACGGACCATCTCCCAAAATGCCTGAGACGCGGTCTCTGCCCGGGCCTCGGGGCAGGTAGCGGGGCCAGCCATCCAGGCAGAGGTGAACCAGAAAGGATGAAGGTGACACATCCCCCAGATCCCATATTCCTTGATACTGCAAGGAGGAAAAGGTGAGCCTGGCATCTCCCCCATAGGCCTCTCATTCGCAAAGAACAGAGAGCGTCCTCTGCCGGCATGAGCTCCACCCGGCTCCCAGCCCCCCAGCTCCAGCCCAGGACTCAATGTCAGCACCAGCTCCGGGTTGGATCCGCCTCCTGTTCTAGAGCCATGCTCTGGAGTTAAGCTGCCTGGGTTCAGATTCCTGATCTATCACTGAGTAGTCCTGTAACCTCATGCATCGCTCTGTGTACCTGATTACCCCCGTCCTAGTGCCAGCTCCAGCCTTCGCCCACCTTCCTGGCTTCCTGAGCTCAGAGTGCTGATTTAGCACACTCACCTCCTCTCTCCCTGTCCAGGGTGGATCCGTTTGAATGCTATCTGTAATCTCCCGAAAGGCCCCAGAGGGACCCATCGGCTCCCTCTAAGGAGCATTAACTCAAACCGTAACCAGCTCTCCGCGCCTGCCTGGAGGCCAGGTCCTCGGGGAGCCCTCCTGACTGCCTCGGAGGAGCGGGCGGCCTTGTTTTCCAGCTCAGGAGTGGAAACCCCATGCCTGTGCCCCCCAAGCCAGCCCCATGCATGCCCAGAAGCCGACCCCCGACCCCGGGTCTCCTGCTCTGTTGCCCGCTGAGTCCACCTTGTAGTGCTGGTTTCTGGGGTGAGGGGAGATGGCCGCAGGGCCACCTGGACAGGGACCACAATATGGCCTGAAGCCTCCTCCCTTCCAAGGGTTGAGAGCAGCCCTCAACCTCCCAGCAAACGATTCCCTGGGGGGTTGACTATAAATCCTTGACCCTTGCCTAGGAGGCCCTGCTTCCCCTGTGCTCCTGCTGGGGTGGAGACTAGGAATCCCCTAGTCATGCCCTCAGAGGGCCCCTGTGAGCAGGAAGCAGAGAGAGGCTTACTGAGAAGTCTGGTCTGGGAAGTGCTGCTGGAGCCTGAAGAGCTCCCTCAAGGGGACCAATAGGAGCTGGGCACAGGGAGGGTCAGGGAGGGGTCTGACCACCAGGCCTGCCAGGGCTGGCTCAGAAGTTCTCACTCTCAGCTGAGGCCATTTTGTCCATAGCAGCCCCTGCCTTACGTGCTGAAATTGGAACTGAGCTCCGAGAGAAGGAAGGGATGATCCAGATCAGAGGCCAGAGAGAGAGAAAGAGGGGCCAGGAGAGGGAAAGAGAAGGAAGGTTTCTGCCGTGCCTCTCCTCAGACTGGGGCCCCTGAGAACAGAGCTCAGGCCCACCCCCTTCCCCGCCCCCAGACTCTCCAGTTCCAGACTTTCTCCACAATCCTCACCAGCCTACCCTGGCCCCTCTCTCAGCATCACCCTTCCCCCGTCTCGCAACTTGAACTGTTATTCAGGTTCACTGGGAAGAAAGCAAAGCTGGCAGAGGTGACCTGCCTCACCTCCCATCCGCATCCCCATCCGCATCCCACTCTGCTCTCTGAAGGAAAGGGGGCCAGGGCTGCTCTGCCTCTGTGCTCAGCCCAGCTCCTCCCCCACAGGGGTCGGTCCTTTAGAATCCCCTTCCCCTCTCTCTTCACTCCCCTCTCCACTGCTTCCTTCCATCTGCACTTACCCGTGGGCCAGTGTCCTGCATAAAAACAGCAAACCTCCCTCCACCCCACCTGCTCCTCTAGCTGTCAGCCCCTCCTCCTTTTTATAGACACCTGCAACTCGAAACACTGCTGACTGGATTCTGATGGGGGAGCTCAAAGAGGTGGCTGGTATCTAGCTATACATAATTCATTTGAAACCACTTACTGAGCGTCTAGTGGGCTGAGGCCTAAGATTTGCCAGTGAGCAAGGCAGTCGTGGCCCCTGCCCTGGTGGACCACCCAGCCCCTCCTCTGTCCCCCTCCCCAGCCAGTCACAGGGTTCGGGAATCGGGGCAGCAGCAATCCCCGGCTCGTGGGCTCCTCCCTCACTGAGACCAGACGTCATGGGGGTAAAATAGTAGCCAACAGCCGGGGGCCCTCACCATAGACCAGCCCAGGTCCCATTCAATCCTCCCAACAACTCCCTGAGATAATACCTCATTCCTGGTTTATGACTGAGACCCAGAAATCTCAGGCAGCTTCCCAAGGGCACAGAGCAGCAGGATGGAGGGTGGTCCCCATCTGTGAATTCCTGACTGAGCCGTCTAGGGCTTTTACAGCCTTAACATCTTTGATTCCTCAAAACTCCCCACGCAGTGCACCATTATGTTGCTATAAAATGATGAGAAAGTGGAGCTGAGGTTAAGAAACAAATTCCTATGTAAACTCCATGAAGGAAGATATTTCTCAGTTTAATTCACTCCTGTATCCCCAGGCTCTAAAACCAAACCTAGTGGGAAACACTGGAAAAAATGTCTTGTATGAATGAATGAATGAAAGAAAAAAGAAACAAATGAGTAATCACTTCTGAGGTCAGCAGTTGCCCCACTGTAATCGCCCTGGTTGCAATCGATTCCCCATTAGCCCCAACCCGAAGCCCGCCCCCGCCCCCCAGCCGGAACACAGAGGCCCAGCCTACGGCCCCAGAAGGTCTAGAAAATGAGGACACCTATCCAGAGCCGGGGCCTCGCTGGGATTTGACACGTGTGGCTGAGATGGAAGAAAATTCAGTTGAATCAATGCCTGAAAATCAGTCTAGCAGAGAAGCCCTGAAAGCTGGGCCCCTGAGCTTATCTCATTTGGAATGGGGGAAGGGGGAGGGGGCTTTGCCCACCAGCGGGTTGGCCTGCTGTACTGTCCGTCAGCCTGTCCGCTGACTTCCTGGCCAAGGCCTACCAGCCCCTCGCCTAGCTCCCCTGGAGATCCCCCCTCAACTCAATCCCCAACTCTGTCCAGAGCCCCCTACCTCTTACTCCAGGCCCGCTGAGGTCCTGCTGGGCCTAGAAGGGACTAAGAGCCAGCGAAGAGAGAGAAGAGAGAAAAGTAAATGATTCCCTGCCCTGCCCCCCACCCGATACGCACAGATGCAGGTTGCCACTCAAAAAGCAATCTCGCCAAACATTTCAAAACTGCCTGCAATTTATATCTTGTGCTTGACAGAGCATCTCCAAGTCATTTCCCGGCGCATAGAAGTGCAGACTCCTGAGCCCAGGGCGCTGCTCTGGCCCCAGCTTGGGTCAACAGGTTGGGTACACCCCCCCATGGGGGAGGAGAGGAGGCAAAGTAGGGAAATCCGCTTTGAGCCCCTTCCCACCTCAGAGGGGGCCAGAGGGACGTCCCAGAGGCCAACAACTGCAACCACAGGCAGGAGCCCCTGAAAGAGCCAGACAAAAAAAGGGGCATGTTCTTCAACAGATATTTATGAATAAGGCCCTCCCCACCGTGGGAAACAGGTGAATCGAATGTGGGGTGCCCTGTGGTGTAAGACAGGGAGCATGGGGACCGAAGGACTCAGAGGAGGGGTGGCAGCCTTGTCTTGCCAAGCTGAACCAGACAGAGGAATTCCAAGTGGAGGGCACAGCATGGGCAAAGGCTCGGAGGTGTGGAGGAGCCTACAGTGCAGGGTGCAAAGCCAGAAGGGGCAGCCGGAAGGGGACCAGGGGTATAGGCAGGGATGGGGGACCTGGCTCCAGAGCTAGCTGTGCTTTTCGACCTATGTCCACGGGGCCTTCAAACACAAAGAGAGGCAGAGAGGCCAAGAAGGAGAGGAGAGAGGCCACTCAGAAAAGAGGTAGCTCACCGTGGACACCCGAGACTGGGAATGTTCCACCCCACAGCCACACTCACCTTCGGTCGGTTTTTATAACCTGCCAAGATCATTCCCTCCCCAGAACCTTTGCCCTCACTGTTTCCCCCGCCTGGAACACCCTTCCCTCAGATCCTCGGACAGCCAGCCGGCTCCTTCTCCGAATGCATCATGTCACCGTTCAATGTCACCTCCTCTAGGACGCCTTCTCTGACCTCAATATCTAGCCACGCCTCCCTGTGCCCCATCAGCCTTTGTCATTGTCTTCACAGCATTTACCATCTGAAATGAGCTTATTACGGCTTTATGTCATTATTCTTTGTCATCTGCTTAGAATGTTAAACTCCATGGGAGCAGAGTCCTTGTCTGGCTTGTTCCCAGAGAGAGCCCCAAGCACCGAGAACGGTGCCTGGCACATGGTAGGCACTCAATAAATATCGACCCCATGAATGAATAAGCCCTTCATCACAGCCTCTGAGATTCTGGCTCGTTGTTCAGAGCAGGACTCTCCCACGTGCAAACTCCAGGCTGGCTGTTGTCGGTGTAGCCCTTCTGCAATTAATCATGTTCTGTTGGTGATAACCTTTGTGTTGTCATTGGAGGCTGCATCTCATTCATCTCTGTCTCGCCCCAGGGCCAGGCGCATAGTAGGTGCTCAATCAGAAGGTCCCTGTCATTAGCCCTCACCACCTCGCCCCATGTGAGTGATGGGCTCAGCAGCAAACAGTCCTGAGGGCAGAAGCAGAGGGGGCTGAGCAGACACCCCCTTACCCCTCCCCTGCAGGTCCCTTTGGGCAGAGGGAAGAAGCGCAAAGGGGGCAAATCAGAGAGGGGAGCCTGCGGATAATGGCTCAAAGAGGACCAGCATTGGCAAGGACTCACCATCCTGCCCTGAGGGAAAACTCCCTTCTTGGGCAGGAAAGCAGCTGGTGCAGCCAGAAAGACACAGGTCTTGGTCTTTAAAAGACCCGATTCCAGCTCAGGAAACAGCATGACCACCCAGGAGCTGGGTGACCTCCGGCAGGCCAATTCCCCTCTCTGAGCCTCAGATCTCTCATCAGAAAAAACAGTGCTGTTGGGAAGATCAAATGCTATTGTGAATGGAGAATGCCGCACAGACCGAGCATCTAGTGGGGGCGTGATAAATACCAGCAATAAAAATAATAGGAGGGCTTCCCTGGTGGCGCAGTGGTTGAGAGTCCGCTTGCCGATGCAGGGGACGCGGGTTCGTGCCCCGGTCGGGGAAGATCCCACATGCCACGGAGAGGCTGGGCCCGTGAGCCATGGCCGCTGAGCCCGTGCTCCGCAGTGGGAGAGGCCACAACAGTGAGAGGCCCGCGTACCGCAAATAAATAAATAAATAAATAAATAATAATAGTAATAACTGATAGACATCAGGAGCTCACTCAATGTTAATCGCTTTGCTTTCAGTATTGTATTTAGTCTTCACAACAGCCCTGCTATAGGTACTATGATTAATACCGTTTTGCAGGTGAGAACTGGGGGATCCAGAAAGGTTAAGTAACTTGCCCAAGGACACAGAGCTGGCAAGTGGAAGAGCCAAGATTCGAACCCAGGAAGTCTGGCTTCAGAGTCCACTCCCTTAAGTTTACTATTATTGCTCAAACAGTGCAAAACGAAAGCATAGCATTTCCTCTCTAAGCCTCAGTTTCCCTGTCCATAAAATGGGTGTAATAACACCACCTGCCCACGAGGATATTACAAGGATTCAGGAACAAGAAAGCGGCAAGATGCAAAATATTACATATAGGATGGATAAACAGCAAGGTCCTACTGTATAGCACAAGGAACTATATTCAATATCCTGTGATAAACCATAATGGAAAAGAATATGAAAAAGAATGTATATATATGTATAACTGAATCACTTTGCTGTACAGAAGAAATTAACACAACATTGTAAATCAACTATACGTCAATAAAATTTTTTTTTTAAAAAAAGAAAGAAAGCATCAGGCACACAGTGGGCACCTAGGAATTGTCAGTGGTCTCTCCTTCCCATGCCCAAAAGGCCAGCAGTACACCCGGAGCACAAAGAGCAGAAAGCCACATAGAGAACAGAGCCAGCTGATAAAACAAGTGTCGGCTGCTCATTTGGTAAATGGGATTTGGTTAGAAAGATGAACGCTGCCACTTCTGGCTAATGTGTCATGTAAATTCTAATGATAATGCAGCTCCCTCGCTCGCGCCCGCCCCATGCCCACCGCCTCTGCCACCGCTGCTCAATTATCTCCCGAGGCTCCTGGCAGAATCCATGCTTCACTGGGATCCTCGCCCCAGCCTGCCTTCCCCAGCCGCAAATAATGAAAACCCGCCTCGTCCGCGAGATTGCTCACTTACATTTTCTATTAATTTTTTCCCTTCAGAGGAAAAATGAGAGGAACTGGGTAAGGAGGAGGCAAGGTGGGGGGCAGGAGCGAACTGCAGCCTTTCCAAGCCCAGTTGGCTCTGTCCCAGGGAACAGACACACAGACGGTCTGGGAGGGGTGGTCAGGATGGGGAAGACGCTCACACCATGGCCTCAGTCATCAGATCCCTGAGACAGCAGAAGCTCCCCGGGTCAGCGAGGCCCAGAGTTCCAGGACCCAGGCGTCCCTGAGTTCCAGGAGTCAGGAGCAGGGGTTCCAATCTTCTGTTCATTTGCTGTGTGACTTTGAGCAAGTCACTTAACCTCTCTGGAGAGAGTTCCTTCATCTGTAAAAGGCAGGGTGAACTGGCTGGCTGGTGTCCAGGGCCCATGTTGGGCTGACTGGCTGTAATTCTCAGTCTCAGGGACAGACTTTGGCAAGGAAGGACTTCTCAGCAGACAGGAAGGGGCTCTGTAAGCAGTGGTGAGTTCCCCATCAGAAAAGGTATTCAAGCTGTGACAGGGATGTGCAGAGACTCACCACTCTCTCTGGCAAGGTTCTGAGTCCACCCCCAGATACCTATGCAGAATCTGGTGTTGGGACAGGATGGAGAGGGAGGGAGGGCAGGGAGAGTTGTTCCCATCCTAGAGAAAGAGAAGGAAAGGGACAAAGAACACCCACCCCAGGTTCCATGCAGAGTCTTGGGTCTTTGTGGGGCCAGTAGCAAGCTGTAGTCATTTTTGGAGCCAGTGTTTTCTGTGTGCTAGATGGTAGATACATCCTTAAATCTGATCAGTCTTTGCCCCCAGGGAGCTGTTTATAGTCCAGTGTCGGGGGGGACCTACAAACAGGTCATTGCTCTGAAGAGGGAACATAGATGAGTGAAAAATGCATGGGAGGGGGCTCATAGCAGCAAAAGAGAAACACACACCCACCCCCAAGGAAGGCCTCCTGGTGGAGGTGGGATTTAATCCAGGTAGCTCTAGATGGGCAAAGGCAGCTTGCATCTTTCATCACCAGAGAAGGGAACATCTGGGCTGCCCCAGACCCCATCTGGCCTGGACCCTATTCCCTGCACAGACCTCTGATCCATGTCAAGAGAGACCAGCACCACCTCACTGCCCTGTGATGAGGCCAGCACAACCCCTTTATGCCCCATCTCTGCTTCAGACGCTGCCTGGTGAGGCCACTACCTACCAGTCCCACGCCGACTGGCCTTCTCCAAACAACCAGCCCCTCCCAGAGTCTGTGATGGCCTCCCCCTCAGCCACATTGGGGCATCCGGGAAGGGAGTCTGTGCAACAGCCTGGGGTCCCACACAGGGCCAGACACACAGCAGGGGCTCAGTACATGTTTGAGGAGTGAGTGTTGGTGAGCAGGTGATGGAACTGTATTTATAAGCAAAAACACGATACTATTTTTGCAAAGAAAAATCATGAAACCTTATGGTCTTATTTGTATGTCTATAGGGAAAGGTCTGGAGGAATACACACCAAACTGCTGATGGTGGTTTCCCCTGGAGAGTGGGCCTGCAGGAGGGAAGGATGTTTACTCTGTACTCTATAAACTTCTCTATTTTGTTTTTTATAGTGAGGATGTATTAATTTTTTTTTGCGGATGTATTACTTTTTAACATTAGCAATGACTTTAAAATGTAAGAAATGTTCGGGCTTCCCTCGTGGCGCAGTGGTTGAGAGTCTGCCTGCCGATGCAGGGGACATGGGTTTGTGCCCCGGTCCGGGAAGATCCCACATGCCGTGGAGCGGCTGGGCCTGTGAGCCATGGCCGCTGAGCCTGCGCGTCTGGAGCCTGTGCTCCGCAGCGGGAGAGGCCACAACAGTGAGAGGCCCGCGTACCGCAAAAAAAAAAAAAAAAAGTAAGAAATGTTCAATCTTCGTAGACTAATTAAAAATTCAGTCTATACCGGAGAAGATTCCCTGTTCTCCCTTCCCCCATCCAGTAACTGTCCTTGCCAGGAAGTCCTTCCAGACATCAACCCTAAATCCCTCAAGATATAAAGCTCAGTTCTTGGGCTATCTCCAGGTAAGAAGCAGAGGAGGAGCTGGCAGAATTCTCTACCCACAGCCACAGCCTGATGCGCTGGCCACCTCCAACCCCACCCCGTGGAAGTGAAGAGGAGGGAGATAGTCTAGGCCTGGCCCCTCTCTGGGGAGAGCTCCCCACCTCCAAGAAGGGATTTTCCTGGCAGAAGCGGCAGCCCCTTCAGCTCCCAGGAGGCGTGGGATGTCTTCAGGCCCAACATATGTGGGATCTTCTAAAACAGGGACAGGAAAGGAGGAAAAATAAAGTCTGTTCCCCCAGGTCTGTTGTCTCAACACACAGAGGCCTCCAGGAATGCTTCCCACAAGATGCATTGTGGGGGCAGGGGGAGATTCAGAGGCAGAGTCCCACTATACAGATGGGCAAACTGATACCCACTGGATGAGAAAGGACGGACTCTGGCTCACCCTGCACAGTGGGTTAGAGGCAAAGCAGGACTGGACACTAAAACCCCTGGACTGGAACATAAAGAGGAGATCATGGGCCCAAGAGGGGATGGGGGTAGAGAAGGAAGTGGTGGGGAGACCGGGAGTCTCAGGGACAGAGCTGAGGAGGCCAGAACTGTGTTGAGGAGGGGAGGAGAAAGGCTGCCCCAGGCCGGCACTCTTAGGGCCCCATCCAGGAGCACTGTGGAGCTCCTGGGTCTGTGTCACAGGCAGTTGGCAGAGCAGACATGATAGATGCTGTTCACCAAATATTTCCGTTTCTCCCCACTTCCTGGCAGGTGGTAGGATTGTACTTCCTGTAGTTGGAAGTAAGGCATACAACTAGTCCTGGCCACTTCTTTTAGTGGTGTGGTCACTCCTAGGCCAAAGCATTTAAGTGCAATGCACCCTCCAGAGCTCCCTTTCCCTCTGCCCAGCAACTGACAAAATCCCAGATGGCAGCTGCTCCATCAGCCAGGTGACTAAGATGAACAGAGTGACCATGATGAACCGAGGCTCTGTGGACCCTTGTTGGATGTGTAGCAGAAATGAGAAATAAGTCTTTGTTGTTTTCAGCCACTGAGACTTGGGGATTGTTTGTTATGGCAGCACAACCTGGCCCATGCTGACTGATACACAAAATGAGCTTTAGAATCCAATGGCCGAGGTTCAAATCCCACCAACTTCAAGGACTCGCTGAATGTCCTTGGGCAAGTCCTTTCACCTCTGGTTCTGTCTTCCCTTTTATAGAAATAGAGGACCCAATATATCCAAAAAAAAAAAAACACCAAAAACACTAATTTGAAAAGATACATGCACCTCAGTGTTCATAGCGGCACTATTTACAATCGCCAAGGTATGGAAGCAACCTAAGTGTCCATCAACAGATGAATGGATAAAGAAAAAGTGGTATACATATATATATATATATATATATATATATATATATATACACACAATGGAATACTACTCAGCCATAAAAAAGAATGAAATTTTACCATTTGCAGCAACATGGATGGCCTTGAAGGGCATTATGCTAAGTGAAATAATTCAGAGAAAGACAACTACTGTATGATATCACTTATATGTGTAATGTAGAAAAATACAACAAACTAGTGAACAAAACAGAAAAGAAGCAGACTCCCAGATATTTAGAACAAACTAGTGGTTACCACTGGGGAGAGGGAGCGGGGAGGGGCAGTACGGGGGCAGGGAGAGACGGGGGGTTATTATGGGACCACATGAAATCATGTGTGTGAAACTTCTGGAAATTGTAAAGCACTGTAGGATTTAAAGAATCTTTCATTCAGTTAAAAAAATTGAAAAAAAAAAATAGCGGACCCATGCATGAGATTCCTTCCAGCTCCCAGAATTCTAGGACTCTCTACCCTTGCCTTAGAAATCTCCCCACTCCCGGCCAAGATCACACAGGGTCCTGAAGGCACCAGGGAAACAGCATGTCTCTGGGGATCCCCAGAGGGAAGTCTTCCTATGGCAGTGGGATATTCCTTGTCAGGGGCTCCAAACCTTGCTGCTCATCAGAATCACCCGGGGATCTTTAAAAATGCAGGTTCCTTAGCCTGATTCCCAGAGATTCAGGTGTAGGAGGTCTGAGGTGGCATCTCTGAGGCCAGGTTTGGCAAGCCCCAGACCAGAGAATCCACAGTGGGTCTCCCCAAGTCTGGCAGCTCAGAAGCTGGATAGAACAGGCTAAGCCCAGCCCTGGATCCCCACAGAGCCCACCGCCCTTCTCTCTTTTGGGAGTTTCTGCCCCCACTTCCTATGGAGCCCCGGAAAGGTCATCTCCCAGGCAGTCCTGGCTACCTCTTAGACAAGAGCAGAACAGGGCACTCAGTAATGCAGCTGGAACCCAGCTCACCTGCACTGCCACCGCCACTGTCTCCCCAGCCAGGTGCCAGCTAGATGAATCTAGTCTGGAGGAGGACTCCTCCCTCCAGGTCCCTCCCCATCCTCCTCCCCCCTCCTCCTTCCTTCATCCTCCCCAACCCCCCCACTGGGCCAAGGGGAGGAAAACACCAAAGTGTGAATTTCTGATTAAAAACCAACCTCCACTTATTGCCTTGGCTGTTCTCGCAGGAAAAAAAAAAAAGTTAATCTTGTGTGTGTGCGCATATGCACTCATGTGCTCAGACATGTGTATGTGAGTTACTGATTGGGGGGGTGTGAATAGGTATGTGTGAGCACCCATGTGTCTGTTGGAGCCTGGGAGAGTGAGAGTGTATGTACCCATACATCTGTGTGTACGTGCATGTTTTGGGGCAGCGTATGTACCTGTGTGTGTCTACATGTGTGCAGGGCTGTGAGTGTGTGTGCAGGGGTGTGTGTGTGTGTACATGGCAATGCTTAGGAGGGTGTGTGGCAGTGAGTGTGCTCACACATGTCCCGTAGTATGGGAAAAGCCTTCTGGTTAAATGAATACCATTAGTTTGGGGATAGTGAGTTAATTTAAAAAATTGGTTCTGAGGAAATCATTTTAAAAACACACACCTTGGGACTTCCCTGGTGGCACAGTGGATAAGAATCCACCTGCCAATGCAGGGGACATGGGTTCGAGCCCTGGTCCAGGAAGATTCCACGTGCCGCCAAGCAACTAAGCCCATGCGCCACAACTACTGAGCCTGCGCTCTAGATCCTGCGAGCCACAACTACGGAGCCCATGAACCACAACTACTGAAGCCCGCGCGCCTAGAGCCCGTGCTCCGCAACAAGAGAAGCCACTGCAATGAGAAGCCTGCGCACCGCAAGGGAGAGTAGCCCCTGCTCGCCGCAACTAGAGAAAGCCCGCGCGCAGCAAAAAAGACGCACTGCAGCCAAAAATAAACAAAATTAAATCTTTGAAAACATACACACACACACCTTCACAGCCCCATTATTTTATTTCAGCTTACAGCATATAAGTTTTTTGCCTTTTTAATTTTCTTTAGTGCAGGACCAAAGTCTTCCCTCTGCCTATGGGTCTGCTTTTGAGAGCTGTGCCATCTTTCCTGGGTGAACTAAATCCACGACACATAATCCTCGATTTCCAATTTCAATTTCTCTGAAGTGGAGCCTGAATTTAAAAGACACTTATAAAGTGATGTGAGGGCCGAGTCTTCTAGATTTTTACAAGTTTTGTTTCCCATCTTATCTTACAGTTGCTTATCCACACCTAATCTGACAGCAATTTTTTTAGCAATCACCTTGATGGAGTCTTTCTAAAGACTTCAATTTAGTTTTACAAAAACAACAACTTTTTGTGTGTTCACAATATTTTGGTTTACTTAATTTTTCATTAGATCACCCAACTTCAATAACAAGTGTCACTGGCATAAATGAATTGGGAAAGCAGAGCAAGTGACATTAAAGATGTGCAGTTCTTTGTGTATCAGTTATATCTCAATAAAGCTGTTAAAAATTGATACTTGAACAAAAGGGAGGAAAGAAAAGACAAGTGACACTTTGTAAGCCTGTGACTCAGCCTGTGGGAGCAGCAGCCCGTGGACCAGGACATTGGAGGGAAGCCTCTCTGATGGGCGAGGTCTGTAGGCGGTGGACATCAGGCTGTATGTTTTACGGAGAAAAAGTTGAACCCCAGGCAAACAGAGGAGGGGAGATGAATCAGAAGAGCCTCCTATCCATGTGGGTGTGCTGAGTGTGTGTGTGTGCATGTGTGTGTCTGTGTGTGTCTTGTCTGTATTTGTGCCCAGGTGTTGGTGGAAGCACATACAAGTGTCTCTGTCACTTACCCCCAGCAGACAAGTCTCAACCCGGACCACTGGGAACGCTGGTTATCCACCCAGTCATCCTTCTAGGGCAGATGACTGTGATGTTGGTGGTGGCCGGGTCCCCTTCTTAAGTGAACTGGCCCGGGCTGTGACATGATCTGTGTGCCTGACAACAAGATGCAGCTGGGGTGGGGCAGAGCCAGCATGTCCTGAGCACCCACTCTGCCATTTCTTTGCGCTCTCCCAGCATCCCGTGAGAGGGAGGTCCTTTTCTTCCCCAACCACGGATGAGGAAACTGAGACTCTGAGAGGTGAGGGGCTTCACAGGCTAGATAGTGGCTGCGTTATGTGGTGAACACAGGTGTCTCAGGCCCATGGCTGGCCAGGGCACCCCCACCAAGAGGTTTGAGAGACCACTGATTTCCTGTAAAGCCTTGCTGAGCCCCTTCATGGACACAGCCCTCTGGTTGTGGGCTTCTGTAGAGCAGTGGATGGGGTGAGGCTGGAGGCTCACTGGTGGGTGCCTGGGAGATGGGGAGGGAGCTGGGGACAGGCTGGCACCCACTACTAACCAGACTAGGGCTCATCTTGGCAAAGCTCTCCGGATTCTTCAAAGCCACCCCCAACTCTCTGGGCATTGGATGCTCCCATCCTCAGGAGGAAGGAGGAAGGGGTTCTTCCCCATCTTACAGAAGAGATAACAGAGGCCAAAGAGGCACCCCTAGCAATGAGTGAAACTTGGGCCTGACCCCTACACACCTCTGCTCCTCCCACCCAGACTCTCAATGCCTGGTAATAAGTGCACAATAAAATGCATTCTACTGCCAGATAGACAACAAATAATTTTTTAATATAGGTATGTCCCAAATATTGCGTGGAATATACTTATACTTAAAAATTTATTTGTTATTTCATATTCAAATTTAACTAGGCATTCTGTTTTTGTACTGGCTAAATCTAGAACTCCTACAATGACACTACACGCACATATTCACCCACTCCTAAGCCTCCCGTGAGACACTGGCAAAGGAGTGTCAGCCCGCACCCACCAGAGAAAGAGCCGAGGACCCCAAAAAAGGACTTGGGAGGACTAGGCATTGACCTCAGATAGCCCTGGGTCTGACTTCTTGCTCCTTGGTGTGTTACCTTGGCCAAGTCACTTACCCACTCCAAGTCTCCATAGGCTGGTTACGAGCGTTAAATAAAATAATACATGTGCAGGCTTCCCTGGTGGTGCAGTGGTTGAGAGTCCGCCTGCCGATGCAGGGGACGCGGGCTCGTGCCCCGGTCCGGGAGTATCCCACATGCCGCGGAGCGGCTGGGCCCGTGAGCCATGGCTGCTGAGCCTGTGCGTCCGGAGCCTGTGCTCCGCAGCGGGAGAGGCCACAACGGTGAGAGGCCCGCGTACCGCAAAAATATAATAAAATTAAAAAGTAATACATGTGAAATGCTGTGTCCTGTGTAAATGTTCGATGGAAGGGAGCCGTTTTACTATTATTATTATTATTATTATTTACCAGGTGGTGAAATTAAGGCTGAGAGAGAGAAAATGACTTGCTCTAGGTCACCAGGAATCAGCAGTAGCAGATCAGATGGATGCCCATACTCAGGCCCCCTGTATCCTGGGCCTGGGCACTGCCCAGCTGCTTTACTGCTTCATGGCCAAAAGGCTGGTGACTGGCGGGCGGTCAGGTGACTGTTCTTGAGCATTCTCCATCTCCAAGCAGCTCCCCCCCGCCCCGCCACCCCGCACCCTGGGTCACAGCAAGCAACTCAGAGCCCTGGAGTCTAGACTCACCCACTGCTCCCTCCCCAGAGCACCCACAGACTGAGGATGGCCCTTGGTCCCCTCTCCCGTGTGATCTGGGGGTGCCTCCCAGCCCCCAACCCTGGGAAGTTCAGAGGTGTGCGCCAGGAGGACAGGAGTGAGGAGGGGCACCCCCATCCAGCTCTCTCCAGGAGGCCGGAAGACCTGCGGCTCCTCAGCACCCCCCCACCTCACACCCAGCCCCGAGAGGCTGGCACTTCTCCTGAGCCTCTCATGGGCTTGCGACATCGCAGCCCCCGCTGGGCCCTGCCTGGGGCTTCACAGGGGACCTGGCAAGAACTCTGCCCCCTCCAACTCCCTTCCTCCTCCACCCCACCCCCAGCTCCCCATCTGTAACCTTAACGAGCTGCTGACAACTGCCGTCTGCTGCTCTCTGGCTTCCTGGGGAAAGAGAGAGAGGAGGGGACGCCAAGAAAGGTGGGGCGGAGCGAGGAGGGGGGGTTTTGACGCTCCGCCCTGGCCCCATCTCATGCTGGGGGGCTGCTCGGCGTCTCCGGCCTGCACGGGTAGCCCTGGCCTGCACGGGTAGCCCTGCCCTGCTGTCAGGGACCTCCTCTCCCCCAACCCTAGAGGCCCCACTGCTAAGAGTGAGAAGGTCTCTGAGACAAGAGGTTGCAGCCACTTCCTGCCCTGCTCAGACCCCCCAGACCCAAGAGCTGGAAATCTTTAGCCCCCGGAGGGACGGTCTCTAAAAGAGAAGGCACAAGCCTTCCTCCCCAATCCAGAAATTCCCAAGGTATCACCTCCCACGCCCCACCCCACCCCTATCCCTCTGATCCCAGACAGCGAGGAGGGGCGGGATTTTGACCGGAGAACTGTGGCCGCAGCCTGACTCCACTGGCCCAGCCCAGCCCCCTCCCGTCACCTCCTACTGGGCTCCTGCTCGCCAATGCTGCCATCTAGAGGTTATATGGGGTACTGCAGGAACTCATGCCTGGCGCAGGAGGCCCAGAGGTCCTTCACTCCCAAGCCCACCACGGAGGGATGGACCAAGGGTGGGGATGCCCAGTCACCTTACCCTGGAGGCACTGGAAGAGGTCATCTCATCAATCCCCCTGCTTCCAGCAGCCATATGGCCATGAACTATCTCCTGACTTCTTGCTTACTGGGCAGCCCTCTACTCCTGGAAACCCAGGGTCCCCAAGAAGAGAAAACCATGTGCTGGGCGCTTCTTCAACAGAACCTCCTCTGAAATTCACAGCAGCTGCCATGTGGATAAAGTGCTCCATTTTACGAATGAGGACACAAGCGCAGGCAGGTAGAGGGAACCATTCATTTAGAGCAATTGATGCCCACACCTGGATGTGAGCAGTTTTCTGGCTTTGTTTTTTCTGGTTCACTTCAGTACCTCAAAGTTTCACTAACATGCCGGTCCTGTGCCCGAGGAGCACCTAATGCCTGCCAGTCTGTGCCGGGTCCTGGGCAACCCAGAGGCATAACAGACCCTGCTCTCACCCTGGGCAGGCTTATCTTGTGGGGTTGGTGGGGAGGGGGAAGGTGGGCAGGGAGGGTGGTGGTGAGCAGGACCCCTGGCCTGGCCCACTCACCAGGAAGTCACCTGTGACCTGAGCCAAGACGTCCTTACGAGAAGTCGCCAGCTGTGACAGCAATGCCAGCAGAGCCACCACGGCCAGGGTGGACCCTTTGGCAGCTCGTGCATCTTCGGAGTGTCCTGTCCTGGGCTCTCCTTCCAAGGCTGCCACCATGCACCAGTCTTCTCCTCCAGAGGACCCAGCCTCTCCCAGAGGCACCTGTGACCAATCCCCAGCCCCCAGCCAAGCTAGAGAACACATGGGGGCCTGACACACAGTAGGTGCTCAGTCTATGTTTAAAGAAGGAGTGAGTGGGGCCTCCCTGGTGGCGCAGTGGTTGGGGGTCCGCCTGCCGATGCGGGGGATATGGGTTCGTGCCCCGGTCTGGGAGGATCCCATATGCCGCGGAGCAGCTGGGCCCGTGGGCCGTGGCTGCTGGGCCTGCGCGTCCGGAGCCTGGGCTCCGCGGCGGGAGAGGCCGCGGCGGTGAGAGGCCCGCGTACCACAAAAAAAAAAAAAAAAAAAAAAGAAGGAGTGAGTGAGTGAGTGAATTAGGGGCTGTTCACACGGGAGTTCCTGGCCATATAAGGTCAGAGCTACCTGCGCCTCCATCCCTGGCTGCCCTCGCCCAAATGGCCAGTGATGTCCCGGGAGCAGAGGAATCTCAGGAGACTAGCATCCTAGCCCCAGTTCTGCTCCTCACTTGCTGTGTGAGCCATGGCCAGACTCCACTCTCTGGGCCTCAGCTTCCGTATGTATAAAAGGGAGTTGGACTAGCCAGGAGGCCCCTAAAGCAGGCAAGAGCAAGGCCCTGGTGTCGGAGAGGAGACCTAAGCCCACCCAGCCACCCTGATTCTCTTACCCTTTCCACCCAGGTTCACAGGTGAGGCCAAGAGCCAGCGCCCCACAGAGACACACTTGTGTGCGCCCCCCACGTACACAAAGCGTGCAGGTGTGTACATACGAGCATGCACACATTGCATGAAGCCACACGCACACGCAAGCGCCCACGTACGCACACAACTGCGTCTGCACACTGCGCCCTCCTCCAGGCGCTGCAGACCCTTGGGAGCAAGCTTAGGGAGGCACTGAAGTTATGAAATTGATTTCTCTGGGAACAGTTGGAATCAGTTTTAATTATCTTTATCTTTCTTCCAGTTGTGCTCTCTGCCTTCTCCTCTCTGCGTAATCCATTGCTATCAACTTCCCCACGGTGCGCTGGGGAGGGGAGGTGCAGGGTGGAGTGGGCAGTGCGCTCACTTTCAGAAAAAATAAACAACAGCAACAACATCTGCCACCCACCTCTTCTGCACCAGAAAAACCGGCCTCTCCGGGGCAGTCCAGCTGGGCTTCCTGAAAAGCACGCAGGACAGCCAGACCTCATTCTCCAAGGAAGCCCCATCTGGAAGCCCTGCCTGACCGGGATGAGGAGGGCCTGAGAGGTGTTGTGTTCAGATCTCAACATCTCACAAGTTTGGTTTTTCAAAGTGGTCCCCTTGGGAGGCGGAACTTCATTCCGGTGTCTCAAACCCCCTGTTCAAAAGCCCCTTCCATCTCATGGGGCCTCCCCGGCCACCACACTTACCATGGTGAGAGCAGGGCCTGGGTCAGATTCACCTCTGAGATCACGCACACAGTAGGGGATCAATAAATATTTGTTGAATGAATGAAAAGTCTCTGTAGGGAACCTAGCTTCAAAGTCTAGCACATTCACTCATCATTCATTCAACCAATACGTGCACCAGTGATGCTCTGGGCACTGGGCCAAGTGCTGAAGATACAGAATTGAATGCAACCTGGCCCCGTGCTTGGGGACCACCCCACCAAGAGATGTGACAGGTGGGTAGGAGTCCCCACATTGAGTTAAGGTGAAAGTTGTATCTGGAGGAG
Organism: Hyperoodon ampullatus; assembly: GCF_949752795.1. Classification (NCBI taxonomy): domain Eukaryota; kingdom Metazoa; phylum Chordata; class Mammalia; order Artiodactyla; family Ziphiidae; genus Hyperoodon; species Hyperoodon ampullatus. The sequence goes on along the minus strand of NC_136915.1, from coordinate 30,425,829 downwards.
GAAAAGACAAGGGCAAAAGCTTTTATTCTACACACCCTGGTGAAACCAAATCTCCTCTTTTATTGGAGGATGAGTTGCTTTTCTTACTTCTGCTCTGCCTCTAGAACTGGGGGGACTGATCCTAGGGTGCCCTGTTCTCCAGGGGCTCCCCCAACTGTGCCTAGACCTGGACCAATCCCTCGGCAGGCTCCCAGAGGCTCTGCTGCCCTGGGGGGGTGTGTGTGTGGAGGGGGGATATTGGCTCCTCCTCTTTAGGGTGTTCCCCTTGGAACTGGGGAGGGGGCAGGGGAGCCGTCCCTCAGCAGCAAGGTGCCAGTGCTAAGTGCCCTGCGGCGCTAATATTTCATGATTAAAAACCATTAAGGTTTAGACCGTGAAAATCCAAGGGACACAAAATCAATGACCCAATATTGCTTCCCCTGGTAAGTTGTGTAAATATTGTGTCTTTTATTGTTTGGCCGAAGGCAAGAGCAGAGATACAGGTGCAGATTATACCAACAAATCCCCTCTTGTCCCAGCCCTGATCTGGTGGAATTAGCATCCTGCCATGGAGAGGCCTGGAGAGCTGGTCACAGGGAGGTCCTGGGCTGGCCCACTGTGGAAAGTCATCCCATTCCCTCCCACCTCCCGCAGACTCCCCGGCCCCACCCCATCCAGTCCCACTGGCCAGAGGCAGCACCAGCCCCCCAGGCTCCTCCCCCTCTCCCACGCAGTATCCACACACACACACTAATCACACAGATACACACTTACACACAGGCACACACATCATGGTGACATCCTCTCCTGACAGCCCGTCCATCACCGTGCTCCGCCATCTGCTTGAATTTGCATATTTAATCAGGATCTGTCTTTTCTCCTCTGGGGGTTCAGATTAAGGTGGGGAAGATGATTCCAGAGGTTGCTCCTATCTTTATGGGGAAGGGGATGATGAGGGGGTGTCTTTCCTATCTGGAGCTGGGGTGACTGTGGAATGCCTGGGGTTCCGCCTGCCTCTCTGGGGATGGGGTAATGCCAGGTACTCCCCCTGGTTCTGGGAGGGTCAGAGATGATGCTGGGGTCCCTCCTGTCAATAGGGGGACGGGGATGTCTGAATTCTCTCCCTCTTCTTCCAGTCTTGGGTGCCTCGTCCTCCCTACCCTGTGCCTCTCAGGGAAGAGCAGGATTAGCCACCACAGGTCATACCCCTGCTTCCCATGTGGGTGAGGGAAGTTGGAGCAGAGAGGGGGAGACCCTCTAGCAATACCAGAGAGGCTGCCTTGGAAGAACCCAGTATAGCCCTGCCACCCCCTGAGAAGGTGCCCAGAAAAGATATAAGGAGAGAAGAAGCAGCTTATGGGAGTGTACAGCTGGGCTGAGGTGATGGGGAAAGATGCTGAACAGATATGGAGGGGAACAGCTGGGGTGACCTGAGGAGGAAGAGCCAGGTTGATGTTGGGGGAGAACAGCTGAGCAGATGGGGCAGAACCCCTGGCCTGATGTGAAGGCAGAACCACTTGTCCAATAAGGTAGAACTGGTGACATGGGGAACATCTGGACTGATATGGGGGAACAGGCAGTAGATGTGAGAGAGCAACTCAGCTTGTGATGGAAAGCACCTGGGCTAACATTGGGGAACAGCTAGGCTTATACTGGAGAGTAGTTGGCTGATGTGGAGGAGCAGGTGGGCTGATCTAAGGGAACAGTTGTGCTGATGTGAAGGGACAGCTGGGCTGAGGTGAGCTGGAGGACACCTTGGCTGGTGGGGACAAAACAACCTCAGGGCAGTGTCAGTGAGTCCCCAGGTCCTAGAGACCCTGGATGTAAACCACTGTCTTCAGTGTTCTGGCCCACATCCTACTTTCCAGAAATGCCTTGGGAAGGCCTGTCCTGATGCCTCAATCCACAGACAGGGGAGGGTCACAGGCAGGAATATCCTCCCCACCCCTGACCCCACCGCCCACCACAGCGTCACAGCTCCAGGAAATGGGCTGGAGGGCAGGGAACAGGAGCATGCAGGTCTGCCTTCCACCACTTCCCTCCAGAGACTCACCAGGGAGATGGGAAAGACCCCAATTCCAGGGTCACATGGTATCAAAATGGAGCAGGTCTTTGGAGAGAATCCAACCTAAGCCTCCATTTTACAAGTGAGAAAGAGACATAAGACGAGTCCTGGGCTGTAGTTGGTTTGTGAGAGAGCCCGGTGTTAGTGCCAGCCTCAGACCAGCCCTCTCCAGCAGCCTTCCATCCCTGTCCTAATCAGCTCAGGCTGCCCTAACAAAATACCACAGACTGGAATGGGAGTGGGGCTTAAGCAACAGAAATTAATTTTCTCACAGGTCTGGATGCTGGAAGTTGAAAATCAGGATGCCAGCATGGTTGGGTTCATGCTGGGGGGGAATAGGGGTACAGAGAGAGAGTACTCTCTCTGGTACCTCTTCTTATAAGGGCACTAATCCCATCATGGGGGCTCCACCCCCATGACCTCATCTAAACCTAATTACCTCCCAAAGGCCCCACCTCCAAATACCATCACATTGGGTACTAGGGCTTCAATTTATGAATTTGGGAGGATACAATTCAGTCCATAGCAATCCCCCAGCCCGCCTAACCCCAGACTCCAGCCATTGGGGCACCCTCTTGATCTGAAACTCCCTCCCAGAAGGAAAGCAGAGCCTTTCTCCAGACTCTGGACTAACCGCAGGTATCCGGGAGCTGCCCTCAGCAAAGGTCCCAAGAACTCAGCAGCCAATGGGACAGAGGAGGCTGTATGTCCCACCCCATTGGGTCAGGCACTTTAGTATGTCATTTTATTTAATCCTCCCAGGGATTTCAGGTGATCTTGTGAGCGCCATTTTTCAGATGGGGAAACTAAGGATTAGGTTAAGTGATTGTCCACGGAGGTGGGTCAGACAGAAGTTGTCAGGGTCTCAACAGAGGTTAAATATGGACAGCCCAGCTCCAGGCTCTTTCACTAGGCAACAGCCCAAAGCCCCTTTCCAGAACTTGTCCAGGGAGCAAGGCCTCCAGGCCCAGCTCACTGCCGTCTGCCTTCCTGACTCACCCTCCCCCTTCCCTGTTGGAGAAAACCAGTTTCCTGGCAGCCACTCACTGCCTGGCAGCCTTCCTCCCCCGGGCCCTGGCCCTGGGAGATCCCAGCTGCATCAAGCAGCCATTGCTGGTTACGTGCAAATAAGATCTAAGGGAGCTGCCTACTCAGACAACACACCCGGAAATCCATCCCCACACTGGCCCTTGGCCCTCTGGACCCTCTCCAGAGCCTTTCCCAACAAGAACTGCCTCCCACCTGCCCGGTCAGAGGTCCCACCTCAAAGCTGCACCCGTCCTCCACACAGCCCTCATTGGAAGTAGGGGCATTCTCCAAGGAGGGTCATTCCCAATGGGCCAGGCTGGAACCTTGGGTGTGTGTCTGTGTGAGCAGACGGGTCTGGGGCTGTGACATAGTGGCCAGATGCAGATGTGAGAAACAGTACACATAGAGGTTAGACATTGTTGGGAGCCTGATGGACTGAGTTCAAATTTCAGCTCTCCCACTCCAGAGCTGTGTGACTTTGGGCAAGTTGTTTAGCTTCTCTGTGCCCAGGACTCTCATCTACAAAATGAGCCTAATAATAGTACCCAACTCCAGAGGTCGTTGTGAAGATTTTAGAAGTGTATCCATGTAAAGTGCTTTGAACAGCGAGAGGCATACGCTAAGCACTGTACGTGAATTAGCTGTAAGTATTCTGGGTGTCATCTCCCCAACTAGAGGCAAAGCTGCTTGAGGGCAGGCACTGAGTCCCATCCTCCATCCAGCCATAGCACCTGCCCAGGTGTTTCATACTGACCTGGGGCCTGAACAAAGGGAGCTGCCAGCGGGTTTATGAGTGTGCGTGTGTGTGTTGTGAATATTGTGTATACGTGTGTACATATTATATGCACGTGCATCATTAACTTGTATGTCAGTGGTAGATGCAAATCCATATGCCAGCATTACACTGTGTTTGTGTCTGTCAGTATTAGGCTATCAGTGTGGCACAGATGTGTCACTTGGACGTTGATGCCGGTGCACACTGGGTGTGTCTGTAGAATGTAGGTCAGTGAAGGTGTGTTTGTGTGTGCTTCCGTACTGGGCATGTGTCAGCACCATGAGTAGGAAAGTGTCAGCATGTGATGTCAGTGTATGTGTGCATGTGTATGTGTCCGGCATTGTGTGAGCGTGTGTGCCAGGGTTGTGTGTGTGTGTGTGTCAGCATTGAACATATATATGTCAGGATTATGCGTTTGTGTGTGTCAGCATTTGGAGGATATGCGTGTCAGTGATGGGTGTGCATGTGTCAGGGTTGAGTATTAGTGTAGATGTGTGTCAGTGGTGTGTTCATATGTGTGTCAGTGATGGGTATCTGTATGTCAGCGCGCTTCTGTGGATCTGCATCAGCCGTGGGATGTACATGTGTCAGCATGCTGTCTGTGTGTGTCAGCCTTGTGTGTATATATGTGTGTCAATGACGGGTGTCTATATGTGTCAGCCTTGTGTGCATGGGTGTCAATATCAAGTGTGTATGTGTGAGTGTGCCCGTGATTCAGTGTTGGGTATTTGTGTAGATGTGTGTCAGCCTTGGGTACGGGTGTTTGTCAGTGTTGAACATACGTTTGTCAGTGTTGAACATATGTATGTCAGTACTGTGTGTGCGTGCATGAGTTGGTATTGGGAGTATGTGTGTGTGTGTCAGTGTTGCATGTGTATGTGTCAGCGTTGAACACATAGGTGCACCAGTGTGTGTGCATGTGTCTCTGTGCCCTCATCCCCCGCCTTGGCACCTGGGGGGAGGGGGTAAGGAGGGACTCCCTCGGCCCTGGGTCTGAGCCTGGGTCCCCAGTGCTTCTGGCGCCTGCGCCCATCCAGCCCCTGCCCCCATCCCAGCCTCTCCCTGACTGGCACCCGAGTTAATAAGTGTTGCTTTTCTCCTATTCTACTCAGGCCTGTGATGGAAAATCCTCAGGCTGGAAGTGAGCCCCAAATCGATAGTCCATTCCATTTAACAGGGTGGCTGTCACCATAATGAGATAAAAGTGGATTAGCTTCTGCGCTGCTGCCTTGTCCGCAGGGAGCCCATCTGTTCCCCGCACAGCCGGCCCGGCTCGGAGCGGCGGCTCAGCCAACAGGACCTGGCTCCGGGGGCTCCGGCCATGGCCTGGGATGGGTCAGAGAGAGTCAGAGGTGGTCAAGAGGGGCGTCCAGATAAGGCTCAGAACGGGTCTCAGAACAAGGCCCAGGTAGGACTGAGGTGGGCTCAGGACAAAGAGGGGGACGGGGAGGTAGACAGCATGAGACAAGGACCAGCTGTGGGCCCGTGCGCCCAGCCTGAAGAGCCAGTGAACCCTCAGAGAAGCCTGAACCCTCCGAGACTTTGCCTGTGGCTGAACAATGTCTCCCAACACAGGAAGGCCCCGAGGGCTCCTGGCCTGACACCCTGGAGCCACACAAAATGCCTGAAGTCACTTCAGGGAAAGGTCCTAAGGCATGAAGGATAGAAAAAGCTCCTGTTGCAGCAAGAAGGATGCAGGATGGACACCAAGAAGAAATTCCTGATCATGAGGGTGAGCACATTCAAGCAGATGACCAGATGTTTGCCTTTTCAGGACTTATTCTAGCTTCTGCTGATTTTTTTTTCTTTTTTTTTTTTTTTTTTTTTTGCGGTACGCGGGCCTCTCACTGTTGTGGCCTCTCCCGTTGCGGGGCACAGGCTCCGGACGCGCAGGCTCAGCGGCCATGGCTCACGGGCCCAGCCACTCCGCAGCATGTGGGATCCTCCCGGACCGGGGCACGAACCCATGTCCCCTGCATCGGCAGGGGGATTCTCAACCACTGCGCCACCAGGGAAGCCCGCTTCTGCTGATTTTTAATACTAGGTGTCAGGAGTCAACTAAAATGGAGATTGATTCAATTCAACCTTACTCAATTTCTTCTTTTTTTTTTTTCTGTAGTACGCACTGCCAATATATTTTCCCAATGGTCTGCTTTTTAACGTTGGGATTCTGCATTTTTATTTTGTCAGTTCTCACAGCTTCATCTGTGGTTTCTTCCCTTGTTTCCTTGGGAAGGCCCACCTCATCCTGAGATCATCACCTTTGTCTCTTCTAGTTCTTTTATGGTTTCACTCTTCATATCAACATTTTTATCCATCTGGAATTTGCATGAGGTTAGGTGTCTTTATTTCCCCAAATGATTAGCTAATTATCCATCTCCATTTCATGACTAGCCTATCCTTTCTACACTAATTAGAACTGCCACTTGTATCATTCATTAGGGTTCTGTTTTGGACATCTCTGTTAATCTGTTCATTCTTGTGCTAACCAACGCAAGTTGTATTTGGGATAGCTTCGGGATATATTTTGATATCCGGGAATGGGTTTCTCTTTAACATTGATGGCCCTATATCAGTATTACTTAATGGCTGTGTAAATGCAAAACTTTATCTAATGAAAGTACCAGAGAAACATACTATTTGAAGCCTGTGGCAACTGCTTTTGAAATGTAAGTAGCAGCCCCAAACACTGTGTGCATTCAGATTTCTGGATCTAGGCCCCTGGCAACGGGAAGGACTCCCTTGCTGTAGCAGCCTGGTGGAACAGGAAGTGAAGTACTGAGGGCTCCTCCTGTGATCCAGGGAAGGGAGTGAAAGAATCAGACATGTGTACCCCAGTACTCACCCTTGGGTGTGCAGGAGGAACAGACCTCGAGTCTTGTCTTGGTTTGGGTTCCCCTAGTAACCAACTCTGAGCAAGGTTTGAGTGCAAGCAGTTTCTTTGGAAGACAGACCCAGGAAAGCAGGCTGCAGCCCCAGAGAAATGTTTCAGGCTTTTGGAAGTAGGCCAGGCCTGCACTACTTGGGAGGGCCCAGGGGTTCTGGGTGGGGCGCCAACAGTGAGGGGGAGTTGGGCAGAGACGGGGAGGAAGCCGAGAAGCGGGCCTTTATCAAGGCAGTTACTATAATGGGGAAATGGAGCTTCATTCCACTGGGGACCTCAGGGTCTCATGTAGACCAGGCCTCAGCCATCCTACCCACGAGGAAAGGAGCTGGGGCATTTATATACCAACTCGCCTCAGCAATTGGCCGAGAGGGGTCCTAAGAAGCAGGGACGGCCATCACTTCTCCAGCACTCCTTGCCTGCCTGGGTGGAGGCAGCATGCTGCAGCCCCAGGGAAATGCTTTTGGAAGTCGGATGGGCACACACTACATGGGAGGGCCCAAAGGGATCTGGGCAGGGCACCGGCCAGCGAGGAAACAGTTGTGGAGACCCAGACTAGGGCAAAGCAACAGGGATGGGAAAGAGAGGGGGGAGTCAAGCCTTTTAGGAATGCATAATGGACAGAGCTTGGGGACCAGAGACTGTGGGGCTGTGGGAGGGAGCAGAGAGCAGGGCGACCCTTGGATTTCTGGCCTGGGACACAGGAGAGATACTGGAGCATGGCACCTAAATAGGAAGAGCCAGGCTGGAGACTTTGGAGCATCAGAGAGGAGCCATCCGGGATGCAAATGGTATGTGGGTCTGGGGCAGAGTTGGGAGGTAAATGGAGCATTGGGAGTCGTCGCTGAAACCACTGAAGCCAGGGGTTTGGCTGAGGAAGGATCCAGGTTAGGACCGGAGATGGGACGTGCGGGCCCTCAGGGAACATCCCACAGATGCGCAGGAGCAATTGTGAGTGAAGCTTGACAGGAGCTTGTCTTCTCCTGGCTCCCCAGTGACTGGGAGGCCCTCCCATCCTCCTGGGGGGGAGGGGTGATGTCGAGGGGGAGGTGGGAGGGAAGGGATGGGACAGGGTGATGTGGATTCCAAAGGAGCCGACAGCTGTCAAATAATATAAAACCTCACATGTTAATAATTCTTGCAATTTTGCCAGACTTAATGGCTGGCCTGTCAAGAGCAATGACAGAAGCTATTATGGAAACAAGATGGGAATATTTTGGAGGCAACATCGACATCGCAGCCTCGCGCTGGGCTTCCAAGGACCAGGAAGAGGACAGCCTGGCCTCCTGCCACCCCCACGAAGGCCTCGTGCTCGGCCAAAGAGGAGCTGGGTCGTTGAGGATTCAAGACATTGACTGTGGATTGATCACCTCTGAGGACATTATAATTAACCATCAGATCCCACAGCTGCCCCATCCTTCCGGTCCCCACTCCCTCCCTGGTCTGCAGCCACCTCCAACCCCAACACACAAAAAAGAAGCAATCAGCCAACAGCACTATACAATCAGAGGCACCCAGAAGGTTTCAGTTGTGGGAGGGCCAGACTGGAGGGTCCAGGGACTCACTATAGGGTGATCTGGAGGATCTGGGAGCTCTGGGAGGGGTCTTGTACTGCTTATGACCTCAGGTCCTGGGACTAGACCCAGTTCTACAGCTGATTCACTCAATGAGCTCAGAATAATCACTTGGTTTTGAAACGCCTCCATTTCTCATGTTTAAAATGGGAACAATAGCAGAAAGAGTCAATAAAACGTGTGCAAAAATGCTTTCAGAGCTTCGATATCTCAAAATCACTTTCCACGACTCTCTGAAACACCTCCTGCTTGATCTTATTTCACTCTCCAATCAGCGCCAGGAGACAGCATCAGGACCTCCATTTTCACTGATGGGGAGCACGAGGCAGGAAGCAAGGCTAGCTAACCTGGGCACACAATACAAAGGCACAGAGCCAGGACTGAGCCCCATCTTCTCTCCAGCACCAGAATCTGCCTTAATATAGGGACTCTTATTAGACTAACAGTCACCAGGACAGCTACCACTTGTCCTGTGAGTGCTTCCCTTGTGCCAAGAGTTGTGTTAAATCAGAGTTTTTCAAACTTGACTGTGTACAAGGAATCTCTGGGCATCTTGTTGAAATGCAGATTCCGGTTTGCAGGTCTGGGGTGGGGCCTGAGACTCTGCATTTCTAACTAGCACCCAGGAGATACCAAGAGTCCAAAAACCATACTTTGAGTATCCAGGTACAAAATGCTTTTTCTCATTTAAATGGCACAGCACCCCTAGGAAATGGGTACTATTATTATCGTCTGTATCCTGCAGAGGATACTGAGGCTTAGGGAGATGGAATAACTTGATCAGGTCACAGAGCTCAGCAGAAGAACTAGCACTGGAACCCAGGTCTCCTGGCCTGAATCTGCCCACTTAGCCCCAGAGCTCTACCATCTCCCCAGCATTTGCCTGAAAAGTCAATGACCTGGAGTCGCATGAGCCACACCAGGGGCAAGGCTCTGAGGACGAGCAGGACAGCTCCAACGAGGCAGGAGGTGTTAGGAAGGAGTTGGGAGCTTCAGCCAGGGAGGAAGCTGCGGTTTGGAAAGCAGGTGTTGCTGTATCCAGAAGAGAGAGATGCTGGTTCTGGAAAATTCTCCTGCTAAAATGATGGGGATGGTTTACTTTGAAAAGAAAAAAATTTAACTGGTCTGGGAAGAGGCCTTGGAGCCAGGATGAGAAGGAGGAGTCCCCACTCTCAGGGACAAGGAACTGGGAGGACTTGCCCTGGCCTTGGGTTTAGGGGATGACCTTGCAAGTGCCAAAGAGAAAAACTGCAAATGTGAGAATGCTCACACCCTTTCCTCCTGCTCACCTGCCCAGGAGGGGTCTTTGCCTGCCCAGTTCCTCAGTGTGTGTGGTAACTGACGGGGAGAGCTGAGAGGCCCCAGGAGCCAGCTGTCAGAGAGAAATCCCCAGAAGGGGGAGGGGAAGAAGAGAGCAAGGGTCATGTGCTCAAACGTGGACAAGGGCCAGGTGGGCACCAGGAGGGAGAGGGACAGGCCATGTGGGGAGCTGGAAAGCACACGTCTCTATCAGGGCCCTGTGTTGCCAGAGCTGATTTCTCAAGCAAAGCTGCAAATGCAGATCTTTATGTGAAATTCCCACCTTTTTAATGTTACCCACTATTGCAAAAAATACATGTGTAGGGCTTCCCTGGTGGCGCAGTGGTTAAGAATCCGCCTGTCAATGCAGCAGACAAGGGTTCGAGCCCTGATCCAGGAAGATCCCACATAACACGGAGCAGCTAAGCCTGTGTGCCACAACTACTGAGCCTGCGTGCCGCAATTACTGAAGCCCACACACCTAGAGCCCGTGCTCTGCAACAAGAGAATCCGTCGCAATGAGAAGCCCGCACACCTCAGTGAAGAGTAGCCCCCGCTCGCAGCAACTAAAGAAAGCCCACGCACAGCAAGGAAGACCCAACACAGCCAAAAATATATAAATTAAATAAATAAATTTTAAAAATATATATGTGTAATATTGTGCAGACTTCATAAGTTTATGAGAAAGATATGCCCTTGTGTCACCATTTTGCAACCTCGGGACCAGAGCCAGCACAGGCTGGGTTTAGGGAAGAGTTTAGGGGAGTCCTGAGAGAGGGTCGAGAGACAGCAGCTATGCCTGTTAGATACATCGTGATGATGAGAGAGAGAGCACAGAAACTAGGGTGTTAAGATGCAGTGCCGTTTGTCGTGAATAGAATCTTCCTTAGCGCTCTTCAAAAGACTTTTATGAACATTCAAGTGGTTTTTCCATTTTTGGCTCCCAGACTAGAGTGTCTTTAACTGTGACAATAGGCAGAGACTGAGCCATGCAGCTCCGTGATTTTATACGGGTCCCACAAGGAAGGCCAAACCCACAGGAGGCAAAGGTCTGGGGGAGCTGCCAGCCAGGGGCTGAGGGCAGGACCAGGAAGTGGCTGCCCAAGGCATTGAGCAGACAGACATCCTGGGCTGAGCAGGTGGGACCATGTCCTGCCCATTCCACTTGGAGCGGAGGGTTTCCTGAGTGCCAATGAGTACATCTTGTACCCTGAGCCACTAAAGACCCACAGGCACCAAGGAAAGAGAGGCCATTGGTACAGAATACAAGCGGCTGCTGGAAATATCTCAGGGCAGCCACCGCCAGGTGAGCCAGGGAGGCTCCTGTTCACAGGTGTGGGTCTAAGGCAAAGGGTCTGGACAGACAGAGGGACAGGTACGGATGGGAAACCAGACTTACGGACAGACATGGAGGAGGAAGAGAGGGAGAAAGGCGAGCGGATGTTCCGAACACAAGGCACTGCTCGCATCACCTCATTTCATCCCCACAACAACCTTTTGAGGCCCTTCATCTTATGAGCCCCACTTCACAGATGAGGAAACTAAGCCTTGAGAAGATCAACATGAATGGTCCAAGGGCATCCTGCTAGGAAGTGGCCCAGAAGGACTGTCATTCCGGGCCTGTCTGGTTGCAGAACCCAGGCTCAAACCAGAGTTTGGGAGCCCTTTCCTGGTGTCTTAGCTCAGGCTGCCATAACAAATTACCATAAACTAGGTAGCTTAAACAAGCATTTATTTCACACAGATCTGGAGGCTGGGAAGTCTGAGATCAAAGTGCCAGCAGATGCAGTGTCTGGTGAGGGCCCGCTTCCTAGTTTGCAGATGGCATCCTGTATCCTCACATGGTGGAGAGCAGAGAGTGAGCAAGCTCTCTCATGCCTCCTCTTAGAAGGACAGCAATCCCATCACGAGGGCTCCATCCTCATGACCTAATTACCTCCCAAAGGCCCCATCTCCAACACCATCACATGGGGGCTTAGGGCTTCAACATATGAATCTGGGGGGTGGGGGACACAAATATTCAGTCCATAGCACCTGGTATGGGAGGAGGGTGCTTCCCTCAAGAGAGGCCCCCAGGATCCACTTTTCCACAAAGAACAAAACCACAAAGCCCCAGACAGTCCCCAGAACTCTCTGTCCGGCAGCCAGGAAACACAGAGACACTCTTGCTGGGTCCTCCTGGTCCCCACCTGCCCCTGCTCCCAGACCATTGGGCTGCAAGCCCACACCACCTGCAGCCTCCTGCCCAGGAGCATTAATTGAAAATTAATCCGCTCGGTGTGTGCCGATGTGCAAATCAAAGCTAAGTGTCTCAATTAGGAAGAGAAATGGAGTCGGGCACTCTTCTCAGGTGCTGGCTTATTTATGGGGATAATATTTTTAATGAGGGGAGCTACTAAAAGGCACGACAAATGCAACATTTAATAGAAAAATATTACAGCATTCCATCAGCAGAACGCTGTTGGGAGGGTGGATTCTGGGGATACACGAACAACTAGGGATCTATCTATGGTTGCGTGGGCGCCTGTGTGCGCATCTGTGTGTGCACACGTGTCTTTGTCAACACACATGTCCACATTCGAACACGTGAGAATGTGTACACTTGGGGGGGGGGGCGGTTCTGGGGGGAGAATGAAGCATTTTTGCTACAGAAGGTGAATTTCCCAACTGCTGCCCAAAGTCCCCCGTTCAAGGTCCTGGGCCAGCCAAGTAGGAATTCAGGGTATTTTCCAATATTAAGGGAGATCTGGTCCATCTGGCCCCTGGAGAGTTGTAGGTCTCTGTCACACACCTCTTTGGAGAATCATAAAGGGAGAAATTATACACTTCGGCTCCAGCCTCCTCTGGGCTCTCCTTGCCACCCACGGGCCACGGTTGTCCCAGCCAGCCACATCAGTGTCAACTGCAGGACAAGGCCCTCTGGGCACCACCCCACTGCCCCAAGCTGGAACTTAGGCCCAGCTGTCCCCTTCAGCCTTGGTGTCAGCCTCAAGAGCCAAGGACTTCGCCTGCCAGACTCAAGTCCAAGTTCCCACCCCCACTGCCCCAAGTGCAGCACAGCCCCAGACCCAGGGTCTGAGGCCCCAGCTCAGGATGGCCTCAGCTCTCCCATCTGAGGAATGTGGAAGCGGTTGAGGTGAGCGGCTCAGGACCCAGCCAGCCTTCCCAGCCCCCCACACAGCCTGCACACACTGACCTCCTCACCTCTGCTCATGTGAGACCCCCTCCTAAATGCAGGTCCCAAATCCTGCCCTCACTTCCCTGCCTGGAGCATCACCCCGCTGCCCCTGCCACGCCCCACAGGCAGCATCTCTGACCACCCCACTCTCCTCAGGCTCCTCACCCATCAGATGGGAATACAAGAGGGCCTGCTTCACAGTGAGCTGGCTTGCAGCAGGGAGTGAATGAGACACATAGCTCACTCAGTGTAACCCCATCAGCACGTGGGCCAGAAGGACTCCTATTTAGGATGAGCTTTATCCCTGTGGTCAGGGTTACAACATCCACCTCTGCCACCTCTTCCTCGCCCCATACAAACGCTGGGCAGCACAAAGTAGGGCTTTTATCCCTATTTCTCAAAAGAGGAACCTGAAGTTCAGAGAGGTTGAGAGACTTGCCTGAGGTCACACAGCAGGTGTGAAACATCAAAAGGTTTGCAGAGGTTCCAGAGGACACTAGAACCCAGGCCTCCTGGGGCCAGGACTGGGCTCTCTCATCTCAGAAGAGCCTGGAGGCTCTAAGCCAGGGGACTCAGGTTTAACCTGGCTATGCCTCCCACCAGCTGTGTGACTTTGGATTCGTTACTTAACCTCTCTGTGCTTCTGTTTTTTCATCAATAAAATGAGGTGATAACAGCACTTACTTCGTGGGGTTTTGTCAGGGTTAAAGGAATACCCATAGGGCTTCCCTGGTGGCGCAGTGGTTGAGAGTCCGCCTGCCGATGCAGGGGACACGGATTCGTGCCCCGGTCTGGGAAGATCCCATGTGCCGCGGAGCGGCTGGGCCCATGAGCCATGGCCGCTGAGCCTGCGCGTCTGGAGCCTGTGCTCTGCAACGGGAGAGGCCACAACAGTGAGAGGCCCGCGTACCGCAAAAAAAAGAAAAAAAAAAAAAAAAGGAATACCCATAAAGCACAAAGAATGGGGCCTGGCACGTGATAAACGTTCAGTATGTATTAGGCCACCCTACTCCCAAATCGTTCTCTCCCTAGTCAGGCAGCAAGAATCATCCATCAAGCAGTCTGCCAAGGTCCTCCAGGCAGGGCCTTCCCCTCCCCCAAATGCCCAGCACACGAGCCAAAGTTGGATTCCTTGACCTGGGCGAGGTGCCTTCCTATACATTGTCATCATTCATTGAGCTGCATGCTTATGCTTTGTGCAGCTTTCTGTGTGTATGTTATACTTGAATTGTTTTAAGTACAATAACAATAATAATAAAATAAAACCCAGCAGGGGGCAGGGGCATTTGTGCCCAGTAGAGGGGTTCTAACTGGGTGGTGGTGCTGGTGGTGCTGGTGGTTATTCAGTTGTCTGCCTCCACATCACCTTACGCTCCACGTGAGCAGCATCTATCTCCTTTCCTGCGGTACCCCAGCACCATTAAACTGTCTGGACGTGCGAGATAATCAATTAGCATTGAAGAGAGCGAGGGGGCTGAGGATGGGCTCTACCCTGGGTGGAGATCTGAGTCCGTGGGCCCTCAGTCTCAGGAGGGGAGACCCCCCACCCCAGACCAGGAGGCCAAACTGGGGGCTTCCCCCTCCCTCCCAGACCCCAGGCACCTCCAGATTCACGACATTTGAAAGTTAACTCCCCACAAAAGTCACTCTCCAAGATTAATATTTATTTCTTATGAAATTTAAATTTTTCAGCGTAATGAAATTTTTATTCCTCGTGAGTTATGGATAAAAATATTTATAACTTTCCCTTTCACGCCACTGAGGATGGGGCTTAGATGGAACCAATTACCCAGGCGGCCTCCTCCTGGTGACTGCTCTGGGGTCAGGGCAGAGAGGGGGTCAGAAGGGCTGGTGGGGTGGGAGCAGATGCCCCCCAGGTAACAGTGTCAGCCCTGCTTCCTGCATCTGAGCAGTAGGGGTGATGGGTAAAAGGGGAAGGCTCAGACCCACCCCACCCCCAACTCCCGGCAAATAACTCAGCGGGTGCTGGGAAGTGGGGCCAGAGAGAGGCCAGAGGAGGCTGGGAGAGGACACAAGAATTAGGCCAGCGAATGAGCGAAAGAGAGGAAGGAGAGAGAGCACCCACATCTCCCCGCCCCAGCGTGGAACATGGTGGAAGAGCCTGTCAAAGGCAGCCCTTGTTGCCAAGGAGATCGTGGCTCTGGGGCCTTTCATCATTTTGTGCCCAGAATCATCACGAGTGTGCCTTAGGTGAGGAGCAGCCTGAAGGGCACATCAGCAGCAGGCAGCGGGGAGGTACAGCAGGGGGGCCACAAGTTCTAAAGCCAAGCAAGCCAGCATTCAAATCCTGTTCTGAACGACCTGGACATGTTTCATAACCTCTCTGATCGTCAGTTTCCTCATCTGTGAGATGGGGGCCCGAAGATGGCATCAGATGATGTGTAAAGGGCCTGGCACACAGCTCGGGTTCCATTAATGGCAGAGGATCTTGTGCTGTCTATCCACTGACGGGGAGCTCACTACCTCACAAGGACAGTCAGCTTGGTTGGAAAAATACATCTTCTCACTGAGATGTACACCCTGAAAAATGGGGCTCTCTGGACACCCTCTTATTGCACATGTGTTGCTCTAGAACACAATTCCGTCAGGCACTGGGAGACCAGAGCCCACCCTCAAAACCTCCCACACCCATAACACAGGCTACCAACACAGCCTCAGATCTGCCCACAAATGTGCTGCCTTGCCAGGAGACTCCATGGGTCCCACATGGCTCTTGATGCAGTAATGTTACGAGGGGCACATCCTACAACGGCCTTCCCCAAATAATGACATGCGCGAGACACACCACCAACGGGGCTGCGCCCATGATGAAGGTTAAGCAGGCACTTGCCGCTCCCCCCTTACCCCCTCCCCCCGCACCAGATCTCCAAAGTCCAGACTGGACAAGGGCTACGTCTCACCTCCCTAACACCCCTGGGGCCAGGACCAGGCTCATTCTTCCTCCTCACCTTGCCCGGGATGCAGTTTGTGTTCACTAATTAGACCTGTCACCGGCCCTGAATGATTCCCAGGCTGGGCCGGGGAGGTCATTAAGCCAGAGATGGATAAGTGCTAAGCCTGCCCTGCTCTGGAGATTTACAAGGCTCAGGCTGGGGAGGATTTATAAGGTTTGTTAAATTTCTAATTTAGTTTAGAATGCAGTGCCATGGTCTCAGTGACCAAGCGGCATGGGCGAGAATTAAAACAAGTGCACCCATCCCTCACGCTCTGGGAAGACAGTGACCTCCCCACTTCCCACGCCAGCCTTGGGTCACAGGCCAAGGGCTGCCAAAAGACAGTGTGGTCCGGTGGGCAGCCCCAACCAAGCCACTCAGCACACCCTGCCCAGCTCCAGGCCCACAGACATGCCTGGCAAAGAGCTGCAGGCCCAGCATCTGTTTGTGGTTGATTGCTGGTTTGGATTTGTTGTTTGTTTATTTATTTGGGGGGTTCTTTGAATAGTTAATATACTCACATGGTTCAAAATTTAGAGTATAAAGGATACCCAGAGTAAATCTCTCTCCCACCCTGCCTCCCAGCCACCCAGACCTCCTCATTGGCAAAAACCACTGTTATTAGTTTCTGGCAAATCCTTCAAGATTCATACACACAAACAAATATATATATATCCATACATGCACATTCTTTTATAGTATATATACTCTTTTTCCCCCTTGATATACACCCTTATGTACCTTGGGGTTTTTTTCACGTAATACCAGATTTTAGGAATTTAGAATAGAATGCCCACTGATCAGCATCAAACAGGCCTGGGTTGGAATCCCAGCTTTGCCCCGTGGTGTACTGAAGGTGGCTCACCCCCACTCACAAGAGCCATTGTGAACATCTCTTCCCAACCTCAGGTTCAGTGATGCATGTTGGTAGCTTGAAATTCCGTGGGAGTATCTACACCATAGAAATTGACAAATACGACAGACTGAGGCTTCTTTTTGTTTGGAGAGCATATTGACCAGCTTTGCCACTTGTGTGCGGTGTGACTTCAAGCAAGTCACTTGACCTCTCTGAGCCTGTTTATTCATGCCTAAAATGGGTACGAAATAGTATCATATCTGTGGTGTGCCTGTCCCGACGCTGGGCATGAGGGATCCAGAAATGAATCAAGCCCCAGGCCTGCCTACAAGGGGCTCTGGTCTAGTGGGAGGGGGACAGAGATCTATATAGACAATGCCATCATGCTATAGAAATAGGCAGAACAGGGTGACTCCAGGACAAGAAGAACCTGAGTCCCCAGGTGGGGGTGGGGTGGCTTCGCAGAAGAGGTACCCTTTTATGTTGGGCATTGAAAGATGGCCAGATACACGTATACAGTGGAATATTACTCAGCCATAAAAAAGAATGAATTGATGCCATTTGCAGCAACATGGATGCACCTAGAGAATGTCATACTAAAAAAAGTCAGACAGAGAAAGACAAGTATTATATGATATCACTTATATGTGGAATCTAAAAAATAATACAAATGAATCTATATACAAAACAGAAACAGACTTACAGACATAGGAAACAAACTTATGGTTACCAAAGGGAGAAGGGATGGAGAAAGGGATAAATTAGGAGTATGGGATCAACAGATACACACTACCATACATAAAATAGATACGCAACAAGGATTTACTGTATAGCACAGGGAAAAATATTCAATACCTTGTATTAAACTATAATGGGAAATAGCCTGAAAAAAATATATATATATATATATGTACAACTGAATCACTTTACTGTACACCTGAAACTAACACAATATTGTAAATCAACTAAAATTCAATTTATAAAAAGAAAGAAAGAAAGAAAGATGGCCAGGAAACCCAGATACAAAAGCCTGGGCCTGGAGGGTAGAGTTCCAGAGCCAGTCCCAGAAAGCAGACTTCATTTCTTCCTAGCTCAGAGAGAGGAAGTTGCTTGCCCAAGGTCGCACAGCACGGAAGTGACTGAGCCAGAACTCTAATTCAGATCTTCTTGGCCCAAAGCATGACGTGATCTCCAACTACATTGTCTGCTCTCCATCCAGTCACCAAGCTGCCTTGCAAGACAGCTCACGGCACTGGGAGGGCTCTCAGGGGCACTTCAGACTCACACAGTAAAGGAGGTGCCCTCTGCAGCCTCCTGACAGAGAACACACACTGTGACACAGGGCAGTCAGCATGGTCAGAAACCTATCCACACACTTAGCCTGAGTTTGGAAAAGCAAAGGCATCCAGCACTTCTGCCATCCCTGGGCTCCCCTCCCCAGAACACCAGGGGCTGGACCCCACTAGCGGTCCACTGCTCCCTTCCTTCCTCCTGCCCTTTCTTGGCTTTGATTCTTAAATCAAACACTCCATTACTTCCTGTCTGAGGAGCATGCTCACTCAAGGGGGAGCAGATGGGGAAGTAAGAAGCCCAGAGAAGAATGGGCACATCAGCCCCAGAGTGTTCCAGAGCCTGGGGCCTCCAGGGAGGGGTCAGCGTGACTCTGCACTATTGCCTGGAGACCTGTGTGACTGACAGGCAACTCTCCACCCTCCCTGTTCACTCACCTTGTGCCCATAGGGCACCTCCTGCTGTGTGCCATGTGAGAGACGGGGGCCATCAGGGAACAAGTCAGGCAAGGTCCCTGCTCTGGTGGCACTTTCATTCTGACAGGGGAGACGGAGTGCAAACCATAAACCAGGAAATTGTCTCATTTCAGAAAGACATAAGTGCTCTAGGAGAAATAAAACAAGCGGGTGAGATAGAGAGGGACCAGGTGTGGTCCAGGAAGTCCTCTCTGAGGATGTGACATCTGTCCTGTCACCTGAATGACAGGAAGGAACCAGCCCCATGAAAATCTGAGGGTAAGACATGCCAGGCAGAGGGAACAGCAAGTGCAAAGGCTCGGAGGCTGTGTTTGAGCTGGAGGAGAGAACTCTCGGGAAAGGGAATGGTCCAAGGGGGCATTGGGCGCACCCAAAACAGAGTGTGCAATATAACCAAGCATACCACATGCTGATGTGTGACTTCCAAGTGTCTTTCCTACTCTCTGAGCCTCAGGAGTCTGAGGGACGATCTGGAGTCCAGGGCAGGGCCTTCCCCAACCTGAGGGGGGCAGCAAACGGCTCAGCCTTGAAGGAGGCCAAGGGCTAAGACAGGTTTGCCAGGTTTCTGACTCCTTGGAGTGACCCCAAGAATAATAGGGTCACCCTGCTCAGTGATGCCAAAGGGTTGACTTGTCCAAAGCCACAAGGTGATTTAGGGTCCAGGACATGTGAGAATCCACGGAACGCCCCCACCCACTTTCCATCCTAGTGAGCCCATTTCTTTCTTTCCTTCCCAGGAAGACACAGGTGAATCATTTCCTGGGGTCTGTCTCTATCTAGGTGGGAGCCATGACAGGGTGAGCAGCACGAGTTGACTCCATACCCTGAGCCCCCGGAGTCAGGGCTCCTAGAAATGCCTTCCCACTCCCCACACACACTTACACCACCTACATACAAGGGTCGTAAATGATGGTCAATCACAGTGACTTCTACCAACCCAAACAGGAGCTACAGAGCCCCTGGTCCAGAATCTCAGCATCGAGCGCCCCCTGGTGGTGATCATGGCAATCCAAAGCTTGGAGCCATCAAGCTCGGAGGGAGAACACCTGGCCCAGCCCCCTCCAGTCGGGTGTGGAATTGAAGGGCAAAGCCCAGGACTCATCTGGCACAGTGCACAGTGAGGGGCTGGGGGGCTGAGTTTCAGTCAGTGGGCCCGTGCCAACTAGAAAAGGACATGCCCTGAGATGGTAAAGGCTTGTCCACAGTCACACAGCAAGTAGGTTGTACCTAGTGGCCAAGAAGAGCACTCATTCATTCAATCTGCTTCATTGAGCATCTACCGTATTCCAGGCACTCTTCTAGGCATAGATAACCCAAGAGTGACCAGGATATAGTCCCTGCCCTTGTGAAGCCTGCATTCTACTGAGGGAAAGGGATGATAAGCACATGAACAAATAAATATGCAGGGTGTCAGGTGGGAATAAGTTCTATGATGGAAAATAAAGCAGAATAAGAGGAGAAGCAGCAGGGGTGCTGTCTTAGATCAGATAGTTGTGAAAGGGCTCTATGAGGAGGTGATATTTGAGCTGAGACCCATGAAGAGATTGACAGGGAACTATCCAGGGGAAAGCATTCTAGGCAAAGGAAAAAGGAAGTATCCTCTAAAGGAGGGGGGTCCTTGGCATGTTCCAGTAACAGTGAGAAGCTGGGTGGCCAAAGTGGAGTGAGCAAGGAAGAGAGGGGAGATGAGGTGGGAGAGGTGGTGGAGGTCATATCCTAGAGGGTCCTGTGCACCGTGATTAGGACTTCGGGCTTTATCCTAAGTTGTGTTAGGAAGACATTGGAGGGTTTTGAATGGTCATGATGGGGCTAGCATCTTTAAGGGCTCACTGGCTGCTGAAGGAAAAATAGACTGTAAGAGGTTAAGAAATGAAAGCAGTTAGTTTGGAGTTGGGAGCCTAATGCAAGATTCTAGATGAGTAATGACAGTGGCTTTAATCAGTAGTAGGGGTCATGAATGGGCCTCAGATTTGAGATACATTTTGGAGGTCAAGGCTAAATGAGTTTCTGAGGTACTGATATAGAATGTAAGGGAAAGAGAAGAAAAGAAGATGAGACCAAGGTTTTTTGCCTGAACATCTGGGTGAATATTTCCTGGGATGAGGAAGACAGAAAGGAGAGATTTGTGAGAGGAGAATCAAGATTTCCATTTTGGACATGGTGAGTTTGAGGTGCTAGCCATGACTATTCCAAGTTGGATATAAGACTCTGAAGTTCAGGGGTGAATGTGAGAGACATTAGCAAATAGATGGTGTTGAAAGGCATGGAGAGACTTCTGCTTCTATCCAAGATGAGGGAATAGAGACCAATTTACCCTCCACCTGAAACAGCAAAAATAAATGATACAAAACAGATGGAATAATAGTTTTCAAGACACTGGACATCAGAAAACACAGTATCCCTAAGAGACAGGAAGCAAACAAGGTGAGCCTTAAGATCATCTTAGCTTACTGCCTTGAGAAAGTTTCCAAGCTGCAGCAGAAAAAAAATGGGACTGGAGGTGATGCCTGGAAAGCCCTGTGAATTGAGGAGGCGGAGCGAGAGACCAGGGAGACGAAGATAACCAGAATTTGCAGGACAGAGTACTCGAGAGGAGAGACACACATAGAGAGAGAACCCTGGAGATCTGGAGAGGGCCCCCTTAAGTCTTCATCAGAGTACTGATCAGCATGTGTGTATAAGGAAAATACCTAGGGTCAGGCCAATAACAATCCAAAGGTATTAGAGGGAATAGCATCCAGGACTCCTACAGGACCTGGAATAACATCTGTGCTCACCAAAACCAGAAAACCTCAAAATTCATGCAGGACTGGGTAGAATACTCAAAAGAACCTTGCCTCAGCAGTGAGGAATAATTATCCCTAGACTAAATGCTACTCTGTTCCCACCTGACGAATATTAAAAGCAAAATCCAAAAGGATCAAACTCTTCCTGCAAATAAATTGCATTCCAGAACAGAGTTCAGAACACTTATAAGAATACAACAATAACCAGGAATACAAAAACACCTAATGTGTGTGTAATTGGAGTACCCAAAGGGATGCGAAAATACCCAAAAAGGTAAAAATCACAATGTCTGGCACCTAATCAAAGATTACCAAGCATGCAAAGAAGCAGGAAAATATGATCCATAATGAAGAGAAAAACTGATCAATTGAAACTGACCCAGAACTCACGCAAATGTTAGAATTAGCAGACAATGACATTAAAACCATTATTATAGCTGTAGTCTATATATTTAAATTGTTAAGTGGCAGCATTTAAGATATTAAAAAGACCCAAATCAAACTTATAAAGATGAAAACCACAATCTGAAGTGAAAGACACACTGAGTGGGATTAATGGTAGATTAGACATTGCAGAAGAAAAAAATGAATGAACTTGAAGACATAGCAATAGAAACTACCCAAAATGAAACACAGAAAGAAAAACAAAAAGAATTTAAAGGGGGTATCAATGACCTGTGAGACAACTTTAAGCAGCCTAATATATGTGTAATTGGAGTGTCCAAAAGAATAGAGTGGGGTTAATCTGTAATTCTAAACCCAGCAAAAATAACTTTCAAAACAAAGACAGGACTTCCCTGGTGGCGCAGTGGTTGAGAGTCTGCCTGCCAATGCAGGGGATGCGGGTTCGTGCCCTGGTCCGGGAAGATCCCACATGCCACGGAGCGGCTAGGCCCGTGAGCCATGGCCGCTGAGCCTGCGCGTCCATAGCCTGTGCTCCGCGACGGGAGAACCCACAACAGTGAGAGGCCCGCGTACCGCAAAAAAAAAGAAAGAAAAAAGAAAGACTATTTCAGACATACAAGAGCTTAAAGATTTCATTAATAATAGTCTTTCATTATAAGAAATATTAAAAGAAGTCCTTTAGTCAGAAGAAAATGATACCAGATAGAAATATGGATTCAGGGCTTCCCTGGTGGTGCAGTGGTTGAGAGTCTGCCTGCCGATGCAGGGGACACGGGTTCGTGCCCCGGTCCAGGAAGATCCCACATGCTGCGGAGCGGCTGGGCCCGTGAGCCATGGCTGCTGAGCCTGCGCACCCGGAGCCTGTGCTCCGCAGCGGGAGAGGCCACATCAGTGAGAGGCCCACATACCAGAAAAAAAAAAAAAAAAAAAAAAAAAGAAATATGGATTCAATGAATGAAAAACACCAGAAATAGTAACTACACAGGGAAATATATGAGTTTTAACATTATTTAAACCACTTTTTTAAATAATTGATTATTTAAGCAAAAACAATAACAATGTACATTGTGGGGTTTATTATATATATATATATTGGATAAGTTAAATGTATGACAACAATAGGATAATGGCTAAGAGATGGGAATTGGAAGCGCACTCTTGTAAGAGTCTTACACTCTACGTAAGTGGTAATTTGAAAGTCGACTGTTATAAGTTAAAGATATATACTATAAACCCTAAAATAATGACTAAAATAACAAAACTAAAAATTTTAGCTAACAAACAATAGAGATAAATTAGAATCATAAAAAAAATCCAAAAGAAGAAAGAAAAATATTAAAAAGGAAACAAAGAACTGGTGGGACAAATATAAAACAAATAACAAGATGACAGACTTAAGCTTAACAACATAAATAATCACATTAAATGTAAGCAACCCAAACACTCCAATTAAAAGGCAGAGACTGTCAGATTGGATAAAAAAGCAAGAACCAACTAAAGGCTGTCTCAAAAAAGACACATTCAATATAAAGACGCAAAAAAGTTAAAAGTAAAAGGATATAAAAAATATGCCATGCTGAAACTAAAAAAAAAGAAAGCTGACGTAGCTGTATTAATATCAAAGTAGATTATCAGATCAAAAACAGTACCAGAGATAAAGTTCATTCCATAACAATAAAGGGGTCAATTCATACAGAGGACATAAAAATCTAAAATGTTTATGCACCTAATAACAGAGCTTCAAAATACATGATGCAAAAAGGGTTAGAACTGCAAGGAGAAACAGACAAATCCACAATTATAGTTGCAGATTTCAACATTCTTCTCTCAACATTTGCTAGAACAAGTAGAGAAAAAATCACTAAGGATAGAGAAGACTTGAACAACACTATAAACAACTTTGACCTAATTGACATTTACAGAAAACTCCACTCAGCAACATCAGATTGTGCATTAGTTTCAAGTACCCATGGAAATTTTTAAAGATGGAGTCATAAAACAGTCTGTATAAATTTAAAAGGATTCAAGTCATACAAAGAATGTTCTCTGACCACAATGGAATTAAATTAGAAATCAATAACAGAAAGATATAAGAAAAATCACCAAATACTTGGAAACTACATAACACACTTTTAATAACCCATGAGTCAAAGAATAAATCAAAAGGGAAATTATGAAGTATTTTGAACCAAATGAAAATGAAAACACAACACAAAAGAAAAACACAAAATTAGTGGTATGCCACTATAACAGTACTTAGGAGGAACTTTATAGCATTAAATGCTGATACTAGAAAAGAAGAAAGGTCTCAGATCATTGACCTTCTACCTTAAGAAACTGAGGGGTAGAGGGGGAAATGGGTGAAGAGAATCAAAAAGGACAAATTTCCAGCCATAAAATAAATAAGCCCTGGGGATGTAATGTACAGCATGGTGACTATAGTTAATAATACTGTGTTATGGCGTGACATTCAGCCAGCCAGTGGACTTTCTGCCCTAGAACCATGGTCCAGTTTGTCCGTAACTTCACAGAGAAGGCCCTGGCACTGGTCAACACTGCTGTGACTTACTTGAAGCTCAAGTGGCCACATTTTGGCACTATACCAAAGTTAAGCTGGTTTCTCCAATCCCTGCTGAGATCCCTACAGCTATTCAGAGCTTGAAAAAATTTGTCAGTGGTGCTCAAACCAGTAGCTTCAAACAGCTCACAGTTAAGGAAGCTCTACTGAATGGTTTGGTGGCCACTGAGGTGTGGATGTGGGTTTATGTTGGCAAGATCATACGAAGCCAATGAAGCGTGGCATCTTCGGCTATGTTTGAAGACCAATCTTTAACATGTGATTATATTTGCTTTACTATTTGGGTGTTCTTGGACCATGTATGAGCAGGCTGGTATTTGAATAAAATAAGACAGTGTGTCAAAAATTAGTGTTTTCTCTATCAAACACTACATGGAAGGTCACAACTTCTCTTGATATTAAGTTGGGTTGTCATTTGCTTTAATACGTTAATATACCTCTAAATGCATGTCTTTGCTTAGCCTGCAATTGGATAGGATATATATGAATATACCAACCTGGTACATATATATATGAGGATAACATTTTAATTTGAAGGCTTGAAATAAATGATATTTAAGCTTTATTTCTAGAAAAGTTGGGGGAAAGGCTTTGAGAAAGCGGGACCTTACTCCAGTAGGAGAATAATAATACCACATGCCAAACATGATGTAGTTAAGCACGCAGTATAAAGAATACAATTTGGACTGTTTTTCTTTGCTAAAGTCAGAGAAAGACCCCTTTGACAACACCTGTGTCTGTAAATGTAGGGGTACTTTTTGTCAACTTGAATATAGCCTCCCCAAAAGAGAACAGCAAGGCGATATTCTGTGTATCTTTGTAACATCTTTAACACTAGGACAGAGTGAATGAGAGCAATGACCTATATCTTTAATCTAATTTTGATGTGTTATATTATTATGATGTCAGGTTTTTTTAAAGGACCTGTCTTTGCAAAAATAAAATATCCTATAGATGTTTAACATATAATTTAGTAACATCCTGAAATAAATACAAGTGATTGGTATCAAAATAATAATAATAATAATAATACTGTGTTGCATATTTGAAAATAAGAGAGTAAATCTTAAAAGTCCTTATCACAAAAAAATTTGTAACTATATAAGGTGACAGATGTTAACTAGACTTATTGTGGTGATCTTTTTGGAATATATACAAAAATCTAATCATTATTCTGTACCCCTGAAACTAATATAATGTTATATGTCAATTATACCTCAATTTTTACAAAGAAATAGGGGGGAGCAAATTAAACCCAAAGTAAGCATTAGAAAGGAAGTAATAAAGATTAGAGCAGAAATCAACAAAAAAGAAAGCAAAAAAAAAAAAGAGAGAGAGAGAGAGAGAGAAAATCAATAAAGCCCAAAAGTGATTCTTTAAAGAAATTAATAAAGTTGATAAAATCTCTAGCTAGACTGATAAGGAAAAAAGAGAAAAGACACAAAATACCAATATCAGGAATGAGAGAAATGACATCACTACAGATTCTACCAATATTAAAAGGAATAAGGGAATATTATGAACAGTTTTCTGCAAATAAACTTGACAACTTAGATGAAATGGACAAATTCCTTGAAACACAAGCTACCAAAGCTCACTTGGAAAGAAACAGATAACCTGAAGAGCCCTATATCTGTTAAACAAATAGAATTTATGGTTAAAAACCCTCCAACAAAAAGACTACAGGATCAAATGATTTCAGTGGAGAATTCTAGCAAGTATTTAAGGAAGCCATAATGTCAATTCAACAAAAACTCTTCCAGAAAATTAAAGGAAAAAATACTTTCCAACTCATTCTAAGTGGCCAGCATTACTCTGATTGATAACAAAGCCAAAGACATTATAAGAAAGAAAACTACAAAACAACAACCCTCATGAGCATAGATATGAAATTCTAAACAAAATTTTAGCAAATCCAGCCTGACAATATTTAAAATGGCTAATATATCATGACCAAATGAGGTTTAGCCCAGGAATACAAGTTGGTTTAACATTAAAAAATAAACAAATGTGGGACTTCCCTGGTGGTCCAGTGGGTAAGACTCTGTGCTCCCAATGCAGGGGGCCTGGGTTCGAGCCCTGGTTGGGGAACTAGATCCTGCATGCATGCCACAACAAAGATCCCACATGCTGCAACTAACTAAGACCCAGCGCAACCTAAATTTTTTTAATCCAGTATCAGTGGGAAATAAATTATAAAAAAAATAAAAATAAGCAAATGTATGGCATCATAATAACCGAAAGTATTAATGTCCTATTGCTGCTATAACAAATCACCACAACCTTAGTGGCTTAAAACAACAGAAACTTACTATCTTACAGTTCTGAAGGTCAGAAGTCCAAAGCTGTTTCACTAGACTAAAATCAAGATGACAGCAGGGTTGCATTATTCTGGAGGCTCTAGGAAGAAAACATTTCCTTGCCTTTGATGGCTTCTGGAGGCTGCCTGCATTCCTTGCCCCTTTCTTTCTCCATCTTCAAAATCAAAGGCAACATCTCTCTCCCTCTCTCCCTCCCTCTCTCTCTCTCTCACTTCCCCCTCCTCTCTCTCTCTCTCTCTCTCTCTCTCTCTCTCTCTCTCTCTCTCTCCCTCTCTCTCTCCTGTTTCTGTCATCACATCTCTGACTCTTCCACCTTTTAAGGACCCTGATGATTACCCTGGGCTCATCTAGATAATCTAGGATAATCTTAACCTTGTCTGTGAAGTCCTTTTTTTCATGCAAGGCAACGTTCACAAGTTTCAAGTAGTAATGCAGCTCTGAGGGTGAGCTCCCTGCCCCAGGAAAACCCTGGTGGAAGGTCAGACCAGCAGGTCTCAGAAACCAGCACAAAGCCCCTGCTTCTGGGGCTTAGGTCACACAGTGACTCAAGCTATTGGGAGTCATAGGAGTGTTAAGTGTTTCCCTGCCCCAGAGGAGACCCCGTCCCCTAACCACCACTCAGGGCTAGTGTCCCCCACCCAGCCTCATCCACACTCACTCTCTGGTGGAGCAGTAGATTCCCCTTTAGAACTTGTCCCCCAGGGGCAGTGGGCTCCCAGAGTGGAGGCAGCTGGAGCAGAGAGAACTCCGGCTTCAGAGTCAACAGGCCTGGGCTCAAGTATCAGCTCCATTCTCACAGTAGCACCCTGGGTAAGTCCCATCAGCTACCCTCAGCCTCCATTTCCTCTTCTGTGGGGGCACTAACCCCATCCCCCCAGCATGGTGGTGAGGATGGCAGGAGATAACACATGTGCAGCTCCAGGCACAGAGTGGGGCCCAAGTCACGGGTGGTGGGTGATGGAGCATTAGTCCTTTTCCCTCCAGCCTTCTCTCCGCTGTTCTCCTCCCCTAGCTTAGTCCCATCTTGGGTCCCCATTTGACCCCAGGGATATCCAGGCCATACCCTGCCACTGCCCTAATATGAAAGTGTCCTGTGGCTGGGCCCAGCAAACCCAAACAGCAGCCCCTGCCTAGGGTGGGCCTGAGAGAGGAAGTCTTCCACCTCCCCAATGTCTCCAGGATCCCTGTGAGGACAGGTGGGAGATGCAGGAGCCCCACCCCAGGGGACGTTTAGCAGAGTGGTTAAGACTCTTGCTCAGGACCTTTGTTTAGATCTAGGCTTCCCACTTACTTGACCCCGGCCCTCACCCCGCCCAGAGCCTCAATTTCCTGTTTTGTAAAATAGTATCCATTTCAGAACTATCATGAGGATTGAATGAGATCATGCATGAACGTGCTTCACCCAATGCCTGGCCCACGGTGAGCACAGTACCTACGGGCCATCTCTGTGGTTATTTGCTCCCACCCAGCTCACCAGGAAGGCTGGTGTCCCCCACCCACCTGCAGTGTGAGTTTCCTGTGAGCCTGAGTTCAAAGAGCCAGGGGGGGCACCAGGGTCCAATGATGCCCCCTCCCCTAACACAATCACCCTTCCATCCCTCCGCTCAGCCAGGAGCTTCACAATAATAGAAATCCTCTCATCCTGCTTGTCATCTCTGTAGTGTCTAGATTAGCTCTGAGATCTCTGGCCCCGGGCTGCTCCTCTCCCAGCAGGCACCCTCCCTCCTTGGCCCTGATGTGCCCACCTTGGGAGCAAAGTGGGACCGAGCAGAGGAGTGGTGAAGCCTAGGGGCTGAGCGTGGACTCTGGAGCCGGACTGCCTGGCTCTGTGTCCTCCCAACTTGGTGACTTTAGATAGGTCACTTGACCTCTCTGTGCCTTATAAAACAGAGCTAAGAATGGTACCCTCTCATAGGGTTATGGTGTAGATTAAATGCTTGCAGTGGTGCCTGGCCCCACTAAGTGCCATGTAAGTATTTGCTATTCTTAGCATCACTATTATCTTTTTCCAGCATGTCGCCACACACACAGTGGGTTTCAGGGCATGCTTACTGAATGAGTGGATCAATGGATGGATTAATTAAATGAACCAACCCACCTCTACGGGTCCTTAGCTCAGGGATAACTGATAACGGTGGTTATGAGTTTTGAGGGCCTGGCGGGTGCCAGGTGCTTCATAACACGTGATCTAACTGAATTCTCACAACAACCCAAGGAAGTGGGTACCCTCGTGCCTGTTTCACAGATAAGGAAATCATGACCCTTAGAGGTTAATGTGTCCAAGATCACGCAGTCACTTTTTTCTCGCCTTTAGTTTTTAATTATACGTGATACAAAATCACTGAAGAAAACATTTAAATAGAGAGGCAAAATAAAAACAATAAAGATTAAACCACCTGAGATTCCATACCCAGAAATTTCCATTGCTAAGTGCTTGCAGACTATCACATAGACTTTCTTCATGCAAATTTACATATCTTTTTTAACAAAGATGGGCTCACATTATGCATCCCCTGCACTACAACAGAATGTAGCTCTCTTTCTATGTCAATAAATCCGTGCCACCGGCAGCAGATAGTGCTCTATTGTAGAGCCAAATCACAATTTATTTAACCAATTTGCTGTTGTGGGATATTTAGGCTGATCCAATTTCTCACCATTTTATGTGATGAATATCCTCTTTACCCATACAACTTTCTGAACTTGTCCAATTATTTCCTTAGGATAAATTCCTAGAAGTGAAATTTCTGAGTCAAAAACAATACACTTATTTAGGGCTTTTCATATATACACACTGTCAAATTGTCTCCCAGAAAAGTTGTATTAATTTACGCTCCCACTAGTGGCAAATGAGATATCGGACACAATACTGAAGATATACAAAACAGATCAGAAATGGTGCATTAGTCAGGAAAGGCTAGGCCAAGCTGTAGTAACAAGTTAACCCCAAACCTCAGTGGTATAACACAACAAAGATTTATTGGTGACCAGCACTGCCGGCTCAGTCCGGGTCAGCAGAAGGAGGGTCTCTGCTTGCACAGTGAAATTCAGGGCCCCAGGCTGATGGAGGGAGGACCCCCTTCCCCACACCATCTTATAGCTGTACCGTTTGGAGCACCAAGACCTCCACGGTTGCCCCAGCATTGGAAGAGTGATTACCCAGGTTCTTAAATGCCTTGGTTCAGAAGTGATACACATCACCTCCACTCATAGAACTGTCACACGGCCCTGTCCAACTGCACAGAGGCTGGAAAGGATGGTCTTCCATAGGTCCAGGAAAGAGAGGTAAACCTGATCTGCATAAACACTAGTAACGTCTGCTGCAGATCAGAGGGGTAAAAGTCACGGAAAGTGTCCTCTGGCAAGAGGAATCTGAATTGAATCCCCTTGTGGTTTGCCATAGGCCCAATTTCACCGCTCTGGCGTGGCTTTTCTTAAGAAAGAAATGTTTTGTCCCACCATAATGAAGAGAGGGGGGAGGGCCCAGCTAGGGAGATGGACGGTGGGCTGGTGACAATTGCCCTCATACCTGCAAGGCAGTCCACCTCCAGCTTGCCCTGGGGTCCTCGCCCAGAGCCGTGTGGACCCCAAGAAGGCTGGGGCCAGGTCCCCGCCTTGTGCAAAGGCTATGGGAGTGGGGTCCATGGGAAATTCTGCCCTCTGTAGCCCACTCAGCCAGCCCCTGACTTGTCAGCAAGAGCAAGCAGCATGGGGTCAGCCCACCCCCATAAGTCAGACGCAAACAGGAAATCAGGGGACAAAGGCGGTAAAAATGAGTTTTCTGGAGTGAGACTGCCTGGGTTTGTAAACCAGCTGAGCCACTTACCATTCCTGTGACCTTAAGTAAGTTACTTAACTTCTCTGTGCCTCTGTTTCTCTAACTCTAAATGGGGATAATTAACTATGCAAGAGGGAGGAGGGGTTATGGGGATATACATATGCATATAGCTGATTCACTTTGTTATACAGCAGAAGCTAACACAACATTGTAAAGCAACTATACTCCAATAAAGATGTTTAAAAAAATCATTAAAAAAAAAAAAAACAGTAACTACCTCCTAGGGCTTAAATAAGTCAATATTCATTCTTTCATTTAACAAGCACACAACAGACAGACACCCTTATAGACCCTGGGGATACAGAGGTGAACAAAACAAAGCCCCTTCCTTCAAGGAGTTTATATTCTCTTAAGGAAGCAGGAAACATAATACACCAACAACAAATAACATTGTTTTTCAGGTGGTAATAAGTGCTGTGAAGAAAAATTAAGCAGGGTAGGGGGAGAGACAGTGATGGGGAATGCTGTTTCATCCAGAGTACGTACCTCCGTAAAGCAACATTTGAGCAGAGATCTAAATGGAGTAAAAGAGGGAGCCATGTGGATATCAAGGGAGAAATGTTCAGACGACAGGAAAGGCAAGGGCAAAGGCCCTGAGGCGGGAGCGTGCCAGCAAAAAGGCGAGTATGGCTGGAGCAAGTGAGCAAGAGGCCAGGAGATTAAACCAGAGAGGTGCGCATGGCCATGATAAGGACTTCTGATGACCATGATGATGATAATGATGGTGGCCAAGGGCATGTGGGGTTGAGGGCAGAGAGTGAGTCCATATATACTGTAGAGATAGATCCAGGGATCTGGGAAAATATAAATATATAAATGTTTCCATGAAATCAGTCTCTCTCCTTTTCATCCTACCCCCACCCCCGTACTGTCCCCCCTCCTAATCTCACTCCCCAAAAGTAAGCCTCAGGATGGAAGGAAAATAAAATTATCTTCCAGCTACTAAAAGCTATTTGCAGTGGTGGGAGTACAGGCAGCCTCGGTCAACCCTGACATCAGGCAAGATGGAAGTTGCTGACAGCTCCAGCTGCCAGTTTCCCTTTGCCTTATTTAGGGGATTTGAGGTGGGGGAAGCCACTCCGCCTCTGTCTGGCTCGCAGCTGTCCGATCTACAGAGAGGCAGAGAGGGAAGGTGGGGGTGAGCAGCAGTCTGCAGGGGGACCCCAAGGGCCCAGGCGGCTGGCATTCTCCAGTCACCTAGACGGCACCCAGGGCCAGTGGGGCCAAGGCTGCGTGACCTTGTCCAAGGTCAGTCCAGTGATCTGAGCGGTCTCCTCCCCACCCCCCCCACCCCAGCTGTAGATATGTTTTGGGCGAGGGAGAGGGAGGGCCGTTTCCTTCCACCTGCTCCTCCCCAACACCTGGATGGAGAGCAGACCTTGGGGGACTGGGGCTGGGGTAGGGGTGTCTGTTCCCTAATAAGTGTTCCTGCCCCTCCCCTCTACCAGCTTCCTTTGAGCCGCACGGGCGCGTGTGCACGCATGAGGCGCACACAGACACGCTTCCACCTAAGAGACAATGGAGTCTGCTAGTGAAAAGCAAAGCTTCTGAAGCCAGACTGCCTGGGTTCAAATCCTAGCTCTGACTCTCCCTGCTGTGTGAGCCTGGGCTAGTGACTTCTCCTCTCGGAGCTTCAGTTCCCTTGTCCTGGGTTGTTGGGAGGATTAAATGAGTTCATCTGTATAGCAGCTCCTAGAACTGTACCCAGCGCATCATAAGAAGCGTGAGCTGCTAGTATCACACGTATTTATGCGGGCTTGCAGAGGGGAGGAAATATCCCACCCCTTCACTCTCACAGGTCTGCAGACATGCCCATGACACACAGATGCAGTGCACCTGCACACCCCAAAGCAAGAAGGCAGAGGGAGGCGCTCCTCCTGGGCCCAGCAGCAATTTTCCTACCCGGGTTCCCTTCCACCGGCAGAATGGCTCCCACACACAGGTGAAGCAGCAAGGGTGAGGTTCCTCTCAGCCAACCCCCGGGACCTCTATTCCAATCTTGATACCCTTGATCAAACTCTCCTCCATCCTTCCCAAAGCACAGATTTGGCTTCTTGGATCCCACTGCATCCCCATCACCTGTCTGCTCAAAAGCCTGCAGGGTCGGGCTTCCCTGGTGGTGCAGTGGTTGAGAGTCCACCTGCCGATGCAGGGGACACGGGTTCGTGCCCCGGTCCGGGAAGATCCCACATGCCGCGGAGCAACTGGGCCCGTGAGCCATGGTCGCTGAGCCTGCGCGTCCGGAGCCTGTGCTCCACAACGGGAGAGGCCATAGCAGTGAGAGACCCGCGAACCGCAAAAAAAAAAAAAAAAAAAAAGCCTGCAGGGTCTCCCCATCAAGTGGGGCATACAGCCAAAATCTTTAACCTGGTATTGAAGGCCCTTCAGATCTGATCCCAACCTGCCTCGCCAGCATCGGTGTCTTGGTGTGCATCACACGACCGAAGGAGTCCAACACCCACCACCACTCCCCACCTCCTGTTCTGTCTGCCTGGAGTCACCTGTCATGTCTCCTCCCACCTTGACCTAGCCAATCTCTTAAGGTCAGGTTCAAAATCTGCTTACTCTGTGGAGTTCTCTGTAAACACTGCAGGCAGAAGTCACCTTCTGATTCTCCACCCCTTAGGCACCTGCCTCTGTGCTCTGCCCACACAGCACATCACTTACTCCTCCCCAGCCCACTGTCTGTCGTGGGTCTGTGATTCTGTGAGGACAGGGACCTGGTTCCCTTCATCCCAGGATGTCCAGCTGGCAACAGAGAAAAGGTCCAGAATCATCATTATTGTATGAGGAAGGGAAGAAGGAGAAAACAGGCGGAAAGAAGACAGTTCTGGACATGGTCAGACCCGTGCTTGAGCCTCGGGGTCTATAACTGATGCTTACTGAGAACTTACCTGCCAGGCAGTCTTCAAACTGCCAGTCCTACAAAGTGGGTACTGTTATTCTCCCCACTATACAGAGGAGGAAACTGAGGAGCAGAGAGGTTGACTTGTCTGAAATCACACAGCTGGGAAGAGACAAAGGCAGGATTCAAACGGGAAATCTGGCAGGAGCCTGGGCTTTTATCATTGCTCTTGACTGCCTCTGGAAAGGCAGATTTCTTTTAAAAAGAGAACTGAGATCTCCCCGCCCCTCAGGCAGCAGGTCAGTTCACTGGGGAGCCGCTCTGGGCTGAGCTGGTCTCCCAGAGGGCTGCATGGATGAATGAGGGGCCTGACCACAGAGGTGGAGATTACGGCCTCCCACCAGGCCCAGGAACATGGCTGTGCTCTGGGCTGGACCTGTCCCTTCTCCCCGACAGAGTAAAAGCCACTCGGCCTCTGTCTGGCTCGCAGCTGTCCGATCTACAAGTGGGCAGACAGGGCAAAACCAACGCGGCCAGGAGAGAGGGGAGATGGGAGCACAGACAGGAGGTGCAGCTGGAGATGAGCTGTTGCCCTGGGGCCAGACCAATGCAGCCCCAGGGTGTGTGCACGCTCGTTTGTGTGTGTGTGTGTGTGTGTGTGTGTCTGTGTGTGTGTGTGTGCTGTCAGCAACGGGAGGCCTCGAGCCTGAAACAGGCAGTGGCGTCCACGTGTGGGGCAGCAAGTGCAGCTCCCCCTGTCCCAAAAGGACATGGATTCTAGAAACCACAGGCCAGGGGCTCGCAGCCCCCAGCCCCCTCACCATTACCAAGCCCCCTGCACATTTGCCACCTGGCGTAGACCCAGACCTTGCCTAGACCCACAGAGCGTGCTGAGGGCTTCAGGAGAGGAGAGACCACGTGTGTGATAGGGACCTAGAGGCAGTGTTGATGGCCCTGGGGACTGTCAACCAGGACAAACCAAATCCAAACAAGGATATAGCCAAGGCTGTAGACCAGGCCTGGTGGGGAAACTACAGAATGAGAGCTTGCCTTTAGAAGCTTTCAAGATAGTGAGCTGGGCTGGTGAACGGGTCACCTCTGCCATCTGGCTGGGAGTAGGGAGGGTCTCTCCCAATATGTAGGTACTCAGCTAAAGAATCCTCGGCTGCAGCGAGCCAGCAGCCATCATCTCGTCCTCCCAGCTGCAGGCTGGGGATGGACTTCAGAGGTGATGGAAAAAGAGCAGAGAATAAAATAAGCAGTAATAGATGTTCCCCCGGAGCCCTGTGGGGGCCCGGAAGAGAGAGGAGTTAATCCTGCAAAGCCCTAGCAGGCTCCAGAGTGGATTATCAAAGCGCTAGACTGTGAGGACTCAGAGAAGTTGTGCTCATCTCAATCGGCGAGCCCCATTCGCTATTTTGGCGCGACCCAACCAGTAGAGAAGGCTACAATCTCCAAGTGTGTGGATTGCCAAGAGCTTTTTACACGAAACCTCATGCTCTCCTATGGGAAGTGGATACACAAAGCCGAGGTGATGGGGAAAGGGGACCTTTGGTGACTGTCTGTCTAGGGAAGCGCCCTGTGCTTGGGTCAGGCCGTATGGGTCAGCACATGTGGCTGTGGCTTGGATACAGCCAAAGGAGGTACCCTGATTCTATCTCCAGTGGAGAGAAAAAAGATGCAGAGAACAACAATGCACATTGGCAGTGGTCTGAGAATCACTGTTGGCTGTGATTGCCATGTCCCAGGTGGGACTGCCAGCATAGGACTCACAGACATCCCAGTGGGCCACGTTATCTAGTAGAGTAGGTTGAATTGTGGCCCCCAAAGGCTATGCCCACCTAGATCATCAAGATGTGACCCTACTTGAAATAAGGGTCTTTGCAGATGTAATTAAAGTAAGGATCTCAAGATGAGATCATCCTGGATTAGTGGGCCCTAAATTCAATGACAAATATCCTCAGAAGAGGATGACAGTCCTAAGAAACAAGTATATTTGGTGACTGTGCCAGTTATCTACTGTTGCATAACAAACTACCCCTAAACCTAGTGGTTTAAAACAACAACAATTTACTATTTCTGTAATTCTGTGGGCAGGAATTGGGACAGGAGTCAGCTGCATGGTTTTTCTGCTCTGTATGGGTTCAGCTGGGGTCCTGTACTGGCTGCGTTCAGCTGGCAAGTGGATCAGGCTGGAAAGTCCAAGATCTCACTCCTATGTCTGGTGCCTAAACACTGCTCCACATGGCCTCTCTCCTCCACCCCCGGACACCCTGCCCCATGTGGCTAGCTTGGGCTTCCTCACAGTATGGTGGTCTCAGGGTAGTCAGCCTTTACATGGCAGCCTGCTTCCAAGAGGGAGTATTATAAGCAACAAAAGTGGAAGTTGCAGCTCTCTTTAAGAGTTGGCCTTGGAAGTTAGTCTCGCTTTTGATGTTGGTAAAGGCTGTCAGGGGCCAGCTTAAATTCAAGGGGAGAGAAAACATACTCCAACTCTCAGTGGGAGGAGTAGCAAAGAATATGTAGCGTGGCCATGTTTAACCGCCATAGAGACCAAGACACTTGATGGGGCCACATTCTAAGCCCCAGGTGGTTATTCAAAACCTCAGTCAGGGGCTTCTCTGGTGGCGCAGTGGTTAAGAATCTGCCTGCCAACACAAGGGAGACGGGTTCGAGCCCTGGTCCGGGAAGATCCCACATGCCGTGGAACAACTGGGCCCGTGAGCCACAACTAATGAGCCTGCACTCTGGAGCCTGAGAGCCACAACTACCGAGCCCACGTGCCACAACTACTGAAGCCCACGCGCCTAGAGCCCGTGCTCCACAACAAGAGAAGCCACCGAAGTGAGAAGCCCACGCACCGCAACGAAGAGTAGCCCCTTGCTCGCTGCAACTAGAGAAAGCCCACGAGCAACAATGAAGACCCAATGCAGTCAAAAATAAAATAAATAAAGTAAATAAATTAAAAAAAAAAAAAAACTCGGTCAGGGCTCTGGCAGGATAGACACTGCTCGTTCAAAGGGCTCCAAGAGAAGGTTTAATGACTGGACTGTGTGCAGGGGTGGGTGCGGGGTCAAAGGGACCAACAGGCTGCCACCCGACAGAATTCTCCCATTGGCCAGATCCACCGGAAGCCAGAGGGGGTGGGCAGGTGATGCCCTCCATAGCGGTTCTGCCTCCCGGGGGACTGAGGAGGGTGGAGGGGGTAGTTGGAGGCAGGGTGGGGCTGGGCAAACGCCAGGAGGATCTAGAGGACCTCTGTTTTCAGAGCCGTTCTACACTCACCCTGCTCTGTGTGCTTTTTGTATGTTGTGGCCTCCTGCGCTTTCCTGGACGAGAGACTGAGGCAGGGCAGGGGTGGGTAGGCCTGGGCTGGGCCAGGCTGGGGGCTGAGGGGTGAAGGAGTGCAGGAGTCTGCCCAGCCTGAAGGGGGCCGTCAAGCACTGAGGCTGGGGAGACTCCTGACCCTGATGCCTGGAGGAGGAGGTGGGATCCCTGCAGGCCTGTGCCCCCGCCCCCACTCCTCTGATGGGCCCCCTGGTCCTAGGACTCAGGGCAGGGCACCCCAAGCCCGACATCCCTCCCCCGGCCATGCCCCACCCTCCCCGCCTTAATGAAGTTCCCTGCCTGACACCTCCTAATTCCCCAGTGATTAACTTCCAGCAGATTAGAACCAGGACAGCTATTTAATTAACACGCATGTCTGAGATTACTCAAGACTCATTAAGAC
Source organism: Hyperoodon ampullatus (assembly GCF_949752795.1). Classification (NCBI taxonomy): domain Eukaryota; kingdom Metazoa; phylum Chordata; class Mammalia; order Artiodactyla; family Ziphiidae; genus Hyperoodon; species Hyperoodon ampullatus. Next base: position 30,388,967 of record NC_136915.1, on the reverse strand, counting down.
TCCATGATTGACTTGTTAACGTGCAGGAATTCAATTACTTGCCTGGCACTGAACTCCTGGCCAGGCAGTGAGGGCGGGCTGCAGTAGGGGCTACAATGCCCAGCCCAAGTGCCCTAGTCTGAGGGAAGAGTCAGGCCCGTCCCAGAAGAGCCCCAGCTTGAGGGGAAGAGACACAACTTGACCCCAGGGGAGCCCCAATCTGAGCAAGAAATCACAACCCTTGTCCCCAGAGAGCCCCAGACTGAGAGGGAAGAGACAGGCTCTATCTCTGAGCATCTCCCAGGTGAGGGGAGACATACATTTCTGACCCCCAGGGAGCTTCCTGACGGGGGAGACCCAACTCATGTTCCCAGAGGACCCTGGTCTGGGGAGGCACAACCTCTCTCTTTGGGTACCCCTATTCTGAGAGGGACAAGGCAGCAGTCAGAGCAGGGCAGCCTCGCCCCTGTTCCGGGGGTCTCAGCAGAAGAGAAAGACACACACCCATCATTGGAGGCCCCAGGCTGAGGGGGAGTTGTAGCCAAGGCCATGGGGAGCCTGGTCTGAGGGACGACAAGTGGTCCCTTCCCAGGAAAGCCCCTGATCCACACAGGGAGACAGGGCACAAGGCCAGTGTCTCCACAGGAGTGAACCACCCTCCATAGGAGTGAACCACCCTCCCTCAGGAGGGACCAAGGAACTGGTATTTCCTCGGAGGCTGATGGAAAGGGGTGGGCAGAGTGGGAGAGAGGACACAGAGTCAGTCCCACGTTCCCTCTGCCCGGTCCTGGCTGCCCCATTGCACCCCACACTGGGAGCCTCAAGGATGGGGACCAAGACTGTCGATCTCTACAGCCGAGGCACCACCCTGCCCAGCCTAGGACTTAAACTGCTCCATTGGAGGAGAATTAATGGTGGAAACTGAGGAGAGAGAGGAGGGCCTGGGGAACTGAAGTCTGTCAATGAGGTTAGAATGGCCACGATAATGAGGATGGTAAATTTCCTGAGCACCTCCTGGACACTGAGCATTCCACACATTGTCTCATTTATTCTTCCTACTTTACAGATGTGAAGACTGAGGTCCAGAGAGGTTAAGTAACTTGTCCAAGGCAACACAGCAGGAAGAGGTGCAACCTGGCTGAAATTCGAGTGGTCTCACCCCTAAACCTCTGCCCTTAATCCTTACCCTTTACTACACTCCACCCAAGTCCTCATAAGCCCTGGTGGTCCTGTGGGATGGCCAGCTCACACCTGCTGCTGCAGTTCCTGTGAATTCACACGCCCCAAAGCTGCATTAAGGAAATTCACAAGGGCAGAGAAGCGTGGGTCACCTCTGGAGTCCCCTCTGGAGCCGGTGAAGAAGAAGCCCCACGAAGGAGCCTGGACCCCTGTGCCAAGCAGGCCCAGCAGGATGGCGGCAATACAGGGGCAGAAGCTTGGTGCCAATCCCCAGCGAAATTCCCCAGCGCATCATTCAGCAGACACAATAGCACTGGCAGCAGAGTGGGGAAGCCGAGAGGGGGGGCCCTGGAAGCCAGCAGACCTGGGCTCCAGGCAGGGGCTCTGCCCCCTATAAGCTGTGTGGCCTCAGGCAAGTTACTTCACCTCTCAGAGACTGCTTCCTTACCTGTAAGTCGGAGGTGGTTAATAGTACCTTCCTTATAAGGTTATTTGGGGGAGTAAACGTCATCATGTATATAGAGTCCATAACCATACCTGGCAGATAAAGAGTGCTCACCGTGGTTTGTGGTCACAGGCATTTGCGAACATTTCAGGAAGAAAAGAGAAGGCCCCATGATCCAACAATGGTTCCCTTAAGAAAATTACATCTGCAAACCTCCCCTTTGAACAGCAGTCCTGGGATGAGGAGTGCCAGAGAGAACACTTTAGATATTTCAGAAACGCATGTGATGCTCTCCTGGGAGAGCCACATTGATTTCTATAAAATGTGGGCTGGGTAAAATACTGTCATATGTTGATTGAAGCTTGCTGAGTGTTGATTAAATGGTTCGGAGGCCATGTCATTGGAGAGGGTCATTTCAAATACATCTGAAGAGGACGAGATGTCATAAAGCTAGAAAGGCCAACAGAAGAATGTCGAATGACTCCTAAAGTCCAAAACAGTGTATTCGGGACAAGAAGACGAAGTGTAACAGGAAAAGGTAAAAGATCTGCTCTCTGAAAACAGATAGGAAAAGAGTTCCACTGTGTGCTGTTTAGCAAACAAAGAAGTAAACAGAAATGATGGTGAGGAGGAAAAAGTGTGTGTGTGTGTGTGTATCCTTATAGAGCTTAAAATATCCTTTAAAATAGCCTGATAATACCTTAAAACATCTTAAAATAGCCTTATATACCTTAAAATATCTCTGGAAACATACATAAGAAATTAATAACTATTTTTTAGTCTGTGGGGAGGAGGACTAAGCCTAGAGGACAGGGGTGTGGGAGGGAACTTTTTCCCTGAAGAATACCCTTTTATAATTTCTTAAATTTTGAACCCGGTGAATGTACTGCCTATTCAAAAATTAAAGGAAAGGATGTTAACACTGGTTATCTCTGGTTGCTAGGGTGATGGATGGTTTTACTTTCTTCTTCCTATTTTTCTGTATTGTCTGAATTTTTCTAATGACCGTGTTTTACATTTTTTAATCAAGAAAAATAATAGAGCTATTAACATTTTCTTTAAAAGTCTGCCTCACTTGCACAGGCTGAGGACCTGGCTGGGCCACAACTTAGGTAACAAGAGAAACATTGCAGGCTTTGCTCTTCCAGAGAAACCATTTAGAAATGGGTGTAGGCTTGCCGAGTGGCCACAGAGGGCAAGAAGAAATCATGGGCAGAATGACACACTGCTACTCAGGGCAGCAGTCAGAAAGCACTTCCTATCCAGGTTGCTCTGGTAGGCAATGAGCTCCCCATCACCAGAGGTATGCAAACAAAACCTGACAAGTGTGGGCACACTCTTTCAAGCCATTGGTACTAAGCAGGGAACCCACCTCAGAGGTTTGGGCTTGGCTCACAGCCTCTGGCTGCCTGGACCTACTATTCTTTACAGGCATAGCATCACCTATAATGCAGCAAATGTAAAGCTCAATAATACATACTAAGAAATGATCACAAAACAGCTAATACCTATTGAGCACTTACTGTGTGCCAGGAACCACCCTAAGCACTTCTGTAGATTAACTGATTAATTTTCACAACTCCATATGGTAGGCACAGTTATTATCCCCATTTTACAGATGAGGAAATGGAAGCAGAATTGGTTCAAAGGGTTTTCTAGAGAGAACACTATGCTGGAGAGTTTCTCTCTCCCAGTGTTATGGGCTGAACTGTGTCCCCCGAAATTTCTAAATTGAAATTCTAATTCCCAGTACCTCAGAATGTGACTGTCTTTGAAGAGAGTCTTTAAAGAAGTAATGAAGGTAAAATGAGGTCTTTAGGGTAGGCCCTAATCCGATATGACTGGTGTCCTTGAAAGAATAGGCGATTAGGACACAGACACACACAGAGACAAGACCATGTGAGGACACAGGGAGATGAGACTACAAGCCAAGGAGAGAGGCCGCAGACGAAACCAAACCTGCCAACACCTTGATCTCAGACTTCTAGCCCTCAGAATTGTAAGAAAATTACTTCCTGTTAAGCCACCCAGTGTGTGGTACTTTGTTATAGCAGCAGCCCTAGCAAACTAACACACCAGTTAGTTATGAACAGGCACCCAGGGATAGCACGTGGCCCCCCAATTATGGGGGCGGGGAGTGCCTGGGCTAGTGCGCAGGTGTGAGTGAGTGTGTGGATGGAACAGGGCCAGTGTGGGGGGGTGTGGGTAAGTGTGCACTGACTTGGGTGTGTGTGTGTGAAACCACATTTGTGGCCATGACGGTGGTGTGTGTACAGGCACGTGGAGTTGTCTGTACACAGGTGTGTGTTCGTTCAGCCTGGCCTGGAAACAGAGTCAGAGAGAGACATTGTTGTGCACACACACTCACTCACGCATCCCAAGGACCTCTGCTCCTGAGTGCCCAGGACACCTTGGTTGGGAAAGCACTTCTGTACCACCCTTGAGGCTAATGCCAGCAGTGGGAGGTGGCCGGGCCCAGGTTCATTATCCCAGCACACAGTGAGCACTCGTTAGACATTGACCATGATTACCATTATCATTTTAACACAATTTTACAGATGAGGAAACAGGTAAAATGGCCTGCTCAAGGTCACCCATAATAAGCATATGGTAGAAACAGCAATCAAACTCACAGAACCCAATTCCCAGCCAGGTGTTTGTTTCCTCCAATTGGCTCTTTCATACACAGACCTCAACCTTCCCCGGGGGACATCACACACGGACACACATACGGGTGTCCATCACATACACACCCATGCACAGGTGTCCATCACATACACACATAGAGGGGTGTTGGTCACACACATACATGCATGCAGACACCTGAGTGTAACAAGAAAATAATAGCTAATATTTAGCTCCATAACAGACATAGCACTTTGTGTGCATAATCCCATTTCATACTCACAGAAGCCCTGCAACGTGTCATCTTATCTTACAGACAAGGAAACCGAGGCACAGAGTGGCTCAGGAACTTATGTGAGGTCACCCCACTGTCAGCAGAGGAGCCAAACCCAGCGCTTTTGACGCTCTGGGTTCTGCCTCCCCACGTGCACCTCCCATCTCTCGAGAGCTCTGCAGAGGGATGTAATTATTCATCATACAATGACCTAATATTAAAATGAAATTAGCAGCGACCTAGGCGTGGGCAGACAGGGCTCCTTCCCTTGTGCTCCTCCCAGGGAAAGCCAGAGCGGTGTTAAATGATCATACATCTGCATAATGGCTTCCTTTGTTCTTTTGCTTCCCGACTAAATTGGCCAGAATTCACACCTCTGTTAAACCCAGAGGCCTCCCGACCAGGGTCTAATTACTGCCACCCATACACAGGGGCGTGATCCGGAAAGGCAGAGCGTCCCTTTCCCTGTGTCTGGGCTGCACGGTCTAGAATTTGGGAATTTTCAAGTTTGGCTGAGGGCACCACGGGGTCGACTGATGGCCCATTTGGAAGATTAAAGGTTGGGCTAAGAGCCTCCAGGATGAAGAGCAAAAGTCATGGGGGCCAGGATGTCTGGTTGAGATGGAGATGAAATTGGTAGAAGGAGATATGGAAGATATGGTCCCTTCGGGGCTTATAAAGCCTGTACGAAACCCTTCTCTCTGGGTCAGGCTGGACCCAGGTCTTTGCTGCCCCTCATCCTGTGGAACACGCTACTTGTCGATAAAACCCCCAGAACGTTCTGCCAGCCAAGCAGTCTTGGTCTTAACTTTTGTCACACCACCCACAGCGCTGAAGCCACAGCTATGGGAGGGTGGGTCCTGGTGTCCAAACACGCTCATGAAACGAATATTGAGCAGCTATTTATGTGCCAGGAGCTGAGGATGTCGGGGAAGAAGCCACGATCCAGGCCCTTGTGGGGTTTGTGGTCTTGCCACGTGGTCTTGCCTCTGGGCAGGAGGATCCCCAGTCCCCAGGGACAGGGCAGGAGTGGAGAGGGCCCTCCCCGGCCACAGCCCCTCCTAGGACTCGCTCTGGGAGAGGCAGGACAGAGGGCAAGAGCCTCCCCCTGTGCGCGGCCTGGACTCACAACTCACGGCCTGGAATCCCTAGTGCACAGAGAGAGATGCAGGCACATTCCCAGAAAGGGCAGTAGAAACCCCAGGGATGTCCGTGCAGGGGATGGAGAGGACCCAGCCCGAGGGAAAGGGAAGCATCTCCCTCGCATGCCCCCTCCCTACCCCGCCCCTGTCTACTTTTCCCAGCGCTTCCTCTCTCTCTCTCTCTCTCTCTCTCTCACACCTACACACACACACACACATACACAGACACATACGACCTCTGGCTCTAAAGACAGATGGTCACCCCCAAAATAAAGAAGTGAAAAAAAGAAACCAAAGCGTCCCCCGTGCAGCTTTCAAACCGACACACCCTGTCCCTCACTGCCAACCATCCGAGGTGATGTTGGTGCCCATGGGTGCTCCCACGGGCCACGCAATGAACAAGTGTTTTACATGCCTGTCTCACTGGTCCTCCCCATACCCAGGTACCCATGGCCACTGCAGCCTGTGCTGGTGTTGGGAGATGAATTTTAACGAGGTGCCCCCTTGGGCTAAGGGATTAGAACAAAGGTGCTGCTGGGAAGGCACAGTGCAGAGTGAGCAGAGGCATCTTTGTGACTTAAGAAAGGCATCTCAAAGGCATCTCATTCAGCCCATTGGCCAGAGCCTTAAGCAGCGGCCTGGCTATGTGGAAGCTGTTACTCCCTCCATCTTCCCAGAGGGATGAGGGGGAAGGGGACCCTTGCTGAGGTCACAGCTAGTCACTTATCAGAGGTGGGATTTGAACCAAGGTCTCCAAAGCCAAGGCCCACGCAAACTTTGCTCTTCAGCTTCCAAAAATGCACACACGCCTGTGTGCATACAACCAGATGTGCGTTTACAGTGTGCGAGCTGGACGATGCCTGGGGCATGCCGAGGGACACTTGACACTTTCTTGAGGGGTCTCCCCATCTCAGAAGAAACGTCTCTACCTTCAAGGGAGCCCCTGTCAGAGAGGGAGGCACAGCTGTGCCCTCTGTACCTCCAGAATGAAGAGGGAGATGTAGCCCACCACAAAGAGTCCAGTCTGAGGCAGGAGACATGGCCTGTTCCCAGGGAGTCCAGTCTGGGGGGGGACACATGGCCTGTCTTCAGGGAGTCCAGTCTGAGGGGGGAGACACGGCGTGTCTTCAGGGAGTCCAGCCTAAGGGGGAGACATGGCCTGTCCTCAGAGAGCCCAGTCTGAGGGCACAGCATGGGGTCTGGACATGTTCTGGACACATTCAACAGGGACATGGAGCCCTATTCTGGGGCTCTCCATTCTGAAGAGGGTGACAAGACAAACAGAGCGAAGAAGCTCTGGCAGATCAATTTGGCCCTTCACCCTCGAATCAGGCCGTGGACATGGGGCCCCCGGTCCTCCTGCCTGTGGGCCAGGATGAGCCCTGGAGCCGCAGGGGTGAGCCAGGCGGGCAGGGAGGTGGGAGCAGGGACAGGCTTTCACTCAACCACAGCAGCTCCCCGGGGAACATTTTACAACTTCACCTATTCCGAGTCGCCTGCTTGATGGAGCATCCAAAGCAATTCCAGGACTATATTTCATTGTCACATTTATTTGCTAGGGGTGTCAGTCAGGCCCGGAAGTGGGCTACCCTGCTGTTCCTCGTTCTTTGTTACACACACACAGAGGCACACACCTCCTGAGCACAAACTCACAGTCAGGTACACCTGGAGACACACAGAAGACACCCAGAAACACATAATTAGGCACATGTCATGGTCACACAAACTTGGGGGCCACGAATCAGGGCTACACTGCACAATCCCAGGACACACCGTTCATGTCATTGTTGCTCATATACGGTCATTTATACACACACAGCAAGGCACACAGGTTAGTGTCCTTGGTGTACACTGGCCCGTGCGCGCACACACACACACACACACACAAGCACACCCTCAGTCACACACAGACACACAGAGAGCCAAAGAACTCAGGCCGAGGGTACCACAACCAGGCCCTTCCTAGGCAGGTGGACAGGAGACACACCACACTCCCAGCCTTCTGGAGACCCCAGATCAGGAGACATGGAGGGGGAGAAGAGCAGGGAGCCCCAAAGCCCACCTCCTTTCCCCATGAGCTGTGAGAGCTGAGAAGGCCCTGCTACACACACACCCCACACCCCCACCACCACACACACACACACACACACTCACACGCACACGCACACGCACACAGCGGGAACCTCTTCAGCTGCCGAGTTGAAGCCTAACCATTAGCACTAATTACCACACTTGTGGGGAAAGGGATTTAATTAACTCTCCGCTGGGGCTCAAAGGGGAGCCAGGGCCCAGGGCAGCCTTGCTGAGGCTAGGCCTCTCTCTCCTCTCCTCACGTGGCTTTTCAGGTGTGGGGAAGGGTCTCCGGTGAGGGAGTGGAGGGAGTCACATGTCCGGACACCTGAATATATACTGACATCTATCAGACACATTCAGATGTGCACATGTCTGGTATACACAGACATACCTGGAAGTATCCCGACATACATGTGACCCCACACTTAAAAAGAGATGACAGATAGATAGACAGGTAGATAATGAATGGATGGATGGCAGGATAGATAGTAGATGAAGAGAGAGACAATAGATGGATGGATGGTGGATGGATGGATAATAGATGGGTGGGGGGGAGGGGAAGGAGGAGGGAAAGAGATGAGTGGGTAGGTGGGTGGTGGAGGGATGGAGGAATGAACAGGTACAGTTACACACGATCAGGTACACAAGGAACACACAGAGCCATGTCTAGACACTGTCCTACACCGAGACCTACATTATCATCATCACATACTCACCAGGTACACGGTCTCTCTCCCTCTTCCTCTTCCCTTTCTCTTTCCAGTGAAAGGAGGCTTTATAGCTTAGGGTCGAGAAGTGGATTTGGGTGGCTCTGCCATTTTCTAGGTATGTGCATGTGAACAAGTTTCTTAAGCTCTCTGGGTCTATTCTTCCTCATCTATCAGATGTGTCCGTGTAAGGAATAAAGAAGATGAAAAGTCCTTAGAATACATGAAAAGTGCTTGGAAGAGTACCTAGTACGTAGGAAAGGCTCAATACACCCTAGCTATTAGCGCTGAAGTGGGTATTTCTCCTGCAGGGAACAATCTGAGGATCCCAGAAATATCCAGAACAGGCCCGTGTCCCCAGGGAAAGAAGTTGAGCACCTGTGGCTTCTCCCTTCCCCAGGAGGGCCCCCCACATACACACCCAGGAGACCAAGTCTTGGACGGAATCCCAGGGGCAGGAGGGAGATCCCCTGGAGGTCCCATGGGGCGGCCATCAGGCAGAGAATCCGCATGTGCCCAGATGGGCTGAGCCAGGCCCGAGCGATCAGCCAAGGAGAACCAGGTTCCAGGACCTCGGAGCCCCTGGCCCCAAACAATGATATATATTTTCAATTTTCTCAGAGATTATATTTTTCTTCCTCCAGATGTTCATCTTGTGCTTTTTGACCAGGATAAACTGAAAAATAATAGAATCCAGATGGGAAAGAGGTAGTCACTCGTCCTGCCTGCACAGACTGTGGTGCCAACATCAGCCCCCCACCCCACCCCTGGGGGCCGCTAGGAACCGAGAGGTCAGGCCAGAGCAAGATGGGGGATCGTCTGGGGGCGGCTTGCAGGCCCAGGGACATCGCGGCCGCAGGTGGCCTCCTCACAGCCTGGGGCATGAAAGAGGCAGGGTGTGGAACTGGGACACTAGGGTGTGACCTTAACTAACTCACTCACCTCTTAGAGACTCATTTTCCTCATCTGCAAAATGGGGACAATAATTCCTTATTTGCTACCCAAAGAGAGGCTGGGAAATTTAAATGAGTTGCACATGGAAGGGTTTCATGCTACCCCCACCCACATAGGTAGCATCTGCAACCCGAAAGGCCCTGGCTTCTCCCACCCACACTCCCAGGGCTCTGGGCCCCAGGGCTGGGTCTAACAAATGGGCCTCCTTATCTCTTCTGCAATTTGCCCTGTCATATCTCCCTGACGCTGGCACATCCCACCCCCGGGACCCTCAACCTCCACTGGACAGATTTCCATAACTCCAGCACCTTGTCTAGCTTAGAAAGACTGCCAAGATGGTCCCTCTTTTTCTGAAAGAACACCAAGGAAGGCAAAACCACAGACTTGAGAGTCTCTGTTAGTGCCCGCTCCTTTGGGAGGTCCTTCCCGGTGTGTAACTCGAATCCACTTTGCTGCAATATAATTGCTTACTCTTATCATGGTGTCAATAGGATCAAAGCCTGGTTGACCAAGGTCTGTCATTTTCCGCCAAACAAAATCTTTCTTTTCCAAAGTTCCATTCATGGTAATGAGGTTGACTAATGAATAAAAAAGACACTGGAGTTGGGAGTTCAAGTGCTAACTCTGCCACTTACTGGCTGTGTGACCTTGGACAAGTTACCTAACTTCTCTGAGCCCTGATCTCCATAGGGCTCAGAATCGTGCCTTGCCTGCCTCCAAGGCCGCTGTAAGGAGATGTGGAAGCCCTGGGTAAACGGAAATAATCCCCATCGATGTGAGGGATGCTGGCTCCCGGGGACTTGGTCCCTCCTCCCCTACATCCCAGCTCCATCCTCCCTGCCAAGGTTGAGACTTCATCTCCCCAGAGCAGGAGGGAGGTGATTTGAAGGAGCGAAGCAGAGCTGCTCCCTCTCTGCCCAGAGTAATTGGTGGTAATCCCGCAGCCAGCCTATCGCCTCACTTCCAGCTGCAGGGAAGCTGTGGCCTCATCATCCGTCATTAACCGGGGCGCTTCTGGCGGCTCAATTGTAGAACATGATTTTAATAACCCTGGCAGGAAGGGATCATTTTTCTCTTGTCACTTAACTCCAATTCTGTGGGAGAGAGACAGAGACACGAAAAGAGAGAAAGACAAGCTAACTGAGCAGCAGAGACAGAGTAAAAGGAAGAACTAAGAGCAGAAAGTCGGGAGGGAGAGGCATCCAGAGAGCTGAGAACAGGAACGCAGTCGGGGAGAGGGAGAGGGACGGGCAGGGAGAAGCAGGTGAGGAAGCAGCAGACTGGGAGAGCGCCCTTTCTGCCCTGCGGTTCCCATGGCGGCTCCCTCGCCTGACCCCCACCCTTTGCACCCACAGAAGTCATGGGGCGGTCAGGATAAGACACCCCCAACCAGGCAGGCCCGGACTGCTCTCTTGGGCTCTCCCTTCGCACTCAACTTAGGGCTTCACGTGGATAGACAAAGTGCCCCGGGGTTGGGGTGGAGGAGGATGCAAGGAGGGTCCTAGATTTGGGTCCCTTTGCCTAAGATCAGTAATTCCTCCGGGACATGGCTACAGTCCAGTGCAAGAACACAGGAATGGGTCAGACAGATGCCAGGCTGCAGGCCCAGCTCAGCCACTTGCTAGTTGAGTGCTCTTTCCTGACCTTGATATTCTCATCTATACAATGGGTACATACTTCACACAGTTGTGTGATGAATACATGAGCTGATGTGTGTGCCGCACCCCATGTAGTGCACAGCACATAGAAATAGGTGGGAAATAAAGCCCAGGCCACAGAGAACAGACAGCCTGGGCAACCAAGAGGCCTCTCAGGATAGCAAGGAGCTGGAACAAGGGGCATGCCATGAACTTGTGTTCAGACTTCAAAGGGCCTGACTCTGCCAGCCCTGGGAGACGCTCCACTCCACCAGAAATCACCAGCAGAGGCAGGAAGAGAGCCACAAAGGGGCCTTGGCAGGATTCATGGGACCCTCCTGGGCTGCAGCCCTGCCCCCAGCATAGAGGAGAATTACAAAGCCACATGAGGTGGGCAAAGCTGGGGGTATGGTGCCACCTGCTGGCCATTATGGGAAAGACACAAGAGACGCACTGGAGAGAGGAGAGGGGCTTCTGCAGCCCTCTCGGGTACCAGCTTTGGAGGCCTGACCCAGACTGGGTCCCTGGGTTCTTCTTCCTGCCTCAGGGCCCACCCAGATCTCCTGGCAGGCTGAGAAGAAGGTGGTGACCAGGGCACAGCTCTCCATGTTGGGCGTTACAGCAGAGACAGCTCCAACGTCTAAATGGCACATTTCCCTCCAAGCCCCAGCAGCTGGGCCCAGCCCTGGGAAAGGAAAATTCTTCAAGTTTGCAAGGCTCTTCTGTGGACTTGGGTCTCAAGGAAGAGGGAATCCAGTTCCCGCCTTGGGGGAGCCACAGTCTCGTTGGTGTGAAGTGACTGAAAGCAGAACCTGCAGTGGCGTGGGCTTGGGAGGCAGGCTAGACAGGGACGCACAAGCCAAGGTCTGCAGGTGAGAAAGAGCCTGGGGAGCTTGGGGTGCAGCTGGGGGCTCTGGAAGTGAGGGGAACCCCATCATGACTCTCATTAACAAGGTGAGACTCATTTCCTCCAAGGACCAGGCCAGTGGACAGGCTTATTCCCAGCTCTGCCCAGTGACTGTAAATGTCATCCCCTCTCTGGGCCTCTGTGTTTCCCAATCTGTGAAATGGGATGAGGAGGGGGCACCCAGGTCTGTATCCTGAGCTTAGGGCTCACAGCCCAACGGTGCCACTTCTGATTTCTGCTTTCTCATGTCCAGGAGGAAGCCGTGCTGTTATGAGACCTGCTGGTAATTCCTCTTTCCCAGGAATGGCAGGCAAGCCCAGCAGTGAACTCCGAAGCTGGGCAGGAAGAGGGGGCACCCCATCAGAACAGGGTTTGAGCGAGGGCAGGAGGAAGTGACCAGCATATCCTCAGGCCAGGAAGCAGAGGCTCCCAGCTGTCAGACCAGCAGGTCTGGTCTCTGTCACCAAGGAGCCTGGGTCACGGTGTCCCAGGACCCTGGAGAGCTTCCAGGACCGGACTGATGGGCAGGCCTGTGGCCAGCTGAGGCCTCTGTCCTTAGGCTAGGACTTGAGTGGGAGACCTTGCCCTTAGCAGACTGGGGCCCCAGAGCTCCCAGGACTCCCTCACACCCTCCCACCTGGTGTGGGGCTCCTCTGGGCACCCCAACATGCCTGCTGACTCCAGGGGTCTGGCAGCCTGAAAGAGGGCAGGAGGCAGCCACCACGGCCCCACTGACCTCCGGCAGAGCCTGCTCATTCCTTACCTCTCCCTGGATGCCTTCTCTGAACCAGGGCATGGTCTGCACTGTGGGGACTTGCCCTCAGAAAGCCCCCATAGGGTGTGGCCACTCGCGTCACGCTTGGGAACATCGTTATTTCCTCCTCCCATTGGAAAAAAAATGTGTCCTGTGTCACCTGTCCCTGGTCACATCCAATCAGTGTCCAAGTCCTCTTAATTCTCCCTCCTTGAAATATCTCAAGTCCATGCTTTTCTCTTATCCCAATGGCCTGGGCCACCTGTGACAGCCTCTGCACGCCCCCAGGTCCTCAACTGTGTGGAAAGATGCCAGTTCCCTCATTTTCCCCAAGCCCCTCGGTGAGTAATTCTCAAAGAGGACCAGAATCAGATGCCCCGCCTGAGACGTCACCACCCCCAAATCACACCTGACTCTTGCTGGCCTGTCCTCACCTCTCACTCCCTAAGGGCTTGGGGTCACAGTCCTCAGGTTTAGTCTATGGGTTCCCCCGTTGTCTGCCATGATGGTCCTCACCCACCTTGAGCTGCACAGGGGAACTTTCTCATCCTCGGGGCAGTCTGTCGCTATTTCTGTGGCTCGCCCCGACCCGGACCCATGAACAATGGTAAACTCCTGCCTCCCCACCGGGGGATTAGAGGCAGCTTCCAGCGCTGGGCTGCTTTATGCTTCCAGCCCCAGGTTTGAGCTGAGGCAATGCTGAGTGCTGAGGAGGGCCCGGCATCACCCAGGGCTTGTCCTGTTTAGGATGCAGCAAACGGTACCTGCAGCCAGCTTGCTCCAACCTTTAACTTACCCCTGAGGTTGGTGGGCCTGCTAAGCCACCCCACCCCCAAGTGAAGAGCAGCAGGAGGGAAATCCCATGGCAGCAGCCCCATGCCGGTGACAGACAGAACAGCACAGGAGCTGAGAGTACAAACTTCAAAGCTAGGCTGCCTGGGTTCTCATCCTGGCTCAGCCACTTTCTGGGTAACCCCAAGCTGGTTACTTAACCTCTCTTGTTCATCTATAAAACAGGGATATTGCTAGTAGCTGCCTCATCAATTCTCGTAAAGACTAAATGAGTTAGTATGTGTAAAACAGAAAGAATAGTGGCTGGAACATAGCAAGCCACATATGAACATGACATAAATCAAAAATGCTATCAGTTGGTTCCACTGTCCTTTTGCTCAAGTCGAGATGTCTCCACATACGTATACAGGTTCCATTAGCCACCACCTCCAGTCGACATATGTCCCTTCCCCCGCAAAATAAAACCCACATGGCCCAGCCTCCCTTGCAGGTAGGTCTGGCGTGTCACTATACCCACGCTCTGAAGTGTGGTGTGGCAGCTGCTGGAACTTTACTTGAAAGAAAGCTGGAGCTTGCCTTTTGCAGCCCATCACCCCATCCTCCAATCTGTTTCCTAAAGCATGGATCTGCCATCTTGGGCCATGAGGGAAAGAGCCGCTCCCTGGGGATGGGGAGCAATAAGGTGTAAGACTCCTGTTCCATGAACACCCCAGAGCCCCTCACCAGCCCTGCACCTCTACATGACAGAGAAAGTTCTCTCATGTTTAAGCCCCCAAAACAAACAAATACACTTTCCCAGTTGCCATGTAGATGGAAATAGGGGCCCTGGACTTCGGTATTCCAGCTGGATAAGCATTTCTCACAGTCAGCAGCCTTCAAAAATCTCCCAGTTGGGGCTTCCCTGGTGGCACAGTGGTTGAGAGTCCGCCTGCCGATCCAGGGGACACGGGTTCGTGCCCCGGTCCGGGTAGATCCCACATGCTGTGGAGCGGCTGGGCCCGTGAGCCATAGCCACTGAGCCTGCGCGTCCGGAGCCTGTGCTCTGCAACAGGAGAGGCCACAACAGTGAGAGGCCCGCGTACCGCAAAAAAAAAAAAAAAACCTCCCAGTTCAAGTCAGTTCCAGCAGGGAACCCACATGCTGACGGATGCCTCGCTCACACCCCTGAGGCCACTGGGGTGCCTTCTGAACCCCACCCAGAAGGACAAGCCCAGGTGTTGTAGGAAACTGATCAATCCCAGCCGAGAGGTTTTAACTCTCACAGGCAAGAAATGTGAGTACATTAACTTCTGAGGTTCAGCTCCTGGAAGGATCTCTGGTGAGCTTCTCACACAGGCTTCCTCCAGCAGAAGTCAGGTTTCCCGCTGGGCCTTGACATCCTCTGCCTTCTTGGACCAGAAAAACTAAGCCCAACTAGAGTTCTGTCCCTCTTCAGGTGGTCAAAACGGTCCTGCAGGACTCAGAAGGGCAAACGGCAGTATTTGGAGGCAACCAGGTCTTTCTGATGGTTCCCACTGCCCTTGGCAGTTTCTCATTAGTGAGTCTGCCTACCCCAGTCCCCACTACAACACAGAGGAGCCTTGGGGAGGGTCCAGCTCCTTCCAGCCAGGCCCCCTGTTCTTCCCTTTGACCCCCACTGTCAGCCAGGGGCCTGATCAGCCCACTGCTCCTTCCTCCCCCTGGAAGGATGGTGCAGACAAGGGCCTGGGCACCACGTGGTGAAAAGCTACTGTCCCTCACCACCTCTGAAACTCCCACTCTTTCAAGCGTCCCATTCACCCTGGGGCTCACTTCTGTGGCCTGTAAACAAGTCCCTCAGGACAAAGCATCCTCATTCCTGAACCTGCTTCAACATGTTTGAAAGCCCAGAACTTGCTGGACATAGAACTGACCTCGGTCTCAGGCTGCCCAGCACGTGAGTGGGCCCATCACCCTTCCATGTTTTGAGACCTCACCCACCCATCGTTCTAGACCTCACCTGAGTGGAAGCCACAGTTGTTTCATCTCTGCTTCTTAAGCTCCTTGGTCTCCCTAGAGGACACCCTGTGGTACTCCTCGGGCGCTCATAACCCTAAGGGTATCAGCGGCCACTTGGCAGGATGGTTATAGGGGAGGTTCCCCTGGATCCATCACTGACCCCAGACTTCAGCTGTTAGTACACCTGAGCCAGGTGAGAGGCTAGATGCCTCTGGTACCTGGACCCATGCAAAGTACCATGAACATGAAGATCTTGCTGCAACCCCTTACCCTGCCCGTTGGCAGCCCCAGCAGAGACCCTGTCACAGCTCTCCCATCCTCCTTGCCTGCTGCAAGCTAGGAGACAGGGGCAGGGAATGGGGGTGGCGCCATTCGTGCTCTGCCGGTGGTGGGGAACCAACGGGTTAGGATCAGGGCTGGGGGAGGAGACAGACAGCTCAAAACCTCAACTAGAACTAAGGGGGAACTTGTGTGGTTCGTGGCATGGGGCCTCATGCGAGGTGTGTCAGGCTACCGGCCCACCCACGGATCTATTTAATGGGCCGTGAAAATGAACTACAAACTCTTCCCTTTTGATGCAGTCCTCTTAGAAAGGGTGATCTCATCTCTGGCTGATAAAATTTTGTCAGAGTCAAGCCCACTGGGGAGACACCAGCACCAAGACCCGGCCTCAGAGAAATCATTCCTCCTGCCTTCCCTCCTTATACTGAGACGTTTGAAGGGAATGTTGAGACTATGTTCTTTTTCCCCTTCAACTCTCCGTCTGTTGACTATCTTTTAATTTTGTTGATGATGTCATTTGTTTTATAGGAGATTTTTACTTTTATGAGGTAAAAACCTCACGGTGTTTTCCTTTACAGCTTCTGAGCCGTGTGCCTTGCTTAGGAAGGCCTTCTCTGTGCCAAGGAGACACTTTTCAAGATCCAGGTCCAGAGGAAGGACTTGAACCCCATCTGAGGCAGACAGGCTACCAAGATACTACAGGGGAGCTGCCCCAGGACACTCTGGAGGCTGAGGGAAGGTCTCGGGGCCCAGCAATAACACCTTAGTGGTTGTAGCCAAACAACTGTACACTTCTTCTTTCCAAAAAGCTTTATATTATGGAAAATTCCAGCCAGAAGGGTAACAGCTCTTCTGGTATCCCTGCCCCCATATTTCTCCGGGCAAGTCCCAGGGCTGAAGTTCCCCTCTTGTTCTACCCCCTTTCCCAGATTCCATCTCATACCCTTTCTGCAGGGTAGTGGCTCACAGTGGCCTTCCTGCTCAGATCCACTCTGACACCAGCTCGTTTTCTTCTCCCCTTTTGGCCAGCCCTGGAGCATCCAGTCTCTGCCCCAGGCAATGACCTCTCTGATTGTTTCGTTCCCCACGTCACCTGTTGGAAAAATTCTGCGTCCTAAGTACCAGGGTTGGGCCCAAAGGGACTCCTGATCCTAAGCTGGATTTCTCAGTCCCCATGCTACCAGTCACAGCAGTGGCTGGTGCTGGATTTCCTGGACCCCCTCCGGCCATCAGACCACAGGAGCCATTGGAAAGTTTGGGGCCTAGTAGTGAACACCTCTGGCCGTCCCCATGCTGCAGGGACATCAGCAGGATGGTGGAGCTGGGGACTAATGAAGCACAAGCACAAAGACAGGGGTCCGACCCTCTCTATCAGCCTTCAGCTCCCCCTCCTCACTGCCAGCAATCCTTCTAATAAACCAGCTCCTGGGGGTCCCCATCCTCCATCTCAGCACTCAGCCAGGTTTGCCGGGGGCCTACTCTGGGCCACACACATGGCGGGGAGGGGGGAGCCCTGTACTGGGGCCACAAGCCAAACTGCCCTTGAAACAAGCCAGCTGTCCCCATCACCCACAGCTTTTCTGTCCCCTCTGAGCCTGGCATGGACCACTCGTCTTCATTCGACTCCCCCATGTCCTTTCCCACCTCCGAAATCACCTCCACTGGAAGACTTCCTGGAGAAAACCAGCTCTGCCCGGCGGCTTCCTCTCCCCCAAACCCCCTGGACACTTAGGGACTCAGCCTATGGCACCTGACGCGTGCTCCTCCTGTGACTGCGTGCCTGGCCCAGTAAGATCGCCCAGTAGTCGCCCTCAAAGACAATGACTGTCTTTCCACCTTTCTACATACCTGCTTTCCCAGATCCATCCCCTTCACCCTCACCTCCACATATCTCGGAAACACCACTGAACAAGCTCTTGGTGCCGCCAAGCCACTGAAGACCAGACCCAGGACAAGAGGAGGGGTGTGACTCTGGGTGGAGCCTCCATCAGTAGGACTCCCCCGCCCAGAAAGAGAGAGAGAGAGAGACCCAGCCACAAAGTGCAGTTCATTTCCAGGGCCCACCCTCCCCTCTATCCCACCCAGCAGGAGCTCTGGACTTTTCTCTTCCCCCTCCTCTCCCCTTCCTCCCCCACCCCAGAGGTCAGCCCCCTGACCTGGGATTCCTCTTCTCTTCCATGCCTGGAAACAGCCCTTGTCTTTATTCTCCTATGCTTGTCTTCAGAATTCTATGCACTTATTTTACAGATGTAATAGCTGAGGCCCAGAGAGAGCTACAACGAGTCATGGACCCCCTGGTTCATTAGCTAAAGAGCTGGGGTCCCCCGGACACTTGCACAGCCCCAAAGGCTTTATCCACCAGGCTTTATCCACCAAAGGCTTTATCCACCAAAGGCTTTATCCAACGTGACCGCCTCCTGTTCCTCCAAATTCCCTCCTCCCTTGCCCTCTGCCGGTCAGCGCTCCCTTGGTTTCCCCCACCTCCCCAGCTGCTACTGCTCTGTCTCCTCCCCAGACTTTTCCTTGGGTCTTGCCCAGGGATCATGGATCCACACTCTGCTCCTTTCTCTCCCATTGATTCCATCCACTTCCTTCCCTTCAGCCCCTCCCTCTGGGCAAAGGGTCCCCAAAGCTCAACTCCAGTCCTTTACTCTCCCTGACCTTGGGTCGTTCCCGAAGTCACCTCTACCTGACCTTGGGGTTGTTAGTAGTAACCAACACTAGCTTATGTCTGAGCTCAGTCCTCCCCTGGGGCTCAGATGCATCTGAGGGTTCCCAAGGGGAGAGGGAGGGGGCAGCCACCCTGAGACACGTGCGTGGAGCAGAAGGAACCTGGGCTGCAGGAGAGAGGGACCTCGGGGTGGTGTCATGCTGAGCCTGCAGTGCCCAGTTCTGTCCCAGGGACTCACATCAGAGCTGAGAGAGGCCGCAAGGGTTACTAACAGCGCAACTTTTGCCAGGATTTCTGTGATACGCGTGGACAGAAGCAGCCTGGCTTTAGCACCCATGCAACGAGGTGTGACCCAGACCCAGGGAGAGGGCCAGGCTCCTTACTTCTTCAAGGAGCTCAATATAACTTTGATGCCTTGAAGTCTGCAGGAATGTCGATGCCACTCTGGCTTTGGGGAGTGTTCAGGGGAAGCACCCATGGCATGGCTGGCATAGGTGCCCCTCAGAGGGCCCTGGCAGCTGTGAGTGATGAGGCAGTCTCAGGCCACCTCACAGATGGTGGACATCGAGGGGGTGGGGAGCAGAAGCAGGAACCGGAGGACACAGTGGAGGCCACAAGGTAACTCACGTTAGTTGGCCCTTTTATGAACACCATGCAAACTCCCCTGGAGGCTTCCAGAAATAACTGGACAAGAACTGCAGGCTTCCAGAAATCCCGGTGAACAGATGGGAATAGAAGTCAGCCAAGGACAGGTCGTGTCTATTAAAGTGACCCCACTGATACCTTCCCAGGCTGGTGAGGCCTTGAAGGAGACTCTACACAAAGTTCCCGGCCACCGCCAACATCATGAGTCCCTTAAAACCAAATCATTCTTTCAATGAGGCTCTTGTCTCTTTGTCCAGCCACCCAGACTCAGTGCTATTTTCAAAACAGCTCACATGTGGATGGACCTAGAAACTGTCATACAGAGCGAAGTCAGGAAGAGAAAAACAAATACCGTATATTAACGCATATATGTGGAATCTGAAAAAAAAAACTGGTATAGATGATCTTATTTACAAAGCAGAAATAGAGACAGACGTAGAGAACAAAAGCATGGGTACCAAGGGGAAAGGGGGGTGGTGACTTGGGAGATTGGGATCGACATATATCCACTATTGATACTATGTATGAAACAGATAAGTACAGAACCCGTGTGCTACAACTACTGAAGCCCGCGCGCCTAGAGCCCATGCTCTGCAACAAGAGAAGCCACTGCAATGAGAAGCCCGCGCACCGCAACGAAGAGTAGCCCCTGCTCACCGCAACTAGAGAAAGCCCGTGCGCGGCAACGAAGACCCAATATAGCCAAAAATAAAAATGAATTAAATAAATAAATTTATTTTTTTTAAAAATAGATAACTAATGAGAACCTACTGTACAGCACAGGGAACTCTACTCAATGCTCTGTGGTGACCTAAATGGGAAGGAAATCCAAAAAAGAGGGGATATATGTATGCATATAGCTGATTCAGTAGAAACTAACACAACATTGTAAAGCAACTATACTGCAATAAAAATTTTTAAAAAACACAGCTCACGTGTATTGAACATTTACTCTGGGGCAGACCCCATGCTATGGAGTTGACAGGAATGGTGTTCATTAATCCTTATGGTGACCTTTTAAAGTAGATACAATGAAGATCCTTATTCACAGCTGAGGAAATTCAGAAAAGTTATGTAATTTGTACCAGAGTCCTGAGCGAGTGATAAAGAGAGCTAAGGTTTGTACGGAGGCAGTCTGGCTCCAGAACCCCCACTCCTCACCAGCAACCTACACGGCTCCATTGATGGCCAATTCTTCCCCTGCCCCCCCACATCCTCTTGCTGTCGTTGCTACTGCTGCTGTCAAAGTTTTGAAACTCACGTGTGCCTCATCTTTTTCCCAAAAGGACATGAGATGGCTTTATAACAGGAAAGATTAATTCACTCAACAGATTCATATTCCTCAAGAAAGAAAAACAACACCACCACCGACCTTAAGGGTTGTCATAGGTGCTGTGATTGATCCTGAAATTTGGTTTTGAGCTTCCTGGCAGCCAGGGCAAAAAACGAAACACTGAGTTCCGACACTCTTATTATCGGAAAGGAGGAAGCAGATCAGTTCCTCCACA
Organism: Hyperoodon ampullatus; assembly: GCF_949752795.1. Lineage (NCBI taxonomy): Eukaryota > Metazoa > Chordata > Mammalia > Artiodactyla > Ziphiidae > Hyperoodon > Hyperoodon ampullatus. The sequence goes on along the minus strand of NC_136915.1, from coordinate 30,368,416 downwards.
GGGACAGATATTTCCAGGAAGTAATTCTGAAAGAGGCTTCTCATATGGGGCCTCATGTCAGGGACATGGTGTGACATAATAAAAAAGCAACCTTCTAAACGATGCAAGAGCAGATGGAGGACTTTTAGTATGAAGAGAGAGGGCATCATGCAATCTTGGAAACGACAGACTTAGAGGCTCCAGCATGTGGATTGACTGTAGGCTAGAGCTCAGAAAAGCTAGAATTTCCCCCCACGTGTCTCAGCTATTGTTGGGTTTTGTCTTTTGAGAACTGAAAGCTGCATTTGATTTTCTGAAAGGTCCCAAAGTACTATGGGGTGAGGGTGGGGCAGAGCCACAGGCTATGGAAACCAGAGATGCCCAAGAAGGGTAGTTCTTCTCTGACAGTTGAGGCTTCAGATACTTCATTTATCAGATACTTATTGTGTCCTTTTTGTGCCAGGTTTTGCTCTTGGTGGAGGGAGAACCAATGAAATAAATATGCAAGTTTTCTAACCTCAAGGAATTCAATCATTAATGGGAAAAAGAACATTTTCTTTTAATACCTACTATATGTCAAACCCTGAGATGGGATAGCATCTCATTTAATATTTCTAACAAACCTATACAATAAGTATTATTATTGCCAAGCCCAAAGTACTGGACTCCACACAATGGCATGTGCCCAAACAAGGAGGCCAAAGACCCATCAGCCTCTACATGTCCAAAAGACCTCATCTGGTTGAAGGAACTTTCTTATTCCAAGCACTGATGGAGAGTGCCACATCAACAACATTAAATGATGTCTTCATATATAAAAATGCTCCAAATCAACAAGTAATTTCAGGCATGAGAAATTTCAGGATAGGAAAAAGGGCCTCTGTTCAATGAAACAAACATTTATGGACCAACTTCTCCAAGCCAGGACTTGTACCAAGCAGTGTGAATACCCAAACAGTGAGAAGCCATCCCTGACCTCCAGAAGCACCCCCAGTCTAGTGGAGAAGGAGATATACAAACAATAACTTTCAACATGATTTGATGAATGCTAAGAGTGAGGTAAGCCCAGGGGTTTGGGGAAGACAGTGGAGTCTTCCCTGGAGGACAGAAGAGTCCTCCAACCTGGAAGAGGATCAGGGAAGGCTTCTGGAAGAAGGCAGCACATGAGATGAGTCTTATAGGATGAGTAAGGTGTATCCAGGTGGGAAAAAATAGTGGTGGGGAGAAAGGGAATTTCAGGCAGTAGAAAGAGCTTGGGCTAAGGCAAGGAAACAGGCAAATAACATGGAAACGGACTCAGAGTAGAGGGTAGGAGCCACAGAGAAGTTAGGAGAGCATGCAGTTTGAGGCTAGAAGGCATGAAGATGAGATTGGAAAGACTTGAGGAGCTTGGTCTTTATCCTGAGGGCAGTGGGGATAGCTGGAAGGCTTTAACCAGGGAAGCGACTTGATCATATTTTTGCTCTGGGAACTACTCTCTAGCATCAATACAGAGGAAGGTTTAATAACCTGGAAACAGGAAGAACATGAAAGTCATAGAGAGAGAGCAGGGAGTTGCACGAAAAGGAGAAAACCTCTTCCAGCAACATTGTGGATATTGGGCCCTCGCACTACATATAACCAGCTCCTTGAAAGAAAGTGGCTTTGAAAGCATTGCTAGGCTGTTTAACTGAATCACTGTGCTATACATCTAAAACTAACATGACATTATAAATCAACTATACTTCAATAAAATGAAAATAAAATTTTTAAGCATTGCTAGGCATGTGGGAACAAGGGACTGCTCTAAGCCCACCAACACCATCAGCAGAGAAATTAAAAAAAAAACTGAGTTTTTCCCATCTGAATGGGAAGGGAGCTGTAAGAAAACAAAGGAGTGAGAGCAAATTCTACTGTCAGGAGACCAAACCTGGGATAGATTCAAAATGGGGGCCATTGCCTCAACATTAGCCCAGGACCTTCAACAGAGGCTATAGTGATCCCAGGTCAGTGGTGTCCCTTGACCCCAGACAAAAGCAAAAATCCTCTCTAGAGGACAGCATCCTCAACTTAGATACTCAGAATTCCCAAGGAATATACATATAAACCCACAATTTTAAAAAAATCAAATACACAAGGTGAGAGTGAGCAGAAAAAGCAAACAATAGATTTGGATCCCTAAGGATGTCAGAAATTGTCATTGTTATCATATATGAAATAAGGGACTAAAATTTTTAGAGAAATAAAGATGAAATTATAAGAGTAATTAAGAAGAGACAACTTTTAAAAATGACTAGTCAGATCTGGAAAAGAATAAAATGGAACTTTTAGAAATGTAAATGATAACTGTTGAAACAGAAAACTCAACGAATGAGTTCAACAGCGTATTAGACACGACCAAAGAGACAAAGAGTGAGCTAGAAGGTAGATCTGAAGAAATTACACAGGTTTCAGCACAAAGATATGCAAATGGAAAATCTAAAAGAGACTGAAAAGTTATGGTGGATTGAGTGAAAGTCTCAGAGAGAAAAGGGGAGGTGAGGCAATATTTGAAGAGACGATGGCTGAGAATTTTCCAGAACTGATGAAAGGCATGACTTCACAGATATGGAGAGCATAACGTATATCTAACAAGCTCAATAAAAAGAAATCCACATCTAGGCACAGTGTGTTGAAACTGTACAGTGTGTTGAAACTGCATAACGCCAAAGACAAAGATCTTAAAAGCAGCTATGTAGAAAAGACATACCACCTACAAAGGAAGGATAATTAGACAACACACCTCAACAGCAACCGTGAAAACCAGAAGACAGGGAATAGCTTCAAAGCACTGAGAGAAAATGACTGTCAACCTAGAATTGTGAACTTAGAAAAACTATCTTTCAAGGCTGAGGGTGAAATGGAGATTTTTTTTACAGATAAGCACAAAGAGTTTGCCATCAACAAGTTTTTACTAAAGGAACCTCTGAAGGATGTGTTATAAGAAAAAGAGAGAGGGCTTCCCTGGTGGCGCAGTGGTTGAGAGTCCGCCTGCCGATGCAGGGGACACGGGTTTGTGCCCCGGTCCGGGAAGATCCCACATGCCGCAGAGCGGCTGGGCCCGTGAGCCATGGCCGCTGAGCCTGTGTGTCCAGAGCCTGTGCTCCGCAATGGGAGAGGCCACAACAGTGAGGCCCGCGTACGGCCAAAAAAAAAAAAAAAAAAAAAGAAAGAAAGAAAAAGAGAAATTATCCTAGAAGGAAGGTCTGTGTGGAAGAAAGAATGGTGGGTAAAGAAATTGATAAACATGTAGATAAGTCTACAGAAACATTGTATAAAATAATGACAACATAAGGGAAAGGAAAGGAAAGAACCAAAATACTGCACAGAAATAGTATGTAAACCCATCGTAGGAGATCAAAGTTGAGGGTTCAAAGCTCTTTGTAAGGTTTGGAAAGAGGTTTAGAAATACTAATAATCTTAGACTTCATTAGGTATGTGGGATAGAATTTCAAAAGCAACCACTAGAAATATGGTAGAGTGTATAAATTCCAAATCAATAAAGGGCATAGAAAAGCATAGAATAAGACAATAAGCAAACTCAATCAATCCAAAGCAGGGAGAAGCAAGAAAGGAAGGGGAGAAAGCATAGGGGAAATAATAGGATACGTAAGAAAACAAAAGTAAGTCCAAGGATATCAATAATCACAATAAACTTTAAAGGATTAAATGTGCCATTTAAAAGACAAAGTGTTAGATTGGATTTTAATTCAGCTCTTTGCTGTTTACGGTGACACATCTAAAACATAAGGAGATGGGTTGAAAGACCATACAAACACTAATCAGAAGAAAGCTGGGATAGCTGCACTAAAATCAGAAGAAGGAAACAAACTTAAGGTGACAAACCTTATTAGGGATAGAAAAGGTCAGTACATAAAGAGTAAAAGTTCACTCTTTCTGGAAGACACAGCAATTCTAAATCTGCATGTACCTCATAAAATACCCTCAAAAAATAGAAAGCAAAATTGATGGAACTGCAGGGCAAAATAGAAAAACCCACTATCATGGGGGTAGATTTGAATACTCACCTCTCCATTATTGGTAGGTCAAGTACATATTACTGTTAAGTCAAAGAGGATTTGAGCAATATAACAAGTGGGGTTTAATGGAAGTTTACAGAACTCTGCATCCAACTACACTTCTCAAGCACAAATTTTTAAAAATTATTTTAATTGGCTACGTACTAGGTTATAAAGCAAGTCTCAATTCCAAACAATCAACATCACACAGATCATGTTTTCTAAGTGCAATGCTTTAAATTAGAATTCAATAACTAACTAATCTGTGGGTTCATTCTTTGGCACACTGTGAAAATACTGTTTCCAAACAAATTACTTAGTAATTGCAAAGGGGGGAATATATTTCAACATGGAGCAATCTGATCCTTGCTATTCTAACCAAGTGATCAAATTTGGCATCAGCAATGGTGAGACACTTGGACCTTTTATGACCTTTTATTGACCCTTTAAGCCTTGTGTTGTTATCCAATATAAGGTAGCAAACATCTCCTGTGACATGGTCTTGCTTCCAATGATTAACCCAAATTCAATCAGGCCTCTAGATCTAATGTTGGGTTTACGGAAAGACAATACTGTATGTAAACAAATTAAAAGCAATCAAGAAGAACAAGTCAGGGACTTCTCTGGTGGCACAGTGGATAAGACTCCGCGTTCCCAATGCAGTGGGCCCCGGGTTCGGTCCCTGTTCAGGGAACTAGATCCCACATGCCTGCCGCAACTAAGAGTTCGCATGCCACAACTAAGGAGCCTGCAAGCCGCAACTAAGAGACCCAGCGCACCAAATAAATAAATAAATAAATGAGAGACACCTAGTTCTCAAAAAAAAGAACAAGTCAGACAAATCCCAAATGTGAGACACCTGTAACATACCTGGCCTGGATTCTTCAAAAAGGTCAGTGTTAAGGCTTCCCTGGTGGCGCAGTGGTTGAGAGTCCACCTGCTGATGCAGGGGACACGGGTTCGTGCCCTGGTCCGGGAGGACCCCACATGCCGCAGAGCAGCTCGGCCCGTGAGCCATGGCCCCTGAGCCTGCGCGTCCGGAGGCCTGCATACCGCAAAAAAAAAAAAAGGTCAGTGTTAGAATAACAAAAAGGTGGGAGGGGCTGTTGTTTAATGGGTTAAAAGTGATTAAACTCCATAAAAAAACACGTGGAATTCACTAACCTTAATAGGATCTTGGATCAGTAACAGAGACAGGAAGAGAGGGGGTGGGGAGAGAAAGAGGGGAAGGAGGGGAAAATAGCCATAAAAGACATTCTTGGGACAATTTGGGGACTGAATATTAAATTATACATGCCTTAAAAAAATTATACATACCTAAATAAAAGAATTCAATAAGAAACAAAAATTTTAATCCCCGTACATTTGGAAATTTTAAAGTTTTCTTCTAAGTATAATAATTCATAAGTCAAAGAAGAAATCATAATGGAAATTTTAAAATACTTAGAAGGTTAGTGAAAACAGTGCCTATCAAAATTGTGGGACAGAGCCAAAGAAATATTTCTAGTAAAATGGAGATTCTTGAAAGTTTCTGTTAGAAAAGATGAAAAGAGAAAAAATTAATGAACTAAACACCCAACTTAAGAAGTTATAAAAAGAATATAGAATAAAAAGAAACAAAGAAAGAATAAAAAAGAAACAAAGAAAACAAAACCCTCCAAAAAGTAATGATAAAGCTAAGAAGAGAAATTAATTAAATCAAAGTAAAGAAAATAGAATTAGTGCAAAGCAAAGCAAAAAAAATAAAACATAAAAACTTGGTATCTTGAAAAGACTAATAAAGAGACAAATCTCGGGACTTTCCTGGTGGTGCAGTGGTTAAGAATCTGCCTGCTAATGCAGGGGATACGGGATCCATCCCTGGTCCAGGAAGATCCCACATGCCGTGGAACAACTAAGCCTGACAGCCACAACTACAGAGCCCGCATACCACAACTACTGAAGCCCGCGCCTAGAGCCCATGCCCTGGAACAGAGATGCCACCGCAATGAGAAGCCCGCGCACCACAACAAAGAGTAGCCCCTGCTCGCCAGAGCTAGAGAAAGCCCGCGTGCAGCAATGAAGACCCAGTGCAGCCAAAAAATATATAAAGAAAAAGAAATTTAAAAAGAAGAAGACAAATCTCTGGCAATATTGATCAATAATAAAAGACAGAGGTCACCAAAATTTTGTATTAAAAAAAAATTTAAGGAACATATTACAAATCCAGAAGAGATTAGAAACACAGAAAGTGAACATTATGAACAACTCTGTATCAGGAAACAGATCATTCCAACTTATACAAACTCTTACAGAGAACTGAAGAAGACAGAGCACTTCCCAGCTCATTCTATGGGGACAGTAGAGCCTTGAGTCCAAAACCTAACAAGGAGGGTATGAGAAAGGAATTCACTCAAGAGCACAAATGCAAAAAAATCCTTAAAAAGGGTATACCAACCTAAATCTAGCAGTGCATAAAAATGATAATATATTATGGCCAATTTGAGTTTACCCTAGAATTGCAAATATATTTAATATTATAAATCTATAAATGTCATTCATCACATTAACAAATTAATCAAGAAAAACTACATTATCTTTTCAATAGATGCAGTAGGAAACATTGGATATGATAAGTTATTCATGATTTTTTAAAACTCTTAAACTAGGGCTATAAGGGAGACTTCTTTTTTTCCAGTTTTATTAAAAAATAATTGACATACATCACTGTATAAGTTTAAGGCATACAGCATGACAGTTTAATTTACATATATTGTGAAATAATTACCACAATAGGTTCAGATAATTTTATCTTCTCATATAAATACAATAAAAAGAAAAGAAAAAGGGGCTTCCCTGGTGGCGCAGTGGTTGAGAGTCCGCCTGCCGATGCAGGGGACACGGGCTCGTGCCCCGGTCCGGGAAGATCCCACATGCCGCGGAGCAGCTGGGCCCGTGAGCCATGGCCGCGGAGCCTGCGCGTCTGGAGCCTGTGCTCCGCAACAGGAGAGGCCACAACAGTGAGAGGCCCGCATACCACAAAAAAAAAGAAAAGAAAATTTTTCTTCTTGTGATAAGAATTCTTTGCGTTTACTCTCAACAACTTTCCTATGTATTTCCTATATATATAGCTACAGTCATCATGTGTTGTACATTACACCCCTAGTACTTATTTATCTTATAACTGGAAGTTTGTACCTTTTGACCGTCTTCCTCCATTTCCCCTGGAAATTTTTTAAATAATAAAGGTTATCTACCCAAAACCTTTAGAAAACTTTATTCTTAATGGGAAACATTACTATTTCCTTTAAAATAATAAATAAGACAAAGATGCTCACTATCACTGCTTCTCTTCAAAGCCAAACTGGTAGTCCTAGCCAGCGTAGTAAGACAAGAAAATGAAATAAAACACATAAAGTTCAGAAAGAAAGAAATGTGTATCATGCACAGATTACATGTTTATTTACAAAGAAAACCCAAAAATCTACAAACGACGGACGTGTTAGCAAAAGAGATTTAACAGCGTTGCTAAATTTTTAAACAATGTATAACATTGTCTACTAAAGGCGGAATCTTTATGACCTCAGAACAAGACAGGCTTTCTTCAATAAGGTAAAAAGCAACAACCATAATAGAAAATATTCATAAATTCAATTACATTAAAATTAAGAAATTTCATCCATCAAGACATCACAAAGAAAATGAAAAGACAAGCCACCAACTGGGGGAAATTATTTGCAGCATACACAACTGACAACCCAGTTAAAAACATGAGCAAAAGACATGAACAGGCATTTCTCAGAAGTGTAACATGAAAGATTAATCAACGTATGAAAAGAAGATCAACCTTATTAATAATCAGTAAAATGCAAATTAAGACAACATGAACTACAATTTTACACCATGCTGGCAAAAATGAAGAAGTCTGACACCACCAAGGGCTGGTAAGGATCTGGATCAACAGGAAATTTTACACTCGGCTGGTGGGAATGTAACAGTACAAGCATGTTGGAAAACAAGATTGTGCCAATTGTAAGTTTGAACATTTATATATCCTACTTGCCCAGCAATTCTTCTAAAGAAACTCATGAACTTATGCCTCAAGAGAGATATATAAGAATATCCTTAGTAGGAAAAAAATGGAAACTACCTTAACATCTAATAAGAAATGGGTAAAACTAATTTTTGGTATAGCTACATAATAAAAAAATGAAAATGCTTCAATCACCCATAGCAACACAGGAGAAACATAATGTTGAGAGAAAAAAATCAAGTTGCAGAAGACTGCATTCAGTATGATAGCATTGTTATAAAGTTCAAAAACAATCAAATCAAATAATATATTGTTTATAGAAACATACATATGTGATAACTATATTTTTAAATAGAAAGGAAATAATAGAAACAAAACTCAAGATAGTGGTTACCTCTGGGGGCTGAGGAGACAGGGAGGTAGAATAGGAAGAAATTTACAAGTGGATGAAAAGACATGGGTGATGGCCTAGATCTGTGCAGTAATACAGTTACCATATCCAATCTGTGCAGTAATACAGTAACCATAAACCACATGTGGTTATTTTGATTTGTATTTAAATTAATTAAAATTAAATAAAATTTAAAATTCAGTTCCTCAAGTCATGCCAGCCAAATTTCAAGTGCTAAATAGCCACATGTGGCCAGTGGCTACTCTACTGGACAGCACAGATTTACAGAACATTTCCATCAACATAGAAAGTTCTATTGGACCCCTCTGTTCTAGACCAGAGTTTGGCAAACTTTTTTGTAAAGGGCCAGATGGTAAACTTTTTGGCTTTGCAGAACATAGGGCTCTATCACAACTACTCAACTCTGCTGTTGTACCTCAAAGGCAGCCACAGACTATATGTAAATAAATGGATGTGACTGTGAGCCAGTAAATCCTTATTCACCAAAACAGGCTGGGCCAAATTGGGTTTGTTGACCCCTGTTCTAGACCTCTGTTCTAGTTGGGTGATTGATTGGTAGATGATTATTTTATTATTACATAATTTTCAAGATTCTTACATATCAAATATTACATAATACATTTTAAAGTATATATCTAGGAACAATTGGTGAAATCTGAATAAGAGCTGTAGATTAGATAATATTATTGTAACAATGTTAATTTCCTGATTTTCATCATCATACTGTGACCAGGGAAGAGAATATCCTTGTTTTTAGGAAATACACAGTGGGACGTACTTATGGGTAATGCAGGATCATGTGCCATTTACTGTCAAATGGTTCAGAAAAAAAATCGCCTGTGTATATGCATGTATATATCAAAATACCACAGATCAGGTAGCTTAAACAATAGAAATTTATTTTCTCATAGTTGTAGAGGCTGGAAGTCTAAGATCAAGGTTTTGACAGAGTTGGTTCCTTCTGAGGCCTCTCCCCTTGTCTTGCAGATGGCCGCCTTCTCCCTGTGTCCTCACATGGTCTTTTCACTGTATGTGAGCATCCCCGGTGGCTCTTCTTCTTCTTATAAGGACACCAGTCATATTGGATTAGGACCTTCTAATAACGGCCTCATATTAACTCAATCACCTCTTTAAAGTCCCTATCTCCAAATATAATCACTCTCTGCTAGGGGTTGAAACTTCAAGATATGAATTTTGGGGGACACTATTCAGCCCATAATAGATTGCTAGGTAGATGATAAATTAGGTAAAATGTTAAGGATTTGGATGAAGGGGAAACAGAAGCTTTCTGTACTATTCTTGCAACTCTTCTACAAACCTGAAATGATCTCAAAATTAAGAACTTAAAAACACATGCATATATAATTATATACACTTCCAATAAGGCTAAAAGTTACAATTACAATTTTGCAATGGTATATATGTTATTCTTCAATTAAAATTTTACTTTAAAAAATCCATTGGGGCTTCCCTGGTGGCGCAGTGGTTAAGAGTACGCCTGCCAATGCAGGAGACACGAGTTCAAGCCCTGGTCCGGGAAGATCCCACATGCCACAGAGCAACTAAGCCCATGCGCCACAACTACTGAGCCTGTGCTCTAGAGCCCGCAAGCCGCAACTACTGGGCCCGTGTGCCACAACTACTGAAGCCTGTGCACCTAGAGCCCGTGCTCCGCAACAAGAGAAGCCACCGCAGTGAGAAGCCTGCGCACTGCAACAAAGAGTAGCCCCGGCTCGCCGCAACTAGAGAAAGCCCATGCGCAGCAACAAAGACCCAACACAGCCAAAAATAATAAATAAATTAAATAAATTTATTAAAACTTTAATTGATTAAAAATCCGTTAAGTCAAAAGGAATAGGAGGCTAATGTTGGCAAATCCAGCAGCGCAGCTGAGTCAGGAGAGGACTGGGAAGAATCTGGTGATCAGAAGGTTGTGGGTGATCTGGAGACAGACGTTCCTGTGGGGTGATGGGGTGGAAGCTGGGTTCAGCTGGGCAGTAAGGAAGTGGAAGTAGCAAATGCTGACAACTCTTTACGACCATTTGGCTGTGAATGGAAGGAGAAAGATATGGTAGTACCAAAAAGGAAATTATGTTGAAGGAATGGAAGAAACTGGATCGTGGTGCAGTGCTGCTGGCAGAGCCATGCAGCAAGAAAAGCCCAGAAGCAGCATAGCGTAGACACAGTGGGCATGCGTACAGGATCTGGAGTCAAGCTTCCAGGGCTCAGAACCAGATCTTAGCTCTGCCATTTGCCAGCTCTCTCTCAGTTTTCCCATCTTTGGTATGGGTGATAGTGATAACAGACTCTACCCCATAGAACAGCCATAAAGATTAGATACGTTAATGAATGCAAAGTGTTTAAAGCAGAGCACAGCACCCAGGAAGCACTCAGTAGAGGAAGTTATGGTAGTTATTATTAGTACAAAAGCAGGGGGAGAAATGGTAGTGATCGCTGCGGAAGTGAAAGGAACTTGGAAGAAGGGTGGAAGGAGAAGTTGGTTTTGGACCATGGGAGAGATTCCTCATTTTGGAAAAGGCCAGGATAGGCGTGTCTGGGGGTCAGAAAATCAAAGTTATACTCTCTTACTGGCCAGCTGAGAGTTGGTGGGGGGAACTCTTGCAAAGGGACCAAAAGCATCGAAGGGAGAGTTTGGGGACAGAGGACAAGAACAGAGCTTGAGAGATGGTTGAGGGCCCAGGAGAAACTGGAGCCAGGACCAGGCTCCTGCCTGATCTTCCATGAGCGTCTTCCCAGGCCCGCCACCAGGACCCGGCGGGCTGGGGAGGGGGAGACAGCCAATGACAGCACGACCCATGAGGTTCTTCTGACCAGGGAGGAGGGAGGACAGGGCTGCAAAGGCACTGAGGGTACAGGTCAGAGAGTCATCAGTGAGTCATTGCTGGGCTGCTGAGGGAGAAGGAAAGGAAGAAAGGCAAGGAGGAGGCTGACAGATGAGGACACGGAGGAACCAAGGCCAGGAGGCCTCTCTGTGCTCAGAGTGCAGGAGCTACGGGGGAGTGGTGAGAGCTAAATGGAGGGAGAGCTGTGGGTAGAGAGACAGGTGATGGAGTGTGAGGTTTTAGAGGCTGAGCAGTTCCAGGTGACACTGAGGTCCGTAGTGTGACCACAGCATTGGTGGCTAAAAGGGAAAAGCCACGAGGTGACTGGTCAAGGAACTGAAGAACCTAGGTGTGGGTGCATCATCCATGTGGCTGATAAGGCGCCCCCAGGTGGTGGCAGGGTGGCCGTGGAGAGGAAGACACCCAAGTCAAGAGTGAGTGGAGGTCAGTAGAAGAGAGGAACGGGGAAAGGTAGAGGGTGAAACAGCTCCACGGGCAAGGGCTTCAAATGAGGGCCCAGGAGCCACGTCTGGATGCAACCCTGGGATCAAGAGGAAATCCCACCATATTCCTGGCCCCTGTCGTACCTGGAGCTTGGGAGAAGGAGCCGCCTCCTTTCATAAGGGCCACAGGGAGGTAGTGTGGGAGGGATGGGAGGCGGGCAGAGGTTCTGTGAAGAGTCTAAGGGGGTGGAAGTTTTGCTTCTACAAAAAATATTTGCTGGATTGATGAGCAGGTGGGCAGATGGGTGAATGAATGGGTGGGTGTGATGGATAGATGGATGGATGGATGGATGGATGAGGGGGTGGATAGATGAGTGAGGGGGTGGATAAATGAGTGAGCGGATGGATGGATGGATGGATGGATGGATGGACCAGTGAGTGAGAGGATGAATGGAAAAAAGAGTGAGATGGTGGGACGTGCATGGTGGTGGCAAGGTGTTGTGAATAAATAAGTGAATGAATTGAATGACCTGGACATTCCAGGAAACATAGCAGAACAGCGTGGGAGGTCAGAGAGGTGACAGAGCTAATAGGCCAGGCCTTGCCCCAGGAGTCTACACCACTCATTAGAACAGCTACAACCAAAGGAGGTTGCAAAAGCCGCCATCCCTCTACTCCCTGGGGGCCCCCAGCCCAAAGGCTCACCCGGGGGCAAAAGCCCCCATTTGTGGCCCCTGAGTCTAGACTGGAGGGACAGAGGACACAGGACTAAGGGAACAGACTGGCTACATCTGATGACCCCTCTTCCCTCTCAGGATCCAGACCAGGTACCCCAGGAAGCAGCAGAAGAATGCAGACCCTAGGTTCTCATCACAGAAGTTATGGACCTGCCTTCACCTCTCTCTTGCCTTAACCATGTTATCTGACTTCTCCTGGCTACTCCTCCTGGCAAGATTTTGAGGAAAAATGTCCCTGTCTTCCACATGCCCACCCCAATGCATGGGGACATGAACCAGCTGCCTGGATCCAGCTACCTCATTTAAGGAAGCCCACGATCAGGGCAGAAGATGGCCCTGCCTGGGGACTCTCTGCCAGCCACAGGGTTGCAGAACAGATAGGTTTCCTCCAAGCCAAGATAAGCATCTGAGCTTTATCTCACCTCAGCCTCTGATTCCACCACCACCACCAGGACCATACCCCCCACCCAGACACACCATGTCAGGCCAAGGCCGGGAGAGCAGAGATAAGGCCCTCCTGGCCAGCAGACCACAAGCGGCAGATGGGGCTGGGGAGGGAGGGGGGGGTCTTCCCTTTTGCCCACCCGAAGCTAGAATTCTCCTTCCTTCCCTAGAAGCAGGCCCTCCAGGAGAGCATCTGGGCAGCCATCCCAGCCTCTTCGCAGGTTGGGGCCCTGCATACGGCCCTCCAGCATTCAGCATTGATTATGTCCTAATTGATTTATCTCTCATTTGGGGCACCAATCAAAGGCAGAAAATCCTGCCAATCTGAGCACCAGGGAAGCAGGAGAGTGCAGTATGGGCTGCCACTGGGTGGAAAAGACTCTTCCAGATCCCTTGGCAGGTAAACTGATGGCCACTGGTGATCCGTCCGGCCTGAAGACCCAGTCCAACATCCAAACTGCTCAGCACCCTTTCACAGACACCTCCTCCATGCCAGGCCCATGCTGGATACTGGGGTCACAGATCCAGTCCTGGGCTTCACAGAGCACCTGGGAACCCGGATGAGCAGGACCTAACCCAGCCTGGAAAATCCAGGGAGGCTTCACAGAGGAGGTGACATTTCAGCTGGATTTTAAAGGATGAAAGGGATTTCTTCAGACACAAAAATAAGGGAGATGGGCATTCTGAGCAGAGGGAAGAGTATTGGAAAGCCCTGGAGCCTCAAAAAAGCAGCACATGATTGGACAGTGATGGTAAATGGAATGGCTGGGGTTTCAGGCCCCTAAGGGGAGGAGGAGGTTGGGAAAGGGGGTATGAAGAGATGAGGCTCCAGCATCGGGGAGGATTAGGGGCTGGCGACGAAGGGACTCAAAGGCCATGAGGATGACTTGGAACTTTATCCCATGGGCAGCGAGGAACCAATGGAGGGTTTTCAGTTGGTCAGTGACATGCTGGGACTTGTGTTTTGGAAGAAGCCCTCCAGATGAGTATAAGAAGGGTGGTAGCCCAGGAACGAAGGCAGGGAGACCGGGAGGAGGTCGTTGCCATCATTCTGAAGAGTAATGATGGTGGCCTGACTCCTGCCGTGGCAGTGAGGTGGCAGAGAAGGCGCAGAACCCACAGGAAAGGATGACAGGCCAGACGTGGGGCGTAAGAAGCAGGGAGGAGTCCAGGCCAAGTCCAGGTTTCCGGATGCCTGGACAGAAAAGCAGGTTTTCAGGAGAAAAAGTGGAGGAGCTCATGTGGGGGCATGTTTCATTGGGGCATCTGAGGAGTATCAGGGGGAGATGGGGGTCTGAGAGGCAGGACCGTGAGATGCTGCCCGAGGTGGTGCAGAGTCAATGTCATCTCCGGGTCTAGGATGCAGCCCTGACCCCACCACCATCTCCCACCATTCCCAGACGTGTGCTACTTCTTCCTACCTCTTTTATTTTTTTTTTCTGCAGTACGCGGGCCTCTCAGTGTTGTGGCCTCTCCCGTTGCAGAGCACAGGCTCCGGATGCGCAGGCTCAGCGGCCATGGCTCACGGGCCCAGCCGCTCCACGGCATGTGAGATCTTCCTGGACCGGGGCACGAACCCGTGTCCCCTGCATTGGCAGGCGGACTCTTAACCACTGCACCACCAGGGAAGCCCTTCCTACCTCTTTAACAGTCTTCAACACACTCTTCCCATTCCAGCCTCCATGCCTTTGTTCTTGCTGTTCCGCTGCCCTGAATACCCTTCCCTCCTCGGTACAAATCCCACTCATCCCTTAAGCTCCAGCTGGAGTTCCACCACAACCCAGGGGCTGGAGCAAAGATCCAGGGTCAGAGGTGGGGTGGGGGTCGAAAGAGAGGTAGTGAGTGTGGCAGAAAATGCAGAGACCTGATTTAGAGCCCAGCTCTGCAGAGAGCTGGCTGTGTGACGTGGGGCTGGTCACTTTCCCTCTCTGGGCCTCAGTTTCCTAACCTTTCAGAGGAGAATAAGGAAAGGTCCTTGTCCTCAGGGAGCTCAGAGTCTAGAAAGGGCCATAAGGGAAAACATGACCTGTGAATTTCGAGGTCTATCAAATGCCCACAGTACACAAATGAGGGAAAAGTTTATGGAGAAAGACTTAGGGGCATTTTCTCTCAGCCTTGAAGAATGGGTAAAATTTCAACAAGCAGAGATGGAGTTGGAGGAAGGCACTCCAGGAAGGGAGGACAGCCTGAGCCAAGGCTGGGAGGCAGAAAGTTCAGGGTGTGTTCAAGGAAGAATGAGTGTCCAGATTCTGGTTCCTTCTGAGTCAACAGCTCAGGCGCTTTTTGTAAGCGGGCAGCCCAAGCTGGGCAGCCTCCAGTAAACACCTGTTTGCACAATCGAGGTCACACACGGGGGCGTGTTTGCACAATGACCTGTTTGCACAATCTCAGCCGACTGCTGTATTCCAGCCAAACCAGCCCCTGGCAGACGAGCAGAGCCTCCGCTTCTGGACACTCACCCTGGCTGGCCCACCTGGCCTCTGCCTGCAGAAACAGGAACCCCCCAGCCCGCAGTAGGGCTGCCGACCATGGGGTTCCCCATCCACTGCAGAACTCCCTGACTGGGGTTTCCAGCCCCCAGAGGCCACCCAGTCTGAGGGAGGAGGGGGCGGGGCAGGAGAGCGGGAGGAGGAAGTATCCACAAAGCAGACGCTAGGTGTGAGGGAGGGGTTGACCCACAGCTGTCTTGTGCTTTCCAGCTCACCAGAGTAAACATTTATTGAGCATTTCCTGTGAGCCTGGCTCTGTCCCATGAGCCTCACACGCATTAGTTCACTGATTTCTCTCAAGAATCCCCTGAAGTAAATACTAACATTATCCCCATTTTAAAGATGATGAAACGGAGGCTCAGAGAGCCCAAACAACTTGCCCAGGGCCACACGGCATTAAGTGGGAAGTCGAAGCAGTCTACTCCTCACCCTCTGCTCTTAGCCTCTCTATCTGCTAATGCTTCTTACCTAAGGAAAGTTTTTCCTTAAGTCTAATTTTCATTTCAGCTGCAGCAGCTCCATTGCTTGGTGCAGGTCCTCAGTGGAGAATGGAGCACCGATGAGATCAGTAGAGTCTTGCCCTGACATACTGAACTCTGCAGAGCGGAAAGAAAGTAAGGAATTTTCTTGAACACCTACCATGTGCTTGTTACCATGCTAGGCTCCGTACCTCCCATAGCTCATTTAATCCTCACAAAACCCCTGGGAGGGGTTATTACTCCTGTGGCAGATAAGGAAACTGAAGCTTGGAGAGGGTAAACAGCTTCTCCAAAGTCCACAGTCCAGTAGATCTGCACTGAGAATTCTGGGTGCCCTGTGCTGAGGCTGCAGGCAGAGAAGAGAACGTGGTTTCTGCCCTCAAGGAGCGCACAGTCTAATGAAGGAAGCAGACAGCCAACAGCCGCTGCAGCATTACAGCATCACCAAGGAGAGAGGGCACCCGACCCAGCCCGGAGAGATGCTCAGGGCAGGCAAGGTGCCCAAGCGGCGACAGAGCCAGGACTTGGCCAGCCGGAGGTGACGGGGGCTCAGCCCCGGAGGGAGGCAGCAATGTGTCCAGGTGAGGGGTGGGGAGACCTGACAAAGGCAGAGAGAGGAGATGAATTTCTGAGTTCTTGATAAGCCTGAGAGCTCCATCAAGGCAGAAACTAGGGCTGCTTTTGCTCACCATCACGCCCCTGCAACCTACTTGAGGAACAAGTTTTCTGAATGATGAACAAGAGGCCCATTCTCCTTCATTAGGAACAGACTGGATGTGACAGTGTTGGGGAGGGGCGTGAAGAATGACTCCTGGGTCCCTGGGTTGGGGACTTGGGGGTGATATAATTTACCAAGATGAGGTTTGCAGGAACTGGGGACAGGTTTGGTGAAGTGGAGGGAAGATGCATCCATTCAATCGTTCACTCAACGAATATTATGTATTGAGGGCTCCCTACGTGATAGACAGTGTTGAAGACCCTGGAGATAAAGTTGATTTTGTTTTTGTTTTTTAATTTTATTTATTTATTTATTTATTTATTTATTTATTGGCTGTGTTGGGTCTTCGTTGCTGCGTGCGGGCTTTCTCTAGTTGCGGTGAGCAGGAACTACTCTTCGTTGCGGTGTGCGGGCTTCTCATTGCAGTGGCTTCTCTTGTTGCGCAGCACAGGCTCTAGGTGCACAGGCTTCAGTAGTTGTAGCACACAGGCTCAGTAGTTGTGGCTTGTGGGCTGTAGAGCGCAGGCTCAGTAGTTGTGGTGCACGGGCTTAGTTGCTCTGTGGCATGTGGGATCTTCCCGGACCAGGGCTCAAACCCATGTCCCCTGCATTGGCAGGCGGATTCTTAATCACTGCGCCACCAGGGAAGTCCCTGGAGATAAAGTTCTAAACAAAACAGACTAAAACACTTGCCCTCATGGAGCTTCCATTCTAGTGGGAGGTTGGGCTGGGGGCAGCCAGTGTCAGATGGTGAAAAGGGTAATATTAGGGGGGAAAGAGAGCTAGAGAGTGAGGGGTGGTTGCAATTTTTTTAAAGGGTGGTCAGAGAAGGCCTCAATGAGAAAGTGACATTTGAGCAAAAAACCCAAAGAAGGGGAGGGAGTGACCCATAGAGTGATTTGGGGGAAAAGAGTCCAGGCAGAAGAAACAGCAAGTGCAAAGGCCCAGAGGCAGGAGGGAGCCTAACAAGTCTAAGCAATAACAAGGACAACAGAGTGGCTAGAGCAGAGCAGCAAGGGAGAGAATAATCACAGGAGAGGGGCCAGGGAGGGAATGGGCCCCGGGTTGAGTAGGGCTTTGTAGGTCTTTGAAAGGACTTTGACTTTGAGTGAGATGAGAGCCCTTGGGAGTTTGGGGCAGAGGATGACATGAATTGACTTCTGTTTGATCAGTACCACACTGGCTGCTGAAGGAACAATAGACAGGTCGGGGGGATGAGGATGAACGGAAGTGGGAGACCAGGGAGGGGGCCACTGCAACGAATCAGGTAAGAGAAGGGATGTCTTAGAGCTGGCTGGTATTGGTTTAAGTGATATTTATATTTTCCAATTTTTCATCAGGAAAATATCCAAACATATGGCCAAGTTGAACTTTACAGTGAATACCTATCTACCCAGGATTCTGGTTATATTTTGAAAGAAGATTCAATGGGATTTGTTGAGCACGTGAGCCTTCTGGGACACCTCGGGGAGGTTGCTGCAGACAGTTGGATATTTCGTACTGGAACGAGAACTGGAGCCCAGGTCTGCCCCATCACAACAGACTCAGAAACCCACTTTTTCTAAAAAGGATCGTATGTTATAGACACTCTGCTAGTCTGTTGGTACCTAATCTTTATTGCATCATAAACCCAATAAACTGTGAACAGTCTGAACCCTCTTTAGAAAAATGCACAGAAAATTATTTGTAAACAATTGCAGAGGAATTGTGAAAGACATAAAATGTAGTCTGTTTCACTCAATGAAAAAATATTCAGTTTGGCAGAATCACTGTGAGTTAACGTTACTAATCTCTAGTGAGGCTGTGAAGACCAGAGCCTCACAGGCAATCCCCTGCCTTGTCCCCAGAGTCCGCATTCCTCTGTCTGTGTGGCCTTTGGGCAACAGTAAGGAACATGCCATGCAGAGGGAGTGGGGAGGAAGGTACTGTGTTAACAGGATTCCCTGTAACCTGGAGGACGCCCCTCTGAATATTGGGAGGATCAGGGCCCCAAGGCTAGTGCTAAAAAGAGGCTTAGGGCCGAGGGAGCCTTCGAACCAGGGTCTGTCTCCAAGTGATGCTTCCCCAGGGCAGGGGGGTGCGGGGGCATGGGAATGGCACCCAGGCGGGTTGGAGCCTGGGCCCTGCCAGCCTCAGAGCTTTGAGGTCAGGAAATCCGGAGGCAGAGGAGGGGGACAACGTTGCCACATCCCTCTGCCCCTTTAAGACCCCCGAGGCAGGAAGGCTGCCCGGGCCCCACCAGCTTCCCTCCTAGGCTCCTTCCTGGGAGGAAGGGGCTGCCAGTGCCAGCTTCGACAATGCAAGGGCGGGAAGGAGGCTGGGCAGGTGTTGCAATCCGCAGCCCCTGCGCCTGTCAGAGGCCGAGCCATTAACGACAGGGCTGGGGAGAGCAGCCGGGCTGTGGCTGTTTTCAGGAACTTGCCTTGAAGAGGAGAGAAGAGACCAGGGAGGCCAGGCGGACGCCCAGCCGCAGGCTCCAGCGTGAGTAGGGGAGCCCCAGGGAGGGCTGGACCTTGGGCTCGAGGGGACCCTGGAGTCCCAGTTACGCTCCCCCAGCTCTGTCAAGGGCGTGCGTATGCAGGGGGCCTGGGAGCAGAGCTCCTGCCTTTAGGATTTGTCCCTTGGAACCAAGAGCCCTGGACACTGAGTTACTTTTCCTAGGGTGCCCCTGCTTTTCTTTGTATTGGGGAAGTCACAGACAAATATCTCTTTGAGGACACTGATCTGGGCTCAGGAAAGGGCTGGACTCAGGGAAGGGCATACTCATTGTCCCTCTCCCCATCTCTCTCTCAGAACCTATGTCTTAACTGCTCCCGGTCTCCATCCCTGTCTATTTCACTCTCCATCTCTCTTTCCTTCTCAGCCCCTCTCTGGCTTGCCATGCCTCTGAGCTTCTGTCTGTCTGTCTCAGAGTCTCTCTGTGCCTCTCTTTTTGTCTCTCATGGTTCCCTTTGTCTCTTGAATCTTAAAATCTCGAGTATCTCTTGCTTCTCGGCCTCTGAGTGCCTCGGTCTCTATGTATCAGCATTCTTGTCTCCGGCTCTTTTCTCTCTCCTGCCTCAGTCTTTATCTCTGTGAGTCTCTCTCCATCGTTTTGGTCTGTGTATCTCACTTTCCTACTTTTTCCGCCTGTCTTTCTCTGTCTGAACCACATCTGGGAAGTCCTCTCCCTTGGTTCATTCCCAGCCTCCTCCTCCCCCCAACCCTCTTCCCATGGAAAGAATCCACGTGAAGGGGAGTAGAAAGAACAGGCGAGAGATGGGTGTGAACTGGAGAAGGTTGAGTGTGATGGGAGGGAAAGGAGAGGAAAGCAGAAAGGGGGGGAGGGGGTGATGCAGTGACCCCAGGGGCCAGCGTGGTGTGCTGGGACTCAGAGAGAGGCCAGAGAGTGAGCCAAGATAGCTGGAGCAAGACTGGGGGGCCAAGGAGCAGGGGACTCAGAAATGGGGCTTTGACATGTGCCGTGTGACACAGACAAAAGCAAGGTGGCAGTCCTAGGAGGCTGTGACCACGCAGCCTGTAAGCAAGGGAGGGAGGCACTAAACCATGCTGATTCCACAAGGCGGTGTCTCGCTTTATGGAGCCTGAAAATAACATGGTTATTGAGTGCTTCCTCTATACAGGCTCCGTATTAAGTGCTTTTACCAGGGACCATCTCATTTCATCCTCACCACAACCCTGAGAAGTGGGTGCTATTGTTATCCTTCTTTCACAGATGGGGTAACTGAGGCTCAGAAAAGTGAAGTAACTTGTCCAAGGTCACCAAGCTGGTAAGTGGCGGAGCCGGGGTTCAGACCAGGTGGTCTGACTCAGGACTGGGCTCCCAGAGAGTGAGACCGTGCTCTACTTGGCCCCAGATCCCAGTCAGCTGGGGTAGGGAGCACCCAGGGCTGCCGTGGGGGACCAGGGACTGATGCCAAACGTGCCAACCCTTGGCAACCCTGGGAGAGGATGCCTGGGCCCCTGGGGGTTTGAGGTTGCATTGCCCACTCTGGATAGGAGCCAATGGAGAGGGATGAAGTGGTAATTCGCTGGGCAGGAGGGCTGGGATATGATCAAAAATACATGGAGATGGGCACCAGTGTCCCAAAATCTGGGCCAAGGAGGCTAAATCTTCCCCAACAAGTGTTCATGGGGGATAGTCATACTGGCATGCTGTAAGAAGAAAGTTGCCAACCACTGATTGGTAGACTGGGGTGCTCTGAACAGTTGTGCAGGCTTCTCACTGCACAAAGCTGCCCAGCAAGCAGAGGTTGAAATTCAGACTATTCTCTAGTTGCCAGGTCCTAGTGTGGGGCTGCATTCGTCCAGAGGAAGGGGCACTTTTTTCTTGATTTGCAAAAAGGTGACTTATGGGCTAGCATTCACCTGGTGTCCTGATACTGCAACACGTAAGGATAGACCAGGGGTTTAAGTAAGACCCAGGCAGGCAGGAATAGCCTTGGGTATCTGGGCATTTCTTATTCACACCTCTGTCTTGGAGGGAGAGAAAAGGGAGAGGAGTTTAATTCTTTCTGAGCTCAGGGGATCAGCTGAGACATCACCTACATGTATGTGTTCATGTATGTACAGGCTGGTGATTCCCACTGACCTGCCACCAAGAGCGTCAATTAGTGCTGGAGGACCAGGTGTCTGGCCCCAAGACCCCAGTGGGAGCAGAGTGGAAAGGCTGGAAGCCCACCCCAGTGGTAGAAACCCATGCATGCTTCCTGAGACTAATGAACTAATTAGAGGGAACTAATGCCTCCTCCATCTGGGCACTGTCACCATGACCACAGGATGCCTGGCCCCAGAAGGCCTCCAGAGGTCTGTGCCCAGAATTGGGGGTATCCTCCAGCCCCCCTTCCCTTTAGCCATCTCTGCGGCAGCCAGCTTCCCAAGGTGTAACCTGTCCTCAGCTACTCTGTGGAGTTGTCCCTTTCTGCCAGGGAGCGTCTCTGATATTCACCAGCGTCAGAGGAAAGGACTTTGAGCATGGCTCACCCAGGAGAACCTGCTTGATACTCATGCATGTGCAACATGGACATGCCAGAGAATTAATACCCCAAGGGACAGCCCTTGACCAACAGGAGGCAGGAATTGGTGAATAAATGTGCCCATTCTCTCAGCCAGCCAAGGGATGAATTGTCCCTTGGGTGGACAGCTCTTGAGGTGTGTTCTACGTGGCTCCTTGGAAGGTTCCAGCAGGATGGAGCCCCAGTTGTCCATAAATGTGACTGGCTTGATGACGAACCCTTGTGTTGGCTTTCCCTCCTTACCCATTTCATTCTCCCCACTCCCTCACTCTGTTCCTGGAATCTTCCCAAAAGAAACTCCCTGCATGCAAGCCTTCATCTCAGGCTCTGCTTTGTGGGGGGCTAA
Organism: Hyperoodon ampullatus; assembly: GCF_949752795.1. NCBI lineage: Eukaryota > Metazoa > Chordata > Mammalia > Artiodactyla > Ziphiidae > Hyperoodon > Hyperoodon ampullatus. The sequence continues at coordinate 30,346,462 of NC_136915.1, read as the reverse complement.
GACAGCTAAGACAGAACGGAAGTGGAGAAGAATACCATTCCCTGCGGCTCCTTTCCCTGCTCTCTCCTGGAAGGCAAATAGAATAATAACAGCGGCTGTCACTTACAGAGTCGTCTCCTATGTGCCAGGCACTGCGTGAAGCCCTTGACTTGTATCATTCTGCATCCTCCTCCCAAAACCCTATGCAGTATAGGCTGTTGTTACCTCAATTTTGCAATGAAACTAGGCTCAGAGAGATCAAGTAACCTGGCCAAAGCCACACTGTGGCAGAGCAAGGACTAAGCTCAGCTCTGACTGCAAAGCCCATGACCTTAACCATCCCCCTCTGCCTCCAGGTGAGCACCAAGCCGGCACCATGGCGGGGCTGGGAGCCTGGAACCTAGCGAGAGCTGCTCTGATCATCCTGCTGCTCCCCAGAAGTGAGTGTGGCCAGGAGCGAGGGTGCCGAGGGGAGAGGAGAGCACAGGGAGAGATGCTGGGGGTGGAGGAGGATGGCATTTCCCAGCACTGCCACAGTGCTCCTGGGACTCCCGGAGAATCCTGAAAGAATCAACTGGGCCACAGATGTGGGGTAGCCAGGCTCCCATGCATAGACCTCTGTAGGCAAACCACCACCTCTGAGGAAAAGTGAGAGGACCTGGGCTGGCCAGCCCAGAGAAGGTGGGGTAGACCCAGGTCTTGTCTGCCGATCTGTGCCGTGTTGTCAGAAGGAACGCCTGAGTCCTATGCAGCCTTCACGGGCAGCAAAGGGATCAGGGTGGAAGACGTAAGGAGGCAGCTTTAATCCTGAAATATAGAATCCCAGGGAATTCCCTGGCAGTCCAGTGGTTAGGACTCTGCGCTTCCACTGCAGGGGGCACGGGTTTGATTCCTCCTCATGAAACTAAGATCCCGCATGCCACATGGCATGGCCAAAAAATAAATAAATAAAATAAAATAAAAAGAATCCCAGGCAGAGCTTTCCAGACTATGGAAACTCTATCTTGATAGGTGGAGAGTCTCCCATCTCTGGGGGTATGAAAGCCAAGGCACAGCAGGGGTCGGCAAACTTTGTCTGATGTAATGTTCAGCTTTGCAGGCCACATACAGTCTCTGTTGTATGTTCCTGTTTGTTTTTTGTTTGGTTTGGTTTTCAACCCTTTCAACATATTAAAAATGTTCTTAGCTGGCAGGCCATACAAAAATAGGCCATCCTAGCCCTGCTGTGGAGGACTCAGTATCAGGTGGAGTTTTGAAGTAAACAGTTGGCAAGTTTCCTTCTAGTCTGAAATTCTGAGTCTGTGGAGTAGTAGAAGCCTCCAAGAACTTGCTCTGTGACCCTAAACAAATTGCTCCTCCTCTTAAGGGCTCAGCATCCCCATCAGCAAAATGGGCTGAAGAACACCTGGGAGAGGAGAGAAGGCATCGTGGGCAAAGTGCAGTGCTTACTCGTTTATTACATACGTATCCACCAAGGGCCTGCTCTGTGCTAGGTGCTGGGAATGCAGCAATGAGTGAAACAGCCAAGGTCTCTGGCCTCACAAAACCCATGGTCTAGTTTGGGGGACAAACAAGCAAATAATCACATGACTACATAATTATGAAAGATAATAAGAGCTTTGGGAAAGTTCAAGGGGCTTGGCCTGGTCTGGTTGGTCAGAACCTGGTCTGGTTCCCTGCAAGACGCCTAAATGTTAACCAGGTGAAGGAGGGGTGGGAGAGAAGCAAAGGAGCAGCTCCAAAAGGATCAGCAGGTACAAAGATCTGGAGATTGGAGGGAGCATGGCGTTTTCAAGAAATAGCAAGAAGGCCAGAGTGATGGGAGCTGGAAAAGGATGGTCTGAGCTGGAACCAGGAGGGTTAGGCAGGGGCCAGGCCACAAGGGCTGTGAGGAGGATCTGAGTCTTTATCCTAACCATGGCAGCAAATATTTACATGACAGGCACTGTTCTAAGTGCCTTACACGTGTTCTCACATCTAATCCTTCCAGCAAAACTAAGGTAGGGACTTTTTTATCCCCATTTTACAGATGAGAAAACTGAGGCACAGAAAGTCTCAGTGACACATCAAGGTCACATAATTAACAAGCAATAGAACCAGGCTCTAAACCTAGGCAGTCTAGTTCCAACATCCATGCTCTTATCCATCATACCATACTGCCTTTCAGAGGAATAACGTGCCATTGAAGTGCTATGATCCAGATGGGGTAACAATCAGATTTGAAATCTGAAAAGATTGCTGTGGCTGTGGAGTTCCTATCATTCTAGCCATTGTTTCACCACTGCTGGGGAGGGGACTAATCTCCCATCTGGTGGTGTGCTGGGGTTGGCTTGCAAGCGCTGATTGTGTACATCTCTTCCCAGGTTCACATTCAGTGATGTCACACTGGTAGCTTGAAATCACCCACGGTGGGAATATTTACACCAGGGAAAGCAGCCCAGGCTACAAACCGGGATCTGTTTCTCTCTGTATAGCCAGCTGATAAACATTCACCCACACACCGCTATCTTGATCTCACCCCCAGAGCCTCTCACAGTCCCCATACACGTCCTCCCCATTCCAGCAACACGTCTTGGGAGGTAAAGCATGAAGGTAAAGGCACAGAGTCTAGGGGTACTGAGTCTAGGAGCCCAGCTCTGTCAGGCAGAGGAGTCACTTATGGCCCCTTCTCTTCCACTCCAGGCCTGGAGCAGTGCGGACACATCAGCCTCTCAGCCCCCATCGTCCGCCTGGGGGATCCCATCACAGCCTCCTGCATCATCAGCCCGAACTGCAGCCACCTGGACTCGGAATCGCACATTGTATGGAAGCTGGAAGCAGAGCTTCAGCCCGGGGAGACGCAGCAGTACCTGCCGAATGGGACCCTGCAGTCCACCATCACCTTGCCCCACCTCAACCGCTCTCGGGCCCTTCTCTCCTGCTGCCTGCACTGGGGCAACAGCCTGCAGATCCTGGACCAGGCTGAGCTACAGGCAGGCTGTGAGTCCCTGCAGCCATCCACCCACTCTGCCTCCAATGCCCTCCTGCCAATACTAACAAGAACTATTCTTTCTTAAGCTCTTGCTCAATAAGCACTTTAAAGGCACAATATCATGTCATCTTCCCTACCAGTGGGTAGTGTTATTTAGCCCCATTTTGCAGATGAGGAAACTGAGGCTCGGGGAGGGTAAGTGACATGCTACAGGTCACAAACTAATAAGGATGGAGCCAAGATTCATAACAGGCAGTGTGGCTCGAAAGCCAGTATAGTAACCACTACTCCATATAGCTGCCGAGTAAGCCCAAGCCCTCAGCCATAGGAGAGTGTCTCCAGGGAGGATATTCTCTATGAGCTGGGCTTGCTCCCAGCTTCTCCCCTACCCCAGTCTCAGCCTTCTGTTCAAACTGAGAAGGATGGATTTGTGCCAAGCCAATGCATAACTAGAAACAAAGAAAGACCAAGGTTCTCATTTAAGAATCAACAATAGTGAAAGCTAACACTACAGAGTACTCACTATATGCCAGGCACTGCTCCGAGCACTGTATACATAGTAAGTCACTCAGCCCTCACAAGAACCCTAGGGGGTAGGTATATTACCATTACCCCCATTTTTCAGATGAGGAAACTGAGGCACAGAGCCGTTAGGTGACTTCAAGATCACACAGCTGATGAATGGCAGAACCAGGATGAAAACCAGATGCTACACTGTTACTGTCAAAGGGGGCAGAGTTGAGAGGGTTGGAGACTCTGTGGTACTTATCCCTGTATGTGCCTGTAACGTAGCTTCCCCCAGGGCTGCCCCTCTGAGGTCACCCTGCATGGAGACAAGGGAATGACCCAGGGCAAGGAAACGAGGCCAAGTGGTCCCAGTAGGAGTTTTCTGAGTGGTCTTACCTGAAGCCCTCACTCTCCCCACCCCATACACAGACCCTCCCGCCACACCCCACAACCTGTCCTGCCTCATGAACCTCACAACCAACAGCCTCACCTGCCAGTGGGAGCCAGGCCCCAACACCCACCTGTCCACCAGCTTCACCCTGAAGAGCTTCAAGTGAGTAGGGGTCTCTATGCCAGCTCCCATTCCTTTGGGTCCTGGGACAGAGCCTGGGTAGGACTGTAGGGGTGGGGAGCCAGAGCCAAAGACGGGAGGGAGAAGGGAGCCTCGCTTTCTTCCCCTGCTTGACACCCAAGCCTGGCCTGTTGGCAGGAGCCGGGGCAACTGCCAGAGGCAGGAGGACTCCATCCCCGACTGCGTACCTGAGGACGGGCAGAGCCACTGCTCCATCCCCCGCAAACACCTACAGCTGTACCAGAATATGGGCATCTGGGTGCAGGCCAAGAACACGCTGGGAACCAGCGTGTCCCCGAAGCTGTGCCTTGTCCCCATGGACGTCGGTGGGTGACACTGAGTGTGGGGAGGGGAGCGGCCCCCACCATGGGCGGACACAGAGAGGCACGGGGAGGGAAACACAGACCCAGCGACAGACAATGAGACGCTGCAAGACCTAGAGGTAGAGGAGGAGGAGAGAGAAAAACAAAGTGGATGCAGTCGTAGACAGAGCTGTGGAGACACAGACAAGGACGTGGAAGAAACACAGAGGCAAAGAGATACACTCATTAATTCTTTCAGCAAATTTCTTGAAGTGCCCACTCTGCGCTAGGCGCTGTTCTAGGTGCTGGGGATACGGCACTAAACAAAAAGGCAAAAATCTTGCCCCTGAAATGTTACATTCTAGTGGGCGAAATAAACAAAATAGAATGTCGGGTAATGGCAGGAAATTGAGCAGGGGGACGCGATGGGGAGAGGGGGCTGTTGCTATTTCAGGAAGGTGGTCAGGGAAGGCCTCACTGAGAAGGTGACATCTGAGAAGATCCTTGGAGGAAATGAGGGAGCAAGCCACTGGATATCTGGAAGGTAAGTGCTCCAGGCAGAGAGAACAACCAGTGCAAAGGCCCTGGGGCAAGAGTATGAAAGAGAGAGAGAAACAGACACATATACAGAGACAGACCTGCAGAAACAGGATGACACAGAGATGAAGAGACACAGAGAGAAACAGAAAGACACAGAGATCCCATAAATGGAGACCCAGAGAAGAAATGGAACCACAGACAGGGAGACAAGTGGAAGCTAGGATAGAGCCCGATAGGACTGATCAGAGAAAGGGTCTGACGACCCCTCTCTCTGCAGTGAAACTGGAGCCCCCCACACTGTGGGCCCTGGGGCCCAGCCCTAAGGTGGCCCCGCCCCAGCCAGGCTGCCTGAGGTTGCGCTGGGAGACCTGGAAGCCAAGCCTACACATAGATCAGAAGTGTGAGCTGCGCCACCAGCCTCGGCTTGGAGAAGCCAGCTGGGACCTGGTGAGGCGGAGGGCAACCTCAGGAGACTGGGGTGGGGCTGGCTGAGGGCAAGGTAAGTTGAGCTGGCACCGAAGGGCACAGAGATCCAGGCTCAGAGCCACGCCCCCCCCACCAGGTGGGCGCCCTGCCCTCCCGGACCCTCCAGTATGAGCTATGCGGGCTCCTCCCATCCACAGCCTACGCCCTGCAGATGCGCTGCACCCGCTGGCGCCTGCCTGGCCACTGGAGCAACTGGAGCCCCAGCCTGGAGCTGACCACCACACAACGGGGTAAGTGGGTGGTGACAGGCTGGGAGCGGCCATCAGGACCCAGTCTGGCCTCCAGGGCCCTCCCTGACCCTCTCTTCCTGCTCCACCCACAGCCCCCACTGTCAGACTGGACACATGGTGGCGGCAGAGGCAGCTGGACCCCAGGACAGTGGACGTGCAGCTGTTCTGGCAGGTAACCCCCTCTGCAGGCCATCCCTCCACCTCTTTCAACCCAAACAGACCCCTGCAAGCTGGGGCTCAGGACTCCAACAGGTCTGGGAGGCTTGGATGCATTTGTAGGTGATTTGCACGCACTTTGCATGTGCCTAGGAAGCTGGGTAGGGCCCTTCTGGAGAGACTACAGTGGAGGACTCATCTAGTTTGGTGCCTGCTGCATACACCGACTTGCTTTTTCCTTCCCTCCCTCCTAGGACCTGGCACAGAGGGAGGAGGGCTGGCTCCCAGCCTGGGGGGCTCAGTTCTTGGGACATGGCCACCCCATCTAGAAGCTCTCCCCAACTCCAGATGAGCTGGGCATCCCCTTATCTTTTTCCCCCTATGCCCACTGCAGCCAGTGCCCCTGGAGGAAGACAGTGGGCAGATCCAAGGGTACCTGGTCTCCTGGAGACCCTCAGACCAGGCTGGGGCAGACCCAATGCTCTGCAACACCACGGAGCTAAACTGTACCTTCCAACTGCCTTCAGAAGCCCGGGAGGTGATCCTTGAGGCCTATAACACAGCTGGGACCTCTCATCCCACCCCAGTGGTCTTCTTGGAGAGCGGAGGTAAAGGGGGCCAGCAGCTAGTAGAGCATGATGGTTAAGCATGTAAATTCGGAGGCTAGACTGCCTGGGTTCAAATCTAGCCCTGTCACTTGCTAGCAATGTGATCTGGGCAAGCTACTTACCCTCCCTGGCCTCAGTTTACTCATTTAGCAAATGGGGATGATACAGTATCTAACTCAAAGCATCGCTGTGAAGATTACGAGTTAAGACATGTGCCTGGCACAAAGTAACTGCTCCATATGTGTTAGCTATTATTATTACCATTAGCCAGAACCAGGTTAAGCCGGTGGTGGTGCCTACACGCACACAGCCTATTCTGCCAAGGAAATGGGAAAGAAAGCCCTAAGTTTTTCCAGCTAGAACACAGTCCCTGAGTTAACTGCTCATTCTCAGGGGATCAGCCACTACCAACCCCAGGTGCCCCTGAACATGGGTCCTCACGAAGTGAGACTCACAATAACAATAGCTAATATTCCCACTTCCCAGCCATGTGACCCTAGGCAAGTTACTTAACCTCCCTGTCTCAGTTTTCTCATTGCTAAGATGGGGACCGTAGTTGTGCCCCACCATGGGACTGTTAGCAGACTCCGTGAATTAATACCTACCGAGAACCACACAGGGTTAGCTTTCATCATCACCAAGCACTACGCCATGCCAGGCCTGTTTCATGTACCACCTCATTTAATCTGCACCATGACCCTACGAGGTAGAAACTTTTATCATCGTTTCCACCTTACAGATGAGGAAACTGAGGCTCAGATGTTGACTTACCCAAGGTCACCCAGCTTGTAAGTAGCAAAGGCCAGATTGAACCCAGGCATCTGGCTCCAGGGCCTGCATTCTTTTCATCTTCATGTCATCGTCTCCTACTCTGTCTCCAGGCCCACCCCTGGGCAGACTCCACACCGTGGCTCGAGACCCTCACAGCCTCTGGGTGGGCTGGGAGCCCCCCAGCCCTCAGCCTCGGGGCTATGTCATTGAGTGGGGCCTCGGTTCCCCCAGCCCCAGCAGCAGCCCTAAGACCTGGAGGATGGAGCATAATGGAAGCATTGCAGGGACCCTGCTGCAGGGTGAGGCAGGCCTGGGGGGCTGGGCAGGTGGGCAGGGCCCGGGAGAGGGGGGGACATTTTACCTGGCTGACAGTAGGCAAGGGGCGAGCTGAACCACCCTAAAGAAGCAGATTCCCCAGTCTTTCCTGTTCTTTCACTGTTCTCATCTCACAAGCTCAGAATCAGGAAGTCCCTCTTGCAGTCTAACTGGATCCTCTGTTTCCAGCCCTGACTCTGCCCCCTTCCCAGCTCTCTCTTCCACTCTTTGCCCCTTACCCGCACCAAATGGTCTGAAGAAGAGACTGCAGAGGCCAGCCCTGCAGAATGGGGCCCAGGTTATCCCTGAAGTCTGAGGTTAGCCCCCGACCATCATCAGAGGCTAGCCCCTAACCAGGGTGCCCCTATTTTCTCTCTACAGAGAACATCAGGCCCTTTCAGCTCTACAAGATCACTGTGACCCCCCTGTACCAGGACACCAAAGGACCCTCCCAGCACATCTATGCTTACTCCCAAGAGATGGGTTCGTCAGCCACCAAGCCTTTTCTCAGAATCCTCTCCTCTCTCTCAAGGCCTGTCTAGGCCCCCAGAATCAGGAATACGAGGGAACATTTTCTTCCTCCCCTACCTCTGGCCCAGAAGTGGGTCTCTCCCAATCCTAAGATTACCTCTGGCTTACACTGGACCCCTGCAGCTGGAAAGAAGTCAGGTGGTGGGGTAATAGAAATTGGGCAGTGAGCACGGCAGAATTCAGGGAGCAAGTCTGGCAAAAACTGATCAGGTGCCACGTGTGATAGAAATTAAACTGAGGACCTGGCATAAACTTAGAGAGTCAGCGGCAGAAATCAAATAATGAGCCAGACAAAATCAGGCCTGGCAGAAATCAGGCAGCGTGGCTTTGGAGTCAAAGAGGAGCAGGTTCAAATCCCAGCTCAACCACTTACTAGCAGTCGGTGGGATTCAGGGAAAGTTCCTGGGATAATGAGGCTTGGACACGAGTCCCCCTGGATTCTCTTCTAGCACCCACCCCCACAAAGTGTCCCAGTTCTTGGGTCTGGGGAGCCACAAGAAGTCCAGCTGGGCTCTCCCCGCCGCCCCGCTCCCTGTCAGCTCCTGTACCTCTCTCTTCCGGCAGCCCCCTCCCATGGCCCAGAGCTGCATCTAAGGCACATTGGCAAGACTTGGGCCCAGTTGGAGTGGGTACCCGAGGCCCCTGAGCTGGGGAAGAGCCCCCTTACCCACTACACTATCTTCTGGACCAATGCTCAGGACCGGACCTTCTGTGAGTCTACGCTCAGTGCCCCACAGCCCCAGAAGGCCAGGGAGGGCGGGTTCAGAAGCCTTGGGGAGGCTCAGCAGCCAACCCAGACTCACCATTCTCCTCTCCTCCCAGCCACTGTCCTGAACGCCTCCTCCCATAGCTTTGTCCTCCGTGGCCTGGAGCCTTCCAGCTTGTACCATGTCCACCTCATGGCTGCCAGCCAGGCGTGGGCCACCAACAGTACAAGCCTCACCCTGATGACCTTGGCCCTAGGTAAGGGGAGAAGGGGGCTGGCAGGACAAGGCTGTTGGGAGGGTGCCTCACCCAAAGGATCTCCATTTTGCAAGTAGATAAGCCTTGCATGGATCCCCTGATTTGAGGGAGGAGACCCAGCCCAGCCCTTGGATCCCAGTCTGAGGCGGAGACCCCCCAGCCCAGCCCTTGGATCCCAGTCTGAGGCAGGAGACCCAGCCCAGCCCTTGGATCCCAGTCTGAGGCAGGAGACCCAGCCCTACCCTTGGATCCCAGTCTGAGGCGGAGACCCCCCAGCCCAGCCCTTGGATCCCAGTCTGAGGGAGGAAGCCCAGCCTCACCTACGTGCACTCTTGCCTCTTCTGGCTTTCCCCTCACTCTAGAGGAGTCTGAGCTGCACATCCTCCTGGGCCTCTTCGGCCTCCTGGTCTTGCTCAGCTGCTTCTGTGGGGCTGCCCAGCTCTGCTGCAGAGCCAGGTGAGTCCTTTTGAGAGACCTGACACCCAACTAACCCTGACTACAGGGAAGTGCAGACCTCAGTGAGCCGGTCTAGGCTCCTCTCAGCCTTGCCAGGCCTTAGGACCCAGGTCTGGGGGTCGGGCCCTCCACCTTCTCCTCTCTACATGAAGGGGTCGTCCCTTCAGCTGCTGGGAGTAGGTGGGAGAAAGGATGGAAAGATGGGAGGGCATGCCTGTCCTAGCCTTCACCTGCCCCCTTTTCCAGCAGGAAGAATCCCCTCTGGCCAAGTGTTCCAGACCCAGCCCACAGCAGCCTGGGTTCCTGGGTGCCTACCATCACAACGGAGGTGAGAACACTGGAGGGAGAGGGAAATGGGGCTGGGGGTTAGGCTCCCACCCCGGGCTCAAAGTGAAGGGATACCCCTCTGAGGATGAGTACTCAGGCCTTCCCATCACTTCACCTCTTTGGAGCAAAGCAGACCTGAGTGCGAATCCCTGCTCTACCATTCAAAACCTCAGTCACCTCACTGTGAAATGGGACTAATCCCACGCAGAAGCATTGGGGAAATTCACCAGGCTAAGTCTGAACAGCACATAACACGTGTCAGGAACATATGAGATGCTTTGCATCCTTTGAGTAACCCTTTGAGTTTCAGCAAAGAGCAGCAGGAAGTGGCTGGGGCAGATATCTGAAATGAACCAGGCCCTCACCCCACATCTTTATGTCCAGGATACCTTCCAGCTGCCCAGCCTTCGGGACTCCAGCATGCCACCCATCACCAAGATCACGGTGCTGGAGGAGGAAGAGAAGAAGACAGGACCCTGGGAGTCCAATGACAGCTCAGGGACCTGTGGCCTCCCCAGCCTGGTCCAGGCCTATGTGCTCCAGGGGGACCCAAGAGTACCTTGTACCCAGCCCCAGCCCCAGTCTGGCACCAGTGACCAGGTCCTTTACGTGCAGGTGCTGGGCAGCCCCACAGGCCCACGGCCTGGGCACTACCTCCGCTGCGACTCCACTCAGCCCCTCTTGGGGGGCCTCAGCCCCAGCCCCAAGTCCTATGAGAACCTCTGGTTCCAGACCAGCCCCCTGGGGACCCCAGAGCCCCTAGTCCCAAATCCGGAGGATGACTGTATCTTTGAGCCACTGCTTGACTTCCCTCTCCTGCAGGGGCTCCGGGTCAGTGGGGTGGAGGGTCTCGGGGGCTTCTAGGGCTTCCTAGAACTCCCCACCTGGGCCTGCTTCTTGATAAGCCTGGGCTATCCAGAGAAGAGGAGGTCAGTAAGCCCTTCACTAAAAATACCCCAGCCCCAGGAAAGGCAGAAAGTCTCCCAGTGTCCCCCTATCTCTGGCCCCTAGCATCCCTCCCCCATCCCCCCAATTTCCATGGGCTGGGCCTCCCACTTCAAAGGCCAGAGAATGTTTTTTCAAGCCCTGCCCACTAGCTTTTTGTACTTGTTTCCTATCATTTCAGTCTCTTAAACTGGTTTATGGTCTGATTTGGTTTGGCTTGGTTTTCAGAAACTCTTGAGTGTGCCTGAATCTCTGTTCTTTTTCTTTTCAGAGCCCTAGAAATCGGGGGGAGGGGGGCTTTACTCCTTAGAAGCATTCATTTATTTATTCTTTCCTTAATTCCTTCATTCAGCCAGCCCTCACCTAGCATCTAGGCCCTGTGCTGGCAGCGGGGGTTCCAAAATGACTAGGCTCAGTCCATCCTCAAAGAGTTCCCATTCTAGGGACTTCCCTGGCAGTCGAGTGGTTGGGACACCACGCTTCCACTGCAGGGGGCATAGGTTCAATCCCTGGTGGGGGAACTAAGATCCCGCATGCTGCACGGCAAGACCAGAAAAAAAAAAAAAAAAAAAGAGTTCCCATTCTAGTGATGGAGACTTGAGAAATGACCATTAGGGCACGATGGCCAGGGTTACCGAGGGAGTCACAGAGAACTGTGGGACATGGGGAACAGACCTCAGAAAAGAGTAGCCCCTGTTGCAGAAATGTAATTAAAAACAAAATCTCCTGCCAACCTAGAAAACCTCTCCACAAGGGTAGAAGAGGAAGAAAACTTTGTTTTAATTGGATGAGAATTAAACCAGAATGTCACAGGCAATCAGCTCAAGAGTTTGCAAAGATGAAGAGAAATTGTATCTGTTTACACAGCCAAGCAGATACAACTCATTGCATACATTTTCTCAGGATAATCACTAGTCCTCAAGCAAGAGGACTTGACAGCACTATTTGTCACACAGGGGTCATCCTAAATTCAGCTGGGAAATGGGGTAGCCACCTGGGTTTGCTAATTGCGATTAACCAAAGGAAAAATAAATTTCTCATATCTTTATGAGAGGAGGGAGGTTTGCAACTTGGAGCTGGGCACCTGCTGAAGTTAGGCTCCTACCCTCCAGCAGAAACTGGGAGACAGGGGCTCTATCTTTCTTAATGATTATATTTCAAAGAGCCGGCTCCCAGGTCCTTGAGAAACACATTCCTGGGTTGTAAAACCGGCAAGAGGCTTATTTGGCTTTTTAAAAGGTTTACATACATCTCAAAAGGGCAGAGAAAGAACTCACAGTTACGGGTATTCTAAAGTAAATGCTCTAAGAAAAGCAAGGGGAAGAAGAGTCTTTCCCTTTTTCGCACCAGGGAAAATTAAGATTTATTTTTCCTACTTTTAATTGGCATTTGTCCTTACACCCCTCATTTCACAAATATCAAAGCTAGTATTTCTTAAATACTTACTATATTCCGGGTGCTTTGCACACAACTGCCTCAGTTAATCCTCTAACAACCTAAAAGATAGATACTGTTATTACCACTCCCATTTCATGGTTGAGTAAGCACACTGTGGCCCAGAAAGGTTGAGCGACTTGCACACAGAATCACACAGCCAGTAAACGGCTATTCCAGCCCAGGGCTGTCCAAAATCAGCGACCTTAATCACCACGCTGCAACACTGCCAGAGAAGAGGCTGAAACCTAGTAGTTCTTACAGGGGTCCATCCTGCACTCTGGAGGGAGAGGGGGTGGAAATACTAGGTTGGGGGCAGAAGACACGACAGGCCCCAGGGAAGCCCCCAAGGTAATCGGGGCCCAAGGTCAGGTACATGGAGTAGGATTAAGGGCGGGAGGCATGCTCAAGAAAACGTGGCATCTTAAGAATTTATACAGCACCGCACGCCACTAACGATGTCAGGCAACGACCAAGCTCCCTCAATCTCGCGCTACAGCTAACCAGACCTCTCCCCTCGACCCAACTTCGCGTCATCACTGAGTCCGGCCTGCCAATCCATCATCTCGGTCCTCATCTGCTCATCCGGTCTCGCAGCTGCACTCGATTGGTCGAGCCTGAGCCAACATGGCGGCGCCCTATAACCAAGTCCGTACCGCGAAAGCGACGGCGGCCGTGGGGCGGGTCCCTCGGGGGTCAGAAGTCACCATGCTGAGGGCGGCGTGGAGGGCGCTGAGTTCGATTCGGACCCAGGCAGTGACCCAGGCCCCAGTCCTCGGGCTGCCGGGCGGAGGGTGTGCCAAGCTTCTCTCCGTCCAGCGGGACCTTCCCTCACGTCTTGGAGGTGAGTAGCTGAGAAGCCGGACAGCGGAAGTAGGGAAATGGGGTTCGGCGGAGATAGAGGGTACGCGGGAAGAGGTTAGGGGGGAGGGGGGCGGAGTGTAGCGGCAGAAGAAAGAGTGGTGGGTGGGGAAGAAGTAAGGCGCGGTGGGAGAGACATGGGGTGTTCGGGGTGCGGAAGAAATGGGACTGTGGTTCTCGCAGAGGGGCCAAGACCTTGGAAGAAGGGTAACGCGAGGGCCATAGACGAGAATCGAGGCTGGAGTGTTGAAGGAGAATGTCCTCAGCCCCCTCTTTTTTGTGTAGGTCTCATCCTCCGGGCCGCCCGCGGATATGCCACCCAGAAACCAGGTAGGAGCTCTTGGGTGGGATTTGGGGCGGAAGAGAGATTAGATTGCCTGGAAAGCTTGGGGTGGCCAAGGGGACAGAGGTGTCTACGTGGAGCCACTGGAGGGGAGGGGGGTGCGGGGGACAGGGGTGGGCCGGAGGTCGTGCGAAGAAGCCCACGTCCACCTTATGACAAAGCCGTGGGCCTGGAGCCTGCATGAAGGGCAAGAGGAGGGGAGGTGGAGGGTGGGATATAGCGCTTCGTGGCCGCCCTTCCGAGGGGGAGGGCCTGGTTTCCCATTCCCAGGCAGTCTGCATAGCTGTTCGGATCTCTTACTAAATCTTAGTGTTATTTAGTTAGTACTATTTGCATAGCGGCAGAGCAGGGGCTGACTGGAGAAGACAAATTGGTATCTCCCATGCCTCTCCCTCACCTACACGCACACACCAAGGCTGAGGGTCTCCTGTGATCTCTATTTGGTGTCTACAATTCAGGCATCTTAAAGTTCAGGGTCCCTCCTCAAGCCCCTTATTTCATTCATGCAGTCAGCCAGCGAGCATTAGTTGGGTGTCTGTTCTGTGCTGGGCCGCAGACCAGACGTGGGGGATTCAAAGGGAGTCGACCTCAGTCCGTCCACAGGAGCACCCATCCTAGCGGGACGTCTGATAACTGTAGAGCCAGACAGGTGTGTGAGAAGTGCACGCACAGTACAGGGTCTTGGGAAAGGCCACCTACTCCCAGCATGAAATACCAAGGCAGAGGCCCACAGGATTTGCAGAGGAGAAACTGAGCCCGGGGTTACCCAGTGCCTTGCTTGAGACCGTGGATGTCTCTGACAAAGTTGGTGAGAAGAACCAAGTCCGGGAGGATGGGCAGTGAGAGTTGACCCTGGGTGTTTTCCATCCCTCCACTCGACAGTCCAGCCCAGCCGTGAAGATGACCCACCCCCTTCTATGCTGCTCAAGGACTACCAGGACATCCCTGGAATTGAGAAGTAAGCAGGAAGAAATCTCTTTGATGAGGCAGGGGGCCCTGGGAGGATTGGCAAGAAGGGGGCTTCGAGGTAGATGCTTGATGTATCTGCAGCTTGACTATGGAACAGGGCAGAGAGCTCTAGAAGCCCAGGCATGGTGAGGATGAGTGGGCAGCAGGGGCAGATGGAGCACACCTGCTTGCCGTTTTGGTGCTCTGGGTAAAGAACCTCTACCATGAGATACCAAGGAGGCACCATGCCTCACGGGTGTTTGTAGAAATCTTTCATCTCTTGATCCTGTGAGGGAAGAAACAGTGTCCCCATTTTGTAGATTGTCAGACTGCCCGTGTCATACAGCTCCTAAGGGGCAGGGCTGGAGTTTGAATCCAGGGCTGAAAGACACCAAAACCAGGATCCTCTATTCAGCCCCTGTCCTGTGCAGTGGGAGCTGGACCGTCCCTCCAGTCCCTCCCACTGTGCAGTGTGACATGAGAAAGAAACAATGATTGTAGAATTGAAGTGTCTCAAGACAGATTGAACCATATTCCAGCTAAAATGGAAATCCTCTTTTTGCTCCTGCTGTGACAAGCCTGAAACACTTGAGCTGACAGCCCCAATTTTCTGTAGTTATCACATCATTCCATGTTCTCAGTCCAGCAAATCAGATCCGTGCTGACTTTGAATCCCTGAGAAATAGCACCCCACTTCCAGAGAGACTCATGTTGTAAAAGAAATTTTCACTCATCCTTGGTTTTCAAACTAAAATGAAAACAGCATTGCTCCCCTTCCTTCTTCCCACCCACCACCCCCGCCGACACCTGTCTCTCATTGCTGTGGTTTTTCCACAGGGTTGATGATGTCGTGAAAAAACTGTTATCTTTGGAAATGGCCAACCAGGTGAGTGGCCTTTGCCAAGCCTTGGCCTCTCTCAGTCCTCTCCTCTGAGATTCCCTCCTACCCTGGTAACACCTCCCAGCCCATGCTTCTCAAGTCACAGCACTTATCCCACTCTCATTCTTTATCCACTTGTCAAAACCCCCAGACTGAGCACCTCCAAGGCCAGGACAGTCTTGTTTCCCATTATACCCTTAGCACCTGACAAACAGTAGGTAAAAATAAAGATCTAATGCCTGAATGAGTGAGCACGGTTTGGGGACATTCGTCCAACATTCTTCTGTCAGTGGCATTGGCCTTGGGCTCACCTAGATGTGAACCACCATGTGATTGGCCAGAGGCCATACCCTGATGAGCAGAGTAAAGTCACGCCCTGAGCCTTATGGCCTAGTTGCTATGACTGTGGCCCTGGCCCTGGAGGTATAAGGGCTAGTTCTTACAGGGTGGCAGACCTCACAGATGCTCGGTCTCTGTCTTCAACAGAAAGAGAAGCTAAAAATCAAGAAAGAGCAGCTGATGAACAAGGTCGTGGAAAACCCTAAGGACACCGGCTCCCTGGAGGCTCGAAGTTGGTCAGGGGACCCTGGGGGAGTCAGGGTGCAGGGGAGTCTGCTAGCTGGTACTTGATCCAGGCCCCTCACCTGCAGATACGCTGGTATTAGATGTGGCTTGGTAAAGGGAGAGACGGGAAGGACCAAGGACAGTGAAAACTGGACTCTATCCGTGATGCTGTAGTCAGCGCCCAGGTCCTGCCACGTACCTCTGTATGAGCTCAGGCCAAGCTCCTCAGGAACCAGAGCTTGGCTCTCTCTCCACTCTGCAGCTGAGGTGGTGTGAAAGGGCATGGGGTCAGGGCCAGCGTTCCCACTGCACTCTCTGCAGTGCTCCCAGAGCTCAGTGTGTGTACGGCAAGGGCCTGCTGTAGTGACAGCCTCTCCTTGGGGCCACCTTCTGCTTTTGCCTTTGCAATATAGGTTTGAGTTAAACAAGAGGATAGCTGAGGGAAGGATATTCTGGGGCTTTAGGAGATGAGTGGGAGCTGATAATTCTGAAAACTCATTAATGAAAACACAGAGATAAGGATGGCAGCTGGAAGAGGCAAGGAGGAGACCCTTGACAGTTTTGGGATCTTAAATTATTGCATTGGTGAGGACCTCCAGGGCAGTATTGAATCATAAACCATGATAGCAGCCATCCCAGACTAATTCCTGAATTTAACAGGAATCCTCTAAAGTTTTACCATTAAGAACGCTAATTTGGGATTTGGAGTTTGGGGATGATACCTTCATAAGATTAAGGAACTTCCCTTCCTTATGCTTTGCTTTCTAAAGGAAGGATAATCCAAAGTCTTTTGAGATCTTGAAGTTCAGAGTGCTCTGGGAGTGACAGAGAGGTGTACAAGAGCTTTGGTGATTGTTATTCCTTGAGGTCTTTTTTTAAAAATTTATTTTATTTTATTTATTTTATTCTTGGCTATGTTGGGTCTTCGTTGCTGCACGTGGGCTTTTCTCTGGTTGTGGTGAGCGGGGGCTACTCTTCGTTGCGGTGCACGGGCTTCTCATTGTGGTGGCTTCCCTCTTTTGCAGAGCACGGGCTCTAGGCATGCAGGCTTCAGTAGTTGTGGCACACAGGCTCAGTAGTTGTGGCGCGCGGGCTTAGTTGGTCCGCGGCATGTGGGATCTTCCCGGACCAGGGCTCGAACCCGTGTCCCCTGCATCGGCAGGCAGATTCTCAACCACTGTGCCACCAGGGAAGCCCTTCCTTGAGGTCTTAAAACATAACCAAGGTCTGGCTCTTCCTTCCTCTGTGCCCGGCTCTCATCCTCTGTGGTTTGTGGTTTCAGTTGTTGCCTTGACTGTCAAGATCCACAGTTATGAAGAACACATGCAGAAACATCGAAAGGTAACCCTTGGGCCTCACTCACAGCTAGCTGGGGGAGAAGAGCCTGAGCACTGATGGGCTCTGGGTCCAGAGAAACAGCTTGAGAAGCCAGGCGGCTAGAGCAGCAGAGCACCCACCCCTCAGCTGCGGTGGGAAGCACACTTCCCTTCCACCTCCAGGGGTGAAATGGGAGCCTTACAGGTCAGTGCTGAGTGTCACTAATGGTCAAGAACACAAACTTCAGAGCAAGGGCACAGCGTGTGGCACATAGTGGGCGCTCAATAAATAGTTGTTGAATGCGTGCATGGAGTCAGATTGCCCCAAGTTCAAATCCCAGCTCTGCCACTGCCACTTAACTGGCTGTGTGGCCCTGGGGAAGTTACATGTCGAAGCCTCAATTCTCCTGTCTGTCAAACGGGGATCATAATTGTACCCGCCGACAGGATTACAAGGACTCCCTGAAGTAATGGCAGCCAACATGACACGTATAAAGTATTTAGGCCTCATGCTAAATACTTTACATGCATCAGTTCATTTAACCCTTATACTTGTCTTTGTATCCCATTGTACAGAAGAATGAGCTAGGCTGGCGTCATTAAGTTACCCCTCCAGGCACAGGCACACCACTAGGAAATGATGTGCTAGGACTTGAAACTTGGTGATCTTGCTCCAGGGCCCACATTCCTAACCATTCTGCTGGATCTCAGCACAGTGTCGGACACAGAGCTGCTATAATTAGGCAATTGCTGGTATTTTTAATAAACACACAGTTGTGAACACTGACTGGCCCAGCTCCACACCTAGCACCTCAGTGTTCCCTGAAGCTAGTTGAGCTGTTCCTTGGAGATCAGAGTTGGAGTATGGAATGCCAGCCCCACTGAGGGAGCAGTGCCTGGCTGAGGGCAGGGGTTTTCCTAAGCCTTCCCTCCTCTCCACCCCAGCTGATAGTTTGCTGAGCTGTGCAGAGGCTGAGTGGGTGGTACAGGGGAAAGAGCATGAGATGTGGAGTCAGACCACTAGACCTGGATTCAAGACCTGACCTAACACAAGGTCCCGACCCAGCAGTTCTAGAACCTTTAATGAATCAGTTAACATCTTTGAGCCTTTATTTTCCCATCTGTAAAATGGGAATAACAGTAACACTACCTACCTCAGAGTTGCACTAATATTTGCCTAAGATTGTGGGGAAGTTTCATTACCAGGGTAAAATGACCATCCTTTGTTACTGTGAAGTGGCACACCACTTATTTACATAATACTCAAAGTAATACCAACTCTCATACAGGACAAAGCCCACAAGCGCTATCTGCTGATGAGCATTGACCAGAGGAAAAAGATGCTCAAAAACCTCCGCAAGACCAACTATCCTGTCTTTGAGAAGACATGCAGGGAGCTGGGGATTGAGTACACCTTTCCCCCTCTGTACTACCGAAAAGCCCACCGCCGCTGGGTGACCAAGAAGGCTCTGTGCATTCGGGTACGAGTCGGGACTGCTGCTTTGGTTGGCCCCACTCCAGGACCGTGGCGGGGAGAGCAGAAGGGAGGGGTCGTCTGTTTCTGAGCAAGGCGTGGAGCTGGCCCCGAGGCTTTGAGGTGGCTCCCAGGGCACGAAGCCCATAGAGAAAGGCTAGGGTGACCATCTGGGGGAGTCACTTCCCACCCCAGGTGCTCGGAGTCTGAGGTTTTGCATAGCATTACAACGTTTTTTCCTGCCCTCTCTCATCCCCAGGTTTTCCAAGAGGCTCAAAAGCTGAAGAAGCAAAAAAGGGCCTTAAAAGCTGCAGCTGCAGCAGCCCAGAAACAAGGCCAGAAGAACCCAGAGAGCCCTTCCAAGACTGGACCAGAGGCAATCAAAGAAAACCAATAAATGTTAAAATTATGTCTTGCTGCCTTAAAGAATAACAGTAGAGAAGGTGGGGCTCTTAGTGGCCTGAGGATGAGGAAGAATTCATTCCATCATGCAACTCGGGGGTCCCGGGGATATCTGAGGCAGAGTCCCTGCCCTCACACGCCACGGGACGCATTCTCATAACACACCTCACACACACTCACAGAAACAACCCCCTGTCCTCCAGGGGGCCATTCAGTGGAGGCAAGACTGAGCACACAGCAGCACAGAGGAAGCGTGAGGAGGCCAGCATAGGAACTGCCTTCTAGACGGGGCCGTATAGGATGAGTGGAAGTTCACTGGGCAGAAATGGGGAGCGAGGGCATCCCGGGCAGAAGGAATTGCAGGTGCAAAGGCAAAGAAGTGTACAGGTGCGTGCTGCATTCAGCAGCAGAACTGGACATACAGCTTGACAGGTAAGCTGAAGCTGGGATATGAGAGGTTTCATCTGCTGGCTAAGGAGACTGTACACGGTCCTCTACGGAGAGGGGAGACAGTTATGGTTTGAAAACCAAAGGCGTGATGATGGCAACAAGGCTGTTTGATAGTTAAGCAGCATCAGTGTGGAGGTGGATGGGAGGGGGAGAGATCAGAGCGATTGATTGATTGGGGGGCAGGGGTTTTGGTGTTCAGATTGAGAATCTGGTAAAAGCTACAGGTCCTGTCCCTAAAACTGCACATGTACATAACATTGCTTATAAATTCTGGGGTGTCATGCATAAGCCCTTCCCCACAAAGCCCACCCACTTACACCAAGTTAGGTGCCAAGGCCTTGAAGCCTGAGTATGCTTAGCATGTTTGAAGAACCCAAAGAAGACAGTGTGTCCAAAATGAGTGAGCAAAGAGAAGAGTAGGAGGTCCGAGAAGCAAGCAGAAACCAGGTAATATGGAGCTTGTGGGGTGTATTAGTCTGTTCAGGCTGCCATCTTAAAATACCATACACTGGGACTTCCCTGGTGGTCCAGTGGTTAAGACTGCACTCCCCATGCAGGGGGCCTGGGTTCAATCCCTGGTCAGGGAACTAGATCCTGCATGCTGCACCTAAGAGCCCGCATGCCACAACTAAAAGATCCAGTGTGCCACAACTAAGATACAGTGCAGTCAAATAAATAAAATACCATAAACTGAGCGGCTTATATGACAAATTTATTTTCTCACAGTTCTAGAGCCTAGGAATTCCAAGATAAGGTGCTGGTCTATTTGGTTTCTGATGAGGAATCTCTTCCTGGCTTGCAGATGGCTGCCTCCTGACTATGTCCTCACATGTGGAAGGAGGGGAGAGACGGGGAGAGAGAGTGAATCTCTTCCTCTTATAAGGGCATTAATCCCATAATGAGGGCTCTACCCTCGCGACCTAATTCTCATGATCTCCCAAAGACCCCCAAATACCATCACATTGAGGGTTAGGGCTTCAACATTTGAATTTGGGAAGGACAAATATTCAGTCCATATCACTGTGGGGAAGACCTTAGACTTCATTCTGAGTGAGAAGGGAAGCCAGAATTTATAAGCAATGTTTTGTACGTGTGCAATTTTAGGGACAGGACTTGTAGCTTTCATCAGATTCTCAATCTGAACACCAATACCCCTGCCATTGAGGAAAGCCGGAAAGGAAGGAAGGTGTGTTAAAGTGATGTCCAAAGAGCAGCTGGGGACAGGTTTGGGAGTTATGTTTAAAGTGACCCAAGCCATGGGTGAGTGAAATTGCCCAGGGAGGGAATGTAAACAAAGAAGAAAGGACCATGTCTGGATGGGAAGAATGATCTCTGAGGGCGTAGCCTGAGTCACGAGGAGTAGCTGAGGTTAAGGGGAAGGTGAAGTGAGGGTGCAACAGAGGGCCCAGGATCCTGCAGAATCAGAAGTGAGATGAGAGGGTCAGAACTGAAGATGGGCTGCTCAAATACCACCTCAGGAACAAGAGGGAAGGCCTTTTATGGGGCAGGACTCACAGCTACTTAAGAGGTATTGTGTGGAGGGCCAGGTGCCGACATGTAAGGGGGCTAGTGGAAAGAAGGCAAGAAAAGGAACACGTTTGCACATTTGTGGAACAGGCCCTTCGGGAAAGGCATTGTTTTAAGTGCTGCGTTAGGCACATTAACTCATTTAATCTTTAAAGCTGCCTTTACCTATTTGCCCCCCCTCACCATACTGGCATAATTATCCTCATTTTACCGTGAGAGAATTAAGGCTCAGAGAGGTTAGGTAATTTGTCCAAATTCACACAGCTGGTTAGGGGCAGGCAAGGATTCAAACCCACATCTGTCTTGACTCCAAAGCCTATGCTCTGTTCATTATTATCACACAGCCCAGGGCAAAAAGTGGTCTGAGAAGCTCTGGTAATTACACTGTAGCAAACTCAAAAACCTTTAGCAACCAGGCAGATAGCATAATGCATGAAGGCCAGGTGTAAGATAATGATGCTAAGCTGCTTGTTAAATTCCCATCCTAGTTATATTCCCTTTTGTGCACAGACCAGGCAAGATCAAATCAAAGCCCTGGGCTGCCGGCTTTCAACTACTGTATAGTATACAATGCTGAGATGTCAGTTAAGGACCAAAAAGTCTTCATGGTGAAGCAGTTTCAGTAGAGTGGGGGGAGCTGAATCCAGTGGTAGTGAGGTGGGGAATGAGGATGTTATGGAAATTCAGGTTGTGAGTGTAGACTACTCTTTTTTTTTGGCTGTGTTGGGTCTTCATTGCTGCATGCGTGCAGGCTTTCTCTAGTTGCGGAGAGTGGGGGCTACTCTTCGTTGCGGTGCACGGGCTTCTCATTGCAGTGGCTTCTCGTTGCAGAGCACGGGCTCTAGGCACACGGGCTTCAGTAGTTGCGGCATGCAGGCTCAGTACTTGCGGCGCGCGGGCCCTAGAGCGCAGGCTCAGTAGTTGTGGCACACGGGCTTAGTTGCTCCGTGGCATGTGGGATCTTCCCGGACCAGGGCTCGAACCCGTGTCTCCTGCATTGACAGGCGGATTCTTAACCACTGCGCCACAAGGGAAGTCCCTAGACTACTCTTTTTAAAACTCGGCTTTGAAGCCGCCGCAATGAGAAGCCCGTGCACCGCAACTAGAGAAAAGCCCGCGCGCAGCAACGAAGACCCAATGCAGCCAAAAATAATTAATTTTTTTTTTAACTCGGCTTTAAAAGGAAGGAACGTAGACTCGAGAAGGTGTGGGAAGGACTTGAGCTTGGTATATGTTAAGGGAGGACCTTCCAGTGGTGGATGTGGTTATGAGGAAGAGGAGGTGATGCTCCAAAGAGGGGACGACGCTAATGAGCTGACTTCAGCTGGATTGGAGGGTTATTAAGGCAGTGCAGAAGAAGTCTCTGGAAAGGCAGTTAGAGCCAGAGTGGACAGCCTTGAATGCCATGCAAAGGCATTTCACCTGTGATCTGCCAAACAGTAGAGAGCCACTGAAGGGATGTCATACTGAAAGTGGTGTCTTCTGAAATTTAGCCTAGCAGCCAGGCCCGTGGAGAAGAAAAGAGAGCAATTAATATGGAGAAACAGTAATGCAGATAGAAAGAAATGAAGAGGTAAATTTTAGAAAGATTGGTGGAAAAAAAATTGGTGGAAAAAGCAGAATTGGTGACATAAGAGGACCAGGGGGAAGGAGTTGGAAACCAAGGCTAAGGTTTCAAGTCTGATTGGCTGGAGGGGAAGATGATGAGCAGGTCATAGAAGTATTGAAATTTACAGAAATGGTTGCTCATCAAAGTAAAAATGTGCAACAGGTGATGAGAAGGTGACCCTGGAGCTCAAGATGGGGGTAAAGTATGTGGTCACTGCCCTCAAAGCAGAGAATTGGATGCCAGGCCTGCTTAACAGCGTGGGGGATAGATTCGGAGAGCCCCCAGCACGCGTCTTCAGAGAGCGGGACAGACGTGAACAGGCCTGATTTGCTTCCCGGTGTATGAAACAGGAGGGGCTACACTCCAAGTAGCTTTTAGGGAGGAAATGCAGATAATTCAAGGACTTCTGGTCCTTCCCCCGCCTAAAAGTCAGTTACCATTTTATTGAGTGCTTTCGTGGCATTTTGTGATCGCAATAACTCCTCTCTGCAACCCTGGGAGGTGGGTGTCCCCTCCATTTTCCTATGAGGAAGCCCAGGCTCAAAACACCTGCCCCAAGTCAAACAGCGAGGAAACTGCAGAGCTGGGATTAAAACCCAGGTCTGTCTGCCCGGAGTCTGCTCTAAAGCAGTTTTGCTTGGGTTTTCCTGGTTCAGGGGCACGTGGGCACGTGGGCACGTGGGCACGTGAGCACGCGGCCCGGCGGGGTGAGGGTGACTGCGTGAAAGAAGCCGGGCCGCCAGCCCTGCCGGGTACTCACCCATCCGTCGGGGCTCAAGAAACTCAAAACCCGCGCTCCAGGACTAAGGCCCACGCCGCTCCCACCTCCGGCTCGGACCAATCTACCCGGTAGGTCTTCGCCGCCCCGCCCAATACGCGTCCGCCCCCGGGCGCCTCCCAACAAGCGGCCTGTTGATTGGCTCTTCTTTGCCGTCCGCCGTGTTGCCCAGCAACCGGGCTTCGAGGATGCGTCTGACGGGCCTCCAGGCCTCTGGCTATCAAACCTCCGGGCTCTGTACCAGCTGCGCTCGCTTCCGGCACCATGTCGGTGCGGACGCTACCGCTGCTCTTCTTGAACCTGGGTGGGGAGATGCTTTACATCCTGGATCAGCGGCTGCGAGCCCAGAACATCCCGGGAGACAAGGCCCAAAAAGGTGAGAGGAACCAGGCCCGCACAGCCAGCCCCCGCCCCCGCTCTCGCAGCCAGAGCTCCCCAGCCAGGCCCCTTTACAGACTGACCAACACCCCTGCACCCTGCTCTCTCGTAGCCAGGGACCTCTTTCACAACCCACAGCCCCATCCAGGCAGAGCCCCTCATGAGCAAAGTCCCCAAAAGATCATTTCACCACAGAGGGATTTAATACCCCCGTTGGATATTATTAGGGAACCTGACACACACACCCCCGCCATTTACTCATCCCCTTAAATTGGAGATGATTTCCCAATCTCTCTTGACAACCGGTCCCTCCCAAATGTGGGAGTCCCAGTGGCCCACCACCTGGCGACGCACTCTGCTAGTCCGAGCATCCTCTTTCCCCCCAGGGAAGCTTCTGAGCCTCCATTCCTCTGTGTGGTAGCCTCCTTCATAAACTGGAGGCCAGTCTTGCTAACTTCAGAAGCTATTTCTCGAAAGGTGAGGTTCTGAAGTAACATAGATAAATAAGAAGATAGAAGACAAGTTGTAAATCTTTTCCCTTCACAATTGTTTGGAGAGAATGCAATTGTGGAAGTAATGATATGAGAGCTTCTAAAGTGCAAAATGTGCCTCCCATGCACAGCACATCTAACCCCAGAGGAATGGCCACCCAGAACTCTCTGCCACCCCTTTTCTCTCCCTTTTCCCCCCTCTTCTCAACCAACAACTGTTTTCACCAAGTTTCCTGGATTAACTATGAAGGAGATATTATATTTCAAGGTAGAGGAAGAAAAGTTGGTATAAAGGTAACTGACATAGCTGCTGGTTAAAACATTTATTCTCTCCAACAGTCTCTGTATGCTCCATTGATGTTAAACATACAAATTCAGATGTTAAGCATACATATTCATATATTCACTACTGTATCTGTGCAACTGAGTCCAAGTCCATGCATAAAGAGATAAAAGAACTCCCTATAGCATACCTCCTCCATTCATTCTGTACACTGCTGCCAATGAGTTTTCTAAACTGCAAATCCATCCATACTTCCTGCTACTTGAAACCCTTTGTCAGCTTTCCACTGCTGTCTGGATGGAGGCCAAGTCCTTGGCAGGACATTTCAGGGCCCTTCCTGATCTGACCTCTGTCCACCTCTGCAGTCCCACCTTTCACCACTGCCTGCCTCCTACTGCTTGTAGGTCTCCATTTAAAGCATGTTCATTCGTGTTTGCATGCTAGTAATTCCCATTCTACCCCACACCTCTCATTTCCATGCTAGTTATTCCCTTGCATCCTGCATTATTCAGCTTAAGAACCATCTCCCTCTCATCTCTGCATGGGAAAGGGCCTGTGCATACTCCCATAGCACCCCAGTGTGTCCCTCTCCACCTTATCGCTGGCCACATTATACTGAAATGGTCTGTATATGCGTCTGTCTCCCCCATGTGATTGTCTTATTCATCTTTGTATTCCAGCACCTAGCATAATGCCTACAACAGAATAAATCAGTGCTCAGTAAATGTTTGTTGAACTGCTGTTTTGTATGACATTGCCGTTTCTTCCTCAAGAGGGTTCTGTTTTCCTTGGCACTATGTTATGTGATTTCTTCTGGGCTATTGGCACTAGTGAGCTGACAGGTAGTTCTTGGACTGGTAGTCTGCATCTTGGAAGGCAGTGTAAATTAGCAGTTAAGAGCATGCTCTCTGGAGTCATACAGATATGGGTCCCAATTCCAGTTTTGCCATTTAACTAGTTGTGTGACCTTGGAGTGTAACCTCTATAAGCCTGTTTCTTTCTCCATAAAAGGGGAATAATAATATGCACCTTACAATGAATTTGTAACGATCGAATGAGGTCATGTATTTAACACGTTTAACCCAATGAGTAGCAGGTGCAGGTCTTTCAGGAGGCAGTCTGGGCAAGACCCTGTGAACACTAGGGGACTGGCTTCCTTTGTGTTCAGGAGCTGCAGTCCTTCTGGGTTTGCTAGATACAGCTTCAGGGAGTTTCAGCCACCTTTCGTAATTCACCTTCACACACTCATTCCTTCCACAGTTGGGTTGAGTGTCAGATGCCATGTGAGATGCTGGGTGGAGCCTGATGCAGCCCTTCTGCACATTCACTGGAAGTAGGGCTTTTGATCAGTCTGTCCAGTAACTGATTCTAAACCTGGGGGAATATGTCTTCCTAATACAACAACAACAAACATTTTGTAAATTTATTTATTTTATTTATTTTATTTTTTTGACTGCATTGGGGCTTCGTTGCTGCACGTGGGCTTTCTCTAGTTGCGGCGAGCGGGGGCTACTCTTCATTGCAGTGCGCGGGCTTCTCATTGCGGAGCACGGGCTCTAGGTGCGTGGGCTCAGTAGTTGTGGCACGTGGGCTCAGTAGGTGTGTCTCGCGGGCTCTAGAGTACAGGCTCAGTAGTTGCGGTGCACAGGCTCAGTTACTCCGCGGCATGTGAGATCTTCCCAGACCAGGGCTCGAACCGGTGTCCCCTGCATTGGCAGGCAGATTCTTAACCACTGCGCCACCAGGGAAGCCCCAACAAACATTTATTAAGCACTTACCATGTACCATAGATGTCTCTGAACACCTTAGTCCCCACAACTATCTTATCATATAGGTAATACTCCTGTCCCCATTTTACAGAGGGAGAAAGTAGGCTAATTTGCCCAGGGTTACATAGCTGGTAAGAGGAAGAGTAAAGGATTTGAACCCAGGTCATCAGACTCCAGAGTTCATACTCTTCACCCGTATCCTTAACTGCTGCCCTGTACTTCCATACCCGAGGGGACTGTGTCAGAATCTTTGTGGGGGGAGTGGGGTGGGGAGGGGACTGGAAGATTGGGAGGAGTCAGAGAGGTTTGAAGAAAAACCCAGTATAACCACTGATTTTATAAAAGAAATGACAGAAAGTAGTTGGTTGATGAGGACCTGCAGAAGACAGAGCAAGAAAGCAGGGCAGAGAGTGCGGGATTCAAAACATCGAGAAACGCTCATCTCTTCCACCACTTAGAGTTGGTGTAGCTGCAGGAGCAGGGGCCTCTGTGACAAATGCCCCTGCACAGAGGCCTATAAAGCACCAGACACAGTAAACTAGTCCTCATTGAAGCTTTGAATGGAAATCGTATTTCTTCTAGATGTTTTCACTGCCTTATACAACTAATTGGTCTCCTGGAGGCCATCCTGCTCCCACAAGACCAGTACAGATCTTGCAGTTTTTCTCCACAGTGCAGCCTCTAGTTTAGCATTCAACAGAAAGGAAGTGCTCTCTCTGTGGGGCAACTTTTGAGTGTTGCATATTGAATGTGGTCCCATGTTTAAGCAACTGTGAGAATAATAAAAGCTGCCTTTGCCTCACTCCCACCCTCTTAAAGATACTCATCAGTAAGACCCTCTTACATTTTGTCTACGGTCCTCAGTTGACAAGGGGAAACTGAGGCATGGAGCCATTAAGTGATTTTCCCAAGATGCGCAGATCACAGTGTAGTACTGAGCAACCAAATGCTGTGAGGTTCTGTTTTTATGTTTCTAGTTCCAATTTAACAGGCAGCTCTGGATATCCTTGGGCCTACCTCCCACTCAAAATATAAGTAAAGTGGAATTGTCACAAACAAGTCATCTGGAGAAATAATAGAAAAACAGGGCATCCTTTACCTTCCCCGGATCCTCAGGAGGAAAGGGGCCAGGAGCACACAGCACGACAGAGACCTCTGCTGGAGCTGATTGTCACTGCCTGCAGGCATGCCTGGTAGCCCTGGGCATGTGTTCGCCAGCTCTGTTTTGTCAGCAGCAGGTAATCACTGTCCCTTAGGGTAGGTGAGCCCCTCTGTTCCCAAACACACCTTCAAGAGGGTTGCAGCTGTATCTCTCTGAATTCCCACAAGCCTATCAGGCAAGACCGCCTGTAAAATAAATGCCACAAAATGATAGAAGATGCGGACATTATGCCAAAGAAGCCAGCATCTGCTTTAAGAAGGCCAGACTCTTGGTGCTGCTTCCCCAGTGTTTTCTCTCCTAAACCCTGTGACTCTTGTGGGAGAAAGATGATGAATTTTCCCAGAGGAGTCTGACATTGCAGTGGGAACCCTTTGCAGTTAGTTAGGACATGGCACTGGCTGTGCTTTCAGGCCAATCTCTTCGAAGCTGTTGGTATTGTGTACTGAAGGCACATATATGCTTTGCTTATAACCTCAGAAATCACCTCTCAAACAATCTAGTGCAAATGTTTCCAAACTACACCAAAATACAAAATGTTTTTGAAATGTGGATGTGTGTAGAACTCTGTTTATCTATGGGTGGTTTCTCTAGATTGAAATCTCTCCCAAAAAATTAAGGAAAAAAAAATCACCATTCTTTATGGGTGGTGTCCAAAGTTCTCCAGCAGAGAAAACAGAATTAGGAGAGAAGCCAGCTAAATGCCTGATGTGTCTGTTTCATGCCCACAACAACCCTACAAGGTAGGTGCAGTTATCATCCCCCTTTCACAGATGAAGAAACTGAGGTTTAACAAGCTGTTTGAAGTTATCTAGCTGGTAAGTGGTAGAGCCAGGTCTCAACCCATAAAGGGTCTTGATTCTCACAGATTTCTCTAGCCAAGTACATTTTTCCTTATTTGGTCTCTTCTTGGCATCTCCCTGACTACCTTTGTCCTCAGGAGCTTTCTGTACAGTGGCCCCATCGTTATTTCCCTCTTTTTACATGGAAGTCATGCCTCTCTCTATAAAAAGTAAATCAGAAACAAATAGACTTTTTTTCCCTATTAATTCACATTTCAAGTTTTTTAATTTGAGCGGTTCTGTCTGTACTCTAGAAAGCGAAATCTTACAGTAATAAGAAAATCTGGTTGTGAAGAAAGAAAATCCTTTCTCTCCCTGTTCTTGGGATTATTCTTCCTTGTGGAAGTTAGTGTTTTTAAAAGCCTTGTATTGAATGATGTGTATTTTCAGAGTGTTAGAGGGGATGACTTCTTGAGCCTTTCAAGATAAACCCCAGGGTAGCTAGTCCTCCTGAGCTTCCTCTCCTCCTAAGCCACCCTCTGTAAGATACAGCCTCCCTAGGGCTGTTTTGGAACTTGTTGTTTAACCATCATCCTTTTAAGAGTTTCAAATGGAAGGCAGAGCATTTGCATTAAACATTAATGCAAACATGAAAGATAAAGTTTCATAAGCCAGGTAATTGGAATTGGTATTTTTAAAGCCTCATTGAAAATAACGTTCTTGCTTCATGAACTGGTGTTTTCTTTTTATATGCTTCATGTAGATGAATGGACAGAGGTGGACAGAAAACGAGGTATGCTATTTCGGGGCTGCATGTATTCAGTCTGCATCCACAGGTTCACCCAGTCCTTCATCAGCGGGGCTTAAAGTGGGACCACTCTAAATATTTCCAAATAAAAGAATAGGTGTGAGTTTCTCTTTAGCTGAGACATCGGTTATACATTTGAACCTTTTACTTAAATAAATACAGAGTGGAAGATGAAAACCAAGGAAACATTGGCCAAAGGACCATATTGCACCTGAGGTATTTGTCCCTTTTCATCAGTTCCAAGCTTTGCAAGGATAGCTGGAGCAGTAGCTATATTTCTGGATAGGCTGTCCTATTTAGTCATCCTTAAAACAATTCTGTGATAGCATCGTGTAGCCTAAGAGCTGTTCTGCTTAGCACACGGAGATAACTGTTGAACAACAGAGAAAAATGGAAGCTTATGGCTGCATGGCCGCCAGGATTGCCTGCAGAAGGCATGACACGCATGCACTATGGCTTTATCATGCCAAATCTTCAGTTTCCTCTTCACCTACAACTAGCAGCAAACCTGAAAAAGCTGTCGATATCTCAGAATAAAACCTTAGCCTTTCTCACCTTTAACTGTCACGAATATCTTCCATCATTTGACATTTGGGTATAGTTTATACATGTCATAGCCAACGTCCTCGGTATTTTAAGTGCTCTCTCCACACCAAGTATGCTGAGGAGATAATGTATATAATATTTAAGAGCACAAGCATTAAAATCCAACAACCCCATTCTAATTTCAAGTCCACCGTCTGCTGTGTGATCTTGGACTTTAACCTTTCTAAGGCTCACTTTTCCCCCTTGACAGAATTGGATAATACTTCAGAGTTGTCCTGGGGTTTAAATTTGATAATGCATGGAAAGTTCTAAGCCCAGTACTTGGAACATAATGAGGCTTCAAAACATGGTAATCATCCAGAAGTAGTAGCTTCTCTGTTTTACCCTTGGTTCCAAGTTGTATGTTCCCATAAACAATAAAATTTGCAACAGAGGTAGCTGATAAAAACTCAGTTGCTTTCATCAAGAGAATTATTTCATCAGGCCAGCCTCGAAGAAAAGCCCAATCGAAGTGGTTGATACTCTTTTATAATATTTCACAACCATCTTTCACCACTTCTCTTGAGCAATTTTTGGCCCACCTCTTGACGCACGGCAGAACTTCAGGTGAGACGTATGGATTTTGAAGACTCTTCGTGTAAGTAATTGAATCACTGGAATTTATCTTAACTTAAGCGTCCAAAAATAATAAGCAGAAACTGACTTCGTAATCTGAACCCGGGATTAGAAGCCTGTTATGTTAAGAACTCAGTTATTGACCCTTCCAGTGCACCTGTGAAAAACCACCCCACTCCCTGGCTTTAGTCTCCTGATGAAATCTGGCTGCTAGCACATTCCTGCCTCATGAAAGTATGCAGAGCTCATGAGAGTGCCAGAAACTAACACCAGCACCAACTGACAGATCAGGTTAAAACTATTTCTCAGGTTTAACTTGAATACGGTGTGGGCTGTTACTCTTGGGCAAGGACAAAGGTTACTTCCTCTTTGTGCCCTGATGTTTATCTCAGTGTCTGGTACTCAGCAGGCCTACCTCAACCAAGTGCCAGGTGAAGCACACTGTGAGATATAAGCATGTTAATTTGTGCCCCCAAACTCTTTCCAAAGAATTAAGTGAAAGGTGGGCACTCTGGGTGCCAGGACCCAACCGTAAAACTGCCATTTCCTCTTGGGGACATTTGTGTTCACTGCTCTGCCCACAGGGACAGGGCCTGTTGTACTCTCTTTCCAGCAGGAGGACTTTCTGGAAGTTCTTGTGCAAGGAGCCATGGTGATACATAGCTTATTCACTTCCCCAGGGGAAAGGCTTCATTTTGCTTTTTACTTTGCCAGAGTGGCTAACAATCACCTTGGGATTTTCTTTCCTTTAGAGCTGATTTATTTGAGTCTAAGCTATTTTCCTAGATTCTGCTAAAGGCTCAAAGACCCTAGGGACATATTTCAACCCCTAGGTGAATGGGAGCTCTTTGTAAGCGTGAACATAATCAGAGCTGATGTGATTCTTTAACTTGAATTCTTCCTCTTTGGCACTCCTCCCTGGCCTACATACACCTATAGAAAATTCTTCAGATTCTCTCTTCTGAGGCTTTATATGTGTCTTTCCATTTGTAGCTATTTCCTTGCAAGTTCTACATGTTATATAGGCTGTGGTAAGAAAAATTTCAGAAAGCCCAATTTATTGCAGGTCCTTGCTTGGTTAGGTCAAAGGCAAAAAGGCTGTGCTTGAGGCAAACCCAGAAGAGTTCATCTGTCTCTAGGGAGACAATGGGGAAATGTTAGTGCACATCGACGGTAAGCTGCGCTGGGTTGGAACTGTCCAGTGTGAGGGATGCCCTGTGTTGGTAATGGATCTGATTCTTCCTCACTAATGGGATGGAGTATAGAGTAAAATCCAAAGGTCAAGTGTGAGTTCAACACTTCTGGAAGGAGTCAGAGTCAGTTCGTTCTTTTGTGTCTGGTGGGGGAGTGGGGAGGGAGGTGTTTCCCTTCCCCCTCCCCCCTCTCTCTGTAGCCCTTCCATTTAAGACTTAAGTACGACTAGCCCTCAGCTCCCCGCTTCTCCCCAGAACTGCTCTTTGAGATACTTTAAAATGCTGGCCTGAGCCCTCGGTGTACGTCTATCAGTTACTTACAGGTTGACAGGGTGCCCGATATCATGACCTTGCCTTCACTGTCTAAGATACAAGGCCACAGCCAGTCACCTGGTGTGTCCCCTGTGTGAGAAAGAGGCGTCTGTATCTTTCAGCAATAATCACCCACGTTTGATCATTGATTTTGTATAATTATGTTAAGTAACCAGTTTTCTTTCAAATTTTAATTACTATGAATGTATCGTCTCAGCATCCATATATACTCACCTTTAGGCAGGGATATATCTGGCTTAATTAAGAATAATCTGTGTTCAACCACACCTGTTCTTATTTCTTGTACCAAAGGGTTTTCCTGGCCCTCAACTAATGTTATTTGAGTAGCACAAAATATCTAAATGAATGAGTGAATGAAAAACTAGAATTATAGAAACTTTGGTTTGCACATGCCTTAGGACCTTTTATTCTCACCGTATGGACATTTTCCATCTGAACAACAGTATGAGACATATCACTACAGTATAATATCAATATTATAGATCATATATAGAAATTAAGGCATCCTAAAATGGTGTTTATCTAAAGTACATATCTTATAGAAACATTAGAAAAGTTTTAATCTCTAACCAGTGGGTAGACTTGTCTATTTTTGTAAACTGTTTTGCAAAAAAAAGAGTCAATTACCATTATAGGTCCCATTTTTATAAAATTTAATTTTAAGTAAAAATGTTATAGACTTGCTAAACAAACAAACCAAACAGCATAATGCTGTTTCTCATTTTAAGGTAGAACTCTAATCGAAAAGAATCTTTTTTAAAGATTCTAATAGGAATCTATTTTAAAGAAAGAAGAAACTTATCCTCTATCACCAAGTGAGACAATGTATGTAAAAGTGGTTTGTAACCATTGAAGCACAGCATATTTGTACATTGTCACATGTATGTTTGCCCTAAGATGGTCTCATAAAGCACTCCTGACCCTGCTTTCTACTGGGACACCTGTGTGGTTTCTCCCCAGGGAGAAGATCTCACCAAACACATCCACATCCCCACTCTACATAGGCCCAGCTCCTCCATTCCATTCGTACACAGGGAGCATTTCCTGAATAAAGCTTCCGCCAGTACCTTGCTCAGCTGCATCTTCTCTTGTCTCTACAGTTCTGAATGACATCATCTCAACCATGTTCAATCGAAAGTTTATGGAGGAATTGTTCAAACCCCAAGAGCTCTACTCCAAAAAGGCCCTGAGGACAGTCTACGACCGCCTGGCTCACGCCTCCATCATGAGACTAAACCAGGCCAGCATGGATAAGGTGAGCAGACAGCTGCCTCTGTCCCCTGGGCTGCATTTCTTGTGGATGATCACAGACTGGAGTCAAATGAGATGACGTATGCAGTGGTGCCCGGCAAAAGACAGGCACATGTAAACATGGGTTGTTCTTGAGTTTCAAGTTGGGAAGGACCTCAGAAGTCATCTGCACCAACCCCTGTGTTGTTTATTCCATTATGTCACCCAAAGAGTGTGCTGATTTGCATGTCCATGTTTAGGAACACCTTAACCCAATACAAGCACCCAACCCTAAAAGCTTTAATTCTGCTTCTTCCTTAACAAAGCTCAGCTCTGCAAACCAGGCTTTTTTTTTTTTTTAAGAAGATGTTTGGGGTAGGAGTTTATTAATTTATTTTTTATTTATTTTTGCTGTGTTGGGTCTTCATTTCTGTGCGAGGGCTTTCTCTAGTTGTGGCAAGCGAGGGCCACTCTTCATCGTGGTGTGCGGGCCTCTCACTATCGTGGCCTCTCTTGTTGCAGAGCGCAGGCTCAGTAGTTGTGGCTCACGGGCCTAGTTGCTCCGCGGCATGTGGGATCCTCCCAGAACAGGGCTTGAACCCATGTCCCCAGCATTAGCAGGCAGATTCTCAACCACTGCGCCACCAGGGAAGCCCCCGGGCATTTTTTTTTTAAAGCAAATTCAAAACTGCTCAGTCTTTATTGGGTTGGCCAAAAAGTTCATTTGGGTTTTTCCGTAACATCTTACGGAAAAGCCCAAACGAACTTTTTGGCCAACCCAATATTTATAATATATACATATCTGTTTCTTTGAGAAACCAATTTTTGGGTACTCTGATTTTAAAAGGAATAATTCCAAATAAATAATGGCAGAGAATAGATAAATCTCCTGTTCATAAGAATTCCAAACACTTATATAGATACTCTGCCCTCAGGGATAGAGCATAACTCCCCACTGCTTGAAGGTGGCTGCACTTGGTGACTTCCTTCCAAAGAAGACAGTATGGAAAGGAGGGGGAAAACAGCTAACTTCTCAGTGGAAAAACATGGCAAATATTACCTCAACCAGGTGATAACATCGACAGTGATAAGCCATGGGGTGGTACCCTGATATGATGTGATGAGGGTAACACTTTGCCTCTGTGATCTTCCTCCCAAAAACCCACAACCCCAGGCTGATCATGAAAAAAACATCAGACAAATATCATTCAGGGGTCATGTTACAAAATACCTGACCAGTCGTCAAAGCTATCAAGGCCACCAAAAACAAGGAAAGCCAGAGAAACTGTCACAGCCAAAAGGAGCCTAAAAAGACATGATGACTAAATATAATGTGCGATCCTGGAACAGGAATAAGACATTAGGGTAAACTAATAAAATCTGGATAATACATGGACTTCAGTTAGTTTTTTAAATAATGATAATAATAATTCCTTTTCAAGTCCCTTCATTATGTGAATTTTTATAAATCACGAGGACTGACGGCAGGTGCCAGGTGTGCAAAAATCAACACTGTCTCATTGCTGGTACCTGGAAACCTCAGAGGGACAGACTGCCTTTAACTATGCCCTCTTACCTTCTGCCACTTACCTTTAGAAAGTTACTTTCTTTCCCTGAGCCTCCGTTTTCTCATCTATAAAATGGGGATAATAACAGCTACTTCATCAGTTATTGGGAAGATTAAGTGAGAAACATAGATATAATGACACAAGAAGGCCTGGCACATAGATGTTCGATAAATGCTCGGTATCTTCTCTTCTCTGCTTGTTCCTCTCCCTCTGCCTTTAAGAAAGCTTAGGTTTCCACTGAGAAAGGACACAGAACTTGGAATAAAAAAACCTGGGTTCAAGTCTTCTTTCTACCAATAGCTCTGAGATGCAATTGACTGAATAACTCATCTGAACTTTCATTTCTTCATCCTATACCTGTTTTTATCCTTTATTCCGAGCACAGTGCCCTGTACACAACAGGTACTTAATGTTTTTTGTTTTTTATAAATTTATTTGTTTGTTTGTTTGTTTATTTATGGCTGCGTTGGGTCTTCGTTGCTGCGTGCGGGCTTTCTCTAGATGCTGCGTGCGGGCTTTCTCTAGATGCTGTGTGCAGGCTTTCTCTAGATGCGGCGAGCGGGGGCTCCTCTTCGTTGCGGTGTGCAGGCTTCTCACTGCAGTGGCCTCTCTTGTTGCAGAGCACGGGCTTTAGGCACACAGGCTTCAGTAGTTGTGGCTCACGGGCTTAGTTGGTCCGCGGCATGTGGGATCTTCCTGGACCATGGATCGAACCCATGTCCCTTGCATTGGCAGGTGGATTCTTAACCAGTGCACCACCAGGGATGTCCCAGGTACTTAATGTTTGATGATGATGACAGAGAGTCTTAAATCTACATCTCTAGTATCAGACACGCCTGCATGTGTGCACGCACACACACACCAGGCTGCTCCTGCTATATGCCACTTTCTAAGCGAGATGTTTATCTGCATGTTGGAGAAAGGGGATCGTGTAGAGGGTTCTAGCACGTGCTTCAGGATCTGACCGTCTTTAGTTTCAAATCTCACCCTACTCCTAAGTACCAGCTATGTGAAATTAGGCAAGCTTCTTCATTTTTAAACTTGGGATAATACGTACCTCATAGAGTTCTTGTGAAATTAAAGGGGATCAGTTGAGGCCATGCGTATCCATGTGCTCGCACAGCACTCAGGTAGCTGTAGTTTAATTCCCAAGCCCACCTCAAATGTGTCCATACCTTCTCTCCCAAACTCCCCTGCCTCCGTCGTAGCATCATGTATCTCCCAGGCACTAAGTTGGAAATGCTGTGGTCCTTTTGGACAGCCCTCAGATCATCTCCCGAATCCAGTCAGGCAAGCACCAGGTGCTGACAGCTTTCCTCCTGAGTGTCACCTGATCTTCTTTTCCCTTCCTTATCCATCCCCACCATCTTTATTCCAGGCCTTCCACCTGGGTCACTCCAACAAAATTTTTTTCATTCATGCAATCAGTAGATGTTATTGCCACCCTCTTAGGAGCCAGGCACCAGCTAATCCTCCCCACTCCAGTCTCTCCCTTCTCTCGCATCTCATCATGGCCAGAGTCACCAAACTCACTTAATTACTACTTTTATCACATCAGCACAGAGCATTTCAGTAGCCCCCTAATTCCTACGACATCGAGTCTAAATTATCTTGTCCATCTTTCTAAAACCTCTAATATTCCAACCTTGCCGTACCCACCTGTATTTCCCACCACCCCAAACACAAACCATCCCCTCCAGTCAGGCTGCTCTACTCTTTCTCCCAGGAAAATAGCACGGGTGTGGCTGCCTCCAGACCCTCACGCATGCTGTTCCCCTCCACTAGAATGCCTTTCCCCTCCCTCAGCCAGCTGGAACCTTGCCTTGAGTCTGTAGCAGGCCCAGTTCTTCCACAAAGCCTATCGTGACCACTTTGGTCCTCACCAGTGTCTCACCTCTGATCTTCATGGGCGGTCATACCATACTTGGGGCTTGTTGATCTCTTACTAAGTTTCATTTTTCATCTCATACAGTCGTGGAACTTCATTCTTGCCACTTTCACATGTGTTTTCTCATTTACTCCTCTCAGCTGTTCTGCAATGTTGGGAAATTAGGGAGGTTTTTTAAAAATATTTATTTATCTATTTGGCTGTATCGGGTCTTAGTTGCGGCATGTAGGATCTTCGTTGCAGCACGTGGGCTTCTCTCTAGTTGTGGCACTCAGGCTCTAGAGCGCACGAGCTCAGCAGTTGTGGTGCGTGGGCTCCAGAGCGTGCGGGCTCCAGAGAGTGCGGGCTCAGTAGTTGCAGTGCCCGGGCTCTCTGGTTGTGGCATGCAGGCTCCAGAGCACACGGGCTCGGCAGCTGTAGCACATGGGCTGTCTAGTTGTGACGCACAGGCTCCAGAGCACACGGGTTCAGTAGTTGTGGCACACAGGCTCAGTAGTTGTGGCGCACGGGCTCTGTAGTTGTGGCGTGCGGGCTCCAGAGCACGCAGGCTCAGTAGTTGTGGTACACGGGCTCTCTAGCTGTGGCACATGGGCTCTAGAGTGCACGGACTCAGTAGATCTGGCATGCAGGCTTAGTTGCCCCGTGGCATGTGGGATCTTAGTTCCCCAACTAGGGATCAAACCCGTGTCCCCTGCATTGGAAGGAGGTTTCTTAATCACTGGACCACCAGGGGAGTCCCAGGAGTATTTTTCACACATGAGAAAACTCAGGCTTAGAGAGGTGAAGAGACTTGGCCAGGGCCATCCAACAAGTCAGCAGCATGGAGGGCTTGAATTTGGGTTTTCATTCTCCACGTCCAGCACCTTGTCCAGGGCCCCCCATCTGCCCGTACTGTTTCATGTGTATTCCATCAACAATACATGTAAGCTGGCCAGAAATCCTGGTTTGCCCAGGAATATCCTGGTTTACTCCTGTTGTCCCAGCTTAATTATTACTATCACCCCTTTTTACTCTCAACAGTGTCTTGGTTTGAGTGATGAATAGATATGGTCACTGAGCTGCATGATAAGCCCAGAATTGGTTTCCGGTAAGTGCTGACTGAATCATTGTTTGAGGTTCTGATGTCTGCCTTTATGGTCCTATTTCTTTTATTCATGTATGGGTTGGCAGCTCTATGACCTGATGACAATGGCTTTCAAATATCAAGTATTGCTGTGTCCTCGTCCCAAGGATGTGTTGCTGGTCACTTTCAATCATTTAGATGCCATCAAGGGATTCATCCAAGACTCCCCAACCATCCTGCATCAAGTGGATGAGACTTTCCAGCAGCTGACTGAAGTAAGCGTATCGTCAGTTTATCACCCCTCAGCCCCAATACCCGTTCTCATTCCTCTGGTAAGGACAGGCAGATTCTATGACAAAGAGAACAGGGTGAGGAATGACAAAACCTGCCTCTCCCAGAAAACTCTCAAAATCTACAGGTATCCGTTTTGGAAACACAAGAGACATTATCATCTTATACCCTCTCACTGTTGCCTTCATAATTGGAGAAGCAACGATACAGAGCATAGCTGTTCTCTCCTAACTTTTCTGAAAGGGAGTTGGTGGTGGATGTTCTATAGAATCTTGGGGAACAGGGGAGGTAAAGTGCATGCTGCTCGGTGTGCCACCGTGGGGCTTGTCCCTCAGGCGAGGGTGCAGTGCTGGCCCTCCTTCCCCGCCTGCCCAGCAGCTGAGTCCTCTCCTTGCTCTCTGGCTCCCATCCCTGGGCGCCCACCCACCCCTGCCTGTCTGCACTCTCCATCTCACTTCTGAACGTGGAATGCTTCTATCTGCTTTGCCTCCGCAGATATACGGGGGTCTCTCTGCGGGGGAGTTCCAGCTGATCCGGCAGACACTCCT
Organism: Hyperoodon ampullatus; assembly: GCF_949752795.1. Lineage (NCBI taxonomy): Eukaryota > Metazoa > Chordata > Mammalia > Artiodactyla > Ziphiidae > Hyperoodon > Hyperoodon ampullatus. The sequence goes on along the minus strand of NC_136915.1, from coordinate 30,308,273 downwards.
CATCTTCTTCCAGGACCTGCACATCAGGGTGAGTGAGTGGGCGGCCTGGGAGCACCCTGCCGCCGCTGTCCTGGGGAAACAGGGTGCAAGTCTTCAGGGCAGACAAGGCTGGGATTCTGCCCAGTTAGCAACATCCTCGGTGTTTGGCTCCATGCTCATAACAAACCTCAGCAGTTTTTCAATGGACCAAGGAAGACAGTGATGCCACCGTTCCCTCCCAGTTACCTTATGTGTTTCTTTAAAATATGGCTTCTTCCCTTGCTTTCCCAGGCCACCAGCCTGATCTCAATTCCAAAAGCTTTTCTCGAGCCTTTATCATCTTGACTTCTCCAGTGTCTGAGCTGTCAGGAGGCTGCCCTCCTGCTGCATGAAACTGTCGCCTTGCATGGAGTTTCCTGGCACCATACCGTCCTGGCCTTCCCTTACGTCTCCCGTCTCTCTGCCTTTCACTCTTTCCTCCCCCTCCTCCTGTCTCCAAACCTTCCCCCTTCTGCCTCTACCCACCCCCTGCTCGTGAGGAATCGCTTTCCTCCCCACTTTGGCTTCCACCCTTCCACCTATGACTCCTACAACCTCTACCCAACCCTTGCCCCAGCCCTGCCGTCCAGACCCACATCTCCGCCTGCTTGCTGAGACACTCCCCCATGCCCACAACCTAATGTCTGTAGCTAAACTAGTCTCCACAATTCAAGTCCTGCCCAACTTCCTGGTTTCTTTTCAGAGCTCCACCATTCCCTCACTCACTCGGCTCAGAACCAGAGCATCACACCTTTGAGTTCCCTTCTCTGATCTACTAATTGCTTCTATGGCCCATCGAGTCTGCCTTTTCACTCTCCACGCCCTCCTTTCCATACCTGTCACCACCAGCCCGGCTCAGGCCTTCATACTTCTTGTTGGCTCTTGCGTCCCAGTTGACCCTGCCTCCTCCAGACAATTCTACACCCTAACTTTGAAAAACACATTTCTGAGCTTCTGAATGTGGGGCCTGTCTCTCTTGCACAGGACTTTGTTCCTTCCCAGAATTTAACACACTGGTGTGGGAGGGTGGTATGAGCCCAGGCTCAGGAGTCGGGCACTCCTGTGCTTGAATCCCACCTACGGCACAGCTCCATGACCTTGGGCAAATTACTTCCCTGGCGCCTTAGTTTCGTCATCTGAAAAATGGAAATGAGAGTACCTAATTTAGGGTTTTTCAGGAGGATTAAGTGAACCATCACATGTAATATATATGTATTTGCTTGTATATATATGTATACACTATAGAATGCTTCTGGAAGGATATACAGGAAACTGGTCACAGTGGTTGGCTCCTGGGAGTGGGGAACTGCATGGAGGATAGGGATACAAGAGAGACTGACTTTCCCTCGTGTACCCTTTGAACTTTTTTTTTTTTTTTTTTTTTTTTGGCCGTGCCACACGGCTTGTGGGATCTTAGTTCCCCGACCAGGGATCGAACTTGTACCCCCTGCATTGGAAGCACAGAGTTCTAACCACTGGACCGCCAGGGAATTCCCACCCTTTGAACCTTTTAAATTTTGTATATGTGCATGTGTAACATAGTCACAAAATAAAATTCAAAAAAAAGAAGAAATAGAATATGCTTAGAACCTGATTGTTATTTCCCTCCTATGGACAGAGAAAGACTAATAGATTTCAACACTGAGGGCAATTTTATTTTTAACCCCCATGAATAATTTCATTTGCTATGGATGGAGCAATAATAACATCAATATAAATTAAGATCTCTAATAGTCATTAATTAAAATTTAAAATATGAAAGTACAAATAAGATTAAGTTTTACATTGCTTTAAATATTAAAAACTCTGCATCATATGGCTGTCAAGACTGCATATTTGGACATTATTTTATGGACTGTAGTAATATAAGCAGCCACATTGATTTCTCAATTCTGGCAAGATAAAATTCGTTATGATAAAAAGACTTGCCTAATAATAAGTCTATAACAAAATCATTAAAATATATTAAACCACAAAATATATTAAGCTTTAATTGCTAAATGGGCAGGCAATGAAACATCAGAATGTTTATCAAGAGAAATAGGAATCACATATCCTGACATTACTCAGCCACTGATCTGTAACATCTGGCTGCTTTTCCAAATCTGGTCTTTAATGGTATTTCTGCTCAGCTGCAATTTATGATTGCCTATACAGATTCTGTGTTCAAAACAATCTTCATAGTTTTTAGATTTTTTTAGCAAAACTAACTAAATCAAGAAAACACAGCTCTGAAAACTCCCTTGCTCATTGTTTAACCAAAGCAAATGCAAGACTCCTCATCCTAATGTCCAAAGCTTTCTGTGATATCACAAAACAACGTGAAGTGGGCTTAGTATGGTCAAGGCCTGACCTGTGCCCCAGGCCCCAGAGGCTGCACAAAGATGGATTCCATTTGGAGTCCTGAGCAGTTATGTACAACCGTCTCAAGTCCCAGCCCCCTTCAGCTCTCCAGAGCCCCTCCAGAGTTGCCTCCTAAAAGGTGGGCCCTCAGGTCACCCACCCTCTTCCGAATGCTCCTTCCCACACGTGCATCTTCTATCATGGACTTTCTTCCTGTGCTCCCCCTCTTCCCGTTGTTGGAAAACATAACTCCATCTTCGCCTCTTCACAGCATGGTCCTTACACCTCCACTCCGTTATCCACTCCACTTGGAAATAGTTCATCCCTGGAAACCTAATCCGTCTAACAAATACGTATTGAGTGCCTACTCTACACCAGGCAGTTTTCAGTCCTGAGATACAGAAGTGAACAAGGCAGAGGCCCTGCCCTGAGGAGGTTCTGTGCTAGTAGGTAGAGACAAGGAGGACACGTAAATCGTGTTATGGCTCTGATAACTCTTAGGAAGGTGGCCATATACAGTACAGTTATAGAAGGCAACTGGGACAGGATGTTGCCTTAGACCAGCACTGTCCAACAGAGCTTCCTGTCGGTGATGGAAATGTTCTGTATCTGTGCTGTCCAATATGAGAGCCACTAGCCACATGTGGTTGTTGAGTACTTGAAATATGGCTAGTTCGACAGAGAAACTGAATTATTGATTTAATGTAAATAGTCATGCTTAACTGGTAGCTACCATACTGGACAGTACATTCGTAGACGATAGAGGCAAGGACAGCCTTTCTGAGGACAGATATTTCAGTTGAGAGTGTAATAACAAAGATCTCAGGGGGGAGCATCTAACCTGAAGGGACAGCTAGTTCAAATGCCATTAGGCAGGAAAAAGCATGATATGCTCCTTGGACAGAGCGAAAGCTAATGAGGATGGAGGATATCTACGCAGGGGTGATATTTAAAATAAAGTTAACAACCTGTGCAGCATGGGCACTAACTAATCAGAAGAGATGCCAGTCATGAATAAACTGGTACCTACCTACCTAAGTTGACTTAGCTTTAGACCCTAGTAAAGGAGTTTATTCTAAGAGTAAAGCAAAGATCTGGAGCATCTTAAGGTGAGTGGTAACATGATTTGTGTCTGGAAGATGAATTAAATGGGACAAGGGTAGAGGGTAGGACAGCAGTTACAAAATCTAGGTAAAAATGAAAGCACTTGGATTAGGTGGAGACACGTATGGAATATACCTTCAGGGCAGGGCCAGTAAGATTTACTAAGAGTTTGGATGTGGGGAATGAGGGAAAGAAGAAGAAAGAAAAACCCCTAAGTGGCTGGTGCCATTTTCTGAGTGGGGGAAGGACTGAAGGGAAGTGTATTGAGTAGAAAAAATAATCAATTCTATTTAAATTGGATTTGCTCTCCAAGCAGCAGAGTCAAGTAGGTAGTTGAATACCTAATCCTGGAGCTCAGAGGAGAGTGCCAAGCTGGAGACGTAAATGTGGGAATCGTCGGCATACAGCAGAGAGACGGTATGCGAAGTCTTCTGGCCACCTGAAGGAGGCCGGTCATTCTCCCTCATCCACAGGCAGGATGTGAGAAGCAGAGTCAGCGTTCTACCAGCTTCTCCCCCTCACCTTCCGATCATTATTTTCCTGCCCTCACAAACTTAGCCCTCCTCTTGTAAGGCCAGTCCAGCAACCATTACACCATCCAAAGCCCTGCACTCATCCCTCACTGCTGAAACCGACTGCCAAGTCACTCACCCACATTCACCAAGCATTTACATCCCTGGCTCACTTCCTCTTGGCCACCTGACTCCTACCATCATCCTGTGGAATGTGGGTGCTCATGGAGATGTCTCATCCAGCACTCTAGCCCCACAGCTCCGTGACCTTCATTCCCTCGTTCCATAGGAAACGTGGGTCCTGCCTTCGGGACCTCATCAGAGAAGGGAAAGTGCACTAAGTACCTTGGGTATGTTTGGTTCTGACCCAGAAGAGTGTGAAGAGAGAGGACACAATGTGGGCCATGGCCACCTCTACCCAAGAGCATCAGGGAGTCTTCATAGCGGATCCAATAGCTTTTAAAAGAAATAGGTTTGGGGGCCCTGGCGGTCCAATGGTTAGGACTCCATGCTTCCACTGCAGTGGGCCCGGATTTGATCCCTGGTCGGGGAACTAAGATCCCACAAGCCATGTGGTGTGGCCACAAAAAGAAAGAAAGAAAGAAAAGAAATAGGTTTTCACCAGGACCATGGGAAAACAGGAGGAGGGGTTAAGAGGACACCATCTCAGTAAAGGCACAGGCATGTAACCACCTGGTGTCATTGGTGCAGGGGGCCAGAAGGCCGCAAGCAATCGAGTATGGCAAGAACACAGAGTTCAGGGAGGAATGTGGCTGCGGAGAGGAACAAGGGTCAACTGGACATTATCTGCCAGGCAGCAGAGAGCCAGTGAAGCAGGAGAGGGACACGGTCAGATAGGAGTTTAGAAGAGTCTCTCTAACAGCAAAGTGGAGGATGGATGAAACAAAGATGAGAGCAGGGGCAGGGAGACCAGTGTGGAGGCTCTGCAGTGGCCAGGCTGGAGGTGATGAAGGTCTGCACTAGGGAGCAGGGTAGAGAGGAGGGGCCAGACACAGAAGTGATCACCAGGTGGGCAGGGCTTGGCGACTGAAAGGCCATGGGAAGGTGGTGGGCAGGGAACTCAGACTGCTGACTTGGTGACCTGATGGTGTCATTCACTGGGATCAGGTTAGGGAAGACAGCTTGAGCCCTGTTCTGAGCAGGGTGAATTGGAGGTGCATCCCATGGAACCCATAGGTGGACACGTTTAATAGGCAATGGGGTAGATGGGTCAGATGCCCAGGGAGGGAGACTGAGTGGAAGCTTCAGATCTGGGAGCCATCAGCGCAGAGGTGAGTACTGGCGTATGGGTGTAGATGAGATCACCTCGGAATAAAAAGGGTGGAGCGAGAGGAACAGGGCACGCGAGAGTCACACCTACAGCTGAGGGCCAGCAGAGGGGCTGGGCAAGCAGGCAGACCCAAAAGTCCCATCCAGCCAAGGACAGATTCTCAGGTCAAACACACAGGTGACTTAAATTTGTACATTTCAGATCTATGACATAGTCAACCCTGTTAGAATTAGCTAACAGGGAGTCCAGTACCTACATATGGTCTCACTTCTCTCTCAAAATTTTCCTTCTCCATGCTTATATTCATATCCCTTGGTCACAGAATCTCAAGGTTAAAAATTCCTTAAAGCCAAACCCTCCAACCAACCCAGTGTGCACATTTTCCCCAAAACATGCCTTGTGCCTGCCCATCTCTGCTTCTGAAGTGTCTTCACACCCACCTTCCTCCTCCAGGCCCAGCTCCAAACCCGCAGTTGCACCTACCCACCCCCTCTGCCTGTGGTCATTCTCCTCAGTGGGCTCATTTGCATATTCCATTCAGCATATCGTGTTTTATAGTGTCGTTGTTTTTCCATTCTATGCTGTGTCCTGTGCCCAATTAGACTGTGATACTGAGAATATTAGTTATCTCTTATTGAGCACTTACTATGTGTCAGGCTCTGTGATAAGTGCTTTTTGTTCATTATCTAACATAGTGGTCAACTAACCCATTGAATAGGTTCTGTTATTATCCCCAGTTTACCAAAGAGAAAGGTGGTGTAACTTACCAAAAAACCCAGAGCCAAGGAGAGGCCCAGCTGAGGTGTGAGCCCGGGCAGTCTAACATCGGCAGGCCAAACTGCCAGCATACAAATCCTTACCACTTGGCACTTTCACTGCCTTGCATGCAGTAGGTGCTTATTCTTGATGATATTACTAATGAAATCTTGTAGAATTTTAGAGTTTCAAGGGACCTTCAAATGTATCTCACTTTACAGATGAGGAAGCTAAGCTCCAATAAAACTGATTTTTTTTTCTTTTTTTTTTTGGGCGGTGCTGCGCAGCTTGCGGGATCTTAGCTCCCCGACCAGGGATTGAACCCAGGCCACAGCAGTGAAAGCATCGAGTCCTAACCACTGGACAGCCAGGGAACTCCCCAATAAAATTGATTAACTGCTACAATCTTGAAGGGATTTAACCTGCCCAAGACCTGAATACAGAGCGCATGAAGCAAGGAGTAGAAGTAAGCATCATGTAGGGTTTTCAGGCACAGAGAAGACCTTCAGACTCTAATGCCAGCTGGATCTACCAGTCCAGCACCTAGCTGAGAGCTTGGAGTCAGACACACAAGGGTTTGAATCCTCAGCCCTGCCCCTTATGAGCTGGCTGGCCTAGAGGGAGTGTCTTAACCTCTGAGCCACCAATTCCTCAACTGTAAAACGGAGATAATGAGGTTCTTATAGCTCAAGCCTCACAGCTGTATGGAAAGTTTGCAAGGAACCAAGGAATGGGTGTGGCATTTGGTGTCAACCTTGGTTTTGAATCCTGGTCCTGTCTCTTATTGTTCTCTTTGGGCAATTTCACTCTGTGGACCTCAGCCTCCTCATCTTTAAGGCAGGGGTAGCACTACTCACCCGGAAGATTTGATGTGTGGCACCAAAGAAGTTCTGCAGGTGTTAGTTATGGTGAGTTTTTCTCTCTTAGGTAGCATTCTTAAGCCCTTACACACTTTCCATCCTCAGAATGCATATGTCTATGGAAATATACCAGGAAAAATGACAATAAGTATTTTTTTCCCCAGGTGTCCATATTTCTAAAGGACAAAGTTCAGAATTCCAACGGCCGCTTTGTGTTGCCAGTGTCTGGGCCTGTTCCCTGGGGAACCAAAGTTCCTGGACTCATCAGGTGAATTCTCAACAGTAATTGTGAGACCAACGTTTGGGGTGCTGGGAAACCAGTGTGTGGGCCACCACGTAGAATGCAGCCCTGCTGGGGCCCCTCCTTTTCTTCAGTTAAGCACAGCAGTGAGGAGGTGAGGTTCAATCCCAGCTTGTCACCTCGCAGACACTTGAAGCAAACCACCCAGTTCACCAGGATTTATTTCTTCATCTATTGAGTGTTTGCTGTGAGGATGAATAAGATAATACTGTAAAAAAAAAAAAAAAAGATAATACTGTAAATGCTCCAAAGTGTTACACAGCACCCGGCACATAACATGTACTCAGTAAATATTATTAGTATTATTATATTACTATCATTACATCAACCAGCATCTTTATCTTGAAGCAGTGCGTGAATTCCCTTTGGTCCCATAGTACCAAGATTAAAGAAGCCTCCGGGACTCTCCAAGCTTGGAGAACACGTCATCAGGTCGTACTTTGTATTGTAGAACGTTCAACAGCAAAGGCGAAGAAGTGAGGAAGGCAGAATTCAAGCACGGCGGGAGCTATGTCGCTGCCCCCAAAGAAGGGTCTTTTGAACTCTATGGAGACCGAGTCCTGAAACTGGGAACTAATATGTAAGCAAATTCCTCCTTCCCCAAATGAATTCAAGTCCAACGGAGGTCCCTTCACTTAAAAAACCAGCTTGACTTCTGCTATGAAAAATCCCTGCTGACAGTTGGAGGAATTTCCCCTTAGATACAAAGCATGCAGAGCCCCGATGTTTCCAAAGGGCACCTCAGATTTCCCAACATAAGGTAACTTAACAAGTTGAAAAGATAAATAATTTTAAATAGCCATGCAAGAGAACTAGCCAAAACCTTTGTTGCAGTGGCGATCCAAAAGGGCCTGGCCTTCATGTACCGATCACGTTTTTTTCAGCGGTACACATTACTTTGCCAGAGAAAACATTTACACACAGCTTCCCAGATATTTTGTTTGGGGAAGAAGCAAAATTTGAGTGGTTGACACCCACTTAGTTGTATTCTGTATTCCCAGCGCCTTTCTGGACACTTCTTAATGCCTCAGAATAAAAACTATGCACTATATTTATGAGTTAGAAGGAAGTCAGGGTAAAAGGGCTGGACAATGTTTTCGTGGTTTTCTGTTGCCACCAGGTACAGTGTGAACCGGCCCGTGGAAACCCATATGTCTGGAGCATCAGAGAACTTAGCTGCACAGACACAGGTAAGCTTCTGCCTCCCTTGTTTATCTTCATAGCTTATTTCTAGATACAAGAGTCTGGACAGGGAGAGGGAGGGATCTCTAGATTTCAGAGCTGGGCAACATTTCCCTCATTGTTTGCAATCTTCTCCATTCCACCTTACCAGTACACAGGTTTTTTGTTTTTTAATTTTATTTATTTATTTATTTATTTATTTTTGGCTGCGTTGGGTCTTCGTTGCTGTGCGCGGGCTTTCTCCAGTTGCAGCGAGCGGGGGCTACTCTTCACTGAGGTGCATGGGCTTCTCATTGCGGTGGCTTCTCTTGTTGTGGAGCACGGGCTCTAGGCACACGGGCTTCAGTAGTTGCGGCACATGGGCTCAGTAGTTGTGGCTCGCGGGCCCTAGAGCGCAGGCTCAGTAGTTGTGGCGCACGGGCTTAGTTGCTCCGTGGCATGTGGGATCTTCCCGGACCAGGGCTCGAACCCGTGTCCCCTGCATTGGCAGGAGGATTCTTAACCACTGTACCACCAGGGAAGTCCCCATCACACAGGTTTTTAATTACAGTTTCTCATGGAGACTTCCAGTGATCTGAATAATTAGGTAATTTTAAGCTTGGCTCCACCACCATAATTAAGCAGGAACCACACACCAGGACATGTGAAATAGCATTGTACCCGTGCTACGAGGTCCGTGGTTGCTGAGTTTAGCACTTGTGTGTATTCTGATCCTTAAAACATCCCTTTTCAATGCTTCCCTGTGTAATGACGTGGAAGCTAAGTTCAAAATGGGGTTTTTGGTTCTCTGAATTCTGTTGTACAAATTTTCACTGAACTAGCTACCAGCTAGCTATAGGACAAATCATGGAATATTCAGTTATTCTGTAAACATTTACTGAACTACGTCTATGGGCTGGGTTCCCCGGACACAGAGCTGGCTTAGATGTGGTCCCATCCTGAGGGGCTTATAAAGACGGTGATGGAACAAATAACTACAACACGGCGGAAGACGGAAGACGCTCGCTGAGCATTCTGAGTAAAGAGCTGTGTCAGAACACATGTCCTGTCCAGCGGGTGGGAGCGGGGGACAGGGAACAAGAAGTCTTTTCAGGGCTTCCCTGGTGGCGCAGTGGTTGAGAGTCCGCCTGCCGATGCAGGGAACACGGGTTCGTGCCCCGGTGCGGGAGGATCCCACATGCCGCGGAGCAGCTAGGCCCGTGAGCCATGGCCGCTGAGCCTGCACATCCGGAGCCTGTGCTCCGCAGCGGGAGAGGCCACAACAGTGAGAGGCCCGCGTACCGCAAAAAAAAAGAAGTCTTTTCAGCGGAGGCGACATTCAAGCAAGGCTGTAGAGTGAAGAAGATACTAAATAGCCCAGAGGGAGAAACAGGCATACAAACCCAGGTGACAGCATGAGCAAAGGCACCCAGAGGCATAGTGTTGGGGAAAGCGGGGAGGCACCTCTCTCCCACATGGCTAGATCATCACATGATAGCAGCAGTGGCCAGAGATTCGCCTGGGCAGGGACATGGGGCCTGATTCAAGAGGCAAAGCAGGGAAAGGCTGGGTTAGAGAGAGCCGGTTAGGAGGAGGGGGGAAGGCTGCAGTGGGAGCAGGCAGTGTGAGTGGGAGCCACAGGATGGAAGGGATACGGTGGGGGGACGGGGGGAGGGGTTGTTCACAGTGACCACCTGAGCGCAGTGTGGCCGCTCCCATGGAATGAGTGCCCTTGGACCTGGAGCCTCCAGCCAGGCTACTTGTAAAGGCTGGGGGAACTAGATTGCCTGAAGGAGAAGCAACGTTCTTCTCCTTCAAGGAAGAAGGTAATTTGAGGAGAACGGGGATCCCTGGGGCCTTCCCCTCATCTTGAGAATCTCTGGTTTGTGCCTTGTTAGAGTCCCTCTGCTTCTGACACAGGTTATTTCTCTCTTGGTTAAGCCTGTTTTCTATGTTTCATTTGGACCCAGTCCTTCCCAGCAGTAACTTAAACTGTTATCGTTTTGCCTTGTTTTATAATACCACCCCGGGGCTCTGGGGTCTCAGCAGAAAATGTGATCACCTTCATGTGGCTAAAAATCATGAAATTGTTCCTGTAGGAAAGCATTGCTCCAAACCCTCTTGCTAAAGAAGAGCTGAATCTCTTGGCCAAGCTGATAGGAGGCATGGAGATTAAGAAACCCAGTGGCCCTGAGCCAGGATTCCGGTTGAATCTCTTCACCACTGATGAAGAGGAAGAGTATGTTTTCAGCCTGTTTCTTTAAAGACCTATATAAAAATCCTAAGTGTGATAAGAACCGAAAAATGACTGTTATAAACCAAAGACACTTACAAACACAGATGTAAAGATCACAAATGAAATACCAGCAAACTCAATAACCTAGTTAAAGAAGAATCCACCAGTATTAAATAGCCTGAACTGTGTGGATTCATTCAAAAAATAGTTCTAATGTTTCATTTAGCAAAGCACAACTCAATGAGAGAATTGGAAGTCAAGGTAATCATGTTAACAAAAGACTGTTAAGAAACCAGAAGGAGGTCGGAGCGTGATATCTTTGGGATCAGTCTCCCCCAGAACCAATAGTGGTGGCAATTCACTGAGACTGACACGGCGCTTTACAGTTTACAGAGCACCTCTGCCTTCATTGTCTCATGTGATGCTCCTCGCAACCAAATATTTGGGATGGGGGCTGCCTTCTATTTCCCTCTCCACTGAAGTGGCAGGTACTGTGGTATGTGTGGGGACCCACAGATGGAGCGGAAGACCTGGGACCTGTCCTCAGGCACTCCCAGTGTCGTAGGAGCATGAACACGTGCACAAGTCACTCGAGCACCATGTCATAAACACTCCAGTGGAGGACACGGCAGCTTGACTTTGCGCCCGCGGATTGAAGGAGTTGGCCACTGAGCTGGGTCTTGGAGTTTGCCAAGCAGAGGAAGGGGAAAAACGTCCTTGGCAGTAGTATGTGCAAAGGCACAGAGACATAAAAGGACTTCTTGGAGCGTAGGGTAGGGTGCACTGGTTGGGGACAGGGTAGAAAGTTGAATGGAAAGGGCAGAAGGGGAGGCAGAAAAAGTTGGTTGCCAAATTATCAAGGGCCAGTTTGCCACACTAGCAGGGAGAAAACCCTAACCTTTGACCCATTTCTCTACCATCTTGTGCAGACAGGCAGCGCTAACCAGGCCAGAAGAGTTATTCTATGAAGTTATCAACATCCAAGCTACTCAGGTGTGTGCACGGGGTTACACAAGTCAAATCTTATTCCCCTCCTCATCTTATACTAACATTGAACTTCAAAGGCCCTCCCTTCTCCTCTCTAATCGGCACGTAATGTAGTCCCTATTCTGACAAACAGGTGAGGAACTGAAATGCCTCACAGTGGTGGGGAAATTCTACCAACTGCACAAAGAGGCCATGGTGCCCACACAGCCTCCTCATTCCCTTCCACCTCTCATTTCTCTCACAGGACCAGCAGACGAATGAAGAGCTGGCTCGGATCATGGGGGAGTTTGAGATCTTGGACCAGCCAAGGCGGAGTGCCAGCAAGGGCGATGATTTGCTTGCCATGATGGATGAGTTATAGCTGTGCTGACCAGGCACGACCCTCCCCCTACGGAGAGGCTTCTTGATGAGGACCCTGGGGGATGCCCCAGGGAGCCAAATGATGCTGCTAGTTTTCTACTAAGTGAAGCCCTTCCTTACCTCTTGTTCCTGTTTATGTCCTAACGGACTGTGCGGGTCTCCCTCAGGGAGCACAGTCTCTGGAAGGCACACACATATTCCTATTTTCAGCAAAATATATTCTGGCTTTTACATTGGACCTTTCCCATGTTCTTGCTAGTTTTATGGCAATCAAAGCATCCGGAGCCACAGGTTCAAGCCTGAGAGTCAGTAAGAGGGCGCTCCTGTTGCCGTTTTCATTACAGCTTTGCTCAGGGGACCTACTGCTCACAGATGCCTGTGAATCATCACAAAACTTCAGAGCTTTCTCGGATGTATTCTGCCTCATGAGTTTTGACGTAAGTGGAAAAGGCAGTTGCCTCAAACAGTCGGGGCCCAGTTTATACAGCCCTCCTCTCCCTGGCACACTGGGAACTGTCACCTCAGAGGCAGAGGGAGCAAGGCCGTGACAGGGAATCCTCAGGCAGGCCCCGCGCAGAGCCCGTGGGTGTCTGTGGTTCTCCGCACATCTCTCTATCCATATGTAGTGTGCACTTATCCCATATGGAAATGCGTACCAAGGAAACAGTTTGCTTTTTAAGAATGATACGTCCTCCTTACCCCCAGAGTCTTCCTCTGCCACTTAGTGTTCTTGCCTTCTAAACACACGCAACATGATGTGCCATGACATCTGTCTCCTCTGCTTCGCCACTAGTGGCCAAGCAGAGCCTTAAGTTTGATGTACGGGAGGTGCACATGGTGTACCACTTTCCCTTCCATGCACCAGGTGAGTGACTTCCCTGGGCAGGATGCCAAGTCTAATTGGGATCCATGAGAACCATCTCAGGCCAGGGCTGCCCTGATTGCTTCAGGAAGGAGGGTCAGCCCTCCACCTCACATTCATCCTGAATTGAGTAACTAACTGGCAGGCTCAGGATCAGCCAATATCCAGAGGTCAAGGTACATTCAGTCCCATGGAAGCAATATCCAGAATGGCAGGGGGTAGGAGAGAAACTGAGCTGAGCTGATCATTGCCTGAGATTGAGCCAGCCACCAGGACCACTCAGGACCCTTGTACCTTAGCAAGAGTTGAGGCGAACATATTTCTGGAATGCAAGGGTGCCTGTCCTTTAGCTTACCCAAGGCATAGGGTTTGAATACAGAAGGGTAAATCACCCAATAAAGTTGCTTCCTACCCATGAAAGTGACTCTTTCTTACCCACCAAAGCCCCCAAAAGGTCTGCTGAGGAGGAGAAGCACACCGTGCTGTGTAAGCTGCTTCTTACAGGCTTACAAAGTGCCTTCTGTTTTAGTCTCTCTCTCTTTTTTTTTTTTTTTTTTTTTTTGCGGTATGCGGGCCTCTCACTGTTGTGGCCTCTCCCGTTGCGGAGCACAGGCTCCGGACGTGCAGGCTCAGCGGCCATGGCTCACGGGCCCAGCCACTCCGCGGCATGTGGGATCTCCCCGGACCGGGGCACGAACCCGTGTCCCCTGCATCGGCAGGCAGACTCTCAACCACTGCACCACCAGGGAAGCCCTGTTTTAGTCTCTTTTAAGCAATCTGGCCACCAGTTGGGGTGGCCTGACTGGATGACAAGTGAAGGGGAAGGCTCTGTCCTAGGTCTGGCTGCCACCGCACTGCCACAAACCTGAACTTCACTGTCTGCTCTGAGCTTGTCCTGAGGCCTTGGAGGTGGGCCACGGGCTGCTGAGAAGCAGCCTCTGGCCTCCACCTATCCCAGAGCCGTGCTGATGATTTCAAACCTATCTGTTCTCTCAGTGAATAAACAAGGTACAGATCTCTGGTAAGACAGCCTGATGATGAGGCAGTCTTTGAGTTTCATGTCTCTAGACTTGCACAAATGTTGAGAAAAACAAGTTTATTTGCATGGTGGTTCAGGGTACCCAGAGAAAGCAGGGGAGTCGGGAGGGAGCAAAGGAAAGAGAAGGCAAGGATTACTCTGGCAAGAATGTGGACTGAGTACTGACAAGGCATCATTGTTCATTTAACACCAGGCCACAGGGTCTGAGGGTGTCACACAACAGTGCCCAGTGCGCTCCAAGGGAAGGCACACCGTGGTCCCCATCCCTTCCCCAAATTCACCACGGCGTCTTAGGCGGTTACCCTCACCAAGCCTCAGTTCTCTCATCTGTAAAAAAGCAAAAGAACTAGTTCATTGACTCAAAGCCAGCTTGCCCCAGCTAAGTTGCTGAGTTTACAGATTCTTAGGCCCTGCCCCAGGTGGGGTCTAAGAACTGGAATTTTACCCACGCCGCACTCCCCCACCCCACTCCATGCTTTGGGAGTATATCTGCTCTCTTTCAGCAATTCTGTGACTTACCTCTTCTCAACTAAGTTTTAAACTGTCCTGCTCTTGTTCTTATCATAGTGTTGGAAGGCCCCGTAGAACATGCAAGGCAAAGCTCTAGAAAAGCCTTCTGAACAAAAGTACTTTTTAATGGCTCCCAGAAGAAAGATGTAATAAAAATTGAGAGTGAAGGGGAAGAAAAAAAGGAGGAAATGTATTTAGCCCTTAGTTCTAGGATGAAAGTCATCCCATGCAGTCCACATAAGTATGTAACAATTTTAAAAGATAAACTCACTTTTTTCCTTATATCCAGATCCTGGTAGGTGAGAAACAAATTCAAACATCATAACCAGATCCTGGAGATCCCCAAGTCTGAACAGGATCAGATTCCCTCATCCTCTTCCACCTGTTTTGTCACTCTGGTTTACATCCATGGAGACTAACTCAAGCCTCAAGAAACCACAGAAAGACAAATGCAAATTTTAGGGGGGAAAAAAAAAAAAAAAATATATATATATATATATATTAGCATAATACTGAATCGTAAAGACCCAAATTAAAATCCAAAAACTGAAAAACTGATACACTGTTTACCTTCCCCTTCCTCCCTTTGAATTACTACCTGGAAAACTCCTCATCAGCTGCCAAATTCCTGGACAGCTGGCAGCAGAGGGAGTGAAAAGAAGTGTTTTCAAGGGACTGGGCTGGAGAACCCTCTTCACAGTTGAACCTTCCCTGCCCAGTTTCATGATTCAACGTGAAGTAAATTCTTAGATCATAGTCACCTCTTTCCAGATGAGAATGTCAAGATGCGTTCCAAGGGCCGATGGAAATTATTCTGGATTACTTGATCCCCTTAACACCCCCTACCACCCCACATACACACGCTGTGTTCTTTTTGTTTCTGGCCAGTCGCTCCTCTGTTGTCAAAAATAACATTACTTTCTCTGTTAGTTCCCAGAACCACAGGAAACCCCTGCTGCCTTAGGCCTAGCGAGGGTGTGGCCTTTTTTTTTTTTTTTTTTAATTTCATTATGAAGGTGAAGGACCTGCCAGGGTGGGTCATTAACACTAGTCCCATATCCTGGGAGAAAAATAAGAGGAAGAAAGTAAAAGTGACTTCTTGAAAGTCACAGAGACAGCTGAAATTACAATAAAGGAAGTTGTTTAAATTCCCATCTCTTACATAATTCATCCAAAACCACTGTCTATAAACTTCATATATTGTTTATTTTAGGGTTACTTGATACATACAACTTTAAAACACACAAAGGATAAAATAAGTATTATAAACAAAGATTTATAGAGCTGGGGGCAAACCCAAGACTCCTAAATCCTAGATGCGCACATTGGCTTCAGATCACTCCACCCTCCTGCTCTTATTAAAATTCCCCAGGGGCTGACTTTTTTTTCAGGTATTCAAGGGGAAGGTCAAGGATGCTTGACTTGGGTTTTCTGGATATCCAGAAGGCCTCTCAGCTTCAGTTACAACTGAGAAGATAATACCTGTGTCATATGCCCTCCCTCGCCTCTCCTCTCTACCTCACCACATCTTTTATCACTTTTTCCCTACCCAGACCCCTTTCTGCACCTCAGAAGTTCACCGGGGACTTCCCTGGTGGTGCAGTGGTTAAGAATCCGCCTGCCACTGCAGGGGATACAGGTTCCATCCCTGGTCCGGGAAGATCCCACATGCCTCAGACCAACTAAGCCCGGCGCCACAACTACTGAGCCCGCGTGCCTAGAGCCCGTGCTCTGCAACAAGAGAAGCCACCGCCATGAGAAGCCCGCTCACCGCAACGAAGAGTAGCCCTCGCTCGCCGCAACTAGAGAAAGCCCGTACGCAGCAATGAAGACTCAACGCGGTCAAAGATTAATTAATTAATTACTTAATTAATTAATTAAATGTTTTTGGAAGTTCACCAACTGGCAGCTGGGGAGCTCCTCGGTCCAAGCCGCTCCCACGCAGCACGGCCTCTGCTCCTCCAGGGCCCCCTCAGCTCACTCACCAGCTCTACAGACTTCCGAGCTGCCTCGCCTTCCTCCCTCTTGCCCCCGATAGCTCCTGCCACTACACAGGTAGGTCCCTTCTCAAGTCTCCAGGCCTCAACTTTGCTGGACCCCACCACCTTCTCTGCTCCCCATTCTCCTTGGCCCTGCTCAAGACCCTTTTCTTCCTAAAACTCTCTCACCCTTGGCCTCGGGGGCTCCAATCCTACTAATTTCTTTTCTTTCCCCCACCCCACCAGCCACGCCAGGCCCACTTGCAGGATCTTAGTTCCCTGACCAGGGATCGAACCCATGCTCCCTGAGTGGAAGTGCAGAGTCTTAATCACTGGACCACCAGGAAAGTCCCAAATCCTACTGATTTCTGACCACACTTCCCCTCTCTCCCTCGGTTGCTTCTGATTGAGGATGGCCCGTCTTTGATGCAGGCATTTATGTAGCTGTTTCTAAGTCTGTCAGAACGGCCAGGGCAACTGCTGGAGGATCCTTATTTCATCCCTGGCATTTTCCCCCACCCCCATCCTCACTCTCACCTCATCTCTCTCTCACACTCCATTTCTCACCTTCACCCTATCCCCTTCCCTCACCCCAGCACTCTTGCCCCAGTGCTGACCAAATGTTTTATGTGCCCTGCAGTGCTTAGTTTGCATTCTTCTGCAAATTGTTTTGCATCCCTTTTTTCAGAGAGGCCATTATTTTCAACCAGTACTATTAACTCACAAATCTCTGTATCCCCCGCCTCACCTTGACTGCAGACTCACTTTCCCTGAGATGCTCCATCACCCTAAGCTTAGTGTCTAACACTGACGTCATTTTTATTTATTCAGGACATTTATTTCACTTTTGAAAGTCATGAAGAAACTTCTTAAATATAAGACAGTTCTCCATAAAAAGAACCAGAAGTGATGGGTAGAAGTTACCCAAAACTTCTCAACAATGGAGTAAAACAGCTGGCACAGGAGTGAGTTGCTGGTCACTGGAGTCTCAGGCAGTGGTTACAGGGGGATCTGTGGGGGGGTGGAGTGGGGATTTGGACCCTGGGTGGTAAGTTGGAGCAGGTGACCTGGGAATCGCCCTAACTCTCAGGATTCTGTGATCCTCTGACAACTGGATACAGAACCACAACAGAGCTCATCTAAAGGGGACAGGGAAATTCAAGGCCCTTGAACTCAGTTCAAGTGGACCCTTGTCTGGGTTTGAGGTTGCAAAAAAAGTTGGAACTAATTCTGGCTACTTAGGTAGAGAAGGAATCTACTGAAGGGCTTCAGGCAACTCACAGTTGTCAGGAAGACTGAAGGACCAAGGGAAATGGCCAGGAACTGAGGAAGGGCAGGCAGCATAGGAAAGCACTCCAGCACCAGCAGCACCCCCAGGAATGAGGCACTGGATGACGCAGACACCAGGACGGAGCCTAAACAGTTCCTGCTGGTTCGTGTCACTTGCTCCAGATTTAGAATCTGATAATGCCTGAGTTTATGTCACAAGGCCATGCCATACCTGACAAGGCCTTTAAATCATCTGGAGCGGGAAGCAGAACCTCACCTCCCACTGAAATTCATAGAATGTCAGATTTCCCCAAATGGGAAAGGAGTTCGGTGGCTGAGTAGCCAAAAACTGAGATACCCTCCACAGGCATGACCCCCTAACCCTCTTATTCCTATCAATGGACCACCACCTCTCTGGATACCCAGTGTTAAAATTTAAGTCATTGATTCCCCCTCTGCAAACCACACTCCAGATTTAATCAGCCCCCAAGGATTCTGATTAGCTTTCTTCAGAGTCTTTAACACTCATCCCTTCTTTCCACCCCACTGCCACCAATTCATTCAGATCCCCATCACCTTCTCACCACATTCATAAAACCAGTCCCTCCCGCAACTGCTATTTGTAGGGTGAAGCATTTGTGCCTCCTAGGACCTTCTCCCTGTCTCAACACCCAAGAGATGAGCAGGAGAAGCAAGATTTATGTAAATAATTATGGTGAATCTGCATGCAACCAGCAAACATATACCAAGCAATACGCTATCAGCGTCACTCCCAATTAGGGTAATCAGGGAAGACTTCAGAAAGGTACAGCAATGGAGCCAGCCTTTGAAGGAGGGATTGGACTTAACATTTATAGATAAAAAGAGAAGATCCCAGGCAGATGGAGCAGGATAGCAAAGGCAGAGACAAGAGTGCAGGGCTTGTCTGGGGGTTGCTGACTCTGGCTAGAAAGGAGAGCAGCAGGTCTCCAATTGTAGTGTACACTGTTAGATGTGCAGATCCCCGGGCTCCACTCCTGAGTCTGTAGGTGTGGGGTTGGGTTTAACAAGCATTCCAGATAACTTTTAGGCAACTGGTTCCCAGACCACACTTTAAGAAACACTGGTTGGAGAGTTTGGGTAGAGAACCTGAAGGAGATTCAGCTGGAAAGTAAGTTGGAATCAAATCAATGTCAGCACTGGAAACTTTATTCTGCTAGTGAATTGATTTTTTTCTTAGCAGGTACGTAAGATCATAACTGTACTTTGAATCTGTTCACAAAGGATCATGGGACACAAAGGCCAGTAAGATGGCTTTTATAATGAATTAAATGAGAAAAAGAGGGTCTCAACTAGAATGGTGGCAGTCAGAATAAAAAGGCAAGTGAAGGCTGGGAGACAAGTTCCAAAGAATCTTCAGAGTTCAGTGACTGTGACAGATGTGGGTGAATCCGGAAATGATAGAAGTTGTCAAGCGCATTCAAGGTGCCCAACTTGGGTAGTTGAAAAATGGTGGTAGCAACCACAGAAATAGAAAAATTCAGAGTAGCAATTCATTTGGGAAGGACTTGATGAACTTGTCCTATAGACACGCTGAGTTCCAAGTACCAGTGACACATGTGAGAATAAGCAACAGACAGTTGGGAAATGGAGGTCTTCTGTGGAGCAGTCTGGGCTAGAGATGTAGACAAGCAATTCAGCATATAGTAGTAGGTGGCAAAGAGATACTCGACCAAGAAGAGAGCTGGGCCCGGAATACAGCCCCAGAAAAAGCACACATGTTTAGGTAGCAGAATGAAGTGGGGTTAAAAAAAGAGAGATGGAGAAGAAACAATCAGGGAAATGGGTGAAACCAAGTGATACAAAGCCCCAGGGGGAAAAAAATTACGAAGGAGGACGATGGTCAGTATGGTCAATCACTGAGAAGGATCATGGAAGTAAGGACTAAGAAAGAGACAGAGGTTCTCTTAAGAACAAGGAAATCATTAGTAACCTTCTTCAGAGAAGTTAATGGGAGTAGAACTCAAAATACTTGAGAAGAAGCCAGATTACAGTGAGGTGAGTGAGCAGGTGAAAGCCTTCAGGATAGAGCAGCAGTTCTCAAACTTTCAGTCTCAGGACACTTTTGTACTCTTAAAAATTATTGAAGGGACTTCCCTGGTGGTGCAGTGGTTAAGAATCCGCTTGCAAATGCAGGGGACACGGGTTCGACCCGTTCCAGGAAGATCCCACATGCCGCGGGGCAGCTAGGCCCGTGCACCACAACTGCTGAGGCTGTGCTCTAGAGCCCGTGAGCCACCACTACTGAGCCCCCGTGCCACAACTACTGAAGCCCGCCCGCCTAGAGTCTGTGCTCTGCAACAAAAGAAGCCTGCAATGAGAAGCCCATGCACCGCAATGAAGAGTAGCCCCCGCTCGCTGCAACTAGAGAAAGCCCACGCGCAGCAACGGAGACCCAACGCAACCAAAAATAAATAAATAAATTTATTTTTTTTTTAAATTATTGAAAACCCCCCAAAGTGTTTGTTTATGTGGGGGATATATATGTGTGTGTGTGTGTGTATGTGTGTATATGTATATATATATATATATATATATATATGATAATCACATATATATGAAATTAAAATTTTAATATTAATTCTCTTTTAAATAACAACAGACCCATTAACATTTTTATTTAAAAATAACTATATTTTCCGGGCTTCCCTGGTGGCGCAGTGGTTGAGAGTCCGCCTGCCGATGCAGGGGACACGGGTTCGTGCCCCGGGATCCCACATGCCACGGAGAGGCTGGGCCCATGAGCCATGGCCGCTGAGCCTGCGCGTCCGGAGCCTGTGCTCCGCGACGGGAGAGGCCATGACGGTGAGAGGCCCACGTACCGCAAAAAAAAAAAATAAAAATAAAAATAACTATATTTTCCAAAAGAAAAAATATGGTGAGAAGAGTGACACTGCTTTATAGTTTTTCAAATCTCTTTAATGTCTATCACAACAGAAGAGAGTTGGATTCTCATATCTGCTTCTGCATTCAATCCATTGTGCTATGTTGTTTTGGCTGAAGTACATGAAGAAGATCCAGTCTCACACAGAAGTGAGGTTGGAAAAGGGACTGCAACTGGAGAACCACTGATATAGAGGCCTCTCCTGAGAAGTTCTACTGTGGAAGGTAGGAAAATAAGAGTAGCATGCATGGAGGAGAAAGACAATTTCAATTTTTAGGATAAGGAGAGACCAGCTGTGATGACTGGTAAAAAGAGAAGGCTCCTGGGGAAGGTGGAAACCAGTGAATGAGAGGATAAAGGAATGACACAAGCCTAACTCTTATTGAGCTTCTCCTGTGTGCCAGGTGCTTTCACACATTAATGAAGGTCACTCAAACCTTAAAACAATTCTCTGAGTTAGTCATTATGTTTTGTTTTTTCTAATGAAATTGAGGCTGAAGAAAGATAAGCAGCTTTTCCAAGGCTATACAGAATGACCTTTTAAAATGTAAATTAGATCCTGTCACTCTCCTTTGATGGCCTATCATTGCACTTCCAGTAACAGATGAGGAAACCTGACGCACAAAGAGGATAATTAACTTGTCTAAAGTCACACAGTTAACAAGGGGCAGATTTAAACCCAGGCACAGCCTCCAGAGCCTGCACTCCTAATCCAGAAATCCAAACGCCTTACCTTGGCTTGCAAAATCCTAAATACCCTGGCTGTTGCCTTCCTCTCCGACTTCTTGTCACACTACTCTTCCCAGTCTTAGTGGCCTTCCCGTTTGTCCAAATTGTCAAGCTCATTTGCACCAGGTCCTTTGCACAAACTGTTCCCTCTAACTGCAATGCTCTTCTCCTAGCGTTTACAAGCTTGGCTTCATGTAATTCATCTCAACTCAGATGTCAAATGTCACCTTCTCAGGACATCCCTGACCGTCCAATAAAAGATCACCCAGTCACTATAACATCGACCCGTTTTAATTCTCTGAAGAAATTTTATCATAATTTTCTTTTTCTCTTAGGCGACTCCCCCGCCTCCCCCCCACCCAGCTGATTTAAGGGTCGGGTCATCAGATCACGGAGCTTGTCTCCTTGGTCACCCCTACGACCAGACCCTGGGAAAGTGTCCGACACACGGTGAAGGTTCAATGAATACAGCTGGCCCTCCGTATCCGCGAATGCGGAACCCTCCTGTACGACGCCACTTCATACAAGGGACTTGAGCATCCCTGGTTTCGGTATTCGCGGAGGTTCTGGAACTAACTGCCCCACGGAGGAGGGACGACCGGATTCGCTGAACGGAAGAAAGACTCCAAAATAGGAGAGAATCCAATGACGTAGGCCGCGGCTGCAGGAGCGCGAGTCACGCGCCCGCGAGGCCTTCTGGGGATTGTAGTTCCGGGCCCGCCGCGGAGTCACGGGCCCTGCGCGCCGCCGCGCTCTCGATGCTCCGGGAGGGCAGAGCGGCCCCTCGGTTGCCATGGCTTCTCAGTTCGGCCGCGGGAGAAGAGCAGCTCGGCTAGGCGCTCGCTAGTTTCGGCGGCGACGCGCAGCGGGACAGCGGAAGGAACGCGCGCGGTGGGTCCGGGAGCCCAGGGCGGAACGCTGGGGAGCCAGGAGCCGCGGAGGCGGCGGGAGCGGGGCCAGCGTCTTCCTCCCGATTGCTGAGCGTAGCTCCTCACCCAAGCCCACTCCCACTCTCTGTGAGTAAAGGGTGACCACCATCCCCCTTTTAGGGATTGGCTAACAGGCTTGAAGAAGCCAAGTGGCTTGCTCGAGGTCGCCCTCCTAGGAAGTGGCCGAGCCCGTCCTCGAGACCAGACCTGCCTCTTTGCAGTCAATGTGCTGCCCCAGACCCTTGCTTGGACACGTACTCCTGGTGAAGCCTGGGTGGGGTCGTTAGAGTCGGCCGGCCCAGCTCCTAGCCTCTCGTCAGTGGTATGGGTAGCTTGCCACACTTAATGCCACCCTGCACAGCTCTTTCGGTATCCTGAGTGAGGTCTTAAGGAAAGAAAAGAAAGTTCCACCAACTTGCACTCAGGGTCTGAAAATGGGGGATAGATAAGACAAAGTTACATTAATACAGCATCGGGGCATAATCGAAAGCAAAGGAAAATACATTCAGTGTGGTGAGAGCTTGTTAGCCTCATTTAGCCTATAGTTTAATAGACGTGGAAACAGGTTCAGAGACATTAAGTAACTGTCCTACGTTTACAGAGTGTGGGTGGAGTGGGGAGTCGAACCTCCATTTCTTTACCTTCAAAACGTATGTGCTGTATATGCTACCATTTCTTGTTTTCAATCAATTATCTAAATTTCTGGTTACATGGTGGCAGCATCCTGTAGACCAGTCGTTCTCAGTGCGCCCCAGGCCAGTAACATCAGCATCAACTGAGAATATTTTAGAAGTGCCCATTCTTGAGCCCCACCTCAGACCGACTGAGTCAGAAACTGAAAGCTGGGCCCAGCAATCTGTTTTAACACGTTCTCCAGGTGATTCTGATGCAGGCGATTGTTTGAGAACTGGTGGTTCACCTAGGGGTCACGTTAAAATGCAGATTCTCTAAGTAGGTCTGGGGAAAGCCTGGAGATTCTGTATTTCTAGCAAGTGCCTGGGTAGCAAGGGTGTAAACTACACTTTAGAGCAGTGATTCTCAAACTCGGATGCACATTAGAATTACCTGGGGAGCTTTTAAAAAATAGGATACCTGGGACCCACCCCTGACCAAATGAATCAGAACCTCTGGGGTGTGGCAGCCAGGTAAAAACTCAGCGGATGACTCTAACATACAGTGAGGGCTCAGAACCACTGGTGTGGGGTTTGGAGTCAGGCAGCGATGGATTTGAATCCCAGCACCTCTGCTTATCACCTGTGTGACCTTGGGCAAGTGACTTAACCTCTCCCGGCCATATTTTCCTCATTTATAAAGTGAGTATAAGTGATCCTTGGCTTGCAGGGTGTTGTGAGGATTCTATGAGGTGTGTACATGAAGCACCTAAGGGTGCTTCATAGACACAGAAATTGGGGAGGTGGGTAGACTTGGGAATGTCTGGGCTGGGGATTTTGTGCTAAAACCTGGTGGAGGTGAGTTAGCAACTGCACCCGCTAGCCTGCCACAGCTCCCCTCTGTGTGCCCCTCCCAGAGCGAGCAGCCGTAGTGTGGAAGAATGGCAGTGAGCCACTCAGTGAAGGAGCGGACCATCTCCGAGAACAGCCTGATCATCCTGCTGCAGGGCCTCCAGGGCCAGGTCACCACCGTGGACCTGCGGGATGAGAGCATGGCCCGCGGACGCATAGACAACGTTGATGCTTTCATGAACATCCGCCTGGCCCAGGTCACCTACACGGACCGTTGGGGGCATCAGGTCAAGCTGGATGACCTCTTTGTGACAGGCCGGAATGTCCGTTACGTCCACATCCCCGATGATGTGAACATCACTGCGACCATTGAGCAGCAGCTGCAGGTCATCCATCGGGTGCGCAACTTTGGCGGCAAGGGGAAAGGCCGGCGGGAATTTCCCTCCAAGAACTATAAGTGAGCCTGTCCCCTCAGCCAGCCCTGGTCCCCACTCAGGTTCCTCCAGAGTTCTACTGAGCCAAAGCCTGCTGTCCTTCCCCACTCAGCACCTGGGAAGGGCACAGGGCCAGCCCAGAAGCTGGTGTCTGACAGACATCACCTGTCACAGCTGCCTTTCACAGGGTCCCACCTCCCAGACTCACCCTGGGACCCAGAATTCTAGTTATCTGTCTGTGGCCTTGGGGTAGATGACAGTCCCCCCTTTGGATCATTATTTATCTGAATCTCTGATTTACTGGTTTAGGGAATGTGTCAAATAGTTTTCAACCCTCTCCCAGTGAGGATTATTAAATGTGCTCGGCCTGAGCATCCCCATTTCTCTTGTAATTGTGGTTTTTTTCTCACAAAACTAAATGGGATGCAAACAAGTCTGTGCCTCATGCTTTCCCCTCTGCGCTGGGCTCCCTGTTGGTCCTGTGTCGTAGGGTGCTGGGTCGCAAGCATGACTGCACATTGGAATCACCTATCTCACCCTCACCTATTTGGATTTACTTGGTATGAGGTGTGGCCTGGGCAGTGGGATTTTTTTTAAGTTTCCCAGGTGATACGAATATGCAGCAAAGCTTGAGAATGTAGGAGAGGCCTTCAGTCTGGTCAGGGGGAAAGCGGCTCTTCTGTTCCGATTCCCTGTTGAAGAGGTTGGTAGTCTCATTGCTCTTTCCTGAGGTGGAGAGGCTGGAGTAATCCTGGGCCCTCCCCTCAGGTGTGGGAGGTCATCCCACAGCAAGAAATCAGGCTCCGATTCTGAGAGTCATTGGGTCTTCAGGGAAGAAGGCGTTCTCGGGGTTAGAACCCCAGCCTCTGTTGTAGCTGCCTTGCAGCCGTACCAGCCCTGCCACCATCTTGGTAAAAGCGGCTCTGCCCTCTGGAACCAGAGAGTTTGTCTTCATCAAACAAACGTCCACAGCAGCTGCCATGTGCCAGGCCTTCTGCTGAGCACACATTGTCCAATAAGCTTTGGTCCCTTCTGGAGAGGGGCTTAGAATCTAGCAGAGGAGGTAATCATTTCCTGAGGGAGATTGGAGAGGAGTGTTCATTTGGGCGCTGGCAGCCCACGGTCACTGCATTCACATTCTAGCCCAGTCTGTCCAAGTGTTGTCCCTGGACCACCTCATCAGAACCAACTGAGATGTGTCTAGAAGAGCCACCTTCCTGGCTCCCCAGATTTGAAACAGAACCTGGAACCCGAGAATCTGCATTATCAACACCCACCCACCCACCCACCATGAATCTTCTGCCTATTGTATTTACTTCATTTCCCAGAGGCCCCAGAAGGCACTTAGACTCTGCCCTTTGCCTTCCGGAGAGAACACTGGGTCCTAGCAGGGAGAAAACCACTTCTCTGAGTTTCCAGGCCCCTTTGACAGCTAGAGTTAAGGGGAGCAGCACAAGAAGACTGCTGGTAAGAGAAACCAGAGGGCAGGCACAGAAAGGGGTTCCTCACTGTGGAAATGTCCATGTTCTCAAACCCAGTGGGGAGAGAGCCACCCCTTCCGGTAAATGATGAGCCGGAGGGAAGTCCACACACAGCCTCCCTTGCAGACATTTCCCATGTGTCTGCAGATGCCCCCAAACTTGAAGAGGTCTCATGCTGGGAGTCTGGCCTAAGGATGGAGGAGAGGTCTAGGTCTGAGGCTTTTAAATGGTGTGTTTTTACATCGGGAGCAGAGCAAGGAAGAGCCCCCAGGCCAGGGAGCAAAGTTGTAGGGCTAGCACGGGCTGCTGGGAAGAGGGTTTCTGGACATGTTCCATAAGCGTTGTGCACAGATGCCGGCGGGTCTGTATGGTTCTGAGGCAAGGCACTGGGAGGACAGGTGGGAGGGAGGGAACCAGGGTCCACTGAGACACACTCATGCCAAGTCCCTGGGGTAGAGCACAGCTAAGTGTTTAAGCCCCAAGTTTATGGGTCTTGGCGTCTGGTCCTGGATTGCTGGGAAAGGCTGGCAGGGGCCCAGGTGTAGGGGTGGAGGGAGCTCAGTGCCCGCCAAGCTATGGCAAGCCACGGGTCATTCATTCCACAAGTAATCTGAGTCACAGTGCTAGCCACTGAGGGAACATCAAGAGAGACAGAGGTCCTGCTCTCAGGGAGCTGATGTTCTGGAGGGGGAGACTAACAAAAGTAAACATATAGGCATCATGAAGGAAATAAACAGGGCCCTTTGAGAGAAAGTAGGTGGTTTTACTTCAGAAAGTATGGACTGAAGAAGTTAAACTGAGAAGGGGGGTGGGATGAATTGGGAGATTGGGATTGACATATATACACTACTATGTATAAGATAGATAACTAATGAGAGCCTACTGTATAGCACAGGGAACTCTACTCAGTGCTCTGTGGTGACCTAAATGGGAAGGAAATCCAAAAAAGAGGGGATATACGTATACAGATAGCTGATTGACTTTGGTATACAGCAGAAACTAACATAACATTGTAAAGCAACTATACTCCAATAAAAATAAAAAGAGAAAGAAAGGAAGAAAGAAAGAGAAAGAAAGAAAAAAAAAAAAAACTGAGAAGGAGTGTACCATTTAAAGAGCCACGGGAAGGCAGAGGAAATCGCCAGTGCAAAGGTCCTGAGGTGAGAAAGCTTGGGGGTTGGGGGCAATAACAGAATACCCTTGTGACTGTTGACAGAGGGGAGGGAGGCAGGAGAAATGGGAAGGGGGTGAGGCAAATGATACAGGGCCTTGTGGTTAAGGAGTATAGCTGGTTCCAAGTTCAGGTGTGTAAGAAATATAAATTGAATTTTCTCTAACTCAACTGAATTCATATTTGGCTTCACTCAGCCAGAGTGGCAGAAGCTTAATTGCAGTCAATTCAGAGTTCCTCATCAGTTTCCTCAGAATTGGTTGAATTCTAGGGCACTTCCTGTGAAGATGCCAAAGCTTGGGCAGGGTAGTCTGATCTGATGGTGTCTGGTCCAGTCACACCAGCATCCCCTGAGATGTCCTAGTTTTGTACTGGTTTTCTGTCTTCAGCCTGCTCAGGATGCTGCTGAGTTGCTCCTTCCTGACCCATCCCCCTCTCAGTATTCAGATTCTTACTCTACTTTTTCCAGGCCACTCAGGCCCAGGAAATTCCTAGGGTCTTGGGTTAGTTAGGCCCCGCTGTTTGCCCCAGTGCAGCCCACAGCTGTTTCTTCAGAGGGTTTTATTACTTCTTGGTGCTCCACCAAGAAAAGGAGCACAACTCTTCCTGCTTCCCGGGCCCTGATGCCCTCTAGCTCAGAGGCTGAGGAGAAGCTTCTCTATTCTCAGGGACCACCCCCGAAAGTCTCAGTCTCTCAGATCCCCCTTGTTACAGTTTTCTAAATTTGGATCTGCACAGATATTCTTTCCGTTCCTCCCTGAAGGCAAGCCTCTTGGAATTCAGAAGCAAAAAATGAACTCTGCATTCTGTCGTATCATTTGTTTCCTGGCGTAATGTATGCAGAGTAACCTAACTACCTGCACAAGGGAAGGGTGGAGGGACACCAAGGAAAAGATGAAAAACATATTTCAAAACGTCATCGCCCAAGGGCTTCCCTGGTGGCACAGTGGTTGAGAGTCTGCCGATGCAGGGGACGCGGGTTCGTGCCCCGGTCCGAGAGGATCCCACATGCCGCGGAGTGGCTGGGCCTGTGAGCCATGGCCACTGAGCCTGCACGTCCGGAGCCTGTGCTCCGCTATGGGAGAGGCCACAACAGTGAGAGGCCCGCGTACCACAAAAAAAAAAAAAAAAAATGTCATCGTCCCATCGGAGTTTGGGTTTTGTGCTCATTGCTGCAGCCTTTGTTCAAGCCTGCACATACACCGATGTGCAGATCCCAGTTGCTGACTGAGCCCCCTGGAATTCTGAGTGCTCAGGTGGGATGGCATGCCCCCTCCTCTCCCTCCCCTCCAGGCCTTGGAGAGAAGAGTACAGGATGCTCTCTCATTTGGGGGAGGAGACTCCCAGGGCTCTGAAGAGAGCTGGGTGGCCTATGGCTTGAAGTTCAGATCTCCCTGGGGGCCACACAAGTGATGTGACATCTCCAGCTCTCAGCTGGATGGGACTAGCAGGAGAGCATCCAGTTCAGTGAGTTCCAGTCTGGCATCCCCAACTGAAGGGTCCCTGAGGGCAGCAGGAGTCCCTTGAGTTCTTATCAGTGTTCCAAAGGGACCCAGAGAAACAGCACATAGTATGTGAAGGTTACCCAAGCTAGCTTGGTCTCTGCTTCGGGCTGGAGTTATACCAACTGCGTGGTGGTCACACTGGCTTGCTCCTCCTGACCACAAGCTCTTATGGCTGTAATATGAGGCTGTAATGAATAAAAAGGAAGAATTGACTTGATGCAGATTGTACGGGAGACAAAATCTTACCAGATATGAGGCTCATGTGGATGGAAAATACTAAAAGAAGCTTTCAAGGTGAGAAGGTTGGGAATCACTGATCCAATCCAGCTCTGTCATTTTACAGTTGAGGAAACTGAGGTCCACTTTCCTCAGGGGGAAGGTGGAGGCATCTGCCAGGTCCTGTGATTAAGGTAATGGCAGAATGCCAAGATGGTCATCACAGATAGCTACTGCTTGTTGAATCTCACTGTGTGCCAGGCCCTGTGCCAGGGGCTCTACGTGCTCCAGGAGGGCAGAACTGTGGTCTGTTTGGTGCCACTGGATCTCTAGCATCCAGCTCCGTGCTCTGCACATAGCAGGCACTCCATAAATCTTTGTGGAATGAATGAATCATCTCATTTCGTCATTACATCAACCCTGGAGGTTTATATTAGTAGCCCATTTTACAGATGAACAAACAGGCCCAGAGAGGTGAGGTGACTTGCTCAAGGTCGAAGAGCCAGTGAAGAGGAGGGTGGGGATTTGAACTCAGGTCTGTATGCCTGAAACTCCATGATCTTTACTACTGCACTACACTCTTCTGCCTCCCAGCCCTCCTGATGCTGGTAACCGGGTAAGATGAGCGGTGCCTCTGCTCACAGTGGTGGTACCCAGCCACCAGGTGTGGGCCTGGCACTCGGAACTTGCCATACCTTGGGTCTAGGGGCTTGGCCACAAAGAGAAGTCAGAAGTCAGCCAGTAGGAAGGGTTTGCTGGGTTCCAGAAGCCTGAGGAAGCTCCCCAGGGTTGAAGGTCTCCTCCTCTCCTTCTGTAATAGGCAGATCTGCTGGTACATCCTCAAGCAACCATCTCATGCTGTTGTGACAGGCGTCACTTTGTTATGGCAGCGCCGTCTGCCAGCATGCCCAGAGTTGGAGAGCCAGCAGGAGAGTATGTCACCGTGTGTGTGATGCAGCGGTCTCCTCCTGTTGGTGTCCTGGTGACAGTTTTTCATTTCCTCTGGCTGGCACCTTTCCTTTCTATTCATTACCTCTCCTCCTCCTCTCTTTCTCTTCCTCCTCCTCCTCTTTGTTAAAATTCTATATTTTGAATTGGCTGAGAGCCTCCTGAGGGTGGGGATGGTGGTGTCAGCTCTAAGTGATTCATCTAGCTGATAATTAGAGCTCTGGAAAACCCAACACTCATTCCTGTCAGTCAGGGCTTCCGGAATCCCTAGGCTTTTCACTTTGTCAGAGAGAGGAGCTTGGGGGGCTGGGCCCCGCTTCTTTGTGCCTGACTTTCGGTCCCCCACTGCATTGAAGCTCAGTAACTGAGAGAAGTATGAGCACTCTTATTCGCCAGGTCCCGTGAAAAGCCCTCTCCCCACTCACTGGATCCTCACAGTGACCCCACGACGTGTTATCCCTACGTTGACAGATGGGGATAACTTGCACATAGTCACTCAGCTTGTAAGGGACACAGCAAGTACTCAAATCCAGCCTTTTTGGAATCTGCCAGACTTGGTTCAAATCACAGCCCTGCCATTATTAACTGTATGTGTCTTTGGACAGTTTACTTCCCCTCTCAGAGCTCTAGGTGCTTCATCTGTGAAGAGACTCCTTAACGTTGATGTCTCTAAAGTGCTCAACACGGTGCGTGACATAATACTGGAGCTGTTTCGATTACTACTGTTATTCAGTCCCATCAGCTCAGTGTGCACTAGGCATTCAGGGACAAAGAGATGGACACAGGAGGAAGCAGCCAGACTCACACCAACTCTCACGTCCTGGCACTGCCTGTGTGGAGATGACAAATGCGTGCATACACGTAAGTGCCTGGCCACACACCCTAGGAAAATCCAGCAGTGTGCACACAGGCTTGGACACGTGTGCCCACATGCATACAGAATGACACAGCTGGAAAGACACCCGGGAGTTAGACAGTCATATGCAGCAAGCACCCTGGCTCACACCTGGGAGACAAAGGAGTGGGTCCATGATGGCTGGTGCTGCCACCACGGAGCCCTTCTAGCTGCTTCTGCATGCCAGCGGAGGGAAGCCAGGCTCTCAGAGGGCCCCAGTGAGTCACCAGCCTGATGCAATCCCTTTAAAGGGCTCATCTGCTGGTGCAAGAAGCTGATTCATGGAGGGCGTGGTTGCTGGAGGAGGAGGAGAAAGGGACCGAAACTGCAGCAGGAGGGGCTGAGGTTAGGTGGCTGGAATCGCTAACAGGAACTCTTCACTGTTAACCTCCCTGGTCGAGACTCTAGGGATCTTCAGATTGAAGCGTGGTTTCTACAAAAGCGAGGGCCCCAGAGGGAAATGAATTGTGAGGGCTATGACAGGAATTCCTATCATTGATTGAGCCTCACGGCAGCGCTCGCCGCACAAAGCTCCAGAAACAGAGAAATTGGGGTCAAGGAAGAGCCACTTTTCTGAGAAATACACTACAACTGGCCGACCTTTCAACTGCTGCAGACGTCTCCAGACCCGGGAGGGCGAGTGTAGGGCAAGCGAGGCTCAGTGGAGTAGGGGCGGGGGCGGTGCCTCCGGCCCCACCTCACCGCAGACATAGCGAAGCGGTAAGTACCGCCCCTTAGGGTCTCGGTGTCCAATCGTTTCCCAGGTTTCGGCTCGGATCCCCACCCTGAACCAATCCTCAATCGGATTCTGGCCTCTTGCCTGAAGGCTTCCGCCCATTGTCAAGATGGCTCCCAATCCCTGCGCCGTGGGCTGTAGATACGGGCAAGGGGCGGGGATGCGGCTCGTCCGGGAGGAGGGGGCGGTGCGTCACTTCCGTTGTCAGGTGGCGGCGCCGCAGCCATGGAGGGAGGCGGCGGCAGCGGTGGCGGCGGCTCGGGCGGCTGCGCCGGGAGGCGACGGTGAGCGGCTCCCACGCCCCTGGACCGGCCCCGGCCCCCCGGGACGGAGCGCTGAGCAGCCCCGGCTCCGGACTACGGACTATGGGCGAGCAGCGCTGAGCACCGGGGGAAGGTGAGGGCAGGGGTCCGGGAGCGGGGAGCCGGGCCGGGGGTGCGGGTTGGTGGGGCGGGCCTCAGCGGCCGTAGCGCGGGGACCGGGGTGACAGCCTGAGGCCGTTCGGCTGCGACAGAAATGGCAACAGCGATTGTGCCGTCCTCCGCTGTGGTCTGCCCTTCTCGGGCGGCGGGGGCGGGGGCTCCTGCGCGCCGGGTACCCGGTGGCTGCGGGGCGTCTCGGTCCCGCCGCAGCCCTGGGAGGTGGCACTGCCAGCCTTGCCAGGAGTCACTCGGCCAGTCAGTGAAGGCGCCGGATTTGAACCAGCCAGGTTTTTCCCAAGAGACACCCTCTGCCTCTCCACGCTGCCCTCCTGATCCCGAGAGTGACATGAAAGTTGAAACGAGTCCCCAGATAGGACCAGCCCGGGCTTCCTCCAGGAGCCCTCACCCATTAAGCACGGGCACCATCGCTGCTGGGGAATTTTCGAATCCCGGGAGGTGTTCAGGTGCGGGTCAGAGCTATCTGCTTGCCGGTGCTACGTTTGGCCGGCCTTTTCCAAGGAGAGAGTCTGCTGCTATGGTCACTGTTTCACCTGCTGTGCCCTCTCAGGCCCGCCCATTCCCACACCGCTTGGCAGCACCTTCCAGCCAGTAGATGGGGGCATCGGGATTCCCGACGCCGAGCACTCTGCCACCCCCGCTTCCTAGGTTTGATCCCCGTTTGTTGGCGGAAGGAAGAGATGACAGCCGCCTTCGCTGTCAAGATAGACTTTGCTCTGTATTAAGTCACTGGAGGAAACCGGTTGGCTTTGCTTGGTTTTGAGAGCAGTGAAGAAGAGGGTAGTCACTCTGGGCTGGGCGCCTTCCCTCTTGGCTTAGCTTTGCATGAGATAAGGAAGAGCAGGATATGTAATTGTCAGGCCCAAAGAACCCCTGTTTGTAAACAGTGCTTGTGAGCTGGGCCAGTGCTTGGTGGCTCTGCTGTGCCAGTTGTTTGTCCCTTAGATCTAGACAGTGTGGAGATAGCCCTCCTTCGTTCATTCATTCATTCATTCATTCCCCACGTGACAACAGCAATGTCCTTGCCTGGAGAAGCAAGTACCCTATATTATAGAGGTTAAGAGTGGGCTTTGGAGCCAGAATTCCTGAGTTCAAATTCTAGCTCTGCAGCTTTGTAGCTGTGTGACCTTGGGCACATTGTTTAACCTCTCTGTGCCTCAGTGTTCTCAGCTATAAAACAAGGGTGATAACATAGAGTTGTTGTGAAGATTTAAAAAGTTAACACATGTAAAAAACATAGAACCATGTCTGCCACGTAATAAGAGTTCAATAAATGTTAGCTATTCTTATTCTTATTTCAAGGAGCTCACAGTCTGGTTAAGGGAGACTGACCTGTAAATGAATAGTTGAAACGTAGTCTTGAAAAACTAGTAACAGCAAGAACAGAGGGCTGTGGGAGCCCAGGGAAGGAAGCTTCTGGCTCAGCCTGAGTTGGGCGGGGTCGGGGGAGGTTTTGGGGAGGCTTGGAAGAAGCGATGATGCTGGAGCTGCGTCTAGAAGGATGGGAAGGCTCAGCCAGGTGAGAACAAAGGGGCAAGGTACTCCACTTAGACTTGTCAACTCAGAATTTTTCCGGAAACCTCAGATTGTTCAGTATGGTGGTATGAAAGGCAACCTGGTGCCAGGTAAAGCAGTACAGGTTGACAAGGGAACGCCACATTAACAATTTGGGACTTTGTACCAAGGGCAGTGGGGAGCAAGTGAAGAGGTTTTAAGCAGAGGAGTGTCGTGATTAGACTTGTGTTTTAGAATGCTCTCTCTGGAGCCTCAGCAGGAGGGAAGGGAGAAGAGAGGAGAGATTAAAGCACTGGAGACCTCTTCAGAGGCTACTGCAGGCCTCTGAGAGAAGAGAGATGGCGTGGGGTGGGGGATCTTTGCCGAGACAGCACTGTATGCAACTGGTGGCAGGTGACAAGCTCCCTGCATTGCCCTGGGCAGCTCTGCCTGCCCCAGAAGTGCCTGGCACATGTACCCCTCTCTTCCTGAGATTGCAGGTCACTCGAGCAGCTGGGCTGGTGAGGCTGTCCTCTCAGAAGGTCAGTTGTAAGGTCAGTTGCTCCCTGGGGCCTTTAATTTGGCCTTTTGGGAAGGCAGCAGATTGTAGTGGATAAGAGCCTATTTGGGTCTGTTGTCAGACAGAATCTCAGTTCACATCCCAGCCCTGCCAGTCAGTAGAGGTTACTTATTCTTCCGGTTCCCAGCTTTCTCATCTGAGGGAGAGGTGGGCAGTAAGAGTCCTTCCCTTGTAAGGCAGTTGTGAGGATTCAGTAAGATGTTGCAGGTTGGGCATTTAGCACACACTGAGTACGAAGTGCTTGGTAAATGTTAGCTGCTGTTGCAGGCTGCAGGAAAGGACTTCTAAGAATTAGTTGAAGCAGTTAGTGGCAACTAAAACTGTGTCCCATTGAGCTGTCAGAAATGTCCTGAGGGATCACAAGACCACAGAATTGTATTGTATTCTCTCCAAAAAAGAAATCTGTGGGGAATTTACCGAGTCTGTATGGGAGCCATGCAGATGATTCAGCTCCACTCTTTAAAAGAACCATTTTTTAAAATAGAAGTAGGACTGCTGAGGAAAAAAGCAAAAATCATGTTTTAAAGTATACTAGGAGAAAAAGTATTTAGAGTTTGTTCCATGTGTGTCCCTGTTAGTGACCCTAGTCTGTTATCTGAATTAGTACCATCAGGAAGCACACATTGATGTGTGTGGTGACTTAAAATCCGGAACCCCTGTTCCACACACATGAGCTCCCAAGCGTGGCTGAGGATGTGCTGGGTGCCAGGTGCAGAATGAGAATGGCGAGGCACGCCCTGCCCTGGTGGAGCTTGTGGTCTAACAGGGACCAGGCAGGTTCCTAACCAACTGACATTTGCATAGAGTTTGGTGAGTGTCTCATAGGAGTCTGTGCAGCATGTAGTGGGAGTGAGATGAAGAAGTGATTCTCCTGGGGGATGGGAGAGGTGACTGGGGAGAACTTTGGAGAGCCCTCAGAACTTGAGCTGGATCTTGATGGAAATTGAATCTTGAAGGATGAATAGAGCTTTCTGAGGGTTCATGAAGCACTCCAGGCAGGGAGCAGCAAGGCACAGGCACGGATGCAGGCTGGCGTGTGTGCACACGGTAGGAACCACAAGAGGTTCTGGCACAGGGCGTGAAGGGACCTGGCTTAGGACATGCTGGAGAGGTAAGCATCAGCGCTAAGATGCTTGAACTTCTTATTCTGTTGGTGATGGGATGCTTTGGTTTAAGGGAGGAAACACCGTTAGACCTGCATCTTGCCAGGAGCCCTCTGGCTTCCGGTGGGGGATGGACTGGGGATAGAACAAGTCTGGAGTCTCTGTAGGAGGCTTTTGCAGTAATCAGAGTAAGGGCTGGTGGGGGCCTGGATCAGGGTAGAGGCAGTTGGGACGCGGAGGAAGGGCATAGATCAGAGCTGTTTGGGGGGAAATCAGCTGGACTCCGGGAATGTTTGGCTGTGATGATTGAGAGAGGAGCAATGATGGCAGGTGACCTCGAGCTTCCCGATTTGGCTGACGGAGTGAATGATAGTGCAGATATAGAGACGGCAGAAGATAATGGCCAGTGAAATCCGCCAGCTCCATTCAGTAAGCCCTCTCATGGGAGAGGGTCAGTTGCAAAGTCTGTGGCACTCTGTCCAGCTTCAGGCCAGGCTTCTCTCTGTTTTTGCCTGCGTCAGCGCCTGGGAAAAGGGCAGCTTCCCTTCCTTCATCTTCCCCCTGCCCAGATTTGCCCAGGAAAGTGAACTTCTTCAGTATTTCAGAAACTCAAGTGGCTGAGTCTGCCAAACTTCTGTGACTTCCTCAGCCTTCCGATGGCCCTAAAGGGCAGCCCTTCCGTCAGGTGCCATCCACACTGATTCAGCAAGTGATGGGTCCTGGACAGCAGCATGCCCTCAGGGGAGAGATGGCCGTTCCCAGTGCTCCTGGGGAGATCTTATCGAGAAAGAGACCTTGAGGTTGGATTTACTCCAGAGGCCGGGTCAGCCAACTCAGTCCCTCTTCTCCGGAAGGAGAGCTGTCTGCCCCAGGCCACCTGGGACTCACTCAGAACCATCAGGGAAGTGAGAGGGAGCTGCCTTTGTGCCCTTATCCCCCTGAGCTCTACGGGAGTACAGAGCTAGGCCTGAATCAGACTGGGCTGCAGAGAGGGATGTGCTGGTAGATGGGGCTTCAAACAGGCCCTTTGGAATTGGGGAGATTTTTGCAGGATTTGTCCTTGCATTTGTGGTGTAAAGAAGGTAGAAGAGAAAGTGGCCTGAGACAAAGGCATTTCTTCCTCCTCCACCTGCTCAGGTGAGACTGTGGCCTTGAAGGTGGCCCCGGGCCCATAGCAGCCCTGCATCTCCTCTCGGGATCTGTAATCAGGATCCGAGAAGGGAAAGGATGGTGTTGCTTGCTTTGATTTACTTACTATCTTAGAGATGTTTCCACTTTGTCTCATGCACGTCTGGGTCATTTTTGGCAATATTGTGTCATCATTGTTTGTGTAATTTATTCAACAGACTCTCTGCTGATGAACTTAGGTTATTTTCGGCCTTTTGCTCTCCAAACAAAGCCGAAGTGACTATCTGCATATGTGTGGTTTTTCCCACCTTAGGTATCTGCAGGATAAATTCCAGGAGGAGTTGCTGCTTCAAAGAGTATCCTTCATGTTCTTTTTTTTTTTTTTTTTTCCCGCGGTATGCGGGCCTCTCACTGTTGTGGCCTCTCCCGTTGCGGAGCACAGGCTCCGGACGCGCAGGCTCAGTGGCCATGGTTCATGGGCCTAGCCTCTCCACGGCATGTGGGATCTTCCCAGACCGGGGCACAAACCCGTGTCCCCTGCATCGGCAGGCGGACTCTCAACCACTGCGCCACCAGGGAAGCCCCCATGTTCATTATTTTTAAAGTAATTTCTTGGCCCCTTTTTAATGAACTGGAGAAGCCTGATTTTCCCTCAGCAAGCAAAGATACTCTTTTGGGTTGACATCCCTCTTCCCAAGGGGCACTGAGAACCCCAGTGGCTGTCACCCTTTTCTGGCTCTTGGCGGTCTGTCTTGGTGTGAGTTGGGGTTCCCTAGAGCTTACACAGTCCAGCAGTCTACAGGTCTGATGGTTTCAAAGAAACTCTAGTTGTTGGAAAGCACCAGAGAAACTGAGAAGGGCTCTTGTCATTTAGGATGAAGCTGTCCCCACTACATCTGTTTACAGACCATCACCTACTTGGCAAAAGAGACCAAGGATCTTTTGGCTTTAGGGAGTCCGTGACCCAAGGGTCCAGAAGGAAGAGAAAGTAGCCTGGACCTGGTAGAGGGAACTGGCAAAAGCAGGACTGGTGTGCCTGTCACCTGTCTTCGGGTTTAGGGCAGAGCTAGTTTGAGATGTGATCAGGGGATAGCAGGTGCTTCTAGGGAGAGGCTTGGTTCAGCCTCTTGGGAGACCTTGGGACTGGCATAGCCCAAAATCCTGTGGGGCTTTTGGAGCCCCACTGCTGGCATTGCCACCTTTGGAGAGCAGGAATCCTGCCCCTTTTTGTAGCAGACATGGAGCCCCTGGCGTTACCATGTTTGTGTGACTTCCATGGCTGTGTTCTCCTCCAACTCCGCTCCCAAGGTGGTCCCTCCTGAAGGAACAGGAAGGAAACCAGCCACAAAAGAAGGATCCCCACCACCTTCCAGGTCCTTTGCTAAGTACTCTGCAATGTGTATTGAGGCCTTCTCACAATCTAAGGAAGGAGGGCTTGACTCTGTTTTACAGAGAACCGTCAGACACTGAGGGGTTAAGGAACCCTCAGCCAGCAAGGGCAGAGCCGGATTTCCAGTGCACACTCGCGTGACCCTAGAGCCCATGCCATCCCATTCCCCCATCCTGGCCAGGCTCTGGCCCCAGGGAGCCCAGGCCACATGGAATAAAGCCGTAGAGCTGGAAGGGACCTTGACAAAGCTGAAGCAGTCCCTTCTTTTTTCCTAGAAGAATGGAAACTGCCACTGCCTGGAGACAAGTCCTTCCCCTCCTTCCTGCCCTGGGAGTAGTGGGTAAGGAGACCTTCAACCATGTCACCCAGCATTTAAGGCTCAGATCAGACCTGGCTTCAGAAGCCAGTTCCACCACTTGCTAGCTGAGTGACCTTGAAGAAATCACTTCCTATCTCCAAACCCAATTTCCTCCAAAGTAGTAATGAGGATTAAACACAAGGTGTTATTGTCTGTGGCAGGTTCGACCTGGTGCCTGGCCCGCAGTCAGGACCCAGGGGCTGGCTCCGGTGAGGCCTAGGTGAGCTCTTTGCTGGTGGGCCTGAGTGTCCCGAAAGAGGTGTTATGAACCAGCTTCCAGGTCTCCAGTTCGAACGGTTTGGTTGTCTTCGCAGCCTTTATAGAAACCGGGTGGTGAACAGGCAGTTCCTTACAGGCAAGTTTACAAGTCACCTGAGAGAGTTCCAGTGCACCCGGAGTGGTGGTTTGTCCCTTCTGTCCCCCACTCTCCTGATGCAGCCTTGCATCAACATGCAGGCCCACACGTTCGGGGCATTCGCGTGCCATACTCCCTCAAGTGTGCCTTCCCTGAGACCCAGCCTCCCCTGATTCCATTACCACTCTTAATAATTCTGATGGGCTCAGAAATTTTTTTAGATTTTTCAAAATTATTATAGTAGCCTACAGTGAAGCAGGTAAACGATATAGAAGAATATAAAATAAACTCTCCATCTCCTTCGGGCCCCTAGTTCTATTACCTGGAGGTATCCATTGTTAAGTTTCTTCTAGAAATTTCCTATGCATATTCAAGGGTGTGTATAATCATCTTTTTTTTTTTACCCAAATGGGATCATCTTATAGTACTGCAGTTTGCTTTTTCATTTATTTATTTGTTTGTTTGTTTGTTTGTTTATTTATGGCTGCGTTGGGTCTTCATTGCTGCACGCAGGCTTTCTCTAGTTGCAGTGAGCGGGGGCTACTCTTCATTGCAGTGCGCAGGCTTCTCATTGTGGTGGCTTCTCTTGTGGAGCACGGGCTCTAGGAGCGCGGGCTTCAGTAGTTGTAGCACGTGGGCTCAGTGGTGGTTTTGGCTTGCGGGCTCTAGAGCACAGGGTCAGTAGTTGTGGTGCACGGGCTCAGTTGCTCTGCGGCTTGTGGGGTCTTCCCGGACCAGGGCTCGAACCCGTGTCCCCTGCATTGGCAACTGGTTTCTTAACCACTGTGCCACCAGGGAAGTCTCCTGCAGCTTGCTTTTTTTAGTGTAACGTATCCTAGACATCTTCATCTACCAGCAGGTGTGGGCGTAGTCTTAAAGGCTGCGTAGTATTCCCCTATCTGGATGTACCATGATGGAGTGAACCAGTCCTCTCTTGGCGGACATTTAGATTGTTTCCTGTCGGGGAGAGATGTGTGTGCGTTTTGATATTTGTGGTTTTGTCTTTGTGTTTTTTCCTGCTACCCAGGGCTCTCCAGGGACCCTTATTGAGCACATTCATCTTGGTGAACTTGTGTGAGTGAACCTGGAGGATGAATCCCTAGAACTGGATGTGCTGGGACCGGGGCAAATGCATTTTCTTCTGCTTTGCTGGCTGTGGTTTCACCTTGTCTTCTGCACACCTGTGGGGCCTGTGCAGGGGATTCTGAAGCGGTCAAGGCCTCAGGCCCTGCCCCCAGGAGCTCACCCTCTGGAGAGACACAGGCAAGCATGCTCTCACCCACTCCTGAGCAGAGTATGTGTCAGGGGTGGCTCGTGGCTGGCCTCAGCAACTCGGAGCAGGTGAGGCCCTCGTGTGGGTCCACTTGTCTGAACAGCCCACTGAGGGCCACTCTGATGGCAAAGCCTGCTGTCTGCCTCTGTAATCTTGCCCACCAAGCAGCCACAGCCAGCAGCATTCAGTAAAACTGCAGAAAGTGAACTGTATTGTTCATTCGCAAGGCTGTGAAATTTAATTGAATTTCATTTTTGATAGAGGCAGTTAAAGAAAGGCAGTTTGCTGGCCCCAATCCTAATTACCTTTCTCACAGGATGACTGTAGTGACTTTTGCTGTTAAAAACCATTTAAAGAAGGAGAATCATATGAACCTGGCCCTGGCCCAGGCTTTCCCCTCTGTGGCTCTGGAAATCTGAGGTGGAAGGAAGGAAACGTAACATTTACCTAGTGCCTCCCACACGCTGGCTCCCCG
This sequence comes from Hyperoodon ampullatus, assembly GCF_949752795.1. Taxonomy (NCBI): domain Eukaryota; kingdom Metazoa; phylum Chordata; class Mammalia; order Artiodactyla; family Ziphiidae; genus Hyperoodon; species Hyperoodon ampullatus. The sequence continues at coordinate 30,268,659 of NC_136915.1, read as the reverse complement.
CAGTCCTCAGGGAACCCTGGGCAGGTACAACACTGTCCCTGTCCTCTGGGTGAGGACCCCGTGGAGCAGAGAGACACATGTCTAGGACACAAAGGTGCTCTCAGACTCAGCCAGCCCTTCTTTAGTCACTTGCTGCTTTCTCCTTGCCTGACTTGGGCCATCTTGGGTGTCAAGAACCTGAATTCGGGACTTCCCTGGTGGTCCAGTGGCTAACGCTCCATGCTCCCAATGCAGGGGGCCCAGCCTGGATCCCTGGTCAGGGAACTAGATCCCACAAGCCGCAACTAAAGTTCCCGCATACCACAACTTAAAAAAAAAAAAAAGAGCCCGAGTGCCGCAACTAAGACCCGGTGCAGCCAAATAAATAACTAAATATTAAAAACAAAAAGAACCTGAATTCCACGAGGGACCTGTGGCGGGCCTTGTTCCCACTGAGCAAAGCAATAACAGAGGAATAACTGATGGTTTGAGCTGAGGAGGGGTCCCCTTTGTTGCAGGGCAGGCTGGCATGACAGGGGAGGGCTGTCAGTGACTCAGTCTCCCGTCACTGCACATGGCAGAAGGCCCGCCCCACAGAGCTGAGGGACCGGGAAGGTCTCCCAGCCAGGGTATTGGCCGCTTCCCCTGGCTACTTCTCTAAATAGGAGATACCAGGGCAGCACAGCCTGAGAAAGAGCTATTAAGTCTGTCCCTTCCTCTTCCAACACCCACACACAGTGACGGCTTATTTGTTGTCACATCAGCTGCTTCCGGAGGCCCCTGGGAGGGGTGAGCTAGTGGCAGGGCTGGTGATGCTGCCCTGGATTCTCTCTACTGGCTCTCAGAAAAGCTGCTGCTGAAGCCCTTTACCCCGTCCCAGGGACTGGTTTCTTACTCTGTTTATCTTTTCCCCAGAGGGGCCTCCAGGTCCACCTGAGCCTCTTCTCCCAGGATCACTCCGGGATACATCCTCCGAGCCCGGGGCCTTCAGGCCCACTCCCTTCCCCGTCTCTCCCCTCAGCCTTCATGGAGGCCACGGAGGAGCCCAGTGGGGCTTGCTCAGGGCAGGGGGTGAAGAGGGACGTCACTGATTATGTAATCTCCTTGTGTGTGAATCTTGCCTTCTGGAGGAGACTAGAGTTGGACCTCCGAGCTCTAGATGGGTCTGGTGCGGATGTGCTGAGGGGGAGCAGGCTGGCCACTGGGCCCTCAGTCTGGCCGCCCCTCCCACTTCCCACTGGGCTGAGTCACTTCCTCTCTGGCGCTGCAGGTACTCTCCCACACACCCAGCACGGCAGCCTTCCGGGGGTGAGGTTCATCCCGGGCAAGAGAGGAGCTCCGGTTAGTAGCAGCCAGTGCACCTGTCACCCCCAAGGCAAGCGTTTAGAGGAGGATGTGATGGTATGTATTCCTGACAAACTGGAGCTATACGTATCCTGCATTTTAAAATGAACAAAATCATCACTCTGTTTTGGAACAGTGGAGATGACAGCACATGCATGAATCTTTGTCATCAGGGAGTCCTGGCTAAAGCTGAGGGTTTACTGATCCACCTCCCCATCCCCCCAGCATCCATCCTGAGCACAGAAGCATATGGCTTCCAGTGGGTTCTTAGGGAGATTGCTTGTGGCCTTCAGGCTCCCAGGGAGAGGGTCCATGCCTGCTTCAGGGATGGCTGTCATTCGAACTCAAAGGAAAAGCCCGTAAACAGAGCCGCCTTCTAGCCAGCCAGCAGGAGTAGAAGAGAACAGGCCACAGGCAGCCTCCTCTGGCCCGGTCAGCTGGGCTAGGGCCTCTAGGCTTTGGTCTTGTCAGCAAACCGAAAAAGGGGGGGCAATCTTTACTTTATAAAGTTGTGAGAATTAAAGAAAATCTAGGAAACACTAAGAATGAACAGTTCCTGGCAAGCAGTAGGTGTCCCTCAAATGCTAGTTTAAAAGGTAGGCACCTGGAGAGACTTGTCACCAGGGAGGTTACCTCAGCAAGGGGTGGGGAACGCTCACCTTTCATCCAGCAGAGACCTCGAGACACCCCTCTTTTACAGATGATGAAACTGAGGCCCACGGAGAGTAAATGACTCTCACAGAGGGTAGGTGACTAGTTCAGGGTCATAAAGCTGGTGAGTGACGGAAGCTGAAGTTTGAACCCAGGCCGACCTGACCCCAGAATCCATCCTGCGCTCCCAACTGGCATTTGGGTAACTGGTCCATGGTTCGAAACACCTGGTTCCATGGGCTGCGAATTTCTCTTGGTTCCCTGGGTTGACTTTGTGGATGAAGAGCAAGCCTGTAGGGAAGCTGGGCCACTAGTAGCAGCATATACCTGTGAGTATTGAGGTGCAGTGAGGGTGGCTCCCCAAGTGCTTGGGTCAGGGAGGGGTGGGGGACACTGCCTTGTGGTCTGGTGGGAGGGGGTCTCAGTAACCCAGCCTCTGCGGTACCACAGATGTCTTGGCTGCATCATGTGTTGAGATTTCACACCTCCAGTCCCATTGTTTCTTTCCAGGTGTAGTCAGCTAAATGCATAGCTGGGCCAGAAGGTCTGAGGGAAACGAGTGGTAGGAATTTTTCTGACCAGCAGAAGGACCTTCACACTACAAACCTAGAGTGGCCCAGAGGACCTGTCCCTGGTGTGAGGGGCAGGCCAGGCTGTCACTCACACACTCCCACACTTTGCTGCAGGAAAGCAGATTTTTTTGCTGGACTCAGCAGAAAGGGGTCTGGTTTGTCTCTTTGCCAGTGAGGGGTTGGTCCGAGGCTGCAGGCATGCTGCGGATGGGTTTCATTCCTCGGGGAGGTTGCCCTCCAGCAGCCAATACTGTCTAAGCACAACCCCTGGCTATCAGCCCAGAACTGCCCCGCCCCGGGCATCCAGGCATTTCTGACCTGGGACTTTTCCTGGACAGACTATTCCCAGCACCACTGCAGCCCAGTTACCTACAGCTGTGACCCCCTGTCTCTCTGGTCTTGGAGTCTGGCTCCTGTCACAAGCTGGTGGACTATCCGTACTTTCTTCTGGGTCCCAATCCAACGCCTGGCTTCTCGTTGGGTCCTCTCTGTCCCCTGCCCCAATGTGGGCTTTAGTGCCTTCTGGGTGCATAACAGACAGTTCTACACTCTCTGTTTTCTCATTCAGCAGTTTGCCAGGCACTGGGTGGGTTCAGGCAAGCAGAGATGAACTGGGGTTGCTCAGCCTGGAGAGTGGTGGGGACAGGGGCGTCAGACAATGGATACAGCACGGTAGGAGTGGACAGAATGTGCTCTGGGAGCCGGAGGAGAAAAGGACCTGCTGCAGAAGGTGACCCCAGTGAGGACTGAGGGAGAAGGACCAGCCAACCAGGGAGAGGAGGTCAGGGCAAGCGTGTTTATGGCACACTCAGGGAACTGTGAGTCATTTGGTGTGGCTGGATTTATGGGGCATATAAGGGCAGTGAAGCTGGATAGGTAGCCTGGGTCTGGCCAGGCTCACTGAGGAGTTTGGGTTTCTTCTTAAAGACCACAGGAAGCAGTGGAGGATGGAGATACTGCAGGCCCAGGTCCCCGAGCAGAGGAGAAAGAGTAGCCTGCTGGCATCTGTTTGTCCAGCCCCAGTTCCACAGGCAGCAGCTGAGGTGGGGGTCTTCTGATGGAGTTGCTCCTGCATCCTTCCTGATCAGCCTGGTGAAGAGCAGTGCCCCACCATCTTGCAGCGCGTGCAGAGAGAAACCCTGTGAAGAAGATGCGCTATAGAAAGACGCCACCAGGTGGCAGACCTGGAGATTGCGCAGAGACCTCATTTCTTTTCCCCCCCATTCCTTTAGCACAGTGTTTGGCCTGGAGAAAGGGGGGCATTCAAAACAGAACTCCTGTTCGCACCAGGCTGGCTCCGCCCAACAAGTATGAGATTCCACATTTTGCCACTGTGAGCTGTGGACCCACAAGAAATCCCTTTGAACCTGTAAATCTGGACAACAGATTCCTCCAGGGTCTTGGGAGCTGTTCCAGCAGGTTGCACTTTCTCTTCTGTCTCCGGGCACCTGAGAGTAAATTGCAAACATCATGACCCTTCACCTCTAAGCACTTTAGCATCTGTCACCTAAGAACAAGGACATTCTCCTATATAACCACAATGCAGTTTTCAAATTCAGGAAATTTAACATCGTATTATCTAATATACAGTCCATATTCAGATTCTGCCAATTGTCCAGTCATGTTCTGTATAACATCTTCCTCCCAGGATCACCCATTTCATTTACTCGTCCCGTCTTCAATCTCCTTTAAGTGAGACTCGTTCTTCAGCCTTTCTTTAACTATCTGACATTGATATTTTTGAAGCATACAGGCCTGTTCTGTTGAATGTCCCTCAATTTTAGTTTGTCTCATGATCAGATTGAGGTTATGCATTTTTGGCAAAAAACAAATAAATAACTTAAATAAGGTTGCATCATATCAGGAGTAACATGATGTCAGTTTGTTCTGTTATTAGTGATATAACTGATTATTTGGTTAAGGTTGCAGCTTGTTTTTGTTTTTTTTTAATTGAGGTATATTTACACATGGTGAATTTCACAGGTCCTTTAACAGTTCAGTCATTTTGACAAATGCACATACCCAGAGTTATAGCCTTTTTTTTTTTTTTTTGCGGTACGTGGGCCTCTCACTGCTGTGGCCTCTCCCGTTGCGGAGCACAGGCTCCGGATGCGCAGGCTCAGCGGCCATGGCTCACGGGCCCAGCCGCTCCGCGGCATGTGGGATCCTCCTGGACCGGGGCACGAACCCGTGTCCCCTGCATCGGCAGGCAGACTCTCAACCACTGCGCCACCAGGGAAGCCCGAGAGTTACAGCCTTTGATAGTAGAAGTTTTACAGCCCAGTATGTGTGCTCTGTCCCCCTCCCACAATCCTCTGCAAGAGATCCCGGACTAGAGGCACTAGGTCTTAGTTGCAGACTCCTTGCTGCCCCCCAACTTGATCATGATGAAGGACCCATTTGGTCTGGCCCCATCCTGGACCATCCCTTACTGCGCCTTGAGTTGATAATTGCCAGCTGGTGCTCCAGCCTCTGCTCCCCCATAAACCAGTGAACAGAACAAGAGGATGTGATGCTGTGTGCCTCTGCCTGAAAGAATAGGCCCTCCCCTTGACCCGCAAAACAACTGTACTCTGCCCTCTACTACAGAATTGTACCTGGTACTGCCCAGCACCCCTCTTCCTCCTCAGCAGCTCAGCCAACCCCCAGGCCTCCTGTCCTCCCTACACCCAGTTGAACATGTCACTCAGGCTGGCCATCAGGCCACCCACCCCCACCCCCACCCCGCCTGTAGTCTCGGGCCAGAGACAGATGGCAGGTTCAAGGTCTCTTAAGCCTTTAGTCTGGTTACCGTCCTTCTTCTGCCCCCCACCCCAAGTCAGTGCCTAACTATCCCTTTCTCCTTGGGCAGGAAGAAAAATTGAAAGCTACTGTGTTTAGGCTAATAGAAGCACAGTTTATCAAATGCTTATGATATGCCAGTAGGTAGTCTTGCTAACCCTTTTGCATGGGTTATCTCACTTAATCCTTAGACCAACCTTGTAAGGTGGATGCTGTACTCTGGGTTGTGTAGGTACAGAATAAGTATCTCATCTGAGATCTCATCATTGTTAAGTGATGGTATGGTGCTGGGCTTGCAACCAGGTTTGGCTTACTCCAGAGCCCTTGCTCTGACTCAGAGCTTCCCAGCCAGTATGGGTTATGTAGGTCAAGATGGTGATCCCTTTAGTCCAAGAATGACTGGGCTAAGCAGAGGACAGCTGGTGTCCCCAGGCCTTTCACCCCCAAGTGCTGTACAGATGTTTCTGTCTGTACTGTGGCATGGGAAAGACCGAGACGCATTGCTCTGACCACATTGTCCTGTGGACAGAGACCCCTTTCTACCTCCCTCCTGGAGCCTGAGTCTGGCCACACAGACCCTTAACTCATGCGTGGCAAATAGGACTGAGGCCAGGGATGGGTGGGAGCATCTGTGTTCATTTCCACATGCCGGGTGGGCTGGACAGAGGGGCAAGGTCCCTGCCTTCGGTAGACACTACCAGAGATAAAGTCCAGAAGACAGAGGCCTACACAGCTCAGGACCTTTTTACTTGTTTTGTTTTCACAGAGCCAGGAAACATGGGGGTGGGGATAGGGACTGCTGACAGGGACAGCTTGAATCCTGACACCATCGGCTCAGCCTGACCCTGCAGGGTAGACAAGTCCTTAGGCTCCTAGCAGGCATTAGAAGCTGCTGACAAATCGTGGCTACCAGCTGTGGTGTCATCACACACATACACAGAAGTAGCGCACCGGGCCAGGGTCTGCTGCTTGCTCCTTGCGGGGACCGCCCTTGCACTCTGCCTGCACTTGTTCGGTTTGCAAGGCCACCCATCTCTCCAGGAACTCCGAGGTTGCAGCAAGATGCCTACAGCGAGAATGAGTGCAGAACTCTCTGCGCGTGTGTGCAGGCCCCATGCTGCCCCTCGTGTTTGGGGGCTGGGGGCTCACGATGGCTCTGCGCTTGTGAGTGTCCGCCGCCTGGGCCCACGCATCTCCTCCTGTGTGGAGGCCTGTGGGCATGCTTCTGGGTGCAAGTAGTGGGCCCCTCCTTGCCTTGACCAGGCTTCAGACTGAGCCTTCAGTCAGGCTACAGCCAGGCTTTCAGACTGAGCCGGGAATGCCTCAGTACCCTCTCTCTGCAGCCCACCTCCTTTGGGGGTTGGTGGTATGTCTACCATATTGAACCATGCCCTGCTATAGGGTGCCCTGCCTGGCTCTGCCCTGCCCAACTGTCCTGTACCCTGTCACAGTACAGCACTGGACTGGGCACGATGGGCCTTAGAACCTTATGTGGTGCTGATGGCCCAGCCTTCGTTTCCTTCTGGGAGAGCTGGGCTCACATCACCCAGCCGCTTTGGTGCAGGATGACCTTAACAGCAAACTGACAGGGTAGGGCCGACATCCCCTCCTCTGGGCATGCTGTGATGGCGGACACAGAGCTGAGGCCCACAACTTGCTCCCCAGGTTGGGCCAAGCAAAGGGAATCTGCTGCTTTCAGGGTGGAGGAGCGCAGCCTGCAGGCAGGGATGCCTCCCTCCTGGCCTCACCCCTCACACGATTGTTGCCTCCCTGAGCTTCCTGTTGAATCCAGGTTCTAAAGAAACTGGCGTTGACTTGGGAGGACAGCACGTGGAATAGTAGACAGATTTAAAGTTCCAGAGACTTCTAAACCAGGCCTGCTGAGTTCCTGGCAAGCTGAGCTGTGGGCCCAGGAGACACCAGGCAGATGGCTCCCCCTTAGCCAGGCTGGGCCAGGGCCCTTCACCCCAGCCTGAGGACCAGCATCTCTGGAGGGGCCTGGCCCCAAGCCCTTCTGAAACCAGGGTAGCCAGAGCTTCCATATCACGGATCTCACTGGGAAGCCAGGATCCCTCAAAGCGGCCTCCCCGTGGGAGCATCTGTGGGCCATTTTAAGGTGTGTCTCTGGAGGGGGACACATCAGGATGATTTGGGGGGACAGGAGGGGCTTGTTTTTGCTCATCCCACCCGCGAGCCCGCAGCAGCTTCCAGTTGCCCAGACCTGCCTCCTCACACTGCTTGCATCGCCTTCACCAGCTCTGGCGGCGTGAAGGGATGTTCGGGAAGGGAGACAGCCTTGCTGCCGCTTCGCCTGCCAGCATCTTTTCCCTCTCCCTGCCCATCTGCTCTCATCCTTCTGTCTGCCTACATTTTGGAGCAACTCCCATGCCATTTGCTTGAGTTGAATCCTTAGTGGGGTGGGTGGGGTCAGGCTGAGCCCACTCACTGTCTGTGCTGCAGCTGCTCCCGGCAAACTGCTGTCTAGACTATGCCTGTGCGTGGGCACCTAGGCAGTGTCTACACAGGTACAGTGACACCACGTGGTGCTCTCCTAGGAACCGGTAAGAGAGAGGCGTCTTAGCGCTCTAGGGAAGGCAGAGAACAGCGCCAGAATGGTAATGAAATCAACTCATCTACCAGGGCAGGGCGGCTGCAGCACAGGGCTGCTGACCCAGTAGGAACCATCAGCAACTGGAGGGAAGGCGTCCAGCCATTCATAGAGTATCTGCTGGGCCAGGCACTGGGGGTAATTGTTTTATGTAATTTTTTTTCTTTTTTTCTAGTTCTGAGGGATTTTTAGTCTAGTAGTGGGGAAAAGACATTAAGCATATAAGCACACAAATAAATGCATAATCACAAAATATGGAAAGTGCTATGAATGAAAATTACAGGATACCGAGTGAGACTATGACCGTTGGTGTTGGGGACATCAAGAAGGCTTCCCTGAGGAAGTGACATTCACATTGAGAAGGATGCATAGACGTTAGGCAAAGAGTGGGAACAACTGTCTAGACACATTACTGCTGAGCTTTTTAGGATTTTTCTAGAAACAGTTGTGTTCTTCCCTGCTTTTGTGTGAATGACTGAATCTACTTCCAGCATGAGCCTCTTTGGCAGAAGTCACAGCTGAGCCTAACGATGGCTTCTGCTCTGTCTGGGGACTGTCAGGGCCTACTGAGTTACTGGATCCTAGTTACTCTCAGGATGAAATCATGGGTCTGCTCCTCGGCACAGCTCTGAAGACAAATTAGGGCTTGATGGGAGTCAGACCTGGTAGATTGGACTAGAAGGGCATCAGGCCATCTCTCCTACTTTCCAGTTCACTGCATGGAGTCAGTCTCCTGGGGTTTAGAATAAGGGCCAGAATGGCAGCATATGAAGTTATAAGCTAACTAGTGAATATGCACCTGTTATCAGAGTAAGGGTACCTTCTAGGCATAAGAGCAAAAACAAACTAAAGGAAAAGAAGACTATTTGACTACATAGACATTTAGTCTTTTTTTTTAATTAAAAAAAAGTTAAAAGATTAAGAAAAACTACATCCTATGTCAGTTATAGCCTTAATATATAAAGAGCTCCTAAAAACTCACTAAGACTAATACACACAAAGCAGTAAAAAATTAGAAAAAGAATGTGAACTGGAAATTCATAAAAGAAATAATACATATAGCTAGTAAGCATGTAAAACAAGTCCAACTTCATGAATAATTAAGGAATTGTGAAATTAAACAATGATATACTTTTTATTACTCATCAAATTGGCAGCTTTTTAAAATACTCATTCCTGGTGCAGGTTCTGGGACTTACTCTACCACACTGCTGATGGTATCAATATATAAATTGGCACAGCCTTCCTGAGAGCAACCTGGCAGTGTATGTCACATACCTTTAAAAATGTGTGCCCCGGGCCTCCCTGGTGGCGCAGTGGTTGAGAGTCCGCCTGCCGATGCAGGGGATACAGGTTCGTGCCCCGGTCTGGGAGGATCCCATATGCCGCGGAGCGGCTGGGCCCGTGAGCCATGGCTGCTGAGCCTGCGTATCCGGAGCCTGTGCTCCGCAACGGGAGAGGCCACAACAGTGAGAGGCCCGCGTACCACAAAAAAAAAAAAAAAAAAATGTGTGCCCCATCTGACCCTGTAGTTCCATTTCTTGGAGTTTATCCTGAGGGAGAGAGGCAAATATGCCAAGATGTGTGTGCATAACTGCTAATAAAAAATATAAAAAGTGGGAAGAATCTCGATGTCCATGAATAGGGGTGTGGTCTGATAAATCATGCTATATATTCTTACCAGGGAGACTGTAGCTATTTCAAGTGACGCTACAAAAGAATATGGTCATGCAAGGACATTAATAATGTTTTTCTTGTTTTGCTCTTTTACGGCTTTATTGAGATATGTTTCACATACCATAAAATTCACCCTCATAATATATTTTAGGTGGGAGAAAAGGAGGCTTAGAAATGGTATCATAGCGTGGTCTGAATTTTTGTAATAACGAGAACTGTAAGCATACACACACACATACACACAGACACACAGGAAAGTCTGCTTGAATATTAAGATTATGGGTACCTTATTTGCTTATTTTTGCATGTCTGTATTTTCTAATGTTTCTGCAGGAAATGCCAGTTACTTTTATAAAAAGAAAAAATTATAGAAGCTTAGGGTTCAGTGTTCCCAAGCCCCCTGTGCGAGGGTAAAGTCTACACTCCTAACGTGGCCATCAGGTCCCCTAGATCTGGGCTTTGCTCCCCTCTGTGGGTCACCTATCACCACTCCCTGTACACTCCAGCGACACAGACTACTTGGAGTTTGTTGCTTACGTGCCGTTTCTTACTATGTACGTTTGCTTACCCAGGCCCCTCTGCCTGGAATGACTTTGCCTGTTGCCTGGCCCACTCCAGTATCACCTCAGGGAAGTTTTCCCTGAGCCCCTGCACCCACTCTGGGCCAGAGGCCGCGGAATTGGGCAGCTGGCCTTCCCCGGGCATCCCTATGACCCTCTGCCCTCCGTATGTGGAGCTCCTCCGTGTACGTGACTTTCCTCGCCCCCCCTCCAACACACTGCCTTCCCGAGGCGTGAACTGTAGAGAGCTGAAACGAGCAACTGCTTTTTGTTTTGTTTAAATCCAGGTCTAGAGGTTAACGTCTTCTAGAATCTGGCTCTTGTGTCCCCTTTCCTTTTAGGGGAAAGGGGTATTTGGGGAGAAGGCCTCACTTTGGGAACAGTCGCTCCAGGGCCAGCTGTCTGTCTCAGGGGACCCCAGTTGGCCTCTGCACAAAACTCTGTGTCCTTCTCTCTGCATTTGACTGGTCCCTTTGAGGTGGGCCAGCTGCCCACCTCTGTAGCCAGTGCATCCAGCTTGAGCCCCTAATTAATCCCCAGTAAAGGAGCCATGGTCCTTTGTTATCGAGAACCTTCCACGCTCCTCTGGGAGGGGGAGGAGGTGGCAGCGGCAGCTGTGGGATGCGTCCTCAAGTCAGACTCGCAGGCTGAGTTAGCGTAAGGAAACTCGCTGACTTGCTCAGTGAGAAGGCTCTTTTCTGTCTCATCTAGAGCCGAGAATGAAGCGGAGAGCATCAGACAGAGGAGCTGGGGAAACGTCGGCCAGGGCGAAGACTCTAGGAAGTGGGATTTCTGGAAATAATGCAAAGAGAGCTGGACCGTTCATCCTGGGTAAGCCTCTGACGGCCGGGTGAGTGGGGTGCCGGGGCAGCACAGTTCGACCCGCAGACACGCAGGGTGCAGCGCCTCGCCCACCCCAGCGTGGGAGCCTGACCAACCCTCGGCCACTTTAAATGGAGTCTGTTGATGAGAGGGGAAGGTTGCTCTGCACCAAGAGTTGTTGTTTCTGTTGTAGCCGCACCAGCCTTAGATTAGTGTCAGCTGAGAGATAGACTGCCTCTTCCCCCAGAGAATCCTATGTGTGTCCCCAGGACATCACCCACAGGAAGCAGACAAGCTGCCTTAGAACCCAAGGTACATCATCCAAGGCACTTCTTTGACCATTTTTGGAGGGCACAACTAAGTTCACAAAGTGTTTGGTACAGCTGCAAACTTCTTACAAATTTGGCCCCAAAACCCTGTAGAACTGGTGGTCTGGAGGAGCAGCGGGACCTTTCTGCATGATGTTCGAAGCCCAGCAAGTCTAGACTGCATGTGTAGGGTTGCAGGTGATTTGGGCTCTGAGGACCCCAACTCTCCTAGCAGCCAGAGACTGGGTGTGACTTTTGCTTTGGGACAGCATCTTGGACTTATGAGTACAAGATAGTTCCAGTTCCAGTCACTCGGCAAACAGTTCATGGAGCCTGCTACCTGCTGGGTCTGTGCTATTTGTCAGGGATGCAGCAGTGATTAAGACAGACAAGTTCCTGGGGAGTTTCCTGGCAGTCCAGTGGTTGGGACTCCACGCTTCCACTTCAGGGGGCGCGGGTTTGATCCCTGGTCGGAGAACTAAAATCCTGCATGCTGAGGGGTGCGGCCAAAAAAAAGAATTGGGCATTGGGCAGGACAGTTGGTTGGAGACACAGAGAGACACACTCTAAAGCTAAAAATAAAGACCATTAAGTTAAAAAAAAAAAAAAGACAAGTTCCTGCCCTCACGGAACTTAACATTCTAGTTAGAAAAAGAAACCGAGAGTAAACAACACACGAGGTCATCATGGGGGTGGGAAGGAGGGGTAAGGGCCTTGAAGGAAGTAAACAAGATGGTGTAAGAGTAAGAAGGGTCTAGAGAGAGTGTAGACAAGGAAGGTTCTGTGTGAGGAAGTGACAGTCAAGGGTGAGACAGCCAAGGGTAAGAAGGAGCAGCCATGTGAAAAGCAGGGGAAAAGCATTCCAGACAGAAGGAACAGCAAGTGCAAAGGCCCAGAAGCAGGGAAGGGCTTCACATCTCAGGAATGAAGAGTCCAGCATAGCTGGAGTATGGTGAGGAGGGGTGGGGAAACGTGATCAGTTGAAAGCTGGACAGGAACCAAATCATGCAAGACCTTGGAGGCCAAAAAAAGGAATTTTGATTGCATATTAAAAGCAGTGGAGTGCTGTTAAGGTTTTTTAGCAGTGCACTGACACTGTGACATTACCTGATTTATGCTCTGAAAGCTCAGGGTGCTGTCACAGGACATCAAGCCGTGTACATCTCTAAAAGTACAGAAGTTCCCCAAAGCTGATACGTGGCTGTATCAGACCGCCAGGGGAACACCTGTTAAAGGGACAGTTTCCTGGGTCCTCACCCTGGAGTCGCTGATTCAGAGGGCCCAGGTTGCAGCTGGGATCTCTGCTTTAACGCATACTCCTCAGAGATTCCAGCACGCACCCTGTGTTGAGAGCCCCTCTTGAGAAATGTGCCTGTAAAAGCCAGGTGTACGCAGGCAGATGCACACATACTGCTCCAGTTCTGGAGGGGAGACCATGGGTTCAGTGGATGTGAACGTGGTGCCCTCCAGGAGAGAAGATCCAGCCAAAAGCCCACGTGGTGGCACAGTGCCCCACGATGCCATGGTAGACAAGGCTCCTGAGAAGTAAGCCAGTGGCTGTCTGTGCCATAGGTCCCCGTCTGGGCAACTCACCAGTGCCAAGCATCGTGCAGTGTTTGGCGAGGAAAGATGGCACGGATGACTTCTATCAGCTGAAGGTAAGTGAGGCACCAGACATGGGGGGCTGGGGACCCCTGGGACATCCTACCAGCCCGGCTTCTCCCTCCTCCCACCTTCTGCACCACTTGTGAACAAGAGCAGTGCACTTCCTCCCGGGGAGCTCTGTCTGTGCTTATATCATTTTGCTGTCACATAGGGAAAGACCGTTTCACTTCGTCCACGCACGTGTGGGTGCGTGTGCCAGGGTTGCGTGGGAGGCTGTGAAACCCTGCCCCTCCTGTTCTAGTCACTCTGCTCGGAAAAGTAAGGGTTGTGGGGTTTTGTTTTTGTGTGTGTGCCTTCCTAAAGATCCTTACACTTGAGGAGAGGGGCGACCAAGGAATAGAAAGCCAAGAGGAGAGGCAAGGCAAGATGCTGTTGCACACCGAGTACTCCCTGCTCTCCCTCCTCCACACGCAGGATGGGGTGGTTCACCACCACGGGCTCTTCCAGGTAAGTGGCACCTCTCCCGTCCCCACTCCGGTTGGCACTGCTGGGCCCACACCACAGGACCCCCCAGTCTTCCCACATGCGGAGCAGCGGGACTTCCTGGCGGGTGGCCTGGAGATCTGGCTGGGCCAGCGAGCTCCTGCTCTGATGGTGGCAGCCTAGCGGGAATGCACGCGGTTTGCAGCTTGCAGGCTTTCTTTGAAGAGCCGCTTTTCCAAGAAAAGAAGAAAGTATGAAGTTATGTAAAGACACGGGCTCTTTCTAGCTGTGTTGTCAGGAGTCAGCCAGGCCGGGGTGGAAGGGAGGGCGATGAGGAAGGACGGGCGCCGGGGCACTGTGGATCCCCGCAGTTGCCTTTGGTACCAGTCCTTCTGCCTGCCCAGGCCTTTCAGCTTCTCTGGCAAGGGTCCCTGAACCCCATACTCAGATGTTCCAGGTCCGTTAGGAAAGGTGCTAATTGGCGACTGGTACCCTGAAAAGAGCCCTCCCCGGGGCAGAACTGAAATTGCGTCTCCAGAAATGAAGAACCAGGTTCAGAATGCTGGAGGGTGGGGGAGGGTTCTTGCTGAGGCCCCTGTGGAGCTTCTGCACCGCTCTCAGCCAGATGCGCTGGCCAGGCCCACTCATGCTTGGATGGACCTGGTACGCTAGAGGCAGCCTGGTGTCAGGGAGGGCACACAGGTTTTGGAGCGGGCAGTCCTGGATTCAGGTGGTGTGACCTCGAACACGTCACTGCCTAAGCCTCAGATTCCTCATCTGCAAAATGAGAATAATGATAACCGTGCCTACCGTGTATGGTGGCGGGAAGAATGAGAGGGTGTAAAGCACCGAGCCGTCCCGGGACATACGTGCTCATCACCGTCGTTATATCAGGCAGTAAGAACTCCTTGTTGGCTTGATTTGTTGAGGGAAAACAAGGGGAAAATGCCTCCCAGCCCCACACATAGATCCCACCGAGGTCTTTATTCTTAGATGTGCAATGAGAGGCACCTCTGAAATCTAGCGTGTCCCTTAAACATGAAATCAAATCGGGGGTGATTATGATTTCTTAGTATTTCATCTCTGGTAGCTTCCAGAGCTTGACCCTGGTATATATCATTTTGGATAAGAGAACCGGAGCGATTAGAGGTATTTCTAGAGTCCTCTGTGTGCCAGACACTGTGCTGGGCCTCTGGGGAAGAGAGGATGAGAGGTATGATCCTGCTCTTGAGGAGAAACGTGGCGTTCAGTCCCCAGGAGTCCCCCAGTCTGCTGGGGCTGGCACCAAGGGCATCCTAAAGCTGGGAGGATCAAAGTCCTTATGTTGCACCTGTGTTTTCTCTTACTCGAAATACTTTTTCAGCAAGGAAAATGGGTCCAGAACTACCAACCTTGGGGTTGGAAGTGGTACCCGCTTACCGAGCCCTGGCTTACCGATACCGAGTCCAGGTGCTTACTAAGCACTTGGCATGGTTGTCTTTTCTCTCAGCAACCTGTGAGGTAGGGGTTGCTGGCTCCCTTTCACACACGAGGTACCCGGGTTGGAGAGCTTAGGTGAGCCACCCCAGGTCCCGCAGCTAGGACAAGGTGGAGCCAGGGCCTGAACTCAGCCGTCAGGGGCCAGAGCCGTACTCTTAACCACCATTACACAGCTGCCCAGAAGTCCTGCATCTACGTGATGCAGCAGTTGTCTTGGACACACACAACACTTAGCTTCCCCCATCTTGGACACTGGAAGGAATTTTACATCGGTCATTGCCAGAATCCCTGGGAGTGCCAGGAGCGGAGGATGCCCCGGAGCCCTGAGTGTGCTGCCTGCACACTGAGCTCAGAGGGCCCTTTGGCTTTCAGTGCCCAGCCCTGATCCAAACGCTTTGCAGTAGGATCAAAGCATGAAGTCTCAACCTGAGCTGCTTCAGTCTGAGCCACTGGCTGGGCCTGGCATGGGGGAAACAGGGCAGTGCTGAGCGGCCCATGGGCCTTGCTGCCCAGATCTCAGGCCTCCGCCGCTCTCACACATGCAGGCTTGTTCCAGGCTCCAGAAGAGAGCCCCAAGCCCCTGGCCCTGGCCCTGGCGGGCCCCCAGCCAAGCCCTGGTCTGCCCCCTTCCTCCCAGGACCGCACCTGTGAAATTGTTGAGGACGCAGAATCCAGCCGAATGGTTAAGAAAATGAAGAAGCGCATCTGCCTCGTCCTCGACTGCCTCTGCGCACACGACTTCAGCGACAAGACTGCCGACCTGATCAACCTGCAGCACTACGTCATCAAGGAGAAGAGGCTCAGCGAGCGGGAGACCGTGGTCATCTTCTACGACGTGGTGCGCGTGGTGGAGGCCCTGCACCAGGTGAGGCTCCGCCCCGGCGGCTCCCGCCTTCTCTCCATGGAAAGCCGCCTTTCTGCTGCCACTCAGCGGAAGCAGCTCTGTCCCACCCTCACCCAGGTGTGCTTTGCAGCTGGGAACACCCAGAAGGAAAGTGGCTGGATGACACGCACACCTGAGGACACGGTGCTGCAGGCCTCAGCCCACGGCCCTGGGGAGGTGCGGGCAGCCCAGCAGAGCCCCGCGCAGAAATGCCCCAGCAGTCTAGAGGCTAAGTGAGAGATACCCACTGGGTGCAGCCACAGCCTGTCTCTGAGCTTTTCCTAGGGCGCGGGGGGTGTCGGGAACCCCGAGGCGCAGGTTAGGAGAGCCTGGGCCTCCTGCAGACACACAGCTTCTGTGGGCCGAGCCTGCAGTACTTAGTCGTCGGAGCCATGAGAATTCATCTCTGACCCCAGATCTAGGCAGGTGCTTGGGATTTTTTGGTTTCTTTTTTGGTTCTTGGTTTTTTGGTGGGATGTTTGGTAAAGGCAGAGAGAGGAGTGGTTTTCTCCATTGGCTGCTGCCCTAAGGGGAGAAAGAACTGGGGTAAACACCCTGTGTGGGGCAAAGACTGCCTGGGCTCACACGTTCCCCAGTTCGTCCGCGTGGTTAACGAGGCCCTAAGTGGTCCGGATCTGTCTGTGGCTTGCAAGTCAAGGTCCAAGCCTAAAGAGACATGTCTTCCGCAACACCTGGAGAGCCCACCTCTTACAGGCTAGGCCCGACCCTGGCTCTCATCTTCACAGTGCAGACCATGTGCCTGTTGTTTTCCAGAAAAACATTGTGCACAGAGACCTGAAGCTTGGGAACATGGTGCTCAATAAGAGGTAAGCTTCGCTTTTCTTCTTTCGTGATGTAACCTCGGGGTTGGGACAGGCTATGTGCTGCAACTACCCAGAGCCCTGCAGCGTCCCCATGGGGATTCTGACTCATGGGGCCAGGGGATGGGATGCTTGCTTCTGTCTTTTGCCACATGGGAATATGGTGCTTGCTAAGAAGGGGAGCCTTAAAGGCCACAGAAAGGGAGCTCTGGGAAGGATTTCAGCAGTCCCCCTGGTCCATTCATTTGTCATGCCCAGTGGGTGCACAGTAAATGACTATAAAAAATAGACCAATAGGTGACAGAATGACAGATGAGCAAAACAGGCTTTGTCGTGGGTCAGGTTCCCAGGAAACGGACTCTGAGAAGTACGTGCAGGAAGTTTACTGAGGCGCGCTCTCAGGGAGAAGGGGGCAGGATTGGGCTGAGGGAGAAGCTAAACTCGGGGCAGTCACGACAGGGCCTCAGCCTGGAAAGCCAGGGGGCCCTTCAGATGCCCCAAATCAAGTCCGGGGGCACATGGCCCTGTATCCCGACTGTGACCAGCCACCGAATGCAGGCTGCTCCCGGGGGCATAGCTTTGGGCAAGGCAGCTTCCTTTGGCTGAGGGGACTTCCTGGAAAAGGACACAGCTGTGAGTGGTCAGAAGCCGACATTCCCAGCAGCAGGGAGGGAGCACCTCGATATTCGAGGGGATCTGGGCGGCTCACCCCAGCATCCTCGGTGAGCCAGTGGCAGGGGGAGATCACATGAGGCTCCTGCCTCAGGCTGTCACCCCGCTCGGGCAGAGGGTCTGGGCCCCTTCTGAGTGATCTGGGGCAATGGTAGAGGGACACCAACCATGCAGGGTCCCAGGACCGATGGGAGGAGAGCCCACCCTGTGTGTCACCAAGATCCTAGGGCCGGGAAGGGCACACCTCCCTCACCCGCTCTCCCTGAGCCTCTCATCCTCACCTCTCTCTCACCTCCTGGTGTTAAAGTGGGTCGGAGGGCTTGCAAATGGCAGGCAGCACACGCCTCATGGCAAAAGTGGTGTGGTGGGCGATTTGTTCCATAACGTGGTTGCCCGCCCTGGAGGGGCCTGGGCCCACTATCCCTATGAAGTGGCCAGAGCCACACTGGTCACAGGAAAAGGAGCTCTGGGGAGGGGCATGGGGCACCCGACCCTGCAGTGCCAGCCCGAGATGCCATTGGGAGGATGCTGCTGCCCCCTCGGCACTCGGCATGTCCCCAGCCCCACCCGGCACTGGTGCTGCAGACAGTCTCCCAGAGCTTGCCACCTGGGGGCGACCGGAGGGCAGCTATCACTGTATGAGGGCCAATGTGCAGAGGACGGAGCGGGCAGAGACTCTGGCCATCTCAGTTCATGAAGGATGAGTAAAGATTTGCCTGCTTGGGGCTTCCCTGGTGGCGCAGTGGTTGGGAGTCCGCCTGCCGATGCGGGGGGCGCGGGTTCGTGCCCCGGTCCGGGAGGATCCCACGTGTGGCGGAGCGGCTGGGCCCATGAGCCATGGCCGCTGAGCCTGCACTTCCGGAGCCTGTGCTCCGCAGCGGGAGGGGGCGCAGCAGTGAGAGGCCCGCGTACCGCAAAAAAAAAAAAAAAAAGATTTGCCTGCTTGAGAAAAGTGAAGTGGTTAAAACCTGGTCCTGTCGTGCTGCACGGGGAGGAGGGAAGGAAACAGGAGTTCCAGGGCTGCTTGAACCCTTGACCAGCCGAGAGAGAGTTAGGAAAGCCAGGGAAGAATGGGCCCTGGGGGTCAGACCTGGCTCACAGCACACCACTGCCTCTTAATTACCCTTGAGACCGTGAGCACTTGTTCCTTTGATTATTCACCTGTTGATTAAGCCATTCATGTGTTGAGAAGCTGCTGTGGCACCAAGCACTCCTCTGAGCTTCCGTGTCCTCATCTGTGAAAGCAGAGATGATTATGCCTTCCTGCAGAGACTGCCCCTCATAAGCGCACCCTGTGCTAGCCAGCCGGGCCTGCAGGGCCTGTATGCTCGCTCCCTCTGGAGATGAGGCCTTCTGTGTGGTGAGTGGCCAACGAGGATGCCAGTGGCCAGGTCCCGAGGCACCCCAGCCCCAGCTCTGAACTGCACAAGGAGAGAGGAGGTGTCGGAAAGTGCAGACCATCCTGGCCCTGAGAGCGTATTGTCTTCGTGTCGGGAGACTCGGGTCCCAGCCTTCCGTGGGATGTTGGGCCAATCACCATCCCACTCTGGGCTGCAGGCTCACTGTTCACAAAGTCCGTCTGGCTGCAGAGCCCACAGTCTGCCAGGCTTCCGTGCAGCCATTCATTGGCTCTAAGTGAGCATCCCGAGGGTGCTTATGGGCATGCACCATCAGGGGCTCCTGCGCTGCTAGCCAGGCCAGCACCCCAGGCCTCTTTGTCTCTGTGGTGGCTTAGCTTCTGGCTCCCACTTCTCCAGGCCCCCCTAGGTTCTGGGAATGTAGTCGGAAGGTGACACCTCTCTTGAGTAACGCCAGTGTAGCTATAGCAGCTCTTCTGTGAGTGTCCATGCGCATGTGTGTCTGTGTGCGTGCATGTGCACGCATGGGTGTGTTTCCCTGGGATCGCAGAGCACCCACACCTCATTCAGACCCTGGGTCTTGGCTGCACATCCTTTAACCCTATAATCCCCTGTCTGTCTTGGGCAGACAGAGGTTCTGGCCGCCTCTCACTTGAGTCATGGGTGCCAGGAAGGCGCCGGGTGTGCTGCAGGGACCCACGCTGGCCGCCCAGTGCCTGCTTCCATGTGTCCACGCGCGCACCCCTCCCCTCTTGGGGCCTCGCTTTCATCCTTGTGAAGTCAAGGGTGGACCTGGAGGAGCTCCAGCCCCTTCCTGCCCGTCAGGCCAGGCCCTAAGTCCAGCTGGAGAGGCAGCAGATGAGCTGGAGGCTCCCAGCAGGACAGAGCGCTCCCAGGGAGGGAAACAGGGAGAAGGATTTGCAAGGCAGCTGCTAGTTCCCCTGCTGTGGATAAAGGGCAAGGGTCGCCATCTGAAATCCCCTCTGAGGTTGGCTGTGGGTTCTTTCTCCGTCCTCCTTGCTTTCCGCATGGGCACGTTGCACGCCCAGTTCCTAGAAAAGCAGACACACTGTGGTAGCCCAGAGGGCCATAGCTGAAGAGTGACTCACTGAGCAGGCCTTCCTGACACGGAGCTCTCTCCTTGCACTCCTGCTGCCCTTGCCCCTCCTGCCAGGACCAGCCTGGGGGGTCTGGACTCCCAGGGACCTGTGCGCCGCGCTGACTGGGGCAATGGTGGCGGGCAGGGAGCATCGCCAGGCTTTGGGAGGGCTGGGAGCTGACCGTGCGGTTTCCTGTGGGAGAGGCTCCAACCCGGTCCTGCCGCCCACCCTGCAGAGTCTCGGCCGAGCTTTTCTCGAGCCCCACGGGCAGAGAGGGCTGGCAGGTCCTGCCAGCAGAGTGGAGTGGAAGGCCAGCGCGCGGGCACGTGTGCTCCAGGGCCTGTCGTCACAGTGTGGCTCCTCTCACCCGCGACCTCAGCACGCTGTCTTCCCTGGGGTCTCCACTGGTAACCTCCACCAGCTGTGCCCACCGTCTGAGGATGAGATATAATCCGAGCTGGCCCTTAGTAATCAGTCACTGTTTGCCAGGCCCTGGATTCAGTGCTTTCCCTGGGATTATCTTCTTATCTTGTTAAGTCCTAACACAGCCCTGGGAGTTAGGTGCTAATGTTTTCCGTTTTACAGATGAGGAAATTGAGGTTTAACAGAGATTAAATAACATGACCAAGATCACACAGCCAGTAAGTGGCAGAGCCAGGACTAGAACCCGGGGATCTGACTCCCAAGCCCACCAGACTCTCCCCTGCGCGGTCCTCCTCCCAGCGTCTCAGGCCTCCAGCTGCCGTGGCCAGCTCTGACCAGGCGAGAAAACGCAGTGCGTCTGCTCTGTGGGGCCCTCGTGGACAAGAGGCCTGAGCAGGCCGTATTCAGTGACATGGGCGGTTCTGAGCAGGAGCAGCCCACTTCTTGACGTGATCCTTGCCCGAGACCCTTCGCCTGCCCTCTCAGACTCTAACTGCCCTGGGGGCCACCAGGCAGGTTTCCATGGCATCTGCCAGGGCAGGCCTGTATGGAGGGCAAGGGCCAGCGATTCCATTTGGAACGCCGGGGACAGACTGGCCTTTGTTTTGCACCAAGCGCTTGCCCACAGAATTCCCCAAGAAAGCTGAGGGGCTCTCGGAGCCTCGTGCGCGCAGCCGCACACACCTGTGCCTCTGAGCCAACCTCTTCTCCCCCTGGAGGCTCTTCTACGGAGAGGCCGCCCGAGGCCCCTGGTGGGGCTTCCCTTCCTGCCGTCCTCCCAGGCTTCTCCGCCCAGCCAGCCGGCTGACACGGCAGAGGGGCCCTTCCTCCCTGTGCCCCCCAACACAGGCCGAGGAGGCTCTGCACCCGCACCCCACGTCCCCAGGGGTGGCGTACGGCGTCCTCTCTGGGCCGGTTCCTGTTCTCATTGTGAGCCTCCTAGAAAGGACCGGAGCCCAAAGCTGCACTCACCACGGCTCTCTCAGATGGGGGATCTGTGGTTTTCTAGCCAGTGCAGAGTCTGCTGTACAAGACAAGGGGTGAGTCAGCTTGGATGGAACGGAAGGGAAAGCCAGGTGCTGGGCATTGTCCCGGGACCCAGTGGGTACCCCACTGGTGTCACTCAGAGGGCAGAGTCCGAGGTCAGACAGACCTGGGTTGGATCCTGCTCCACTCCTCACTAGCTGTGTGACCCTGGGCAAGTCTCTCCACTTCTCTGTGTCCTGATTGCATCATCTGTGAAGTGGGCCGTGAGAAAGTCTCCCTTGTGGGCTGTTGTGAGGGGTGAATGAAAACAGTCCCCGTCGGGCACTCCAGCCAGGGTCTGCACTTACTAAGCATTAGGTTTTGGGGTTTTTTTTAAAATTTTCTTTCCTTTTCCTTTTTTAAAAAAAATTTATTTTAATTTATTTTTATTTTTTTGGCTGCATTGGGTCTTCGTTGCTGCACGTGGGCTTTCTCTAGTTGCGGCGAGTGGGGGCTACTCTTCACTGTGGTGCACGGGCTTCTCATTGCGGTGGCTTCTCTTGGTGCGGAGCACGGGCTCTAAGCACGCGGGCTTCAGTAGTGATGGCTCGCAGGCTCTAGAGCGCAAGCTCAGTAGTTGTGCGTGGGCTCCATAGTTGTGGTTCGCGGGCTCTAGAGCACAGGCTCAGTAGTTGTGGTGCACCGGCTTAGTTGCCCCACGGCATGTGGGATCTTCCCAGACCAGGGCTCGAACCCGTGTCCCCTGCATTGGCAGGTGGATTCTTAACCATTGCGCCACCAGGGAAGCCCCAGCATTAGTTTTTAGTACTGTTGGTGCCGCTGCGATAATAATAAAAGTGATGACCAAAGGGATCAGCACTGGGGGACTGAAGGGAGGCACTCAAGGAAGGCCTCCAAGACTCTGCTGGACTTCCTCCTCCTCCTGTGTAAATGAGGGAACCAGACTAGGTCTCCAGTTCCTCCCAGTCTACTGATAGACACTATGTGTATGGAGATTGAGGAAATCTCTGCAGTTTTTCCAAGCCCTAAGCTGTAGCCCCAAGACTCAGCCAGGGCGCAGGTTCAGAGGAGCACCCTGAAGCTCCCCTGGTCAGAGTGACTCAGATCCCTGCGGGGACGGCTCAGCAGGTGGCAACCAAGCTCGACGGGCCTGTGTCAGCACCCCCAGTGGCACTCCCCACGCAGCTATGGGGAGGCCGGGGGGGCCGATGGAGAAGAAAAGGACGTGGATGTGATTCCTCTGCTCCTTGGACGAGAGGTGGGGACAGCTGGGGCGCCCGTGGGTACAGACACCGAGGTTCATTCACTCTCTGCCTCCCGCCCCCAGGACTCATCGGATAACCATCACCAACTTCTGCCTCGGGAAGCATCTCGTGAGCGAGGGGGACCTGCTGAAGGACCAGAGGGGGAGCCCCGCCTACATCAGTCCAGACGTGCTCAGCGGTATGTGCAGGGCGCCAGGCAGCAGGCCCTGGGGCCTCACACAGCCAGGCTCTGCAGCCGTTCATTCAGTCAACACACTATCTATGGGTGTGCCCCGGGCTAGGTGCTGGGGCTTCAGTGGTGGCCCAAACCAGTACTGTCCCTCCAGGTACAAAATTTGGGGTCCCATGGAGGAAGAAGATGGTAATCATTACACTAGTTACTCTCTGAGATTAGTGCTTGGAAGGAAAGAAACGTGATTTTTGTGAGCATGAAGAATGGGCACTTGAAGACCCTCCCCAGGGAAGTGGCCTTCGAGCTGAGGCTGTGAGAATAGATAGGAGCCCACGAGGGGTGTGACTGGGCAAAGGTGGCGCCACATAGTTGAGGAACCACAGAAGGCCCCTGAGGCTGCCACTCAGAAAGTTCAGCGGGAGGCCAGAGAGGTGGGTGGGGGTCCGGCCGCGCAAGGCCTAATGGAGGCCCTGTTGAGAAACGCCATCCTTTAATTCAAGTGCGAGAGGACGCCGCTGAAAAGGTCTTCACTGAGGCTACCGTGATGAGACTTGCATTTCAAAGATATCACTCCCTTTGTTTGTTCATTCATTCATTCATTCATTCTGCTGGTATTTACCGAGGGCCTGCCACGTATGAGGCTCTGTTCTAGACACTTTGGATACAGCAGTGAACAGTCAGACAAACATCCTGCCTCCATGGATGGTGAGCTGACTTTCTAGTGGGGCTGAGACAGGTAATACACAAAATAAGTCAATTATGTAGCTATCACCTTCTGATAAACTGTTAGTGCTGGGTGCTGTACTGAGCATATGACAGGCATCATCTGTATAAAACCACACAGCTACGCTGTGAGGTAAAATTTTTACAGATGGGAAAATTGAGGCTCAGAGAGATCAGACCTCTTGTTCAAAGTCACAGCTAATAGTAAACCAGAAAACCAGGAGGCTCGATCCCAGGGCTGCCTCCTGCCCAAGCCCATGCTTCTGTTTCACCGTAGGCTTTCTTTCCTTTCTTGCTTGTCCTTCGCCACATGGGGGTCCCTCTCTCTGTCCTGATCCCTCCGGGGACCAAGGGCTCACATCCTCTCCCATCCCTGCGATGCGAAGGTTTCAGGGTTGTCTACAGGGCCCATTATCCCCAGCACTCACACATGTGCCTCCCTCCTCACAGTGGCAGAAGCAGCCTCTTCCCGAGTTGTCACGTGTCTTCCTGTGGAGCAGGCTGCTCTAACTTGCCACGAGCCTTTGCGATCTCCTTGGAGGCCTTCTCCCAGCTGAGGGTTCCGCTGGAGCATCAGGCCTCTCCCAGGGCTACCTCTGCAGAGGGCAGTGGTGCCACTCTCCAGGCCTGGGGATTTGGGGTGGAGTCCCTGTGGCCTCTGCTAGAAGGATCTGGGTGCCAGGGGTGCATCCCAACTCCCTGAGCACCCCTCCCCCACCAGCCCAGCCCAGCCTGGATACCCTCCCTGAGAGTCCCGAAAGCATCCCTGTAGTTGACGGAGCCAGAGCTGTGTCAGAGGTGCGGTCTGTGACTATATGCAGGCCTGGGGGTGGATGGGCTGCCTCTGGTCAGGCCTCCTCAGCAGTGCCAGGCTGGGGTGGCCTCCACGTGCAGTCATTCCCACCTGCTGCCCTCAGCCTCTCTCTCTGGCTCTTCCAGACTCATGCCAGTCTTGAAGGATGAAACAGAGGAACTCCCTGCATCAGAAAGAGACCTGGACTGGGAGACCAGAGACCCGGGCTCTGGGACTGGCCTTGTTAATACCCAGCTGTGTGACTTTGGCCCTCAACCCCCCTCTCTGAGCCTCAGTCTCCTCGTGGGTTAAAAGCTGAAAACAGTCCTGCCTCGCTACATTGTTAAGAGGATGAAGTGGGGCGACTCAAGTGGGTTTTGATCCCAGGTCTGCCTTTCATTGACTCTGTGTGCCAAGCACAGACCTCAGCACCGGGCATGGCCTTGCCCTCACAGTTCATAGTCTGTTTAGTACCTGTGTGACCTTGGGAAAGGTACTGACCTCTCTGGGCCTCTATTTTCTCATCTATAAAATCGGGATGATAATAGCCCCTACTTCATTAGGTCCCTGTGGGATTAAATAAGGCCATAACCTAGTATCTGGCTCAATAAACCATAACCGGCATTGTCATTACCAAAAGGAAAGCTTGAAGTTCACTGTCCCCTCAAAAGTCAAAGCTCAGGGAAAAGTCGCCTGACAGTTAGAGCTCCTGGGAGAGCTTGTCTGCTACAGAGGCCGGACCAGCGCCCAAGGGCTCGCGGTCAGTAGAGCAGGGCTGGTGTTGTGAGGAGGAGGCGTGAAATGTGCCCAGGAGGGCCGGCTGCACAAGGCCAGGTGTGACCCCTTCCCCTCAGGGGGTCACACCAAGGCGGGGCATCCCCCTGTGGAGCCGGATCTCCAGAGCACGAGCGGGAACCAGCCTGAGGGGCGGAGGAGGAACGAGCATGGCAGAAGCTCAAGGACTGGGCCCGTGCGGCTTGCTCTGGGAGGAAGCATGGGGCGGGGGTTGACTGGAAGTGAGGGTGCCAAGGCGGAGGGGTCCTGTGGGTAGGACTTCAGGCGCGAAGCCGGTAAGCCGAGGGAGCGCCAGGGCCATTCTCCACCAGCCCTGGGCTGAGTGTGCGTGTGTCCATGTGCCCTGCAGGCCGGCCGTACCGGGGCAAGCCGAGCGACATGTGGGCCTTGGGCGTGGTGCTCTTCACCATGCTCTACGGCCAGTTCCCCTTCTACGACAGCATCCCGCAGGAGCTCTTCCGCAAGATCAAGGCCGCCGAG
The DNA here is from genome assembly GCF_949752795.1 of Hyperoodon ampullatus. Taxonomy (NCBI): domain Eukaryota; kingdom Metazoa; phylum Chordata; class Mammalia; order Artiodactyla; family Ziphiidae; genus Hyperoodon; species Hyperoodon ampullatus. Next base: position 30,243,318 of record NC_136915.1, on the reverse strand, counting down.
TACACCATCCCCGAGTGAGTCCTCCCTCCCTGGAGTCCAGCCCTTCAGGCTTGAGGGCTGGAAACGACACAGTGAGGCTTAGAGTCCTGGGTCCAAGACCCAGCACCAGCCCACCCCACCTGAGCCTCTCCCTCTCTCTCTCCTGCATCAGGGACGGGCGGGTTTCTGAGAACACCGTGTGTCTCATCCGGAAACTGCTGGTCCTCGACCCCCAGCAGCGCCTGGCTGCTGCCGACGTCCTGGAGGCCCTCAGTGCCATCATTGCATCGTGGTGAGTGGGCAGGGGCAAGGCCGGGTTCTGCCCACCTGTAGGCACTGTCCTGCCTCCCCAGAAAAGTAGCCTGAGGTTGGGCCCGTTTCTCCTCCAGGCAGAGGCAGATCTCCAGATTCTCCTGATGGGCAGGGTTGGGAGGGTGCAGGCAGAGCTCAGCGTTGAGCATCTCCTGCATGCCAGTCCATGCCAACTATGGGATGGGTATTATCTCACTGAGTTCTCACCACAGCCTGCAAGGTGGAAATTGTCCCCCATTTATTGGGTGAGGGAATTCCCAGGCAGTCCAGTGGTTAGGACTCTGCGCTTTCACTGCCGAGGGCCTGGGTTCAATCCCTCGTCAGGGAACTAAGATCCCACAAGCCTCATGGCCAATATATATATAGAGAGAGAGCTGGGACCTATCCCAGGTCTGTTGATTCCAGCCAAGTGTCAGAGCAGTGGGGACCTGGCCCTTTGGGGGAGTAGGGCCTGGGCTGCCTGGAGCCAGCCTGACTCACCTGCCTCCCCTGCAGGCAGTCCCTGTCCGCCCTGAGCGGGCCTTTGCAGGTGGTTCCTGACATCGATGACCAAATGAGCAATGCAGACAGCTCCCAGGAGGTGAGTTGGGGAGGGCAGGCTGGGCAGGGCTGCAGGGCCCCCTCGGGCCCTCTCCCAGCCAGGGCCTCCTTGGCCTCTCCCCAGCCCTTGGAGCTGGGAAAGACAGACCTGAGTCCTCAGCCTGAGCTGCCTGGGGCCTGCCTTGGGTCTGGCTCAGCTGGCAGTTCCGTGGCCTGAGAGAAGGGCTGTGAGGCAGTCGAGGAGGAGGCCCCACGGTGGGGAGGCCTCACGGCAGCTCAGCCTGGCCCTCCCTCAGCTTCCTCTTCCTGCCCAGGCCCTGGCTCTGCCACATGCCGGCCCTTTAAACGGTCACACTGGTCTGCGCCTCTGACTCACAGGGTTCTCTCTTGCCCTTCCTGCTTTTAGTTTTTCAGATGATTCATTTTCTCCCAGTTTTCTCTCCTCCCCTGTTGCCTGCACTGGAGAAAGTGCTGGGCCCGGGGTCGGGGCGGAGACCAGGGCGCAAGGCAGCAGCTAGCGGGTGATCTTAGGGTGCGTCCTGGAGGGCAGGGCTTTGGTGTAAGGACCCTCCCTCTCTGGGCCACCCTGGAGCCCCACAGCAAGCACTGGGCAGGGAGGACAGGACGGAGCCAGCCTGGGACTACAGCAGAGCCTCTTGGCCCTCGAAGAGAGAGTTCCAGGCCCTGCCCCCCAGCTCCCACCCCCTCCCAGGGCTGTTCAGCAGCTAAAAATAATCATCACTAGCATGTAGTGAGTGCCCCCCCAGTACGCCTCATTCAATCCACACTACAGGCCTGTGTGTCCTGTGTTCTTATCTCATTTCACTGAAGAGGAAACGGGTTCAGAGAGGCAAAGTAATTTTCCCAAAGTCGCACAGCTTGGAAGTAGTGGCTGAGCCTTGAACCCAAGTCTGAGTCCACAGCCCTGCTCTCCCCCTCTGATGATTAGCACAGGGACCACCCACTTCAGTTTGTGACTGTGCCTGGGCTGTCCCAGGGAGCTCAGCCTGGGGCAAGACGGAGAAACAGGGTGGCCCGGGTGCTAGCACCCCAGACCCAGGCCGCTCTCTTAACGCTTGACCTGCCCTGGTCCCTCGAGAGCCTCTGTGAGGGGAGACTACTGCCCCGTTTCACTGGGGCGGGTGGGACACTAAGCCTTCTGAGGGACCTCTTCCAAGGTCAGTGAGTTACGGGAGATCACAGGTCTGAGCGACACCCAGGGTGGCCAGCAAGGCGAGGTCCAGGTTGGCTGGAGGGCTTCCGGGCCCCACACTCTGGGCCACTAGATCGGGCCCAAGGGTGTGGTGCCTGGGGAGGGAGGCCCTTGAGGCGGGCCAGCTGACACGGCCCTGCTCTTCCCTCTTGCGTTTCCGCCTCTCTCGCTCTCTGTCTCTCTCTCTCTCTGCCGGGCTCCGTGGGTCTCTCTCTGCCGCGCAGGCCAAGGTGACAGAGGAGTGCTCCCAGTACGAGTTTGAGAACTACATGCGGCAGCAGCTGCTGCTGGCCGAGGAGAAGAGCTCCGTGCACGAGGCCCGCAGCTGGGGGCCCAGGCGGCAGCTGGGCAGCGTGCCGCCCGTGCGACGGCTGGGCCACGACGCGCAGCCCGTGAACCCCTTGGACGCAGCCATCCTGGCGCAGCGCTACCTGCGGAAATAGCAGCCTCGGGCAGGGGCACCGGCACCACCCACCACCTCTTCCCGGCCCCCAGCCGACAGCCTGGCTGCCCGGCTGGGCCCCGTAGCGCTGAACTCTCTCCCGGGCCGCACCGGGGACGGGGCAGGGACAGCCCAGGTCACACATGGGGTCAGCAGAGGTACCACGAAGCTACCTTTTGGAATGATTGCTTGATTGTTTGGTTTTTTAATCTGAGAAGCCTAGATAACTAATCTGCTTTTAATCATGACGTTTTAATCTACCTCTGTCTCTTTAACCATGCTGTCTCTGGACTGAGTGAGAGGGAGGAGGAGGGAGCCCGCCCGCCGGGGGCCCGACCGACCCACTGACCCCCGGGGGCAGCTGTCCCCCACAGTCCACATAAGCTGAAAGTGCAGCTCGCTGCTGGCTCCCAACCTGAATGCCCGCTCCCCACTGCCCTCCCAGGCCCCTCGCAGTCTGTTTTCCTCCCTCCCCTTCTGACCCCAGGCCCCTCAGTCCAAGCTTTGGAAAACTGTCACCTCATCTTAAGCGGAATTCAAATGTATTTATTTTTGTACTGAAACCAACTTCTCTCCCATCTCTAGGTGGCTCGGCCCATGCCACTCCCTGCCCCCAGCCTGGCTGGACAGCGGGGAGTCCACAGCCCCCGGTGGGCCCCCTCCTCGCCCCCAGGCTCAGAAGCCCCTTCTGGCCGGTCCCCTTCCACCTCCAGCCCACCAGTCCCTCCTTGTTTCTGGTGATGCGGAGGCCTTTCTACACTTGGTTCTCTCTCTCCCATCTCAGCTTCTCTGAGGTGCTGTACACCTGCATCAGCCCTGGTTTCCTCTTCCACCCCTCACCGTGGTACCGAGGTGACGCCGACGTGGATGGGAAGGGTGCCTGGTGGGGGGCTGGTGAGGGGTGCTCTGGGCCAGCTGTGAACAGGCGGCCCTGTTTGCACGCCGTCTCACTCCCCTCACTCCTCTTATGTTCAGAGAACCGTGGGGGCATCTCCTCTCCCGCCCCTGCCTCGTAATAGAGGTGGTGTCTCTCCCAGCAGACCACCAGGGGCGCCAGGGTCCTTCCTGGGGGCTGCAGGGCTCGTGGGGAGAATCGTGGGGACTGGGGGGCCCAGCCTGGCTTGAGAACAGCCCTGCTGCCCTTTTTGAGCCGAGATTTTGAAGTGGATGCCCGTCTTGCCAGAAACGCTGTTCTCACCAGAATGCCCTCCTTCCCGCTCTCCCACACTGGACTTGGCCCTGTCCAGTGCCAAGCAAAGACCTTCCCCTGGCCTACCCTCCCCAGACCCCTCAGAGCAGCTGAGCGTTCCCCTTCAGGCAGCCCTGGGCCCTCGGGCCCTTCCTGCCTGCATTCTCCCCAGTGGGGAGGTGACAGAGGCCTGTGTGACCTTGTTTCCCAGGGTGTGAGCTGCCCCCTCCCCAAAAGCTGACTCACTGTGAGTGACTTGGGCAAGGTCCCAAACCTCCTTGTGCCTCAGTTTCCCCATCTGGAAAAAATGGGGCCACCTCTTGCCAGCAGTAGCAGGGCCGCCCACGCCCCTTCCTCCCCATGCCTCCATCCCGGCACGTGGGCGCCTCGTGCCTCTGCCTCAGTGGGTCCGTGGGAGCCCGCCTGAGCCCAGCACTTACTCCCCTGAGCACCGGCTCAGCCCCCCTCAGCCGTCCAGCTGCTGAGAGCCAGGGTCTCGTGCTGGGGTGGGGAGGGGCGGGGGCGGGGGGCGGGATGCCCTCTTTTCTATATTTATTTCAAAAAGAAGTCTCCTAAAGGAGTAGAAATGCAGTCCGGCCCAGGGCTCCCAGCCCCTGTGACTGTCCTCCCGTGAGGGCTTCACCCAAGCCCCTTGTCCGGCAGCCTGCCCAGACCCTCCGGGCCTGCTTGCCTGGTGGTCTTTCTCCTCCTTTTCATAGCAATATCCTCCAGGTCTGCAAAGCCTGTCAGACAGACTGGCCCCTTCCAAGGTCAGCCCATGTGTCTGATTAATTTCTGGCAAAGCAAATGAGAGGAGTTTGGGTCTGCCCTCACTGGGTGTCACACGCTGAGAGAAGTCCTATTGTAAAAAAACAAAACGGGAAAAGTCACAAAAAAGTTTGTATAAAGTCATATTTTTGTACTACATGGGGACTCTTCCTGCATGTCAGCAATAAAACTTCCTGATCTGGAGCCAGCGTGGCCTGTGTCGTCTCTTACCCTCCTTGCCGCGTCTCCATCTCTCCCACCCAGCCAGGCAGTGCAGGACTCCTGTAGCTCTTGGCTCTGCCACCACTTGCCCTGGACGGGCGCTCCCTCACCCTGGCAGCCGTCACTGTCTTGAATGGGGGAGGGGGCCAGAACCTCCCAGCAGTCTCCCGGCCCCGTTGGTCCAGCCTCCCGCCAAGTGCCCAAGGGGGAACTCCCCCCTTGGCTTGGCTCAGCCCAGACCTGCAGACCTGCGCAGGAAGGAGGTGTCCCAGAGCAGCTGCCACTATCAGGGTATCGATCCTCTCTCCCCTCCAAACAGCCATCTGGGATGGGGGAACCCTAGCCAGACAGACTGCCCGTGTGCCCACGTGCCCATCCAGAGCAGCTGGGGTAAGAAGCGCCAGGCCAGGCCTTTTCCTGCACCACCCTCCTCTCCATAGGAAACCAAGGGGGGTTCCTTCCTTCCTTTCTTCTTTCCTTCCTTCCTTCGCCTAAATTTAGAATTTGCAGATTGAGCACTGGAGCAGTGAAGCTAGAGGTGGGCTGGCCCTGTCCCCAGCACACCACGGCGCACAGGCAGACCCACTTTTGTGCTGGAACCCACACAGGCCCAGGTCACGAAAGGAGCAGAGATCCGTGCCAGAGGAGCCCCTTCCCTGGCAGGTGTCCACACAGCAAGAGGGGGTGGCGCCTCCCCAAGGTGTGGGAAGGCCCTTATTCTTTGCAAATTCTTCAGGGCAGGCCCCGGGGCCGCCATCCCTCCCTGTTCCCACAGCTACCCCAGCAGCCAGGTGGCCCCTATCTTCCCGGCCACTCCCGAGTCTGTACAAATGTTGCCTGTTACCTTATCTGTGGCACTGCCCCGGATGCAGCGCCAGAAGCCGCCCCACTCCCAGCCCACCCGGGCCACACTCTGCTCCACCAGCCACGCCCCCCTGGGCCTCATCTCCATGTTGGCCTCCCTCTTGTGGCCCCCCACCCAATCAGCCTCTGTTCTGCACACAGTTATCACCTGGGCACCTACGTGTCAGGCTTAACTTCAGCAACACCCAAGACAGCAAGTCGCATGCGTCCAGGGACTTTGTATTGCTCATTGTGTCCTCAGCACCTAGAACTGGCTGGATGCGCAGCTGTCACGCCAGAACTGTTGTTTCATTGATCTAAACTTCTTAGATTGCCCTTTACCAGTTTTTCTTGTGAGCCCTGGAAGCAAAGCAAGGGGAAAGTACCAGAAAGGCGGGTGTGATCAACAGCCTCCTAGGTTCCTGAGGAGTCAGACAAGAACCGAGATGTTTCCACCAGTGTTAGCCACCGCCTGGTCCCCTGTGTCCTCAGGCAGAACAGCTTCAGAGAGAAGCCAGCCCGGAGCTGTGGCGCTGTCTCCCACGGGAAAGGAAGTGAGGAGACAGAGGCTCGGAGGCTGAGCTGTGCAACCTCCAAAGCCAGGTTAGCCTTGACTTCTTGCCTCTTTCCCTCTCGTACCCCATGCCCTCTGTTGAGCCTGCTGGCCAGCCAGGCAAAACCTGAGCACTCCTCACAGCTCCTGAGACCACCCCGTCTGAGCCCCCTTTTCTCCCTGCTCCCACTCTTCCCCTGCAGCAGCCCAGGGGCCACAGGTCAGCCAGAGCGAGCCTTTTAAAAGTCCAGTGTTGTTCCTCTCCTGCTTAACATCCCCCCACCGCCGCCATGGCTTCTGTACACACAGGGTAACATCCAGAGGCCTGTGTGTGGCTTAGAAAGCACTCTCCACCAGGCCCCGTCTGACTTCCCAGCCCTCCCCTCCCTCACTGTCCCCAGCCACGCAGCCTCCTTGCTGACCCCAAAGGAGCCAAGCAGCTTCTACCTCAAAGCCTTTGCATTAGCTTTTTTTCTGGGAGGCTCTTCCCCCAGATATGTGCATGGCTCACTTCCCTCGGCTCAAAATCTCACCTCCTCAGAGAGGTTGTCCCTGGCCACGTCCACTGGGTCTTCCCTAGCCCCTTCCCCTGCTTTATTTCCCTCCATTGTGCTTATCACAGCCTGACACTACAAGGTATGTGTGATTATCGATTATATCCGTCTCCCCTACTCGGATGTTGAGCTCCACGAGGGTGGGAGGATTTTCTGTGTGTCCATGGCGGGGTGGGGGTGGGGGGAATTGGGGGGGTGGTCGTCACAATGACAGAGGTCAGGGGGTGCTGCTGGCATTTGGGGGGCGGGGGCCAAGGCTCCAGACAACCCCAGAAGGAGGACAGATTCTACATCCTGCTCGACATGAATGAAGAATGTGTTTATAATTACCAGAGCCAAGACTCTAACTCCATTTTATGTATAAACACAGAGGACCTGTGTATACATAATATACACTGAATTTTCTGGGAAGGCAACTACTGTGTAAAGTGAAGGAAATTTGTACTTTGTTTTGTTCAGAACTTTACCAAGAGTTCACAGCTTCAGACACTGACATAATATATCCCAGCATCGGTCTGCACTCGTAGCTGTCACCTTCCTGGCAATTAATTACTTCACAAATACACAGCATTGCCCTTTATTTCTTTTATATTACAGGACAAAAAGATATGTATATTTTTAAATTATATTATCTATATTAATTTAATTATATAATTATTCGATTTAATTATATATTAATTTTAATTAGAGGTGGCTCTATTAGCCACAAATTTCATTTCAGGAGCATACAAGAAGCAATTAGAAAATATCATGAAGGGAATTCCCTGGCAGTCCAGTGGTTAGGACTCTGCGCTTCCACTTCTGGGGGCACAGGTTCAATCCCTGGTCAGGGAACTAAGATCCTGCATGCCTCACGGCACAGCCAAAAAAAAAAAAGGAAAGAAAGAAAATATCATGAAAAGGCAGCTTTGGGTCTGACAGGATGGAGAACCATGGCCTAGAGCTGCCCAGTGGAAGACTGTTAGGGAACATGGCTCTGAAGTTCAAATCCAGGCCCTCCCATTTACCTCTATGTGACTGTACACAGGCTACTTGACCTCTCTGAGCCTCACTCTCCTCCTCTGTAAAATGGGAGTCATGCTACAAACTACACAGGGTTAGTGGGAGGATTTGAAGTGCTGAGACAAGCACGGCGTTTAGCAAAGTGCCAGGTACCTAGAGAATACTTAGTATCCATAACCGTTATTTACTCGTTTTGCAGACTTTCACAGTGCCTCTTCCCAGCAGCTGTCCCAGGTGCTGAGGGGGCATTCAGAGGACTGCGCAGGTCTTAGGAGGCCTTGAGTGAGTCCCCTTCCTCCTCCACCCAAGACCTAGGCAGCCCCTGACCTCCAGGTGGGCTGAGGCCCCAGTGTCTGGAGCAGAGCAGCCAGGGCCAGCCTCGACCTGGGCCACTGGGGAAGGGGGCAGAGTGAGGCTTTGCCTCGAGCCCTGAATGTGCCACAGGCCTCCCGAGGGCCCTCCCAGAGGCTCTGGATCTCTCAGCCTTCTGACCACCCATTAACACCCGTCTTTCCTGTATGTCATCTTAGGAACACTCTGCACCTCCCAAGGTGACAAATCTTTAGTCTCACAGGCAGACAGGAAGACAGAAAGGCAACCAACAAATGGGCAGGTGGGCAGGCAGCAGGTCAGCCACAGGCCGACAGACAAGGAGGAAATCAGCAGGTGGACAGGTGGGACGCAAGCCAGGCAGGCAGGTGACATATATGCAGAGAGATCCCAGCCAGCATGACCAGAAAGCAGGTGGCTGGGCAGACCTACAGACAGGCTGGTGGGCGGGCAGAGGCAGACAGAAAAGCAGATAGGCAGGTGGCCAGGAGGGCATGGGGATGGGGGGATGAGGGGGGATGGCCCACACGGACCAAAGGCTTCGGGCCCTCTCCCAGGGCCTCGAGGAGCAGCCCCCAGCTTCTTTGAACCCTCCAAGGCAAGGCTGCCACTTCTCCCACCTGGCCTGGCTTGGCCACGTGCATCCCTCTGGGGAAGGCAGCCCTCTGGGTAGCTCTCTCTGAGGGACCAGCAACCAGCTCAAGCCCCACCCTGCTCCAACATAGCCATCTGCTTCACCAGGGTTGAGTCACACCTGACCCACTCCAAACACACAAGTCACACGCCAACCCAAACACAGACACACCCTTGTCCGTAGGTATCGATACCCAGAGATCTGCATAGCACAGATGCGCGGAAACAGCTTAACACAAACACATCCAATATCTTAGAGCCCCTACTCAGAGAGGCATGCACGCGGACCCACACGGAGACACAGGTATGTGCCATACAAACCGACGCACAGCATCCTCACACTCAGGGTCAGTCATACACGCACGGCCGCAGCACACACTGATATCCACGTGGACGGGCAGACATCCAACATGTCAGTGCAACCCATGGAAACCCACAGCCAGGGGTCAGATTCCAGCCTCAGCTTCCCCTCGCAGTCCTGGCCAGGTCTTCCTCCCACCCCGCCCCGGTCTCTCCTGGCTGACGCCTCCTGCAGGAGACCTGCAGTGCAGCATCCAGAACTCTCTTCTCTCCTGTCCCCTGGGCGACCTCAGCCACTCCCCGGTGTTCAATCCACCTTGTCTTGAGGACTCGCAAACACACTCCCAAGGCCGGACTCCTCCGGACTGCGCCTGCGTGTCTGACGGCTCCACCCAGATACTTATGGACCTCTCAAATCTAACCACCTGAAATGAAACTTGGATTCTCTAAATCCTGCTCCCCACCTGAGCTTTCCTCAGGTGCTCAGGCCCAATACCAAGCAGCTGCCCTGCATTCCTGCTTCCCTCACATCCTCATGCAATCCAGGGAGTCCTGCTGCCACCCCCTTCAGAATCTCAGCCTGGCTCACCTCCTCCACTGGCCCTCCTGGTCCAAGCCCTCGGCCACTGCTGGCCTGGATGGCTGCCAGCCTGCTCACTGTTCTCCAGGCTTCCATTCTTCCCCTGCGGCCCCATCCTACCCTGAGCGCCCAGGGGGACCTCTCCGAAGTGCATCAGAGAACCATGACACTCTCCTGATGGAAACTCTCCAGGGGCCCCAACCACACTTGCGATAACATCCAAGCTCCTCCGCAGGCCCACCGGCCCCTTCACAATCACCCCATCACCCGTCCCCGCGCCTCGCTGCCCCTGGGAGAGGTGCCCCCAGACGCTCCTACCTCAGGGCCCGCGGCCTCTTTCCTGCCCTGACACTCTCCTCCAGATCCTGGCACAGCTGCCCGCTCTTCTGGATTCAAGCCTCTGCCCCGTGTCACCTGTGAGAGCTGCCCCAGGTGTTCTTCATCACCCTTCCCCACTCCATCGCCCTCTGAGCACTTAGGAGCACCCAAGACCATCTTCTTCACGTACTGTCTCTCCGCCTTAGCGTCAGTTCCAAGAGGGCAAAGATTTGTGTCTGTTCTGTTTACTGCTGAACCCCATTACCAGGAAGTGCTAAGCAGACCAGTTAGCATTTGTTGACTAGTGGCTGAACGGATTTATACACAGACATAGCCACCCCACAAAAATGCTCAAGCAGATACAACACGAAAATAGACACACAAATATACGAATATGGGCAGAAATACCTCCACACGTGCTCACAAAACAGACCAAACAGTCACAGAGACATCAAGAGTCCCTTCCCCTCCCCGTGGGAGTCATCCTAGTCGTTTCCCTAACCAGATCTGCCCTCTGCTTGAACCCAGTCTCAGGACTGGGAGTGGGGGTCTCCAGCCTGGACAGAGAAGGGGGTCACTGGCCCACAGGCCTCAGGCTGTGCCTTCAGCTATGTCTGCAATTTCCTCTCCCCTTCCTTCCCTCCTCCTCTCTAAGGCTCCTGCCAAGAAGGCCTCTCCCTCACCCCATCCCAGCACAGGAAGGGGGGCCCAAAAGCGGGGGCCTGGGAGTCTGGGCAGGAAGAAGACCCGGCTGCATGCTGATCACACACACACTGCAGGCACAAGCCCTGAACCTGCGTGGAAATGCGTGCACGTGCACCAGCAGGTTTAGCCCAGAGCCAAACACACCTCTGCCCCGGTGCAGAAGAGCACAGGGGCCAGCAGAGGCCCCGGGCTTGGTTCTGCAAGGCTGGCCTAGGCCTGGCTTGAAGCCAGAGTCCAACATTCATTAACCCTGCGTGACCAGAGCTGGGCCAGCTGGCCACACTCACTGCCTGGGCCCTGGGAGGAGGGGATGAGAACCCCGGCCCTGGATTGTGGCCGAGGGTCTGGGGGAGGAGGGTTGGTATCTGAGCTAGGGAAAGGGGCAGTCTTCCCTAGGTGAGAGGGCCTCCTGGGAGGAAGAGCAAGGTTTAGGAAAGGGGTTAAGAGCCCATGGTCAGAGAACAGTGGATTCAAATCCTGACCGTCTGGGTTAAGTTATGCAATCCCTCTGTGACTCAGTGGACTCATCTGTCAAGTGGGGGTAATGGTCCCCACGTTATAGGGTTGTTAGGATTAAATGAAAAGATATTGTAAAGGGTTTAACACTGCCTGGCACCTAGGGAGAACTCCATCCTCGGTATTACTGTTGTTATTAGCAGCCTGGGGGCGGGTTCCTGCAACCGGCCTCCCCAGCGGTTTCCTGTCGGGGAGCAGACGGCCCCTCAGGCCTCGGCCCGGCCCCACCCCTCCTCCCTGCAGCCCTCCTCCCCCCTTCCTCTCCCGGCCCTTTTCCTCCCCGCCTCCCCCACCCCGCCCCGCCCCGTCCCTCCTCTTTCCTCGGAGGAAACTTTCCGCCGGCTGGTCCATCGGCCCTTGTCCGGCCCGCGCTGCCGCGGCCTGGGATCCGAGCTGGACGGGCAGGTGACCGGGACCGGACGGGGCGGGAGCGGCCGGGCCCCGGGTGTCTGCGGCCGCCGGACGCGCCGGGGCCGGGCAGCGGGGAAGCGGGGCGCTGACGGTGAGTGAGCCCGGGCCTCCGGGCCCGGGGGTCCCCGCGGGGCGGGCGGGATGGGAGAGGGAGGCGGCTTCCCTTCCCGGAGCCCGCCCAGGGAGTAAGGAAGGCGCCCGCGTCTCTCTCCTCCATCCCAATTCCCGGACGGCGAAAGCGGGCCTCGTTTAGGGAACCCACCAGGGGACGGAGCCTCCTGCGGCTCGCTCCCCCGACCCTCAGGTGTTGGGGCGTCCGCGCCCAGGGGAAGGGTCCCCCAGCCAGGGCCCAGGTCGGCAACGAAGTTAGGAAGCCGCTCTCTCCAGGGTGAAGCCTGGATGGGGCTGCCCTTCCAGGGAGCAGAGCTGCCCCGAGGAGAAAGCGGGGTCAGGGTCGGCTCCAGAGGGGGAGAAGGGTCTGACCTTGCTGACCTCGCAGGCTGACAGGGGAGCTGCGCCCCCAGAGAAGCATGGATGCCCCCCGAAGGGACATGGAGTTGCTCAGCAACAGCCTGGCGGCCTACGCACACATCCGCGGTGAGGGCAGACCCGGGGACCTGGACCCCTCCCTGCCTCCTCAGGCCCCACTCCACCCCTTCCCTCCCCTCCTCCCCGCCCCTGCCACTGTAACCACCCTTAGCCAGTCACTTACTCCCAAGCCGCCCCCCACTTCCCCGACTGCCCGATGGCGGCTACCTAAGGTCCCTCAAATAGAGGGTACTGTCCTTGCCCCCCAAACTTAGAACCTGGAGTCTTTTAGAGATGGGATGACTCCCAGGCACCAGGCCCCCTCCGTGACTTCTGACCTCTGACCCCCAGCTAACCCCGAGAGCTTCGGCCTCTACTTCGTGCTGGGTGTCTGCTTTGGCCTGCTGCTCACCCTGTGCCTACTAGTCATCAGCATCTCCTGCGCACCCCGCCCGCGGCCCCGAGTCCCCACTCCGCGCCGGGACCCCCGCAGCAGCACCCTGGAGGCCGAGGACGACGACGACGACGACGATGAGGACACGGTGACTCGGCCGGGCCCCGAGGTGTCCGCGGAGCCCGACGGGCCCCTGAACGTCAACGTCTTCACTTCGGCGGAGGAGCTGGAGCGGGCACAGCGGCTAGAGGAGCGGGAACGGATCCTGCGGGAGATCTGGCGCACTGGACAGCCAGACCTGCTGGGCACTGGCACGCTGGGGCCCAGCCCCACGGGCACGGGCACCCTGGGCCGCATGCACTATTACTGACCGGCCCCCAGAGCCTACTGGATATGCACAGGGGCTTCAAGCTGCCCCAGGACCTTTGGACTGCCCCTGCCCATGGTGCTATGGAGGCCCCGCCCCCACGGCTCCCCTGGTGCTGTTGGGCCTGGATTCCCGTCCCCTGGGAGACACCCTTCCCCCGTCCAGCCAGAAGGCCCAGGGGGTAGGGCAGGACGCAGTGTCCCTATCCCCTCTCTGGGGGACGGTTAAGAGGTGACATGACCAATGAAAGCTGCATTCTCAGTGACTCGGTCTCCCTCTGTTATCCTTCCCTTAATGACTCCAAGCTCTTGCCATGCAGGGGGCCCCAGGGCTGAGACCCCTTTACCAGGCTGACCACCTCCTTCCACGCACCCGACGCCTCAGCACACATGCTTGCGTTCAATTCACACATGGCAAAAACACACTCCTGCACCCACACTTCACCGCCTCACCACAGACGCACACACAAAAATCAACCGCATTCCTTACAAATTCATTCCTTACCGGCAAACGCCCGGGTACACGTTGCCCCTGTCCCTACAAATGCCCTAGGTTTATGCATCATTGCAATCACACACACACGCGCGCGCGCGCGCACACAAGGCCTCGGAACCCTAACCTTGACGCTAAGGCGCTATTAGCCCCAATGTAACCTGGGGTGCCTGAGCTGGGCTGTGGAGTTCCTGTGTCACTGCGTTCCTGTGAGTCCCTCAGAGCGAGCGGACAGTGGAGGCAACTGGGAGGAGTCCGGGCTGGAGAGCCGGCCTGCCCGGCCCCTCCCCTGGCGCACAGCTGGATTCTGGAATCCGGCCCCCGGGCAGAGGCCCGACCCCTCCTGGGCCCCTCCTGCCGGCCATTTCTCCAGCGCGGGGACTAGCGTCCGAAGGAGACACCCTCCCCCCTCGCCATCCGGTGGATAAAAATAGCCATGCGCAGGCCCTGGGAACGGTAATGGAAGCCACATGTTGGCCAGATGTGCCCAGGAGCGGCTGCCAGGAAAGCGGAGGGACAGGAGCGCGGAACGCCAGCCCCGCCCTGCCGCGCAGACCCCGCCCTACAGGGACCAGGGAGGCGTGGCGCACGTACACGGCAGTTTACTTTCTTGCGTTTCCCAAGATCGTGTGCAAGGACGTGGGTGGCCGGAGCCCGACTTCGCTCCAGGTCCCGCTGTAGTCCCTCCCGGGCCCACCCTCAGTGCGTCTGCGTCTGCGTCTGCATCTGCGCTTGGATGGAACCCAGGTTCCGGGACTCCTGAGTCCTCCGCGTCATCTGAACCTAGTGGAGAGAGGGCGTCTGGGGAGTGCCAGCCGCCCACCCCCACCCCATCCCCGCCCCGCCAGGGACCCGCACCCCACCCACCTCCAGCAACACGCGCTTCCCCCTCTCGCTCTTCAGCTCTTCCCAGATGTCAGTCAGCTTCTTTCTGCGGACGCGAGACCGAGGGGAAGGGGTGGGCCGGGCAGGCCCAGAGCCCGCACCCCTCTCCTCCCCTCCCCGCACCCCTCCCCACTTACTCCAGCTGCACCCCCATCAGCTCCAGCGACCTCCTTAAAGCCTCCACCTCGTCCTTTATCCCCACCAGGTCGTCTCTGTCACTTTCGCTATCTGTGAGATTTTGCGGGGCTAAGGGGTGGAGGGTGGGAGTCATTTGGGGCTCTGGAGTCAGCACGATAGGATGTGGATTCTTCTGAGCAGGGGATACCTCTTCGGGGGACAACTCCTCTTTGGGGGTAGCCTCATTCTTCGCTGGTGCCTCCTCCAGGGGAGTGGTAGCCTCTTCCTGGGGGTAGGCCTTCTCAAGGGCAGGCATAGACCCTGACTTGGACTTGGACTCAGACTGGAGAGGGGAGCTGTCCCTCTTATCCAGGGGACGTTTCACCGTGCAGAGGGGGTGCTTCTCTGGCATGTGAACCTCCTCTTGGGATTGAGCCTCACTGGCCCCAAGAGACCTGGCGTTTAGCAGGGCTTCCTCTGGAGAGAAGTGATGGAACTGAGTGTTGTCTCGGGTGGAGGCCTCTTCAGAAAGCACCTGTTTGGTGGTCAAGACCTTTCCTAGGGTGTGGGCCTCGTCCCCAGGAGGGGCCATCTTTGGACCAGGTGGGACTTCTGCGACTGGGGCCTCATGCACAGAAAAGACCCTGTCTGGTCTGGGGGCTTTGTCCTCCAGAGTTGGGGTCTCCTCTAGTATAGGGACCTTATCTGGAGTTAGGGATTCCCCTGGAGTGGGGGCCTTATCTGGAGACAAGGTCTTCTCTGGGCTGCGGGCATTGTCCAGAGATGAGGTCTTCTCTGGGCTGCCGGCCTTATCCGGAGATGGGTTCTTCTCTAGGCTGGGGGTCTTGTCCAGAGTTGGGGTTTTATTCACACGAGGGGCCTTTGTAAGGCTGCTCTGCTCTTTGCCCTGTGGGGATGGGGGAGAGGTCTCAGCCGAGGGCTAGGTACCTTGACAGTTTGAGTCTGCTTCCCCTTGGCCTGGGATCCTTCACACCACACCCCTGAGAACCAGACTCTGCCCAAGATCCCCACTCTCCCAAGTCTTGGGCCTCTCACCTGACTGGCTGCAGAGCATTGCTGTGAAGCCTGGGCTTTGGCTCGCTTTCTGCCACTCTGGCCTGGGCACCCACTGAGGAAACTGCTGCTGGAGCCTGTGAGAGCAGACCCTCAGGGGCCCGGGCCTACTTGGACCCCAAGCTTCTCCCCATCTCTGTCCCTCAGCACAACACCCCAGGCCTCACCCCACTGCAGGGAGGCATCGACACTTACTGGAGTTTCGGGAAGGGCGCTTCTGACTGTCTCCGCTGGATGTCCAAGATGGCCTGAAACATGTCCCCATCAGAACCGGGGATGGGGGCAGGGAGCAGCATTTCTTCTGTACCCTCCTCTTTCCCCCTCCTCCACCCTGCTCCTTACTTGGCTTTGCTTGGCCCAGTCGGGGCTGTCACCAGCTTCTTGACCGTAGGGAGGGCTGTTCGGGGCACCATCTTTTTGGGTTCCTTAATAGGAGCTGGGAGGGGAGAGCGGAGTGGGGCCTTTGTTCACTCATCCATTCATCTAAGAGTCACCGTGCTGTGCACAGGGGACTAGTGACAGGAGATGAATTATATTTGACTCTGCCTCCTGGGAGCTCTGGGGACATTGACCATGGGAGCACCCCAAAGAGTTGTCAGGGAAGGCTTCGTGGGGAGATGGCTCCATATCCTGCCAGTTTTTAATCCATGCTTTTCAAAGACCTGTACTCAGCTTAGTGCCCACGGCTGGTTCAGACTCTTCTCCTTCCTGGACCAAGGCAACATCCTTCCCCCTTCCAGTCCACACTCCCTTCTCTGTCTTCTCTATCACATCTACTCCCTAAGAGATCTCACCCAGTCTTATGGGTTTTATTATCATCAAGAAGCCAACAACTCCTAAATTTTCATCTCTAGCCCCTTCCTCTTCTCTGAACTCCAGACTCATACCCGACCGCCCTCTCAATATTTCCACTTAACTTAGCATCACACACTTACCACAGCCAGAACTAAACTCTTGCTTCCCAACCTCCTTGCCCTCAGAAGCGGCCCCTTTCCCACTGCTCCCCATCTCGCCCAACTCACTCAGACGACAAAGTGAGGAGTCCTCCTTGACGCCTTTATTCCCGTATGCTGCACATGCAAACCATCGGTAAGTCCTGTCTGCTCTAAACGCATCCTGAATCCAGCCACTCATCCCCACCTCCACCACTAAGCACTCCAGATTGAGTCACACGGTCTTCACTAGGACTGTCGCAGCAGCCTCCAACCTGGGCTTGGGCTGCACCCACCCCGCCTACGGTATGCTCTCCCCACAACAGCCAGAATGAGCTCATGTTCTACTGGGGAAGCAGACATAAACAAAAGGAATAAACTATGTAGTGTGTTAGAGATTTATTAGTAGTACAGAGGAAGAATAAGCAGGCGAATGTATGATTTTAAATGAGATGGTCCTGAGAAGGCCATACTGAGAAGGTGACATCAGAGTGAGCATCTGAAGGCAGTCACACAAGTGACATTCATATCCACGGACACAGGAACAGCTACTCTGGCACATGCACACATGCTGAAACTGACTTGCACACACAATATCACACATAGATACAAACAAAATCCCCTGACTGAGGGTCGCAGTGGGCGAAAGCATGGATCCTATAGCCAGACAGCAGACTTGGAATTCCTGCTCTATTACTCGCCAGTTGTGTGAGAACTTGGTTGGTAATTTAACCTTTCTGTGCCCCCATGTCCTCATCCATAAAACATGGATAACAAGAATACACATCCTGGGCTTCCCTGGTGGCGCCATGGTTGAGAGTCCGCCTGCCGATGCAGGGGACACGGGTTCGTGCCCCGGTCCGGGAGGATCCCACATACCGTGGAGTGGCTGGGCCCGTGAGCCATGGCCGCTGAGCCTGCGCGTCCGGAGCCTGTGCTCCGCAACGGGAGAGGCCACAACAGTGAGAGGCCCGCGTACCGCCAAAAAAAAAAAAAAAGAATACACATCCTGTAGGGTTGTTGTGAGGTTTGAGTGACTTAATCCACATGAGGTGCTTAGTGTCTGCCATACAGTCAAAGCTCAGTAAATGTTAACTTTGACTCCTGCTTCTTGTAGTGTGGCTGATCAGGTGCTCTGTGGGGCCCTCCCACTAGAGAGCAATTATATCCTGCTTAGAATACAATTTTAAGGCACTGTTGGACATAAAAGAGGTAGGAGAAGCCCACAAAAAAGGGAGGAACTGGGGCCAGAAAGGAAGTGTGAGGGCAGCACGACTTTGTGGCTACAGAGCCTGGGGCCAGTGATGAGGGGCAGGTGCCCCATGTTCTGCTCCTCTGGCTCATCACAGGCCCAGAGCTCGGCAGCCAGACAGCAGCGAAAGCCTTGCACCACCTTCCTCCGGAAGGATAAGCGGTCTCCGGTGGTTGGTGCCCTCTGGCTACTGGCAGAAGTAAAAGTGAGTCATCGCTGGAAGATGTTTTCCCCTACAGATGTGTACAGAACTCCCCCACACTGAGATCATACACAAAGATCCTAAAACACACGAGAGGGCAAGCCACTGAGAGCAGGAGTCAGCAGATGCAACACACAGCAGATACTGGAAGTGTCAGGAAAAGAACACAGCATAGCTACATATAGTATATTTGAAGAAATGAAGGATGAGCATGCAACAAAAGGACCATTAGGAATAAACAGAAAGATTTTGCAGGGAAAAAAAAGAGAATTCTGTACTACTAGAGATGATAAATAGCATACATGAAATAAAATGCAATGTGTAGGCTAAATAGCAGATTAAACCTAGATAAAAATCTAGAGAGAGAATTAGTAAACTAAAAGTAGAATGAGACAAGGAGTGAAAAATTGAAAGCAATGTTCAAAGGAAGAGGTAATAGAAGCAGGGTTTGACCATGGCCGAGTGAGGTAGGTGGTGGTTAAATACTCACTCCACACAGCAACTATAAAGCTGGATAAAAATGGCAAAACATGGGGCTTCCCTGGTGGCGCAGTGGTTGAGAGTCCGCCTGCCGCTGCAGGGGACACGGGTTCGTGCCCCGGTCCGGGAAGATCCCACATGCCATGGAGCGCCTAGGCCCGTCAGCCATGGCCGCTGAGTCTGCACGTCCAGAGCCTGTGCTCCGCAACGGGAGAGGCCACAACAGTGAGAGGCCCGTGTACCACAAAAAAAAAAAAAAAAAAAAAAAATTATTTCCTTTAGGACTTCCCTGGTGGCACAGTGGTTGGGAATCCGCCTGCTAATGCAGGAGACACAGGTCCGATCCCTGCTCCAGGGGGATCCCACATGCCACGGAGCAACTAAGCCTGTGAGCCACAACTGCTGAAGCCCACATGCCTAGAGCCCGCGTGCTGCAACGAGGAGTGGCCCCCGCTCGCCGCAACTAGAGAAAGCCTGAGTGCAGTAATGAGGACCCAACGCAGCCAAAAATAAAATAAATAAATAAATTTATTTTTTTTTTAAATGGCAAAACAACCATTTCAGTGCTTGGATACTGACCAAAGACATAAAATAATTGGAGAAGTACTTGTGCTTGACGGTGTTCGTGCCTGCTCCCATACCTCCCCCACCCCCTACTACCTTGGTCCATGTGGACGTTCTGCAGGGTGGGATAGGTGGAGGATGAACAGCTTTACTGCCATGGTTGAAGAAAACTCAATCAATATGGGGTGCAACCTTGGATTTGGCATTGGTTTCATTGATATGACACCAAAAGCACACGCAACCAAAGAAAAAATAGGTCAGTGGGACTTCATCAAAATTTTAAACTTTTGCGCACAAAGGACACCATCAAGAAAGTGAAAAGACAACCCAAAGAATGGGGGAAAATATTTGCAAATCATATATACGATAAGGGCCTTTTATCTAGAATATATAAAGAACTCCAACAACTCAACAGTAAAAAGTCAACCCAATTAAAAAATGGGCAAAGGATTCAGATAGATTTTTTCAACATCATTAGCTGTCAAAGAAATGCAAAGCAAAACCACAATGAGATAGCATTTCATACCCACTAGGACGGTTACAATCAAAAGATAATAACAAGTACTGGTGTGAATGTGGAGAAACTGGAGCCCTCATACACTGTTGGTGGGAATATAAAATGGTGCAACCACTTTGGAAAACAGTCTGCCAGTTCTTCCCAAAGTTAAACCAGAGTTATCATATCACCTAGCAATTCCTTTCATAGGTATATACCCAACAGAAATGGAAACACGTCAACATAAAATCTTGTACACTAATGAAGTTCATAGCCAAAAAGTAGAAACAATCCAAATATCCATCAACAAATGAATGGAAAAAGTGATACAATAGAATATTACTGGGCAATAAAAACAAATTAAGTGCAACACATACTACAAAATGGACAAACCTTGAAAACATTATTCGACGTGAAAGAAGCCCATTAAGACCATATATTGTATGATATCATGTATATGAAATGTAGGCAGATCTATCAAGACAAAGTAGATTAGTGGTTGTCTTGGGATGAGGAGGGGAGAATGGGGAGACTGGTGGGGTAATGGCTAAAGAGTACAGTGGGTGACGAAAACATTCTAAAATTGTGGTGGTGTTGCACAACTATGACTCTACTAAACACCGCCGAATTGTACATTCAAATGAGTGAACTGTATGGTGTGTCAATATATCTCAACAAAGCTGTTAACCCCCATTGCCCAAAAACGGTGGCAGGACAGATTGGGCCCACAGACCATAATTTGCTAACTCTTAACCTAAACACCCCAATAAAAGGCAGAGATTGTCAGACTGAATTAAAAAAGCAAGATCCAACTATATACTGTGGACAACAGATTCAAAGACACAAATAGGTTGACAGTAAAATAGGTTGACAGTAAAAGATTGGAGAAAGATATATCACATAAATAGTAACTATAATAATAACCATATATTAATATCAGACAAAACACAAACTTCAAGATGAGAAAAATTACTAAAGACAAAGAGGGAGAGGTTATAATGATAAACAGGTAAGTACATCAGGAAGAGATAACAATGACAAATGGACATGTGCCTAACAACAAAGCCTCAAAATATATAAAGCAAACACTGACAGAATTGAAAGGAGAAATAATTCAAAAATAATAGCTGGAGATTTTGTTCAGGAGAAAGGTTAAGACTTTGAATTTAGACTTGTAAAGTTAAATATACATGGTAAATTTCAAGAGCAACCACTAAAATAATAACAATAAAGTGTACTAATTCTAAATTGATGAAAAAAGTGAAATAAGAAAAAAAGGAGAAAATAAACATTTAAAAATATTGTAAAATACTTATGATTAATATAGTCTAAACTCATCAATTTATCACCAAAGAAAAACACTGACAAGCTAGAGTAAAAAAACAAAGGTGAGAGGGCAGACAGCAGAAGCAAGAAGAACTACAATCCTGCAGCCTGTGGAACAAAAAACACATTCACAGAAAGATAGACAAGATGAAATGGCAGAGGGCTATGTACCAGATGAAGGAACAAGATAAAACCCCAGAAAAACAACTAAATGAAGTGGAGATAGGCAACCTTCCAGAAAAAGAATTCAGAATAATGATAGTGAAGATGATCCAGGACCTCGGAAAAACAATGGAGGCAAAGATCGAGAAGATGCAAGAAACGCTTAACAAAGACCTAGAAGAATTAAAGAACAAACAGAGATGAACAATACAATAACTGAAATGAAAACTACACTAGAAGGAATCAATAGCAGAATAACTGAGGCAGAAGAACGGATAAGCAACCTGGAAGACAGAACGGTGGAATTCACTGCTGCAGAACAGAATAAAGAAAAAAGAATGAAAAGAAATGAAGACCGCCTAAGAGACCTCCGGGACAACATTAAACACAACAACATTCACATTATAGGGGTCCCAGAAGGAGAAGAGGGAAAGAAAGGACCAGATAAAATATTTGAAGAGATTATAGTCAAAAACTTCCCTAACATGAGAAAGGAAATAGCCACCCAACTCCAGGAAGTGCAGCGAGTCCCATACAGCATAAACCCAAGGAGAAACACGCCGAGACACATAGTAATGAAATTGGCAAAAATTAAAGACAAAGAAAAATTATTGAAAGCAGCAAGGGAAAAATGACAAATAACATACAAGGGAACTCCCATAAGGTTAACAGCTGATTTCTCAGCAGAAACTCTACAAGCCAGAAGGGAGTGGCATGATATACTTAAAGTGATGAAAGGGAAGAACCTACAACCAAGATTACTGTACCCGGCAAGGATCTCATTCAGATTCGATGGAGAAATCAAAAGCTTTACAGACAAGCAAAAGCTAAGAGAATTCAGCACCACCAAACCAGCTCTACAACAAATGCTAAAGGAACTTCTCTAAGTGGGAAACACAAGAGAAGAAAAGGACCTACAAAAACAAACCCAAAACAATTAAGAAAATGGTCATAGGAACATACATATTGATAATTACCTTAAACGTGAATGGATTAAATGCTCCAACCAAAAGACGCAGGCTTCCTGAATGGATACAAAAACAAGACCCATCTATATGCTGTCTACAAGAGACCCACTTCAGACCTAGGGACACATACAGAATGAAAGTGAGGGGATGGAAAAAGATATTCCATGCAAATGGAAATCAAAAGAAAGCTGGAGTAGCAATACTCATATCAGATAAAACAGACTTTAAAATAAAGAATGTTACAAGAGACAAGGAAGGACACTACATAATGATCAAGGGATCAATCCAAGAAGAAGATATAACAATTATAAATATATATGCACCCAACATAGGACCACCTCAATACATAAGGCAACTGCTAACAGCTATAAAAGAGGAAATCGACAGTACACAATAATAGTGGGGGACTTCAACACCTCACTTACACCAATGGACAGATCATCCAAAATGAAAATAAATAAGGAAACAGAAGCTTTAAATGACATAATAGACCAGATAGATTTAATTGATATTTATAGGACATTCCATCCAAAAACAGATTACACTTTCTTCTCAAGTGTCCATGGAACATTCTCCAGGATAGATCACATCTTGGGTCACAAATCAAGCCTCAGTAAATTTAAGAAAATTGAAATCATATCATGCATCTTTTCTGACCACAACGCTATGAGATTAGAAATGAATTACAGGGGAAAAAAACACAGGGCTTCCCTGGTGGCTCAGTGGTTGAAAATCCACCTGCCAATGCAGGGGATACGGGTTCGAGCCCTGGTCCGGGAAGACCCCACATGCCGCGGAGCAACTAAGCTCATGCGCCACAACTACTGAGCCCGCACACCGCAACTACTGAAGCCTGTGCACCTAGAGCCTATGCTCCACAACAAGAGAAGCCACCACAATGAGAAGCCCACTCGCCGCAACGAGAGAAAGCCTGGGAGCAGCAATAAAGACCCAATGCAGCCATAAATAAAATGAATAAAAATTTTTTAAAAACACACAAAAAACACAAACACATGGAGGCTAAACAATACATTACTAAATAACCAAGAGATCACTGAAGAAATCAAAGAGGAAATCAAAAAATACCTAGAGACAAATGACAATGAAAACATGATGATCCAAAACCCATGGGATGCAGCAAAAGCAGTTCTAAGAGGGAAGTTTATAGCTATACAAGCCTACCTCAAGAAACAAGAAAAATCTCAAATAAACAATCTAACTTCATACCTAAAGGAACTAGAGAAAGAAGAACAAACAATACCCAAAGTTAGCAGAAGGAGAGAAATCATAAATCAGAGCAGAAATAAATGAAATAGAAACAAAGAAAACAATAGCAAAGATCAATAAAACTAAAAGCTGGTTCTTTGAGAAGATAAGCAAAATTGATAAGCCATTAGCCAGACTCATCAAGAAAAAGAGGGAGACAACTCAAATCAATAAAATTAGAAACGAAAAAGAAGTTACAACAGACACCGCAGAAATACAAAGCATCCTAAGAGACTACTACAAGCAACTCTATGCCAATAAAATGGACAACCTGGAAGAAATGGGCAAATTCTTAGAAATGTATAACCTTCCAAGACTGAATCAGGAAGAAACAGAAAATAGGAACAGACCAATCACAAGTAATGAACTTGAAACTGTGAATAAAAATCTTCCAACGAACAAAAGTCCAAGACTAGATTGCTTCACAGGTGAATTCTATCAAACATTTAGAGAAGAGCTAACACCCATCCTTCTCAAACTCTTCCAAAAAATTGCAGAGGAAGGAACACTCCCAAACTCATTCTATGAGGCCACCATCACCCTGATACCAAAACCAGACAAAGATACTACAAAAAAGAAAATTACAGACCAATATCACTGATGAATATAGATGCAAAAATCCTCAACAGGGCTTCCCTGGTGGCGCAGTGGTTGAGAATCTGCCTGCTAATGCAGGGGACACGGGTTCGAGCCCTGGTCTGAGAAGATCCAACATGCTGCAGAGCAACTAGGCCCGTGAGCCACAACTACTGAGCCTGCGCGTCTGGAGCCTGTGCTCCGCAACAAGAGAGGCCACGACAGTGAGAGGCCCGCGCACCACGATGAAGAGTGGACCCCGATTGCCACAACTAGAGAAAGCCCTTGCACAGAAATGAAGACCCAACACAGCCAAAAATAAAAATAAATAAAAATTAAAAGAAGGCTCAACATTAAAAAAAAAAAAGCTTCATTAAAAAAAATCCTCAACAAAATACTAGCAAACAGAATCCAACAACACATTAAAAGAATCATACACCACGCTCAAGTGGGATTTATCCCAGGGATGCAAGGATTCTTCAATGTACACAAATCAATGTGATACACCATATTAACAAATTGAAGAAGAAAAACCATATGATCATCCCAATAGATGCAGAAAAAGCTTTTGACAAAATTCAACACCCTTTTATGATAAAAACTCTCCAGAAAGTGGGCATAGAAGGAACCTACCTCAACATAATAAAGGCCATATATGACAAACCCACAGAAAACATCATTCTCAATGGTGAAAAACTGAAAGCATTTCCTCTAAGACCAGGAACAAGACAAGGATGTCCACTCTCACCACTATTATTCAACACAGTTTTGGAAGTCCTAGCCATGGCAATGAGCGAAGAAAAAGAAATAAAAGGAATACAAATTGGAAAAGAAGAAGTAAAACTGTCACTGTTCGCAGATGACATGATACTATACATAGAGAATCCTAAAAATGCCACCAGAAAACTACTAGAGCTAATCAATGAATCTGGTAAAGTTGCAGGATACAAAATTAATGCACAGAAATCTCTTGCATTCCTATACACTAATGATGAAAAATCTGAATGAGAAATTAAGGAAACACTCCCATTTACCATTGCAACCAAAAGAATGAAATACCTAGGAATAAACCTACCTAGGGAGACAAAAGACCTGTATGCAGAAAACTATAAGACACTGATGAAAGAAATTAAAGATGATACCAACAGATGGAGAGATATACCATGTTCTTGGATTGGAAGAATCAATATTGTGAAAATGCCTATACTACCCAAAGCAATCTACAGATTCAATGCAATCCCTATCAAATTGCCAATGGCATTTTTTATGGAACTAGAACAAAGAGTCTTAAAATTTGTATGGAGACACAAAAGACCCCGAATAGCCAAAGCAGTCTTGAGGGCAAAAAACGGAGCTGGAGGAATCAGACTCCCTTACTTTAGACTGTACTATAGAGCTACAGTAATCAAGACAATATGGTACTGGCACAAAAACAGAGATATAGATCAATGGAACAGGATAGAAAGCCCAGAGATAAACCCACGCACCTATGGTCAAGTAATCTATGACAAAGGAGGCAAGGATATACAATGGAGAAAAGACAGTCTCTTCAATAAGTGGTGCTGGGAAAACTGGACAGCTACGTGTAAAAGAAGGAAATTAGAACACTCCCTAACACCATACACAAAAATTAACTCAAAATGGATTAGAGACCTAAATGTAAGACCGGACACTATAAAACTCTTAGAGGAAAACATAGGGACAACATTCTTTGACATAAATCACAGCAAGATCTTTTTTGATCCACTTCCTAGAGTAATGGAAATAAAAACAAAAATAAACAAATGGGACCTAATGAAACTTCAAAGCTTTTGCACAGCAAAGGAAATGAAAAACAAGACGAAAAGACAACACTCAGAATGGGAGAAAATATTTGCAAATGAATCAATGGACAAAGGATTATCTCCAAAATATATAAACAGCTCACGCAGCTCAATATTAAAGAAACAAACAACCCAATCCAAAAGTGGGCAGAAGACCTAGACATTTCTCCAGAGAAGACATACAGATGGTCAAGAAGCACATGAAAAGCTGCTCAACATCACTAATTATTAGAGAAATGCAAATCAAAACTACAATGAGGTATCACCTCACACCAGTTAGAATGGGAATCATCAGAAAATCCACAAACAACAAATGAAAAAACTAAAAAAACTAAAAATAGAATTACCATATGACCCAGCAATCTCATTACTGGGCATATACCCAGAGAAAACCATAATTCAAAAAGACACATGCACCCCAATGTTCATTGCAGCACTATTTACAATAGCCAGGTCATGGAAGCAACCTAAATGCCCATCAACAGACAAATGGATAAAGATGTGGCACATATATACAATGAAAGAATACTCAGCCATAAAAAGGAACGAAATTGGGTCATTTGTTGAGACATGGATGGATCTAGAGACTGTCATACAGAGTGAAGTAAGTCAGAAAGAGAAAAACAAATATTATATATTAACGCATGTACGTTGAACCTAGAAAAATGGTATAGATGAACCGGTTTGCAGGACAGAAGTTGAGACACAGATGTAGAGAACAAACGTATGGACACCAAGGGGGGAAAGCCGTGGTGGGGTGGGGATGGTGGTGTGATGAATTGGCAATCGGGATTGACATGTATACACTGATGTGTATAAAATTGATGACTAATAAGAAACTGCTGTATAAAAAAATAAAATGAAACTCAAAAATTAACAAAAAACAAAGGTACTTTCTAGAGATCTTTTGCAAAACAACATGCATATAGTTAACACTATTGTACACTTAAAAATGGTTAGGATGGTAAATCTTACATATTTCTTACCACAATTTTTTTTATTTTTCTGTGCCGTGGCTTATGGGATCTTAGTTCCCCAACCAGGGATCGAACCTGGGCCCTTGGCATTGAGAGCACAGAGTCCTAACCACTGGACCACCAAGGAAATCCCTTACCACAGTTTTTTTAAAAGGTACAATAGAGAAGTTTTTTTTAAAGTATGTGAATATAGTAACAAGAAACTGAATAAGAATATAGTAACAAGACATTGAACAAGCATATAGTAACAAGAGATTGAACAAAAAAACAGTGGAAAAATAAATATTAGAAATGAAAAAGGACTATAACGGCAAATACCAATGAGATTAAAAAGATTATAAGAGGGGACTACCCTGGTGGCGCAGTGGTTAAGAATCCGCTTGCCAACGCAGGGGACATGCGTTTGAGCCCTGGTGTGGAAAGATCCCACGTGCTGTGGAGCAACTAAGGCCGTGCACCACAACTACTGAGCTTGTGCTCTAGAGCCTGCAAGCTACAACTACTGAGCCCATGTGCCACAACTACTGAGCCTACGCACCTAGAGCCCATGCTCTGCAACAAGAGAAGCCACTGCAATGGGAAGCCCGCACAGCGCAATTAAGAGTAACTACCACTAGCTGCAACTAGAGAAAGCCTGCACGCAGCAACAAAGACCTAATGCAGCCAAAAATAAATAAATAAAATAAATTAAAAAAAAACATTATAAGAGAATATTATGAACAACTTTATATAAATAGTCAGAAAACATCGATTAAATAGATAATTTAAAAATATAACTCACTAAAGCTGATTCAAGAATTTTAGTGAGATTTTTGGCCAGCCATGGTTACCCAGGGACCAGGAGACAGAATGCTGTTTGTGCCAGTCTCCTGAGGTGTGAGGTTTCCTCTCCCTCTGAATTCCAAGGTGAAGCCCTTTAAAGAGCAGTTGTAAAGAGGTCTTTGCAGATGTAATCAAGTTACGAGGAGCTCATACTGCATTAGGGTGGACCCTAACCCAGTGACTGGGGTAGGTATCCTTATTAGAAGAGGGAAATTTGGACACAGACACAGAGGGCAGAAGACCTTGTAAAGACAGAGGCAGAGAATGGAGTGATGCATCTACAAGCCAAAGATTGCCAGGAGCTGAGAAGAAGCAAGGAAATATTCTTCCCCTAGAACCTTCACAGAGAACATGGCCATGCCAACATCCAGATTTTGGATTTCCAGGTTCCAAAAATGTGAGATATTTGTGTTGTTTTAAGCCAGGAGAAGGCAGGAAGGCAGGTAGGCAGGCAGGCAGGCAGGAAGGAAGGGAGGGAGGGAGGGAGGAAGGGAAGGAGGGAAGGAGGGAAGGAAGAGGGGCAAGAAGGGAAGGAAGAGGGGGAAGGAAGGTGAGAGAAAGAAAGAGAGAGAAAGAAAGGGAGGGAGGGAGGGAAAGAGAGAAAAAGAAAAAGAAAGAAAGAAAGAAAGAGAAAGGGAGGGAGGGAAGGAGGAAGGGAGGAAGGGAAAGAGAGAAAAAGAGAAAGAAAGAAAGGAAGGAAGGAAGAGAGAGAGAAAGAGAGAAAGAAAGGGAAGTGGTACAGGGAAAACTGGACAGCTACAAGTAAAAGAATGAAATTAGAACGCTCCCTAACACCATACACAAAAATAAACTCAAAATGGATTAAAGACCTAAATGTAAGACTGGACACTATAAAACTCTTAGAGGAAAACATAGGAAGAACACTCTTGGACATAAATCACAGCAAGATCTTTTATGACCCATCTACTAGAGTAATGGAAATAAAAACAAAAATAAACAAATGGAACCTAATGAAACTTAAAAGCTTTTGCACAGCAAAGAAAACCATAAACAAGATGAAAAGACAACCCTCAGAATGGGATAAAATATTTGCAAACGAATCAACAGACAAAGGATTAATCTCCAAAATATACAAACAGCTCATGCAGCTCAATATTAAAAAAAAAAAAACCCAATCAAAAAAATGGACAGAAGACCTAAATAGACATTTCTCCAAAGAAGACATACAGATGGGCAAGAAGCACGTGAAAAGATGCTCAACATTACTAATCATTAGAGAAATGCAAGTCAAAACTACAATGAGGTATCACCTCACACCAGTTAGAATGGGAATCATCAGAAAATCCACAAACAATAAATGCTGGAGAGGGTGTGGAGAAAAGGGAACCCTCTTGCACTGCTGGTGGGAATGTAAATCGATACAGCCACTATGGAGAACAGTATGGAGGTTCCTCTAAAAACTAAAAATAGGGCTTCCCTGGTGACGCAGTGGTTGAGAGTCCACCTGCCGATGCAGGGGACACAGGTTCGTGCCCTGGTCCGGGAGGATCCCACATGCCACAGAGCGGCTGGGCCTGTGAGCCATGGCCACTGGGCCTGCACGTCTGGAGCCTGTGCTCTGCAATGGGAGAGGCTACAACAGTGAGAGGCCTGCGTACAGCAAAAAAAAAAAAAAAACAGAAAACAACTAAAAATAGAATTACCATATGACCCAGCAATCCCACTACTGGGCATATACCCAGAGAAAACCATAATTCAAAAAGACACATGCACCCCAATGTTCTTTGCAGCACTATTTACAATAGCCAGCTCGTGGAAGTAACCTAAATGTCCATTGACAGACGAATGGATAAAGAAGATGTGGTACATATATACAATGGAATATTACTCAGCCATAAAAAGGAATGAAATTGGGTCATTTGTAGAGACATAGATGGACCTAGAGACTGTCATACAGAGTGAAGTAAGTCAGAAAGAGAGAAACAAATATCATATATTAACGCATATTTGTGGAATCTAGAAAAATGGTACAGATGAACCGGTTTGCAAGGCAGAGAAAGAGACACAGATGTAGAGAACAAACGTATGGACACCAAAGGGGGAAAGGAGGGGGTGGGATGAATTGGGAGATTAGGATTAACATATATACACTAACATGTATAAAATAGAGAACTAATGAGAACCTGCTGTATAGCACAGGGAACTCTAGTTCACTTTGCTGTACAGTAGAAACTAACACAACATTGTAAAACAACTATGCCCCAATTTAAAAATATATATATATATATTAAAAACACTATGCACTTAAAAAAAGGGGGGAGAAAGAGAGAGAGAGAAAGAGAGAGGGGAAGAGAGAGAGAGAGGGAGAGAGGGAGGGAAGGGAGGGAGGGAGGGAGGAAGGAAGAAAGAAAGAATTTTAGCCAGAAGCCAGACTTGCTTATAACTATAAAGAAATTGAAGTAGTTTAAAATCTTCCCATAATGGAAGAAAAGAGGACCAGATGAATGTACAAGCAAGTTTTACCAGCTTTCAGGGAAAGATGATTCCCATCTTATGTAAGATCTAAAAGATATTTTAAAAACAAAAAAACATATTCCTTAACTCATTCATGGGGCCAGTATAATACTGATAATCAGATGAGAACAGTAAAAACAAATGCAAGAATCTGAAGGAAAAGAAAAAAAACTGGGAAGGTATCCCAACAGTATATGAAAAAATAATAAACCATGACCAATTTGAATTTATCCCAGGAATACAAGGGTGGCTTAATATTAGAAAATTCTACAAATATCTTTATTACATTGATAGATTAAAGAAGAAAACCCATATAATAATTTCAAAAGATTCATATAAACAATTTGAGAAAATTCGACACCCGTTCTTGATAAAAATTCTAAGCAAAAGAAACAGAAAGACCTTCCTTAACCACACAAAAATATACCTACAAAAGATCTAAGCAAACATCGTTAAAGGCAAAAAGTTTGAAGCATTCCATTTAAAATCAGGAACATGGTAATGATGTTCAGCATCACTATTTCTATTCAATATTGTATTGCGATCCTAGCCACTAGAGTAAAACAAGAAAATGAAATTAAAAGATATAAGATGTTGGGCTTCCCTGGTGGCGCAGTGGTTGAGAGTCCGCCTGCCGATGCAGGGGACGCGGGTTCGTGCCCCGGTCAGGGAGGATCCCACGTGCCGCAGAGCAGCTGGGCCCGTGAGCCATGGCCGCTGAGCCTGTGCATCCGGAGCCTGTGCTCCACAACAGGAGGGGCCACAGCAGTGAGAGGCCCGCATACCGCAAAAAAAAAAAAAAAAAAAAAAAAAGATATAAGATGTGGAAAGGAGAGAGCCAAACTGTCATTACTCACAGATTAAATGACTGTCTTCATAGAAAACCTATTAAGGATTTACAGATAAATTACTGAAATTATCAGCACTATGGCTGGCTATAAAATCAATATACAAAAATCAGTGCATTTCTATAGTCCTGTAATAAATAATAAAAAGGATATCTAGGGCTTCCCTGGTGGCGCAGTGGTTGGGAGTCCGCCTGCCGATGCAGGGGACACGGGTTCGTGCCCCGGTCCGGGAAGATCCCACATGCCACAGAGCAGCTGGGCCCGTGAGCCATGGCCGCTGAGCCTGCATGTCTGGAGCCTGTGCTCCGCAACAGGAGAGGCCACAGCGGTGAGAGTCCCGCGTACGGCAAAAAAAAAAAAAAGGATATCTAATTTTTAAAATGACACAATAAAACCACATGCAGAAATAATAAATGGTGCTAGAACAAGTGACTGTCCATATGGAAAAAAGTATAATTAGATCACTCATTAAAATCAATGCTGCATAGATAAAAGCATTTAAAAATGAAAAGCAACACTTTAAAAGTTTTAAAGAAAATATAAATGGACTATTTTTCTGAATTTGGGGCAGGAAGGATTACTTAAACAAGAAAAAACCTGCTAACTATTAAAGATAAGATTGACATGTTTGCATTAAAATTAACTCCTAGATAAATATTGTATGTTATCATTTATATGTGCTTATCACTTATACGTAGAATCTAAAAAACAAAACAAACAAACAAATATAACAAAATAGAAACAGACTCATAGACATAGAGAACAAACTAGTGGTTACCTGTGGGGAGAGGGAAGGGTGTGGGGCAAGATAGGGGTAGGGGATTAAAAGGTACAAACTACTCTGTGTAAAATACTTAATGGGAATTCCCCGGTGGTCCAGTGGTTAGGACTTGGTGCTTTCACTGCTGTGGTCCTGGGTTCAATCCCTGGTCAGGGATCCCACATAAAAATAAATTTTAAAAAATAAACAAACAAACAAATAAATAAGCTACATGGTGGGAATATAAATTGGTACAACCACTATGGAGGACAGTATGGAGGTTCCTTAAAAAACTAAAAATAGAACTACCATATATTCCACCAATCCCACTCCTGGGCATATATCTGGAGAAAACCATAATTTGAAAAGATACCGGCACCCCAATGTTCACTGCAGCACTATTTACAATAGCCAGGACATGGAGACAACCTAAATGTCCATCGACAGAGGAACAGATAGAGAAGATGTGGTACATATATACAATGGAATATTACTCAGCCATAAAAAAGAATGAAATAATGCCATTTGCAGCAACATGGATGGACCTAGAGATTATCACACTAAATGAAGTAAGTCAAACAGAGAAAGACAAATATCATATGGTATCACTAATATGTGGAATCTAATTTTTTAAAATGATATATAAATAAATAAATAAGCTAAAAGGATTTATTGTACAGCACAGGGAATATAGCCAATATTTTGCAATAACTTTAAATGGACTATAAGTTGTAAAAATTTTGAATCACTATGTTGTACACCTGAAATTAATATAATATTGTAAATCAACTATACTTCAAAAAAATTTTTTTAATTTAGAACTCCTATTCATCAAAAACCTCATTAAAAAAAAGAAAAGCCACAAACTGAAAGTATCTATAACATGTATAACACATAATTCAGAATATATAAAGAACTTCAACAATTATTACTAACCAGGGAAATACAAATGAAGTCCACAATGAGATGCTATTTTGTGCTAGATTCACGAAAATAATGAAATCTGGTAATACCAAGTGTTGAAGAGGATTTGGATCAGTTTGATCTCTTAAACACCAATGGTGGAGTGGTAAAAGTGTACAATTCCTTTGGAAACCAATGTGACTTAACCTCATAAAAGCTGAACATTTACATACCCTACACTCTAGCAGTGCCACTCCTAGGACTATATCCTAGAGAAACATTATACCTGCACACCGGAAGACAGGCACATGATAGTGTTTATGGCAGCACTATTTGTAATAGT
Organism: Hyperoodon ampullatus; assembly: GCF_949752795.1. NCBI lineage: Eukaryota > Metazoa > Chordata > Mammalia > Artiodactyla > Ziphiidae > Hyperoodon > Hyperoodon ampullatus. The sequence goes on along the minus strand of NC_136915.1, from coordinate 30,210,876 downwards.
AAATACTAGAGCCCTGCTGCTTCTGGTTCCAGCCTTGCAACCTCATCACAGCCCTCCTAGACCCTCTTGTCTTTACTACTCAGCTCCTGAAACAGGAGTCCTGCTGCCAGAGGCTGGGCAAGTCCCTGAAAACACACACCATATCCAGAGAGCAGCTCCCAGGGGACTGAAGGCTTGAGGCAGACCTGGGGTCAGCAGTGGCTACTGGTTTATATTGGAAAGATAAAGGAGATTTTCTGTTTCCTGTTTTATAAATGTACATTTTTCACTTGGCGTCTTAGCTAATGTTTGTGTTTAAAATATATTAAACATCTAGTATTGCCGTTTTCTACTTGGCTTTAGCAAACAACAATAAATGAATTAAAAAATAAAATAAAATAAAAATAAAAACTAGAAACAACGAAAATGTCCTACATCAGGAATAGACCAGATACGTAAATTGCGTTCAGTTCCACAAGGAATAGTATACAGCAGAGAAAAAGAAATGAACTCCGTCTACACACAACATGGATGAATCTTAGAAACATAATGTTGATTGAAAACAGCAAGTCCCAGAAGACCATAAACATATGATGCTATTTTTATAGACCTCAAAAACAAACAAAAATAAATTAAGTGATACATTGTTTAGGCACATACCAAAGTGAGTACATTTAAAAACTCAAGGGAATTATTCAAAATTCAGGGTAGTGGTTAGGCTTACCTTTGATGTGGGGGAAGTAGCAGAAGGGAAAGAGAGGGGCACACAAACCATACCATTAGCAATTTCTAGTTCTTGGGTTTGGGTGACAGACCATGGGCACTCATTATTAAGTTTTAAAACACATATATTATGTATAGTTTTTGATTATGTGAAATATTACATTAAACCATAAATTAAAGACACATCCCACGAATACAGTGATGCATAAACAGAACTATTCACTGACACACTTAATAGATACATGAACACACAGTCTCAAAGACCCAGATACACTGATCCATACATTTCCTTACAAAATGAAACAAACCTAAACATTCATTCATGAGAATGACAGCCACATGCTCTGGAGAGAACAGGAACATACTAACACACACAAAGTGACACATTCCTAACACTGACCACATACATTCCTACCAGTCCCATGGGGAGGTACCTCCTAAGGGGGTGTACTGGACCACTGGGAAACTATGGGTGTTTATGAGCAACTCCCAGAGATCGTCTGGGAGATCGTCTGGTGGATCGTCTCCCAGAGATCACCCCCCCAATCCCAGGCTTCCCGGGCACCCACCTGATTCCCGGGATACCACTTTCCGTGGGACCAGCTTCTTGATCTATGCAGAAAAGAAGTGTCAGAATCTGAAGAGGAGCCCTCACATTTCTAGGTCCACCCTCATTTGTGGGTGGCCCTCCAGCTGTGTCCCGTGAGAGCCACAACCCCCAACTTTGTCCAGAGTAGCCTGCCCCTTGCCACCTGAGTGCCTGGCTTCGTACTCACCAGGGGTGGTGGGAGCACAAAGTTATCTGGGAAAAGTCCTCTTCTGCCTTGAGACTCTCCTTCCCACCAGCCCTTATCCTCTGTGGTCTGGGAGAGCAAGATGCCGTGGGGAGGTGAGCCAGATCCCCACGCTCCTTCCTTCCCCAAGCCCACCCTTCTCAACACCCCCGTCCCTGTGCCCTCCCCTGCCCTGTGCCTTTCACACCTTCCTCAGTACTTTCACCTCGTCCCCCCTCCGCAGCGCCAACTCGTCTGGGGCCTCGGGATGGTAGTCAAACAGGACCCTGTAGGTCTCAGGGTGGGAGACTGAAGGGAGGTCAGTTCCTGATGCCAAACCCCCTCCCCAAACCATTCATCGGCTCCCTCCTCCATCAGTCTAGCTGGGTCCCCCCTCCCCCCAGGTCAGAGTGGCTTGTGGGGGAGGATTTGAAGGACCCTTTGGCTGGGTGCTCACCTGTCCGCAGGTAGTCTGGAGAGCTGTCATAGGTCAGGCTGCTCAGCTAGTGGGGGCAGGGGGAGGAACAAGCTGAGCCCCCCAACACCTCCGCCCACCCCCCACAGCCAAGAGGAACTCACCACCTTTGCCCACTCCACCCAATTTACCTTGGGAGCCCACTGGGGACCAAGGCTGATTGAAGGCATGCCTGGGTTATCAAGGCCTGGTGGGGGATAGTGAGGTTAGGGGCGGGTGCTAATTCAGTTCAGGTCATGGGAGAGGTCAAAGGGGTGATGGGGCAAGATGTGTGGATCACACGCTCAGGCCACTGGGGAGGGTCACTGAAGATTGTAGAGTCTGGTCACAGGGGTTCACGGGGTCACGGGGTCACAGGGTCCAGGTCTCACTTGGGGGCCCACTGTCCAGCAACTCCACAAAGTTGGATGGGAAGGCTCCCAGCTGCCCGTTCTTCTTCCCCAGCCACCAGCCGTCCTCAATCTGCGGAGGGGGGAGGACGAAGGGGCATCTGGTTCTGCCCCAAGGGCCTCCCTAGGCATCTTAAACCCTGGTTCACCCCCCTCTCCCGATTCTGCCCGATGACCCCTCTCCTCCCTTGCTCCCCAACTTTCCCATTTCTGTGCCCCTCATCAGTCCCATCATCCATACCCTCACTGCACCCATGTCCCCTCATCCGGAGACATACTCCATTATCTCCCCCCAAACCCTCTCATCATCTCATCCCCTCACCTCCTTTATCATTTCCACAATCTCCCCAGCTTGCAGCTTCAGCTCGTCCGCCTGCTCCGGGCTGTAGCTGAAGTTCACTTTGCACCATCTTTGAGGGCCCGGAGATTCGACGGGGTGACCTGGGGTCGGACGAGAGTGAGGCCGCTGGAGCCTCGAGACCCAAGCCCCAGTCCGCTGAGCTGGGGGAGGGGCGGGCCGCGAGTGCTCCCTTAGTACCCCAGGCCCCGCCCCAGGGCGGAGCATTGTACTCGAGAACCAATCACGGGCCGCACAGAGGCCACGCAGTCCCGCCCAGAGCCGCGCCAGTCTCGGCGAGCTGGGAAGACCAGGGCGGTGGGGGGAGGCGGGTGCTGCGCGCGCCCGCCCACCGCCCTGGCTCTCACCTCGGCGGCGCGCACAGCGCGGTCTCGGCGCCTCCCCCGAGCCGCGAAGAGTCTCAGGGATCTCCTACGAATGAGCGCTCGGGCAGGGGGGGCTCTCAGATCCCGGGGGCGCGCGCTGAGAGCCACCCCACCCCCCGCCCGACCTCCGGCCCGGCCTCACCTGCACCAGGCACTCGGGGAAGAGGCCACAACGGCCCCCCAGCTCTCCACGCAGCCAGCCCCGTGCGGGCCCCTTGCACACCTGCCGGACCACGTCCCCGGGCGCCAGGCTCAGCTCGTCCTTTTTCTGCGCGCTGTATCCGGCCAGGACCAGCACCTCTGCGGGCGGAGGATGGCGCGGGCACGCGGCTCAGAAGAGCCCATTCAGAGCCGACTGGCCATGGCGCGAGTCCCAGGCCCCGTGTGGACAGCGGGAGAGCGGCGTGGTGGTGTAGGTTTTTATCGCTATTTCCACGCAGTTGCATAGAAGAGCTACCCCAAACCCTCTGCACATACCCATGGCTTCCGGGGCGCCTTCCGCAGCCGAGCAAGAAGGATGGTGCAGTCGCGTTCGCAGCCGATACTGGGTCCAGGTAGGGTGGGACAAGCAGCGAGATTGTGAAGCCAAGGAGGCGGAGACGCGAGCCGATAGGTCGGGCTCCAGGTGCAAGGAGTGGGTATGGGAGAGGGGACGGCCCAATTCGGCAGGTTCGGTCCCCGGACCAGGAGTGAGGACTCCGGGATCTCTGGCCAGTGCTGGGGTCACAGCTCCCCGACATGATCTTGTCTGCCTAGCCACCTAAGTTTCAGTCTAGCCACCTTCCTTCCTTCTCCCAGCCTTAGCCCTGAGGCTCCCACCCACCATTACTGGCCTACCCTCTCCGGGCTGACAAGCTTTTAGCTGCAGGGGAGGTGGGAAGAGGCACATACCAGCAGGCAGCAACCGCTCTCGGGCGGGTCCTGGGTGGACGGGGTGGTTGCTCTGTGCGCACAAACCTATTGCTGCTTTCCCTGGGAGGGAGGCATATTCCTCCCTGGACCCCCTTTCAAGGGAAGAGGAAGAGCACAAAAACCCTTTCTTCAGGCCAAGGGGGCCTCGTTTGGTTTCAGAAAACATCCCCGGATTCTCCCAGGGAGAAGACAGGAAGAAGGGAACTTCAGGAGCTTTCAAGGCTCCTGCTCTCCTGCAGCCAAGGCCAACGCTGGCAAAGGCTGAAGGTTAGTGCCAGTCCCACGTAGGCTAGGCTAACTTTCAGGTCATCTTCCTGCTTAGTGGCGAACGTACAAAGCCGAGCCTGAGCTCTACAACCACTTCATCTGTTGCTACCCCGGGTTAATGGAGACTCTTCACTGCAGCATGGAGCCCACTTTTGTGCTGCTTCGAACAGCAGCTGGAGTGACTTAAGCAGCTTTATGAAAAGATATTTTTCAAAAATTCTGTGAGCCTCAAAAAAAAAAAAAAAAAGAAAGCCAAGCCTGTTATCCACACCCCTTGACCTCTGCCCCACCACTTTGGAAGCCAAAGTCCTTGCTTATGACACCAGAGTGAAAAAATCTGGTTCTCCTAGGGCGTCCAAGGTACAGGATATGAAGCAAAATCACTGGAAAGGGAAAGAGGAGCTATTACCCAACGCAGGATTGGCTGAGGTCCTCCTAGAACAACCGAATGGGCTGGAAAGGATGGAGCTGAGCAACAGTCTGGGCCCAGCCCTCCCCCCAGACACCTGGTTTTTCAGGTTCCCTGAAGCTGCTATGGGAGACACCCCCCCAACACACACACTCAGGGTGACAATGACCAGAGCCCATTTACATCTGCCACTTCATTTATTTTTTTATTTGCAGGAGGAGTTGAAACAAATTTTAAGGGTATTTTCATTTTTTTTCCCTAAACATGAATCATTCAAGTAAAACCAACTTAACTATAGAAATGTAGCAAAGTAAGGGGAAAGTAGCATAACAACCCAAGAGGCAAAGGTTGGAGGGGGGGAAGAGGTGGGTGCAGTCCGCATATAACATATGCATAAATGCCATATGATTCACCTGCTCAGGACCGCCTCCCCAGAAGGCAAGCACAAGGACCCATTTTTAAGAGGATGTTTTCCCCCCAAACATCTGAGAATGTTTCAACTTAAAGCTTAAGGTTAAAAAAAGAAAAAGAAAAAAACAAAACAAAAAACCCCCACAAACCACCCAGCCATAACCACCTTCCTTAATCGATCATAGGAGTTTCTTTTCATTTTATAAAAAGATTAATAAAAAATATTGAAAAAATTATTTTCTCATCTTATATTTGTAAAGATAATAGAAGTCAGAAGTTTCTTAGAAAACAGACCAGAAACTGCCACATCCGGTTTCCACCCCTGTTGCTGAGAGGATCAGCAGGACTAGAAAGTTTGGGATACTGGAGCTGCTGGTGGAGAAGGGGAAGCCCAGCCCAGAAGAAATCAGAAAATATTGGGGGGGAGGGGAGGTGCGCACATGGGGTGTGGTTAGGAACAACACCATGTGATACATGGCTGCGCAGAAAAGGGGAACACAAGGTGGTCAGAAAGGCCTTGAACTCCTCCTCGACATACAAAACCAACTTTTACAAAGATCCAAGCAGTTTGGTCCCAAACTGAGGTGAACACTTCAATGTTTATTCACATGCTTTGTTTTCTCTTTTAAGAATCAAAGTTGCCCAAATTAAATCTTTCCGCTAATGTTACTATATATGCCTAAAAAGGGGGGGGGGGGGAGGGGCTTTTAAAATCAGGATAAGGGAGAAGAGATTGAAAATCGTCAAATTAGTCCTCTTAGCTCCAAATGAAATGAAATGAAGAATAAAACTGTTGGTTTCTAATAGGGAACAAACCAAAATCCAAGTATCGCTCTGCCCTCCCTACCCCAGCCCCCCCCCACACAGCAACAAATGAGAACCACACAGCTAAAGCCCAACGTGGTGTGTTCTGCTCAAGAGCTGGGCCTGACCCCAGGCCCCACAGCCGGCCTCTGTCCGGCGGGACACAGCGCCAGGGATGCTTTCGGCTGTAGTAGGAGTTCTGCATGGCTGGTGGGGGGCAGGGGTGGGATGTTCAGAATCTTCTCGAGGCTCCTCTGTTTAGCTCCTCACCAGCCATCTTCCCAGCGCCTCTCCCTTGGGCAGGGGCTCCCATCAAGGTGGCCTCTACTCAGCTGTAGGCTGTAAATTGTCCTTCTCTTCTCGGTTCTCTGTCCCACTCTCGTCATCTTCAATCTCCCCTTCCTCCCCACTGAACTTGTCGTGGGCCCATTTGGGGCTGGTGCTGGATTTCCGGAACATGAACCGGCCCCGACCCCGAGGAAAGGCTCCTCGGCCCCGGCCCCGGCTCACCCACTTCTCACTGCCCTCACCTTCACGGTCATCATGCTGAAAGGAAAGAAGACTGCCATCAGTGCCAGAGTGAACAAGAGCAGCCAGAACCCTCTCCTCTGAACCCACCCAAATGTGACTTTCTCAAATGAACCTATGCCCTGTCCCCCACTCTAAAAATGCTACTGATTCAGATCTAAGAGAATATTCAGTTGAGTTCCTTGAATTCTAAGGCAGTAGTTTAGGCATTATAATGATGATGATGATAAAATCTTCACTCAAAGACCTTTTCCTGCATTATCTCCTTTAATCCTCACATCTACGCTACCCTATTGTTATCACCCTCCACTACACAGATGCGAAAACAAGCAGAGGAACTTTAAGTAACTCCATATTATTTAGAACACTGTCTCTCAAAGGGTGGGTTTGAGAAAGCAAATCACCCCTAAATGTGAACCTATGATCTGAGTTGTCAGGAAGCTAAGAGATGAAGCAACACAGAACACACACATAGTTGGGACTCTAGCTCTCCCCAACACTCCCCCTCAGCCAAGAAGAGGCGGTGAGACCAAGGGAAAATGATCTGCTCATGGTCTCAGACCAGTTATTGGCAAAGGCAGGACCAGAACCCAGCCTCCTTGTATCCCTCCCCTCTTTAGTTTTATGCAAGGAGGCAGTGTGGCAGAGTAGAAAAAACAAAACCTACAATTCAAACAATCCCTGGTCAGATGATCACATGAGAAGAGAAGAAGGGATCCAATGAAAAAGAATGAATGACAAAGCATTTTGAAAAGCCACTGTTACCTCATCAGCCCCATGGCTTCAAAGAGTCTAAACCCTCCACCCACACAAGTAGTGCCTTAGGCCCCTGAGGGGTTAGCTCAGCTAAAGGGCCAGCTGCTTATTCACTAGCCTAAATGAATCAGGCTGGTAATGCTCCTTCAGGGGACAGATGGGGCAGGGAAAGGGGCTTTGTGTGGCCTTTAATCCTTCCCTTAAGCAACCCCACTCCAGTACCTATCCTGGGCCCAGGCAACATTTCCCTAGATATAGGTTCAAGGGTTCTCTAGGAGTCCCAAAGTAGCTACCAGCAGCCCTAGAAAAGTGAAGTTGGCTATGCACAGTAATTTACACAGCAACCTGTTTCCTAGCTTCCTGTTTCCATGCCAGTCCTCGGGGGTGATGAAGAGACTCAGCTGCAAGTTGACCTTGGTTACAACACTCAAGAGTCACGTCTGCTTGGATCTGAGCCTGCTGTTGAGCAAAGCCAAAAGAGCTCTCTCACTGGCCAGGTAATTCAGCTTAGAAGAGCCCTAACCTGAGAGGCAGAGAGGCTCAGATGGTGCCTGGCACCTGACAATGACCAACAGCTTAGAAGAGAGAAGCCCCAGTGGCGTTTCATTTTGGAGGCAGGTCCCCTTCCTCAAAAAGAGATCCTGAGCTGTCTTTCCTGTCAATCTTGTGCTGGGACAGGGTGGAACTGCAGCCTCAGGGGAAGGTTATGGTTCTATCCCTTGCATAAAGGCTGGAGGGAGGCTTAGGTTAGGGTGGGTGAGCAGTAAAACAACTTCACAGACTAAAAAGGCAAGAGCAACCTTTCCCGCTTACCCTGGAATCCATAAAACGTCTTAGATAACGCTCTCAAGGTCAGGACTACCTCTTTAGAGAAAACTCATCTTGCCAGCACTATGCCATCCCACAAGTATGCACGTACCCAGTGTAGCGCCTGCACACATATTTAATCACAGTTCTGCAAAGACCAATTAAGGCCTCAGTATCAGCTACTGTGTGTGCCAAAGGCCCCCTGGCCCTTCCTGGTTGTCCCCAGACACATACCAAGTAATACTTCTTGCTTTTGGGTGTGTACTCGGGGTCCCATTCTTCCTCCCGGTTTCTCTTTTGAAAATCGTTGTTGCTGCTGCTGCTGTTGTTACCAGAGTAGTTGCCTCTGCCCCAGCCTCTTCCTCTGGCTCGAAATTGCTGTGGCAATAAACGGGGGAAAGGAACAAAGGGACCATGTAAGGAATGGAGAAAAACAATTCCTTGCCTTCTATTCAAACACCTTTCTGGCACAAAACAGACAACTGTCCTCCAGTCAGTATGCTGGTCAACTGGTTTCTAGTCATTCCCTTTCCATTCATCTCAAGTCTACAGCCTAGACAGAGGACAAAATGGCATAAGGGCCTCCATACATACAGCAGGAGTCAAGACAAGTGAGGAAGTTCGGAAGAGAAGCCCTAAGAGACTTTCTGGCTAAGTGATTATGAACAGGAAAAAAACAAACAAAAACACTAAAAATGGAAAGCCTGGGAATTGGGAAACCACAGATTCTAGGGTCTTTAGACTGAATTACTTGTATCAAGGGCAACAAAATAAGTATTCTGATAAGGACATAATTAGAATTGGTGGGAGTAAGGGCTTAGAGAAAGGGAGAGGGGGCAGGGTCTTACAAAGGTCCCTCGAGCTCTGCCTCCTCTGTCACTTGGACCCACAAAGTCTTTGGTCCCCAGTCTTGATTTGTCAAAGCCCGTGGTACTCTCCTCTCTCTCCTCTGTCTCTTCAGTGTACTCTTCCGCTTTGTAGGAGTGGGATGACTGGGAGGAAGAGGATGATGACCTGGACCGGTCTCGCGCTCTCCGGTGCTTCCTTTGAAAATAGAAGAGGCAGGGAGATCAGTAAGCCTCTAGGGTACAGCCTTTGGCTGGGGGCTCATGGATAAGCAGCACAGGGCAATCAGGAGTGTGTCTGTGATGAAAACACTGAAAGCTAGTAACCTGAAAAACGAACTCACCCCCAACATACACACCCAGGGAACCTGGGGAGCTTCCTCCCAATTCTGTCAGTCATGCTGAGTGACATATCTATGTCCAAGCCTGTGATGAACATGGGACATACACAGAAGGAGCAACAAAACATAGTCTGTGGCCTCTGGCAGCTCAGCCTAATACATGTGCACGAATCAGAAAAGCAGAAGGAAACTAACACTGTATTGAAAGTCACGGAGTATCTGGTACCAGGACAGGCTTTATATATTACCATCTGTTTTAGCTTTACATTCGTTTTATTTCTCATAAGAAAAACACTACCTGTCTTGGGACAGTGCTCTTAAGACTGAAAAAACAAAGTACTTAAAAACTCTATACTGACACAGCAGGCATATAGTAAATGGCAATTATGATCATTCAGTATTATTTCCCTCTTTTTATAGCTAAGAATTGCAGGTGACAGAGCTGAGTAGGCCTGGATTCAAACCTGGCTCTGACTAATTATACCACTACTCCACAAACCACTTTCCAGTGAGCTCAAACAGCTTTTGTCATTAAGGACATGATCTGTCGAAACTCTTCCCAGAGTTATTTCCCATCCTTCCCTTCATCTGGGGGAAATTACAGACTAGGGACCCATCAGACTAATATGATGAGTCACGGTCTGTGGTCAACTGGTTTCTAGTTGGGGTCGGGGCCAGTCCTGCCATGTGGTGCTGGAGAAGGGCACCAACCACATCTAAGGTGGCAGAAAGGCTGGCTCCCAGGAGTAGAGAAGGACTGACAGGGAGAAGCCAGCCTGTGTCAGTAACCGATCACTGCCCTCCTCCAGTACGGAAAGTACCATGCAACCCCCCAGCCCACCCCCAAACATTCAAAAAGATCAAAGACTTAACATGTTTGAATCCTACTGGCGCCTTCTAGCATTTACTCTTAAAAAGGGGGAAATCTAAGTTATTGTCATAGGATTCTTATAACTCAAATGTTTGACTCCTAGAAATCAGTGTCGTTTCAAGAGGTTTTCAAACATAAGACTCCAAAAAGCCCCATATGAGTCCCAACACTGCCTTTTATTCGTTGTGTGATCTTGGGTGAGCCATTCTTCAGTCATATGAGAAAAAGTTCTTCTAAACTGAAGTGTGATATACAATGAAAAGTGACATAATTATCATTTTTCTCCTTGCCCCAGTCACAAAATACTACGGTTGCAAGAGACTTGGTCAAGGTTACACAACAAGTCAGAGGTAGAGGCATGTGTCCCAGGGAAAGAAATCAGGATCAGTCATCCAAGTCCAACCCTGAAATGCTTGAGGGGTTCTGCTCCCTTTCCACCAGTGACAGTGTTGAAGACTACTATAGGGCTTCCCTGGTGGCGCAGTGGTTGGGAATCTGCCTGCTAATGCAGGGGACACGGGTTCAAGCCCTGGTCTGGGAGGATCCCACATGCCGCGGAGCAACTAGGCCCGTGAGCCACAACTACTGAGCCTGCGCGTCTGGAGCTTGTGCTCCACAACAAGAGAGGCCGCGACAGTGAGAGGCCCGCGCACCGCGATGAAGAGTGGCCCCCGCTCGCTGCAACTAGAGAAAGCCCTTGCACAGAAATGAAGATCCAACACAGCCATAAATTAATTAATTAATTAATTAAAAAAAAAAAAAAAAGACTACTATACCCCCACCTCCATTCCCTGTTGAGGATTATCAGATTTTTATCTGTGGGCAGCCCTGAAAGCTGCTAAGGCTCATAATGTGTAAGTAACTGAGTGGAAGGGTAGACAAAGTGGAACAGAAGATCTGAGTTTTGATGTCAGTTGGTACTGTGCGATCTTAGACAAATCGTTCTGAGCTTGCTTCTTTATCTTTCAAATGGGCAAAACAGGTAGCTACTAACTATCCAACTTATCTCAAATGACTGTTATCAGAAAATGGATACGAAAGTGCTTGCCAGCTAAAGTTCAGAAACACAGAAGTGGTGTAGCTTCTTACAGGAAGGTGTGGGGTTTCAATTGTGCTACCTTTAATGAGACATGATTGAAAAGTCATGGAACATTCAAAAATGTAAATAGAGACAAGACCTTCGCATAAATGCTGCCTTATGAAGTTGAACAATGCTACCTTTGTTTAAAGAATATTTGTAACACCTCTCTTAGAAGTGTCTGTGAAACCAGTTTAAAAGGCATTTAAGATCAACAATCTTGTCCTATCTAGTTCCACCCTGTTTCTCTGACCAAACAGTATTATTACCTGACAACAACTTTGAGCCATTTCTAAAACATAACCTTCCCAAGATTTGTGATGAGAAAGGACATGTCAAAGAACATGGCCAAAACAAATGCAAAAGGAATTCCCCTATGATTTTCCACACTGTCCCTAGAGCCAAATTAACTGCCCATCTCCCAGGAGGCCTCCTTTAGACAAGGATCATGCCTACTTTCATGCTGAAGTTCTATTTTCAATCTAGGGACCTTAATTGACAGTTAAAAAAAAGAAACCGTACATGTGGCCATCGTTCCTAACCCCAAGTTCTCTGGCTTGGAGGGTCTGCCATATAGCCTAATGGTGGGCAGACAAAGAAATCCACTCAGGAGTCTGAATGAGGTGACAGACAGGGGCTTACGTACTTCTGCTTCTTTGATCCTTTATGAGTTTTCTCAGTTTTCTCAGCTGATCTTTCCCTCGAGTGGCTTGAGTCTCGGGAATCCACTGATTCTCTTGATTTACCTCGTTTAAGATCTCTCTCTTTATGTTTTTTACGACGTTCGATATCAAGGCGGAGATCAACAGGATCATCTTTGTATTTTCCCTCAGCCTGCCAAAAGAGAAATCAAAATTTAGGTTTTGGGGATTCAGGGCTACCAACTCAACCACCCCACGAGCTGTGGCTTCCACTCCACTGGAGTGGTGCAGAGGAAGCACTGGGAATGTGAGGCACCTCGCCCAAGCTCAGGAGGGATACAGGATGGTCCACAGAAGTCACTTCATGAGGATCCCTACAGAGCCCAAACCAGTTCTCTAAAATAATGATGATGACCTTCTGCATATGCTACACACACACGTACACGCACCTCACTTTGCTGTTTCCCTCTGTGGCCCAGTAAAGACTGGCTAGCCGACAAGTTGAGAAGGCCAAAATCAACTCTGGAAGGTGTTGGTTAGGCTGGCTCAGGCTTAGTCACCACCAAGAATGGAAATGCTGTTATCTTCCCCTACCTACACTGTGGCAGCTGCCCTGGGCCTATCCTCTACTTGGAATTCTCTCTCAGTACTGAGTCCAATGACAGACAGTGGGAGACTCAATCAGCCTTCCAAAATGTTTAGTTGTATTAAATTTCTCTAGAAAAGGCATATCAAAACCCATAACGAATTCATAATGTGGCAATACCAAGTCAAAGTTTATTTTTAAAAAAAGGAAGGGAGGGAGGGAGGGAGGAAGGAAGGAAGAAAAGAGAAAAAGAAAACCTCTTTTGCTAACTTTCTAGGAAGTGTAACCTATCAGGGTATGTATGTTGCAGATACAGCATGAGCCCAGCAATAACAGTGGCCTTCTACCCCAAACTATCATGCCACGGGCTTTCAACAGCTCTTTAGAATCTCAGCGAGCAGAGGTGCAATGTGGTTTCAGGCACATTATACACTAAGATTTGTCTCATGGAAGTAAAACCTCCCTAGGGACTTCCCTGGAGGTCCAGTGGTTAAGACTCCATGCTTTCACTGCTGAGGGCCCAGGTTCAATCCCTGGGTTCAGGAACTAAGATCCCACAAGCTGCACAGTGCAGCCAAAAAAAAAAAAACCGCAACAAAAAACTCCCTAAGAAGAGGAAGCGATGAGTAGTTCACTTAGCATTAACGTTTTACTTATACAAACAACTAAGCTTTTTGTTGAAATAATTTAATTAACAGGAGTGGTAGGTAGTAAGTTGGTTTATTTTATCACATGGTTTTCTTTTGACAGAGGGAATGGGGCCTCTGTACCCTCCAAAGACAAAAAAAGAGAGAAGAAAAACGCAGCTGCAGCTCCCTTAGGCAGTGCCCACAGCACCTCTTATGAGTAGGCTATGTGGGGCAGAGAGGACGGAATCTCTTCTGATGTTTCAAAACCTTGCATTTCACATGGTTAGTGCCAAGCCGGTGGGTACTTGGAGAAAAAAGAAAAGGGGGATGGGAGAGAAGAGAGATTGTGCAAGAGTGCCTCTCATTACATTCAACCAACAAGACAAATTTACTTGGAAAACTTGAAAATTACTATTTTTAGAAAAGGTTTCAGCAGCATCGGAAGAGCCACCTCTAATTTTAAATTACAACTCTATATGGGAATGGTGGTCAAGAAATACTAAGATTTTTAAGAACCCAAATCTAGTACCTCATAGTAAAAGACTGCACACAAGCTTTAACCTCTTAATAACAGTGTTTACGTGCACATCATTACAAATGTAGCTGGGCTATCAAAGCAATGCTTAGCTTTAAAGTAACAGTAATCGACAGATGATAGATATGGTACAATGTTAGAAAAAAATCTGGACTAGCTGCTTAAAACAGTCTACTAAGTTAAGATATGAATATTTCACTCTTCTCTGACATGCATGTCTTTTTGAAATCATGGTTGGAAATAGTGCATGTATATAGTTGATTTGATAATACTTACAAGCAGAAAAATATCACAAAAAGTTTCTTCTCTCATCATGGGCACTTGTTCCAAAACTCCTCTCTTTTTTTTCTCAAGCTCACCTCAATAGACTTTGGGGTCATTTACCATATTCTAACCACTTCACAAAGGTTGTTGATACATTTAATAAAAATTAACCCTTTGTAGTTCATTTTTAGAATTATGCCCATCCTTAAAAGAAAAACACAAACTTAAGTAGAGAGTAATTTAAACAAACACATTTCTGTCAAGTTCATGCCCAACGCACTCATTTTGTTGGAATTACTGATCAAAGCAACAGTTCACCTTGTAGCCAGGTTCCCGGGGACTTTTCATTTCGTCATGAGCCAAACCATGTTTTCTGAATGTACTGGGGGAAATGTCTATCCTCCTAAAATTGAAAACACAAAAATTGTTTAACATTCCATAGTGTGAATATAGCACCTCAGTTCGTAAGTAGAGTGGTGCAAATCATAGGCATTCCTTTTTATTACACTTCTGTTGTTTGCTTATATACTTACACTCTCCCATAGATGTGCATGCGTATGTGTGCATGCACAACACATACACACACACTCTCCCTCCCTCCCTCCCTCCCTCCCTCTCTCTCTCTCTCTCTCCCAACTTTCCAAACTCAAACAGAAAAAAACATCTTATTCCACCCAGTACCGTTACAGCCAGGAAAACAGACTCACCTACAGCCGTGCCTATAATTTCAAATTCACATCAAGATTATCTATGCCCTGCTAACTTCAAAAAGCAGTTTTCATCTTGGGAATTAAAATATAATGGCCCTTGGGACTTCCCTGGTGGCGCAGTGGATAAGAATCCACCTGCCAATGCAGGGTACACGGGTCCGATCCCTGGTCCGGGAAGATCCCACATGCCATGAAGCAACTAAGCCCATGCACCACAACAACTGAGCCTGCGCTCTAGAGCCCGTGAGCCACAACTACTGAAGCCCGCGTGCTTAGAGCCCGTGTTCCGCAACAACAGAAACCACTGCTCAAGGAGAAGCCTGCGCACTGAAGTGAAGAGTAGCCCCCGCTCGCCAAAAGTAGAAAAAGCCCGCGCGCAGCAAAGACCCAACGCAGCCAAAAAAAAATATTTTCATATTTAAAAAAATACAATAAAAATAAATACAATAAAATAAAATATAATGGCCCATTATTCACCAATAGGATGAGGTCTAAGTGAGAAACAACTGTCTGGCATGACATAAATCCCAAAAGACCCTAAATCCAAGACTGTTGTGCAAACATGGTCCTCCTACCTACTGCAAAGGTTCAAGAGCTGACTGTTAAATACTTAAAGACCAACTTTGTTTCTAGACAAAGTCCCTATATGCTGAATGAATAGTCTCCAAAACCGAATGTTTAAACCTCTGGGCTTTTAAACCCTTTGACATAATCCTATAAGCTCTCCCACCTCCAGCCCCCACCTGCTGAAAATTCTTCCAAAGGAAGGACTAATATATGAAATACATGGGTTGCTTAAAGAAACAATATCTAGGGCTTCCCTGGTGGCGCAGTGGTTGAGAGTCCACCTGCCGATGCAGGAGACACAGGTTCGTGCGCCAGTCCGGGAAGATCCCACATGCCGCGGAGCGGCTGGGCCCGTGAGCCATGGCCGCTGAGCCTGCGCTCCGCAACGCGAGAGGCCACAGCAGTGAGAGGCCCGCGTACCGCAAAAAAAAAAAAAAAAAAACACATCTACTCTATGTAAAGAAAGCTCACAGTGATCTTGGGTTACTGTCTGCCAGCTCCCAAGAATACAAGGGTTCATTTATACCAAAAGGGCTGTTTTCCTCAGGCCCAAAGTGAGAAACTTATAGTCATCAAAGCATACCCTTTCCACTACAAACCACCACTATCCTAGAGCCTGGAGGGCGTTACCTTAAATTCTGCTGATAATGCAACTAACAAGTTGCAAAAACAAGACAAGTTTATTATCTGATGAGCAGACTTTTATGACCGCCTCTAGTGTAAGGCTGAGGTCCTCACCTGTGAATCTCTGGGCTTTTCTTGTTTTTAGCTGCCTCCTGCTCGGTTCCTCTCTTTAGGTATTTAGTAAAGCGTTCATGCAATGTCATTCCCGAGGACCCAAAGTGATGCTCTGTGGGGAGTCAAAGAAAAACATATCAGGCTATCAAAGGCACACCCAACATTCAACTCGTGTGCATGGACCTGCAACCACAGAGATGTGACTAAAGTAGTCAAGTCCATATAAAAAACATATTAGGAAGAAGAAGGAAAAATAGCTGGTTCAGACAAAATCCAATGTCTGATTTCCACTGTAGGACATGGATACAAAGAGAGAAACTAGAGCTTACTATCCTTTGATTCAGAACACCAGCTCCTGCTTGAGTTCCAATTTCAGATAGAACCTGTAACTGGCCCAAACCCAGCTTCTACATCACATTCCCCAGCCTGTCCACCTCCATTTGCCCAGGAGATGGCAAAATAATGTGGGGAAGATATCCATACCCCAAGATCTACAAGAAGCCTCTAGAGGATTCTACCTACTAGACAGGAAAAGACAGAGGGGCTGGGAAAGCCACCTTTCATACCTCCTTTTCAAGCAATTTAAACCTTCACATGAAGGATTTTACCTATTCTCATGATCATAGGTTACCACTAGCATTTCATAATGTTCAGCTCTGTAATTAAAAAAATGGAAACTTCTCCCTGGAAGAAATTTCCTTCAAGCTAGCCCCTAGCTTCAAAGGCCCCTATCAATGAGATAAAGATCCCTGATAGACTCCCTCATTCCCCCACTCATCCTTCTGCTTGTTAGAGAGGAAGCTAAGCACGTGGAAAGGGAGCCTGAGCAGGCTGGCGTCTGCACTCACCTTTAACATGGTGAACGATGGTCACTATATGCTGGGCAAACAGTTCTGAAGGGCTCCGCTGAGACTGAGCTGACTGTATGTGCTGGAAAATGGATCGAAATTCCTGTTCCTTTTTGTTGCTATGAACTAGATCCCGACAAAGCTTTCGTTCCTGAGCCAATAAGCCACTGGGTCTGAAAAAGAAACACAGGGAGGCCCAATGTAACAAGATATACAGAAAGTCAGAACGTTTAAATCCTGAAAATGAAAAGCGTGCTTTAAAAGAGTTAAATTTATCTGTAAAGTTCTTTTAATTCCTACCAAAGTAAAAAGTAAGCTCAATGCACCGTAACTATGGAAAAAGGCATCCAAGCTCTCTCTCTTCCCTTTTCCCTGTTGGAATTTAATAGGAACAAATGGGTAGGATGAAGCATTAAACCTCAGTGATTCTGTTCTGGGGGTCTCTGCTAGTTTTAACAAATAACAAACAGGAAGGTGTTTTAAAAGACCAACTAGTTTGGCCACCCAGGGCCACTCAGTGAAGCGACACAATGCAGCAAGAGTGGGATGTGGCTAGAATGCTGTTCAGGAGACTTCCAACTGGCTTTGCAGTTTTTACACCACATAAAAAGCAGCCTGGGCCTCATCACTCTTTCCTGAAGTTCTCCTGCCCCCAGCCCCAACTTTAAAACTGTTACATTATTTCATGAAGACCTGTAATAATAGATATTGTGACTTAGCTAAGAATGGAAAAATGGACCCTGCATGGCTCCACAGGCAAAAGACATCTCAAGCACATTTAGGAAGGCAACAGGACGGGGGTGGAATGGGGCCGGCAGGGGGGCTTACAATGTGATGAATAGAGTGCAAGAGAGAAGCAGAGGGGACCCAGCATCAAAAAAGCCAGTCACTATAGTCTAAAAAGATGCTTCACCACTATGATACTGCCCCCAACATATAACTGCTCAGTGATGCACACTTCTCCACTGAAAACAGAGACACGAAGGTATCCACACTGAAAATGAGACAGCGGGGAAATACATGAGGGGCCTGTCCTCGTTCCAGAATGACCTCGGGGAGAAAGGTTAGGCTACTAAAGCCCTGAGGGTCAAGATGGACTACAGCTCACCTGGCAAGGTCCTCATCAAAAGAGTCCATCCGGACATTGACCTGGGCCTCTCGAGTAATGGAAAAGGAAGACTTCCCCGTGGAAAAGTCTCCTTTGGCTCCTAGCTTCTCTCGGCTCTCAGAGGTCTTTCTCGGGGGAGGTGATGAGCTTTTCTCCTGGACTGCTTTGTAAGCAGTCACTCGGAAATTTTTTTCAGGCACAAATCCCCTGTGCCCACTTTCGGTTCTCTTGGGTCCTCCCCGTTCCTCCTTTTTGGATCTCTCTGAGAAAGACTCTTCCTCCAACTCCTCCGTTTTTCTTTGCTTTTCCTTCCCTAGAGGTGCGTACATCAGGCCCTCCCATTTGCCTGACTTTTCCTCCTCCTGGTTTTTGTTTGCACCTGCTACAACTTTCGACATGAATTTGGGTTCATCATCAAACTCAGATTCCTTCCTTCCTTTACCCTTGTCTTTATCTTGATCATCCATCTCCTCCTTGTGGAAGTCAGCCATCTTCTTCTCAAAGTCATCTCGGAGCTTATACCTTTTAGGAGACTGGCTACCCCGAAAAGGCTTCTCAGTATCAGTTTTGGGAGCAAATGGATCAGATTTCATTTTTGTATCACCCAAGCCCACATCAGAGAAGCTCCCTTTCTCTTTCATTTTCTCTTTATCAGTATTTGTTTGTTTCTGTTCCTTATCCTTTCCATTCTCTGTCTTCTGCTCATCTAGATACCTAGTTATGAAAACACAAGGGAGACACACAAGAAGTTTCTTAAGCAACTTGATCTAAAATAAACTAGCACCATGTGCGTACGGTCTTAGGTTTTTGCTTCTCTAACAAGCATGTCTTGTGGATTCCAGTGTTACGAAAGGAGTCTTGGTTACCTTCTATTAATTTCTAAAAAACTGCTCTTCACAGATCTATGAACTTGGCATTTAAGAGAAAACTATATGGTCTATGGAGTTGTATACTATAAAAACAAACAAAAAGAAAATAGCAAAGGCAATTTTTAGGATACTGAAAAACAAAAACCTACTTACCTGTAAGTGGTCTAGGAAAAAAAAAATTTAAGGTCTTATCCGACCTTCACTCAGTCACTTAAAATCTGCTTTCAGCAAAGTTAACATAGAATGTTCAACCTTGGACTGTTTTGCTTTTATACAACTCACATTTGGAAATACAAGTCTCAAAAGAGACTTCAAATTTGCTTCAAGTCACCTAGAAGATCTAAGTATGAATATACTGCAAACACAAATAAAAACAGAATACATGTTAATTGGGGGAGGGGGCAAAAACCATCCTACTCATTCTTATGGAAAAGCAGAGCTCATGCCCAAGTGTTCTAATGAGATTCACAGTCCTGGCAAGGAACAAAACTTGTATTTCAAAGCAGACTTACTGAAAGCTGCAAAGTACAGATTCTGAACGTCTCATTTGTACCATGAATGGAAAAAGTCTGATGTTACAGTTGCATTAATATGGCAAAAAAGAACCAAAGGACAGCAGGGCAGCAAAGAATATGCTAATAAAAGGAAAAGGTGGGGGCAGGAGGGGAACCACCTGCTCTGTAAGGCCCTCTTAACAACCTGGTCCCAATACAAATTCCCTGTATGTCTCTGCCACCCCAATCCATCCAACCACATAAAAAAGATTCAAGTTCCAACTCAGCGTGTCCCCCAGGGTAGAAAGACAGAGACACTGATACGTCCTCTCCTAATACACAGCCTGGTTGGCTTCTACTGGGACATACACCCACTTTGTGATTTTAAAACAAGGTCTTCCTGGACTAAGCCTTGGACTTCCCCATTCTGCCCAGTCTCCTCAACTGGAGGGTGTGAGGGTGGGAGGGTACAGCTCTTCACCATGATGGACTGACGCAGATCGATCACAGGAGATGGTGGGTCCTAGAGGGTCTAACAGCTCCAACAGCCATTTATTTTGGTAAAGACCACATTTTTTGATGGCTGACCCACAGATCTCTACTGTTCTCTAGCTTATACTGGTAGAATCCAAAGCAAACTTTAAATGTGAAAACATCATTGCAGAGTAGTCTAAAGAAACTTTATGCTGCAATACAAGTTCAGAAAGGCAGGAAAACTAGAGTTAAGCTAAAGGTTTCCTGGGGTGATGCTTTAAAGTTTGCTAAATGAAAAGTTAAGGAAATGGGATTACCTTATTACCATTAATCAGAGCTCTACAGATCACATTACAACTAAACTGCCAGCTGGTGAGATAAAAACAACCAGACAGGGGAAACAAGATACTTGCCTCTTTGTATAGGCTGCTCCGCCTGGAGCAGCAGCCTCCTCTTTCTGAGATGAGCCATATGTGGAGCCAGTGGCCGGTGGACTCTTACCCACGGGGCTCTTTTTGGATGGACTCAAGGACCCCGAGCCATGGTCAAACTGACCTTGGTGTGTCCCAGCCTGGTACCCAGCACCACTCTGCAGAGCTGAGCCCATCTGGGATGTGCTGGAAAGCGGAGGGCTAGGTTTGGGCACAGGGCTAGGACGAGGAGACCGCCTCCTCACCACCACAGACTGGAGGGGGCTTTTGAGAGCCGGGCTTCGCTCCCGAGGACTCAGCTCAGACACGGCTGAGGCCCGTGATGCAGAACCAGCACTGTATGTGCTGGCATCTGGCCATGGCTTTGAGCTCTCAGACGCTTTTGTGTCTTGAGAGGTGCCTCCAGAGAACGGCTGCTCCTTGGCCTCATCTCCCTGGTTATCCCCGGCAGCCTGAGACGGCCGGCTATCCTTGGAAGAAGACTTTTTCTCCTTTGCAGACTTGCGCTTAGAAGATTCAACTCGGCTGTGGTTGGAGGAAGAACGAGAGGATGAGGAACGCCTTGACCTGTCAGAGGAAGACTTATCGGAGTTTCTAGAATGGCTCCTGGACCTTGGTGAAGGGGACCTTCTCTTTGGGGACCGGGATCGGGAACGGCCCCGACGAGGACTGTATGCCTGCCGATAATTCTGCCAATTTGAGCGGTAGTTTCCATAGCCTCCTCGGTTATACTGGCCCCACGGATAAAAGCCTCTGTTGCGCCCACGGAAATAATAGGGCCTTCTATAGCCTCTGTTGTGACCTCGGAAATCCCGATTCTGATATACTCTTGGGTGATTTCTCTCTCTGTTATGAGCTGGAGAATATGATCTGGAACGAGACCTAGAACTGAAAGAGGGGCAGGGGAAGGAAGAAATGTTTGAATTTTTGACACAAGCATTTTTACTCAAGAAAAACCTGCCAACAAAGAGGTAAATCCCTCTTCTTATGTATCATTTAATTACAGTTGTTTTCAAACAAAAGGTACAAACCTAAATAATTAATTCTACTCTTATGACCACATTAAGTACAAAAATAAAGAATCACTAACAAATGAGACACTGAGATGCTTCATTAATACTGTAGCACATTCTAAATGGAGATGTATTTCTATAGTGACTGAGAGAATATAAAAATGTTCCTAATGTAGTAAACTAAACAAACACCATTTTAATATAGTATACTAATTGCTAAGAGTTCCACAGGCACAGAGGATTTTACAGGTAGGTCCCTGGGTCACTGGAGGTGATCCCTGCATGCTGTGGTACCCAGACAGGTAACTATTCAGATCCTCTGGCCCCACACTGCTTACTCCCCATCCTATCCAACTCTCTCTGTCTGTGCAGGGCTAATTTCTTAGCTTCCACTAAGACTTGGGGTTGTATAAAAAAAGTTACAACAGGGGCTTCCCTGGTGGCGCAGTGGTTGAGAGTCCGCCTGCCGATGCAGGGGACGTGGGTTCGTGCCCTGGTCCGGGAGGATCCCACATGCCGGCTAGGCCCGTGAGCCATGGCTGCTGAGCCTGCGCGTCTGGAGCCTGTGCTCCGCGACGGGAGAGGCCACAACAGTGAGAGGCCCGCGTACCGCAAAAAAAAAAAAAATCCTGATCATAAAAAAAGTTACAACAGGTCTAAACCAAAGAATGCTTAAATAGGGACTTAGAGAACTCATCTGTTCAAAGCTTAAAAGAATTTTAACTGAAATCAGATCAGCAAAACATACAAATATTGTTTTTTGTTTTTTTTAAAACTGGGAATCTGGAAATGGTCTCATTATCTAGGTCAAGTTTCTGTGGCTGAACTACAAGGTCTTACCCAGGTGCCACAAGAGGGCACCATGTGACCATAAGACACCGAAACACACAAGAGGGTGGCAAAGAGGAACTACAAAAACAGTCCCACACTTGCCCATCTTTAAGGTCAACCTAAAGCCTAGTGTTGTTCTTCTTCATTTAACAATACAGAACTCTAATTTAGCAAAGGTACATTTCCAGACCGGTGGGGATTCAACAGTAACATAACTCTGTAAAAATTACATGTTCACAAATGGCAGGCTTGTCAATGACAGGGAGCTGTTTCCATCAAAAAGCCAAAAACTGTATTTGTTGGTGTGGAAAATCCAGTGGTGTTCTTTGATACCACTTGTCGTGTCAACTATGATATAGAGCATTAATTAGTCACTACTCCTAAGTAGTTAACTAGAAATATGTAAAATTACTAGAAAACTCCAAAAATATTTTCCTTACATATGTAATAAAAACCCTTCAGTTCATAAGCAGGGCTTCTCATATCAGACCTAACTGGAAACAGATGCAAATGTGACAGGTTTTAACAACTAAACAGAATGTTATTTTTAGAAAGAAACTTACACTTAGAAGATAAAGTGGGATTGGTTTCCCACTACTTACTACCCACCACGCTCAGGTTCTTTATCTACTCCAAGAACAACAGGAACCAGTGAAGATGCAGCATAGTGATGGTTGTTAATGGTTGCTATTTAAGTACAATTTAAAAAAACAAACTTACCTTTCACACTTTTCATTCGAAAATAGAACAATATAAGAAAGAAGGGAGAGGCAGATGCAGCTATGAAACTGAATATGACCCAATTTAATGGCTGTACTTCAGGGAGGTGATGCACCACCAGCACTAAGGAGGGTTTTATTCATGTTCCCATCCTCAGAGGCTACTGCTGCTTCTGTCACCAATTACTAGTGAGGGCCCTGCGTCATACTGCATCCAAAACCCGCAGTCACTGCACAGATGCAGGAATATGAGTCTCTGCAGATTGCAAATTAATTTATTTATGAGAAGTCATTTAAAAGGATACAACAGTCTGTGAAATACAAGGAAACAACCAATTTTCTCCAATTCTGTAGAACTCAGCAGTTAAGTTAATTTAAAGGCATGGTTTCTCAAACTCTCTGGACAGTATACTTTCCTTGTAGGAGAGGGAAAACAAAAGAAAAAAATCACGAAACAGATAAGCCAGAATTAAAAATTGAACATCCAGTGGCAAATTTATCTGTTTCTAAAAAACAGAGAAGTCAGACTTGAATCAAATATAAAAACATGTTTTCTAGTGGAGATATTCCTCCAAAATAATCTTCCAGGTATTAGCACAGCACATGGAGTGGCTCTAGACCTACCCCAGCACATATTGCCTGCGTAAGATATCTTTCCCTCATTTGCCAAGTTGATGACCATGCCAAATGATCTGTAGAATAAGGAGAAGCAATCTGTCCAGACAGATCCGCCCAGAACTCCAGCTATCACAAATACTTCAGAGCTGGTTAACATTTTTCAATTTGGGTTATGTCAGTTCAATTTCTCTCTCAGTTTTGGTTGTACAGCCTCTTCTTTTTGAACCAATTATTTAGTTTCCATTTACTAGATTAAGTTTTAAAGAACCAAATGAGCTGAAACTGAGATTTAAGCAAACCAGATCAAAGACTCTGGGTGCAAGGTAGGAGTTTACTAAGAGTCTCTGCTCGGTCCAATGGCCTTGATAGCAACTTCCTGGAGTAGATATATTTAGTGGACTTTCCCTCATTTTGGGGGGTTGGGGGGTGGGGGTGGGGTTTGAGAAGATAAAAGAGAATTTTACTTACATACAGACTCTGACACAATTGGGCAACAGAGAGACTACCTAGCACAGGCCTCAAACAAAGTTTGGTATAAAAATGTGTGCCCAAGAAACATGGGAGAGAAAAATAAAGTTAGGATTGGTTACCCTCAAGGTCTAATGTTATCTTAAAAAAGAAAAAAAAAATGGAGTGTTTTTGAGTGAGAGACTCAAAGTTTATAACTTCCTGTTCTACACTATATGGGAGTCATTAACATTTATGCACACCTATTTTTTGTTCAATCTCTGCTCTGAAATTAATTTTCAGACAGGCTTCTCACAGATTCCACGTAAGAATTAACTTATTCTTGGGCTTCCCTGGTGGTGCTGTGGTTAAGAATCCACCTGCCAATGCAGGGGACACGGGTTCCAGCCCTGGTCCAGGAAGATCCCACATGTCGTGGCGCAACGAAGCCTGTGCGCCACAACTACTGGGCCTGTGCTCTAGAGCCCGCGAACCACAACTACTGAACCCACATGCCACAACTACTGAAGCCCGCATGCCTAGAGCCCGTGGTCCGCAACAGGAGAAGCCACCACAATGAGAAGCCCACACGCCGCAAGGAGGAGTAGCCCCTGCTCGCTACAACTAGAGAAAGCCCGCACACAGCAATGAAGACCCAACACAGCCAAAAATAATAAATAAATAAAAATAAATAAATGTATTAAAAAAAGAATTAACTTATTCTTGTTGGGAGGGTGGGGGTGGGGGGGAAGCCTACCAACCATTTGTTTATAGACTCTTTTAGAAGTAGGACTATGGAAACCATCAAGAATAAAGATTAATAACAACTATTCCTGAGTTTACTTTAAACTGCATAATTCATTTAAGAGAAGGGCTCTAGATACTCATCTAAAATAATCAGCAGGGGCGCCAAGTGGTAAAACTGAGAAATTGTCTCCTTGCCTACTGCAGCTCTGACAAAAAGAATGAAATTGTACAAAGATCCCCTTTTGGTATTTAAACATTTAGATACATCAATATTTCTCTAATACACATATAGAAACTTATATTTACTAACAGGTTCTTATCTACTCACAAAAGAAAGTTTTAAAGAATGAAAAACCGAACTCATAACACAACAAAAGAGGAAAGATGCTGGAAGTTTGGCATTATATTCCAAGACATAGCTGAAATAGGAAATAATCCAACTAAAGGTGTAGAAATTGACTAAATTAAAGAATACTAGCAATAAATTCAAAAGAATTATTTGCACATTTACTAAGGCAAAGTGATGTCTACAATAGTGATTTTTAGGCAGTTGCAAGATGTGTTTTACTAAATAGATGCAGCTTGTTAGTAGTTGGCGTATCAGGTATATATATACAAAGGACTCCTGATTAAGTTTTTTAAGGTTTAATTATTTTAGTGAGTTAAGGTTTCTTTTCCTTGCAATGTTGATCATACTATTAATCCTCTTAGCTATCCTTTCTTTGCTGATGATGCAAATAAACCTTGATCCAAGCCTCCAAAAATAATCTGAAAAATAATCAGGTGTAGAGGTTTGAAGCAAGTAGCTTAAATAAAAATAAAATGCTCTTTCTTCCACAGTGGATGAAAAACAGTTATGTGCTGGCAGGAAAGAAAAGGAATTAGGCCAACAGCATGGCAATCAAAGATGATTTGAAATTGTAACATTTGAAGAGATCTGGAATATCTTACGGCCCAACACTCCACCTCAAGCCAACCCCGCACCTCCATGTGACACTCACAGAAAGGGTCAAACAAAAGATCTTCAGAGACCTATACTGACCAATCAATGATTATCTCATTATACAATCACACCCCCTTACCTCAGCCTGCGTTTCCTTGAACGAGAGACAGACCGACTTCTGGACCGAGACTTCGAAAACGAACGAGAACGAGATCTTGATGCAGATCTTGATCGAGAAGAGCGAGATCCAGACTTAGATTTGTTTGTTTTTGACATCTCTAAAGAGAGGGTCGCTTTTCAATTACACCTAATGTAAGAAAATAGAATCAAACAAATGAGTGAGCCCCTTTGCAAATGAGTGAGTCCCTTGAACTTCCATGAACACTTAGAAACAAACAAAAAAAGATGAAATGACTGTTAAAACCAAACCAAACAAAACACCCTTTGCCCTTTTACCAAGGGGGATTTCTAAGCAGTACAATTCCCAACATACCAACCCACAGCAGCAAATGGAAAACCTGACCTGTAACTCTAACTGGGGAACACCATGAAACACAGACAAAAATGAGGAGAGCTATCGATAACCTGGGGCACACAGTCTTTTCTCAATAAGCAGACAAGTTTTGCAAACTAAGTTAACTGTTAATAAAAGTATTGAGGGCTTCCCCGGTGGCACAGTGGTTGAAGAGTCCACCTGCCGATGCAGGGGACACAGGTTCGTGCCCTGGTCCGGGAGGATCCCACATGCCGCGGAGCGGCTAGGCCTGTGAGCCATGGCCGCTGAGCCTGCACGTCCGGAGCCTGTGCTCCACAACAGGAGAGGGCACGACAGTGAGAGGCCCACGTACCGCTAGCTAGCTAGCTAGCTGAATGAATGAATGAATGAATGAATGAATGAATGAATAAATATAAATAAATAAATAAATAAATAATAAAAAATATAAATGAATGAATGAACTGAGATGACCTGAGACAGGCTTCCCAGTCCTCACAGAAGAAACTCTATGCAATGACATCTTGGTTATAGAGTTTGTGGCACATCTTACCATTTCCCTACTTCCTGGACCCTGAATCCATGAGGCATATCCTTAATATTTACTTCAAAGGAAAAGGTTTAAAGTGTGAGAGATTCCGTAATCTCCTTTACACCTACAATTATGTATTACACCTATAATTATAATCATACATCTGCTCATTACATCTATAGTTATATCTTTCCATTTTGTATTTTTCTAATTTTTATCTTCTTTTTTATCAGTATTACCAAGTACCTATGTATATTATTTATCTTAGCAAAGAATTAAAATCTGTTTATTTGCGCTCAAAAAAAAAGTGTGAAAGAATATCCTCAAATATTGTAACACCACAACAGGATGTACTACATCCTGTAAAATATAGGATTTTTTTTTTGGCTGCGTTGCGTCTTCGTTGCTGCGCACTGGCTTTCTCTAGTTGTGGCGAGCAGGGGCTACTCTTTGTTGCAGTGGGCGGGCTTCTCATTGCGGTGGCTTCTCTTGTTGCGGAGCACGGGCTCTAGGAGCGCGTGCTTCAGTACTTGTGGCTCGCGGGCTCTAGAGCGCAGGCTCAGTAGTTGTGGCGCACGGGTTTAGCAGCTCTGCAGCACATGGGATCTTCCTGGACCAGGGCTCAAACCCACGTCCCCTGCATTGGCAGGCAGATTGTTAACCACTGCGCCACCAGAGAAGTCCCCAAATACAGGATATTAATCCATAAACATAGGACTAAAGTAATTTATAAGGAGAAGAACCTCTACTTTCTTCTAGCCCATCACTAGCTTCAAGAGTCAACCTTCTTTCAGGGTCATTTTCCCATGAAAAAAGCAAAACTGTTTTTTCCTTTTTTTTCAAAGATCAGAAAGCTAGTTAATACCCAAACCAGACCAGAACTCCAGGACTTATCCTATCACACCTCGCTGCCTCACTGCCTAACAAAAGAGTCTTTTATGTAATGTTGCGCCTGGCTTGTGAAGGGAAAACAATAATCAATGAACATTTCACCCTCCCCTATCTCTCAGATTTTCTTGCTATTCAGATCCCAACTCAAAAGCTATCTCCCCAGAGGTTTGCCCTGGCCACCCAATCAAAAGCAGCCACCCAGTCATTCTCTAAGGTCTAGTCCAGTACCTTGTTTTCTTCTTCCCAGCACTAAATCCAGTACTTGAAACTTGTTTACTTTGTACTTGTTTACTTTGTTTTTCCTCCTCTACCCAAGTAGGATGTAAGCTCCCACCAGCAGAAATCTCATCTTTCTTATTTACTGCTGTATCCTCAATGCCCAGAACAGCAAACACTTAAACAGTATTTTTATTAACTTATCCTCAAGGAGGGTATTATTACATCACTTTTTACAGATGCCGATACTGAGACATAAAGAAGGTAACTAATTTGCCCAAGGGCACTCTGCTTTAAGTGGCAGGGCTGGGATTTGAACCCAGGTGACCTGGCTCTAAACCAGTGCTCTTAACTACCATTATACAGCCTCGGCAGAGCAGTGTCTGGCACACAGAAGGCATGCAGAGACTTGTGGGATGAATAAATGATTCAAGTCTCCACTCTTACTGAGTTTAGGATCTGGTAAAGAAGGCAAGACAGAGACCAACTGAAAGGTGGTATCTGTTTATAATTACTATATTCAAGTTTTAGATTTGAATTTTAAGAACTTTTGGAAAGGCAAAGAAGTCTGAGAAGCTGCTATAGCTCCAGCTCATAAGGGAAATAACCATAATCTCAGAGACATAAATTTAGAAGACTGAGAAAGTGCTAGGAAGCCAGAGACAAACAGTGATGAGTAAGAGATTGCTAAATGAGGATACCAAAGACCTACAGTCTAGATCCTGCCAAAAGGATCAAACTGTTACATGCTTTAGCAAGGTCAAAGATGTTTCAGTTTGAAACCAATTTTTGGAAGTAGCGTCATTATACAAAGCCAGGGTAGAGGAATAAGTTATTTAGAGATATGAGGTGGAGGTGTAAATAAGCAATTTACAGAAACTGAATACTGAAAATACACTGTTTTTCTGGTTGGCCTTCAGCATATTTGGGGATTCTCTAGGTTCATTCTTGCTAAATGGCTTTTTTCTGTTACAAGTCTAGGGGTATCTTTTCCTAGCAACTTCTCTGTCCAGTCTTCAATTTAGCTTAGGCTAGAAATAAATACCCTTTTAGATCAGTTATACAATGGGTGGACAATATCAGACTTTAAAAGAAAAGGGGAGGGAATTCCCTGGTGGTCCAGTGGTTAGGAGTCCTCACTTTCACTCCCGGGGAGCACAAGTTCAATCTCTGGTCGGGAAACTAAGATCCTGCAAGCCTGCGCTGCCCGGAAGGAAAAAGGGGAAAAAAAGAAAAAGAAAAAAGGAGAAGGGGGAACAAGTCAGTAGAAAAGGAAATACTCATTTCAACTCCAAGTCACTGGAAAATTAAGAACCTAATTTTCATGAAGAGGAAGAAAAAGTCGTCATCTAAATACAGATAGAGAGACTTCCCTGGTGGTCCAGTGGCTAAGACTCCACACTCCCAATGCAGGAAGCCCGGGTTCAATCCCTGGTCAGGGAACTAGATCCCACATGCATGCTGCAACTAAGAGTTCACATGCCACAACTAAGGAGCACATGTGCCACAACTAAGGAGAACACGTGCCACAACTAAGGAGCCCACTGGTAGCAACTAAGACCCGACACAACCAAGTGAACAAATAGAAAGAAGGCAAAGTATTTTTTAAAAATACAGCTAGTGGGCTTCCCTGGTGGCGCAGTGGTTGA
Source organism: Hyperoodon ampullatus (assembly GCF_949752795.1). Lineage (NCBI taxonomy): Eukaryota > Metazoa > Chordata > Mammalia > Artiodactyla > Ziphiidae > Hyperoodon > Hyperoodon ampullatus. The sequence continues at coordinate 30,181,792 of NC_136915.1, read as the reverse complement.
GAGTCCGCCTGCCGATGCAGGGGACACGGGTTCGTGCCCCGGTCCGGGAAGATCCCACATGCCGCAAAGCGGCTAGGCCCGTGAGCCATGGCCGCTGAGCCTGCACGTCAGGAGCTCCGCAACGGGAGAGGGCCGCATACCGCAAAAAAAAAAAAATACAGATAGAGACAAATTTAACACTTCTACCTATATTAAATTTACTAGAATTGACAAATGTACTCAAGAGTCACAATACTGTGACACCACCCTCACTCCTAGAACTTCTTTAATGTGAACTGAAACTAATTTTAAAACATCACTACTCCCTGAGAGTTAAGAGGAATAACTTTGGATGACACAAAACCAGAGCTGGAAATAAATCAATGAATATCTTAACTCATTCAAGAGAACTCTAGAGAGTGGACAAACAATGGTAAATTAAAGTAGACTTGGTCTTTGCCTCCATGGAACTTATAATCTAGAGTTACAGATAGATCATAACCAAGCAAGCAAGCAAAAATGTAATTTCAAATTCTGGTAAGTACTAGGAAGAAGGCAAAGAACGCATAATGTTTTATTAAGTGTGGTAGTGAGTTATTTAGACAGGATGGTCCAGAGATGGCATTTAAGCAGTCACCTGAAGACTATGAAAGAGCAAGTCACACAAAAAAGGAAAAGGTCCAGAAGACTGAGAAGTCTCTTCTCCTGATATACATAAATAGATTTCATGTATATAAACATTTTATACAAACATTTTAGTGTAAGGTAGGGACAACCATAACTAAGGCTATCTGATTAAATTACCAAAATTCATTCAAAACAACTCGTTCTACTTTGAAGACCTTTAAAACTTCATTGTGTTTACACATAGCTTTTCCCATTTCTAACATTTCCTCCATGTCCATGCTCTAAAAATAGTATGGAAAATATGACAGACAAATATCACCTTGAAAATCAACTTAGCACGTTTTACATGTTACAAGTATTGGGTTGGCCAAAAAGTTCGTTCCGGTTTTTCTTTAAGAAGTTTGGTTTCTGTTCAAATTAAAATTTCCCCCAAAGGAAGTTTTGTTTCTTCAGCAATGCCCACTCTTCCTGGACATGCTGTTTCATTCAGAATAAAATAGCCATGTTCCTACACCAGCAATATAAAACAATCCACCTATTGAACAAGTAGTACTCAGCATGTTAGCAGGCAGAAATATAGGATCCAGTCCCTAAACTCCTAGTTAAGGGCTGGTATGATCCAAATACCCTCAACTTTCCAACATCCTTCAGATGACATGGTTTCATATCCACATTATCACCCTGTTTGCCACTGAATCAATTCCAGTTTGTCCTCCTTCACTGGGATACTCAGAACTAAATGTAATTCACCAAATTTGGCCTATTATAAAACTATTTAGACACTACTAATGCATCCTAAGATTTCTCTTTCTGGCAGCCACACCACATGTTGATTCAGAGTGAGATGAGTCACTAGGCCCTCAAATCCTTTCTCATAAACCCTTCTTCAGCTGCAAGATATCCTCCTCCTCCATCTTGTATTTATACCACTGTTGTTCTACCCTCCCCCCTTTTTATTTAAAACCCAAGTGTAGAATTTCAAACAGCTTTCTGAAATGGTTTCAGATATAATTCTGTCACTTGGAGGAAGGGTTCATCTTTAACCTGCAGAGCCATGTGAGAGGGTAATTTCCAGACCGACCACCCTTTTTAAAGCCCAAGCCTTCTCCACCAAGCCACTGGTCCTTGGAAGAGCAGATACATTTTAACGTAAAACAAAACAAAGGCCTTAAGGTATATAATTACATGGCTTTTATGTCATTAAAAACACAGATCTTATTTTTCAACTCCAAGCAACAAGAATAATATTGGCAGCGAGGGCCAAAGCAAGCTTCTCTAAATCAAAGACTCTCAAAGATAAGAAAGAATTCAATTACTCCTCTCCCCTTCTCACTCCAGATTGTTAAGTTTCTTCTTAGTGTCCCTAGTGACTATGCCAGCATTGTGTTTGGCACATGGTAGGTGTCTTGCTGAATCCACCAGAAGGAACACTTCGGTAGTTAAATTTAATACTGTTTGCCCCATGTTTGGAACGCTGTGGATAGGTTACATTTGGCAGGAGACTGAGTTCCTAAAACTAAGTAGTGCCAAATACAGCTTCTCAATGGGCTGCCCTGGGGCTCCAACCTTGGCAGCCCTAAATGGTCAAGCTACTGGGTTGGCCAAAAAGTTCGTTCGGATCTTCCGTTAAGATGTTACTGTTCATTTTCTTTCATAGAAAGAGGATTTACTACTAATCAAGCAAATAAAACTTTAAGGCAAACATACTATAACCTGAAAACAAAACAACAACATAACACACCCACAGCCTTCCTAATACGTAAAACCAATTCAAAACTAAGTCCTTTAAAGCTCTCTGAACCCATGAAAGGACACAGGAATTGAGCTGGGCCAGGGAACTATTGCGTATGGTGAACAGTCTGATCTCTGGATATCTACACCTAACTGTTTTGAATGACTCCACTGCTGTAACTTAATATTTGTACAGGGTTTTGCTGAGTAAACCACTTTTTTTTCCTTTTCTCATTTCCATTAATATGAAACTTACTATCTCACAGGATATTCAATTTCCTCAAGAATCTTATGCACCTTAAAGAGCATAATCACAGCATTTCTCATGGTTTTAACTCTCACTTCAATATCCACATTACAACCAATTTAAAAACCAAAGTACTAGGTATTCTTTTAAGCACCAACCTCTTTCTCCAGCACCACCTGTTTCCCTGCAGCAATGAAGCAGACAGAGTTGCCTCTTTTTTTAAAAAAATAGATCTTTATTGTAGTATAACTGCTTCACGATACTGTGTTAGTTTCTGTTGTACACCAAAGTGAATCAGCCACATGCATACATATATCCCCATATCCCCTCCCCCCTGAGCCTCCCTCCGACCCTCCCTATCCCACCCCACTAGGTCATCGCAAAGCACTGAGCTGATCTCCCTGTGCTATGCTGCTGCTTCCCACTAGCTAACTATTTTACATTCGGTAGTGTATATAAGAGTTGCCTCTATCTTATTTTCTTATATTATTAGAATATATTAATAACATCATGAAACTTTCATCACTAATTCTTACTCCAAGGACTCATGACTAATTCAAGGAAGAAGGAGTGTTACAAAGGAACAACAGTTATTTTAATCTGTTTAATTTGGGTTACAGGACCCAAATAAGATCTAAGCCTAGAGAATTTCAGGACAGGATCACTAAATACCACCCTCTAAAAGTTAACTAAATGGTGACCTAAATGGGAAGGAAACCTAAAAAAGAGTGGATATATGTATACGTATAACCGATTCAGTTTACTGCACAGCAGAAACACAACAGTGTAAAGCAACTATACTCCAATAAAAATTAATTTTAAAAAAATGGAAAAAAAAACTAATAGTCAAAACAATGGATAAGAACAATTAACTATGGAAATCTTCCCAAGAAATAGCCTTCCAAAAAGAAATGCAAAAATCTCACCATAAGACTTAGAATCCTTTTAGTCAAGTCCCTAATTTAAGACGTAAAATTCTGTAAGATACACTGACATACTGAAATGTGTAACATCTATGACATGATTTTATAAACACAAATTTTAGTAATGAATGAATACTGACGGGGAAAATGAAGCATGGGAATTTGCATCTTCTTGTAGTTCAGAGGAAAAAAAAGACTATGATTTAATGACTATAACATACATACATACATATATTTATTTATTTAGGCCGTACCTCGCAGCTCGTGGGACCTCAGCTCCCTGACCAGGGACTGAATCCGGGCCCTTGGCAGTGAAAGCATGGAGTCCTAACCACTGGACCGCCAGAGAATTCCCCGTAACAATTATTTAAAGAAAAAATATCCACCTAGAAGTAGGGGGACCAGAGAGTTCAAATCTAAAAGTTAACAAACAGTGTATAGTCCAATAAAAGATTATTGCCCTGCTCTGGCTGAGACAGGCTAGGGGTGGGGGTGTGACATTTGTATCTAGCAATTTAAGGTTTCCAGGATATTTGGGTTGACAATGGGGAAAAGGACTTTATCAATAAATTGGGACTATCCTGAAAAACCAGGACTCATCATTTCTTCAAGAAGGACAACTCAGCTACCCTGATTTGATGGACTTACTATTTAAGAATGTCTAGCTTCTCTTGCTCTGTATTTTAGAATACATTCATCAAAGATCCTTTTATTGGGTTAGCCAAAAAGTTCGTTCGTTTTTTTCCGAAAGATGGCTCTAGTAGCATGTAGTTGTCTTTAACTTCATTCAAGACAATCCTGTTAGATTGTATGTGACAGCTGTCATATCTGTGCATTAAAAAAAAAAATTATCAAAACTGGTGAACTTTTGTGTAGCCATTTTAATATTGAAGATGGAAGAAAAAAAGCAATGTTTTCAGCATCTTATGCTTTATTATTTCAAGAAAGGTAAAAACGTAACTGAAATGCAAAAAAGATCTGCACAGTGTATGGAAAGGGTGCTGTGACTAATCGAACATGTCAAAAGTGGTTTGTGAAGTTTTGTGCTGGAGATTTCCTGCTGGACAATGCTCCACAGTTGGGTAGACCAGTTGAAGTTGATAGCAATCAAATTGAGACATTAACTGAGAACAATCAATGTTATACCATGAGGGAGACAGCTGACATACTCAAAATATCCAAATCAAGTGCTGAAAATCATTTGCACCAGCTTGGTTACGTTAATTGCTTTGATGTTTGGGTTCCACGTAAGCGAAAAAAACCTTCTTAACCATATTTCCTCATGCAATTCTCTACTTAAACATAACGAAAACATTCCATTTTTAAAACAAATTATGACGGGCGATGAAAAGTGGATACTGTACAATAATGTGGAATGGAAGAGATAGTGGGGCAAGCAAAATGAACCACCACCAACCACACCAAAGGCGGGTCTTCATCCAAAGAAGGTGATGTGGTGTATATGGTGGGATTGGAAGGGAATCCTCTATCATGAGCTCCTTCTGGAACACCAAACGACTTTTTTTTTTAAAACACTTTTTTGAGGACTTCCCTGGTGGTCCAGTGGTAAAGAATCTGCCTTCCAATGCAGGGTACATGGGTTCAATCCCTGGTCAGTGATCTAAGATCCCACATGCCGTGGGGCAACTGAGCCCACGTGCCACAACTACTTGAGCCCGCACCAGAACTAGAGAGAAGTCCGTGCACCGCAACAAAGACCCGATGCAGCCAAAAATTTTAAAATAAAATAAATAAATAAATACTTTTTTTTGGCTGCACCTCATGGCATGTGGGATCTTAGTTCCTTGACCAGGAACTGAACCCGTGCCCCTTGCATTGGAAGGGTGGAGTCTTAACCACTGGACCGCCAGGGAAGTCCCAGAAAACTAAATGATTAATTCCAACAAGTACTGCTCCCAATTAGACCGACTGAAAGCAGCACTCAACAAAAAGCATCCAGAATTAGTCAACAGAAAACGCATAATCTTCCATCAGGACAACGCAAGGCTGAATGTTTCTTTGAAAACTGTTACAGCTCGGCTGGGAAGTTCTTTTGTTTTCTTTTAAATAATAACAGTAGATCCAACCACCTTCTTCTTCTTTTTTAAAAAAAAATATTTATTTATTTATTTACTTTATTTATTCTTATTTCTCTTGGGTACATACCTAGGAGTGGTATTGTTTAGTCACGTGGTAATTCTATGCCTAACTTTGTGGGGTACTGCCAGACTATATTCCAAAGCAGCTACACCATTTTACTTTCCCACCAGCAGTGTATGAGGGTTCCAATTTCTCTACATCTCCAACACTTTATTACTGTCTTTTTTATTATAGCCATCCTAGTGGGTGTGAAGTGGTATCTCATTATGGTTTTGTTTTTGGTTTTTTTGTGTGGTACATGGGCCTCTCACCGTTGTGGCCTCTCCCGTTGTGGAGCGCAGGCTCAGCGGCCATGGCTCACGGGCCCAGCCACTCCGCAGCATGTGGGATCTTCCCAGACCGGGGCATGAACCCGTGTCCCCTGCATCAGCAGGCGGACTCTCAACCACTGCACCACCAGGGAAGCCCTATGGTTTTTTTGTTTAATATTTATTTATTTGGCTGCGCCAGGTCTTAGTTGCGGCACGAGGGCTGTTAGTTGCAGCAGGCAGGATCTAGCTCCCTGACAAGGGATGAAACCTGGGCCCCCTGCACTGGGAGCGCAGGGTCTTAACCACTGGACCACCAGGGAAGTCCCTCATTATGGTTTTGATTTGTAATTCCCTAATGACTAACCGTGTTGACAATCTTTTCATATGTTTATTGACTATTTGTGTATCTTAGAGAAATATCAATTCAGATCCTTTGTCCATTTTTAAGTTGAATTATTTGTCTTTTTATTATTGAGTCGTAAGGCTTTCTAAATTATGGATATAGATTCCTTATTAGACATATACTTTGCAAGAAGTTTCTCCCAATTTGTAGGTTGTTCTTCCATTTTCTTGACTCTGACCTTTAAAGAAAAGGGATTTTGTTAGTTTTTTTTATAAAGTCTGATTTATCTTATTCTTTTGTTCCTTGTGCTTTTGGTGTCATATCTAAGAAGGGTTTGCTCAAGGTCACAAAGATTTATTCCTAGGTTTTCTTCTAAGAATTTTATAGTTTTAGTTCTTGCATTTAGGTCCATGATCCATTTTGATTTATATTTTATGTTATAGTGCGAGGTAAGGGTCCAACTCCATTCTTTTGCATGTGGATATCCAGATGTCCTAGTACCATTTGTTGAAAAGACTAGTCTTAGGGCTTCCCTGGTGGCGCAGTGGTTGGGAGTCCGCCTGCCGATGCAGGGGACGTGGGTTCGTGCCCCGATCTGGGAAGATCCCACGTGCCGCGGAGTGGCTGGGCCCGTGAGCCATGGCCGCTGAGCCTGCGCGTCCGGAGCCTGTGCTCCGCAATGGGAGAGGCCACAACGGTGAGAGGCCCGCGTACCGCAAAAAAAAAAAAAAAAAAAAAAAAAAAAAAAGACTAGTCTTATCCTACTGAAATGTCTTGGCATCTTGGTAAAAAATAAATAAATAAATAAATAAATAAATAAATAACTGATCATAAATGTGAGGGTTTATTTCTGAATTCTCAATTTTATTCCATTGATCTGTATGTCTATGCTTATGCCAAAACCATAGTTTGATTACTGTAGCCTTGTAGTACATTCTGAAATCAGAAAGTGTAGGTTTTTCAACTTCCTCCTGCTCAAAGACAATTTTGGCTGAGTCCCCTACATTTTCATATGAATTTTATTTTTTTAATTAATTAATGTATTTATTTATGGTTGCATTGGGTCTTCGTTGCTGCACGCAGACTTTCTCTAGTTGCGGCGAGCAGGGGCTACTCTTTGTTGCAGCGTGCGGGCTTCTCATTGTGGTGGCTTCTCTTGTTGTGCAGCATGGGCTCTAGGTGCGTGGGCTTCAGTAGTTGTGGCACAAGGGCTCAGTAATTGTGGCTTGCGGGCTCTAGAGTGCAGGCTCAGTAGTTGTGGTACACAGGCTTAGCTGCTCCGCGGCATGTGGGATCTTCCTGGACCAGGGCTGGAACCCATGTCCCCTGCATTGGCAGGAAGACTCTTATTAACCACTGTGCCACCAGGGAAGTCCCTCATAAGAATTTTAGATTCAGCACTTCAATTTCTACAAAAAAGCCAGCTGGGATTTTGACAAAAATTGTCTTGAATCTGTAGATCAATTTGGAGAGAACTGCCATCTTAACAACCATTAAGTCTTCCAACTCATGAACATGCGATGTCTTTCCACAGTGTTTTGTAGTTTTCAGAGTACAAATTTTGTGCTCATTTTGTTAAATTCATTCCTAGGTATTTTGCTCTTTTTGATGCTACTGGAAATGAACTGTTTTTCTATGTCATTTTGATTGCTCACTGCTGGTGTATAGAAATACAATTCATTCTTTTTTTAAAATAATTTTATTTATTTTTGGCTGTGTCGGGTCTCTGTTGCTGCACGCAGGCTTCTCTAGTTGTGGCAAGCGGGAGCTTCTCTTATTGCGAAGCATGGGCCCTAGGCACACAGGCTTCAGTAGGTGTAGCACTTGGGTTCAGTAGTTGTGGCACGCAGGCTCCAGGGCACACAAGCTTCAGTAGTTGTGGCACATGGGCTCAGTAGTTGTGGCGCACGGGCTTAGCTGCGCCACAGCATGTGGGAATCTTCCTGGACCAGGGATTGAGCCCGTGTCCCCTGCATTGGCAGGCAGATTCTTAACCACTGCACCACGAGCAAGTCCCAGAGAAATACAATTCATTCTTGTATATTCATCTTGTATCCTGTAACATTACTGAATTCATTTAATAGTTCTAATAGTTTTCAGTGGATTCCTTAAGATTTTCTACATAAGATCATATCACCTGCAAAAGAGATAGTTCTACTTCTTCCTTGCCAAGTTAGATGGCTTTTATTTCATTTTCTTGCCTAACTGCCCTGGCTAGAACATCTGGTACAATGTTGAATAGAAATGACAAAAGTGGACATTCTTCTCTTGTCCCTGAACTTAGGGTGAAAACATTCAGTCTTCCTTCCACCTTTAAGTACAATGATACCTGTAGGTTTTTCACAGATGTCTAATATCAGACTGAGGAAGTTCCCTTCTATTCCTAGTTGGTTTAATATTTTTATTATGAAAATATGTTGGATTTTTTTTTACTGTATTTATTGAGATGATCAAGTAGCTTCGGTCCTTTATTCTACTGTATTACATTATTTGATTTTCAACCGTTACCACTTAACACCTGTTTTTAAAATAGGTCTTAAAATTAGTCTTTTCCCTGTTTATGGATCTCTAACATAACCTTAATAGAAGAGGAAGAGTCTCTGAGGACTGACCCCATGTAGGCCTGCACTCCCTGTCCCTTGCCCAGGCCCCAGGACTGTTGTCTCTGCTCTGCCAAGAGGACAGCATACTTTTCCAGATCAGATGGCACTATATTTGGTAACTGTTAGGTAACACAAGAGTGCTAACCAAATAAATGTAACAATTCAGGATACCAAACCCAGGAAGCCACTAAATTACCTGGTAAGAGATCACGTCTGATTTGTTGTTCTCCATTTTATGCACAGTGCTTAGCCACAGAGTGGACACTTGGTATGTGCTAATGAACAGGCACTTTCTCTTCATCACACAAGCAGGAATAATAAAAGATCGGTTCACCAAATATTAACAATACAATCCAAGAATAAAACTAAGTATGTATCACAGTCCTGATCACTACAGCTAAACTAAAAGTTGAGCTCATTCGTATTCCTTGTACATTTTGCTCAAAGGCAGAGAGGTCAAACTGATCTCAATGTTAGGGAGACACACTTCATTTAGCAGTGCCAGGTTAGAGTGAAACTCCACCGCCAGCAAGTCCAGTCAAGACAGCCCTGCTCTCAACAGTCACTAAAGGCAAGAAGCAGAAAATTCTTGGTGAACAAAATGACTGAAATAAAGAAGAGACAGATCCAAACATCAGCCAAGAAAGAAATTCACCATCATAAAGGGCTGTAGGCAAAGGAGGGGGCCTGACTGTGTGCTCTGTGTGCCTCTGGATAGTTAGGGGCAGGAAAGCAGAACTCGGGTGAAATATTAAACACGTTTACTATTTTATGCTTTCCTCTGGAGATTATCCTCTCCTGAGCAAAAGAGGGAGGGAAAGGGAAACAGAATCAAGAGCAGCTGTAGGTATCTCTAGGGAAACACTTTTCCAAGACTTCACCCCCGCCCCCCAACATCCCTGAAGAAATCAAATCAGAGACCCCTTCCTGACAGTTACTCTATTAAGCAGCTCTCTTAAACTATTAAATAAATCCATAAATATAACACTAATTTCTGACGTCTTAAAATTCACAGAGGCAAATACCCACATGTGCGCTTAGCACCCTCGTGAAAGGAGAGGAAGGTCCTTTGGGGAGAATGGCAATTTTATTGCTTAAACAACTTAAGGATATAATAAAAGGTTTGCCCTTGCCTGTGTTATAAAATCATAGCTATTCTGGAGTTTAGTACTAAACTTCTTAAACTTTAAACATTGTATGCTATGTAATTTGGTAGAACTTGTTTTTAAAATGAGTAATATGAAGGTACAGATGTACATATAAGACATATCTGGGCTTCCCTGGTGGCGCAGTGGTTGAGAGTCCACCTGCCAATGCAGGGGACACGCGTTCGTGCCCCAGTCCGGGAAGATCCCACATGCCACGGAGCGGCTGGGCTCGTGAGCCATGGTCGCTGAGCCTGCGCGTCCAGAGCCTGTGCTCCGCGACGGGAGAGGCCACAACAGTGAGAGGCCCGTGTACCGCAAAAAAAAAAAAAAAGATATATCTACATAAGCACATGCAGCAAACTATTAATAGTGGTTACCTCTGTGGAGCAGAAAGGAAGACATGAAGAGGAAGGGGGCAAGAGAAGGGAAAGACGTGAAATGGGGCAGACAGGATAAGAGCATGTGCTTCTTACTTTACATATAAATGTTTTTAGCTAGTGAGTTTACAGGTGACTTCCCCCTAACAGTCTTTTACAAAGTTGTTGACATTCATAGCGTTAATGGTGTTAATTCTTTTAATGTGGAATCAAACATCTACCTACTTTCTTCTGAGATATCTTAAAGATCTAGACTAGTAATTTCCACAAGACCCTAAATAAATAAAACTGTACTTTATTCAAAGTCCATTTCAGGAAAACTTCATTACAATGGAATTTTTTCCCTCTTTTATGACTTTAAAGAAGGTTAAGAAAGGCCAGCCTTATAGCCAGCTGGGCTTTTTTTTTTTTTTTTTTTTTAGTGTTTTTATTATGGAGGCATTGATTCAAACATACACAAAAGTAGAAAAGAACAGTGTAAGGAACCCAAGTACATCCGTCATCCAGCTTAAAAAGTTATCAACTCTTTGCAGGTGGGCTCAATTCATGGTCAAAATCCTAGTAAGTCTGGGTGGATATAGCCAGTCTCTGCAGCTATTTCCCCATACCTTTTCCATAAAAAAAATTAGAGAATCCTTCCATTAAAAAATCCAGGCCTGCGGGAGTTCCCTGGTGGTCTAGCAGTGAGGATTTGGCGCTTTCACTGCAGAGGACTGGGTTCAATCCCTGGTCAGGGGACTGAGATGCCGCAAGTCGAGCAGTGAAAAAAAATTTTTTTTTTAATCCAGACATGCAATGAGGGGACCCAAAAGGCTCACCTCTACATGCTTCTCCATGTGTGCTCTGCAAATAAGTCTAAAAGGAGAATCATTTATCAGCAAATAACAATTACTGATTTCAGTTCAAACACATTTAAAGTAAATTCCAAAGTGCAACCTTAAACTACCTCCTAATTACAGGACATGAGTAGTCCAAAATACCATTCCCACTGTGGGTTGTTTCAGCAACTTGTTTTTAGAAGTGTGACTACTTCATAACAACTGAGAAATTATTATGAGAGGGGAGAAAATACACATTCATAAACTATATTTGGGGGTTAGCAAGCCAAAAAATGCTAAAGCTTCTAATTCTGTGAAGTCCAAAAGCCACTGTAAAAATTGTGAGCTCACTTCAACTGTTTATTTGGCATTTGGGGGATTATTTGACATTGTAATTTTTTTACCAGTGTGCTTTTATCCTAGCCTTACTATCAACTTCCCTGAAAATAACCTTTTTATTAATGACAGCATATATTTTAGTTAACTTATGCTAATAATGGACTTGTTTACAAAACAAATTCTCAATTGTTCTTCCTATTGGTTGTTGTCAGGCTGGAAAGAATTCAGAGGAACCAGCTCCAAAAACTTCACAGAAACAATTCAGCACACAGGGACCCCTGTGTTCAGAAACTGGAGAGTGAAGGGAAGCCAATAAAGCCCACACCCTCAGAGAAACAGTATCTGGCCTTCGGTTCTTGTGTCAAGTAACTACAGCAACAAAAGGCCCAACTCTGTGTACTGTTTTCACTATGTAAAAAAAACTAACTCATGTTAGTTATCCATTGACACACAGATAATTTTTCTAAGTGAGTATTAAGAAGCTTCCCTGAGGGTAAGCTCTGAAGCATTTATTGGGTTGGCCAAAAAGTTCGTTCAGTTAATGAATAAACTGTTCGATAAAGTTGGTGGTGAAAATGAAGAGTGTACTTAAAACCGAACGAACTTTTTGGCCAACCCAATAGTTTAAATGTACATCAATTAAGGAATGGCAAGCCTCACATAAAAATACACATGGATAATTTATAATAATAAAAGAGCTTTTTCCCCCTAGGTCAAGAATACTGCCAGTGTGGGAAGTACTGGCCAGCTGGATAAGCCAGCTCTTATCCACAAAGGTTCAATTCCAAGTCCTCCAAAAGTCAATCTCTGTCCGTCCTTTGCCAGCCCTGATTTCTCTGGACAGCAAACAAGAGCACTGTGTTATTTGTCTCTTAGAAAATTCGTAATAAACTGCACAGCAAAAACAGGAAAAAAAATGAGGACTCTTTGCCATCATTTCAAACTTGAGGAAAATAAGTAATTCCTTTCTAACAGTATTGCTACTTACGTTGGATGCTTTGGGCTCCCAAATGCAAAACAGACCTGTTCTGACAGAGTTCTTTTCCAAAAGCCACCAGGTACCAGTATTCTGTAGGTGAGCGTGGGGACTGTGGGCTCCTGTCTAACCAGCAGGGCGCCCATCCTACCTCAGAGAGAGTCTTCTTGACTTCCCTTCTTTAGAGCCCAAGCACCAGTCATCAACTAATAAATAACATGTTATTCTAGCCTCCTGTTTGGCTGTTAAACTGCTTTCTTCCCTCTCCTATCAGGACCTCCGATCAGGGCAGAAGTGATCTTCTTCATTGCCACTGGTGAGCAATGAAAAGCTAAAAATAAGTAAATAAATAATGGGCACCTTAAATGAGAGAAATTTACCAAAACTAAACTTATGCTCCTAATAAACACAAAACCCCTTATTTGAAGGTGTTTTTAACCTCTCTGTGCCTATTTTTCATCAATAAAATGAGGATTTGGAACAGCTCTACCAACGGCAAAAAAAACTTAAAATGTTTACACAAACAGAAGATTCCTCATCCTTACTTCAGCCATGTCCTAAAAATGGAATTAAGTGGTGAGGGTTAAACTTTTTGCTTTTAGGGCTTCCCTGGTGGCGCAGTGGTTAACAATCTGCCTGCCAATGCAGGGGACACGGGTTCGAGCCCTGGTCTGGGGAAGATCCCACATGCCGCAGAGCAACAAAGTCCGTGCACCACAACTACTGAGCCTGTGCTCTACAGCTCGCGAACCACAACTACTGAGCCTGCGTGCCACAAATGCTGAAGCCCACGTGCCTAGAGCCCGTGCTCCACAACAAGAGAAGCCACAGCAATGAGAAGGCTGCGCACCACAATGAAGAGTAGCCCCTGCTCGCCACAACTAAAGAAAGCCTGTGCACAGCAGACACAGCCAAAAATAAATTTATTAAAAAAAAATTTTTTTTGCTTTTAAAAAAGAATCATCCCTCCACTTCCATCCTATCAACTCTGAAATTTACTGTAGAAGAAATAATTTAAGTTTCATAACATATTCTACCACTTTATAAAAACCAGTGCATCTGCCTGAAAATAGCTGACCAGGGACTTGATTACTTACCTTCTGACTGTACTTAAACTATCACTTGCATGGGGGCAATTCACCGACACCAAATTCAGGCAACACCAACCTCACTTGGGAAAGAGGAGTTTCCAGAGCGAGTCAGGGCTCTGCAACACACTCCGTCAGGCAGAGGGACACTGCCGCTAGCTGCTTTCCATCACACAGCCAGCAAGAGGTCACATTTCCTTCCTGCTCTTTAGAGACAGAATTAGTTTCTCTGTTCCAAAGACATGGCAAACTCCACCCCTTCCATCTTTCATTTTTTAAAGGAACAGGACCGCTACTTCTCAGTAACTTGGAAAGGCAGGAAAAATTCAGTGAGATAGCTATTTTCCATATGGCACAGAATACAGCATGCCACTAATTATTTCAGGCCTGATTTCCACAAAGGAATAAGAGTTTCATAAATGTTTCTCTTTCTTTGTGTTTTGTTTATTTTAAAAAACACCAGAGAAAAGATTGAATAATTTAAGATCAAAATGACAAAACTTTGCTGGGAAACCCCTTTATTCATTCTTTCCATCAACTGCTGTTTCTCCCCCAATCAGAAATAAAAACATATGAAAATCTTAAGATAGCTGGGATATTATGTAAGTCACAGAAAGCAACATAATTTAATCAATCAATGCTGGAAAATTCTGAAAAATACACACAAGTAATAAACTTAGGTCTCAAGCCACCAGTCTGAAAAAAGCTAGTAAAAGAAAATATATGCAAGCAATTTTACACACCAATTTCTTCTATTATTAATTAAGTATGCCTCCTAGAAGGTGGTAAACTCAACTTCATCTGCCTGCACTGTGTTTTAAATATATGGTTTATCTAACAGCAAAAGGAAGTGACTTGGAATAAGAAAGGCATTCTGGGGGACTTTCAGGAAGTAACAGTCTTTGTAGATTTCAGTTTATTCATTTGTTAAAGGTGGTTAATACCCAACATACAACTTAACTTCTAAAGTTTCAGGGGACTTCCCTGGTTGTCCAGTGGCTAAGACTCCGTACTCCCAATGCAGGGGGCCTGGGTTCAATTCCTAGTCCGGGAACTAGATCCCAAATGCCGCAACTAAAAAAAAAAAAGATCCTGGGCTTCCCTGGTGGCACAGTGGTTGAGAGTCCGCCTGCCGATGCAGGGGACACGGGTTCGTGCCCCAGTCCGGGAAGATCCCACACGGCGCGGAGTGGCTGGGCCTGTGAGCCATGGCCGCTGAGCCTGCGCGTCTGGAGCCTGTGCTCTGCAGCGGGAGAGGCCACAACAGTGAGAGGCCCGCGTACCGCAAAAAAAAAAAAAAAAAAAAAGATCCTGCATGCCGCAACCAAAAGATCCTGTGTGCCACAACCCTGGCGCAGCCAAACAAACAAACAAAGTTTCAGCTTAGTAGACTGGGCTTCATAAACATAAATAGGACTTCACACCAAGCGCTGGTTACTGGAAAGGTAAATACACAATCATTTCACAATTTTTTAAATAGTTTTGCTTTCTCATTAAAGCAGGTTTCACAATCTCTGTACTTTACTTTGGTAAAATTATTGTGAGTATACTCTCCCAAAAAATACCATGGCCCAACAAGTACCGAGAGCATGTTTCTGTTCATTCTATCAGATTTTATTGAACGCTTACTCCACGCTAAGTACTCTGCTGGATGCAGAAAACAAGAAAATCCTGTTGTAATTATAAGTAGAAAATATCTTTTCAGGCTCATAATGTGACTTGGGAAGTTTTCTTTTGCTTGTACTAAAGTCAGAAAGGAAGTCACTAGTTTTTTTATTTATTTTTATTTTTTTATTTTTGCTGTGTTGGGTCTTTGTTTCTATGTGAGGGCTTTCTCTAGTTGTGGCAAGCGGGGGCCACTCTTCATCACAGTGCGCGGGCCTCTCACTATCGCGGCCTCTCTTGTTGCGGAGCACAGACTCCAGACGTGCAGGCTCAGTAGTTGTGGCTCACGTGCCCAGTTGCTCCGCGGCATGTGGGATCTTCCCAGACCAGGGCTCGAACCCGTGTCCCCTGCATTAGCAGGCAGATTCTCAACCACTGCGCCACCAGGGAAGCCCCGGAAGTCACTAGTTTTGATTTTCCGAGTCATATCCCCTCCCCAAATTGAAGTTTTCTTATGTGTTAAAAATAGGGCTTACACTTTAGTTAATAAGAGTGTATCCATACTGGTTCATTAATTGTGACAAATGTACCATTCTAATGTAAGATGTTAATAATAGAAGAAATAGGGCATAGGGAATATAGGGACTGTTACAGGTTAAACTCTGTCTCCCTAACCCTAAAATGTATATATTGAAGTCCTAATACCAAGCACCTCAGAACGTGACCTCATTTGGAGACAGGGTCTTTACAGATATGAATGGTATCCTTATAAAAGGGGAAATCTGGACACAGGGATATGTGGCGAGAAGACGATATGAAGAGAAATAGGGAGAAGACAGCCATCTAATACAAGCCGACGAGAGAGAACTTGGAAGAGACCCTTCCCTCACAGGTCTCAGAAGGAGCCAATCCAATCCTGCCAACCTCTTTTTTTTTTTTTTTAATATAAATTTTTTTTTTTGGCTGCATTGGGTCTTCATTGCTGTGCACGGGCTTTCTCTAGTTGTGGCGAGCAGGGGCTACTCTTAGTTGCAGTGCGCAGGCTTCTCACTGCAGTGGCTTCTCTTGCTGCGGAGCACGGGCTCTAGGCGCACGGGCTTCAGTAGTTGTGGCACATGGGCTCAGTAGTTGTGGCTCGCAAGCTCTAGAGCACAGGCTCGGCAGTTGTGGCACAGGGACTTAGTTGCTCCCCGGCATGTGGGATCTTCCTGGACCAGGGCTCGAACCCGTGTCCCCTGCATTGGCAGGCAGATTCTTAACCACTGTGCCGCCAGGGAAGCCCCTGCCAACCTCTTGATTTTTGTACTTCTAGCCTTCAGATCTGTGGGACGATATATTGCTATTGCTTAAGCCGCCCAGTTTGTGATACTTTGTTATGGCAGCCCTAGCAAACTAATACAGGAATTCTGTACAATCCTTGCAATTTTCTGTAAATCTTATTCTCAAACAAAACGTTTATTAAAAAAAAAAAAAAGACAGGGGTAATGGTGCCCACATCTCACAATTATGAGAAGACCAAAGCAGATAGATAATTGGGAAATCCCTGCTCAGCGGAAAGAGAATCCATAATCCCAATACACAGTGAGCAAACAGCTAGGACTAGAATCCAGGTTTCATTTAGTGTTTTCCATAACACAATGTTATTTCAAGATGGGCATATAAAGGCGGGTGTAAGTGAGGGAATATGCCGAAGCAAATTATCAATCTGAAATGCCCTGTCCCAAATGAAGAGAACCTTAGAGAGTCACTTTATAATACTGGGCTAGGTTCTGCAGTGAGTAGTGGCTTTGGCACCAAAAAAATAACTGGGTTCAAATCTTGGCTCCTCCACCCATTAGCTGGACAAGATACTTACTCTCTCAATCTTCCAAACATGACCTACACCTCACAAGACCGCCACAGGAATTAAAAAGTGTACGTAAACTGCCTGCCATTCAACATGTGACTTCACACCTTAAGCTATGTTTAGCTACAACTCTAGAGTGGTGAGAGGGAGATATTTAGGAACTTCTCTGAGAGCAAACAGACTTCACCACTGATTCTATTTTCCTGCTATTAGTAAACAATCAGATATCTTCCTACACAGAACAATAATGTGCTTTATAACTTTATTAGCTAAACTGGCATGTGTTGCACTGAAAAGGTGCAGAGAAGCAAAAAAAGGTCAAATTCTAGGGTCCTGACCTTTGTAGAATAAATCCCTTTGCTGCTGGATGGTAGCAGGGAAAAATCAACAGCAAACTGAGGGGCCTTTCATTTAGAACTTACTCATCTAATATTCCCAATGTAGGCAACTTATGGTATCTTCTCCTGAGAATTTGCTCAATGGGTGTCTATTAGGCCCAGGATCATCTATGCAATTAACCTTTCATCATTAGAGAAATAGAATGAACAGCACAGACAGCAACTTAAATAATCTTCGATTCACCCCAGAAGCTCCTCCTCTCCTATATCCCTAGGGTAGGCTGATGGCAATTTTAGTTACTGTTTTAAATGTGTTACCATGGGGGAATATATCCTTCCCATTTTTTAGAGGAACTCTCAGATTTCCTGACTTAATAAAGATACTACAGGCTCTGTTAACTAATCACCTATGGCCTCCTTCCAGCTCTCATTATGATAAACCTTTTTAAAAACTAAGTTTAGGGCTTCCTTGGTGGCGCAATGGTTGACAGTCCGCCTGCTGATGCAGGGGACGCGGGTTCGTGCCCCGGTCCGGGAAGATTCCACGTGCTGCGGAGCGGCTGGGCCCGTGAGCCATGGCCGCTGAGCCTGTGCGTCCAGAGCCTGTGCTCCGCAATGGGAGAGGCCACCAAAAAAAAAAAAAACTAAGTTTAACAGCCAATCATGACACAACTATTTTTTAATTAAGTTATTATTACTAAGACCTTGGGCTGAACCAGTGGTATATATTGCAATCACCTACAGAGCTTTTTAAAAAGTCCATCTATCAAGATTCTTATTCAGGAAACCAGGATAGGAGTTCCGATCCACTGGTTTATGGACATTCTTTACAGACTCCAAGGACTTGGACTGTGTTCTCTCTTCATCCCACCATCAATACACAGAAAGCCACTGCTTACACGGAGTTGTACATAAAGCTTGTTCTACATAAAGTCTGTTTACAACTCTCTTAGGAGATAAGTTGTTTGACATCTTTTACAGATGTTAGCCTTTTGGGGATAAAATCAGCTTCCCCAAACAAGTCTATCACACAGAGGTTTAGAAGAGGGAAAAATGTATGTTTTTAAATTTATTTCCTTATATGTTAAATTATCACTGCTTTGAATGATGTTCACAACATGGCAGGGTTTTCAATAACTTTCAATAACTAGATCACATCAATTTATCCATTCCTTCAGAAGTATGAACCCTAAGAGCTGCAGTGTCCCATATACATGTAGCTACCGTGCACCTGAAATGTGGCTGGCCTGAACTGGGATGAGCTGTAGGTATAAAATACAGGATTTCAAAGACTTAGTACAAAACTCAGAATGTAAAATACTTCATTAAGGATTTTTTATATTAATTACATGTTGAAATGAGAATGTGTTGGATATATTAAATTACATTAAATATATCATTAAAATTAATTTCACCTGCTTCTTTTTATTTATTTTTCTTAATGTGGATGCTAGGAAATTTGAAATTACATGTGGCTCACACTGGACTTCTCTTGGATGGCACTGTCCTAAAGGACAACAATGATTATGTCTTTTCAAATGCTCAAGTTTTGAACCTTATCCAATATTAGTCACTTTTAAATTCATCATTTATTTTTGCAGTTTCTAGTCTTCATCCACTAAGACTTTCCTGTTGAGATAACCACCTGATGTCTTTCCATTTATATCTACACTTTACCAGATAAGTTGAGGGGAAAAAAAAGAGATGTCTTAAATACACACACAACTTTACGTAAGAAACCAAAAATAATTTCAAGATCTGCTATCATTCTGGACCTTACCAGTCACCTGAGTCTACAGAAGAAATCAAGAACCCAACCTGTTGCTTCTAAATCTAAAACGAATTCATTAAGGCACTATTCAAAGCTATCTAAATTTAGAGACCACTCAACTACCCCAAGCACAGATAGATCCAGACACTGAACCAGACCTCAGTTCAGATACATATGATCAGTGCAACTCCCCTCTCTGGCTCATAAGGAACAGCATATTAACTACATAGACAAATAGGTCTAATTCTTTTCTGTAACATCTTGTATTTGTTGTTTTTTTTTAAAGGAACAAAATTGAATTCATCAGATTTATATATGAAAGCTCCAGCTTGCCATAATTTCAAGATTCTAAATGATCTGACTCCTGCCTACTTCTCCAACATCATCTCAAACCACTCTCTCCCGAATCAATCACTCTACCGGAGTCACAAAGGCCTTCTTTCTGTTCCTTGAACACTTACAAGCATTTATAGTCTCAGCACCTTTATACTTGCAGTTCTCGCTACATGAACACCCTTCTGCAGTCTAAAGCGTGGTTGGCTCCTTTCTCATCCTTCAGATCTCAGCTTGTCACCTAACTCGAAAAGGTATTCCTTGGCATTCTACCTAATGACACCTCACTGTTATCTTGTAGTCGTATTTCTTTCCTACACTTAGGAGATCTGAAACTATCGTATCTGCCTTCCCAAACTAGAATGTAAGCTCCCCAAGAATGGGGGTCCTGTTTGTCTTGCTCATTGCCGGTTATCCCTAGCAACAGAGAACAGGCACAGTAACAAGTACTCAAGTGTCTACTGACTGAATTAATCAAAAAAATTAAAAAGCAGCTTTAAAGGACAAAGGATCTTAGAGGGGAAAATCCAGTACACTTATTTTTTAAATTATGCAACTGGCTTCCTATGTACATGTCCTTCTAGTCTTTGTTTTCTAGTTTCCAATACTTAAGTCTCTTGAAGAACTGTCATAGTTCCACAGGGTGAAAAATAAGAAGTATGGAAATATCAATTATATTTTGCTTGCTGAGCCTGGAGAGAGAAAAAACGCTTGTTATCACTAAGTATTTAAAGATGAAATAAGGCAACAATAATAAAAACACTGAGTATTAGTGAATAGTTGGGACAACTGATTAATGACTTAATACAAAATGTTAGATTCCTTCTTCTTACCATAAACAAAACCCAAAAAAGGTAGGAAAAATCATCAGGATGATGATGTTGTGATAACAACATCCCAGCTGCCTAGAGCACATGTTCAGAATGAAGCAGATTAGAAAATATCTCTAAGGGGACTTCCCTGGTGGTGCAGTGGTTAGGACTCCGCGCTCCCAATGCAAGGGGCCTGGGTTCAACCCCGGGCCGGGGAACTAGATCCCACATGCATGCCGCAACTAACTGTTCGCATGCCACAGCTAAGGAGCTGGTGAGCCACAACTAAAAGGAGCCCTCAAGCCGCAACTAAGGAGCCCGCCTGCCACAAGACCAGGTGCAACCAAATAAATAAATAAATATTTTTTTTAAAAAAAGAAAATATCTCTAAGATAAAATTTATAATATAACCAAAATGCTTAAAGTATTGAGGAAGAATTCACACTTCTGGGTAG
Organism: Hyperoodon ampullatus; assembly: GCF_949752795.1. NCBI lineage: Eukaryota > Metazoa > Chordata > Mammalia > Artiodactyla > Ziphiidae > Hyperoodon > Hyperoodon ampullatus. Next base: position 30,161,022 of record NC_136915.1, on the reverse strand, counting down.
AGTTTAGAAAGAAATTACTGATAAGAACACAGAAACTAAACAAAACAGACCAGAAAAAGATAATTATTAACAACAGAGAAAACAAAAAGTTGTACAGAAAAAAGAAAATTAACCATAGCATATGACATCTGTCTGTGAACAAGCTATACATAACCTTAATATTGTTAAGTGAATACTGCTCTAACCAAAATTCAATTACAACCAGAGTGACAATAAATGTGGACATGTGAGGTGGTCAGAGAATTCTACCACTATCCAAAGTAGAAAGTTAATAGATAATACCCAAAACTGGAAAATCCATAAGTAGCAAAATAAGCTTATTATTTTAGAGGTAATACCAAAAGAAACAGTAAAGAGTTGGAAATGATTGCTTCTAGGGACTGAGAAAGGGGCGGGAGGGACTGTTTCTCATAAAAAGCCCTGTGGAGGGCTTACTTGGTGGCACAGTGGTTGAGAGTCCGCCTGCCGATGCAGGGGACACGGGTTTGTGCCCCAGTCCGGGAAGATCCCACATGCCACGGAGCGACTGGGCCCGTGAGCCATGGCCGCTGAGCCTGCGTGTCCAGAGCCTGTGCTCCGGAACAGGAGAGGCCACAACAGTGAGAGGCCCGCATACCACAAAAAAAAAAAAAAAAAAAAAAAAAGCCCTGTGGAGCTGATGGTCTGACATGACTACGTACAGGGTTTCTGTACGTGTATTAATAAAAAGTAAAACAAAAAAGGTTTAAATAAATATATAAAATGTTTTTTTAAATTTAAGAGAAGAAACTCTACTATGGGGGGAAATCAACTGTATGCATAAATTTATTCATGTCCATCACACAGTTACCTCACACATGGAAAAATGAGAGAAAAGCCTAAATGTTTACCAAAAAGGAACTAGCTAGATAAATTATATGGCACATCCAATGATGAAATGCCATGAGTCATTTAAAAATGCAAACAGAGAAAACTTTTCTTGTTAACAAGAACCAAGTGACAAAAGAGCACAACTCCAATTTTGATTATATACACATATATCAGAGTAACATATGCATGACAAGGGACTGTTCACCAAACTATTAACAGTAACTATATATGTGTCAAGTTTATGGCTGATCTTTTTCAGTATGTCCAAGTGAATAAACATGTGTTATTTAAAAACTCAAAAGTTAGTTAAAATAAGAAAGTAACTGCTGATTCTACAACTTGGGATGGAATCAGAGAGGAGAGCAAGGCTACTTTATCAGCCTATTTCAGTTTTTTAAACTGAAAGATAAATATTGTTTAATAAGAACCCAGAACTTCTATTAAAGAATCTTCTGGATAAACAACATAAGACTGGCTTTATAAGCCAATGAAGTTATTATTAGTTCCTTTTACCACCATGCATTTACCTTATTTGAACAATGATTCGACTTGCACCAGACCCCAAACAGACACTACCTCAAAGAATACTGGCAGTGCTGCGCTGGCTTCTCCAATTTACAAAGTCAGGATACAACTCTGGAATGAGAAGAAATAAGCAGTGATAAAATAGCTACCCAAACCTTGCAGATTGCATCTTGAAATACAGATGCTTGTAATCTATAAGCAGAAACCCTCCTCTAGCCCTCAACTTAACTCCAAGTGGACACAGGATTCTCTCCCAAAGTATACTGGCCTGAGGGCCTCTCATACTGATTTTCATCCATCCAACCTCCTATAGTAAGGTTGGAAAGTATGGAAAGCTAAAACCTTCCTCTTGTAACCTGATACTTTCACTGGAAATATTTCAGGTGCTATGGTTTGCATTATACAAGTTTAATTTGCAACTCCATAATTCAACCTGGAGAATAACTTCAGAAGAATTAGATGCCTGAAACAAAAAACTTTCAAGTATGCTGAACTAAGTTTAACAAATACATTTCAAGTTAAAGTAACTCCCCACACTCATCCCTCGAAGCACAAAAAAAACCCTTCGGGTCCAGTTGTTTAAATATTCCCAGATCCAAATACTACTAACATGGCCATATAGCAAAGCAATGTAGTATTATCCCAAACAAACAGGAAAACGAAGTTCCAAGATCAGCAAGCTCAGTATGTAATTAACATCCTCACTCCTAAATTAAAGTTTTTTCGTTCATTCATAATACTGTAAAGTAGGAAGGCACCTAAGAATTAAATAATCTGAAGATGCAGTCTTGACATTAATCTTTTTTCAGTTATTCATTGACTCAATCAAGGATACCGACCTTAGCTTTCTCTGAAACCTGTGGTTTGCACATAGCTGAATCCTTGCCTATTTAGCCAGGAGAGAAAAGAATGCATTTCCTTAAGCTATAGTCTCTCAGTAGTGGGGAGCCCTCAACTCCCCTCTCAGCAAACTCCTACTCATTCTTACGAGGGTCTCCTTCCCCAGCAAGCTGTCCCTGGCTCACCCAGGCTGGGTTAGGTATTGCTTCTGTTACCCTAGACATGGTTCTCCTTACACGCATATCATTATGTCTGTTAATATGTCTACTTACCTCACAAGGCTGCAAACTCTATATACCTAACACTGATATGTGTCCACTGAATAAACTGAATACACAAGTAATAAACTCTTGACCTATACCAAAGGTTATCAGGTAATTAACATTACAAAGAGGCAACAAAAACCTACTCTTAAAACTAAGACTTATCCACATTAAATTACTATTCAGTCAGACCATTCGGCAAATTAATGACAATGTTGGTATATATTCGCTTAGTTGATAAACAACAAAAATACAGCACTTACAAAAACTCTTTCTTTCACGATACTTTTGCATATATTCTTGCAAGTCATTCTGGGAATTCATCCTAGGTTTCATCAGCCGAAACCTTCCCTGTTTCTAACTGCAGAGGCACAGGGGCTCATGACATCGGTCAGCTTGAGGGAACTCCCGATGACTACTACAAAACTGGGAACCGCTTACTCTACAATGCACTGATTAAAGAACTATTCCAATACATCCACCTTTAAAATTCTAGCCAGTTAACAAACACACAATCTTCCTCTTTCTACCCCATCATGTTTCTTCCCTATCAATTAACCTCTTCTCCGACACTGGCAAGAATTTTCTCATTGCAACAAATCTTCAATTTTTCACTGTTGCAATGGGTGGAGAAGCAAATCTGAGGCTCTGGCCCTTAGTTATTCTATGACAGCAAGGAGACACCTGAAGCCCTAAGTCGCCTGCCACCAATTTTTATGCACCCCCAAACTTGTCCTGCTTGAGTCATCGGGACAGTGATAGGCATGCTTTTCAGCCTCCTTCTCCTGACCTGCCTTTCGTCAGATACCAGTATTTTAGCAAGGACACCACAGCACTACCGACAATATATCTTTTTCCCTTCTACACAATTTCCATTTTAACTGTCCACTTACTTCAACAAAAAATTTATTAAGTACCTACTACATTGCCAGGCACTATTTTAGGCAACAGAGATTCAGCAATTAAAAATCTCCTCAGGGGCTTCCCTGGTGGCCCAGTGGTTAAGAATCCACCTACCAACTCAGGAGATACGGGTTTCATCCCTGGTCCGGGAGGATCCCACATGCCTTGGAACAACTAAGCCCGCGAGCCACACCTACTGAGCCTGCGTGCCACAACTACTGAAGCCCGCACACCTAGAGCCTGTGCTCCACAATGAGAGAAGCCACCTGGATGAGAAGCCAGCGCACTGCAACGAGGAGTAGCCCCCGCTCACCGCAACTAGAGAAAGCTGGCGCACAGCAACGAAGACCCAACGCAAGCAAAACTAAATAAATTTTTAAAATATCTCTTCATTCCTGGAGCTTACATTCTAAGGGGCAGGTGGGAGCACATGAGGAATAAGAGTTACTCTTTTATGTACTGTGGTCAGAGAAGGCAAAGATGAACAGAAACAGTATGCTGTACTTTATCTGAAGGCAAAAGAGACCAAATAGAGGAAAGAGGAAGTGCAAAAGACCCTGCGGAGGGAACATGCCTGGTGTATCTGAGGAAGACAGAAAAAGAGTGGCTGCAATGCCAAAAGTTTCCAAGGAACAGCTGGAAGATCAGGTCAGAGACATGGGTGAATGGAAAGGGCCTTGCAAGCCATCGTAAGGACTTTTGTTTTCCTACAGGTTATGTAGGGAACCACAGCACTGTTCTGAGCAGAGGAGTAAGGACCAGAATCATGTTCTAAAAGGATCTTGGCTGCTGAGTGTAGAACAGACCTTAACAGGGCAAGAGCAGAAGAAATTGTTAGATATTGCCTACAGTTATCCAGGAAAAGGACAGCAGTGGCTTAGACTAGAGTGCAGCTCAGAATGCCCCCACGTTCCATACACTATACCTTACGTAACAACATAGTTCCTAAATCCAAACAGTGAGCACTAACATTCTAAGTTTTTACTTCCTACAGTTAAAGCATTTTTACTTCCTACAGTCAAAAAAGATTTGAGGGCCTCCCTGGTGGCGCAGTGGTTGAGAGTCCGCCTGCCGATGCAGGGGATACGGGTTCGTGCCCCGGTCTGGGAGGATCCCATATGCCGCGGGGCGGCTGGGCCCGTGAGCCATGGCTGCTGAGCCTGCGCATCCGGAGCCTGTGCTCCGCGACGGGAGAGGCCACAACGGTGAGAGGCCCGCATACCACAAAAAAAAAAAAAAAAAAAAAAAAAAAAAAGATTTGAAATGTTTTTTCTTATCTCACCTCAAGCATCCCTGATAATCTTTTTTTTTTTTTTTTTTTTTTTGCGGTATGCGGGTCTCCCACTGTTGTGGTCCCTCCCGTTGCGGAGCACAGGCTCTGGACGCACAGGCTCAGCGGCCATGGCCCACGGGCCCAGCCGCTCCGCGGCATGTGGGATCCTCCCAGATCGGGGCACGAACCCGTGTCCCCCGCATCGGCAGGCGGACTCTCAACCACTGCGCCACCAGGGAAGCCCCCCCTTATCATCTTTTATTGAGAAATACAGAAGATAAGGAAGCACAAAGATGACCTTGTCTGCTCCTATGAACCTGAGGTCAAAGCTAGTCCTTTAAACCACCATGCAGGGACTTCCCTGGAGGTCCAGTGGTTAAGAATCTGCCTTCCAATGCAGGGGACGCAGGTTCAATCCCTGGTCGGGGACTAAGATCCCGCATGCCGCACTGCACAGCCAAAAAGAGAAAAAGACCACCAGGCACACGTTGCTTCTACAATACTTAAGGACTAATGTGTCTACTTTCAAAATCAAGTTGAATAAAAGTGAACAAAAGGGCTTCCCTGGTGGCACAGTGGTTAGGAATCCGCCTTCCAATGCAGGGGACATGGGTTCGAGCCCTGGTCTGGAAGATCCCACATGCTGCGGAGCAACAAAGCCCACACGCCACAACTACTGAGCCTGTGCTCTACAGCCCGTGAGCCACAACTACTGAAGCCCTCGTGCCTAGAGCCCGTGCTCTGCAACAAGAGAAGCCACTGCAATGAGAAGTCCTCGCACTGCAACGAAGAGTAGCCTCCACTCGCCGCAACTAGAGAAAAGCCCGCAGGCAGCAACAAAGACCCTACGCAGCCAAAAATGAATGAATAAACAAATAAATAGGAACAAAAGAGGACTGTGTCTTCTATTCAAGTTAACCCAAAGTAGCCAATGACAAAATTTAATCTTATCCACTCCCCACTGGAAAAAATACTAAGAATTGGTAAGATTATGACAGCTAGGCAAATAAACCTTTAGTGTTTTACCACAGAAAACTGTGCAATGTCTTGCTCCAAGCAGCTTCCCTGGTATGAACCAGGGACCAATACTGAATCTAAAACTGGTGAAATTACTATGAATGGTTTTGGAGAGAAAGACAGATACTTCCAAATGTGTCCAGTATACAGGGCCTTCTTCGCTTGGCGGGGTGAGCAAATGATGTCACACAGCCCAACCTGTTTTTGTACCACCTATGAGTTAAGAACAGTTTCTACTGTTCTTTTTTTTTTTGGCTGCCTGCTCAGTTTGGAGGATCTCAGTTCCCCGACCAGGGATCAAACCCAGGCCCCCCTGCAGTGGAAGTGCGGAGTCCTAACCACCGGGCGGGCCATCAGGGAATTCCCAAATTTCTACGTTTTTTTTTAAATGGCAGAAAAATATCAAAAGTATTTCATGACGTGTAAAAATTCTATGAAATTCCAATTTCAGTATCCATGAAGTTTTACTGGAACACAGCCAGGTTCATTTGTTTATAGATAACTGCTTTCACACTACAACAGCAGGGTAGTTGCAAAAGTGACTAAAAGCAGTAGTCTCACCACTTTGCGCTGCTACAAATTGTGGTAAAGCAATTGCAATTAAAAAGCATTTCAGGGGCTTCCCTGGTGGCGCAGTGGTTGAGAGTCCGCCTGCCGATGCAGGGGACACGGGTTCGTGCTCCCGTCCGGGAAGATCCCACGTGCCGCGGAGCGGCTGGGCCCGTGAGCCATGGCTGCTGAGCCTGAGCGTCCGGAGCCTGTGCTCCGCAACGGGAGAGGCCACAACAGTGAGAGGCCCGCATACCACCAAAAAAAAAAAAAAAAAAAAAAAAAGCATTTCAGGGACTTCCCTGGTGGCAGAGTGGTTAAGAATCCGCCTGCCAATGCGGGGGAAATGGGTTCAAGCCCTGGTCCAGGAAGATCTCACATGCCGCGGAGCAACTAAGCCTGTGTGCCACAACTACTGAGCCTGCGCTCTAGAGCCTGAAAGCCACAACTACTGAAGCCCGTGCACCTAGAGCCTGTGCTCCACAACGAGAAGCCACTGCAATGAGAAGCCCACGCGCCGAAACAGAATAGCCCCCACCTGCTGCAACTAGAGAAAGCCCACGTGCGGTAACGAAGGCTCAAAACAGCCACAAATAAATAAATAAATAAATAAATCTTAAAAATAAAAAGCATTTCAAGTACCATGTATTCTGTCATATCACACATGGAGTGTGGGTGCTTTTTTTAAATCCAATTAGATGGCAACACATTGTATTTATTATGAAATGACACCATAGCTGTGCCAAGAACACAATATGTGTCGACATTACCAAACTAAGCACTCACACAATATTCCCAACTCACAGGAAACCAACTGCTGGAAATTTTTTAACAATTTAAAACAGAGTATCTTATCACAACAGAAAACCTTCACAAAAACAAAATAAAAATAAACAAAAATAAGGCTACAACCAAAGTAAGTTTCTGAGTGTTGTATCTGTTAGCATAAGGAGGGAAGTCGTTTATCTATAGTGAGTTAATTAAATTATGTTTGACTACAAGAGCCTAAAAAATGTGTCTTGAGAAAATGAACTTGTTTAAGACTATTAGCCTTTTGGTTTGAAGGGTTGAGGACAATGGGAGCAATATAAATAGTCAATTAAAAAACAGGGCAGGTGGAGAGGAAGGGTGCTAACCTAAGTTAACTATGGAAATAAGTGAAATGAGAAGATAAAAAGCAAAAGGAACTGCATATAACCACTGCATTCTACTTGTTAAAGTTTTCTAGTTGTAAAGTTGTTAAAGGGTACAGGTTAACAATCCTGAAACCACTACACTACATGTATACTGGAATTAATGAGTAAATGGATGGCAAATGGTGAGAGCCAAGTTTCTCACTGTTGGGAGTGGGAGGTTATAGATAAAAAAGGAAGAGACTAGAATGATCAACGAGGTACTGGATTAGAGTTAGAGATATCAGTAATTCATGTCCAGCTTAATACAGATACAAATGAAGATATGTAGAAATATGAAATACTTAGATATTTCTATAAGCATATGGAATATATGTGTTAGTGTACAGATGTATTTCCTTGCTTTGTCAGCTGAGAAGATCTGGAAGCAATAACCCTCCAGTAGGAATGTGCACACCTAGCACCCAGATCTTGATTTCTAATACCATTCTCCAATAAAAGAAACCAGGGCCCCTTGGAGAAATGGCTGAATCTAGGGCTGGGGGAGGGGACTCACAGTATGAGCTTGGGAGTATCTTATAGTCCCAGAAAGTAAGGAAGAGCTAAACAACAACAACAAAAAACACCACCACACACAATAAAGGGGGTATGTCAAAAGGACACTCCTGTCCAACTGAAAGAGCTCTCAGTAGTAAAAATCAAAAAATTAGAACAGGGCTTCCCTGGTGGCGCAGTGGTTGAGAGTCCGCCTGCCAATGCAGGGGACACGGGTTCGTGCCCCGGTCCGGGAAGATCTCACATGCCACAGACCGGCTGGGCCCGTGAGCCATGGCCGCTGAGCCTGCGCGTCCGCAGCCTGTGCTCCGCAAAGGGAGAGGCCACAGCAGTGAGAGGCCCGCGTACCGCAAAAAAAAAAAAAAAAAAAAAATAGAACAAAATTAAGTACTGGATTATAACAAAAATACCCATGAGTCCATACTGATATATAAGTGACTGAATAAATAAATAAATGGATGAGAAAAAACCAATCTCCCAGGCAGAAGAATTACAAATAATTCATGTATATACGCCACCCTCAAGGAGGTGGACTATAACTATCCACTCCTTAAGTGGAGGTGAGTATGCCTAGCGATTTTCTTCCAAAGAGTACACTGTGGCAGGGAGGGGAGGGAGTAATTTTTTGGAGAAACCTAGCAAGATAATCACAGTTAACAAGAAGTCACACTGATAGCATGTATTCCTTGATATGGCACTTTACCTCTGTGTTCTTTCTCCCCCAAATCCGTAACACTAGTATAAATCATTAGAAAAATGTTAGACAAATTCCAATTGAGGGACATTCTAAAATACAGCTAACCAGTACTCCTCAAAACTGTCAAGGTCACCAAAAATAAATGTGAGAAATTGTCACAGCCAAGAGAAGCCTAAGGAGACACAACAACTTAATGTATATCCTAGATGAGATCCTGGAACAGAAAAAGGACATTAGGTAAAAACTAAGGAAATCTGGGGACTTCCCTGGTGGTCCAGTGGTTAAGACTCTGTGCTTCCACTTCAGGGAGCATGGGTTCGATCCCTGGTCAAGGAACTAAAGATCCCGCATGCCACGCTGTACGGCCAAAAATTTTTTTTAAATTAAAAATTAAAAAAAAAAAAAAGGGCTTCCCTGGTGGCACAGTGGTTGAGAGTCCTCCTGCTCATGCAGGGGACACGGGTTCGTGCCCCGGTCTGGGAAGATCCCACATGCCACGGAGCAGCTAGGCCCATGAGCCATGGCCGCTGAGCCTGGTGTCCGGAGCCTGTGCTCCACAACAGGAGAGGCCACAACAGTGAGGCCCGTGTACCGAAAAAAAAAAAAAAAAAACCCTAAGGAAATCTGAATAAAGTATGAATTTTAGTTAGTAAGAATATACCAATGTACCAATATTGGTACATTAGTTGTGACCAATGTACCATACTAATGCAAGGTGTTAACAGGGAAAACGGATATGGGGTATATATAGAAACACCCTGTACTATTTTCTGAGACTGTCTGTAAATCAAACTGTTCAAAATAAATTTATTTTTTTAAAAAGGCAAATGATTGTGGGTGGTGTTCCATGGCTCTTGATGATTCAACAGATACTACTGATACTGCTCAGTTTTTTAGTGACGTCAATGCTGAGTTTGAAGTGACTGAACACTATGAACAAAACAGTCTGTGTGGAACAACCACTGGCAAGAATCTTTTCACAAAGGTTGAGAACATTAATTCAATACAATCTGAACTTGAATCTGCTAAGATGTGCAGAAATAATGGTGGTAAAAACGTGTGGAGAAGAAAGGGCTTAGCTGGACAAATTTACAAAGCCTGTGAAAATGTAAAGTATTTCAAGCAAATGGTTTATTCACTGTACTGTTCATCAGCAAGTATTCTGCAAAAAGAATCTATCACATGCTATTGACCCAGTATTGTCAACAGTGACCTTCATTTGCTCTCAATCCACTTCTGTAGTGGATTCATCAGTTCTATGAATTTCTGTCAGAAACAGAAGGTGAATCCTGACTTGCCTACTAAACAGCAGTTAAATGGCTTAGCAGCCATAAAATTTTATTGTGATTTTTTTTTTAAGCTCAAGCCTGAATTTGAGGGACTTCCCTGGTGGTCCAGTGGGTAAGACTCCGTTTTCCCAATGCAGGGGGTCCAGGTTCAATCCCTGGTCGGGGAACTAGATCCCACATGCATGCTGCAACTAAGAGTCTGCATGCCACAACTAAGGGTTCACATGCCACAACTAAAGATCCCGCATGCCACAACGAAGACACGGCACAGCCTAAATAAATAAATACTCTAAAAAAAAAAAAAAAAGACTGAATTTGAAATTTTTCTGAAGACGAATCACCCTTAAACACTATTACTGAATACTTAATGGGTTTGGAAATTAGCTTTTGCTGCACACTTAATAACGTCTCTTAATAAATCCATTTGAAAATTAACAAGACAAAACAGCACTTCTATGGGAAACATACTACAGCAAGTTAAAATGAACATACATTGTTTGAATCACAAGTAATGTTACTTTTTTCATTTCCCATACTGTCGAAAGTTAAAACAAGTAATGAGATCTCCAGTCCCACACAAATTTGAAGCAGACATATTTTCTTAGCTCAAACTACAGTTTTACCATATTTCCTCAATGCAAGTACAAAGGAAATCTCCATATTTCAAAATCCATCTAAACACAACTGAGGAACTTCGATCTAATCTTCAATTGGAAATGATTAATGTGCAGTGTAAGGGCAGGCTAAAAAGCAAATATCGAGAAAAGAATCTAACAGAATTCTATAAAGCCTTCCAAGTGATAAATATGCTCAATTAAAATCATATGCTCCAAAAAAAATCATATGCTCATGGATTAAGATTAGTATTTGGCAGGACCTGTGTGAAAAACGTTTTCAAAGATGACATATGGGGACTTGCCTGGTGGCACAGTGGTTAAGAATCCGCCTGCCAATGCCAGGGACACGGGTTTGAGCCCTGGTCCGGAATAGATCCCACATGCCTCAGAGCAACTAAGCCCGTCCGCCACAACTACTGAGCCCACACACCTCAACTACTGAAGCCCGAGAGCCTAGAGCCCGTGCTCTGCAACAAGAGAAGCCACCGCAATGAGAAGCCCGCGCACCACAACAAAGAGTAGCCCCCACTCGCCACAACTAGAGGAAGCCTGCACACAGCAACGAAGACCCAACGCAGACAAAAATAATAAATAAAATTTTTTTAAAAGATGACATTTGTAAAATCTCACTACAAATTTCATCAACAGATGAACATTTGCCATCAATTGCTATGGACCCCAATTAAAAGAAGTGCTATCCCCCCAAAAGAATCCCATTCTTCTCACTAACACACCTATATTATAAAAACTGTATTCAATTTACATAATTTGCCTAACAAAGTCATTTAGTGCAAATGGCCAAACAAGAATAAACCCTTAATGAACAGTAATTCTCAAAACTGTAGGGTCTCAAATGGTAGAAAATGTCATTTTTAAATGCTTATGCCCAGCAACTTACAGTAAAGCAAATAAAGCAAATAAAATTAGTAATCCATCATCCCAAAGCAATCTGCAAAGCACTAACCAATAAATAATAAAAAAGAACACATGCTCTAAAACTAGACTGCCCAGATTTGATTGATTCCCACTCCACCAACTAACTTAGACCTGTGATAAATTTCTTAATTAAATCTCACTATCTCTGTTTCTTTACCTGTAAAACTGGTTCTTACTACAAAGGGTTATGAAAATTGAATAAATTAATATGCATAAAGTTACTGAAAGTGCTTAGCACACCATTAGTACTCAATAATAATAATTATGAAGCAGGCCACTGTCAAAATGACAGAGTTAAAAGACAACAAGACTTCAACTAGCTGGTAGGGAGAGTCACAAGGTCATTAAACAATTATGTTCTCTCTATCTTGATAATTCAGAATCTGGATTTATGGCAGACTCAGAATAGAAGACACTACATCTTCCAAATCTCTTAAAGAAGCAGAACACTCTGGCAACGAACCCAAACCTATACTTGGTTCCAGGCTGAATGAGCTTGACCCCTAAATGACACCATTATTCTGTGCCCCAGGTTCTCAATTTACAACAGAGAGAGACGGATCCACATGCCATCTGTGTACCTGACAGTTCCTACCTAGACAGGTGATTTTTAAAATCTTGCTCTCAGGCTATGCAGAGGTGCCTCGGGGCAAAATTATAACCTTCTCATCTGAATCCTCTGGCCTATTCAGCATATAAGACTGTCAGGAAATCCTAACAGCTACTTTTCCAGAATTTATTTTATCACATTACAACTTTTTATAAGCTATCACCATTTCCTTACAACTTAAGCCTCTATTTCCTTGAAAAATACTAATCATGCAATATTACTAGACTATTTTGCTCCTTGAAGGCAAGTACCAGATCAAACTCCTTTTTTTGGATTCCCCGGTGTTGAATAGCAAAACGAGTAAATACTAGCTAAATAATATATATATTTTTTACTATGGTAAAACATACGTAACACAAAATATACCATTTTAACCATTTTTAGGCGTACAGTGCAGATCAGTGGCATTCAGCCCATTCCCACTGGTATGCAACCATCACCACCATCCATCTCCAGAACTCTTCCATCTCCCCAACACAAACCACGCACCTGTTAAACAGTAACACCCCCACCACCGCAACCACCACTCTACTGTCTCCATGAAGTTGACTAATCTAGGTATCTCACGCAAGTGGAATCATACAGTGTTGTCCTTTTACGTCTAACTTATGTCACCTAGCATGTTTTCAAAGTTCAGCCAAAAAAAAAAAAAAGTTCAGCCATGTTGTGGCACATATACAGTTTTTAAAATGGTAAAAACATGTACAGAATCATAGAACTTGAGATATTAACTTAAACTGTTTCATTTGCCTCAGCAAACTTAAAATGTTTCTTTTTACCTAGTTTTTTCATTTTAGTAATACATGCACAGTAAAAATTTCAAACTGTATAAGAGTACATAATGAAAAGAGGTCTCCTTCCTAATTTCTACCCTCCCTATCCTCAACTTCCAGTTCCCCTCTCAGGTTTAATTTTTTACTTTGGAACACAACTGCCAACCACATGTTGCCTTGCCTTAAGGATGTCCTATTAGTAAGATAGTTAGTTGGGGGACTTCCCTGGTGGTCCAGTGGTTAAGAATCCATCTTGCAATGCAGGGGATCCCTGCTCGGGGTACTAAGATCCCACATGCTGCAGGACAATTAAGCCCACACACTGCAACTACTGAGCCCGCACGCCACAACAAAAGATCCACATGCCGCAACTAAGACCCAACGCAGCCCTAAATAAATAAATACATACATATACATTAAAAAAAAAAAGATCCAAAACAATGAACATAAAACATTTCACAAGTATTTCACTGAGTTAACATTCATTGAGTGCACCCAATGGATAATGTCTTTGCTAGGCAGCATATTGAGGCAATAAAGAGAACAGACTTTGGCGTCACATAAAAACTAGTTTAGGGCTTCTCTGGTGGTGCAGTGGTTGAGAGTCCGCCTGCCGATGCAGGTGACACGGGTTTGTGCCCCGGTCCAGGAAGATCCCACGTGCCGCAGAGTGGCTGGGCCCGTGAGCCATGGCCGCTGAGCCTACGCGTCCGGAGCCTGTGCTCTGCAACAGGAGAGGCCCGCGTACCACAAAAAACAAACAAACAAACAAAAAAACTAGTTTAAAGCATTTTGACTCCTTTAAGTCTCAGTTTCCTGATCTATAAAATAAGGGCAACACTATCTCATAAGCTACTGAAATGATTAAATGAGGAAAACATCTAAATCATAGTACAGTACACAGTAATATAGCAAGGACTCAAATAATAGTAATAAATAATTGTTAATTTCCTTCACTGGGCACTATGGAAAGCACAAAGATGAATCAGAAAATCTGTGCCCTTTTAAGGCGCTTATAATAAAACAGAGCAGTTTATCTCTGCTCAGTATTATCATTATCTGCCAAGACCCTGGTATTAACACAACTTCCAACCTACATTTATAACTTTTATGGCTCTGTTTCTAAACCTCACTGAAATAGTTATTTGTAAATAGTTATTTGTTATTTCTCCTAGCACTAGGAGAATAAAGAGAAAGTTCATTATCATCAGACCATGTATAGGGTGTGCAGCCCTGAGTCAGTCTACAGCTAGCTTTAATCAAAGAGCAGAGTTGTGTGATTAAGAGACCATGATCCACTCCAATATGAACCAGAAGCATATCAGAGTTATGGACAAATCTCACTAGAATTAGAGTCACAAAGCATTAAGAACTGGAAGCACTCTTAGAGATTATCTAAACTACAACTAGTTTTTACAGAAGGAAACCTGAACCCAGATAAAGGAAGAGATTTGCCCAAGAAGATGAGGCAAAACTAGAGCTAAAGGCCCTTAGCTCTCAGTGTGTCCCAGTTCTTTCCACATCATCATGCTACCTTTTACCTGTTAAAGAACCTTAAACCACAAACTTCATCCACTCTGCTCTAATTTCTCACTTTTCTTCCCAGTTACTTATTATCTAACAGGAAAAAATTTTTTAAATGTGCTTTATGAAATCTGTCTTCCCTAAATAATCTATTATTTGCCTTAAACTTACACTACTGGAAGCTACAGGGAGATGCTAACTAAAAATAAATCTAATTCACTAAAAGCCTATTTGAAATGAAATTTCAATCCACAAAAAAACTCTTAATTTTATTTTATTTATTTATTTTTCGGCCATGCTGTGTGGCTTACGGATCTTAGTTCCCTGACCAGGGATTGAACCCAGGCCACGGCAGTGAAAGCAGCAAGTCCTAACCACTGGACCACCACGGAATTCCCAAAAAACTTAATTTCAGAGTTGGAAAAGCAGATGGTACAGAGTACTATCTTCCACAACTGCTTACTTACACTAAAAAAATTTATCCAAAATAGTAATCTGATTAACCCATTTAACCCAGAGCATCAGACAAGGATAACCAACTTCTAAATGAGTCACATTTCCCCTCAACTGTAAACAAGCAACAGGAAAGAGACTAAATTTGATGCCGGAATACTCTGTTACAAATATTTGTGACATTATTCCAGCAACAAATTTGGATATGATCATGTCATGCTGGAGAACCTACTAAAGTACATTCACCTTCAGATTTTTCTTTCTTATTTTTCCTTTTTAAATTACAAATTGGAAGAAGCTACTATGTTTGACACAAAGATCAAAACTACTTCCCAGAGTACTGTCAAATAAAAACTTACTTTCAAACAAACTAAGAAATAGTCTTATCAGCAATTTTGGAACCCTACCCAAAATGTCCACATATATTCTGGTTCTGCTAATTCTAGAAATAAATTTGCAACTGCTTTGTAAATTTGCTGATGTTAACTCAACATCAATTTACAAACACCTTTAGGGATGCAAACCTCTTCTTCCCACAAAATGCCCAAATCCCAAGGCCACCTAGCCACTCCTAAGTACAGGGTTTCTCACAAAATGCATCTTATTTCCAAAACATTTATAAGCAATGTAACTGCTCACCACTGACCCCTACCTCACATCACAAAAAATAAACTCCAAGTGGACTGAAAAAAAAAAAAAAAAAGCATATAAACAAACATTAAATGTGAAAAGCTTTAAAACATTTAGAAGAAAATATAGAAGAATATTTGTACAAATTCCGGGTAGAGGATTTGAAACAAGTTATAAGTATAAACCACAGACGTAAAGATTGATAAATATGTCTATATGCTTTAGAAAATCAAAACGAAACCACATACTAGGAGAGTATATTTGCAATACACATAAACAAAGGATTAAAATCCAGACTCTATATAAAGAACTTCTACAAATCAATAAAAAAGGCAAAAAACTCAATTATTCAGATAAAAAAAGATTAATTTATTAAATACTTATTGAACACGTATGCCAGGCACTGTCCTTGGCACTAGAGATACAACACTGACAAAAGGAGAAAGTCTCTCATCTTGTGGTTGGTGGGGCAAGACATACACTCAAGTAACTATATACTGTATGTCAAATGATGATAAACGCTAAAAATAAAGTGGGCTAAGGGGATGATCAATTAAAAAAAGAAAAAACCTATATGGCTAATACACATATGCAAAGATATTCATTTTCACTACTAATCAGAGAAATACAATTTAAAACTATAATAAAATATTTCATACTCACAAGAATGGCAAAAAATTTTAAAGTCTAACAACACCATGTGCCATTAAGATGTACAACAACAGAAATGCATATATTGGGAGTATAAACTGGTATAATTCCTCTGGAGAATAATGTTATAGTTAAAGATGTGCACATCCTGTGAACCAGAAATTCCAGTTTTAGGTATAAACCCTAGAGAAATTATCTCAAGTCAGTAGAAAATATATACAAGAATATTCTTGGCAGCGCTGAGTACAAACAGGATACAGTACAAAATGGATAAATAAAAACTGGCACTTTCATACAATGAACACTATAAAACAGTGAAAATGAAGAACACACATACCATGAATGAATCTCACAAACAGAAGCCTGAGCAGAAAACGAAGTTACAAAAACAACTTCTTGGTATCAAGAATCAAGAGCTAGGGACTTCCCTAGTGGTCCGGTGGTTAAAAATCAGCCTTTCAATGCAGGGGACACAGGTTCAATCCCTGGTCAGGGAACTAGGATCCCACATGCTGTGGGAAAACTAAGCCCCCACGCCTCAGCTACAGAGCCCACACAGTCGGGAGCCTGCACACCACAACTAGAGGGAAGCCCACACGCCGCATCGAAAACCTGACGCAGCCAAAAATAAATAAATAAACAAACATTAAAAAAAAAAAAAGCTACAAAAAAGCAACAACAAAAAAAGGAGGGGCTGGGCTTCCCTGGTGGCGCAGTGGTTGGGAGTCTGCCTGCGGGTTCGTGCCCCGGTCCAGGAAGATCCCACATGCCGCGGAGCGGCTGGGCCCGTGAGCCATGGCCGCTGAGCCTGCGCGTCCGCAGCCTGTGCTCCGCAACGGGAGAGGCCACAACAGTGAGAGGCCCGCGTACCGCAAAAAAAAAAAAAGGAAAAAACGCTAAAAAAAAAAAAAAAAAAAAAGCAAGAACTTCTTGGTATCAGTTGGTATTGAACAATTTACATGAAGTTTAAAAACACAAAAATACTATATTTTGTTTACAAAAGCAAACATTTTTAATAGAAGTCTAGAAAAATGCATAAGTATCATAAACACCAAGTTAGAAGAGAGGATGGGGGAGATGGGGAGAACAATTCTAGAAGACTTAGCTATGGTGGTAAAGCTTTATTTCTTAAATTTATTAAACTGATCTCTTAAATAGTCAATACATGGGCACCAGTTATACAGTATTATTCTTTGTACTTTCTACATGTCTTCAGATTGCATACTTTAAAACCATGAAAAAAATGCTGTACAGTGCTGAACACTGTTGTTGTGCTCACTTTAGACTTCATTTCTCAGTCCCTCTCTAGAGGAAAAAAGGATTAATACAATTCTCTATAATAGTGACAGAAAAGTACAAGCATTCCCACGTACCTCATAAGCTTCTTGGCCACACACATTTAAACTTCTGCAAACAACTGCCAAAGATTGAAATAGGACTCATAAAGCAATGCTCTTAAGGTTAAATCACAGAAACAACTCCACACTGAAGGACAAGCATATGAAAGTGTATGTTGAGGGTAATTCCCTGGCAGTTCACTGGTTAGGACTCTGCGCTTCCACTGCAGGGGGCACGGGTTCCATCCCTGGCTGGGGAACTAAGATTCAGCAAGTTGTGCAGCACAGCCAAAAATAAAATAAAATAATCCTTTCTTAAAAAAAAAAAAAAAAAGAAAGAAAGAAAGAAAAATATATATATGTTGAATACAGGCAGAGTGATTAAGAGTAAGAATTTTGTAAATGTGACCGACATGGATTAGAATCCTGACTCCACTACTGTGCAGGCTTGAACAAGGTGTGTAATCTTACTAAGTTTCTCATATCAAAAAACAGATACACTGATCTTATAAAATTACCCTAGGATTAAAGGAATTAATGTATGTAAAGCACATAACACACTGTATTCTAAAAGGGCAGTTTGAAAAATAAAAAGAAAGTTGGAAGGGAAAGGATAACAGTGGATACGCTCAACAATGAGAATTTCATTTTCCCAAATTGTTGCAGTAGTGAATCAAGATTTTATACTTACATTAAGGCTTTTTCCCCCAGTAACATGCTTACATAACCACCAAACAACAAATTAAATCCTTAAAGATATTTCCATTTCCAGAATCACCTTTAAAAAAACTGAGCTGATACTCAAGTATCTGTCCAATGCAAAGCAGAGATCCAGCTAAATCCCTAGCATTTTGTTTAATTCCACATTGGGTCCAATTCAGGTGCTGACTACTCAGGGAGAAAAAAAAATTACACTAAATGATATATAACTTGTATCAAGAAATACAGTCAAGGGACTTCCCTGGCGGTCCAGTGGTTAAGACTCCGCGCTCTCAATGCCGAGGGCACAGGTTTGATCCCTGATCAGGGAACTAAGATCCCACATGCCACACAGCGCAGCCAAAAAAAAAAAAAAAGAAACATAGTCAAGAAAAAGTTGATATTTTCTACAGAAAACTAGATTATTCATGAGTTACTATATGAAAGGCTGAGTTTTGTACACATAATGCATCCAAAAAGTGTATCCAGGACTTACAATTTTGATTTGAACAATGTTTTCCTACACAGTAAAAGGAGTAAAGGCAGGAGGATGAACAATACAGAAGACAAAGCCTGTATCCCTACAGCTCTGCAATGATATTTAATACAGAACAAGGAAACCAAAGATCCTCTCCTCAGAAAGCACCTCCTATTTCTTGTTCACAGCTCTAGGATTAGTTACCAGAATAAGATCAGGTGAGAAAGGAAAGGTCAAGATTCCAGATGGAATAACACATTGTTATAATATTATATATACATATTATATCTGGAACTTAAGTTACAGCTTATGTATACTTTTGACCAGCACATAAAAATTTTTTTTTTTTTTTGGTATGCGGGCCTCTCACTGTTGTGGCCTCTCCTGTTGCGGAGCACAGGCTCTGGACGCGCAGGCTCAGCGGCCATGGCTCACGGGCCCAGCCACTCCACGCCATGTGGGATCTTCCTGGACTGGGGCACGAACCCATGTCCCCTGCGTCGGCAGGCAGACTTCTCAACCACTGCACCACCAGGGAAGCCCTCAGCACATAAAATCTTAGTTTCCTAAAAACCCCAGAAATGCTAGTTGACAACTTCAAAATTAAAGTTAACCTTTGATTTACATTCATGGCTCATGTATGAAAATACCTCAACACATTAATGGTCAGGGCAGGTACCAGATTTTATCAGGAAGCTGCTCTTTGGGCTAACCATGTTAAAATTTTTTTCATTAAGCTGACTTCTCTCAAAGAGAAGATGTTTCAAAAATATTAAAAAGTGATAATAAATGATATGACAAAGCATTTGCAATAGTTAAATGACACTCTATATATCATTCATTCAATGAATTTTGGATCCACTGCTTCTGAACCGAGTCCAACAATTTGTTGAAGAGATGGTTCACTGCAGTGGCTAAACTCAAATGACATTCAAAACAATTACATTTGAGAATTTCTAGTGCTCAACTAACACTGTTCATTCAACTGTCAAAACAGCACAAGGAAAAAAAAACAGCACTAGACTAACTCTATTTATGCCTAAACTTACGTGACATAGGATTTTCATCACTTTTACATGTCCAAACCATTTAATAACCATTTAGTAATAAAAGAAATGATGGCATGTGACTATGCTAAGTTGCATAAGATACTGAACTATACAGTTTTTCATGTATTCTTTGTATTAGTGTCAAAATATATATACTGTAATTCTCTCAAAATAAGAAAGGTAGGAAGGAAGGCGTTATTTTCATTTTAAAGACAGAAAGACACAAAAAGCTAGGCAACGGGGATTCCCTGGTTGCGCAGTGGTTGAGAGTCCGCCTGCAGATGCAGGGGACATGGGTTCGTGCCCCGGTCCAGGAAGATCCCACATGCTGCAGAGCGGCTGGGCCCGTGAGCCATGGCCGCTGAGCCTGCGTGTCCGGAGCAACGGGATAGGCCACAACAGTGAGAGGCCCACGTACCGCAAAAAAAAAAAGCTAGGCAACGGAATTCCCTGGGGGTCCAGTGGTTAGGACTCTGCACTCTCACTGCTGAGGGCCCGGGTTCAATCCTTGGTCAGGGAACTAAAATCCCACAAGCCATGCTGAGCGGCCAAAAAAAAAAAAAGTTAGGCAAATATTATTGATTCTGAAATACATCTTCTGTCATTCTACTTGCAGCAAGGCGAATCAAAAAGCCTCTGCAGTCGGCTGGTAGATTCAAGTCCATTTATTCTTGAAGAGAAATTTAAATAATTTAACTCTGGATCTAATAAGCATGACAATAACAAAATGGGATGTTCTGTTATGTGAGGACTCTCCTCATTTACTGGTCAATCCACTCCCTGGACCCTTACTCTGGGCAATATAGCAGTTGCTAAGAGTGGAAGTTTAGAGTCAGACCTAGGTTCAAATCTTATCTCTTCCTAAATTGATCTCTTATGCCTCAACTTATCATTTGTAAAACAAGAAACTCTTCACTTACCCTGTAAAATACAGGATTAAATGAGATAATGCATGTAAAGTGTTTAAATAAGCATTTACTTTGAAAATAATCTCAATCTATAAAAGTTCTTCTTTAATATTTAGGTTGACCTTATATTCCGGTTTGCTCAAGATAGTTTACACTTGCTGTCCCAGTGTATTAATAGCATCCCCTCTCTCAACAGTGTCCTGGTTTAAAGAGATAAATTATATGATCACAATTATTAATTTGACAAAAATAAATCTAACTTGAGACAAACATCATTAAATCAGAGGAAAGGGAACTATTCCAGCTAAGAACTGGCACTCAAAATCTCTCTATCCAAGCACGTGTAAATTAAAGAAATGATGGTCACATTTAGGTGTGTAAATTTTACCTCCCTGTCCTCCCCCAAAAAGGGACTCATAAGAGTTCAATCATAAATATTGAACTCTAGCTAATGATATGCATGTTGAAGCAGTTAAATATAAGATGTACTGATTTCTGCAACTTACTTTAAAATACTTCAAAAAAAAATAAGGAAATGGGCAAAGGACTTGAACAAATATTTCTCAAAAGATATACAAATGGTCCACAGCATATGAAAAGAGAACATCACTAATCAATAGGGAAATGCTAACCAAAGCTACCCCACACCCATTAGAATGGCTACAATTAAAAAAAAAAAAAAAAGAAAAGAGGAAGGAAGGAGGGGGGGAGGGAGGGAGGAAATGCTGGTGAGGATGTGGAAAAATTGGCGCCGTAGTTGGGAATGTAAATGGTGCAGCCACTGTGGAAAACAGGAGAGAATGGCAGTTCCTCAAAAAACTAAACATAGAATTACCATATGATCCAGCAATTCCACTTCTGGGTATATACTCAAAAGGACTGAAAGCGAGGTCTTGAAGAGATATTTGTATACCTAGGTTCACAGCAGCATTATTCACAATAGCTAAAACATGGAAACAACCCAAGTGTCTGACTGATGGATAAACGGATAAGCAAAATGTGGTATAAACCTACATACAATGGAATATTATGAAGGGAAATTCTGACATGTTACAACATGAATGAACCTTGAGGACGTTATGCTAACTGAAGTGAGCTAGTCACAAAAAGACAAATACTCTTTGATTATATGAGGTACTTAGAGCAGTCTAAACCTTAGAGACAAAGTAGAATGACGGTTGTCAGAGGCTGGGGATGGAAGGAGAATGGGGACTGACTATTTAATGGGGTATAGAGTATCGACTTTGCAAGATGAAACATTCTGGAGATGAACAGTGATGGTGGCTGCACAACAGTGAATGTACTTAATACCACTGAACTGCACACTTAAAAATTATTACCATGGTAGATTTTATGTTCTGTATATTTAGCCACAACAAAAAAACCTGGAAAAAAAATACGGTGGAGTGATGAGTATAAAGATATGTGATTTAAAAAAAAAGATATGTGATAAAGTAAACATAGCAAAATGCTAACAAATGTAGAATCTAGGTGGCGGGCATATGGGTACTCACTGTACAATTCTTTCAACTTTTCTGCATGCTTGAAATCTTTCATAATAAAACACTGGAGGAAAAAAAAAATCAAAGAAATTTTCATCCCTACGAAAAACACTTGATGCAGAGCAACTAACCTACCCAGTGTAAGAGAAACATGAGCCTAAAGGGATGAGAGAATGTAAAAGCCAACTTACACTAAATCTTCTAAAAGTTCATTTTAGCCACATTCAATGGGATCCTCACAACTGTAATAACACTAACACAGTGGGAATATATTTGCCTACCCTAGCCCCAAAATAACAAATTAAGATTTAGCTCATCCAACATAAATAACCAATATTCTGAAGGCAATATTTGAAGCCCCGATTTAAGCAATAAATCCATCCACTTCTAAAAAATAACTAACCTGGACAGAAATTAAATCCTAAAAGTATATCAATCAGTAAAGATCTGTACACCACGTTATTTTCATTTTAGTACGTGCCTAGCACCTAGCAGACATTTAATAAGTATTTAATGCCCTCTTTCCCCAAAAAAAGAAAAGCCAAACAACATCAAAAACAATCCATGTATGAATCTCAATTCCAGTTCCTGCTCAGTTGTTTTTAAAGTGAAGAACAGAAACTCTAATAGGTTAAAAAAAATTCTAATCCAGAACTAGGAGGTTTAGCAAAATTGTCCCCATGTTTTCCCCTTTGGCCACAGAGGTAGCATTCTCTCTGCATTCTGAGCAAACCCATTGTGGGCTAAGAGGTAAAGAGTTTAAATATTATGAAAATGGTGATGCATAAATGATAGCCAAAGCAAAGTCCAAAATTCTTTTGTAAACTCTAAGGGGAGAAAACTGCAACTACTATGAGGCCCCACCTATCGTATGCAGAAGCAATGCTGACAAAAACATGAAAAGACAATCTAGATCCACGCTAACAGAACTTTCTGAGATGAGGAAAATGTTCCATATCTATGCTACTCAAAATGGCAGCCACCATTCACATGTTGCTGCTATTGACCACCTGAAATATGGCTAGTGTGAAAACTATATTAAGTATACTAAATAAGTATACTAAGTATTTAATTTTAATTAACTCAAAGTGAGCTAGCCACATTTGGCTAGTGGCTACCAAAATGAACTGTGCAGATCTAGACCACAGACCACATATTTAAGGTAATTTTTCTCCAACAGAATCTAAAGCTCAGTACACGCTTAATAAACACTGACTAAGGAGGAAATGGAGAGTCAGAAAGGTTTTTGAACAGAACAAAAGCATCAGTTCTGGGCATTTTTCTACACATTGTATTATGTCAACAAATTTGGTGCTCCCATCTACATCTCTTTTCTACCTAGCATTCCACTGTACACACATGCTATAACATAAGCAGTTCCCTAGTGTTGTACATTTAGGTTGTCTTTAATTTTTCACTTAACGTAACACTGTAATGATTATCCTTATCTTTAAGGACCTGTGCAATTATTTCCTTATGGTATATTCCTAAAAGCACAGGTACATTGTGTTCTCCGGAACAGCTACAGCACCTTATATTGCTACCAGGCGTACTTGAGAATGTCCATTTCCCCACACCCTCACCAACAATAACCGTTATATTGTTTTTTTTATCATGAGGGAGATCTGAGGGAAAAAATGGTATTTCATTTTTTATTTAATCTGTATCTCCTGTTTTCACGTGATTTATTTTGTCAAGTTAATGTAATTTTCAAGAAGGTTAGCCAACTGTTCCAGAGCTGTTTATTGAATAATTAAGTCATCCTTCCCTCACAATCTTGAAATATCAACTTAATCATGTACTCAGCACTTTCCATATGCTATCAGTTGAGGGCTCTGGGTGCTTCTCACTGTCCTTTCAGATTTAATGCCATATAACTACTTCCCTCTCCCAAGCAGCTAACAAGCAATCCATCTTCCATATATAATAAAATTAATTTGTTGAATCCCTACTATTAGCCCTGGCACTGGGCTAACCATCTAGCCATCACAATAACCCTTGTTGGAGGTAGATAAGAGATTTCGATCTCCATCTGAAATTGAACAGATACACTAAAGGGTTAAGCAACTTGCCCCAAGGTCCCAGTTTAATTAAAAACAACAACAAAAAACTTCTGATAAGAAACAAGGACTTCCATTTCTCATCTCATTCCAAGGTCTCTAGGTACCACAGATCATATAACTCCATGACCATGCCCTATTAAATGAACACTACAGCTGAAAATATTCTGCTAAAAGTGCAACAGAAAATATCCCCTACCAAACCCCAAAGTATCAATGCAGCACCTCAGACTGAAATTGGGGTGGGCTATTCAGAGCCTGGCCAGCTTAGCCTCCTTCCCTCATAATGCCTGAGGCACCTCCTCATTCCAGAGTATTTTAAAACCTCCTGTCCCACCTACACTTGGCTAAACTTACCAAAAATTCAAGGAAAACAATCATTACCACAGCCTACCTACAGAGTTACCTCAGTTTTACGGAACAGCCTTTAGAAAATGAGTTTTGAATACAAATTTTTATAATTATTATAACTCATATATAATAGATGTACACATTTTAAAGATACAGTTCAGTGAGTTTTGACAAAATATACTATGTAAACACCACCCTAACCCAACAATAGAATACTTTTATCACTCCAGTAAGTACCCTCTTGCCCCTTGGCAATCTCCTCACCAACCGCCATACAAATTATTTTCAACAGGTAGCTTAACAGAATCTGAGTAAGCTAGAACTCGATAGTGGGAGCACTTCCAGAGACTGTCACCCAGTCAGCCATCTATTTATTCCCATATTAATTCATCCTTTCTCTCAATATTTACTAAGCCTCTTCTATTTAACAGAGAATGTCCTAGGTGTGGGGATTCAGCAGTGAATCAAACAAATCCCTGCTTCACTCTCTAAAAAGGTGAAGACACAATAGATGAAAAATAAACGATGTAATATCCCATAGTAATAACGCAGGGTTGGGGAGGGGTATTGGTTAATGATCAGAGTACCATTATAGATAAGGTCGTCAAGAAAAGCCTCTCTCAGAACACTTTCCAATGTGATACATGCATACAAAGGGACATCAAAACTGCCAGAGTGAGACTTCCCTGGAGGTCTTAGGACTCCGTGCTTCCACTGTAGGGGGTGCGGGGTTTGATCCCTGGTCTCCCTGGTCAGGAAACTAAGATCCCACATCCCGCATGCTGTGCAGCCAAAAAAAAGGCTTTGTAAAGGATAACTTTATTACACCTGAAACAAGATTTTTTTTTACATTAAAAAATTTACCCAATTCTTTTTCTTTATTGGGCAACCCCACTCTGGCGCCTGACCAACTTCCTCAATCTCCTTCATTTTTAAAGTTTTTTTCTGATAGCCCATAATCTGGTAGCCAAAGGTTTTAGTCAAGACTCTAGGACACATAGGACACATCCTTTAGATACAATGGGATCATCTTCCGGGAAGCCCTGATACAATGGAGAGGCCTGGAGTGACGAAATCTCTACGGTAACTTCAGAAAGCAGTCTCACCTCTATGACTTCCTCTATCAATCCCTTCTGTAGGGACTTCCCCGGTGGTCCAGTGGCTAAAACTCCATGCTCCCAATGCAGGGGGACCGGGTTCAATCCCTAGTCAGGGAACTAGATCCCACATGCCTCTACTAAGTGTTCGCATGCTGCAATGTGTTGCACACCACAACTAAGTGTTGCACGCCGCAACTAAGACCCAGCGCAGCCAAATAATTTTTTTTAATCCTTTATGTATCCTGACCTTTTTATTAAAATAGACAAAAATAAAATTGAGTTATGAACCTCTCCAAAATACGCACAGGATTTCTGAAAGCATAGCGATGGACTCCACAAACACATACATTAAATATACACACACACACACACACACACACTTTTGCCTCAGGACAGGCGCCAAAAGTCGTCTAATTAGACGTTCAGCAACTTCTCTTTGCTTGGCCTTCTATCTTCTGAAACAAGCCAAGCTCTGCAGTTACTGCATTCCAGATGCTAAAAAGCAAATCAGGCAGAACAAAAATGAGGACACCGCACACGTGCCAGCTAAAAAGGCATGGGCAGGGGTCAGATCAATGCCTTTTGCTTTCTAACAGCCCTTGGGTTTCTTTAGTACGGCAACGGAAACAAAATAATTCAATGTTATGGGCCCTCCCCTCCCCACTGCACTGCTCCACCTTCCTCTTCTGAAGTTATCTGAAATTTCCTCTTGTTTTTAAAGAAGAAACAAAGGAAAGAAATAAAGCACCAAAGCAGAAAGAAATTTTTTTAGTGGTGATATAAGGACATGCCCAACTATAAAAGATTGCTGCTGCAAGCAGAAACACAGGTCCATCACTGCCAGATCTGATATTTCAAAGCAGCCTGAATCCACATTTTTACACGAAATCTCCCTGTTTTTCAATGTTGACAACTAATTCAAATTTACAACACTGTGTGAGCCAAACAAAACACATCTGCCGACTGGATTTAGTCCATGAGCCTTCAGTCTTCAACATCTGCCATAAAAAGAAAAATACATGGTTCTTTCAGTGGTAGAGCTCTAACTCTGTGGAAAAAAGCACACCCTATGCTTCCAGTAACACACTATCATCTGAAAAATACACTACAAAATATATAAACATACATATGAAACCCCTGTTAGAAGGAGAGCAAGAAGAAAACAATCTCACTCTTCACACACTAAGGTGCTCCATTTCTACCACTAAAATAGGAACTGTAAACAAAACCCAATGGAAGAAAACAGTAGGAATGGATATGGATTTTCGTGAAACTGAGCTCACTAATGTTCAGCTTCCTCACTCAGTATGTGCATCGGCCTGTAACTCCTAGAGAAAAAGAAACTAAAAGGTGACTTTTCTATGGCACAGCATTTAACTTTGATTTAAAACAAACAAAAAACGAGTTCCCTAAAGAAAGGCAACCCTGGGCTTCCTTGGTGGCGCAGTGGTTGAGAATCCGCCTGCCAATGCAGGGGACACGGGTTCGAGCCCTGGTCCAGGAAGACCCCACATGCCGTGGAGCAACTAAGCCTGTGTGCCACAGCTACTGAGCCTGTGCTCTAGAGCCCATGAGCCACAACTACCGAGCCCGCATGCCACAACTACTGAAGCCCTTGCGCCTAGAGCCCATGCTCCACAACAGTAGAAGGCACTGCAATGAGAAACCCACGCGCCGCAACAAAAAGTAGTCCCCACTCGCCACAACTAGAGAAAGCCAGCACGCAGGAATGAAGACCCAATGCAGCCAAAAGTAAATAAATAAAATAAATTTATTTTTTTTTTAAAAAGGCAAGCTTTTAGAAAGGGTACCCATGACTCTTAACTCTCCTGGTAAGCCACGGGCAATTACTTTTTTATGGGTTATAAACGTGCACAAAGAGCCCACGTGCAGCAACTAAGACCTGGCGCAGCCAAAAAAACAAAAAACAAAAAAACCTGCATTACAAACTCTAGAGCACTGGTTCTTAAATTTTGAGACTCTAATGACTGATGGAAGCTAATGACCCTTTGAGAAAATGCACTTCCCTCACTAAACTTTTAGAGTTCATGAGTTCCCTGTAGTCCATGGACCGTCCTAAGAACGTCTTGCTCTAGAGAATATTAAAACTACCTAATCTGAAAACCCTCTGCTTCTTCCCACCAACGCATCTCCACTCCATCTCTCTACTTCAGGCAACTATCATCTCCAGGCTATACCAGTACAAAAGCCTCTTAACTGACAGCCCCACAATCCATCTTCTACACCCCTGGCAAAAAACGATTTTAAAATGTAAATCTGGGGACTTCCCTGGTGGCGTAGTCGCAGTGGTTAAGAATCCGCCTGCCAACGCAGAGGACACGAGTTTGAGCCCTGGTCCGGGAAGATCCCACATGCCGCGGAGCAACTAAGCCCGTGCGCCACAACTACTGAGCCTGCACTCTGGAGCCCGCAAGCCACACCTACTGAGCCCGTGTGCCACAACTACTGAAGCCCGCGTGCCTAGAGCCAGGGCTCCACAACGAGAAGCCACGGCAGTGAGAAGCCCACGCACCACAACGAAGAGTAGCCCCCGCTCACCGCAACTAGAGAAAGCCTGCACGCAGCAATAAAGACCCAATGCAGCCAAAAATAAAAAATAAATTAATTTAAAAAAATACCTGTACTAGTTATGCTATTAAACTAATATGCTAAAGAACTACTACTACTGCTGCTGCTATAACTACTATTACCACCATCACCGCTAGAATTGGACTGTACCTAGTCTGCAGACTAAAAACACCAGTCTCCAAAACCGGAGATCTTTCACTAGTGCTAAGAGATGTAAAAAGCAGAGATGGAATTGTATTTAAAGGCTTTTAGTTAAACAGTTCCTAACAGAAACTTCAATCCACTCTTCTACAAGATACAATCAAGCTTAAATGGCTGCAGAAAAAAACTGCTTTTGATATTGCTAAAGTATGTATACTAATTCACAAAACAAACTTCCCAGTAGAGAACAAACTAAGCCCAGTTTGTTCCACAAGTTGTTCATGGCAGCAGCCAGCTTAGCTTTGGCTCTTTAACAGACTTGATACACACATCAGTCTGTCTAGATAACAGGAAAAACTACAACAAACCATATTGCCACAAACAAGAAAAGGGAGGGCCATCTGAAAGGGAAAGAAAAAGATGGTGTGATAGGTGCCTTTCCACTCTGGGCCTACAACCTATAAATTCTAAAAGTGACGATAATGATACTAGTGCTTAATACCTGGTAGGTAATGAGCTAAGCGGTTTTCAATTTACCTCATTTAACCTTCACAATTACCCTATAAAATAACCAGTGTTGCCGCTATTTTGCAGATAAGGAAACTGAAGGACCTGGAAGTGAAGCTCCTCGACCTGAAACCAAAAGCTAGCAGAGCCAAAACTTGAACCCAGGCAGCTGGCTCCAGGATCCTTCCGTTACGCCGCCACCAGAAGCTTCATCGGCTCTCTCCCGCCAGGCTCTACCACGCTCTGAGAGGCTTTTCCTTCAACCCAATGAACAACCTCCTCGTAAACACTCAACTACCACTGATGGCTCCAACTGCTGGGCACCAGCGCTACTCGCCAGTTTCTGCCGCCATACTCCATCCCTAAGACTTAGAAGAGCAAAGAGGATAACTGATAAAAGTTGCTTGGGTGCTAAGGGAGACGAAGAAAATTACCTTATTCAGGCAGAACACACGCCAATTACCACTGGAACACAAGTCGGCCTCACCTCCAGCGCAAGAGAAATGAAAGTGGGCGCACCAATGTTCCCGTGGGTGATAAATTTGGACTATGCCTCCTCTGGCCACAAGGCAGGAAAGAACGGAAGCGGTACCAACATTTACTGAGTGCCAGCCACATGCGCCCTAGAAGAAGACAGATCCAGGCCAATGGAGATTAGGCTGGGGGGAAGGGCACTCCAGAGTTCCGGGAAAAGGAGAAATCCAAATAATAGGATTCACCCGACTAAGGGGGGAGATAGAGGAGGTGGAGGCCCCTCCCTAACAGCTTGCAAGCAAGAAAAAGGATAGGGGGTGCTCCGGAGAAAACGCGGCCCTGAGCGTCGTGAGCTAGGCCGGAGCGAGGGGAAGCCCTGAAGGGCGGGGAGGGGGAGGAGCCGGAGCGAGCAGGGCCCGCTCAGAAGAAGCCGAGGAGAAGGCGAGGGGGAGCGGCTCCGCGCCAGGCCTGCCGGGCACCGTGAGCCAGCGGCCGCGGAGAAAAGATAAAAGACGAAACGACTGGAGCAGACTGAGCTGCCCTAATTCCCATCAAGGGCCCTCACTCACCTGGGCCCACCTCAGCGGCAGCAGCAGCCTCGCAACGGCACAACCGGCCCGAACCTGCCCCCGCCCGACAGCGCGCCCCGCGTCTCAGCTCTCCGGCGGCTTCAGCTGCGGCGTCGCCCCGTGGCCTCCTGGGAAATGTAGTCCTAGGTCCCGCCTTCCTGGCCAGCTTGACGGTCTACGGAACTACGTTTCCCACAAGGCAAGGCGAGCGCCGGGCCCGCCGCTTTGCGTCACGCGCCAGGTTGTCGGCAGTCACGTGGGCTGCTCCGTTCCATTCCCCTCCCCCCGCCTGGGTGGACTGGGGAAGAAGGAGGGAGGTGGACGGAAGGGGCGGGGGCGTTGCTGACGCCAAGGCCCCCACCATTTTGGAAGCAGCCTGGAGCAAGGGCCTGAGCCCCACCCACTCGCGGCCTCCCTTCGTAGTCGGAAAGTCTCTGAGCTGGGAATCTGCTAGCCTGGCTTTCGGTCTCTGCCCTGCTACTTCTCGCTTCGTGACCTTGAGCAAATCTCCCCTCTCTGAGCCTCAGTTTCCTCCCCTATGAAATGAGACTCTTAATTTCTACCCCAAAGAGTTGTTGCGGGACTCCGACAAAGTATGGCACACGAAAGCATCTACTACCCTGAAAGCGCGACTCAAAATGAATTTGTTTTTATTGTGACAGTGTGCGCCTATGGAGACCCAGAAGCCCGGCTGGGCAAAGCTCTCTCCACTCTCATCTCCCGCCACCGCTGCCCCCCACTCCCAACAACAATGGGAGCACATAAAGAGGTTTTAAAGAGTGTGGTCCTGTAAAGCTTATTAAAGTGGATGCCCTCACCTATAGAACCAGAAATTTCCCGGGAGGTATAGCCTTGGAATCTGCATTATAAACAGACTTCTCCAGTGATTCTTAACGCACATAGAAGTTTGACAACCACGGCATTTATCAAGGTTTTTGCACAGGCTGGTTTGCGCTAGAATTCCTACCGTACTGAACGCCAATCTTTAAGACTGAGTTCCACTGTCACCTCTTCTGTGAAGCCTTCCAAGTTTACGAGCTCCTCCTCATCTCTGTCCTCCCACAGTACCTTTCCATCTTATAATTATCAAGGACTGTGTTTGTCTTCCCCACCAGACTGTGAGCTCTTTAGAACAAAGATCAGTTTTGATGGATTTCTGCATCCCCAGGGCAATGTAAACAAAATAAAAGTGAAAAAAATATTGAATCTATTCTTCCTGCGAGAAAAACTCACTAGGCTCAACTCAGCTCTCACATGGTGCCACATCAGCTCTCACCCTTACTGGCCTCAGCAGCATTCCTTCCACACTGTTTTCTTTCTTTGAGCATTTCCTGTAGGCTGCATTCTGTGTACTGCTTCTTGAAAGGTTCTGTTTCATTTTCAATTCACAGATTTTCTGAGTGTCTACTATAGGCTATGCCTAGTGCAAGATACTAGGAACACGGTGGTAAACTAGGTAGATACAAAAATACATAGTCATTACTCTTTATTCCCAAAACACCTCTGTGTTCGATCTCTTACACCTTTCTCCTACCTCTGCCCTTTCCCTAGCCCGTAAACTTACCCCATAGTTCCAGCCTCCTCTCTCTCTTCTCATTCAACCTCTCTCCCTGGGTGACCTCTCTCCTTAAGTGATTGGCACACTCAGGTAGCTTTTACAGCTCTTCTGTGAATTTTACTCCCTTATGTATGTCTTAGCATCAACTCAGTTCCAGATGTTTGTCACCATACCCTGATTTCCCACTGGTATCTCAAACTGAACCTGCGGAAAGCTGAACTCTTTTCTCCAATAAGCATTACCTAGTTAATTGTGCCTATGTCTGTATTCTCCACTAAGCTTGGAGTGCCTCTCAAGGAAAAGAACACCTTATCACTCCATTCATTTATTGAGCACCTACTATGGTCCAGGCCCTGTGCTAGAAGCTCAGGAGGAAAATGGTAAAATAAATGTGGTCCCTGTCTTCACAGAGCTTAATTCTAACTGGAGAGACAACATTAAGGAGTCTATCACATGCATAATTAATTACTACTTGTGATAAGGGCAACACAGGAGATTATATGAGACATATATATATAAAACAACACAGAATAGGGGTTGGCAAACTGTGGCC
This sequence comes from Hyperoodon ampullatus, assembly GCF_949752795.1. Lineage (NCBI taxonomy): Eukaryota > Metazoa > Chordata > Mammalia > Artiodactyla > Ziphiidae > Hyperoodon > Hyperoodon ampullatus. The sequence goes on along the minus strand of NC_136915.1, from coordinate 30,129,060 downwards.
TACGGGCCAATTCTAGCCCACCTCCAGTTTTTTTATGGCCAGAAGCTAGGAATTGTTTTTTCATTTTTAAATGGTTGAAAAAAATCAAAAGAATACTAATATTTCATGACACATGAGAAGTATATATGAAATTCAAAGTTCAGCATCCATAAATTTGTTTATGTATTTTCAATGGCTGCTATGACCCTGAGTTGAATAGTTGGGATGCTCTGTGACCTGCAAAACCTTAAGTATTTATTATGTGCCCCTTATAGAAAACATTTGCTGATTCTTGACAGAATCCCGAGGTCCTGACCTAGACTTGAAGGTCAGAGGAGGCTTCCCTGAGGAAATGACCGATAAACTTACAGTTAACTAGGTTGAGAATTGGGGAAGAGCATTCATTCCAGACAGAAGAAAAAACACACGGGAAAGCCCTGTGGCCTGAAGGAATTTGGCACATCCTAAATATTGTTAGGCCTACTTTTGACTCTGGAGTGTAACAGGAACTAAAGCACAGTGAGCTTAGTGAGGTTACATCCTGCTGGGTCGGGTAGTCCAAGTTGAGGATATTGGATTTTACTCTCAGAGCAATGGGAAGCCATTGAAAGGTGTATAAGCAGGGGAGGGATTCAGATTTCCTTTTTTAAAGGATTAAATAGGGGGACTTCCCTGGCGATCCAGTGGTTAAGACTCTGTGCTTCCACTGCAGGGCGCACGGGTTCAATCCCTGGTCAAGGAACTAAAATCCTGCATGCTGTGCAGCATGGCCAAAAAAAAAACAAACAAAAAAAAGGATTAAATAAATTTCCTAAACGATTAAATGAAATTCCTATTTTAAAGGATTATTCAGTGTGAGAATGGATTAGGGCAAACTAGAATGAAAGTGGAGAGCAATTTAGGAGGTATATCACAAAAGTTCAAATGAGAAGACACAGTGGCTTGATCTAGTGTGTTTTCAGTGGGGATGAAAAAAAGTAAGCAGATTCAAAAGATACTTAGGGGGAATTCCCTGGTGGCGCAGTGGTTAAGAATCCACCTGCCAATGCAGGGGACATGTGGATTCGAGCCCTGGTCTGTGAAGATCCCACACGCCGCGGAGCAACTAAGCCCGTGCACCACAACTACTGAGCCTGTGCTCTAGAGCCCGCGAGCCACAACCACTGCAGCCCCCGCCCCACAACAAGAGAAGACACTGCAATGAGAAGCCCACACACCGCAACAAAGAGTAGCCCCTGCTCGCCCCAACTAGAGAAAGCCTGCACGCAGCAACAAAGACCCAAAAAACACAGCCAAAAAAAAAATTTTTTTTTTTTTTTTTGTGGTATGCGGGCCTCTCACTGTTGTGGCCTCTCCCATTGTGGAGCACAGGCTCCGGACGTGCAGGCTCACTGGCCATGGCTCACAGGCCCAGCCGCTCCACGGCATGTGGGATCCTCCTGGATCGGGGCACGAACCCGTGTCCCCTGCATCGGCAGGCAGATTCTCAACCGCTGCGCCACCAGGGAAGCCCCCAAAAAAATTTTTTTTAAAAAGAAAGAAAGATACTTAGGAGATCAAATCTACTGGTCTTGGTGATTGGATGAAAGAGGGAGAGAAGGAGTCAAGGTTGACCCCTAGGTTTCTGGCATGAGCAGCTGTGTGGATGGATTGCTATTACTGCCTCCCTACCCCACTCTTCTTGTACAAGTCTCCCCACACTCATCACGATGTATTGAAATCATCCGTTACATGCCCGTGTCTCCCACAGACAGCCATCTCCTGGAAGGCGACAATGAGCTTGTTCTTTGTCTTCCTAGGGCCTGGCAGTGAGCTAGGCATAGAGTTGGCAGCAGTAAATGTGTATGAACTTTTCTTCAGTTCTTATTTCTGTTTCTTACAGGAACTCTCTATCCTTCTGACTGCTCAGGTTCAAAATCTCAGAGGAATCCTGGCTTCCTCTTTCTACCTCATCTACCATATGGCATCAGTCACAAAGTCCCATGTATTCTGTCCCCAGAACATCTGGTGAATCTCCTAGTACCCTGTTTCAGGCCTTCACATGTCTTAACACGTGCAAAGTGATTAGAACAGGGCCTGGGCCAGAGTAAAGGGTATATAAGTGTTGGCTATGATTAAGGACTCTTCCTCAGTCTCCCTGCCTCCTGCTTCTTTCCATTCAGGCCATCTTTCAGAAGGTAGTCCGAGTGCTATCTCTCAAGTACAACTCTGATCTGAAGCCCTGGCTCCAGTGCTCTCAAGACCAAATCCTAAATCCTCAGTGTGGCCTACAAGGTCCCATGTGGCCTAACCTCTGATTATCTTCCCAGCTACACCTTCACCTTCAAAGGCATTCCATTGCCACTGGGATGAAGGGCAAACTCAAGGCCTTCCAGCATCTAAACTCAATGTCCTCACCAGCCTCAGCTCTTTCATACACAATGCTCCAGTTGTGTGTACTTGTCTTGACCATACTCTGGGTTTCCTGCCTCCTCATGCCAGCTCATGCCCTTCCTCCCCAATGGCCCCATCTATCAAAGGCTTATCTTGTCACTTCAGGGTCCCCCTCCGTCAGGAGTACCCCAACATCTACTCTGTATTTGTCAGATCCTACCTTATATTGTGGTTTCTGCACATCTCATTCCTCCACCACCTGGGAGCAAATGGATCGGCCATCTGTTGCCATGCCTGCTCAGCATCTTTCCAATCCTCCTCCTCTGGTGACAGCACTCTGATAATCCTTTGAGATGACTTCATTCCCCCACTCTGGCTGATGAGCACATTTCATTCCTTTGGCCACAGTTATTGGTAGGTGGCTCAAACCAGGCTAGCAGAGAGAGTGAACATCAGCCTGAGACCTATGCTGGAACACTGAGAAAAGAGCCCTCTCTTTCTTCTAGGATTGCTAAACTAGAAGAATAGCAACCTGGACTTGTTTTTTTTTTTTTTTTTTTTTTGGCTGTGTTGGGTCTTCATTGCTGCATGCAGGCTTTCTCTAGTTGCAGAGAACGGGGGCTACTCTTTGTTGCAGTGCGCGGACTTCTCGTTGCTGTGGCTTCTCTTGTTGTTGAGTACGGGCTCTAGGAGCACGGGCTTCAGTAGTTGTGGCACGCGGGCTCAGTAGTTGTGGCTCGCCGGCTCTAGAGCGCAGGCTCAGTAGTTGTGGCGCATGGGCTTAGTTGCTCTGCGGCATGTGGGATCTTCCCGGACCATGGATCGAACCTGTGTCCCCTGCATTGGTAGGCGGATTCTTAACCATTGCACCACCAGGGAAGTCCCCATCCTGGACTTGTTAATGGTCATCTTTACCATTATTTGGAGAGAGGCTTCTTGAGAATAAAGCCAACAGAGTTGGAAAGCAGAGCCACGAGTTGAGAAAGACAAATTCTCAGCTATACCAATTTGAGGCCTTGGATTCGGCCATGCCTGAAATTAGTAGCACCTTGACTTTTCCATGCATGAGCTAATAAATGCGTTCATTTGAAATGAGTATCTGTCACTTCTGTGCTGGAGTCATGAATAGCAGACTGAAGCTGCTTGGGCTATCTGTTGTGTACAAGAGACTTTCAGAGAAGGAAGTTGGGAGGGGAAATCAGAAGAGACTGGGACTAGCACCAGTGTGTGACCCTCTAAGCTTGAAGGTCCACCTGTGGAAAAGAGGAGCAGTTACCTTTGCTGTTGCTCAGACCAACCAAAGTGCCTTCACCTCCATCTCTGCTTTGCAGAAGAACCAAACCAAACATTCTGGTCAAGGTAACAGTTGCTTGTTTTGCTGATGATCATTGGGAAGAGGAGGCTTTTAATGGCTGAGCTTAAGCAGGAGGTGGTTACTCCTTAGCCAGTTGGCTAGCATCTACCATCAGAGAATACTCTAGTCCAGTGGTTCCTAAACTTGTCTGCACATTGGAGTCATCTTGGGATATTTAAAAAATTCTGACACCCAGGCCACATCCCAGACCAAGTAAATCACAATCTCTGGGGGTGGAACACAGGCATGGCTATTTTTTTTTTTTTTTTTTTTTTTGGCCATGCAAGTTCTTAGTTCCCTGACTGGGGATCGAACCCATGCCCCCTGCAGTCCTGCAGTGGAAGCGCAGAGTCCTAACCACTGAAACGCCAGGGAATTCCCGCTATTTTTGAAGTTTCCAACATCAGACACGTTTGGGAACCACTGCCAAAGGTCCCATCTTCCTGTTCCCAAGGCTTACACTTCTATAAAGCAGAGATTCTCCACCAAGTTGACATTAGATCACCTGGGGACTTTTTTTTTTTAATATTTATTTTATTTATTTATTATTTTGGCTGCACCGGGTCTTAGTTGCGGCATGCAGACTTCTTAGTTGTGGCATGCGAACTCTTAGCTGTGGCATGCATGTGGGATCTAGTTCCCTGACCAGGGATTGAACCCGGGCCCCTTGTATTGGGAGCACAGAGTCTTACCCACTGGACCACCAGGGAAGTCCCCGGGATTTTTTGTGTGTGTGTGTGGTACGCGGGCCTCTCACTGTTGTGGCTTCTCCCGTTACGGAGCACAGGCTCCGGATGCGCAGGCTCAGCGGCCATGGCTCATGGGTCTAGCCACTCCGCGGCATGTGGGATCTTCCCGGTCCAGGACACGAACCCGTGTCCCCTGCATCGGCAGGCGGACTCTCAACCACTGCGCCACCAGGGAAGTCCCTGGGATTTTTTTTTTTTAGTGTCCATGTCTGGACCTCACCTTCAGAAATTCTGATTCAGTGGTTTGGGGTGAGACCCCAATACTGGCTGCTATAGACTGAATGTTTGTGCCCATCCCAAATTCATGTTGAAACCTAACCCCCAAGGTGCTGGTATCTGGCAGTGGAATCTCTGGGAGTGATTAAGTCATAAAGGTGGAGCCCTCATGAATGGGATTAGTGCCCTTATAAAAGGGACCCCAGGGGAATTCCCTGGTAGTCCAGTGGTTAGGAGTCCACACTTCCACTGCAGGGGACACGGGTTTGACCCCTGGTTGGGGAACTAAGATCCCGCAAGCTGTGCAGTGCAGCCAAAAAATAAAAAAATAAAGAACCATTGTAGTTATAAAGAAAAAAAAGAGAGAGATAGAGAGACCCCAGAGAATTCCTACCCCCACCCCCACTCCCATTCCCTTTCTCATTCGCTTGCTCTTCCCCTAAGGCAAAAGAATGTTTTGTGGGAAGGATGAGGCTGAGAGAAGCTTCAACAAGCAAATAAGACTCTGGCTCCCCTCCCTTTTCAGATCCTCCTCCTCCTGCCTTCCATGTGGTGAATACATGGCCAGGGCGCCATCAGATTTCTAGAGGCAAGTCTGGAGATCTACCTCTCTCATCCCACTCTCAGGGTTGGCCCAAGGATTGGGTAGGTTTGTCTGTCCTGCTCAGACTGTCCCTTAGGTGGGTCTTGCCAAGGCCTAGACATGGGAGGGGAAAGTTTTTGAGTTTAGGTCCAAATATAAGCAATTAGCAATAAAACTGACTTGGCTCTCCATCCTACTGCCTTGACTGGCTGGTCTGAACTTAGGGTTTGGGGCGGAGTGGTGCACGTAAGTATCACTCTCACACCCCAGCACCAGCATTTGTACCAGCTTCCATTCATTGGTTTTCTCACTGAACTGGACTGCACCATGTCCTGTGTCCTCTGTATATTCCCCAAGCACAGAGACTGCCACAGAAGTTCTCAATATATATAAACTGACTCAGGTCTTGGGAATTCCCTGGCAGTCCAGCGGTTAAGACTCCACGCTTCCACTGCAGGGGGGCACGGGTTCCATCCCTGGTCAGGGAACTAAGATCCCAAATGGTGCATGGCAGGGCCAAAAAGTAAAAAAAAAAAAAAAAAAAAAGTGAGTCAGGTCGTCTCTGAATTCCTACCCCATTTAGGAGATAGGAAGGGATACAAAATATACAAATGGGACATAGTATGATCCCTGCTCTCGGGGTCTCCAGTGACCAACATCCCCGGAGGAGCAGGGAAGACTTCCCAAAGAGGAGGCATTCAGCTGATTCCTTAAAGATGGAGGGGTGTCACAGGAAAAGTGGGAAGGTGCGGAGGTATGAAAGGTTCATCTAAGGGAATATTGTGCTCCCTCAAGGGCACTTGGAAGGGCTGTTCTCGATGATAGCCCCATCCCCACCCCCCCCATCCCCACGAACAGCTTCACTACGGTTCTCCTCAATCCACTCATGTGGGCAGATCAAGAGACTGAGACAGACACTTAGAGAAGGAACCAGTACCAGACACAGAAGGAAAAGAGACTCCTAGAATAGGGCCTGTGGACAAGCAGCATGTGGCACCAACCACCAGTTGCTGCTCCTTTTCTTTTTTTTTTTACTGTATAATGTATTTTTTATTATACTTAATTTCTAGTTCAACAATCATTCTATCAAACATCTAAAATGCATCCTTTGGTTTATGCATTTTACAATCCACTTAGAGAAAAAAAGTAAACATCTTTTTCAGTTGACTCATCTGCAAAATTGGAGAGGAGGTGCTGCTCTTTTCCCACCTCGGCTCTGAGCAACTTCCTTTTGCAGCTGGGGCATCCCCTTTGGGGATGGCAGTAAATATAACATCACTGACCCCTCCTGGACTCTGATTTGATAGAGCCGGGTACCGGTAAAGCCAGTTATTCCCAGGGAAGTCGGCGTCAGGCCTCAGAGGATCACCACAGGCCCGGCTCCTGACTGGGATTCAGGCCTTAGAAGCTTCCTCCCCAACCCCCTCTTGCATCAGAAGCAGAAGCCTAAACCTCAGTGATCTATCTCCCCCAAGCTACTTCAGAAGAGGGGACTTATTCCTCCCTGACACATTTTATTTATAAGACCTGCTTTTTTGAAACAGCTGCTGTTTTATCTTTTGTCTAACTCAGTGGTTCTCAACTGGCGTGGATTTTGTCCCCACAGTGAACATTTGGCAGTGACTGGACACACTTTTGGTTGTCACAACCTGGGGGCGGGGCTGGGGGTGGGGCATGGTACTACTGACATATGGTGAGTAGAGGCCAGGGATGCTGCTAAACATCCTACAATGCACAGGACAGCCCCTGACAACACAGAATTATCCTGCCCAAAATATCAATAGTGCTGAGGCTGAGAAACTCTTCATCTTGCTTAGGGAGAAAAAAGTTTAGTAACACTAGCTTTAAAATATCCCCGTGGTCTGGTCAGCAATAACCAACACAAGGCTGTCGTCTTGCAACTCATCCATAGATTCGTGCTTGCTCTCCTTTCCCTGGGTCCTGTATGGGGAGGAGTGGAGGTTGTGGTATGGGGGATGCTGCAGAAGTAGATAAGGGTCAGGTGGGGATGAGAGATGGGGGTCACACAGGGCAAAAATCACAGGCTTTAGAGTCAGATCTGAGTTCATATTCCAGCCTTGACTACTTCTTTTTTTTTTTAGTATTTACTTTTTTGGCTGTGCCAGGTCTTAGCTGCGGCCTGCAGGATCTTCATTGCCGCGTGAGGGATCTTTAGTTGCAGCATGCGGGAACTTTAGTTGTGGCATGTAGGATCTAGTTCCCTGACCAGGGATCGAACCCCGGGTCCCCTGAATTGGGAGCACAGAGCCTTAGCTGCTGGACCACCAGGGAAGTTGTTTGAGTACTTCTTTTTTTTGTTTGTTTGGGGTTTTTTTGCGGTACACGGGCCTCTCACGTTGCAGAGCACAGGCTCCGGACGCGCAGGCCTAGCAGCCATGGCTCACGGGCCCAGCCTCTCCACGGCATGTGGGATCTTCCCGGACCGGGGCACGAACCCGCGTCCCCTTCATTGGCAGGCAGATTCTTAACCACTGCGCCACCAGGGAAGCCCCGGCTTGCCTACTTCTTTAGCTGTGTGCCTTTAGGCAAGTGACTTTCCCTCTCTAGGCCTTGGTTTTCTCCTCTGTAAAATAGGACAACTCCTACCTTACAGGGTCCAGGTACTCAGCTATTGCTATGACTTCATCCTGAGGTAGTCACAAGCCATCAGAGGAAGCCTGTGAGCCAGGGGGAGGCAAATCAGCTCTGAGTGGTCGCTGGGGCAGCCTGGAGGTGAAATTACTTACGCTCACAGTGTCTGCATTTAGTTCCCTCCAGGCAGGTCCAGTCTAGCTGTAATCTCTCCTTGCAAGGCTTATACTCTTCCTTTTGTTTAGTTCAGTGCCTCAGCGGGTTGTTGCCACCACAGTAATCTGACTAGAGCAGAGAAATACATTGAGGTTGTAATTTGCATTTTGGTCTCCTTGCTGTGGGTGAGTTTCCTCCTTTTTGCCTGGGGGTGGGGACTGAGGCTGTCAGAGGTTGCCAGGCATCAAAAGACATCCCCCAGGCAGGGCTTTTGTTTACTAAGGCCCCGGCTCTAGGAGACTAAAAACTGGGTTATTCCAGAGTACAGGGCTCCCAGCCTCCAGGCTGGGGAGGGGAAGAAGTGGCCCCATCCAAAAAGGTTTGAAGGTTTTCCCAAGCTTGAGAAAGTGAACAGGGGTCTGCGTGTCTTGACTGTGGCTGTTGTCTTTCCTTGAGTAATAGGGACTTTGCACCACTCCCACTCTGATCTCCCAGGACCTCTGATGGGCCTGCAGAGCTTCTGTTTGCTGGGATGGGGATGGGTGTGAGTACCTGTGAGTACTAAGAATGCTGGCTTGGGAGTCACAGCAAAAGACCACTGTGGCTAAGCCAAGCAGGTCCACGAGGATAAATCAAAGTTGATTGACGATTAAACAGTCCTGCCCTGAATATTCTAGATCGGATAAACACAGGAATTAAACACAGTGCTTTAGAGGGGTGGGGGCATTATAAAAAATTAAATTATGTAAACTTACAATTAAATAAAGTATATTCAAAGGTAATAACATTCAAAGTGTGTCACTTCCTAATTATTTTACTGCACTTTGCTATTACACATGCTCTTGGGGTTATTCGTGTCTACATGGTGGAAACGCTACATAACGGTGCACTGCTGCTGGCCTCTTCCCAGCAGCGCCTTCAGTGACATCAGGTTGGCAGCTTGAAATTGGCAGTGGTGGGAGTATTTACACCACAGAAATTGGCAAATGCTACAGATCTTTCCCTAACACACCCCTCCCCCTTTCCCTCAAGTCGTTTGTAAACATTTTACCAGCACAACACTGGGTAGAGGATTCCCAAAACATGACAGTGATTGAATTTCCCACCAGCTTGGCTGGCAGGGGGTTTGGAGCAGATAATGTGATTTAAAGAAATAAATAAATATGACATCTGAGTATTGTGGGTAAAATGAATACTTGCTACAAATACCTAGTCCAGACATACTTGGGGACTCGTCTCTCCCTCCTCCCTTAGAGACAAGAGTGTATACCCACTCACAAAGCACCCCCTAGAGCACCCCCAAAACACCCTGTGGTGCCTTCTGGATGGAATAAGACCCGAAAAGCCATGAGGACAGGTACTTTGTTCATGGCTGATTCAGCAGATCTTCAGACCCCTTCTCAGTCTCAGCAGCTCTCCCAGTTTGCCTGGCTTCAGAATCAGGGCAGTTGAAGCCATGCGGGGAGCAAAGGGGGTTCTGGATGGGAGAACCAGAACGAGCCAGAAACCAGGAATTGGCTCTCAAGCACATGGATCTACTTGGGAGCAGCGAAGATTGTCAGTCAGGGGCAATTCCTCCCCAGGGAACATTTGGCAATGTCCAGAGACATTTTTTGGTTGTCACATTTGGGGGGAAGGGTGCTACTGGCATCTGGTGGGCAGAGTCCAGGATGCTGTTAAACACCCTACAATGCACGAGACAGTCACCCCTCAATCCCACATCAGAGAATTTCCTGCCCCAAACATCAATAGTGCTGAGGATGAGAAACTGGGGTAGGAGACACAGTGGGGAGACACTCAGACAGGGCAGCGTCTAAGAAGAGATAAAGGAAAGGTCTGCTGGCCGGGTAGCTACTCATCCCTCCCTCCCCAACAAAACCCACTTCTGTGAGTGGCCATTCAGTCTCTTATTTTGTGTCCTGTCCTGGTTCTCTAGTCTCTCTCTGGTGATGTCCCTGTTTATCTCAGTTTATCTCCTGGTCTCTTTTTCTCACTCTCAGCCGTGCCATCTGCTCTGGCTGGATCCTTGTGTTCTGAGACGCGAGACAAGCTTTTGGCATTCGTACTCCCTCGGCCACACTTATCACTCCAGCTGCCTTGGCCTGGGAGCTGGGCCAGGAGCTTAGCAAACGGGAGGGTATAAAGACAGGGGGCTAAAGGGTCCCACACCTCCCACCACCCATCTTGCCTTTGCCCTGAGGGCCCTACCTGTCTGTCTCCCTGAGGCCTGGAGCTCCAAACTGCTGTCACCCCCCAGGGCCTGGTTCCTGAGTCAGCCTGTCCAAGTGACCTTGCTCAACCCACAGATCCCTTCCTCCCCACCCCCAGCTCCTTAAATTTCTCCTCTAGCTTAGTCCAGCAGCTGTTACAAAACAACTGGAGTTAGGCAGCTCCTCCTGACCCGGGGCAGTAAGTGACACCAGGCTCATGACTGCCCCTGAGCCCAGTAACTTCTGCCAAGTAACCAGGCACTTGTGGCCTCTGCCCTGGTCCTGGTTTCCAGGACCCAGAGCCCAGAGCTCAGAGCCATGACAAGGTGCCCGGTGCTTGGAACCCAGTACTCAGCATCCAGGCTCAATTACCAGTGCCCATCACCAGGACCCAGGGCCTGGTGCCAGGGCTACTGACCCTGCCCCTCCCACTCACCACCCCTGGCAGACCCTGGCGGCCTAGGCTGCTGTGTGCAGGTGGGCACTGTGTGAGGACAAGGACACTGCAGAAAAGTCTAGTGGCAATTTTTAAAATAAATTGGAGTGACTTTTAAAGTAAAAATTATTCAAATCAAGATTTAAAATAAACGACTTCCCTCGTGGCACAAGTGGTTGAGAATCTGCCTGCCAATGCAGGGGATACGGGTTCAAGCCCTGGTCTGGGAAGATCCCACATACTGCGGAGCAACTAAGCCTGCATGCCACAACTACTGAGCCTGCGCTCTAGAGCCCGTGAGCCACAACTACTGTGAGCCCACGCGCAGCAACTACTGAAGCCTGCATGCCTAGAGCCCATACTCCGTAACAAGAGAGAAGCCACTGCAATAAGCCCGTGCGCCACAACGAAGAGTAGCCCCCGTTCTCCGCAACTAGAGAAAGCCCACACGCAGCAAGGAAGACCCAACGCAGCCAAAAAAAAAATTTTTTTTCTCAAAAAGATTTAAAATAAAAATCGGGGAAAGGGAACTTCCCTGGTCCAGTGGGTAAGACTCCACGTTCCCAGTGCAGGGGGCCCAGGTTCAATCCCTGGTCAGGGAACTAGATACTGCATGCTGCAACTAAAGACCCAGAGCAGCCAATTAAATAAATATTAAAAAAAAAAATTGGGGAAAAGCCCAGCAGTATGGGCAGAGGGAAGAGAAAAGCTGGGGTATAGGGTTGCCGGATAAAATAGAGGCTGTTCAGTTAAATTTGAATTCAGGTAACAAAAAAGAATTTTTTTTTTTTTGGCCATACCACCAGGCTTGCGGGATCTTAGATACCCAACCAGGGATTGAACCCAGGCCCTCGGCAGTGAAAGTGCAGAGTCCTAACCACTGGACCAACAAGGAATTCCCAACAAAGACTTTTTTTTAATTAATTAATTAATTTTTGGCTGTGTTGGGTCTTCGTTGCTGCGCGTGGGCTTTCTCTAGTTGCAGCGAGTGAGGGCTACTCTTCGTTGAGGCACACAGGCTTCTCATTGCGGTGGCTTCTCTTGCTGCGGAGCACGGGCTCTAGCTGTGTGGGCTTCAGTAGTTGTGGCTTGCGGGCTTAGTTGCTCCGCGGCATGTGGGATCTTCCAGGACCAGGGCTCGAACCCATGTCCCCTGCATTGGCAGGTGGATTCTTAACCACTGCGCCACCAGGGAAGCCCCCTTTCATCCACTCTTTAAAACGATTTTTTGACCAAGTGATATAGTCACATGCTTTAAAATTCCATAGGAACAAAAGAACATGCAATGAAATGTCTCTTCTGCCCTGCCTCTCAGCCACCCAATTCCCTTCCCCACTTCCCTGTGTGTCCTTCCAGAGACATCTTACTGCCACAGCCTCATAACTGTCTTCCTGCCTGCAGTCTGGCCCACCTGCCTCTATACTGTGGCCAGCTGGTGTTTCACCTCCAATCACATTACTTTCTGACTTAAAACCCTGCTGTGGTTTTCCATGCTATGGGATGAAGAACAAAATTCCCAGCTAATCAAGATACAAGGCGTTCGGTGCCTGATTCCTGCTCATCTACCTGGACATTTGGCATCATCCCGGCTGGTCTGACACGCCACCGCAGAAACACAACCCGCCAAGTAGTCTCCCTCACTCTCCCAACTGTTCTGGCATCCATGTTCTTGCTCATGTTTCTCTGTCAGACATTTATTGCACACAGACAGCATCTATGGTGTGCCCAGCACTGGGGACTATGAGGGACATGGTGGACAACAAAACTGAAATGTCCCTGCTCCTGTGACTCAAGTTCTGGCAGAGGAGCATTTAATAGACAAATCATTGAAATAAAGCATTTGCTGTGCTAGGGTAGGTCCAGAGCTCTGGGGTCAAAGAAGGCCTCCTGGAAGAAGAGCTATTTAATTGAACAGTCATCAGCCAACTAAGGGTGGGAGATGGGCAGGCAGGGAAGAGCGTCCCAGGCCCAGGAAACGGTTCATTGGGAGAAGTCACAAATCCAGGGTTGGGGGAACACAGAGCTGCAGGGTTAGCAGCCCTCAGGGAGCCACTCTACAGGGTTTGCGTTTTATCCTAAAGGCCTGAGGGGATTTACGCAGGGGAGTGTGTGGGCACATCTGTGGCTGTTCTGAAGAGACTGGATTGGAGGAGAGGACCTTGTTGCTGTTTCTAGGATGGCAGAAATGATGGCAGCCTGGGCCAGCGAGAGGGCACTAGGGATGGAGTAGGAGATATCACAGAGGTGAGGCGGCAGGAGGAGTGACTTCCCAGGGATCTTGCTTGAGAGGCTGGTGGGTCCTGTGATGCTCTCTGGTGATATTTCTAAGTCCAGATTTGGACTTGAATTGGTGGTGCCTGCAAGATGTCCAAGCCAAGACGTCCAGCAGACACGTATGTTGTCAACCTCGGGAAGAAGGTCTGGACTGGAGATTCTTTTTTTTTTTTTAATTTAATTTTAATAGTGTGCCCTCTTTTTAAAAATATATATATATTTATTTATGTTTGGCTGCATTTGTCTTCGTTGTTGTGCATGGGCTTCTCACTGTGGTGGCTTCTCTTGTGGTGGAGCACGGGCTCTAGGCGTGCAGGCTTCAGTAGTTGGGGCTTGCAAGCTCTATAGCACAGACTCAGTAGTTGTGGTGCACAGGCTTAGTTGCTCTGTGGCATGTGGGATCTTCCCAGACCACGGATCGAACCCATGTCCCCTGCATTGGCAGGCGGATTCTTAACCACTGCGCCACCAGGGAAGCCCTGGACTGGAGATTCTTATTTGGGAGTCATTAGCAAAAAGTTAACCGAAAAATGTTATCTACCCCTTATCAACTGTTAGACACTTTTCTAAGTTTTTTTTTTTTTTTGGCCGCGCTGCGCAGCTTGCAGGATCTTAGTTCGAATGTTCGAACCCCGGCTCTCAGCAGTGAAAGCACGAAGTCCTAACCACTGGACAGCCAGGGAATTCCTTCTAAGTTCTTACATACTTTAATTTATTGATTTCTTACAACAACCCTATGAGGTATTGTGCCTTCACTCTTTTTAAATTTTATTTTATTTCATTTTTTGGTCTCATGCAGGGCCTTTTTTTTTTTAATGTATTTTTATTATTTATTTATTTATTTTTGGCTGCGGTGGGTCTTCGTTGAGATGCACGGGTTTCTCATTGCGGTGGCTTCTCTTGTTGCGGAGCACAGGCTCTAGGCGCGCGGGCTTCAGTAGTTGTGGCTTGCGGGCTCTAGAGCACAGGCTCAGTAGTTGTGGTGCACAGGCTTAGCTGGTCCGCGGCATGTGGAATCTTCCCGGACCAGGGCTCGAGCCCGTGTCCCCTGCATCGGCAGGCAGATTCTCAACCACTGTGCCACCAGGAAAGCCCCAGGAGAAGCATTTTTTAACTGATGTTGTTTAAAATTGCCAATGGGTGGTGATGATAAAAAGCAGGCCAATTTTTAGTTTTTTTTATTATGATTCTTTAATTCTCTACCTTTATTGCCCACACCTGGGGCACACCCAAACCATCATTCTACCCTTGTTGGCCATTGCTAGCAATGCTGGGACCCAAATCCACCTGGCAACAGTGGACCAGAGCTGAGTGCTAGGGGTTGTCCTTTCGAGGCATAACGTTCTCAGTTTTCAACCCTTAATTTAAAGGAGCTTCTCGGAAGTTATCTCCTACGGGTAGCCGCCCCTGAGATCTGGATCAAATATTTCTCCTTTATATTCCCATCACATCCTGTGCCTGGTTCTGTCACTGACCTCTTAGGTTGCATTCAATGCCTCCTTCTACATCTAGACTGAGCACCCTGAAAGTACGGACCTGGCGCTATGTATCACAATGTTCTGGCCACATCGAGGTATGTCTAAAGAGGCTGTCCCGAAGTGGAGTGGTTTGGGGAAGGGGCTGGTAGTACACAGGAGGTGTTGTTGAGCAGCCCCAGGATGTCAAGGCCCCTCAGTTAGGGACGGGGTCTTGCAACTAACAAGACTCTTTTATTCTATGTGTTAGCTCAAGGAATGACTCACCCAGACCACTAGCCCTAATTTGCAGGCGAGGAAATCGAAGCTCACAGAGGTCACGAGAATAGTCCAAAGTTATAGAGTGAGTCACTGGCCAGGACTGGACACTCACTTCCTGACCTCTCTGCCAGGACCCTGGCCACAGCCCTGCCTCTGGTTCCATCAGCTCCGGCCTCACCTAGCTCTCCAATGTGCTCATTTAACCACCAGGGGGAGCCAGATGCCCGTTCATGGAGTAGCCGGGCCCAGGCTGAGGGGTGGAATGACCGCTCCTTTGACCGAGGCCCATCCCGACTGACGCCCGCCCGTGAAGCTGGTAAAGAAAGTAGCGAGAGGATTGGGCGGTTATAAGAGAGCCGACGCTCAGGAGCGGTGGAGGCTGGGATGAAGGGAGGAGGAGGGAAGGGCATTTGTTGCCTCCTCTAGCCCTGCTGGGAAAGGGACAGAACTGGAGAAAGGGAGGGCTCTTCGGAGCACAGGCTTCTGCCCCCGCCTCCACTCTGCTCGGTCTTGCTCAGGAACAGACCGGACATTCCTAAAGCTCAGGCAGGAAACCAGGAAATAGACCAGGAGGCCAGCCTCTCTGCAGCCTGGCCAGTTCTTCCAAAGCAACCCCCCGTGATGTGCCAGAGGACCCAGGCCCCAGGCGCCTGGGCACTGCACCCTCCTAGAACGTCCCCTGCACTCTTCCCTCCTGGCCTCCAGGCCCCTTCCTCCCAGCCTATGGTTTCAGACCCATTCCCAGAGCTCCAGACCTGTAGGAGAAACTGTTATCCACCACCAACTTCTAGGTCAAACTCATGATCTGTCCCCCTAAACCTGGGTCTCTTCCAGAGTTCCTTCTCTCAGTGAATGATACCAGTATCCATCTGCTTATTTGCCTCAGAAAACTTCGAGTCATCCTTGACTTTCTTTTCTTTTCCCCATTTTTTCAGTTCCTCTGTCTACCTCTCGGTTTCCACCACTCACTGGATGGAGTGCCCATCATGTCTCACCGGAATTGGTGTTCTTGTTCGGACTCCCTACTGTCACTCCTCTCTCCTTCTCCTCTGAATTCCCTCTCCATGTGGTAGCTTCTGGTAATCTTTTCAGATCATCAATCTGATCATGTCACCCACCTGCTGAAATCTCTCAACAGCTTCCCAGTGCTCTTGCAATAAAGACCATACTCTTAGTATGGCCAGTCAGGTCCTGCATGGTCTGGTCCTTCCTCCCTCTCTGGCCCCACCCTCCCTCTCACTCTCTCTGTTCCAACTACACTGGCTGTGGTCATCACAGGGCCTTTGCACCTGCTGTTTTCTCTGCACGGAATTCCAGCCTTCTGCCTTGTTAACTCCTATTCCCTCAGATCTCTGCTCCAGCATTGCTTTCTCAGGGACACCCTCCTCTTGACCTCCCTGACCAGGTCAGATTCCTCATTATTCACCCTCCCAGCACCACATACTTCTCCTTCGTGTACCTATCATAGTTGTAACTGTCCATTTGGTTGTAGTATTATTTTTAATATTTTATTTATTTATTTGGCCGCGCCGGGTCTTAGTTGCGGCACGTGGAATCTTCGTTGCCGCATGAGGGCTCATGCGGGATCCCACAAGAGCGGCATGTGGGATCTAGTTTCCTGACCAGAAATTGAACCCGGGCCCCCTGCATTGGGAGCGAGGAGTCAACCACTGGACCACCAGGGGAGTCCAGGTTGTAGTATTAATGTCTGTTTCTTTCACTAGACTTTAAGTTCCGTGAGCGTAAGGACCCTGTCAATTTTTGCTCACTTGAAAATCTCCAGCACCTCTGTCCATATATATATATTCTTTTTCAGGTACTTTTCCATTACAGTTTATTACAATATACTGAATATAGTTCCCTGTGCTATATGGTAAGACCTTATTGTTTATCTATTTTATATATAGTAGTGTGTATCTCTTAATCCCAAACTCCTAATTTATCCCTTTCCCAGCTTGTGGGATCTTAGTTCCCCAACCAGGGATCAAACCCTGGCCCTCGGCAGTGAAGGTACAGAGTCCTAACCACTGGACCACTAGGGAATCCGCTTTCCCCTTTGGTAATGTCTGACTTACTTCACTTAGTATGATCATCTCTATCAACGGGCCTTCCTTAATTCAACAAATATTGAGCACCTATTGTACCAGACACTGAGGACTCAGTGATGAGTAAAAACAGACCCCTTCAGATCTGTCTACAATCCTCCAGATACTCAAATATACCTCCTTTCCATGCAGTGCCTATGCACATGCTTTTTTTTTTTTTTTTTTTTTGCGGTACGCGGGCCTCTCACTGCTGTGGCCTCTCTCGTTGTGGAGCACAGGCTCCGGACACGCAGGCTCAGCGGCCATGGCTCACGGGCCCAGCCGCTCCGCGGCATGTGGGATCTTCCCGGACCAGGGCACGAACCCGTGTCCCCTGCATTGGCAGGCGGACTCTCAACCACTGCGCCACCAGGGAAGCCATATGCATACGCTTTTTTCCCTGTCTAGAAAAGGCTTTTCTTTCCTCTCCTTTCTCCATTCCTGACTTTGCCCAGTCAACACCTACCACCCATCAGATCTCAGATTCAGCACCATTTATTCAGGGATATCTTATCTGACTACAACATAGGTCCACCTGTTAGATGCTCTTATTGCTCAGATATTCCACCTTCATAGCACTTAATCACATTTTCTATTTTCACTTTTGTTGTGTGGTTTTTTGGTTAATACCCATCTTCCCAGGAAGCTCCAAGAGCTTCCAAGTCTGGTTTTGCTTACCATCCTATCCCTCTGGTCCTCCACAATTGATTGAATGAATAAGTAAGTGATTCTCCTGCAGCAGTATTCAGAGGGTACTGCCTTCAGGGAAATGGCACCTCTGCTTTGGTGTGAATATGAGCTGGGGGCTGGGAGGGGTGTCAAAGGAGCTCTCACTAAGGAGAGGGCCTAGAAGCTGTTAGTCCCTTCCCTGCCCCTCTCATCCCCGACACCTGTGACTTGGCCCTGCCCACCTCTCCTCCCCCCACCCAAGCTCTCCCCATTGTTCACAGTGCCCCAGTAGCACTGGTCCTGCCCCCACTCCTCTGGGGCTTCTCACACCCTGATGCCGCTCCCTGCAACTCTTCTCCCTGCTCTTTTTCACACGGCTTGCTCCACCTCATCATTCAGGTCAAGTTGAAATGCTGCATCTTTAGAGGACACTTTCTCTGAGTAGGTCTCCCTGTTATTGGCTATCTTTTCATCCAGTTCATTTCCTTCATCTCAGCTCGCAGGGAAATGCATTTATATATTTATCATCTAGGTCCCTAGATGTGTTAGAAGCTTTTGACTACAATAACAGAAAACCCAACTCCATTGGCTTAAACACAAGGAAAGTTGTCTAGTGGTAGGAATGGTTTTGAGGTGGGTTAATTCAGTGAGATTCTCAAGGTTTTTAAGTTCCCCCCATCTCACTGCTCTGCCTCCTGGATGTTGGCTTTGTCCACAGGTTAGCAGGATGGATGCAGCAATTCCAGGCATCACAGTTGGACTTCATGTCATACTAGTAGAGTTTTCTCCTCATTATGGGTCTTAGTTAACTACTGCTGTGTAAGAAATTATCACAAAACTTAGTTTTCTTTTGTTTTTGTTTTTGTTTCCGGTACGTGGGCCTCTCACCGTTGTGGCTTCTCCCATTGCGGAGCGCAGGCTCCAGACGCTCAGGCTCAGCGGCCATGGCTCACGGGCCCAGCCGCTCCGCGGCATGTGGAATCCTCCTGGACGGGGGCACAAACCCGTGTCCCCTGCATCGGCAGGCGGACTCCCAACCACTGCGCCACCAGGGAAGCCCCACAAAACTTAGTTTAAAATAACATTTTAACTGGAGTGTCTTAGCTGGTTGGTTCTGGCAGGTCTCTCATGAGGTTATTGTCAAGCTTTTGACCAGGGCTGAAGTCACCTGAAGGCTTAACTGTGGCTGGAGGATCCACATCCAAGCTTATTCATGTGGCTGTTGGCAGGAGGCTTTGGTCCGTCCATACGTGGGCCTCTCCATAGGCCGTTCCTAATGTAGTGCTCGCCGTCTTCCTCCAGACTGACCAAGAAACCACGTCAGAAGCTGCAGTGTCTTTTAGGACCTCATCTCAGACGTGACACACCACCACTTCTGCTGTATTCTATCATCAGCCCAGCCCTGGTTCTATAAGGGAAGGGACTACACAGGGTGAGAACACCAGAAGATGCGGGACGCTGGGAGGTCATCTTAGAGGCTGGCTCCCACATGGCATTTTTTCTCTCAAAAGTGAGGGAGCCTTTCCTAGAAACCCGGGGAGACTTTTTTTTGTATCTGCTGGCTGCAGTTGTGTCCCATGCCCGTACCTAAACCAGTCCATCCCGAGGGGCGTGGGACCATCAATTACAATCATGATTCACCCTTGGGCTTAGGAGCCATCTCTGCTGAAGCACAGGATGGGATCCAGGAGGAAGACAGCCACCTGAACAAAATCAGGATTCTGTCTGGAATGAGGAAGGGGCGATGAGAATGGATGTTGAGTGGATGACTGTGCCTCTGACGCTCACCTGCTAGACTGTCAACTCCATGAGAGCAGAGGCCAAGTCTTTTCCTACTACTGCATCCCTGGCACAGAAGCCCCACTGCCTGGTACCGGGTAGATGTAACCATTTATGTTAAATGAATAAATGACAAAAAGGAAGGCCACAGGCAGGATGTCTAGGACTGATACCAGGTAGGGATGGATATCTGCAGGCCCCTGGCTCCTCAAGTTCTTCTTAGAACTCAGGAGGCCACCTGCTCCCAGCCCCACTGCCAGCCCCAAGAAGAGACAGCACTGGCAGAATTATTCTCATTTTATTTCTGGAGAAATTTGATCAGATGCAATAACACTGATTCCAGGCGAGGGCAGGGGGCATGGGTACCCCTAAAGCAACCAGTATCCTGTGGCCCAAGGTGCCCCCCATCCCCAGACCTGGGTTCCCCCTCAGTCACAGTTAAATAGAGGGAGGAAGATCTCCCCAGGGAGTCTTGGGAGGGTCTGCCTCTTGCACCCACCCCTCCACGCAGAGGGGTCTGAGCACAAGCTATTTACAGTATTCACATCCACTGTACCCCACCAAACCAAGGCAAATACTACAGGTAGCCCTTCCCCATGGGAGGAGGCCAGAGAGGCTGTGAGTGTATGTGTGTGTGTGTGGGGGGGTCCGCGCGTGTGAGCACACGAATGCACTGAGGGGCTCCAGCCAAAGAGACATCAGTCTATAAGGTGCAGGTTAAAAATAACAGAGAGGACCCAACCCTCAGGGGCCCAGGCCACTTCCAGCTTTGTTCTGTCTCTTTCTCTTGCAGACATCCTGGTAGATGATGCAAAGGAGCCCTCATAGTTGTGCCTGGATCCAAGGCAATCCCTTAAAGGACTTCTGGGAAAAAAGCAGGAGGGGAAACAGTCAGGGGAAACCAGGCTCCAAGCTCAGACGGCTGGGGGTCTTCAGGGTAGAGCTTGAGAGGGCCTCTGGCAGAGCTAGGAGAAGAGAGGGCACGGCTGAGGAGGCCAGGGAAGGCTGCTGGGAGGTACAGATATAGGTCCGGGAGACAGGGAAACCTACCTGTGACCTGCGGGGCCTGCACCACAGCTTTCTTGAGGAAGGCTTCTGCCTCTGCGAAGGGCAGGAGTGCCTCTGGAGTTCGGCCCAGACTCTTGTCCCCAGAGGGTCCTTTAGGGGAGAAGCCATTCTCCTGGTGTGCTGGGAGAGGCTGCAGGCCATTCACCAGGGACCCCGGCGACTCCTTGTTTGGCAGGCTGTGGATGCAGAGGCCAACGCTTAGGCACCTCCCAGTGTAGGACAGCCCAGGTACCCCACAGCGCCAGCTTGACCTTGCCTCCCTGCTCTCGGCCCCTGGGGTTGGGAGCTGGTACCTCCACTGAGGCTCCTGGGGGGCCAGCTCCTCTTTCTGCACAGCCTCCTTCTGCAGCCCGGAGGGCCGAGCCTCTATGGCTTTCACAGGGTCTATCCCTGGGAAGGAATGGCCACCAGTTAGGGGCTGGTGAAAGGATGAGGTCTGAGGATCGGGATGGAAACGAGGGGGACAGGCCTTTACCTGGGCTGGAATTGTTGGCCTTTGCCTCCTTTCTGTCCTGCTTCTGCTTTTAAGAGGAAGAGCAGTCAGGCTCAAGGGGATATCTGGCCCCATCCCACTGAGCTGCTGAATTCTTCTCTCCCCAGCCCAGACCCTGAGCAGACGGCCTCCCTCCTCCACCCTGGATGCCTTTCCCCAACCTCCCTTCCGCACCGGACCTCCACTCCCAACACCGCTCTTGGAGGCATCCTGACCTTGGTTTCAGCAGCTTCCGACTTCCGAGTCCTCTTCATGATTTCCTCCAGGCGCTGTTTGGAAGCCCCACACCAGTTAGGCCCAAGCCCCGCCCTAACCCTCAACCTCCCACCAGCTAGTCCTGGTCCTGGAGTTTCAAGGCCCTTCCAGCTCGTATCCATTCTTTCCAGGCCAGGAAGCCGACCTCACCCCAACTCCTTCTTGTCCTACCCTCTACAAGTCCAAGGCAGGGCCCACTTCCCAGCCCCACCAGCCCCTCCAACGGAGTGGGGACTGAGCCCAGGAGCTGGCCCCGCCCACTAGGACCAAGCCCCGCCCACAGAACTCCCGCCCGCCGCTCTGCACACCTTTTTGCGCTCCTGCCGCTCCTGCTCCTCGCGCTGGAAGTGCTTTTCCCGCTCCAGACGCTGCCGCTCCGCTTCTTCTCGGGACCGAGCTTCGGCCTCCTCTTTCTGCCAGAGAACCCCGTGAGCTTTAGGCAGCCGGCCTCCAGCTGTCCCTCCCGGTCGGCCCCAGGCCCGCCACGAGGAGGCGCCCGCGCCCCGCCCCGCGGGGGCACCTGCTTCTGCAGCCGCTCCAGTTCCTCCTGCTCCGCCTGCGCCTTCTCCCGGGCCTCCTGCTCCTCCCGCCTCCTGGCCTCGGCCTCCCGCTCTGCCCGGGCCTCGGCCTCCCGAGCCAGCTGCTCCTCTCGCATTCGCCTGGGGGACAGAGGAGACTCAGGCTTATACCCAGCTTCTTCTCCAGCCCCTGTAAAGGCCTCCTCCATCCCCGAGGGCGTGCTCACTTGTCCCTTTCTGCCTGCAGCCTCCGCTCCTGTTCCTCGCGCTCCCGCTGCTCCCGGGCCTGGCGCCGCTTCTCAGCCAGGAGCCTAGTGGCCTCTTCTCGGTCAGTCGTGCCAGCCATCGGTTTGCTAGGGGTCACCAGGGGAGCAGGGGCTGGGGGTGAGGTCAAGACTGCTGTATCTGGAGCGGGATCCAGGACCAGGAATCAGCACACACCAGCACAGGCACCTCCATCACCCCTGCACGCCCCCGTGCCTCCTGGACCTCAGGGCGATCCAGGTGGCCCACCCGCCCAACTCCTGCCACCAACTCAGAGCAGTGAGGTCCTCCTCTCTGGCAGGAGCCTCCTTTTGCCAACACCCAGTCCCCAGGCATCTCTGGCAGCCCACACCTCTGACCGCCTGCCCCTCACAGGCAAAGCTGGCTTCTCTGCCCTGCCCACCTTTTGGCCTCTTCTCTCCTTGCCCACCTGCAGGGATCTCTGTGGGCTGCTCCTCCTGGGGCTGGGCTGGGGTGGGTGAGGGCACAGGCGAGGGTGCTGGTGAGGCTGGGGCTGCAGGCTCCTTCTCGTCACTGGCCTTGCCCTTGCTCTGGTTCTTGTCCTCAGGCCCCACCACACTGAGGCTCTCCTTTGCCTCATCCTTCCTCCGAACCCGCCCCTTGGGTGATGCAGTGGTACCTCGGGGGGACGGTGGTTTTGGGGGCAGAGCATGACCTGGCCCTGGGCTGAGGCAGGGAGAGGCAGGCCTGTGCCAGGATGTGGAGGGAGAGGATGGCCGGGCCTTGGATTTGGGACTGGGAGAAAAAAAGAAGAGTTAGACCTTGAGGGCACAGAGTGTCCACGCACACACATGTACACACTTTCAGCATGTCACTTCCTCAGGGAAGTGTCCTCCCCAGGCTTGGGTCAGCACCCCACCTTATGTGCTCTCACAGAAACATAAAATTTCCTTTTAGAGCATACATCCCAGTTTGTAATTACATATTCATTTGTGATTCTTTGATTAATGTCTGTTTCCCCAATAGCCAGTAAGACTAATAAGAGCAAGAACTAGGCCTAGGAACTTCCCTGGTGGCACAGTGGTTAAGGCTCTGCGCTCCCAATGCAGGGGGCCTGGGTCTGATCCCTGGTCAGGGAACTAGGTCCCACATGCATGCCGCAACTAAGAGTTCACCTTTCACAACTAAGGAGCCTGCCTGCTGCAACTAAGAAGCCCACATGCTACAACTAAGACCCAGGGCAACCAAATAAATAAACGTTAAAAAAAAAAAAAGAACTAGGTCTGGTTTGGCTCACAGAAACATCCTCAGCACCCAGAACAGTACCTGGCAAGGACCATTCATGCATCCAGCAGGTATCTGTTGAGTGCTTACCAGACGCCAGGCACTGTTCTAGGTGCTAGGGTACTTCGGTGATCAAAACACTCCCCCCAACCCCCAAAAAAATCCTCCCTCAAGGAGCTTTCCTTCCAGAGGTGGGTGCCTAACACATATTTACTAATGAATGGCTGCCTGGCTGGCTAGCCGGCTGCCTGGCTGGCTGGCATAGGCAGGCGGTGCCGCACTGCCCGGCCCACCTGAGCTCCGCGTTGCCAGTGGAGAGGCGCGGGCGCGGAGAGGCAGGCAGCGACTGGCGCTTCTTGAGGGTGCGCTCTCGGGCCAGGGCACTCTTCTCCTTCTCGTTTTCCCGCTCCTTGTCCTTCTTCTCCTTTTTCTGCACCTGGGGAGGAGGGTTAAGGAGAGCGTAGAGAGGGGGAGCAGAGGTCAGAGGCGCCCACACTGCCCTGGATGGGATCCCTGTCCCCACCACTCACCAGCGAAGCCTCGGGCCGGAGGCGGGCCGGGGCAGGGCTGCCTCCGGCGCTGGCCTTGCGGCGCTCCCCGGCGGGGGCGCAGCGGTGCCCGCTTCGGGGGGCGCTGCACGGCGTCAGGGGGCTGGCGGAGGCCGAGCGAGGGCACACGGGCACGGCTGCGGAGGGATGAGTGTGGTCGGGGCGCGGCCCACTCACGAGGCTGGCCCCTGTCCCGCCTCTCAAGGGGGCTCTCCCAGGACTGTGGCCCCTACCCTGGTCCCGGCCATTTCGGGGCAGGGTGACTGCACTGCGACTCCGTGCCAGGAAGGAGAGGGTGGGCGTCATCAGACGGTCCACAATGCTGCTCTCCCATGGGCTCAGCTGCAGGCTGCGATCTAGGGGGAGATGCCGGGAGAAGCGGGTTACCGCAGGGCCAGAGCAGGCAGAGGCATCCGGAGACCGCCAGGTACCACCCCCATGCTGAGCTCAAGGAGTCTCCTCCCCCAGGAGACCTCTCCCCCCAGTCGTGGGGGTTACACAGGTCTGTCCTGGGGTCTGACCTCCACTGCAGACCCAGGCAACGAGACACTTCCCATGGCAATGTCCTGCAGGGCTAGAGGGTCCCCTCCTACCGCTCTCCCCAGGTGAAAGGGTTCTGCATTGAGTATAGAGAGGAGCCACCCAAGGTTGGTGGCAGATCCAACCGCCCACTTCCATGTCCCACTTCCTGCTCTCAGAGGGCTGGCCTGGGGAGGCATGCCCCATGGATCTGGGACAGTGGGGTTCCTTGTGCTCCTCTGACTGAGGAGAGGCCCAGCTTTTGTGCATCCCATGCCAGGGAGAGGCTGCTAGGGGGGCCTGGCTGCCCTGGGCCACCCTGCTCCGTCCCCTCAGCTGCTGGGTTATTTTTAAGCTTCAGTCAGGTGGGGTTGGTAACAGCAGCTGATTTGGTTGCTAGGCAACAGAGCAACCAAATAAAAGCTGGAGAAACTTATAAATAACTCCTACCATGGCCCCTTCACATGTGAGCACCAGGGCATGGTGGGAACACAGGGGCTGTGCTACCCTCCTTGGCCAAGGCTCTGGAGCCAGCCAAGGCCATGGCTGGGGCTCTGAAAGCAGAGATGGCAGGGTGGCATGGGCCCTCCAGGGTGGAGTCAGAATAAGAGGGCTCCTCCACACACGGCACCCAGGCTCGTCGGGTACTCGGGGGCGAGGCCACCTGCCTAAGGCTGGCCTAGGCCAGCTGGCTGTGGTTGGAGATGAGGCTGCCTGCCCATTCCCACCCTCCACCGCCAGTCCCACCCCCAACCCACCTGCTCTTGAGGCCCCAGCCAGGCTCTCTGCCTGCTGGGTCACTGCCCTTTGTCTCTGTTCTCCTCCCCTGTGGGGCACACCTCTGTTCGCAGGGCCCAGACCCAAATGCCGGCTCCCCCGAGGGGTGCATAGCCCCGAGTGGGGTCGAGTGGGGATGGAGACCTGGGGTATGTGAGGGCTCCTGGGACCTGGGGTTCTTGCTGAGCTCTGGATGAGGCTTGGTGGGGACTACAGGAGCTCTGGAGGGAGGAGGGCTGGGCCTTCTCTTACTTCTACTGGGGGAGTTCCAGAGTGTGGCAGAGGACTTTGAGAGCCGCTTGTTGATTATAGAGTCCACGTGTTTGGGCAGGTTTACTGCCGACACGGAGCACCTGCTCCCACCTGGAGGGGAAAACACACGGCATTAGGGCCGGGCCGGACGGGAGCCAGTGGGGGCACTGAGGCCTTCCATGCAGGATGCTCCGCGGGCAGGAGGGGACAGGGAGGAGTGGGCAGGCTAGGAAGGGGAGGAGGAGGCAGACTTGGCTCTGAGAGGACGGGGGCGGGGGGGGTGGGTAGGTGACCAGAGACAACCTGGATTGGGGGAGCCGACGGAAAAGGAACAGAGGAAGGAGATGGAGTAAAACTAGAGAAACTACAGCCTTCCTGGCCAGGAAGTCACTCCCTAGGGCTGGGTGCTGCAACCCCGCCCCCATAACCACCCAGCGTCGGCACTTGCTGGCACTGCCCAGCCAAGGCTCTATGGCTACAACACCCACGGTACTGGGACAAATGCAGAGACGTTCCTAAACAGAAGAACCCATGGTCAAAGTCACTCACACAAATCCACATATTCATAGGGACACACAAAGACAAAGACGTGCAGGCCCGGGCATATAGAGTGATAGGTACTTCCACATGCATGCGTGTGTGCAGACATGCACAGATACAGAAACAAAAACAACAGAAAGAGGGTCAGACCCAGATGCACACAGGCACAAATACATTGAAACAACTTAATCATATTTGTAACAGCTAGAATTTGCTGGATGCTTACCGTGT
Source organism: Hyperoodon ampullatus (assembly GCF_949752795.1). Taxonomy (NCBI): domain Eukaryota; kingdom Metazoa; phylum Chordata; class Mammalia; order Artiodactyla; family Ziphiidae; genus Hyperoodon; species Hyperoodon ampullatus. The sequence goes on along the minus strand of NC_136915.1, from coordinate 30,103,160 downwards.
ACCAGGCACTGTGCTGGGCACCACACACATGTTACCACACTTGATCCTCCCCAACATCTACCTACAACCTCGGAGGCAAGTAGTACTGTTATCCCCATTTTACAGATGAACAAAGTGAGACAGCAAGAAGTCAGAGGTCACACCACACGTGCCAGAGCTGGGATCCTGACCCAATTCCGTCTGACTTGGGAACCCACACTGAGGTACACAAGGCCACAAACAAACCAAGGCAAACACATATTAAGACACATAACGCACAGATCCACGAGCACATACGCCAAAAGATGCACAATGAGAAATAGAGTCTTGCCGTTACATAAAGACATCCAAACACAGCAGTACATACATGCCAGCAAAAAGACCAAAATCCGCGATGGCCCTACGTGAAGAAAACTCAGAGACAAAAATCTACCTTCCAAGACAGATACATAAGGGGGTGGCTGTTTTCTTTAAACATCCAGTGTCTGCAGGGTATTAAAGTGCTCTTCTATGTATCAGCAACTAATAGTAATTGACAGGAGCAAAGAAGGCTAATCTAAAATGACAGAGGTTTGAAGAGCAAACCAAATGAAGAGACTCGACCTCTGACTTGATAGTGGAAGTCCTTGTAAAGGACTTGGCTGTACAGACTTGGGTTTACAGATCATTCCAGAAGGCACAAGTCACATGAAACAGGGCATACCTGCTGCAGGGAGCTGCCAGCTCCTTGCGCTGAAGCTGCTCCCTTCCCCCACCTCTCAGGCCCCAACCTCCCCCACCCACCCTGCGGCCCCTCGGGCGCACTCACTGGTCTTCCGTCCTGGGGAGCTGTGGTGCAGGGCCCCTGCCCAGGACCAGCGCTGCTGCCGGATTTCGGCCCACGTCTTCTTCACTGACCGCTGGATGGCTGCCTCATATCGCTCCTGGTGAGGAGGGGGCAAAGGGGAAGGGTCTGGGCTCAGAATCATTCCTCCTACCTGGGAGAAAGGCCCTCTCTCTCCTGGGACAGTGCCTCCCCCTATGACTGAAGACAGTTTGCAACAGATCCCTTTCAACTTGTTCTTGGGGAGCTTTTCACTGTTCTTGACTCATTATCTGAGTGTATGAGCTGTTTCTCTGAGGATGGAGCAGGACTCTCCGTGCCTGGGACTCCCAGGTGGGCCACTGGCACGAGGATCCTGACCCTGGAGCTGTGTTTGCTTTTAGCCTGAGGCCCCGGGGCAGGGCCAGGCTGCCTTTTCCTTCATATCTTCATGGTGCTCAAGCCAGGGTTCTCCTAACTAGGAGCTCGCTCAGCGCACTCAGACATCTCTGCACACCTATACACACACACGTGGGGCACACACACACACATACGTGTACTGACAGCACAGGGTTGCAAGTGCTCACCCTGGCGTGTACAGAACCAAACACATCTGCACAGATGCCCAGATGTAGTACCCATGGCACACAACTGCAGACACATGAACACAGATGTGCATACACACTAAGCCAGTGTGCAGATGTGTGCACACACACGCACACAGATCCACGTGCACCTGGTCAGAATTCAGCGTAAACGCACCTTGTTTTTCTCCAGTTTCTGCCGCTGCCGCTCCTCCAGGGCTGCTCGGCGTTGCTCGGCTTTGAGCCGCTGCTCCTCCAGCCGCCGCCGGCGCTCCTGGAGCTGCTTCTCCCGCAGCACCTTGGCCTTCTCCTCCTTCTCCAGCCACACTGCCTTCTTGGCCGCTGTGGGGAAAGGAGCCCCAGGGGACATGAGCAGTCCTGCAGCGCCCAGCCCAGCAAGTGTCTCCTCCAAGTGGCCTTGCCTGTTCCTCCGACCCTGGGTGGGTCTTCCCCCTGCCTGCTTGTGGGGGAGGTGCCTCTGCTCTCAGACTCCCCCCTCAAATTGAAGGGCATCCTGAAGATGGGGTGAGGCCTCAGAATGAGGGCTTCCCCAACGGGAGGCCTGTTTCTCCCCCATTGGCCTCATGGTCTCTGGGCACCGAAGGAGAAACAAGCTCTTTAGTGCCAGATCCCCGTCTGACTTTGGGGTCTGCTGTACCGATACTCATGTACTGTGATTAGGAGCGTGAGATTTGGGGTGAGATGAGGCTTCTGGGTCTGAATCTCAGCTACGCCCCTAGCTGTGTGGCTCAGGCAAAGGATTTCATCTTTCTGAGCCTCTGTTTCCCCATCCTCAGAATGGGTAGAGGGTTAAGTGGGATAAGCGTACTGCTCTTAGCACAGTGCACATAATAAACGCTCCAGAAGTGTTAGTGTTACCAATAGGACGTCGATGGTGGTGACGCTGAGGAAGATGCTACTGCTTCCCACACACTTACCCAGGTACTTGGCCCGCTCTTCCCGACGCTCCTTCGCCAGCTTGTGTCTCTCTCCTGCCTTCTTTGCATCTTAATAGAGGGAACAAGAAGAGACTTAGGTCAAGAGCTTCCCCCAAGAGGGGAGTCAGCCTCAGGGCCCTCCCCAAAGGCCTCATTCCATGCCTTTTCTTATCTCCTCCAGGGTAGAGACTCCCTCTTGTGGCATCATCCAGGGCTGGGACTGGGCCCAGGACTAGGGACATCACACATACCTTGCTTCGTGGGAGGGCTGTCGGCAGCTGACACTGCTGTTGGAGATGGCTGGCTGCTCCTTCGAGGAGGCCTGGCATCCCGTGGGCCTGTGGCTGGTGGGGTGGGTCCCCTGATCTTCACTTCTGAGAAAGGGGACTCTTCCTGCTGCGGGGCTGGCCTAGGCCCTACCAGCTCTGGGGGGCTCTCTGGTTCCAGTGGGAGCTGCTTAGGGCCAGTGATGTTCTTCATGGCGGGAGGGGTGTCTGGGGGAGTGTCGGGCACCAGGGCTGACATCGGTGGTGGTGGCGGTGGCGGGGAGGGGTCACCTTCTGGAGAAGGTCTTGGCTCTGGAGGGGTCCTGGCTGCCACATCTGGAAGAACAACACAAGAGAGGAGAGAAAGTCAGATAGAACATCTGTGCCATCAGTTCAACATGTAGCTCTCTCCCTTGTCCAGCTGATATTCATACATGTTTATCGAGTTCCTTCCATGTGCCAGGCCCTCTTCCAGATACTAATGATATAATGGTGAGAAAATGGCCACAGTCCCTGCCTCTGTGGAGCCCACACTCTAGCAGGGCAGACAGACAGATAGCTAGGCGATTACAGTATAGAATAAGTACTATGTCTGGGGTAGCAAAGCAGAGATGGTTAACCTATATTGGAGGGGCTTCCTGCAGAAATTATAGCCAAGCTGAGGTCCAGGATGAGCTGGAGTTGGCAAACCAAGGAAGAGAGGGTTCTGGCTAAGAGAAGAGCATTTACCAAGGGGCAGAAGGGAGCAGGGTGTATCGGAAAAGCTGAGAAGTTTGTAGTAGTTATTAGTGTACCAAATGGTAATGATTGGCTTCCATGTCTGCCTCCCTCGCCTTTCTGCTTTACTTTGGGGTCACAGTGCCCATCCCAAGGCCTGGTGCTCAGGGGCTGCCAGTGCTGGGCACAGTGGGATGCCTGTGTGGAATCCCCAAAAGGGTAGGCAACCAGTGACATCCCCTTTGTCATCTTTTTTTTCTTTCCCAACCACCCTCAGATTTCTTCTTTTAAGATACTGATATTTCAGGGTCCCTGTAAAAGACACCAAAGTGCCAAGTAAGGAAGCCACATGATTTGGTGTATACATGTTCATGTACACATGTGAGCACAAGTACACTATAGCGTAACAGAAAGACAGGCTTGGGAGTCAGCCTGATGAGGGCCTGATTCTGACTTCACCACCCCAAGACAGGAAGAGAGGGCCTGATAACCTTGGGGAAGCCACTCAACTGCTCTAAGCCTCAGTTTTCATATCTGTAAAATGGGGACTATAAGCCCAAGCTGATAGGCATGTCAGTGAAGTGCCTGGAACAATTCATGTGCCAGCAAACAATACTTCCCTCTATTTTCCTGTGGGTCTTACGAAGCTGCCAAAGAGAAGCCTCTGCATGTTGAGCCCTGGTGCCATCTACTGCTGCCCTCTGGGCACTGAGGGGATTGGTGGGGACACAGCCACTGCCTGGGAGTAGGAATCAGGGCCAGGGTCCATGGAAAGGTCAATCTAAGGAAGATTTTTCGCTCTCGCCAGGTGCCTCCACCATGCAGGGTCCTCTGCCCTAGGAATGGTGGCCCTCTCAGGAGGTGACAAACTCCCCATCCCTGTGTGTGACAATGTGTATGCAGGGAAAGGACACTCCCAAGCAGTCAGCTTTGGAACTCTGGGGACCCTTTTCAGGGAGACGGGTGTCCAGTGGGCTCTGAAGAAGGCCGGCTATTTGAATATGTGGCCTCCCCACTAACTGTGTGACCTTGGGCTAGTCACAGGCCCTCTCTGTGCCTTAGCTGCTCTTCTGTAAAATGCAGATAGTAGGACTGTGATGAGTGTTAGTGACAACAATAACCGCTAACGTGTATATTTCTCGAGAGCTTCCTATGTTGAGAGCATTTTACACATATTAGTTTTAATCCTTATGACAATACTTCTGAGGAAGGCACTATAAATATCTTTCACAGAGGAGGAAAGTAAAGCAAAAAGAGGTTAAGTAAAGTAGTTTGAGGTCATTCAACTGGGAAGTGAAGGAGCCTGGACTTGAACCCAGTGTTTGTCACCACAGCCCATGCTCTTAGCCCCACACCCTCCTGCCCCTGTGTCAGGCAGTATGGGGTAACACATGTTACACAATGAAATTATCTGAGGCTCACACTATTTCCCCCTCATTCCTTCCCTTCCAGCTTCCTGGGCTCCAGGCAAGAGCCCCAGCTAAGGCCCTTTTCCCCCAGCGGTCCCTCAAACTCTGCCAGTCCCTAGGCTCACGACAGCTCTCACCAGACCAGCTCCAAAAGGCTGCCTGGTCACTGCTAGTCGACTTCCCAGCCACCCGCAAACTCCTTTCCAATTCCAATGGGCAAAAAAACTAGTGGCAACCATTTAGTGAGTGCTTACTACATACCAAGAACTGAGCTGGGCCCTTTGTATCCCCATCCTGCATCTTCATATGAGCTCTGAGAATCTTATCCCCATTTGACAGATGAGACTATCAAAACTTACCCCACTAAGTGATTTGTCCAGGGTCATAGAACTAGTATATGGCAGAGGCAGGATTGAACCCAGGACTGTCTGGGGCCAGAGGGCCTAGGTATGTAGGTATCAATACAAAGCTTGAAGGCTGAGGTTGAGGCCTGCTTATTGCCATTCTCCTAGCACCTGTGACTGCTACATGTGTTGCAAGGAAAACTGGTAGGCGGCTGTTTGTCTACACCTAGGCAAATCACACCCACCAAGCAAGACAGTGAATTTCCAACTAGCTTCTTTTTTTTTTTTAAAGCACTTTTTTTTTTTTTTAATTTATTTATGGCTGCGTTGGGTCTTCGTTGCTCTGCGCAGGCTTTCTCTAGTTGTAGTGAGCGGGGGGGCTACTCTTCATTGCGGTGCGCAGGCTTCTCATTGCAGTGGCTTTTCTTGTTGTGGAGCATGGGCTCTAGGCTCTTGGGCTCAGTAGTTGTGGCTTGCAGGCTCTAGAGCGCAGGCTCAGTAATTATGGCACACGGGCTTAATTGCTCCATGGCATGTGGGCTCTTCCCAGATCAGGGCTCAAACCCGTGTCCCCTGCGTTGGCAGGCGGATTCTTTTTTTTTTTTTTTTTGTGGTACGCGGGCCTCTCACTGTTGTGGCCTCTCCCATTGCGGAGCACAGGCTCCGGACGCGCAGGCTCAGCGGCCATGGCTCACGGGCCCAGCCGCTCCGCGGCATGTGGGATCTTCCCAGACCGGGGCACGAACCCGCTTCCCCTGCATCGGCAGGCGGACTCTCAACCACTGCGCCACCAGGGAAGCCCGGCAGGCGGATTCTTTTTTTTTTTTTTTTTTTTTTTTTTTTGCGGTACGCGGGCCTCCCACTGCTGTGGCCTCTCCCGTTGCGGAGCACAGGCTCCGGACGCGCAGGCTCAGCGGCCATGGCTCACGGGCCCAGCCGCTCCGCGGCATATGGGATCCTCCCAGACCGGGACACGAACCCGCATCCCCTGCATCAGCAGGCGGACTCTCAACCACTGCGCCACCAGGGAGGCCCCGGCAGGCGGATTCTTAACCACTGTGCCACCAGGGAAGTCCCCCAACTAGCTTCTGACTAGCCCTGTGAAGGGAGTCTCGAAAGAAGTAGAGGGATGAGGCCTGGAAGGGCCTGCACCTGGGCATCAGATGCAGCGGGGTGGAAAGGTCTTGGGCTTCAGAGTCAGACAGGCCTGAGTAGGGAATTCCAGCTCTGCTGTGGGACCTTGGACAGGCCCTGAACCTGTCTGAGCCCCAGTTTCCTCAGGCTGGGGCCTATGGTGTTGGGACCTATGGTGAGTAGGTACACCACCTCTGGCACCTGACAGGCGCTCAGTAATCAGCACCTGCCTGGAAGAATTGGTCCACTTCTTCCCATCTCTGCCACAAGCGCCCACGTGGGTCAGGTCTTCACGCCCACTGCTCCATGACACTGCTCTTCTCAAGGTCACCAATGACCTCTGCATTGCTAAGTCAGCAGCCATTTCCTGGTCCTCATCCTGCTGACCTGTCAGCCGCATTTGACACGGTTGATCCCTCGGTGCTCTTTGAACACTTTCTTCAATTGGCTATGGAGACAACAAGCTCTCCCGATTTCCTTCAACTTGCTGGCTGTGACTTCTCAGGCTTCTTCGCTGGTCCCCCCTTAACTTCCTAACCTCTTAGCACCGGAGTGCCCCAGGGCTCCGGTGAAGACCTCATCTCTTTTTGGTCTACATGTACTCCCTTGGTGATCTCATCCAGACTCATGGCTTTAATACCATTGCTCTGCTGATGACAACCAAATTTGTACCTCCAGCCCAGACGTCTCCCTTGAGTGCCAGTTTAGCTCATGCAACTCCCTACTTGACACCCCTGGATGTCTTACTGATGGCCCCAATTTTTTTTTTAACATCTTTATTGGAGTGTAATTGCTTTACAATGGTGCGTTAGTTTCTGCTGTATAACAAAGTGAATCAGCTATACATATACATATATCTCCTCCCTCTTGCGTCTCCATCCCACCCTCCCTATCCCACCCCTCTAGGTGGACACAAAGCACCAAGCTGATCTCCCTGTGCTATGCGGCTGCTTCCCACTAGCTACCTATTTTACGTTTGGTAGTGTATATATGTCCATGCCACTCTCTCACTTCGTCCCAGCTTACCCTTCCCCCTCCCCGTGTCCTCAAGTCCATTCTCTATGTCTGTGATGCCCCAAATTTAACATCCAAAACTGAGCTCCCGATCTTTCTCCCCCAAACCCTGCTCCTCCTCCAGTGTTCCCCATCTCGGTCAATGGCAACCCAGTCCTTCCAGTTTCTCAGGGCAAAAATCTTGGAGTCATTTTAGAATCTTTTCCTCTTGTCTCACAGCTCACATCTAATGTCTCAGTAAATCCTTTTGGCTTCACATGCCAAGTATATTCTGAATCCAATCACTTCTGTCTCCACTTCTATCATCGTGGTCCAGCCACTATCATCTCTCATAAAAGCCTCCCTGCTGCCATTCTTTGTTCCCCTTTGGTCTTCTCTCACCACAGCAGCAGAATGATTCTTTTCAAGAATAAGTCAGATCAGGAGTTCCCTGGTGGCCTAGTGGTTAGGACTGCAGGCTTTCACAACCGTGGCCCACGTTCAATCCCTGCTTGGGGAACTGACAAAATCCTCCAAAGATGCCCCACCTCAAGGGAGGAAAAACCAAAGGCATCACAATGGCCTCCAAGGCCCTTGGGGATCCTCACTCTCCAACCCATTACCTCTCGGCCTCCTCTCCTCCTCCCCTTCTCCCCCTGCTCCATCTCTTCTGGCCACTGTTCCTTATTTGTGACAGGCATGCTTCTGCCTCGGGGCTTTGCCCTCGCTGTTCCCTCTACCAGAATTCTCTGCCCCAGGATCCTGCATGTCTCACTCCCTCACCTCCTTCAGATCTTTACCCGTATGTGACTTCTCATTCGAGCCTTCCCTGATCCCCTCCTTAAAACTAAAAGCTGTAGTTGAAGTCTCCCTCCCCTTTCCAACTGTATTCTTTTTCCTTCCAACTCTATTTTCCCCAGTAAGCATTAGTAGCCCTTTAACACTGTCTCCCACCCCCAGAAGGTAATCTTCATGAGGGCACACATTTTTGTCTACTTTGTTTAGCTCTTCTATTTCTAAGGCCAACAGAGCCTGGCACACAGGTGCTCCACAGCTATTTGTTGAATGAATGTATCAATGAACTCCACCCTGGCAGATACCATCAGCACCTCTCTTCCTTGGATGACTGCAAACTCCCCCCACTGTCCTACCCGCACCCTTTCCCACTCTGCTCTTCACTGAGCAGCCAAAGTAATTGTTTCCAAATGCAAATCTGGCCATGGTACTCTTCCCCACTGGAAGCTTCACAGTGACTTCTCCTTGTTCTGAAGAGAAAGACAAAATTCTTGAACCCAGGCTGCAAGTCTGGCAGAGTCTGAAGCCCCTGTTTCCCTCCCGATACCTCTTGAGTCCCCACCTCTGCTCCCCTGCTCCCCACTTGCTCTCCACACTCCAGCCACGCTGACCTTTTAATTCTGATAGCCTTGCACACTCCCTCTGCCACAGGGCCTTTGCACATGCTCTTTTCCCTCCATCTTTTCTTATTTAACTCCCATTCACCCTTCAGGTCTTCGCTTAGGCATCATTTCCTCAGGGAAGCCTTCCCTGGCCTCTCTGAACAGGGTAAATTCCTTCATTATATATAGTCATGGCTTCATGTGCCTCTTGTTTGGAGCACTGTGACTGTTACGATTTTATACTTCCTTGTTTGGTTCTTTTGTTATTGTCAGCCTCCCCCTAAGGGCTGGGCCGCATCTGCTCTGCTCTCCACTGCTTCAACAGCAGCTACCGTGGTGCCCAGTATGTGGAGAGCGTCACGAAATGCTGCCGAATGAGAATAAAGCACAGTACCAGGAAGCCACCCTCACCTAAAGCAGGTGCACAGAGGAGGAGATTTTTGCTCTAATAATGAGCAAACCCATGTTGCAATTTCTTGCAAAGGGATGAGCACTTGAAGGGAAGCAAAACAACTCCCCCTCAATTGAGTTTGGGCAGCTTATTGGACTAAGGTAGTCAGGGAGAAGTTAATAAAAGCAATAACGAGTGTTGACTCCAGCAGTTCAACAGGAAAAACTTCCCAAGAGGCAAATAGCACGTTTGGAATTCTTCTTCTGACCTGGAGGACTATTGACCCCGAATCCAAATATTTTCCTCAGAATTATGCCAACCCTGATGAAATATCATTGGGACAGTGTTATTCAGAACAAATTATGTTAAGCCAAATTAATTCCTTGGTTAATTATCTATATGGTGTGGTTAAACCAATATCTGATTATTCCCATTTTCAATCATCAAATGTGATCCTTCAAGCCACCTCATTTTATTGTATTTTTGTGTGTGTCAAATTGTGAGGTTTTATTTTGCTATGCTGATATCTACCAGAAGTATTTGTTAAGAACTGGATAAGTGACAGATAGTTTGTATTCATTTCTTGGCACAAAGAGCATTAGCAGGGCAAAGGTGCAAGAGCTGGTTGCAGGGTCAGTAAGTCTAGTCTTCTCAGAAAACCCAAGAAGGACTGCAGAGAGATCGGGGCCAAGTCTCTCGGAGGGCCTGTCACATGTCTCAGGGTGCTTACTCCCCATCTCCACCCTCTGGGCGCTGGCAGGCCTTTCCTCTCATCCCTCCCCAACAACTGCTCCTGGGCCAAAACTCCTCTCACAATACTGATAACTCAGTCTGCCCTTTTGTCTGCCGCTGCCCCTGCAAGAGTTGGTGGCGAGAATCCTTTTTGCAGCCCAGAGCTTTAGACAGGACCTACCCAGCACAGAGTAGGAATTCTGTGTCTGTTTAATGAACACCTGCATGGATGGATGGATGGATGGATGGATGCACTGTGGATAACATAGTAAAACCCCAAGCTGCTCCAAAGTCTAGCCTCTCTAACCTTAAATGTCTTTACTATATCAGAGCCTTGTATGTGCCCTGCCAGCTCCTCAGCCCAGGAAGGGAAACACAGCTGAAGCCCTACAGTACACCAGGCACCTTCCCTTATCTCATCTAGTTCTTATTACAGCCCCAAAGGGAAAGTGCTATAGGGGCCCCCGTTCCCCAGGTGCGAACACTTAGACAGGTTAAGTGAACTGCTCACGTCAGTGTCGGAGGTAGGACAGGGCCCAAGGCTGTCTGATGACAAAACCCTTATGTCACACTGTTTCTGGTGGGTGTCACATCACCCCTCCCTAAGGCTCCTGCCTGTTCCCTGAAGAAGGAAGTGATTCAGTGGTTCCCCTGGGGAGGTTTCCCCCATGAAGACGAAGGGTGCAGGTGGGGCAGGCAGGCACTGAGCTCAGAGGGCAGGAATGCAGGGAAGGCAGGCTCCTGCCCAGGCTGGCCACCAGGAGCCAAGAAGTGGGGCACCTGAGCAGGTGTGAGGGCGAGTGGCCCTCCTCCAGGAGGCTGAGCAAGGGAGTGCCCAGGGGAGGGGCTGCACAGACAGCAGAGGTCAGCATCTAGCTGACCCCTAGCCAGAGCCTTCCTGGCTCTCGTAGCAGCTCCTTAGGTGGCAGCACTGGACCAGACAAGCGAAGACAGGGAGGCAGACAGAGGGGCAAAGACACACACGCAGACAGAGGGTACACACTGCAGAGAGAGAGACCCAGACAATGTGGACAGAGTCTGCATAATGGCTAGAGACAAGACACGTTTCTTTTCTCTCTCCTGTTACATACAGAAAACAGACCTACTGGGATTCAGAAATCTGCGCATGCACGCGCGCGCACACACACACACACACACACACACAGTCAGGCACCTCCTCCGAGGCACAGACAGAAACCTCAGAGATTCATACAGCACTCAGGGACGTGATGTCCCAGTACATTTACACAGCCTCATCCAGGTCACTTCGGCCCTGCCCCTCTGGGCACTCCTTTACCTGGGCCCAGGGTAAGTCCAGTTAACTGCAGCAACAGCTAATGCTGTGTCAGGCACAGCTAAACACCTTAAAGCTTCAGTCCTTTTCATCTTCACCACAATCCTATGAGGTCGACATTATTACCCCATTTGACAAAGGAAATAGATTCAGAGAGATTAAGACACTTGCTGGTGAGTAGCAAAGCTGGGTTTGGGTCCCAAATCAGGGTGACAGTCGGTACCTTCACTCTGCTACCCAAAGGGGGCAGCCTCCTGGGTTTCCTCTCCTGGAGAGATCTGGGCTGGGAGGATGGGGTGGGCAGGAAGGACAAACCCTGGGAGATGCCTGATCATGGGGCTGGGACAGAGGGGAGCCTTAGGGGGCAGCATTACTCCCAGCCGGGACAGAGCTGAGCCAGCTCTGAAAGGGAGTGAACTAGGAGAGGGACAGCCTGCTCCGGTGGTCCTCCGAACCTGGGCCACAGGCCCTTCGCAGCAGGGCACTGGGGCCAGGCCGTGGGCCTCTGTGGGTGATAAAGCCGGGATCCCACCTGAGACTGCAGATCTGAAGAGCTCTCTGGCCCGGTTGGTGGCCATTGTTCCCAGCCTCCAATCAGGAGCACCCACTTCCTGTTATTTTAGGCGGCAGGAAATGACCCCATCCCACAGCTTGGGCCCTCCCTCAGCCCCAGCAGGGCTGCCCACGCTGGGGCCTAGAAGCTGAGGACAGAAGCCCAGACTTAGACCAAGGCCTGAGGATGGCCTACTGGCTGAACAGCCACCACTGCCTGAGTCCAGGGCCTCCTTCCGGTCCGACTTGCTCAGATTCCAACCCAGCGGGAGGCACAGAGGACCCAGGGCTCTGCTGATTCTACCTCTGCCTGCCAGAGAAAAGATCACAGGGTCCCTAAAACCAAGACGCCCATAGAAGACCAGTCATGCAAGGACAGTGGGCCAGACTCTATCACCAGCTGGCTTGGCCATGCTAATTCAGCATAGAGGTTTGGTGCACAGGCTTTAGAGTCGGATGGACCTGGGCTCAAATCGTGCTTCTGCCAGTACCTAGCTGTGTGACTTTAAGCAAATTACTTCCCTCTCTGAGCCTCATCTATAAAATGAGGATATGGGACTTCCCTGGTGGTCCAGTGGGTAAGAATCCGTGCTGCCACTGCAGGGGGGTGCGGGTTCAATTCCCGGTCAGGGAACTAAGATCCCACATGCTGTGCGGCACAGCCAAAAACGAAAAAGAAAATTTGAATAAATAAATAAAATGAGGATAATACTAGTCCCTACCAGGATAGTTCTGAGAATCAAATGAGACAATGCACGGGATGTACTAAGTGCTACGTGTGGCACAGAGAAGGTCCTTAATAAACAAGGGTGGGAGATAAAGTAGGATCACCAGGAGGGTCTATTCTTGGCCCATATCTCCTCTTATAACTGGGGAGGAACACTAGATACCAGGTTGTCTACCCCCTACCATGCTCTCTGCTCCCCTCGGGGCAGAGCTGCAGCTGAGAGGTGATGGTGGAGATGCTGAAGGCTGTGCCCTGGGGTGCCAGGCAGAGCTGCCACCTCCAACAAAGCTGCATTATCTGGGCTGGCTTGTTGGCTGCCTTACCGGCCCCAAGGCCCAGTGGGGACCCAAGGACATGGTCCCCAGCTGCTTGAGGCCAAAATCCCAACATTAATCAGAACTGAGACCTGCCCTGACCACCCTCAAGTGCCACCACCCCAGCCTGGGCCCTGCTTTCAGTTCCTTCCCTGCTCCCTCAGCCCTGCCCCACCACCAGCTGATGCCCATCCCTGAGGAGGAGGAGCTGGGGGAGTGAACTGGCCTGGTGCCCCTTCCTCCTTATTTGCATATGCATGACTGCACATTAGGAGCTCATTAGAGGCCTCATTATTGGGCCCACCAACCCAGGGAGGGACAGAAACTGTCAGTGGGAGCTGCCAGCCAGGCTGGCTGCTGTATGCAGAGAGGCAGTCCATTTTCTCATCCACTCAGGTCTACGTCAAATGCCTCCTCTGTGAAGTCTTCCACAAGCAGATTCCACCAACCACTGTATCACTGTTATACCTGGACTTCCCAGCAGTGAACACATCGGCTTCCCCCACTGGGCCAGGAGCTCCCTGAGGGTCGTGACTCGGATTCACTTCTCTGCCATCTGTACAGCCAGCACCAAGCTGGCACATGGCGGGCATCAGTATGGCTGCGCTGGATGGCTGCACCCATCCCCTGGGTCTCTCTCCTACTCCCAACTGCCCCACTTCAAGTATGGGGCCCTCTGTTCTCCAGATACAGCCTGGCTCATGTCTGTCTAGAACGCACCTCCCTCTTGCTCTCTGGCCTACATTTACCTCCTGAAGTTCTAATTAATCACACCTCCACCTCAGGCCTCTGAAGGAATTAAAAATAATAACAACAAAAATAAATAGCGTTTATTGAGCATTGACTACATATCAGGGCCTCTCCTAAGTGTTTTATGCGTTTCTCTAACTTAATGATCCCAATGTCTCTATGAGATAATTTCCAGCATTACTGTCATTTTATAGATGGGAAAATTTAAGACTTAAGCAAATTACCTAAGGTCACACAGTAGTAAGTTACGAAGGGGAGACTTAAACTGTCTGATTTCAGAGTCTACACTCTTAAGCAAACTGACTCCCAATTCCTGCCCTCACTTCCTCCATATTTCCTACCTCGCTGCTGGCACCAGTTCCAATAAGCATAACGGCAATAATGGCAATAACACTGTATTGCAGGTGTCTGTGTGCCAGGTTCCTTTAGGTACATCACCTCTGACCCTCACATTAACCCCACAAGGTTGATAATACTACCTCCATTTTCCAGGGGCATAAACTGGCCAGAGGAGGTTAAGTCACTTGCTCCAGTCCACACTTGACCCCTGCTGCATGCTGCCTCCTGTTAATGCTCAGTGTGCAAAGGGAACTCAAAGAGGGCAGGAATCACATCATACACACTCGGTGTCTCAGACCCATGCCTCAAACTCTCACAAGGGCACGTGTAGTGGACAATTCCTTTACTCCCTGGAAGCTCTTGACTCACAAGGACCCTTGTCACCTTCAGCTTCTCTGTGTAGGGACCAGCCACCATCCTGACCCAGGTTCTCATGTAACTCCATCTAGGTCCCTATGTGTAGAAGTCTTCCCAATCCAGGACCCTGTATGCAGGACCCACTCAGGCGCCCCCCAATACAGCCAAGCAACCCGCCCATGCCCTCACGTTCAGTCCAGACATCCCACTCCAGTGCCCTGCTTATAAACCAGCTACTCACTCCAGCCCTCATCTCTGGCCCAGTAATCACCGCCATTCAGGCCCCGATGTACACACCAGTGCCAGAGACCCTCAGCTGCAGAGGGCCAGTAAGCAGATGGAACTGACCCAGCCTAGGCCTCCCTGGGTCCCCTCTTAGGCTCAGCAGAGCCAAGACGGACCAAAGTGCCATTGTTCCAGCCCAGCCTACAAACCTCCCGAACCACAGCAGTCTGACAGCCTCCCCTTTGCGTCCTCCAGCTCCCACACCCACAGGATCCCCTCCAAGCACCCACACTGGCATGAGGAGGATCCCACCCACAGCCAAGAGGCTCCACCTTGTCCTGCACTCTCCGCACCCACAGACACTGTTTCATCCTGGGCCCATGGCCCAGGGGGCAGGGAGGTGACAGGGATTAGGCTCTAGGACTCTAGGGAGGTGTGGGGTTGGGGCCACCTTCCCCTGAGTCAGTGGGAACAGGACTTAGGTCCTCAGTAATCAAGCTCTTCCCTCCCTTTCCAGGAAGAAAGAGAAGGAGAAATCCCTCCCTCCAACCCCAGGCCCAACCAGAAACCTGTCCCCACCCCCTCATCAGCTGCTCCCAGATCCGAAAGGGATTTGCAGAAGTCCTGGGCACTGGTGGTTGGTGGGGTGAGGGGAGGGGAGAGAGCTTTGATGGTCTGGGGCCTGGAGAGAAAGAGAAAGAGAAAGAGGGAGGGAGGGAGAGAGAGAGAGAGAGAGAGAGAAAGAGAGAGAGAGAGAGAGAGGGAGAGAGAGGGAGAGGGAGAGGGAGAGAGGGAGTGTGTGTGTGCGTGCGTGTGCGTGCGTGTGTGTGTGTGTGTGTGTGTGTAAGGGGGGTAGGTATCAGAAGCCTCAGCCTGAGGAATGATGTGGCAGGTCCCTGGAGTGCCGGCCTCAAGCCTTCACCTCATTCTCCAGGGAAAGACTCAGGACCGGAGAGGCTGGGAAGGAGGGCACCAGGGTAGACAGATTTACTTCTGTCCCCTTCCTCCCCAAATCGGCCTGGGTGGGCTCCAGAGTAGGCCAGGCTGCAGGGGAATCGGCCCACTCCCCAGCTCCCGCCCTCGCCCCAAACAATGCCGCCTCCCCCTCCCCCTCGCCTTTATCCGGCGGGTTACTTGGCAGCCGCCGCTAGAGACCTCCCCTCCCCTCTCCTTCCCTCCCGGCCAGCCCGCAGCAGCAACAGGCCCTTTGCGCGGCAGCTGGAGGGATGGGGTGGGGGCGAGGTCTGGGCCAGGGCCTGGGCGTGGGGGCGGGGGGGCGCCAGGGCCTAGGCTTCGGTATGCAAGGCTTCAGGCCTGAGAATGTGGACCCCCGACACACACGTTCAGGCTGGGGTCACACGTGCCCACCGGGGATGGGGAGGGGGACAGACGCCCCAGCTCAGGAGAAAAGGATCTTCAGGGCCTGAGGTGGATCGGGAAGAAGGATAAGGGCAGGGAAGCCGAGGTGGCACTGGGCTGGGGCGGAAGGGTCACCAACAACTCCACATTGGGTTCCGCGCGGATCCTGGCGCCCAGGACGTCCCAGCGCCCGGGATGGGGGAGGGGGCAGCTGTCAGAAGATGCGTCGGTGGCCCAGAGCCGCCGACGCCGCTGCAACCTTTATTTTTGAACTTCCAAGTGGTCAGAGGGCTCGGCAGGGGAGGGGTCCCCGCCGACCGGGCCGGCCTCATCCTCGGCCTGTCCAAGGCCCCACGATCCCCCTCTCTCATCTCGCCTCTGGCATACCTGGGGCTGCGCCGGCACCGGGCTCCGAACGTGAGCCGCTCTCCATGGCTGCGGCGTCACTAGGGAGTCTTCGGGATTTCAGCAGCGGCGACGGCGGCGGCGGCCAGCGGCCAGGATAGGGGTCCCGCGGCGCATCACGCCCGGCCCGGCCCGGCAGGCAACGATTCGAAGGCGGAGGGAGCTCCGGGGTAGGTCGAGGCTGGCTCGGCTGGTGGCCTGCGGGCTCGGAGTCGCCGGCCGCCCAGTGTCTGTCGGCTCCGGCCGCGATCCTGCTCCTCGCCCAGCGCCGGCCCAGTCCCCGCCGCGGCCCAACCCTATTGTACCGCCCGGGCTGGGCCTGGCCTCGCCGCTGGCGCGTACCAAGTTGGATGCGGGGAGGGCCACCCCCGCAGTGCCCGGGACCTAGCGGCCGCGAGCCCGCCCCACCCGCCCCGCCCCCACTCTGGGGGCGCGGAGCCTCGAGCCTGGGGACGCGGCCGCCGCGGAGAGGACGCCACGGCTCCCGGAGGACGCCCGTCGAGCTGTCTCCCCCTGCGGCGGCGCGTTGGTACGCTCCGCAGCGCGAGGCGACTATGTAGGGAGCGCTCTGGTGACTCACCCGCCGCTAAGACTGGGGGGAGCAGGGGGGAGCCGGGATGGAAGCCCCCAATCCCACCTTGGAGCCTGGAAGCTCCGGCTCTGGGGCCTTGGCGGCAGCTTCAAGTCCTCATTCTCTCCCAAACCCACCTCAAACAAAATCCTCCCGGGGGACGTCGGGAGACCTGAAGGAGGGTCGCAAGGAGACCTCTAAAAGGGCTAATGCTTTCTCTCCCCTGGTGATGGCTGGGGTGGCGAGAGGCCCGGCCCGCGAGCCTTGCTGCCGCCCTTCCTCCATCATCCTACGGTTGGTGTCTTCCCTGCTCCTCTGGGGTAATTACAGGCCTGCACCACCGCTTTACCCAAGTCTCTAATCTGCTGGGTCTCTCCCGGCTCCAAACTGGGTGGTCCTGACCCTGAACTTTCCCCACAGACGACCCCTTCAAGCTCCCCTGAAGGATTTTCTCCCCTGTGTCCTGTCGAAGGAGTGAGTGGGTCCCTTCTGATTCCCCTCCTCCAAGAAGTCCTTCCCAGCACGGGGCAGTGGATCCCCGAATCCCCTTTTTAGTGCCAGCTGAGGTGGGGCCTCATGCCAAGTTGGGCCCAGCCTGGGCAGAGAAGGGGGAGCTTGCTGGGAAGGTGGATCGATGATGGTGCTGCAGGGACTGACTGAGGGGTGGAAGGAGCAGACGCAGCTGGGCCCTGCCCACCCCATCCCTGCCCTTTGTCCTGACCTCCAGAAGGTCAGTTGTCTAGTTCTCCATTGCCCAGAGATTAGGCCCAGCGATATGTTGTCCTCCTGCCCCCCTTTCCTGCCAGTGTCTCCTTCCTTTGAGCAGCTCCAGAGAGCAGTCATTTCAAGGGGGAGGGTTGGGAACAAAAGTTCTGGGTCTCAGGCAACCTGGGAGCAGACTGTCCTGGGAGGAGTGAGTAGATGAGGGACTGAACCTTCTTCGAGGGCCGGGGAGGGAATACTACCTTGCCCAGTCCCAAAACATTAGAAAAGGATGATGCTAGAAGGCCTGCAGCTGGAGCTGGTAACCTTAAGCTACTGTCTTAACTTTTCTGAAACCCAGTTAGCTCACCTATAAAATCAGGAAAATAATAATACCATGAGGTATCATGGGGTTGCTGTAAAGGTTAAATAAGGCAACACAGATGAAGTGCTTAGCACAGAGCCTGGCATATAGGAAGTGCTTAACAAATATGATGATGATGATGGGCATTCAAAAGTAAAAGCAGATTAGGATGAGGAGCAGATCCCCCATCTTTGTTGTCAGCCATCCCATCTGCAGGGTGAGGGGACCATGTGGATGGTGGAGTCCAGCACTGTCCTTTGTGAGGTCAGAGACCTCAGGTCCTGCATCTTCCAGAGCTGACCAGGCCCACTCTGAGCCAGGTAGTGACTAGACTCAGAATTCATGAACAGAACCCAGTAGGGGAGAGCCATCTGGGATGGTTCTTCCCCACCCCCACGCACAATCTTGAGGATACAGTAGGGACAAAGACATATATTGGTGGGAATAGTGAGATACCCTCTGTAGCTAGAGCTCAAGAATAGTAGAGGGGGAACATGCCACGGAGCAACTAAGCCCATGCGCCACAACTATTGAGCCTGTGCTCTAGAGCCCACGAGCTACAACTACTGAGCCTGCGTGCCACAACTACTGAAGCCCACGTGCCTAGAGCCTGTGCTCCACAACAAGAGAAGCCACCGCAATGAGAAGCCCATGCGCCGCAACAAAGAGTAGTCCCTTCTCGCCGCAACTAGAGAAAGCCCGCACACAGCAACGAAGACCCAACACAGCCAAAACTAACTAACTAACTAACTAACTAAATAACTAAATAAATAAATAGAAAAAAAATAGTAGAGGGGGAAATGGGAGCTGAAGATGAAGAGATAGGCCAGGGATGGCCTGTATAGGAGGATTTGAATGCCAGTTGGCATCATGATCTACACAATATAGATATTAAGGAGCTGTTGAAGGTTCTTCAGAAGAAGAGTGAGCAGTGCTTTAGAATTGGAAATCCTCCATTGTGTCTAATGATCTAGGATTGACTTTGAGGAGCCCCCTGCAAAGAGACAGTATATGGTATTAACCTACTCAGTGGTTCTCAACAGAGGCAATTTTTTTCCCCAGGGGATATTTGGCAATGTTTAGAGGCCTTTGTGGTTGTCACAACAAGGGGTGTTACTGGCATCTAGTACTTAGACACCAGGAATGTTGTTTAACATCTTGCAATGCACAAGACCACCTCCTGAACAAAGAATCATCCGGCCCAAAATGTCAATGCTGCCAAGGTTGAGGAACCCTTCCCTAGACTGAGGGTGGAGGCACCTGCACCTACCTCCTCGCAAGATGCTAGTGGTGGGGACATCTGGGAGTTAGACAACTTGATGGACAGTTCTCCTGGCCAGCCCCAGGAGGCTTCCTGCACAGCGAGTCCTGGGAAGGTGACTGAGGGGAGCCAGGAGAGCACCGATGCCCTGTGATTGATGCAGTCGGAGTAGGCGGATGGACTGGGCTCCTCTTCGTTTGCCCCCTAATTGACCAGGATCCTTGGTGGATCCCAGGCCCCGGCAACTGATGGGGTTTAGAGTGGGTGTCTCTGAGTTTGGGGCTGAGTGAAAGCGCTCCATGTAGCCCTCCACGTATTAGACATCGCAGAGAAGGAGCAAGCAGGGCACTTGCAAGGAGTTTCGCAGGGGTCTGAGAATGTCTTGCCCTCTTCAGTGAGGGGCTGGGAACTCTGTGACCTCCCCTGTTCCTCCCCTACGGCCCAGGGCAGTCCCCTCCCCACTCCAGGGAAACAGGTTTGAATGAGCTGTTAGTTTCACCGTGAGGCTGGGCCGGGGCTAAGAGACAGGTCACTGAATGGAAATCAGATACAAGTTCTCTTCCTGATCCCCCAGGGAGACAGCAGGAGCAAGAGCATTTACAACCTCCTAGCTTTGGTGGGGCAGGGTCCAAGATGAACCTGATGGAGAGGTGAAGGAAATCACTGGGAGATGTGACAAAGAGATATGAATTGGGACCAAGGCCCTGGAGGCTGTCTCCACTCCCACACAAGTAGGAAGTAGGAGGGGCCTCATGGTGGGGGCAGCTTGAGAGAACAGATATCAGATTCTGACTGCCACCCTACACCCAAGGCGCTGCAGCAAGAAGGGGTCTCTAACCCAGACCACTCTGCTGGGGAGCTGTAGCCTCCAGGGCCCACCCTCTGGGGTTGGGGGTGGGGAATGTCCTCAAGGACAAGGTTGACACCAGCTGCAAAAAGGCCTCCCTCCCTCCAGCTCTTGCAGAGGGGAAGTAACAGAGAAGGATTGGAGGGGGAGGAACTCAGATCCAGGACTAAAGAGGTTCAACCTTTTGGGTTCTTGAGAAGGGGCGTCTAGAGTCCCTGCTAGGGATGGGAAGCTGTCCCTGCTGCATTCTTTTCCTGGGAGAAGGAGATGAGGGTGGGGAGGGGGTGCCTGGTGTTCTTAAATGTCCTGGCCCCAGGGGTGATGGAGAGGGATTGGGAGTTGGGAATGAGAGCCCTTGAAGAAGTCGCTAAGGAGCCAGGAGGAGACCCTCTAGATTAGCCTGAGGTGGACTCCACCCCCACCCTCAATTCAGTACTGCTGACTTTCCAAGGAGGCGTCCCAAAGAAAAAGCGGAATTCCTAAAGGAGGAATCACAGGCAGAGAGAGGAAGAATCTCAGAGGTTATAAGATAGGCAGGGAGAGGCTCCGCCTTCAGTCTCTCCAGACCCACCCTGCCTGACAGCAGGCTGGGTGGGGTGGAGCGCTGGCTGTGACTGTGACTCAGGTTTCTGTGGGCAGCCAAGGGCAGCCGGCAGGGAGGAGCCCAGACCAACAGACAGGCCAGCCAACTGCAGCTTTCACCTCAGCTGTCCTTTCTCCTGGGAATGCAGGAGGTTCTTCTCTAGCTTTGCTGGCCTCCAAGGGCTAGCCCACCCCTGCTTCCTCATCCTCACCCCCAGCCGACCCTCATGTTCCTTCCCAGAACCCTCAGCCAAGGCACTGACACAGGAGGGAGAGTCAAAGGTCACTGCCTCTAGGAAGGCCCCAGAATGTCTGTGCCACAGGGAGAAGAGTATAATAATGATTGGTCCTGCACGGGAGGGACAGACTGGGGAAATCTTGGGTGCTGGCTTATCAGGCTGAGCAGCCTGTTGCCCAACCCCCCCACTCCCCCAGCCAGGATAGCCAGGATGGCTCATGTCTGGGCAAGCTGGTGGTGAAGGCTAGGGGCTAGAATAGAGCTGCCGCAGAGTCAGGCTCTCCTAAGTGAGGAGAGGGTGCTCAGGGACTCCCAGCCAAGCCCTCTCAGAATTGACCAGCCAGGGAGGGATGGCTGGGGCTGCAACCAAAGAGCTATAGCCAGGGACTGACTGTAGGACTTCCGCTTGGTGATGGGTGAGGGTGCGGCCAGCACATTCCCCTGGTATTTCTGGGGCCTGTTTGCTGGGCTGAGTTTTTAGAGAGTGTCTGGAAGAAAGGGAATGCACATTTGGCACTTTGTGCCAAGTGCCTGCATGCATGTCTCACCAATCTTCACAACAACTGAGAGAGATCCAGCAATTTGCCTAAAATGGCAAAGCTGGGATTAAAATCCAGGACTGACTGCTACAAACACCAGTGATCTTTCTTTTCTGGTAACCAGGCTGTGTACTTGTTCTAGGGGAGGGAGAGGGAGAAAGTGACCTGAACTTTATCAGCCTGGATATTTCATCAGGAGGCCACAGTGGTAGGATGCAGGTGCTGGCTGCGTTTGGGGTTTGGAGGCAGATGACAGTTTGAAGAGAAAGCCACTGACGAAATGCTTGGCACATAGTAGGTGGTCATTGAATATTTTTGTAAAGAAGAAACCAGATCTGTGTATGAGCCATGGCCAGTTTTCTGGGACATCCTGGGAGCTTCTGGCTCTGAATTGCAGCAACAGCACAAGAAGCTAGTTTGAAAGAGGGACTTTCCAAGACCATCCCTGGCGAGAGAGGAATTTGCGGAGCATCACTGAGTGGAGGTGGGGAAGTGGAGGGATTGGGGTGGTGGGGAGGAAAGGGAAGTGTGTGGATGGTACAGGACTACAGCAAGCTGCGGACGCCACCCAGCGGCCATAACGCAGCCCATGCAGGAGCCAGGCTCCAAGAGCTCGCTGTGCGCGGAGCACTCTGGGAGTTGTAGTCCTGCTACATTAAGGGCCGGTGCTTCCAGTGGAGCTGTTGGGTGTTGTAGTCCGACGTTTCCTGGGCGGGAATTACCCTCGTTGGCCGGACCACGAGTCCCGTGGTGCTCCGCGGCAGGCCGCGCAGGCGCGGTGAATCGGTGCCGGTCAATCCCGAATGTTGAGAGGCCGCTAACTGGGTCCAGCGGTGTTAGAAGGGGTCACCGAGTGGGTCTGTGTTGTGGTGGGGTAAGGCGGCCGGCACCATGTCGAGGCAGGCGAACCGTGGCACCGAGAGCAAGAAAATGGTAACCGGAGCGTGTGACCTCGGAGGGCGGGGCGGAATGGAGGTGTTCGGGGGAAGGGGCCCGGCGCGGGGCGCGAGTCGCAACTGGGAAAGCTCCTTTTGCTAGCGCTGGGAGGGGGTGGGTCTGCTGGAAGGAAGGAGGAGGAGGCTCCTTGGTGGGTCGAGAGCGGAGAATCGCTCCGGGGTGGTCCCGGGTGTGAGGCAGGTTGGAGGGCCCCTGCAGTAGCTCGGAGACCCCTCCCCCGAGTGCAGTTGGGTGCAAGACCAACAACGACGGCGGCAATAACAGTAACTCCCACTGTTGCTCTCTTACTGTGTGTTAGGTACTGGGCCTGGCATTTTATGTCCGTTATCATTTAATCCGCAAAATACCTCTCTCAGGTGGATAATGTTATCGCCATTTTAAAGCTCAGAGAGGTTGCATAACTGGCCCAGGTTTACAGCTAGGAAGAGTTAGGATTTGAACCCATGTCGCTCTGACCCCAAAGCTAATACTTCAGACTACTAGACCATAATGTCTCTCACACTCAGCTACTGGTTTTGCCAGAAAGCAAGTGTAAGGGGTGGGCCAGAGTAGGGAGTAAGTGCTCTCCCTCTGGCGAATGGCGGGCAGGCTCTCTTCTTGTCCTGGGAATAGTGGGACATCATCTAGTCCTATGAAGTTTGGCTGCAGATGGGGGCTGGGCCTGGAAAGTAACGTGGATGATGTTTTTATCCAAACTGAGGGGACTTCTTGACAGGTATTCCTTTTCTTTAGCATATTCTTATTCCCTCCAGAATTGCCCATTTGTCTTTGTTTTCCCGTTTACAGACTGAGTTATTGAAGGTTGCATGCGGGACAGACCAGGGGCCTTTTGTTGACACTCAGCTCTAGAGGGGATGACTAAACTTCCCTCACACCTTTGCATCTTATACCAGGAACAGCCACCAAAAATGGGCAGCAGGAGGCCCTATTACTCCAGAGTAGTACTGTACATTTTCTCTCAGATCCCTTTTGAGAAGTTGATGAGAGCTGTGGATCTTCTCGCAGAAATAGTAAATAGACAAACATATACAGAGACATTTACTTACACTTGGGGAGGATTTGTGGGCCTGCGAATATACTCTGTGAATTCCTGTTTTGGAGGAAATACTGAGTTAAAAAGAAAAAGGAGAGAATATTTTGCTAGGCAACAATGTCATGTAGGGGAAAAAACATGGATATCGGTTGGAATTCTCATTGGTCTTCAATTTCCTTATCTATGAAATGGGGACAATAATACCTCCCTAGGATTAAGTGAGGTAGTGTAAAATGCATGGGGCATGGTAAATGTTTGCTTTCCCCTCCTTTTCCTATGATATGAATGGATATGAGAAGTCTTCCTGTTTAGTTTTCATATCTAGCTCTTTTTTGCATCTTTTTTTTAAAACCTGAAACCAATATTGAAACTTTTAATACCATTTTAGCAGGAACCTTCAGTCTCCACCCCCCACCCCCAGCCCTCAGTATTCACTCAGTTTTGGTTAAGTGAGGGAATTAGGGAGGGGTAGCAGTGCATTCCGGCCTCAAAGCTTTTGCTACTGCTGTAGTCTCTGCTTGGAACTTCTTTCCCCAGAGGGTAGCTAGCTACTCCTCACCTCATTCAGTTACTCAGATATCATCTTCGCAAAGAGGGCTTCCCTGACCACCTGACTAGTTCTCTCTCCTCTTACTCTACTCTGTTTCTCTTCAAGCACTGTCTATTTCATTTAAAATATTTCATTATAGATTCTATACTTACTTGTTTATTTTCAGTGTCCCCCATGAGAATGTAAACTCCATGAGGGCAGGGGTTGGTTTGTTCACTGCTCCATTCCCAGCACCTAGAATGATGCTTGGCACTAGGCAATCTATACTGAATGAACAACATGAAGGTTTGGTGCATCCTGTCATTCAATTCCTATTGGTACTCACTCGAGGCTTGTCACATGATCCTCTTTGTAGCCCCCTGGTTCTGACATGCTCCCCTTCTTTCCTCTCTGCCTTTGGAGTCTCCCCCTCTAGCAGCCCACTTCCCAATCAGCCCAACCTTCTGTTAATTGCTGCATTCCCAGGTAAGCCTTCCAAAACTTAAATGGTTAATATGCCCAAGTAATTAGATCTCTGCTTTTTGTCTGTGCAAACAGAAACAGCCCATTTGTCTAGCAAACTTTTCCTGAGTCCCAGCTCTGTGCAAAGCATTGTGGGAAATGCAGAGATGAAGCCCTAGTCCCTGACCTTGAGAAGCACATACTCAATGAAAGAGGTGGAAAAATACACAACACAGAAGAATGGTACTGTCTGAGATTGAGTCCTGGCTTCACTGCTTACTTATGTGACCTTGGCCAAGTGTCTTCATTGTTTTTTGGGTTTTTTTTTGCCGTACGCGGGCCTCGCACTGCTGTGGCCTCTCCCGTTGCGGAGCACAGGCTCTGGACGCACAGGCTCAGCGGCCATGGCTCACGGGCCCAGCCACTCCGCGGCATGTGGGATCCTCCCGGACCAGGGCACGAACCCGTGTCCCCTGCATCGGCAGGTGGACTCTCAACCACTGCGCCACCAGGGAAGCCCTCTTCATTGTTTTAAGCATCAGTTTCACCATCTTTATTTATTTATTTTCGGCCACACCAAGCAGCTTGCGGGATCTCAGTTCCCCGACCAGGAATTGAACCCGGGCCATGGCAGTGAAAACCTGGAATCCCAACTGTTAGGCCACTAGGAAGCTCCCACTAAAAAGGTAATAATAGTATCTGTATAATAAGGTTGTTCTCAGGATTAACTGAGGTATCGCATGTAAAGCTACCAGTGTGATAGTGCACCTAAGAACACAGTTGACACTCAGTAAATGTCAGCTAGCAAGCTTCTTCTCTTCTGCTGTGCTTGTCGGATCCTAGTTCTCCAACCAGGGACTGAACCTGTGCCCCCTGCAGTGAAAGCACAGAGTCCTAACCACTGGACTGCCAGGGAATTCCCAGCATCCTTTTTGTTTTAATTGAAGTATAGTTTATCTACAACACTATGTTAGTTCCATGTGCACAACATAGTGATTCGATATTACTATACACTACAAAATGGTCACCATACAAGCATCCTTATCAGGAAAGATATTAACCTTAGTGTGTTTAGGCCTGCCCTTCTTTTGTGTTGTGGCTCTATTCTCCAGAGCGCAGGCGAGTTACTACTTGAGTAGCAGCACTCAGAATCTCCATGACAGGAGGCTGGAAAGTGACAAAAGAGGGATGGACTCAGTCCTGTTACTGACCTTCCTTCCCCAGCTGCTGGGGAGCAGTCACACTGGATTATTTGTGTTGACAAAAATAGTAAGTATGACTCAATAAGTACCTTGGAGCATTAGCTCAAAAGATCAGCCCCTTAAGGAGTTTTGATGTTTTGTTTGGGGCACTGCAAGCTGCCTGAAAACCGTGCAGTAGCTTACCTAAGTGTAGGGCTTGGCTTACTTGCTCTGCTCAGGTTGTGCCTGAAGTACTTGGCTTTGCCAGTATGAAACCACTCTTGTGGTTTCTTGGTCTGCAAAGCATCTTTAAGTCCAGGATCTCATTAGACCCTCCTACCAACCCTGTGATTGGCATGACATATTTCACTGTTACTGTTTTTGTTGGAGAAGATTGAAGTTTAGCAAAGTGAAGTGACAGGTGAAGTCTCACAACTAGTGACAAGTCCATACTCAGAACCAGGTCTTCTGACTATAAACCGAGCATCCTTCTATATGCCTTACTAATTGTTTTAAAATTCTTTGTAGCGATTCAGAATCTCCCTCTTTGAACCTAGTTCAGGGTGCTTTCTGGCACCACACCACAGAGAACCCATTTAAGAACAAAAATAACAATATCTACTTTTATTTATTTTTTTGGTGAGCAGTATGTGGGATTGAACCCGTGCCCCCTGCCTTGGAAGCGCAGAGTCTTAACCACTCCAGGGAAGTCAGGGAAGTCCCACAATATCTATTTC
The DNA here is from genome assembly GCF_949752795.1 of Hyperoodon ampullatus. Taxonomy (NCBI): domain Eukaryota; kingdom Metazoa; phylum Chordata; class Mammalia; order Artiodactyla; family Ziphiidae; genus Hyperoodon; species Hyperoodon ampullatus. Next base: position 30,077,149 of record NC_136915.1, on the reverse strand, counting down.
TTGAGTAGGTACTGTGCAGCAGGTACTCTACACATATTATCTCATTGATAACCCTGAAGGGCAGATAATATTATCGCCATTGTACAGATGGGAAAAGCTGATGTTCAGGGAGATTAAGCAGTGGCTTAGGATGACACACCTTTTTTTTTTGGACATAATAACTTACAGGACAGTGCTCAACTCTAAGAAGACTGAGTCTCAGTTACTTAACCTATCTCCTGTAAAATGGGGATAAATAATGTTTGTTTTGCTAACCTCTCATGGTTGTTATAAAGCTCAATAAGTATCTGTGAAGACACTCTGAAAGTTTTATAAATGTTAGTGATCATTATTATTAAACAAAATTAAAGCAGTCTGAAAGTAGAAGTTTTGCAGAAGAGATTCATGTTTCTGTTGGAAGAATGTGCTTATGTTCAGTGACGAAATGGGACTGGTTGAATTGGTTGACCTTTAAGGTCCCATGGAACCTTAAGTTATAAGGGTCTTCAGACTCTGCAACCTCTTGGTACTTTTCTGACTTCCTCTTCTATTCTCTCTTGTGTTTACTCCTCTCTAATCACACTGGTCTCCTAGCTGTTTCTCACGCATGTCAGACATACTCCCACCTCAGGGCCTTACACTTACTGCCTCAAATTTTTTCACCCAGATACCCTTACGACCTTCAGGTCTTTGCACAAATATTATCTTAATGAGGCCTTCTCTGACTACCCTATCTAAAACTGAACCCCACCCCCCGACACACATATAGGTAAACATAAATACTCCCTAATCTCCTTTTGTGCTTATTTTCCTCCATAGCACTTTTCACCATCTGGCAAACCATTTATTTTATTTATTCAATTTATTACTTCTTTCCCTCCTGTTAGGTAGTTCCTGGTACATAGTAAACTTTGAATGAATGATTTTTTCTATACCACAGCTCATTCCTATTTTTAAAGTCTGAAGACCTTTAAGTTGTATATTTATGTCATGCACTATTCCAAATAGGCTTGGTTCATAACTGAAGATGGAGATAGACTTACAAATTAAGAGAGGGTGTGGGGAACCTGCATCAGGGACCCTATTCCCAGATCCCAGGCATATTGATTCTGTGACCACTGACAGATCTATTTAGGACCTTGATTTTTCTTATTGGTAAACTGGGGGCTGCTGCATGTATAAAGTGCTTGGTAACATCATGATATGCATGTTACTTGGCATCATGGTGGGCTGAGGCTCTTGGAGTCTCCATCCAAGGACTCATTAATAATGGAAGGAAAGCTCTCCTGATTTAATGCCTTGGTGCCAACTCTATGGACTGGTTACTGCTGGATTGTCTCCATGCATTCATGCCTAAGCCATTCTAGTGCCAAACCCTTAACTTTACTAAAAATTATTCTCCTCCTTAATAGCTTCCCTTTAATTGCCATATTTGGTATATGGTCTCTTGGAGACATCCTGATCTGTTTTAGTTGAATTCAAAGAGCTTACTTATTCTGAAACTGATTCTCTTTGACTCCCTGGTACAGCTACCTTTTATTTGTTTGTTTTTTAGGGGAGGTTATTAATATTGCAGTTGTGGGGAACAGTGGACAGAATGAACATCGGCTTAGAAACTCCTGGTTTTTGTCCCCCCAAATTACTTTTGTCAATAGTTAGCTGTCTCTTGGGGACTTCCCTGGTGGTCCAGTGGTTAAGAATCCGCCTTCCAATGCAGGGGACGTGGGTTCAATCCCTGGTTGGGGAACTAAGATCCTACATGCTGTGGGACAGCTAAGCCCACATGCTGCAACTACTGAGCCTGAGCACCATGAGTAGAGAGAAGCCTGTCTGCTGCAATGAAACATCCCACGTGACGCAGCCAAAAATAAATAATAAATAAATAAATAAATTTAAAATAAAAGTAATAATTATCTGTCCTTGGTCAAATTACTGAACCATTCTGAGGCTCAGTTTCCTCATCTAAAATGAGATTAGTTTCTGCCCTTTCTGCTTTACAGAGTTATTGTGGGGTGAAAAATGAGATAATGAAAAATAGAATGTAGTATGTAAGCAAAAGGCATTCACATTATTATTCTTTTTTAAAAAAATTTATTTATTTTTGGCTGTGTTGGGTCTTCATTGCTGCACGCGGGCTTTCTCTAGTTGTGGCGAGCGGGGGCTACTCTTCATTGTGGCGCGTGGGCTTCTCATTGCGGTGGCTTCTCTTGTTGTGGAACACAAGCTCTAGGTGCACGGGCTTCAGTAGTTGTGGCACGTGGGTTCAGTAGTTGTGGCTTGCGGGCTCTAGAGCACAGGCTCAGTAGTTATGGTGCATGGGCTTAGTTGCTCTGCGGCATGTGGGATCTTCCTGGACCAGGCTCAAACCTGTGACCCCTGCATTGGCGGATTCTTAACCACTGTGCCACCAGGGAAGTCCCTCACATTATTATTCTGCAGTGACCTCATCACCAGACCATGGGGATGAGGTGAGGAGCATTGGGCCGTGGGAGCCTGGGCCTTAATGTTAGTTGTACTTTCCTCCCCAGAAGACTTGCAGACAGGGAGGCGCTCTGCTCCAAGTCTGACAAGCCTCCATTCAGAAAGGACTGGTTGGGGCTTCCCTGGTGGCGCAGTGGTTGAGAGTCCGCCTGCCGATGCAGGGGACACGGGTTCGTGCCCTGGTCTGGGAAGATCCCACATGCTGCGGAGTGGCTGGGCCCATGAGCCATAGCCGCTGAGCCTGCGCGTCCGGAGCCTGTGCTCCGCAGCGGGAGAGGCCACAGCAGTGAGAGGCCCGCGTACCGCAAAAAAAAAAAAAAAAAAAAGAAAGGACTGGTTGGGTAGCAATCTTGATTTTTCAGCCGTGTTTCTGTATGAGTACATTGATCCAAATGTGCTGCTAACACGTTTCTCACTTTGTTTAACTCCGATAATACCTTTCCCCCAACCTGCTGCTTTTATTCTGTAGTCTTGGTATTTGCTGTTCCTTTCACCTTCCACATCTCTCTTTTTTGGTAAGTAGGTGACAGGATTCTTTATCTGAGAGTTTCTGTGCTTTCAACTGTGGTTGTAATAGAAACCAGTCTAGGTCAGTATTGTGTTCCAGGTACACAAAAGATTGTGTTCCTTTCAGAGTTATCCCTTTCCCGCAAACACTTTAGCTATGTGTCAAGAGAAACATTACTTTTTCCCATGTTGGTGACTTAGAGGGTTATCATTAGTGCAGTGGGCTTCACCTGGTACTTCCTTCCTTCCCCCGGGACCTCTGCTGCTCCTGGATGGGGCCTTGGGAGTGCAGTTAGGCTTGGCAGCTGTGGTGGGATCCTGGGTCAGCAGAAGTCCACCTTGGTGTGTTGGAAGGGTGACTGCTCAGTGCATGAGGTACCTTTCACAGCCTGTTTTTTAGTGGGTCTAGTTTCAGCCCTGACACATTGACCCTAGAGAGCTAAATTCTTTGGCTACTCCACAGGGGGTGATGGTCTTTCCCACCAGACACAAGTAACCTTCCTTTGAATTCTGACAGTTGCATTGAGGCCCATCCAGACTCTCACCAAACTTTCTCTTTTGTGTGGCTTGGTCCTGACTGCCTTTTGAATCTCTTTTAGAGCTCTGAGCTCTTCACCCTGACCTATGGGGCTCTAGTCACCCAGCTGTGCAAGGACTATGAAAATGATGAAGATGTGAATAAACAGCTGGACAAAATGTGAGTGAGCTCCTCTCTGGGAGAGACAGTAATGGGACTCCTGAGCACACCGAATCTACGTGGTCCCTTAGAGCCCAGAACAGGGTTCACTCTCGTTACCAACACTTTGGGTAGTTTCCACTGCTTATTTATTGGGATGTTTTGGGATTGTCCTAGTTTTCCCTTTACCACCAACAGCCTTATGTTCAGACATAAGACATTCAGACCGCATAATATAGTCTGTTCTCTCATTTCTTTCCCAGGGGCTATAACATTGGAGTCCGACTGATTGAAGATTTCTTGGCACGGTCAAATGTCGGGAGGTGCCATGACTTTCGGGAAACTGCAGATGTCATTGCCAAGGTCATTATCCTGGGCCAGCTGGCCATACCGAAGGATTGTCATTGGAAGGCACTGCTTACCACTCGCTCCTTTAGAAAGGCCCTTATTATTCCAGAAGAATAGCTAGGCAGCTGTTTGGACCAAAGAAGCCTTCCTGGTGGTTTAGGAATAACACAAATTATGAAAAAGGGAAGAATGGTTGGGATCATCACTGTGGATTAAAGACCCACTAAAATCAAAGCCAGAGCTCTTCAACTGTGCAGATGTAGCAGAGTAGCATGGGGGTTAAGAATATAGACAGACCTGGCCGTGAGGCATGTGGGATCTTAGCTCCCCGACCAGGGATCGAACCTGCGCCCCCTTCATTGGAAGGCGAAGCCTTAACCACTGGACTGCCGGGGAAGTATGGTCCACATCCAAAAAAAAAAAATCTTAGGGGGAAAAAAAAATAAAGAATACAGACAAACCTGGCTTCCAGTTCTGGCTCCAATACTTAGTAATTCTTAGGTAAGTTATTTTTAACTTCTTTAATTACCAGTCACCTCATCTTTACAATGAAGAAAATAAGAGCTACCTCATAGGGTTTCTGTAAGGAGTAAATGGAAAAAATGAACATGAGCATTCAGGTAAAATGAATGCCCTTTTGTAGTGTGTATATAGAAAGTGTTTGCTATTAATAATATTAGTGTTACATATTATAGGGTTAATAATAAATGATATAACACCTGTAGCTTTGTGGTGATAGAAGAAGGATTCAGATAGCAGAGAGAGAGGACAGGAAAGTGTTGGGACCGCTCTGTGGCTAGATGCTGCTTCAGGGCAGCCACCCCTGTCAGAAGATCAGTGCTCCTTTCCACTGAGAAGTGCAGGTAATCAGCAAGTTGTCACCTAATTGTATGATGCCTTGAAGGAGAAGGGTGTGGAATTGTGCACAGTTGCTTTTCGTTTTTTGCCTTGAATACCTGAAGCTTCAGTGTCTTGCAGAGGCCACAGTTTTTTTCCTGAACCATTTAGTTCCCCTTGCTGGTCCCATCACATCACCTTCCCTATCGTACAGCCCCTACTGCTCTTCCTCACAGTGCCATTGTGTGTTTTTTGACAGGTGGCGTTCAAGATGTACTTGGGCATCACTCCAAGCATCACCAATTGGAGCCCAGCTGGTGATGAATTCTCCCTCATTTTGGAAAATAATCCCTTGGTGGACTTTGTGGAACTTCCTGATAACCACTCGTCCCTTATTTATTCCAATCTCTTGTGTGGGGTGTTGCGAGGATCCTTGGAGATGGTGAGTGCAGCTCTTTACCTTCTGAGACACCTGAAACGTAGTAGGGTCTTAATAAATGTTTGAACGGAATGAATGGGGGAGTGAAAAGAAGGGCTTTTAGCTCACCCCAGCTTCGCTGCCTGAGGTGGTGATGCTGCCAAGTGTAGGATCCAAGTTGGAAATCTCCACATGGTGTTGATGCTCCCTGCTAGGCTGGGAGGGTGGTACGCTCAGCCCTCAGAGCCCAGGAACATCTGTTTCCAGATTGACTTATTTGGTGACAGTTTGATTTGTGAGTGTTCTTTGCTAAGTCTCCCTTATTGGGTGGGGGCCACTGCCTTCTGCACAGGAACTGGCAATCTTGTCCATGTGGAAACCAGCCCCCTTGTTTAGGCTACTGTGGATGAGTCAGTTATAGCTCCATCCCTGGTGGTTTCCCAGACGCCGTGGCTAGGCAGCTGCCCCTTCATTTTCGCACTGTCCCCCAGGTCCAGATGGCTGTGGAGGCCAAATTTGTCCAGGACACCCTGAAAGGAGACGGTGTGACAGAAATCCGGATGAGGTTCATCAGGCGGATTGAGGACAACCTCCCAGCTGGAGAGGAATGACCATCCCCAGGACTTCAGCGTAGCTGGCAGGAGCCTTGTTGGAGTCAGAAAGCCTCAGTGCTCCCTCTGCCCTCTAGAATTAAGTCAGCGACTGTTTAGCACGGATGTTATATATTCTTCTAACCTTGTTTCCCTTCTCCATGTTAATAAAGAGAGGACTGTGATATAGTCCATTTACCCTACAAGTGTGCACATTCAGGAGGGAAATTCTTTGCTCCCTTTCCCTTCAAAGGGGCTGGATGTAGTCATCCTTGGTTGGACTAGAAAGAGCTCAAACCATTTTACATTCCTGTTTGAATTTTCCAAAGTAGAACCCACTTTGGCCCCATTAAGAGGCAAGCCTAGCACATTTGTCCCTGGGTCTTCAGAAAGTCATTGGTGAATGGCCGTAGGGAACCCAGGATTCACTGGGACAGGGTAGGAGAAGCTGGGAGGGGTGGGTCGGATTTGCTAGCTGTAGTGTGACACACTGTAGTGCTTGCCAGGAAAGGGGAACCAGTCATACCAGAAACATTGACTTCTGGGAGGCCACCCAGGTCTCTCTTTCCTCCCTGCTGTTTGGAGGCAACATCTCCTCTTTTTACAGAGGGTCCATCTTTTTTTCTTACAAGTTCTTCAATAAAGACACATTCTTGAGTGAAATCCCAATCATGTCATGTTTTCTTTCTGCTCAGCCCTGGGAATTTTGTTACAGTGGGATGAGGAGACCTGCTAAAAGTTCCTGTGCCCTACCTTGATTTCATCTGGTCTAGGAATGGCTTCTTCCCACGGACCAGAGAGTCTGGGAAACAGGGGAGCAAATGAGGCCCCTTCAGAGTCATTTTTGAGTCTACTGTCTGTAGCAAAATCTAGAAGCAGACCATTATCCCAGACGTGCCTAAAATGGACTATCCTGGGCCCTTGGCCACCAAGTTGGAGGATTTGGCTAGAAAGACCATGTAAGCCTTGGTATTGGGGTGCCATTTATTGAGTGCTTACCATGTGTCATCACGGTACCGAGCACTTTGTATGTATCATCTAATTCACAATAATTCCATTTTTAGGAGGAGGGCCCAAGTTGCCCAAGGTCATACAGCTAGTAAGTGGAAAAGCTAGGGTTCAAAGCCCCAGCCAAACTCCAAAGCCCGTGTTCTTAACTGTGATGCCTGGTTCGCACTGTGGGAGGGTGGGGGAGCAGGCCTGCGGCTCCCTCTCAGTGTCACAGAGCTTAGGATAGCTTTTAAAGGGAGCGATCAGAGGTCATCAGGCCATATTTGGTAGCACTGTTCTTGGGGATGGCCTAGGGCCTTGAGGTCTCAGGCTGTTGGGGTGAAACAGAGCCCCAGGCCTTCCCTGGGGTTAGTAGGCAGGCCTGAGATGAGGGGAGCATTGTGCTTGAAGTGTGTCTTGGTCATAAAGGTTAGGACAAGGGTCCTGGGGCACCAGAGCACACGGCCTGCCTCCTCCAGCTGGGTTAAGCCGCTGAGGAGAGGAAAGATCACTTTTGTGTCCCCAAGTATAGGGATCCCATCCTTCTCTGAGCCTCTTTACCTCCCCCTCCAAGTACAATTGGGGGCCCCAGGGCGTGCACCCCATTTTGGTCAACTGTATCCTCAGCGCCCATCAATGCTGGGTCCAGTCACACCAGAGTTTGAGTGAATGAAGGAGAGATGAAGGGAATGAAGGCTGGGCCCCAGATGTGGAAAACGTCTGAGTGGTGTCTGGACCCTGCCAAGAAAAGTGAGCTGCACCCCACCCTTTCCTTCTCCAGGGGGGTCCTTGCCCTTCCTCTCCCCCCAGACCACAACCAACTTCCCAGCAGCTGTTTGTATGGCGTGAGGTTTTGGATATTTCCTTTCCCAGAATTTAACTTGGGCAACGTTACAGGGTCGGCAAGCTGTGGAAACAAAGCCCCGTTGGTGAGTTCTCGCGGTTACAACCCCACAATTGTGTGATGTGCACCCAGGGGCTAAGGGAAGGGAAAGGGCTGAGGGCTGCGAGCTGTTGGGAACATCACCTCATCCTCTCCCCAGATGAGCCAAACATACAAGGCCCAGCTACCCAACAGCTGGTCCCCCACCCCTGAAGTTAATTAGCTGTAGATTACATATCCCTTTGCTTTACTATGACTGAGGCTGGGACGCCACACCCCGCAACCCCCAGGCTAGGCCATTCCCCATTCATGAGGTACTGGTACAGCCAGCAGGATGGGGCAGGTTTGCCTGGTTGTATGGGAGGGCCTGACTAACCGGGGGGACGGGGGGGTTCCCAAAGAGCCTGGGTGGCTGGAGTAGTCCATGCTGGTGGCTTTTGGACTTGGTGCTGCCTGGGCAGAGCAATAAGGAAAGACCTTGCTCTGCAGCCTTCGGCCACCAGGGGTCTCCAGACCACCACTGTACTGTCCCAGAGAGTTACTATTGGATCCCTGGTTTTCAGAGTTTGCCAGAAGATGCACCTGATGGAGTAAATCTCAGAGGCTGGTCAGAGGCTGAAAGTGCCCCTTTGCTTTAGTCACAACCATGGGACCTGAGAACAAAGCTCACATGGCTGCCTGGCTAAGGGCCTGCCTACTGAACCCAGGGCGCGGGAAAGAACACGTTGGCTAAGAAATCACTGGCTTCCATTCACACCCCAAACTCTCATGCTGGCCTCCTGAGTTGGACGAGCTAGCTCTGAGCCCTCGCCTAACCAACCCCCCTTACTTCCTGAGTCGAGACCAGAGCACCAGCCCTGTTCCCCTGTTGTAAGAGAGTCCTGTTCCTGCCTCGGACTTGCACCCAGTGACATTTCCATATTCAGGTTACACCTTTCTCTGGTGGATTGGCTGCCCCTACGTTTGTACTGGGCATCCAGGTCTGAGAAGGAGGTGGCAAGAGAGGCCCGAGAGCAGAAATTGCGCTAAGTAAAGTTAAAACAGTCTCCTAACAAGCAGTTCATTGTGAATGGCTGGGGGTGGTGGGTGCAGGAAAAGCATCCTCCCGTTCTCTCCCGTTCTCCCTCCCGGAGCTTAAGTGCTACCATGTGCTGTTCCCTGGAAGCCAGAGGGCTGGTGGGAGGGGAGGGGAGGGTGGTGGCAGGCGAGGAGCCTCGCTGTTAACCAATCCCCATCCTTTGATGTAGGGCCAGGCCTGACCCCAGGACGGCCGCTGGCCACTGCCAGGGGAGCTGTGGGATGCAGCGCATTCCTGGGGGCAATTTACGCTTCTGGCGGCAGGAGAGGAAAGTTTCTACTGTGGGGAAGGGGGTGGGGGGAGGGCGCTGCAGTAGAGTTGAGGGCTTGGGTGTAGTACGGAGTAGGAATAACGGAGGGAGCCGAGGCACAGGGCAGCACCCTCCTAACTCAGTCTGGCTCACCTAACCTGCTTGGCTAGAGGCCTCCTCCAGGCAGCATTCTCTGGTGGACCCAGAGCTGGTGAGGGGCAGCACCCTCACCCCCCAACCCTCCGGGCTCTGGGGGCCTGGACTGTTAGCCATGAGGGCATCTAGGACTGAGCTAGGCTAGAGGAGGGCTGGGAGGATGGTGTGATGAGCATGACAGCATGTGTGAGTGAGTGCGGACAAATGTTATTCATAGCAACAGCTAATATTTATTGCAGAGTGACTGTGTGCCAGTGCGAGTCTAAGCACTTCACCTGGATTTCTCGTTTAGCACTCACAACAACCCTATCACTGTTCCTATTTTGCAGATAAGAAAACTGAGATACACAGCTAATGCATAGTATCAATAGACTTAGGACTTGAACCAAAATAGTCCAGTATTGGACACCAAGCTCTTATCCAGTACATTCTGTGTTGCATATGTAAGTGTGTGTATTTCAGTGGGTGACTGTTTCCTTGTATTCCTTGGGGAGTGTGTCTGTATGTGAATTCTTTCAGTTAATGGAAATGTAGCCCTGAGCTGGGGACTGGGGACATGGAGATGCTGGGAGCTTCTATCTATGGGGAAGCAGCTGAAGCCATTTGTGGTGGTGGGGAGGAGAGGAGAGGTTGAAAATAAGAGTCAAGGGCAAGTCCCAGCTCTGCACATAACTTATTAGTTACGTGACTCTGGACAAAGAATTTGAACTCTGAGCCTCAGTTTTTTCGTCTGGAAAATGGGGATAATAATGCCTACTTTGCTGACTGTTTTGAGGATAAAACAAAATGAAGTGTGGGGCTTCCCTGGTGGCGCAGTGGTTGAGAGTCCACCTGCCGATGCAGGGGACACGGGTTCGTGCCCCGGTCTGGGAAGATCCCACATGCCGCGGAGCGGCTAGGCCCGTGAGCCATGGCTGCTGGGCCTGCGCGTCCAGAGCCTGTGCTCCACAACGGGAGAGGCCACAGCAGTGAGAAGCCCACGTAATGAAAAAAAAAAAAAAAAAAAAAATGAAGTGTGTATATTTCCTGTCATAGGCTGAGTGTTCCCTAACTGGCAGTTACGATGAACATATTAGGGGAATTGTCTTGCAAAATTGCTGTGGGTGGATATGTCAGTGTCTGAGTGTGTGCAGATGGAAATTTTGCGAAATCAGGGTCGTGCCTCTATTGTTCATTGCTATATCCCCAAGCGTCTAGCACTACTTTCAGCATAAAGCAGGTGCTCAATAAATTTTTATTCACTGTTGGCTTAGTGTAAGAATGGAGTGAGGAGGGCCCATAGGGAGAGGGTTGAGTGAGCAGTGTGGGCTTCCACTGGGACCAGCTACATATATTTTTTTTAATATTTATTTATTTATTTATTTGGTGGCACCAGATCTTAGTTGCGAAAGGCGGGCTCCTTAGTTGTGGCTCCAGGACTCCTTAGTTGTGGCATATGAACTCTTAGTTGCGGCATGCACGTGCGATCTAGTTCCCTGACCAGGGATTGAACCTAGGCCCCCTGCATTGGGAGCGTGGAGTCTTAGTCACTGCGCCACCAGGTAATTCCCCCAGCTACATATTTTATCGGGCTCAGTGCAAAATGAAAATGCAGAGCCCCTGATTCAAAAATTATTATGAATTTCAAGATGACCCACGAGAGCATAAAACTAAGCCCTTCCGAGCTACAGGCCCATGAAGCCAGCCCCAGCCTCCCCTTGCCTTTGAGCATCACCAGCCCCCAGCCCTCTCCCAGCCCAGCTGTTCAGGAGGGAGTATAAGGAGGCTCCACCCAGGCCTGCCGTGCTTCCCAGGCTGTCTGAGGGAAGGTGAGGAAGGGGAAGGATTGCTCAGTGTGAGCAGGCCAGGGAGGGACTCAGTGACCTGCAGACCTTTACCCCAAGGAGCCCCTCCTGAGCCAGGCGGGGCCTGAAAACAGTCCTCTGCCCTCCATCCCTCTAGGAGCTCACCACCCCCTGGCAAACCACCAAGCAGGCCACGGGGTGGTCTGGGCACATGTGGTCACATTTAGACATTGATTGAAGCAAAATTGTTATAAGATTAGAATATTTAAGGTAACTTTCATTTCCACAGCATTACTGGGATTTTTGAGGATGGGGCTGAGAGATCCTCTGGGGTAGAAGTGAGGAGAACGGTGGGGCCTGCGGGAGGAGTCTTCATTTTCCTAGTTCTGTAACAGAGGCCTGTGGCAACTGAAAGGAAAGAAGGAGGGCTAGACAGAGGGAAGGACTTTCCAGGAATTGTCGAGCCAAGAGTCTCTAGTCCCCAGGCAGATATGGAAAGTCAGGGGTGGGCATGGGGGTGTGCAGAATCATCAAGGCCCTGGTGGAGCAGCAGTTTACCAACACCACGCCCCCTCCCCAGACTATTTGCACACCCCAGGCACACATCTGTGCAAACATCCCTCTCTCCCGTCAGCTTGCCAGACAGATGGAAGGGGTGGCAAGAGGAAGGTTCCAGCCAGGCCCTCCCCAGGCTCCAACCTAGGGTGGTTGGAGCCCAGAGTTTTCTCATTGACAGATCAAGAGAGAAATTTAGAAGGAATGGGAGAATCATGGTAACAGTAATAACAATTGCTAACATTTACTGAGTCATTACTATGTGCCAGGCTTGTATTAAACCCTTTATATTCACTGTTTCTAAGAGGCTCTATAGCATGGTGGGAAAGGGGAAGACTGGGAAGCCAGCCTTGGAGTCGATTCCCAGCTCATCCACTTCCTAGCTATGTGACCATGGGTGAGTCAGTTAACCCATATGTGCCTCAGTTTTCCCATCTACAAAGTGGGGACAATTCTCATACCAATCTCAAAGGGTTGGTGTGAGGAATAAATGAACTAATCCATGAGAAGTGCTCACAATAGTGCCTGGCATGGAGTAAGAGCCCTGCAAGGGTTAGCTGTTGCCATTAGGGACTATCATTATCCCCCTTTTAAAGAGGAGGAATTTGAGGTCTGGAGAAATGAGGTCACTTGCCCACAGTCACAGAGAGGCAGAACTGCGATCCAAACCCAGGTCTACTTGACTCCTCAGCCTGTGCTCTGAACCACCAGGCGGGTACCAGCATCGGCTCTGCCAGGGGCTGTGCGAAGCAGGTTACATGCCTCATCTGGTTCAGTTTAACCAGCCACCCCATTTCATACCCCTGCTCAGGCCTAGAACAGTCCTTGAATCCTCTCTGGCCAGCTTCTGATTCTTGTGGCTGAGGAAAATAAAGCCCAGAGAGGGGCAGCAACTTGTCGAAGGCCACACAGCAGGCGACCACAGGCAGAGCCGACCCACTGATATCTAGGCATTACCAGAGACAGACCAAGGACGGAAGCCCTGGCAGGTGGGATGGGGAACCGGGCTGGGAGTCTGGCCTGGCCTAGCCTAAAGGTGAGCCTTGGCTGGAAAGTCTGCAACCTCTGGCACCCAGACACTCATTTCCTGTCTTGAGGTTTGCTGTGCAAAGAGCTGGTAGAACAGGAGGCAGCTGTGGCAGGGTCATGGCAAGACTGTTTCAGCCTCTGTTGGGGGATGGGTAGCTGAGGCTCACCTTGGGGGTCCAGTGAGCATCAGGGGCCACAGGACAACAGGACAGGGCCAGACTTGGCCTCCTAGGGCCGGTTGAAAGGAGGAGCTGGAGCCCTCCCTTCCTGCAGGGCATTCAGCAGGGGGAGAAGAGAGGGACTGGGGACGTGTGTGCCACATAAAACCAGGCAGGGGGGCCTCAGGAAAGTTTAAAGGGTGAGTCAGGAGAATCAGGGGTGGGATCACGTCGGGGACTGAGTATGTGTTGCAGCAACTGTATGCGCGGAGCCCATGGGAACCCCTTCCCGGGCACAGTGCACCCCCTCACTTGCCTGCTTGCTTCACCAGTGCCCCCTTCACTGAGCTCCCCCCCAAGAACAGCTCACACTCAGAGCTAAGAGCTCGATGTGGATTAATGGATTTAATCCTCACAACAAGCCTATGAGAGCTTTTCAGAGGAGGAAACTGAGGCTCCAGAGGTTAGGTAACTTGCTCAAGACATGCAGCTGTTGAGTGGTGGCTCTTGGACTTGAACCCAGGCAGCCTAAGTCCACCCTCTGCCTGAACACTCACCCCCATCTGATCCCCATCAAGGGCCTGGTTTTCACACCAGCTCTGGGGGAGGGCCACAGCTCTCCACCCCAGCCAGTGTCCTCTTAGGTACCCCGCCAACCAGGCCCCCTCCCCTTCCTCGGACAGTGCCCCAGCCTCGCTCCCCTGCTGTCCCTCTGAGCGGCTCAGGCCAGGAGACCAGACCCAAAGACCCGTTGCAATACCCCCAATCTGAGGGCTAGGATGGGAGGGGGCCCAGACTCTGGAGGTGGGTGAGGATGGGAGGCCCCATCGAGGAGTGGCAGGGCTGGTGTGTACCTTGGCAGGGGGACAGCAAAGTGGGAGGCCTTCGGGGGGCAGGCGGTAGGAGGGTGAGGGGGCCATGGAGGTGGGCCCAGACCCAAAGACAGACAGCCACGGGCCCTCCCTGCCCCTTTTCTGGATCTGTGGAGGGTCTTTCCCACTTAGACCTGACACACACACACACACACACACCCCCCCTCACCCTCACCCCAAACCCCCTTCCAAACTCCCCTACTGCACGTGCTGCCTCCACTTTCTCCCCTGTGGCTGCTCCTTTGGCCCCTGCAGCCTGACCCCTGCCCCTGCCCCTGCCCTCCACCCCAACCACCAGTCCCTCATTGCCAGTCCCAAAGGACTGTGACATCTTGACCCTGGGGGCCTCCCTGGCCTTCTAGAAACACCCTGTCTTTGTTTTGTGAGTTACTGCTCTCTTGGTTTCCCCCCACCTCCCAGCCCCACCTTCTAGGTCTCCTTTGCTGACCTCTCTTCCTCTACAGGTCCTTTGAATGTTAATGGTCCTCGGTTGTGGCCTGGGCACTCCTTCCCTGAGCATCACTCCCATGGCATCCGTCACCATCTGTACACCATGGGCCCCTAATCTCTAGCTCAGAACTCTCACTTGCCTGCTGGATACGTGGAAGCCCACAGCAGTGTGTAACTCAGTGCATCTGACCATCCTCCTTCTGGACCACCACCTCCCCACTGCCCAATCAGAAACTTGGGCCCTGTCCTTGATACTTCCCTCTTTCTAGGTCCTTCACCCCCACAGCCAAATCCTGCCTATCCCACCTTCTTTACTCCTCTCACATTTGACCTTCCCTTCCAGTGCCCATTGTCCACCTCATTGGACCAGCCAGGATTATTCCAGCAGCCTCCTCACCAGAGTCCCTGCCTCTCTCTTCCTCCACGTAGAAGTCAGGTGGCTCTTTTTTTTTTTTTTTATTGGCGTATAGTTGTTTTACAATGTTGTGTTACTTTCTACTGTACAGCAAAGTAAAGTAGAGAGGGCTCTTTCTAAAGCACAACTCTGACCACGTCACTGCGCTGCTCCAGAGTCTTCAGTGGCTCCCCATTTCTCTGAAGTGAAGTCTAACCAGCTTCTGCACCGCCTACAAGATCCCGCTGCCCGCCCCTGTGAGCACACAGGCTCACCTCCGTAAACCCAGAATGTGCGGGTCACCACCATCCCTCCTCCCGCTTCCCCCTAGGTCTCCACCCTACCCCACCCCACCCCCAGCCCAGTCCCTCTCAGCTAGGTCACCACTGGCAGGAAGCCTTCGCGGACTGCTCAATTATGGGCCATCACCCCTGTGCTGCCCCTTCCCCGCCCTGAGCACACCATGTCCCCCTTCTCGGCGACAGGGTCGGGGCCTGTGTCCCCATAGACGGGTCGTCCCCGAGAGCACGGGGCTCCAGACGCAGGCACAGGGCGCGTGAGGGTGAGTGGGGACCGAGCTGCCCGGGATGTGCGTGGGGTGGGGGGTGTCTGAGTGGGTCCCCGGAGGGAGGCGGCTGTCGAGGCCAGGCTGGGCGCGGACCTTGGCGGTGCCTGTGGAAAGAAGAGGGTGGAGGCCCCGCCCCGCCGCGCCCCTCCCGCCTCCCTGGCCCCCCCGCGCCGCCCGCCCACTCCGGCAGCCGCGAGGGGCGGCCGGCAGAGCGACGCTGTTCCCCGCCGGCGCGGACCCCGACGACGCCCCTGCCCGGAGCCCGCGCGCCCCGGGCCGCCCTCGAGGGCCGGGAGTGGCGCCAGGCGGCCGCCCCTGCAGGTAACCGGGGGCGGGGGGTGGGTAGGGGAGGCGGCACGGCTGCCGGGCTTGGGGGCTCCGGGGGCAGGACCCGGCCTGGGCTTCCCCCAAAACTGTCCGGGACAGCTGGGACAGCTGGGCTTGCGCCTCGGACCCCGAGGTGAGGACGGCATGGGGGACTGGGCCGGGGGTCGGCGCTGGTATGCGGGCGCCCATCCTGTTTCCTGCTTCCCGGAGCAGAATCCCAGATAAAGCCCCTTCCTCCCTTCCTTCCCAGAAAAGGGGGCTCCAGCTTCAGCCAGTCCTGGGTGGCATCCCTGACCATGTGTCTCGGAGCAGTCACTTCCCCTCCGGGAGTCTCCCTTCCCGCCTGTAAAATGGGGATGACAAAGCTTCCATCGCAGGATGGTGGAGCAGGGAGGAGGGAGCAGTGGCCTTAGACCCCCCTGTAGCCCCAGGCAGGGGAAACCCCTCAGATCTCCTCGCCCCATCTCTCTCACGATTCTAGTTTGCTGGCGACCTCCCGGTTTCCCGTTTTTTCTGCTTCTGCCCCCAAGTTCCTCCTACTCTAGGTGTCCTGGCAGCGCCCCCCAAACTGGAGACTGGGGTTCTGAGGAATGTCCCTGCCAGAGACTCAGCACCTTGCCGCAGCTCAGGCCTGAGACCTGCGGGGGTGAGGGGACTGTTGCCCGGCTCAGAGGGGCCAGGGGTCTGAGGGCCCCAGAGCAGCCTCCCCAGGTGTCTGTCCTGGGGCTGGAGACATAGTGGCCACGTTAGTCCCCGGGCGGAGAGATACTGTTCATCCAGAGGAGCCCACGAGTTGCGAGCCGGGGAAGGGCAGACCCTCTGAGTTTGCTTGTTGTGTGTGTGCATGTGTGAGCCTGTCAGTGTGTGCGTTTGCGGGGTGTGGGGGGGACAGTGAGTGTCTGCTAGTATGTTATTAATGTGTGTGTCAGTCAGTGTGTGCTTGTGCGAGGTTCTCAGTGTGTGTGAGAACATGCTAGGCTTTTGATGCAGAAATACCACTGACCTCCCTCAGGGGACCCTGGCAACCCAGAAGTCCTTCCTCCTGTCTACCTTCAGCGTCTCTTGCTAAGGCCTGAGCCCTTGTCGGGTGGCAGGGTCCATCCCCTCCTTGGAGTGCCCTTAGTGAAGGCAACCTCCTAGGGAGCTGCCTTGGGTGTTTGGAAGATCTGGGGGCTGTGGAGCTGGGATGGCTGGAGGGTCAGGCAGTCTGGGGTTCCTCTCTGGGGACTGACCCTCACTGGTCTGAGTAGATGGGGGGCCCTCAGGGAGCCCATTCTAGAGCCCAGAAGAGGAGGTGTGGGGGGGCAGCAACCTTGCACTGGGAGTTGGTGGTCTCAGTCAGGGCATAGATGTCCCCACTGGCCTCTCACTGGGCTGGTGAACACCGATAGACCCTTGGACACACAATCACCCCAAAACGATAATGAGGATGCACCACAGACAGAGTCACGCACAGCTGCATAGCTACACTCCCTCCCATTGACAGTCATACACAGTCATACACCAGAACACGCTCTGTTGAAACACATACCACCACAGATGCTGAAGCAACAGACAGAGCATGCACGTGCACGCGCGCGCGCACACACACACACACACACACCACACACCACACACACACACACAAACTCCTACAGACACATGGCAGGCCCTACGTGGCCCAGCCAGACGTACTCAGACAGGACAACACACACACACTCACACTCACCAGGGTCTCTCTCTCCAGTTTCACTCTGTCCACCACAGTGAAAATGAGTTTCCACTCTTTGGCTCAGAGGAAGGGGAAAGAAAAAGGGAGGTGAAGATATCAAACAGGGCTGTCAGCCTGAGCACCCCAACTCCCCCCCTCTCCGGTCTGGGCCAGACCAAAGGTTGGTTGCCCTGCTAGTCCCCCAGCCCACTCCAGGCCCCCCAGTGGCACGCATGGGGCTCCCCTTGTAGGAAAGTGGGGCCTCAGATGAGCCAGTCCCATCGGTGGCCTGAGGCACTTACAGAGCCGGGGTGGAAAAACCAGAGGCACAGTGGCCTCTCATACGGGGTGCAGCTGTCTCTCAGGGTGCCCGTGGAGCTACATGAAGGGGAGGAACCTTACAAGCCAAAGTGTGTGTGGGAGGAGCCAGGGGAAGCAGCAAAGAGGTGACTCTGGCTGCGGTTTTCAGGGAGAACTTTGACAGGTGCAGGGCGTGGTAAAGGTAAATGAGGGCATTCCAGTCAGAAGACACAGCGTGTGCGAAGGTGTGGAGGTGGGAAGCTGCAGAGTTCTCTCAGGGGACGGTGACTACACAGTGAGAGACTGAGGGGGAGGGACCGACAACTACTTTGAGGTCAGATTTCCTAGGGCCTTGTCAGAGAAAGGGCATGAGCTGCAGAGTGGTGCAACCTGGGAATCACTCTGGTTGCTCTGGGGGGAAAGGATGAAGAGGAATCTTACAGTCAAGGAGACCACTTAGGAGGCTGCGCAGAGTTTGAGGAGGAAGGTGATGGGGGCTGAGGTGGGTGGTTGCCATGGGGATGGGAGGCAGGTATAGATGGAGAGGAGTAAGGAGAGAGATTGGACAGGCCTCAGTGATGCTTGGCTGTGGGGATAGGAGAGGGCGGGCCAGGAGCCTTGTACTGGGTGGCCGTGGTCTGACCCCAGAGAAGTCAGGTCAAGGGGAGATGTGGGTTTGAACACCAGGGTCTGGTATGCTTAGGTGCAGGGGGCTGAGTGTTGAGTGTGGCCATGGGTCTTGGGGCTAGTTTAGTGTCTGGGAGACCTGGGTATGTATGTTTAGAAGCCAAAGAGGGTGTGTGAGGCCATATGTGTGCACACGTGTGCCCAGACATCAGTTAAGGAAGTCACGGTCCCAGAAAGGGAATTCCAGGCCTGCTCTGTTCTATGGTGGCGGGGTGTAGACAGCAGATCCTGACCTTGGGAGTCAGACATACTGGGGTTACTTTCTGCATGACTCTGGGTAAGGGACTTGCCATCTCTGTGCCTCAGTGTCCTCATCTATAAAATGGGAATGCTAATACTTTTCTCCAGGGTCCTTTTGCCTGCAGAGAGGTGAGGAGTGGTCTGAGGTCACACATGATCAGGGTGCAGTGCCAAGAACTTTCACCCAGACTTCTGATCAGAGTCTGTTACACCTCTCTGGTTGGATCCTGGGAAGGGAATAGGGAGGGCCTGGCCCTGCTTCCATTCAGATTCTTGGAGAGTTCTGAATTGAGAAGTGACTGTCCCCATGCAGGCTGAGATTTCTGGCTCTTGGAGGGCAGAAGAAGTGGGTGGCAGAGGGTTACTGCCTCTTGGAGAGAGCCATGCCAGCACTGCTGGCTCATCTCCTAGATGGGATTATGGAGACTCAGAGAGGAAGCTGCCTCATGGCAGAACTGAGACCTGAGGACAGGACCCTGGGCTCAGGCTTCCCTTCCTCTCAGAGGCCGCCCTCCCCTAGCAGGGGCCATCAGGAACCTGGGATGGAGGGAACCTTGTCATCTGAGGTTCTCTAATTTCAATTATTTCTGTCCCCCTGGGGGAGGGTAACAATAAGAGTTTATTGGGCACCTACTGTGTATGAGGGCCTGTGTTTGCGTATCTCATTTAGTCCTTGTAACACTACTGCAAGGCAAGGGTCGGTAGCCCATTTAACAGAGGTAGAAGTGGAGGCTCAGAGAGGCCCATAAACTGGCCAAGCGTCCCCTTGCTGAGTGCCAAGCTGGGATTCACTCCCAGATCTGTGAGGATGTACAACTCATGTTCTTCCCACTGACCTCCTGGGTCACTGCCCTCTACAGGGCTTGGTTTGGTGGGGAAAGGAATGTAAATTTAATTGTTGAGCATCTGTCCACAGTGTGCCAGGAATTTTCATACACAAGGTACTTTTTTGAGGGACAGGGAACACGGGGAGTAGCAGTCATGAGAAGGTCAGGCCCAGAGGGTGGCCAGAACAGTGAGGGCTAGCATGGTGTTTTCTAGTATCTCAGAATGCGCTGTGGTCCTGGTGGGTCCCGTGAGGGTTGGCAACCTCTGGGAGCAAGGGGTCCTGGCCACGGGTCCCAGTTCTGCCACTGGCTGTGAGCTTTCCCTGGATCTCCATAGTCCCATCCATGATATGGGCCAGTAATGCCTCCCCAGCTCTCCTTGGAGCCTGTGGGGAGGACCAATGTAGACTGTGTGTGGGGGTCATTTCTCCCTCCTGAAAGACCCCAGGAGGTTGACTGGTCCCCACCCCCATCCAGCATCCACTGCACTCACTAACCAGAAGCTCTCTTGTGTCTAGCCTCCTTCCCTCCCGCTGTGGCGGCTCCTGGCCGCCACACAGCTCTGTGTGGGCCCTCCAGGCCATGCTCCCTCTGACAGGCAACCAAGGCTCAGCTCGTGGCAAACATTCTTTTCATAGTTCCTGGAGCACAGCAAATCCGGCTGCTTAGCCAGGAATGCAGAGCCCCTCCAGCAGCGGCAGCAGGGGCTTGGGCAGGGGAGCCCCTGGAGGTCAGGCAGGACAGGGGTGAGTGGAGGACCCCTCCCAACCCGACACACACACACACACACACACACGCACACACACACACACACACTGCCTCAGCTCCAGAGAGCTGCAAGGCTGTCCTCATTATCTAGGAACTCACTCAGCTTCAGTCCAAACTGACATCGTCCACCACTGGCTGGCTGGTGAACCTGGGCAAATGACTTTTTCCTGAGCCTCTGTTTCTTCATCTGTAAAATAGGGTTTATAATTTAACCTCCAGGGCTTTTGGGAGGCGTCATGGTGATGATGATAATGATAATAGGAAACATATATCGAATGTTCTTTATGCCAAGCGCTGCTTGAAGTCAGCTACATGAAATTAACGCGTTTAATCCTCTCCAGTGCTCTGCGAAGTAGGAGTTGCTCCCATGTTATTGACCAGGAAGCTGAGGCACAGACCACTGAGGTCGCTGCTGGTAAGAGGCAGGGCTGGGAGAAGACTGCAAGCAGCTGGGCTCCAGAGTGGTTCTTAACCCGTCATGATGTTTTAGGCAAGACTCTTAGCCGAGGGCCAGCTCATGGTAGGGGCTCAGAAAATGGAGACTTCTCCCATGAGCCCCCCCTCTGGGAGGAGCCAGCTGTTCACCTCATGGCCATCAGCATGTCAGGTTGGAAAGTTGGGATGGGGAAGCAGGCCTGGGGTCCTGGCCAGTCTCCTTGGGCGCCTGCACTCGCCGAAGCTGGTGGGGGCCAGGGGAGGATAGACTGTCCCCCCCACATCTGGCCTGGGATTTAGCTGGAGGCAGGCTCTGTGCAAGGAGGAGATGTCGCCAGGGGAGGAGCTCAGGAGGAGATTAGGGAAGGCAGCTGAGGGCGGAGGTTAAGAACAGAGTCCCATTGAAGTCGGCTCAGGCACTGCCCTGGCACACTCACCCACCCCACCTTCTATTTTGTAGGACCGCGGGAGCCTTGGTCAACTGGAGTGGGCTCCTGAGGCCCGTGATAGGAGCTGCTCACTCTGTCGCCAGCTGTGCTGGCATCTGGGTTGAGGCAGCACAGGCGGGGGTGGAGGAGAAGTGGGGAGAAGTACCGTGGCTGCGGTCTCCAGGAAGCCCAAGTATACAGGGGTTTGGCCATTTAGGGGCTGTGCAAGCCCCAAGGTTCAGATCCCAGCCTCGGTGCTTCCTGTCACCTTGGAGAATGGATGTCACCTCTCTGAGCCTCAATGCTCCTCCTCCAAAAAATGGGACAGCAGTTCCCGCCTTATAGAGTTATGGGAGAGCATGATAAAAAATAATGCCTGGAGCATGCCTAATGCTATGCCTGGTGCAGAAAATGTACTTGGGATTTTTAGAGACCATTATTATTAAGGGCTAACATGGGTGGAGGGGATGGGGAGCCAGCTTTAAGCTGTGCTTGAGGTCTTTTTTTTTGGCTGCATTGGGTCTTCATTGCTGCACGCGGGCTTTCTCTAGTTGCAGCGAGCAGGGGCTACTTTCTTTGCGGTGCACGGGTTTCTCATTGCGGTGGCTTCTCTTGTTGCGGAGCATGGGCTCTAGGCGCGTGGGCTTCAGTAGCTGTGCCACGCGGGCTCAGTAGTTGTGGATCGCAGGCTCTAGAGCGCAGGCTCAGTAGTTGTGGTGCACGGGCTTAGTTGTTCTGCGGCATGTGGAATCTTGGGATCGAACCCATGTCCCCTGCACTGGCAGGCGGATTCTTAACCACTGCACCACCAGGGAAGTCCCTGTGCTGGAGATCTTTGATTCTGATATTTAAGGCATTTCTCAGGCTGACCCCAGCCAGCCCTTCTCATCTCAAACCATCTGTGTTTGGAGAGGTTAAGAGCCCAAGCTTTGGCACCAACAGCCTAGGCTCTACCCCTCATGAGCTGTGTGACCTTTGGCCAATTACTTAACCTCTCTGTCCCTTGGTTTCCCACTCTGTAAAAAGGAAAGATGAAGAACCTACTTCACTGGGTTGGTATGAGGATTAAATGAGATAATTCATGAGAAGAGCCCAGAACCGTGCCTGGCACATAGTAGGTATACAATAAATGTTAGCTATGATTAGTTAGTTCGTTTATTTATTCTAATTATGTTCAGGGCATTCACATCTCCATACCCTCACACATGGTATTCCCTTAGCCTGGACTGATCACCTCTCCTCACCACCACCCAGTTAAATCCATGTTCATCTTTCAAAAGCCCAGATCCAACATAAGTCACTTCCCCTCCCTGAGCCTCATGGTGAGGGTGTGGGCTGGGGCCAGACAAGCTGAGGTCAAGATGGCCAGTGAGGACCTCCCACCCAAGCTCCAGCAGCCAGTCTGGGCCCTCAGAGAGAGTAGCCTCATGACCCACCTCTGGGGTCATGGTGTCAGAGGGGCGTGGATGGAGGCAGGGCTCAGCTGAGCTGGAGAGAAGGCTTAGGAGCTGCTGGCTTCGGCATCTGGCTGCTTGTGCAGAGAGAGGGCTGGGATGTCAGAGTTTCCATGGGAGCGGGCAGAGGCGAGCAAGCAACTGGGGGAGAGAGTGACGCAGCCGGCAGGCCTCCCTGCCAGGTGGGCTGGCTAGGCGTCCCCTCCCCATCCACCCAGGATGCATATCTGGGCTTGGACTACGGTCCCAGCTCTGCTGTGTGACCTGGACTAGGGCTTATGATAGCCAGGCATCATGGTTGAGCCAGAAATGGGGACCTGGCCATCGAGGGCTGTGACCGTATCATCTCCCCCTGCTCAACAACCCTCCATGGCTCCCCATTGCCTTCCAGAGATATACAAGCATAGCATTTAAGGCTCCTCACTAAATTGCCCGAGGCTTCTCAGTTCCTGCTTGTCCTCTCAGCCCCACAGCACTTCTGGACCTTCCCTGTATCTGCCAAGCAGCTTCCTACTGTCTGAAATTCCTTTTCTTACTTTGTCTACCTGTCAGACTCCGACTCACCCTTCAGGATCCAGCCTTAATGTCCTTTCCTTCATGAAGTCTTCCAGGGAAACTCAAGGGAGGGCAATATTTCCTGCTCTGTACTCCCACCGCCCGGAGACCTTAGTCAATTGTGTGATGGCCACTTGTCTGATGCCTCCATCTAATTCAGGGCAGGGCATGGGGCTGAACCATTTCTTTGTCCCAAGGCCTAGCCTCAGGTCCCCTACCTAGTACAAGCTTCCCCAGGCAGGAACCCTAGTCTATAGTAGGGGCCACCCCAGCTTAGGGCCTGACAGAGTGTAGGGACTTCTCCGGTATGGACCCTGGCCCACAGAAGGGGCTTCCTCAGCCCGGGCCCTAGGACAGGAGGAACTCCATCAATCCAGGGCCAGGTCCCCCATGGGCATTGCTAAGTGCATAGAATGAATGGAGTCTGTGGGGGCGGCCTGGCTCCCTGAGAGGAGACTGAGGTTGGGAGCCAATGTTCCAGCAGGGGCTCCTGGTAAAAAACCCATGGAAGGCGCTGGGGTGGCTGTGAGTTAGGGCAGGAGGCTTCGCCAGCTCCTGGCACCTTCCTCACTGTCTCCCCCTTTTACTCTCAGGCCTTGTCTCTGCTGGCACCTTCAGAGGCCCCTCCAACCTGAAAGGTAAGCTAGATTTGGGGGCAGGGCTCTCTGATATCCCCAGCTGGATGAGGCCTGTGCTTGCTGCTATCTACCCTTGCTCCCTCCAGCTGCAGCAGATGCCCCTCCCAGGCTTGGGGTGGCCTAGCGGGCAGGTGACCTCAGCTCCCTCCGGCCCAACTTGGAAGCAGCTTTTTCTCATTTGTGAACTATTTCGCCCGGCTCCTTGGCGTGGCCGTGTTTGCTTGGCCTGCCCGGGTGCAGTGGCCTGGCCGCGCTCCCGCCGGGCCCCCTCCCTGCCCAGCTCAGCCCCTCCTGCCGATGCCGAAGCTGCCGCCACCGCGCGGGGAAGCCGAGAAGGCCCAGGAATCTTGGCAGGCGTCGGGAGGCAGCGGGCGGCGGGCGGCGGGTGGCGCTCCGGAAAAGGCTGCAAATGCGAAACAGAAGGCGGTGGGGGGGCGGCGGGGGGACTGGTGGCTGAGAGAGACCCGCCTGGCTCGGCCTGGGGCCTGGGGGTGCCTGGGTTTGGTGGCCCACCCATGTCCGGTCTCGATCAGAAGCTCAAGGCCTCTTCTTGGAAATGAGCAATGGCACCAGCTGAGGCCTGAGCCCCCGGCAAGCAAGGGCCGGTCCCCTGGCCACCTGCATGAGGATACATTGTTGCCCTGGGTCCTGTCCACTGCTGGGCCCCCACCTGGCTGTCCCTACCTCCCTGGATGCTTTGTTGCCCCGCAAGAAGCTCCTCCCCAGGGTGGTAGTGGGGTGGCTAGCCTCAGAGATGGGCAGAGGCTGGGGGTCTGGGAGGTAAACCTAGTTACCTGCAGGGAGGGAGGTTCAGCACAAGCCCCCTCCAGCCCAGAGCTGAGAAGGACCCTGGAAGAGCCACAAAGAAAAAGGGACCCTATGAGAAGCCATCTTGCAGGCTTGTCTGGAGGTGGGAGGTGGCGTTGTCAGAGGCCAGGAGCTGGAGCACACAGGCTGCAGACTGCAGAGTGCCAGTGTGCTGAGCCCCAGCTGGGGATGGGGTGGGGTTGGGGGAAGACATGCCCTGGAGGAGGAGCTCTTCTGCCTGAGAGAGGCATGGAAGGCTGCTTGGAGGAGGCAGCATTTGAGCTGGGTCTGAAATGAGGAATAACATGTTTGCCTGGAGGAGAAAGATAGAAAGAGCAATTCAGGCAAAGGCAGGCAGGTGGTACAGGGAAACATCGAAAAGTTTGGGTTGTTTGGATTCAGGATGCTGGGGCTCAGGGTACAGTGGGCTCCTCTCACTCCCTGAACATGGGTGATTTCCCTAAGGGTGAGGCCATGGCCCTCACCCAGGCTGCAACAACCCTGCCAAGGAAGCCCTATTTTTATCTCCAGGCAATCTCTCTCGCTCTCAAGTTTCAGAGCCACAGGTTCTCTGCCTCTTAGATGCTGCCCACCTCAGGAGCCACTCAGTCTTCCTTGACGAGATTTTTGCTCTGCTGTCAGTTTGGAATATTCCACCATCACTTGCCCCTATGAGTATGTTGAACTCTCCTCTGTCCTTCAAACCTCCTTCCAGTGCTGCTTTGCAAATTGAGGTCCCCTGTGGTCTGGGAGCCTCACCTGCAGGGGTGAGGGATGTTAGGACTCTTGAAGCCTGGTTGGGTAGACAAGGTGTGAAGAGGGCAGCACTCCTGTCCTGCCATCAACCTGGATGATAAGGTGTCCTCCAGGCAGCCTTGTCCCAGCCTGATCACCTCCCTCCACCCCGCCAGCTCCCAGATTTCAGGCAGCCCTTTGGCTTTGGAGCAGTCCTCACGCCTGCACATTTAAATTTGAGGGGTTCAGAGTCCCAGTGGCCTGTAGGACAGTGAGCTCAGCTCATGGGCTCTGGGCCCCACAAATCTCCACCCAGACCTTGTGGGCTGCTCGTGGATCGTCCACGGTGGTCAGCCCCAGATCTGACGTTAACATTAAGGCCATAAGTGCTGGCCTTCTAGAGGCTCCCATCAAGTGACCAACAGCTAGAGATTTCAGAACCTGGAACTCTGACAGGATCTAGGTCCAAGGCACAAGAGAGGACGGAGAAAGACTACAGAGAAAGACAGGGTCACAGAGGTGGGTGGACAAATGGGATGGCGACACAGAGATAGGAGGAGAGAGACACACCAGGAGATGCCTCAGATACACAGGCAGGTGAGGATCTGGATTCAGTGACACAGAGGAAGGGACACAGGTGGGCATGTCACATACCCAGAAGTAGAGGAGACAGAGTCCATAAGACTGGATTGGGGGTTTGAGGGTAAAGGAACAGGGCTGTCATGTACAGTTGTACAGGTTGGTTACTGTTCAAGGGCACTCAGGAAAGGCAACGAGTAAGGCCTGAGTTGGCTGGAAGGAGGGGTAGCCTTTTCTACTTGTGCTAAGGCATGTTATAGGCTAGGGAGATTCCATGTAGAAGGAAGGGTCAGAAGTGTCAGAAGTGACATCCAGATATCTGGCCTGGGCACCAGGGAGTGGGGGAGAAGCAAGTAATAGGGGAGAAGGTAGTGACAGCAGTTTGGGTGGAGGTGTATGAGGGACAGCCAGGCGAAAATGCCCAGCTCATAGTCAAACTCAGCAGTCTGGGGCTCAGGAGACAGGTAGCTGGAAACAGATGTGGGAGTCCTTGGTGATGGGATTGGAACTGTGGGAGCTGGGGAGAGCTGGAAACTGCAGGAGAAACATCCAGAGAGAAGAGAAGAGGCCTGAGCCAGCTCCTTGGGGCAAGCCTGGGTCTGCAGAGTGGGCAGAGGGGAGGAGCAGAGAAGAATCTGAGGAAGAGCCTTTCCAGGAAGGAGGAAAGCAGGGTCACAAGGCGGGAGTCAGTGCTGGGGAGAAGGAAACACGAGGTGAGAGGGTGAGGGGTAGAGACAGTTCTTTTGAGAAGCTTGGCTGAGAAGGGCTGGAGGGCGGGGGTGAGGCCTGTGTAGATGTGGGATGCAGAGGCTGGAGACTGGGGGAGGCATCCACAGAGAGTGAGAGGTCCCCGAGGAAGAGGAAGAGGTGTGGAGGGGCCCAAGGCCTTGAGTGGGAGACAGGACCCCCTTCATCTGAGACTCAGGAGAGGGGGATGGGAAAGTGCTCTCTGATCTCTGCAAGCTGAGAGAGAGGTGGGGGGCTGGGAGGCTCAGGAACCCTGGAGAGGTCTGGAGCCACCCTGCTCAGCAGTGGGGGTGGGCATCGTGCCCAGTGAGGGAGGAGGGCAGTCCCTCTGCTCCTCTCCAGGATCCATAACTGCATCCTTGTCCTGAGCAGGCTGTGTGACCCCTGGTCAGTGTCATCTCAGGAGTGGTTAGGGAAAAGGCCTAGCAGGCCAGAAATTTGACTTTAGGGAACTTCACAAGGTGCTGGCCTTTGGCAGCAAGTCACCTGAGGTTTTCAAGGGTTGGAGGAGATGTTGCTTTGCAGCAGGAGAAACTGAGGTTAGACTGAAGGGAGGACTTTCTGGCCACCGGGGTAACAGGACAAGGCAGCATGGAGGGGCTGATGGCTTAGACCATCTCAGTTAACCCTTTCACAGATGAGGACACCGAGGTTCAGAGAGGTTAAGTCACTTGCCCAAGATCACCCAGCTGGTAAGTAGCTTTGCTGAAATGGCAGTTCAGGGGCTGCCGGGACCTAGAGGGCCTTAGGGCCCCCCAGGGCTGGATCCCTGATAGGGAGAGCCTGAGCAAGAAATGCTGCTCACCTGTTGAAGTGGCAGTGACCGGGTTGGAGAGAGAAAGAGAGACAGAGAGAAATGAGTCAGGGCCAGAGACCCACGGAGAGAACAGAGCGAGGCTGGGCGAGTGGGGAGGCAGGAGGCACCGGGGGAGCAAGTGGGGCAGCCGATCCGCAGAAATGTCTCCACAACAGGAAGCGTCTCATAACATACCTGTGGTTTGGCCAGGCCCTGGGCTGCCTGAGCTCCCCGAGGCTTCCTCAGCTGCAGCTGCCCTTCTGGGGTGGGGGGCTTGGAGCAGCAGGAGCCTGCACAGAGCCACGTTCCATCCACCCACTGGGGGTGGGGGGGGCTGCCAGGGCCACGCTAGCCACACCCCTGCACAGTCTGTTGGGAGCCTGTGCCCCACCCTCAGGCTCCCCTTTTTATCTGGACCTCTGATAGCTCACGTGCGAAATGGGATGGGGAGTGGGCAGGCCCTTAAATTCCACAGGATCACCTGGGCCCCCTCTGCTGGTCGCCCCCTGGGACAGGACCCTTTGAGAGGGGACTGGTGGGGAGGGGTCACTGTTGCTGATGCCCCTTCCCCTCCCAAAGCCCTGTCCAGGGAGAGAGGGGTCTGTATTCACGCGCTTCTTCCTACTGGGGTCCATTCCCCTCCCCTCTCAATTGGTCTGAAAGACCCTGGAGCACTACCCGCTCCCAGCCAACCTCCTCGGCCGCTGCTGGAGGAGGCCCAGGCTGCCACAAAACGCTGACTTGGACAAAATGCTGTTTTACGGGGATTTGTTGAAAAGGGGGGAAATCCCCGCTAAGGACTTGCAGCTGTCCAAACACCGCGTCTACCCTGCTGCCGCCACCGCTCCATCCCTTGAATTACCGTCTCCTTTTGCATCCCATCTCCTGCCCCTGCCAGCCCAGCCCCTTCCCAGCTGCCCTGGCTCCTGCCTTCCTTCCTAAGAGGTCACCAGAGAGGGTGATGGACTGCCCAAGGTCACACAGCAGAGCCAGGCTTGAGCCTCAGGGCCCTCCGCCAACCCCTGACACCCCTGCTTGGCTGCCATTCCTCACAGGGAGGCCAGGAGCAAGCAAATGGATCAGCTGTTCCTCCCTGTGTGCCTCTATTCCCTGTGCAGGCAGTTCTTAGCTGAAGATCCTTGATTGAGGCCATGGGAATGTCCCACCTGTTTCCATTCTAGCCAACAGATAAGCCCATCTGGCCTAGGGAGGGGGCTCCCAGGGCCGTGTGACATGTATCTGTGCAAAGTCCTGGATGCTTCCTGGAGTGAGTTATTGGTGTGGTCATTAAATCTGACAGCAAATTGAGCTCATCAAACATTTATGGAGCATCTCTGTGTGCCATCCAAGTCCTGTGCTGGGCATGGAGTCGGGGGAATGTGGCGGGGAGAGAGCAGAAGAGCCAAAGAGGGAAACAAGAGCTGTGAGGGAGACCTGCAGGTGTCAGAGGAGCCCGGGGGAGGCATCCAGTAGGCTTCCAGGATGTCCAAGAATGAGTAGGAGTTAGGAGGTGGCGAAGCAGTAGGGTGAAACGAACGTACAGAGGCCAGAGAGCCTGGGGAGCCTGCAGTGGCAGGGGGAGGGGTGGCAGTGAGCAGGGGCTCAGGGGCGCCCAGGCACCCTTGGCTCTGACGGTGGCCGGCGTTGGGGGGCAGTCCCTCCCACCTGGGCTGCCACGTCGCACCATTCCAGGGCCATCAATTCTCAGCCCCTTCTCTGGCCAAGCCCCCCCACCTGGAGTGGCATAGCCACCTCCCCTCTAAGAGCTAGAGTAAGTTTTCCCTCCCTAAACCCACAGGCAGCTTGGAGCTGGAAGAGAGACTCTCTTTCTCAGTTTGCTTCTCTCTCTGTCTAGCTTGTGCTCTCTGGCGCACTCTCCCCCACTCCCTCCCCCATGGCAGTCTGTCCCAGCAGTTAAGAGCTCAGGTTCTTAACAGACCTCCGCTCAGATCCCGGCTGCCAGCTGTAGCCAGTGGGCGCATCACAGTACTTGTCCGAGCCTCAGACTCCTCATCTATAGAAAGAAAAAGCACAATAGTTCCTTTTTCCCAGGGACCTTGTGGGAATTAAATCAAATGCAGAATATGCAGCACTTAGGCAGTGCCCAACCAGAGGTGTGAGCTGTCATCCTCACTCAGACACCCCTCCCTCCAGAGGAAACACCTGCTCTGGGGCCCTGCAGCAGATCTGCCCCACCACCATGATGCTGTCGGTGCTGGGATGGGGAAAGTTCAGGGAGCTACAGGGTGTAGGGTGGGGATGCTTCCTGGAGATCCACCTTGCCAAGGAGGAAAGAAAAGTGGGCCGCTGGCAAGGGGCCCTGCCCCTGCCCGGGCTCCTGAGTGGACTGGGGGCTCTTCCTCTGGTGCCCGGCCTGCCTGTGCTCCTCCACAGTTCTCCCCACCCCAGACACCCTCCCAGCTGAGCCTGAGGTTGCCTGCACCCTCCATCACCCCCCACGCCTAGTGAGGCCTCAACTCAGCATGGGAAGGGGACCAGGGCTCCCCAGACCCAGGGCTCTCTTGAGTCCTCCTGTGGGGGTGCCATGACCTTGGCCTCTGGCCCACCCAGGCCAGAACTGCTCACTCCCCTCCCCCTGCTGCCTGCGGCAAGCTCTGCCCCTCCACCTGCTCCCCCAACCCTCTGCCCCCCTACCAGGCAGAACATTCTGGCTCTGTGATGTGTGAGCACCACCTCCACCCTAATAGCCCCCCAGCTCAGGTGGCAAGTGCAGGAGGGCCCTTATCCCGCTCCGGAGAGGCCACATGGTGTGGTGGTTAGGGATTGGGGCTCAAGAGTCAGAGTGCCTGGGTTTAGGCTCCGACTGCACCTCGGTTTCCTCATCTGTAAAACAGGGCCGACAAGCCTCGCAGGGCTGCACGTGGATGGAACGTCAAAGAAATGTTAGGGCAGTGCGTGGCCAGAGCTTCCGTCAGCAGTAGCTGAGTGCCAGGCCTACACCGTGTGGCCTCACGAGGCCCAGCACCAATCATGGTACAGATAGAGCAGGTGGCCTGTGTTGAGGGAAGGTGTTCTGGGCAAGATTCTTAGTCTAAGCTTCTGTTTCTATGTCTATAAAATAGGGGATTATAATTTTATGAGCTGGTGGGGGGATCATTAAGAGGATTAGTGATGTGAAGCTGGTGAAGCCCTGCCTGGCACGTGGGGAGCCCTTAGGTGGCAGGTGTTACTATTATGCTGGGGCTGAGGGAGGCTGAACGACCTGCCCAGGGTTACAGAGAGGTTGATGGCAGAGCTGGGCTGGCAGCTTCACCGACCTTCTCCGGAGCCCCCGCGTTCGTTCCTGCAAAGCCCTGAGTGATACTGAGTTTGGAGGAACACCGCACTGCAGCTCCAGACTCAGCCCCACGTGCATCCCTGGGTGTGCACAATGCACCCGCACTCCCTCCTGCGGCCAGATGCAAGTGTGGAGAGGCCCCTGGGTGGGGTGAGGAGAGCCCGGAGCAGGGATGCCAGGGCAAGTGAGACTTTCCTGGGGTGTGTGAAATGCCAGGCTAGTCCACTGTGAAGATATTGATGGGTGCTTGCCGTGAGGCACTGTGATACCTCTAATCATCACAGCAGCCTTGAGAAGCAGGTTGTTAGCCTAGCTTAAAAAAAATTTTTTTTTTTAATTTGTTTTATTTTATATTTTTGGCCGCGACCAGAGACCAAACCCGGGCCCCCAGCAGTGGAAGTGCAGAGTCCTAACCACTGGACCACTAGGAAATTCCCTAGCCTAGCTTTTTTTAAAAAAGAACTTTATTGAGGGCTTCCCTGGTGGCGCAGTGGTTGAGAGTCCACCTGCCGATGCAGGGGACACGGGTTTGTGCCCCGGTCCGGGAGGATCCCACGTGCCGTGGAGCGGCTGGGCCCGTGAGCCATGGCCGCTGAGCCTGTGCGTCCGGAGCCTGTGCTCCGCAACGGGAGAGGCCACAGCAGTGAGAGGCCTGTGTACCGCAAAAACAAAAACAAAACAGAAACAAAAAAAACAAGAAAAAGAACTTTATTGAGATACAATTCACGTAGCATACAATTGATTCATTAAAGTGTACGAATCAATGTTTTTTTTAAGGTATTCACAGAATTGTGCAACCATCACAGCAAGCAATTTAGAACATTTTCATCACCCCTAATAGAAGCCCTGTGCCCATTAGCAATCACTCCCCATTTCCACTCCCCCTGGCCCTAGGCAACTACTCATCTATCTACTTTCTGTCTCTATAGATTTACCTATTCTGAACATACAAATAGAATTAGATAATATGATTTTGTGACTGGCTTCTTTACTTGGTATAATGTTTTCAAGATTCATCTGTATTGTAGCATTTATCAGTATTTCCCTTCTTTTTATTGCTGAATGATAGTCCGTTGTATGGATATACCACACTATCCATTCATCAGGGGATGCACATCTGTGTCGTTTCTACTTTGTGGCTGTTATGAATAATGTCACCATGAACATTCATGTACACGTTTTTGTGTGGACGTGTTATTCCATTTTACAGATGAGGAAACTGAGGTTCACAGAGTGGAAACCTCTTGCCCAGGCTTTCCCAGCTGGTGAGCGGAGGACTCAGGGTGGCCATCCAAATCTGGAGCCTGTGCTTCTTCCCAACCCAGGCCTTGTTCTCAGAGCTGAGCTAAATGCTGTGACAGGGCTAGATCAGGACACAGGAGTGAGGGGTTAACTCTATAGAGGAAGGGATGACAGCTTCCCTGGGCCTTGAAGGACGAGTTGGAGAGAGGAAGAACACTGCAGGCAGAGAACTAGCAGGTACAAAGGCCCAGAAGTGTGAGGCTGCCTGGTGTCTGGGGCAAAGGTATGGGGGAGGGGAGAGGCAGAGAAAGGGGTGGCAGGTGATAGGGTTGGAGACACAGGCACCCACTAGGTGATTAGATTTAAAAGGCCTGAACGCCATGCTGGGCACCAAGGACTTTTTAAAAATTTTTGTCTGCATTGGGTCTTTGTTGCTGCACACAGGCTTTTCTCTAGTTGCGGCGAGCGGGGGCTACTCTTTGTTGCTGTGCGCCGGCTCCTCATTGTGGCGGCTTCTCTTGTTGCGGAGCACAGGCTCCAGGTGCGCAGGCTTCACTAGTTGTGGCACACGGGCTCTAGAACGCAGGCTCAGTAGCTGTGGCGCACAGGCTTAGATCCCACTGCATGTGGGATCTCCCGGACCAGGGCTCGAACCCATGTCCCCTGCACTGGCAGGCAGATTCTTAACCACTGTGCCACCAGGGAAGCCCCTTCTTTTTTTTTTAAATCAATTGATTTTTGGCCACACGGCTTGCAGGA
Source organism: Hyperoodon ampullatus (assembly GCF_949752795.1). Classification (NCBI taxonomy): domain Eukaryota; kingdom Metazoa; phylum Chordata; class Mammalia; order Artiodactyla; family Ziphiidae; genus Hyperoodon; species Hyperoodon ampullatus. Next base: position 30,044,834 of record NC_136915.1, on the reverse strand, counting down.
GTTTAGTTCCCTGACCAGGGACTGAACCTGGACCCCTGGCAGTGAGAGCATGGAGTCCTAACCACTGGACCGCCAGGGAATTCCCACAGAGGACTTGATCCTGAAGGCAGTGGGGAGCCCCAGAAGGGCATCGACATAATGTGAGGTCAGAGAGACCTTAGTCAAATCCCAGTTCTGGGACTTCCCTGGTGTCACAGTGGTTAAGATCCCATGCTCCCAGGGCTTCCCTGGTGGCGCAGTGGCTGAGAATCCGCCTGCCAGTGCAGGGGGCACGGGTTTGAGCCCTGGTCCGGGAGATCCCACATGCCGTGGAGCAACTAAGCCCGTACGCCACAACTACTGAGCCTTCACTCTAGAGCCCGCGAGCCACAACTACTGAAGCCCCCGTGCCTAGAGCCCATGCTCCAAAACAAGAGAAGCCACCGCAATGAGAAGCCTGCACACCGCAACAAAGAGTAGCCCCTCTCGCCGCAACTAGAGAAAAGCCTGCGCGCAGCAACAAAGACCCAACACAGCCAAAAATAATAAACAAATGAATGAATTTATATGTTAAAAAAAAAAAGAATCCATGCTCCTGATGCAGGGGGCCTAGGTTCGATCCCTGGTCAGGGAACTAGATCCCACATGCATGCTGCAACTAAGAGTTCTCATGCCACAACTAAGGAGCCTGCCTGCTGCAACTAAGCCCCAGTGCAACCAAAAAAAAAAAAAAAAATCCCGGTCTGCTTCCTAGAGACCTCTGCGTTAGTTTTGTCATCTGGAAAATGGGGATGACAATAACAGTACCTCGTTAAAGTGTTAGGAGGATTAAGTGAGCTTCCATCTCTAGAGAGCTTAGCCCCTGGCTGGCAGAGAGCCAGCCCAGCACATGGTAGTGGGTGTAATCATCAAACAGTTTCTGGCAGAGCTGTGCCAGTGTTAGAGATGCTCTGGAAGGGCATCTAGCTGCCAAGTGAATAGTTAGGGGGAGGCTGTTGTCCAGGGAGGGGTCCTCGGTAGACTTGGGGGGGAGGTGATAGAGAGCTATGGGCAGGATTAGGAGAGGTTTAGTACCTTCTGCAGACTCTGAGACTTTGAGAATTGCTTGTGAATAATATCTAAATTCTGATCTTTTTGTGAGTCCCTGGGCCTGGTGCCAAAGTACCCATGGGCTGGCTTGATGGCCCCTCTCGTTCCTCCCTGCAGCAAGCCCAAGGACGCCATGCGGGGCGCTCTGACGTCCCTGTCTTCGCTGCCGCCGCCACCTCTGCTGCTGCTGTTGCTGGTGCTGGGGTGCGGGCTGAGGGCGGCCGCCAGCGGTGGAGCCGCCGGGGCAGCGGGCTACCCGCCGGTGCAGTACGTGCAGCCCATGCACAAAGGACCCGTGGGGCCGCCCTTCCGCGAGGGCAAGGGCCAATACCTGGGTGAGCACCTCCCCGCCCCGCCTCGGACAGTCCTGACCCCCAACTCCCTGCCTCCCGACCTCCACCAGCTCTTCCCAGGCGCCCCCGCCTCCGGCCACAGCCCCTCAATCCCCACCAAAGACTTTCCCATCTCCACTTTCTTCCTGATGCTGGTCCGGGGCGGGTGCAGAAGTGGGGTGGGGAAGTGGGGTGCCGCTGGCTGGCGGAGATGGTCTTTAGGTAGAGGGAGGGGCGGGAAGGTTTGTGGGGAAGTGGGGCGGGGGGGGCGGGTCGGCTCCGATCGGCTCTAAGGAGGGATGCTGGTGCCACCTGGTGGCCACTCCACCCCGGTCAGGCAGGGATGAGAAGCTCTTAGGGAAGGCCTAGTCTGGGTGGGTTGGGTGCTAAGAGCGCTGGGTGTGGATACCCTGCCGTTCCCAAGGTGCCCACGGAACCTCCTAAATTCCATCTTCCATGAAAGCAGGGAGGGGGGGACCGGGCCTGGTCTTCATGAACAGATACAGAACCTTGTCCCCTCAAGTTGCACCACATGCTAGTATGGGGAGTGGGAAGATGGGTCCCCTGTCCCCACTGTCCAGGCCCCTGACTGTCCCTTCTCTCTCTTTCTCTCTCAGAAATGCCTCTACCGCTGTTGCCAATGGACCTGAAAGGAGAGCCTGGTCCGCCTGGAAAACCCGGGCCGCGGGGTCCCCCTGGCCCTCCTGGCTTCCCAGGAAAACCAGGCACTGGAAAACCAGGGCTACATGGGCAGCCTGGACCCGCTGGCCCCCCTGGCTTCTCCCGGATGGGCAAGGCTGGTCCCCCAGGGATTCCAGGCAAGGTTGGCCCACCAGGGCAGCCGGGGCTTCGGGGGGAGCCAGGGATACGAGGGGACCAGGGCCTCCGGGGTCCCCCAGGGCCCCCTGGCCTACCTGGGCCCTCAGGCATTGCTGTCCCTGGAAAACCAGGCCCCCAGGGGGTGCCAGGGCCCCCAGGATTTGGGGGGGAGCCAGGGCCCCAGGGAGAGCCTGGGCCCCCGGGTGATCGAGGCCTCAAGGGCGAAAATGGAGTGGGCCAACCAGGGCTTCCTGGAGCCCCAGGCCAGGGGGGTGCCCCCGGACCCCCTGGTCTCCCTGGTCCAGCTGGCTTGGGCAAACCAGGTTTGGATGGGTTTCCTGGGGCCCCTGGAGATAAGGGTGAGTCTGGGCCTCCTGGGCTACCAGGACCCAGGGGGGAGCCAGGAGCTTTGGGCCCCAAAGGGCCCCCTGGGCTGGATGGTATGGGGGTACCAGGGCCAGCAGGGGTGCCAGGGCCACAGGGCCCACCAGGGGCCAAAGGGGAGCCAGGCACCCGGGGCCTTCCTGGCCTGATAGGCCCCACTGGCTATGGGATGCCAGGGCTGCCAGGTCCCAAGGGGGACAGGGGCCCAGCTGGGGTCCCGGGGCTCTTGGGGGACAGGGGCGAGCCAGGTGAGGATGGGGAGCCGGGGGAACAGGGACCACAGGGACTTGGGGGCCCCCCTGGACTTCCGGGGTCTGCAGGGCTACCTGGCCGACGTGGGCCCCTGGGGCCTAAGGGAGAGACGGGGCCTGGTGGGCCCCCAGGAGTGCCTGGCATTCGGGGTGACCAGGGCCCTAGTGGCCTGGCTGGGAAACCTGGGCTCCCAGGAGAGAGGGGGCTTCCAGGGGCTCATGGACCTCCTGGACCGACTGGGCCCAAAGGCGAGCCAGGTTTCACGGGCCGCCCTGGAGGACCAGGGGTGGCAGGAGCCCTGGGGCAGAAGGGTGACTTGGGGTTCCCTGGGCAGCCTGGCCTGAGGGGCCCTTCTGGAATCCCAGGACTCCAGGGGCCGGCTGGCCCTATCGGGCCGCAGGGTCTGCCAGGCCTGAAGGGTGAACCAGGCCTGCCGGGGCCCCCTGGAGAGGGGAAAGTGGGGGAACCTGGCATGGCTGGGCCTACAGGGCCACCTGGGGTTCCAGGTTCCCCAGGACTCACGGGCCCTCCTGGGCCTCCCGGACCTCCCGGGCCCCCTGGTGCCCCTGGGGCCTTCGATGAGACTGGCATCGCCGGCCTGCACCCGCCCAATGGCGGCGTGCAGGGAGCTGTGCTGGGCAAGGGGACCAAGCCCCGGTTTGGGCTGGGCGAGCTGTCGGCCCACGCCACGCCCGCCTTCACCGCTGTGCTCACCTCGCCCTTCCCTGCCTCAGGCATGCCTGTGAAGTTTGACCGGACCCTCTACAATGGCCACAGTGGCTACAACCCGGCCACCGGCATCTTCACCTGCCCCGTGGGCGGGGTCTACTACTTTGCTTACCACGTGCACGTCAAGGGCACCAACGTGTGGGTGGCCCTGTACAAGAACAACGTGCCAGCCACCTACACCTATGACGAGTACAAGAAGGGCTACCTGGACCAGGCGTCTGGGGGGGCCGTGCTCCAGCTGCGGCCAAACGACCAGGTCTGGGTGCAGATGCCCTCGGACCAGGCCAATGGCCTCTATTCCACCGAGTACATCCACTCCTCCTTTTCAGGATTCTTGCTGTGCCCCACATAACCCATGCTGCCCCGGCCTCCTCCTCTTTAGCGGCAGAGAGACCTTCTCACTTACAAAGAACCTCCATTTAAAGAAAAAACCAAAGGCCGAACAGAGGCGGGAACAGAGGCGGCCGTGGCCTCGGCCTGAGGAGACTGACTGGGTTTCTCCCGCCGCGCAGGCTGAGGTTGTTTCTGGAAGAAGGTGGCCTGCGTTCCTCTCCCCCGAGTGTCTGTGCAGCGTCGGGGTTGTGCCCCCTCTCCTGCCCTGCCTGGCCTGCAGGCAGGGCCCCAGGACACTCTGCCCAGCTGGTGGAGACCCCTGGCCCCCTGTGAGTGCTGGGCTCTGCTGGGCGGCAAAGGATGCTGCTGCTCTGTGAGTCAGAGCTGAGAGGGGACTGAATTCCCCCACCCATTCCCCCGGGCAGACATCTTCACAGCCCTGCCCTTCCGGCCTGCCCGCAGACGGCCCCTGCTCAAGGAATGGGGCAGGGCCTCCCTCAGTTCTTGGCTGGGGCTCTTCCGGCTGCCCCGGGCGGGACCTCCAGCATAAGACGGTGGGTCCCCTGAAGAGTTTTTGTTTCTCTCCAGGGGAAGGGAGAGGAGGGGGACCATCGAGGTAGCCAGTGGACACCCTGTCAGGACTGCCACCCTAGCGGTGGGGCGGTGGCATCAGGCCTGTCCCTGGCAGGTGCAGGCGTGTGGCCCCTCCTTCAGGCTCTCAGGAAGTGCCGACCCCCCTTCACTGCTCAGGCTGCAGCCATGGGGAACGGTGGTTTGTGAGGGGTAGGGGCATGGGTCTGGGGCAGGATGGCAGCTCTTCACGTTCATCTCCATCCCCCAGGCTGCCCCCACCAGCTCTGGCTCTGTCCATCATAAGGCCAGCCACCCAGACCCCTAGGGACCGCCACAGGCGGGCACGAGGCAGGATGGGCAATCAGCAAACATGAGTAGTCCTCCCTTTCTCTCCTTTCAACTGCTGGGGGAGGGCTGATTTTCTCAGACAAAATTGTAAGGGATCCTTGCCACCCCCAACCCCAGTATCCCCAAGGCAGAGAGCTTCTTGTTTACCCTCAGAACAAGGTGCACACAAGCTTGGGGATGAAGGCCACCGCCTGCTTTTTCTTAATAAGAGCCATATGATGGGTGTGTGTTGACTACAGGGGTTAATCTGCTGGGGCTTCCTCTCCTTCACCCTCTGGTTCCAATTTCCTGTCCTAGGCAGGATTAGGGCCCAGGAGGATGAGGCCCTGAGAAAAAGGGTGCCAACAGGCCCCTTTGGAATGAGTTGGATGTTTCTGCCATTTTCCCCAATCAGAGCTCCGCCCTGCAGGAAACAGGCAGGACCCCCTCCCATGCCCTCAGCCTCTAGTTCAAGCCGAGTGGATAGAGCTGAGGACCCAGAGTGAACCTGCTCCAGCTCTGGCCCAGGCCAGCCTTCCTTCCCACGTTGAGGAAGGAGGCTGGCCACTGACTTCTTTTTTTTTTAAACATCCTTATTGGAGTATAATTGCTTTACAATGGTGTGTTAGTTTCTGCTGTATAACAAAATGAATCAGCTATACATATACATATGTTCCCATATCTTCCCTCTTGCATCTCCCTCCCACCCTCCCTATCCTACCCCTCTAGGTGGTCACAAAGCACCGAGCTGATCTCCCTGTGCTATGCGGCTGCTTCCCACTAGCTATCTATTTTACGTTTGGTAGTTTATATAAGTCCTTGCCACTCTCTCACTTCGTCCCAGCTTACCCCATGTCCTCAAGTCCATTCTCTAATAGGCCTGCGTCTTTATTCCCGTCCTGCCCCTGGGTTCTTCATGCCACTGACTCCCGACTTGTTACTCTGTGGCTCCTCAGGCCCATCGCCTGGCCACAACTTCTCCAAACAAAGCAGACCGTTTGCTTGCTTTAACTTTCAAAAGGAGAGACGAAAACCCAAATCTGCCCAAGTGACACTTCAAGAGCAGGTTGTGGCTACGGTTCCTGGTGGGTTTCTTATTCATCGGCACCCACGGGTACTAAGTCTCAAATCATACCTCGTGGGGCCATCTGCTCAGCCTCCTTCCTGGGTCAAAGCCACTGCCATCTGACCTGTTAGGGAGGCTTCTGTCAGGCGGAAATGCATCAGCTCCTAGTGGGAGCCCAGGGCCCTGAGGAGGGTACAGGGAGCCAAAAAAAAAAAAAAATGCTGTTTCACAGAACTGAGTTTCTGCTAAATGTCATTCCTGAAGCCTTTGGGGAGAGGTGGGTGGTGTTTCCGAAATATTTATGGGATTTCCAGGTGTCTACTTAACTGACTAGCTTTGATAAACTATGTCAGGTTTTAACAATGAAAACTACATTACCTTGTGCATTTTTATATTCTGATTCCTCGTTTTTGTTTTTTTTTTAAGATTAAGGTTTAAATGTTTTCCGTTAGTAATTTCCTTTCTAACCTGGTATAGGAGCTTGGTTCTCTACATACCTATTATGTACCCTGTGTCACAGAAGATTCGGGGAAAAATGCACTTGGGAATCAAAGAAAATGGGACTTCTTTTTGAAAAGAAAAACAACGGTATTGACTGTATTGACACAATCTCAATAAAGCCTGTTGAATAAACAGCACTGTGCTGAAACTGGCATTGATTCAGAGGTGTCTCGAGCCTCTGGATTTCATAAAGCACCCAGGGAGCTCTCTGGGGCTCTTGCTCTGTGCCCTCTCAAGGAGCGTGCATTCCTCCCAGCCAGGGGTCCTCTCACCACCGCATCAGAAATGCTTGATTCTCTGAAGCTGCCGAGGCTCTGCACCAAGTAAATGCCAAGAGGCATTTTAAGAAAGCAAAGTAAAGCAGTGGCTGGAGCTAGGGGAGACGGATCAAGCTTCCCTGGAACATTCCTGCAAGCTCTCAAGGGTAGTGGAGCATGACAGCTGGCTCAGGATCCCAAGGGTCAAGTTTCAACATCTGATACAAATTATGAATGAAATCAGGAATCTTTGCTCCTGTGGGCGGGGCTAGTGCCAGGCCCAACGCTGAAGGCAGGGCCAGGGGAGCTGTCCTGGGAGAAAGCACTGCCCCATAACTTGCCGTACTCTGGGAATCTGGACAGCCGACCTGAGACCAACCTGTGCCCTGAAAAGTGCTGTGGTTTTCCCCAGCCTGGAAGAACCCCATCTTGGCTGAAAGCAGGCCTGTCCAACAGTCCTGAAACCTCAGGCTAGCTGCAGAGCTGGGCATGCGTCTCTCTCCACCGAGGCTGGAATATCCCTCAAGTTTGAGGGGAGGTGCCTCCTCCATTTCAATTTTCCTTTCTTCAGAATGGATGGTGTGCAGAACTTCGCAACAGGCCAAGGCCTTTGACTGAGGCCCAAGATGCAGAATGAGGCCTGGCCTTCACCTGAGACGATGTGCCCCCCACACACACAAAGGTCAGCAGTCCGGTGACAACACGGTCCCCTCTGCATCCTCCTACAGCGTTCTGGTTCCTGGCTGGGCCTGGGTTCTATCTGGGAAGCAACCTATGAAGTCAGGCTCTGAGAGCAGGAAAATCTGGCTTGTTCCTGCCCGCTGCTTGGGCCACTGTGAGGGGTCTCCAACAGGAAAAAGCACCAAACCATGCCTGCTCTGCTTTTCCTGGCTGAACAGCTGGAGGAGTATGCCTCCACAAGCCAGCAGCTTGGGTCCCTAGCTCCTAGGTGAGGCCCAGACAGAGAGGCGTAGGCACAGAAGGGCAAGGGGGGAAGAATCCACTCAGGGCAGAAGAGGAACACAGCAAACAGTGGTGGGATTTAAAGAACTGTTTATTGCTCTGTAACTTCGTCGGGAAGCTGTTAACAAGACCCATGACAGCCAAGGGCCAGGTGTGCATCTAGATCAGCTAGATTCACGTGTCCACCTCCTGTTCCATATAAACTTGGCGCTCGGGGGTCCTGTGCAGTCAAAGGCAGGCTTCCTGGCAAACTGGTTAAATCCCAACAAGGAGAAATGATGCCGCAGATCATTTCCACCTCCCCAAATTCCATGTCCTAGATAATAAAGGAAAACACCACAAGTACTGCTCTGAAATAAAACCTGCCCCGGTCCCTTATGTCTGACTGAGGAGCCAGGAGCACCGAGGCTCTGCAGAAGCCAGGAACCCAGCACCAGAAGGCACCCGTCCCTCCCTCACTGTTCAGTGACCTCCCCAAAGGAGTCCCCAGCGCCAAGGGTGCACTCCGGCCACACTGCAGGAAGGCCGAGGCAGGGAGCCAAGCCTAAGGGAGCCCAGGATTTCCAATCCGAGCTGTAGTTGGTCCTGCTGGGTATGGCGGAGCCCCAGCAGCTGTGGCCCTCACAGATTCTTCTGGAAGACCCGGTGCAGGCTCTGGGCCAGGACGTCAGTCTCCTCATAGCCCTCACAGCTTTGCTGCCAGCTCTCTGGCACCTGTTCCATGCCATAGTAGGCGCCAGCAATGGCCCCGGCCATGGTGGCAATGGTGTCTGTGTCCCCACCAAGTGAGATGGAATAGATGAGAGTCCTCTGGAGGCTGTTGAAGGCAGAGGGGATCTCGGGGTCGGGCTCCATGCAGCGCAGGAAGCAATAGATGGCGGTGGGCACAGATTCAAAGGCAGCAATGCCATTCCCTGTGGGGAAGCCAGATCATGGGAGCTTGAGCCACCCCCCTTCCCGAGCCCCACATGTCCCCAGGCTTCCTGCCACCTGCCACAAGTCAACACTCTCAGCTTCAAGTTGGGCTGCGATTAAGAGCACAGGCTCTGGAGTTAGGCTACCTGGGTTCAAATCCTGGCTCGCCCACCTATTGGCTGTGTGATTCCTGTATCTTGGGTTCAGCTCCTCGTGTAGAGAGTGAATAAAGTTAGGAATTCTCGCAGGGCTGGTGTGAGGGTGAAATGACATCCTAGAGGTAAAGCATTCTGCATAGTGCCCAGAACACAGTAAAAGTACTGTATGAATAAACATCAGTTATCACCATTAGCTGTAAAAAACTAGCGGCCGGCTGCCATCTCTGGGATGTTTATCTTTAAGGCCGAGGGTACTGTCGCCCTAGAACAAGAAGGCGCTGTGCTCGCAGCCTGCCAAGGACCCTACGGAACATGGCTCTGCTGTCTCAGCAACCCTGGCAAAGGTGTGACGGCGGCAGGCGTGACTCCAGGCACCCCTCCCACTCCTGAGCCCAAGACCGACCCTGAAGGATGACGGGTGGGGGACTACCCACCTAGCTCGGACACCACCTCCTCTCTGGTCACTGAGTCCTGCTCTAGAAGCTCCCCAATCTTCTTCAGTCGGCTGGAGTACGGACGCTCCTCCATGCCCAACCTGTGGGTTGGGGGCGAGATTTCAGGGAGGTCGGAGCCAGCAAGGTGGAGAAGGCAGGAGGGGGAAGGGCTGCATGGGAGGGTGAGGCAGGGACGTGGGCATCTGACACTTAAGCACGGGTGTCAGGGCAAGAAGTGGGAAGGGCGAGGTGTGAGCCGCCCGGTTTGTTCTCTGGGACCTGGAGAGCCCTGAGGCACAGCCAAGGCAAAGGGCTTCTTCCCACCCCTCCTTAGGGCCTGCAATTAAAGAAGGAAGGTTTCAGCTTGAGGCAGGGCCACCGCACCAGCATGCACATGCACAGACACGCCTCCAGCCCGCCTCCAGCCTGCATACTCACTCCCGGGCATCTGACACAGACTGGGCATCACTCTCCAGCTCCTCCATGTGGCCCAAGAGTTGTTCAAGGAAGTGCTCACTGGACGACTCACCCTGCAAAGCCAGGTGCACAGCCAGGGCCTGCAGGATGGCACCGTTGTAACCCAGGGAGGAGGCGTGTGTCAGCTGGGCCGAAAGCCGGGCAAACTAGGGCAAAGGTGAGGGAGGCAAAGACCTGCTGTCACAGCACCCAAGCTGCAGAGGAGGGAGGGATGAGAGTGTCCAGAAGCCAGCCCGCCCTAACTACCTTCTGCACATCCTGGACACTGCCATAGGCCAGGGAGATGCCGGCCACCCGCATGGCGCCCCCATTGCCGTAGGAGCCTTTGCCATTAAACTGGGCCCGGGCGGGCTCAAAGACATCGCGGCACTTGGGGCTCAGGAGCTTCCTGAAGACGGTGATCACTCCAGCACCATAACCCCGGTCAGGGTCTTTCTTGTACTCCTGAGCAAACCTAGGGGAGAGAAGGGGACAGTGTAATGATCTAAGAGATGCCTGCCAGGGTTGGGAGAGAAGAAACCTGGCTGGTTTGGGAAAAGAGGAATCCTTGGGGACCTCAGGAGACTGTGCCAGCGGTGCTGTCACTTCTAGCTTGGGAAGCTGCAGCTGCCCCAGGGAGAGTGTCCTGCGGCGGGGTGTGCGGGGAGGGTGTCCCGGCATGCACGGTTGTCACTGCTCTGGTCAAGGGGTGCAATAACTCTGCCCACCTGGTTTGCTTCACCCCAGGACCACTGCCCTCACCTGTGAGCCATGTCCATCTCGTCGAAGGCCTCCTTGGCCAGCAGGGACTGCACCAGCGCCCTGGCCATGGCTGTGTCGTCTGTGTAGCACAGTGCTTCTGCAGGGACAGGGTGGGGGTGGGAGATCGAGCTGCAGGGCTCGAGGGTGGCGGTTTTGGCCTCCCGCTCACTCCTCCTTTTATCTACTACTTCCAGAAGGCCTCAGGTCAGCCTCTCACTCCCATCCAGTTTCCAGGGCTCTGAGTCAGGCCCATGTCCTGCTGATTTCTGGAGGAAAACCTTCCACCCCTTCTGGCTGCCATCACTGCGTCTCCAGTCTTAATGGACCTGCTTTGGGCCTCTCAAATCTCCTGCATATTCCCCACCCTCCAGCCCAACCTATATGTGCAGCCAGAAATAGAGTAGAATATCACTTTCCTCATCTCACTCTCCTGCCCTAATGGCTGACTGCTGCCTTCAGGATGAGGTCCAAACTCACTGCCTTGGCCATCTGAAGCCTGCCCTTCCTCACCCATCTTATATCCCACTGCTCCTTTCCACATCCTCAGAACCAATCCTGGAGCCTGGGTCAAGTCCTTCCCACCTGGGGCTGCTCCCCCGCCCTCCTCTGGCCCTGTCTCCTTCCTCTGGGTGCCCGAGTCTACTGCTCTGGCACTTGTAACACACACCATTGTCATGTGGTAGCTTCTCAAATAGGCTATAAGCCAGCTAGGGCCAAGGACTTGGTTTTATCTGAAGAAGAGACAGTTACAGAGGACAAAGCATACTCCCTAGTGAGCCCCTTCTGTTCCTCACATCTGCCCTCTGCCCTCGCCCCCCATCCCCGCCCTGCTCTGGGTATCCCAAGCCCCAACCCTGCCTTCTCCTCCCCTTTCACCCTCAGGAGCCCCACCCCCTACTTCACCAGGAAGAGAGGCTCACAGGCACCTACTCACAGCCACACTCTCCAGTCTGTCCTCAGAGGGACTGGTCCCTCTTGAAGTGCCCCCCCAGCCCAGTTCCCCAGGGACCGTGTCCTTCTTTCGTCTCCTCAACTCCTCCGTGATACAGCAGCACCCGGTCTCCCTTTGATGGGTCCCTGCACCCTGCTTTCCCCCAGGGAACCATTTCTCTCCCACTCCCAGTCCAGATGATAGGGGATGGAGCCAATGCCACCTCCGGCCCAGCCAAACAGCACCCCATTCCCTGTTTCAGGGATGGACGGGTGACATAAGCCAGGCTACTGAGCCTCCATCAGAGACCTCTGCTGGTGCCACTGTGAAGAGAAACTTCCTCTGCTGGAGATGCTGAGCTGGGAACTGCTGAGGGCCACCCTGTGGGAAGGGTCTGCCAGAGTGAAGCCCACCCAGAAGAACGCAGATCTGAATAAGGAGAGGAACTGAGTCTTGAGGAGATGGCGTGATTTAGCTCTGCTTAAAGCCAGACCTGCCCTGGGACTTCTCAGTGATGCCAGCCAATGCATTCTCTTTTTGCTCAGGCCATTTTGAGTTGGGTTTTCTGCCACTTGCACCCAAAGGGTCCTAAAATCTCAACCTAAAATGTCTTCCCCTCATCTTAACATCAAACCAAAAATGAAATTATAAACTGTCTCCCCGCATCCTGTCTTCACCTCAGCCACAGCTCATCTCTCTCCTTCCCTTCATACCAAACATACTCTATTTTCTCCTTTTCCATTTCCTCCTAAACCCACTGAAATCTAACTACCAGGGTTCAACCTTCTACTGAAAATGCTTTTCTAAGTCTAGACTTCCCCCCACTTAACCTCTCTGTAACCTCACACCAGTAACCAGTGTCTTCATCTTGAAATTCTTGAGTTTTGTTGTTACCCATCTCCCCTCTGCTTCTCCTCCTATAAACTGTTTCCTTCTCTAGCTCCTTTTCCTCCTCCAGGGTTACGGGTGTGGCCCCTTTTTCTTACTATTCTACATGCTCTCCAAGAAGAATCATCCTCAGCCGTGATACTGCGCTGAGATCTGGGTGATGAGTTGACTGCACAGGGAGGGAGAGGCAGAGAGGAGAGAGCTTTACAGGCAAAGGGACAAGCAGTACATGCAAAGGCCTGAGCTAGAGGAGGCACGACGAGAGAGGAAGTGCAGCGCAGACAGCAAGGCCAAGGGTAGTATAAGGTGAAACTGGAGACGCAGGTGAGGGCCGGCCTTAATGTAGGGAACATTAAGGAGTTTGGCTCTGTCCTAAGGGTAATGGAAAATTACTGCAGAGATTCACGAGGGGAGGCCGCGATAAGATCTGCTTTCAGAAGTGCCCTCCAGCTGCGTGGAGATGGACTGGTGGCCCATCTCGGGAGACCCGGGTAAAATGCGTAAAATGAGTAAAATCGGCAGGGACTTAAGTATTGAACTGGGCGCAGTCTAGGCGTGGCTTGCACAGCTTGGAGGTCTGTGTAGCCAAGCCCCGGGCTGGCGAACGTTCGGAGCGAGACGTGTGAAGACGGGGCTCGGATTTGGACACGGTGAATCCGAGGTGCCCGCGGGTCGTGCAGATCGGGCCCCTCCGGCCGCTGTCCCCTCCCTGCCCGAGTCCCTCGCGGCTCCCCGGTGCCCAGTGCGCCCGGCCCCGCCCACCTGTCCGCGCGCTCCCCGGCGAGCCGGGGTCCGGCTCCAGGTCCTGGACCCGACGCAGGACTGACGTCAGGTCGACGGTGTCGCGCGCCTCGTAGACGGCGCCCACGCAGTCCCCGAGCAGCGCGCCCGCCAGGCAGCCTCGGAAGCGGGAGAGGGAGCGGGCCGCCCCAGCCCCTCCGCAGCCCGCCGCCGTCATCACCACCGCCGCCGCCATCCGCGCGGACCAGCCGCCACTTCCGGTGCGGCCCGCGCGCGCCCCACCGCGCGGCTTCCCCGGCCCCACAGCGCCGCCCCGCGGCCCGGAGTCGCAGCTGCCCCGCGGGTGACAAGGGGCGGTCCCGCAGCCTTCGTTCGATTGGGCCCGGCCTCTGTATTTAGCCCGCGTTTCCCCGACCTGTAAACGGCGTCACAGCCGGGCGGGAAGGCCACTAAAGGGTCCCCGAGGGCTGCGCACTGAGCCAGACCTTCGGGCCACTGCCCCCCACGGTCGGCCAGCCGTGCCACAGCAGCCCCAGCTCGGGTCACTCAGTCCTGGGCGGCCACCCCCAAGCCCTCCTCCTGTCACCCTAGCCCCCTCTGGGCCTCCCCTAGGCGTCAAGAGGGCACGCGAGGGTCCAGCTGGGACAGAGCTGGTTAGAGGTCACAGCGCTGGAGCCCAGGGTGCTGGCCTAGCCCGGAGAAGGGCATGGGATTGGGAACATGGAGCTTGAGGGATGATGTTACCATCTTTGCTCCTCCGTGCACAGGAGAGCCAAGAGCCCTCTCCCCGCTGGCTACATGCAGGGGTAGCAAAGAACCGTCTGGACTGAGAACCCCCGACCTTTATTAGATTTGTTCTCTCCATTGCCCTCCCTCTTTCATTTTCCACCAGCCTTCCCCTCCTCCCTCAGCCCCCTTGCTAGGTTAGTTCCAGCTGGCAGGTTTTGAGTGGACTCAGGGTGCGGTTTGTGGTGCGGGTGAAGGTGTCCACCTCCGGCACAAACTTCTCAGCCGGCATAGTCAGCTTCCGCCGGGTGTCCATGCACTTGGTATCCAAGAGCATGGAGTTGGCCTTGCAGGCGATGTCAGCCTGCAGCCGGGCCAGATGCTGGTACAGGGCGTCCAGAGCGTCCCTGGGGAGGAGGGATTAACAACCCACCACCCCCGGCGTGAGGCTGGGAGGTCAGGGCTGAGCTCACCAGCCTTGAGTCAGGAAGACAGCAGGGAAGCTGGCAGGCAGCAAGGGACCCCAATGGTGGGAGGTGTCTCCCCACCCCTCCTGCCCACCCCCCAAACCTACTGTGCCTGCGCCAGCTTCTGCTTCAGGGCAGCAGTGGTTGCCTCTAACTGGTGAACCTCCGCAGTGAGGCCGTACTGTGCCTGGAGGCAGAGGGGCCGGTTGGGAGTCCAGGTCAGCCACACTGTCCTTCTGCCCACGGGTCTGGGGGCTGCCCTGCGCCAGCACCCCTGCTCCACCAGGGATTGAGTCATCCTGAGGAACCTTAGCCGGGGGCCCATGCCCCACTGGGGTGCCCTCGTACCTGGTCCCTGCAGAGTTCCACGTTGGCCCGGTAGGTCCTGGTCTCTAGCCGGGTGTGGCATAGCTTCAGGTTCTGTAACTTTCTGCGCAGATCCTCCTCCAGATTCCGGATGTCCTCCTGCAGCTCGGCAATCTCCTCCAAGGTCTGCAGGGACAAAGTGACTGGTCTCCACCTGGTGCACCCAGGCCGGGGCTTCCTGGCAGGGCATCAGGCTCCTCATCCCACAGCAGGAAGTCCAGGCCCCAGGAGACCAAACGGAGAAGGCTCACATTCTTCTCTTGCCACTTGAGCTCACTGTACACTTTCTCCATCTCCCACAGCCGCTTCCTGAAGGCAAATTCCGTTGCAACCCTCTGGGCTTCCAGTTCGTTGTTGGTCTGAGGACAGAAAGTAGGCAGGGCAAGGGGAGGGTATAAGCTCTGGCCAGCTGAGGATCTCGCTCAGGTGAGGGGTGGGATGCCACATGGCTGACAGGGAACAAAAGACAAGGGCTTGAGTGCATGCTGGGGCCATCTCTTAGCCATGGAGGATCGGGGTAGGGGGAGTGGTCAGTCACCTTGGCAATAGTTAGGGCGATGGCCTCCCTCAGCTCTATGGCCCCTTTCATCTCAGCCTCTGCTTGGTTCTTGTTGAACCGACTGCAGTCATCCCACTGCTGGAGTGTGGTGGAGCTGCAGGTGGCAGGAAATAATCAGAGTATGGCCTCTGCGGGGAGGAAGAGAGACTGAATGAAACGCCCTTCTTACCCGCTGGGGACACGTGTGGGATTAATCTTCAGAGAGATGTTCGGGGACTTGAGGTTGAGAGAGAAGCAGCCTCTGTCAATGTCCAGTGTCTCCATTTTGCCCCGATGGTCAGAGTTGAGCTGCTGTCGGACTTCCTGCAGGAGGCTGGGGACAGAACAGACTGGATTAGGAGCCATACCTCCAAGGCCCTGGAACACAGCCCCCATGGTACTGAAGGGACAAGGAGGGATGGGAAAGCTGAAGTGGCAATGGAGCTGCCGCTGCAGCTGAGACAAATATAGGCACAGCTGGATGAGCTCCCCACAGACAAAATTATGGCACCAAGTGCTTGTACACACCCACAGGGCACACTCCAGTAGCTACACTCACAAGGCTCACACTCCCAGAAAGCCGGGGTGGTGGCACATGGGCTTCATCTCTCATGCTTCCAATGAATTGATAATGGCTGCCTAGAGCAGGTTCATGAGAAGTATTCTGAGACCACGTCCAGGTGGTGCAAAAAGTGCTACGATCAGTGGGTGAGTGGTTTCTGCCACGGGCACAGCAGGGGCAGAAGGCAGCCTGGGAGCCAGTGACTTGTAACCCACGATACACACGTTCTACATTTAAAACACAGCCTTCAAAGGCGGGTGAACATGCCAATGACATAGCTCTCTCTTACCAGAGCTTCTCAAAGGCCTGGCTGATCTTCTGTTGCAAGGCCTTCTTGGTGGCTTCAGTGACCTCTACCTCTTTGTGCAGCTCTTCCTCCACGGAGTCTTTCACCACATCAATGTCACGCCGACTCTCCCGCAGGGTCAGGCACTCAATCGCCACATCCAGAGGCAGGTTCTTGGCCTGCAGGTTCTGCTCTGCTGACTCTTTCATCTAGAAAAGAGAGGGCACAGGAGGCTGGTGGGGCCATCCGCTGGGAAGCAGCTCTCATCCCCACTTAGGCCAAATGACTCAGATGGACATGCCACCAAATACCCTGACCCGGAAGAGAGGAGGGAGAGGGAGGTCCTTGCAGGCAGGGTCTCCTGGCACCCTGCCCTGGCTCCCTGCCTGTGTCAGGGCGTCGATCTCAGCATCTAAATCCGTCAGACACTTGTCCAGCATCTCCTTCCACCAGCTGACAGTATCAATCCTCTCTGCCAGTCGAGTCCTATTGTCATGTTCGTCCCAAATGGTCTGGAAGAGACAGAGACAGATAAAGAGGTTGTCTGGAGTTGGGGGCTATCCCTTTCCCACCCAACTGGGCTCCGGCCCCCAACCTGGTTGTTGGTCTCATTGCAGAGGACCCGGGCCTCCTGGCGGATCTGGTGTGAGGCATCTCGCTGCCGCTCGGCGTTAGTGGACAACAGGTAGCTGTTGGTGTGCCAGTCCGGCAACCGGAAGCGTGGACTGGACTTGACACTCAGCGTGCCCATGGTGCAGGAGCCAAAGGCTCAGGGACCCCAGGCCTGTTCCAAGACACCCACCTCTGCTGGAGGGGGCAAACAAGGCTGCAGGAGACCACTGAGGAAAGCCTCTCCTGGATCAAAGCCCCTGCAAAGGACGTGCTCCTGTCCGTTTCGCTCCAAGCCCCTTCCTGCTGGAAGCCTGCTTGGAAACAGCTCTCCCTACGCTCAACTTCGTGTGAGGCATTAACTAAGTTTCCTGCCACCCATCCATCCACAGACACAAACTGCTGGACCCTACAGGTCCTGGAGCAGGTGAAAGGGGATAATGGGGTTCCTCGGTGTGTGTGCGCCTGCGCGCGTGCGCGCGCGTGTGTGCATGTGCGTGTGCGTGTGCGTGTGTGTAGTGCCAAGTGCTCGGCGGGGCTGGCGGAGGTGGGGGGCAGGTAGCAGGAAAAATAGCCCTTAATCCAGTTTCCACCACTACTTCCAGTAACCAAGTCCTGTGGAACTTTCTTTGCTTTCCCTGCCCCAGCTTTGGGCTAGGGCCCTGCTGGGTCTAAGAGAAGAAGCCCTGTCCCCATCCAGAGAGGACCGGCTTGTTTCGAAGGGGCTTCGAATTGGCACTAGGGAATTGGGGGTGGGGCGCTGGTCTCCTCCCCACCTGGGTCACATTCCCTCCCTCCGCCCTCTGCTGGAGGAGGAGGAGCGGGTGTGTGAGGGGCCCCAGCGGGAGGAACTGCGGTCTGTCTAGTTCCCAGCCCAATCCCTCCCTTCCCCTCCCAGGATAATCATCTTCAGTTTAAATTAATACCTCGGCACAGAGAAAGGAGCGGGAGGGGGAGAGCACCTCCCCACCCCTGTCCCCTCCTCCTCTCACCTTCCCAGCGCTCACTTCCGCCTCCCTTCGCGGGCTCCACTGTTAAGCGCCCCAGGTTGCTAGGCACCCCCCTTCTGCTCGCGGGTCATCACAGCCCGCGTTCAGCTTGGTAACCGCCGGGCGGCGCGGAGGCGGCGGCGGCGGCGGCGTTGGGGCCCAGAGGCCTTCCGAGTAGGAAAGGGCCGGCGGCGGGGCTGGTGCTGCAAGAGTGTGGGGAGGAGGAGGGCATCAGGATATCCCGTTCACTTCATTCACAAGTTAAAAATCTTTACTTTGATAAAGGTTACGCATCGACACGGCAAAAAAATTAAAAAGGTGCCGTACATAGCCAGAGTAATCTCCCAGTCAGGCTCACTCTCCAGCAGGTATCCTTCCCAGAATGTGTATATACTTAACATTATTTACACACATTCTACTGATTCTGTCTTTCCCAATAATTTCATCATCTGCTTTACGGCATAGAAGGAATGATCATCGTAATTGGAGAGGGCACGTCCCTGGGAGAGGTAACAGGTATTAGAAGTAATGCTCAATATCCAACGATTTCTCTAAAAAGGAGAAAGAAGAAAAAATTAAACCGTGCTAGTACCGTTCTAGACATTGGAAGATGTTGACAGGTAATGTACATAACTAATAGGTGAGGTAGGCATTACCCCCATTTTTGCCAGTAACTGAAGAGACTGGTAAGGATGGAAACCCAGATGCATCTGGTCCCCAGGTCTACCTTCTCTCAATTTCGACTCCGCACTGCCCCTCGTGGTGGCGCTGGACAACAAGAGGAAGGCAGGGATGCTCTCCCCAGCTTGCCTGCCTGCTCCCCTCTGAGGCCTGTGCAGAAAAATCCTAGGAGATGGATGCTCTGACCACCATCGTCTTACAGGCGAGGAAACTGAGGCACAGAGAAGTGAGGAACGTGCCCAGGGTCACAAAACTAAGTGATGGAGCTTGGATCTAAACTCAGGCAGTCTGCTCCAGAGGCTAAGTTCTGGTTTGATGGATGGAGGGTAAGAGAGGAGTCCAACAAGAGTCCTCAGTTTTAAAACCTCAGTGATTGGTGGGATAGGGTCACAGTGGGAAGAGAGGCAGAGAACCCAGGGCTTGGTAGGCAAGGGGATGATGAGGCTGGCTTTTGAGTAGTTGAGGTGATCGTGGTGGATTTAGGTATTGCTGTCCAGGAGGCAGTTAGAAATGTGAGTCTGGAACCCTGCAGAAAGACTGAGACTGGAACATTTCCAAGACTTCCTTGATCACAGAATTTTGTTTTTTCACAGAATATTTTCTAAACTCTAATACATGGCTCATAAACCAGACATGCATGGGAATTTGTGATATAGCTCTTTTACTAGGATTAAAGAAGACAGAAAAATAAAAGGTCCTGGACAAATTAATTGCCGGGAGAAATGATAAGATTTTGGCATAGATATTTGGAAACATAACAAAAAGAAGTAAACAAATATGGAAGAATGGTGGTGGCTTTGGCGTGTATCTCTGACCATGGTGGTGGTTTTGGTGTTCATGACTCCCTAGGCTCCTGCACATCCTGACCAAAGGAAGAAGATATTAGCAGAAAAGGTCAGACAGCTGATGGACTGGATTCAGAAAAACAGAGTGATAAGAATGAATGATGCCATGTTCAATCGTTTTGTATTAGAAAAACCAAGAAACTATTCTGTTATTGTGATGTTTACTACTCTCCAGAAGTTTAGATTATGTGTAACATGCAAACTTGCTCTTCAAGAATTTCAGATCTTGGCAGATTCCTGGCAATTCTCCAGTGCATTCAGCAACAAGGTATTTTTTGCTATGGTGGATTTTGATGAAAGCCCCGAGGTCTCTGAAATGCTCCAGGTGATGTCTGTTCCGAATGTCCTCCACTTTTCTGCTAAAAGTAAATTTACAGCAGATGACATTTATAATTTCAAAGAGGGGGTATCATAGCGCAGCAAATGTTCACATGGGTAGCCGAGAGAACTGAGAGACGGATGGTCAATGTCAGAACCAGGAAGCCTATAAATGATTACTATTCCTTCAAGTTAGGGATATCTTTGGCTCTCATCGGTGGACTTGTGTATGTATTGAAATGGAATAGGAAATTTATTTTTAACAAAAATTTATGGGTGGTTTTAGCTGTGCTTTGTGATTTTGATGTCATCTGGTCCAATGTGGACTCGTATACGAGGAGCCCCATTTGCTCAAAGCAATACTCACACAGGACAGACACATTATATTCATGAAGTGCATTACTTTCAGTTTGTAGCAGAAATGTATATCATTTCTCTGTTTCATGTGTGCATTACTACTCTGGGAATGTTGCTCTTAGATACAGTTGCCACCTCTCCTATGAACATTATAAATAGGAAGATAATGTCCATGACTTGTTTGTGTCTAGTTGTAATATTCTTCAGTTGGCTGCTTTCTCTCTTCAGATTTAAAGAACCTAACTATCCATTCCACATTCTCGTGGATTAAAAAGGACCCTAGAGATGTAGACAAGGAAGCAAGAAATTTTTTTTAAATGTGAAAATAAAAACATGAAATAGCAGAATATGAACTCGTAACTTTTTTAATTGATAAAGACTTAGCCAAAGGAGACATGAGGTGCCCTGGAAATAACAAGCTATTTTCTCTCAAAATCTGTGAAGTGTTATGTATCTTCTCTGTTCTTCTCAATTTTCTCCTCCCAGTAAATGTCATAGATTACCTTACTTAGTGAATTCCAATAATTAAAATCCTCAGAGTGTACACCTTTTACTGAATTAGGACAGTGTTTAAAAGTACTTTAGTTAGGGCCTCCCTGGTGGCGCAGTGGTTGAGAGTCCGCCTGCCGATGCAGGGGATACGGGTTCGTGCCCCGGTCTGGGAGGATCCCATATGCCGCGGAGCGGCTGGGCCCGTGAGCCATGGCTGCTGAGCCTGCGCATCCGGAGCCTGTGCTCCGCAACGGGAGAGGCCACAACAGTGAGAGGCCCGCGTACCACAAAAAAAAAAAAAAAAAAAAAAAAAAAAAAAAGTACTTTAGTTAATACTTAGTCAGCTGATCTTATTCTAATATGAAAAATATCTTGATAAGGTATCCATCCCCACATCTAGCTACTGAAGTTAAAACTGTATTGCCTTTCTTGGAGGTGTATATTTGCACAGCTTACTTTGTGTGTTGTTCCCTGAAGGCTTATCTTTCTTTAGTGTGCACTTCCAATGTCTAGAGGCAGATACAGTACTACGTGGTGCTCCATCTCCCAAGTCTTTCCTACTGAAATACGCTATTGTGCTTCTTGATGGTTGTAGATATTACAGACTAATTAAATACTGGATTGTTTCTCCACGATCGTTAATGACTTTTTATCCGGAAAGATTTCAGGTAAATTATCTTTCTTTATTTCTCTTCCAAGAGGGCAATTTCTAACAAAATAGTAGTTCCTATTTTGGTGTTGATGTGAGGTTGTTTTCAATTAAATTTAAATCTAAGGGAAAAATATAAAGACAATTCAGAGGATGAATGATGATTTTATTCACCCTTTTCTGTTTAGAAGCATGCTAAAATGTCAGGTTATTTCCAATATGCAGAAATGTAAAACTGAATGTCTTAAAAGCTGTTCTATTTTGGCCTTTCTACCCTCTTAGGTGGAAAAACAAAGTACAAATTTGGAGATTCCACACCCCCCCACCCCCTTACCTTCATTCTGTCTTATGTAGATAACCAAAGTTACGTTCTAAATAGCTTATTAATGTGCTTGGCAAATGACAGCAAAGTTGTATTTTACTATTAAATTGAACTCTGGTCTTCCCTCTGGAAATTGCTGTTTTAGAAAAGTGAGAACTGTGATTGTGAAAATGTTTTTTGAGCAACAGCAATTTAGTGTCACATTAGAAGATTTCTGCTTTAAATTGGGACTGGCTTTGGCTATTTACAACCAAGTGACCCACCTTCGAGGTACAGTGGAAGATATTATTTATTTATTTTTTTTGCGGTACGCGGGCCTCTCACTGTTGTGGCCTCTCCCGTTGCGGAGCACAGGCTCCAGACGCGCAGGCCCAGAGGCCATGGCTCACGGGCCTAGCCGCTCCGTGGCATGTGGGATCTTCCCAGACCGGGGCACGAACCCGTGTCCCCTGCATCGGCAGGCGGACTCTCAACCACTGTGCCACCAGAGAAGCCCCAGTGGAAGATCTTGATGTTTATTTTTATTTTATTTATTTATTTATTTTATTTGTTTATTATTTTTGGCTGCGTTGGGTCTTCATTGCTTTCCGCGGGCTTTCTCCAGTTGCAGCGAGAGGGGGCTACTCTTCGTTGTGGTGCGCAGGCTTCTCACTGCAGTGGCTTCTCTTGTTGTGGAGCACGGGCTCTAGGCGCGCGGGCTTCAGTAGCTGTGGCTCACAGGCTCAGTAGTTGTGGCTCACGGGCTCTAGAGTGCAGGCTCAGTAGCTGTGGCGCACGGGCTTAGTTGCTCACGGCATGTGGGATCTTCCCGGACCAGGGCTCGAACCCGTGTCCCCTGCACTGGCAGGCAGATTCCTAACCACTGTGCAACCAGGGAAGCCCTGAAGCTCAGGTTCTTGATGTCTCATCGCAGAAAGAATTCAGTGAGAGACAAAGTGATAGGTAAGAAGTGGATTTATTCAGAGAGCTCAGAAGGTGAGAAAGGCCTATCTTGATTTTTTTTTTTGTATGAGTTGTTTGCCAAGGGATTTGGGTATAGTTGCTTGAGTAAATTGCACTTTTTTTTTTTCGGTACGTGGGTCTCCCACTGTTGTGGCTTCTCCCGTTGCGGAGCACAGGCTCCGGACGCGCAGGCTCAGCGGCCATGGCTCACGGGCCCAGCCGCTCCGCGGCATGTGGGATCCTCCCGGACGGGGACACAAACCCATGTCCCCTGCATCGGCAGGCGGACTCTCAACCACTGTGCCACCAGGGAAGCCCCAGAATCTTATTTTAAAAAAGACTTTATCTTCATAGAATACATCTTCACATTAGAGATTCCCACAATGGGAAAACAACTTATTACTTATAATTTTATATCTGTGGACAGACTATTTTAGGACAAGTAAAATAAACACATTTGAGGATTAAGTCTAGGTTTAGAATCTGTAACAATTTGAAACATCTATAAAGGGACCTCTTCCCTACATGGAACTTCTCTATATTCAGGAACTCTCCAGGCTCTTCTTCCTAGGATTTAGAAATCAGTAATGTGAAATATCAGCATTTCTAATTTGCCAATTTACCTTGGACATGTAACCATCAGTAACTGGTATCGACTGAACAGAGCGGGGAAGTTTGCAAAAACTAAACACTGCCTAATTTTCTGCAAAGTCTTTATTCTCGAATTAACAGTCTCTCCCTTTCTCTACCATTCTAGGACAAATATAGAAGTCTGATCAGCTATTGAGAGCAATAACGCTGAATTCCCTTTAAGAGTTTGATAAATTAAAAGGCAAAAGCTCATATATAATGTTTAGTTATACGGTGAGTCTTGTGAGAAGCTGAGAGACACCCCATTAGCTCCTCAGCATAGAGAACTCAGTCTGACAATTTTTTGGTTACAATTGCTCTCAAATCTTTCCTCAAAGATTACATTCTAAAAATAACAAGGTGATTAGGAGAAGAGGTTTGTCTCACCAATGGACTTACCTATTTCCTCCTTACTGTGAATTGAATGGCATGACAGAGCAGAGGCAAGGGAGGTGTACAATCAATTTTCAAGGTATTACGTCTAAAAGGTCAGAGCTTCCATCGCATAGCAACAGCTGTGCAGATGCCCTCATCATGATCGTTGAAATAACAAAGCCTAGCAAAGGTGAAAGCTGAGAGTGCCAGTCCCTGGAATATAGTCACAACTTGTCCAATGTCCCAGTGACTATGAAGAGGGAGGGGCTGCAGCCAGGGAATAGTCCATTGCAGAGCACGGATTCAAATAAGCAGCTGGAATTAGGCCCAGGAGCAAAACACTGACAACCCTCTCACCAGTCCAGTGGAGACATGCAGCCTTGGAACCAGAATGGTGGCTGGGTGACAGGTGAATGTCCTGTATTCCACACCATCCTGGGGTAGGTTGGTCCTGGAGAAATGCTGAGACATGAATGGTCTGACCACTGGTGCTCGGAGGAACAGAGCTTGTCCTCCTCAGGCACCACAGAGGACGCGGCCTCCAGAGCCGCCCTGTCGCTCCTTAAAGGGTCTTAATGTAGATACTAGTAATACTTTTAAATTAAAGATTTAAAACACACCTTTTAATATAGTAAAAAATAACACTATTTAAAGGAATACCACAAACGGCAAACATTTATGATCTAAAATCTTTATAAAAGTACAAAAATAAATTAGAAAAATTAAACTCATAAAATGGTTAAGCAACTTTAATTTTACATTTGTATAAAATACAAGTGAAAACCATCTGAATGATGGTGGTGACTGAAATCCTGTTTGGTAAAGTATCCTATTCCTATGTTGTTTTTGGTTTTGGTTTTTGCAACATAATGTGCAATTTCCATTTGACAGTTTATGTTGCAGTAAATAAAGAGTAATATTGTACAGTTAGCAGTTGCAAGTACTTTTGAGTTGGGCTGTTTCTGAGGTCAGTTAGCAAAAAAGTCCATTAACATTTTATTTCAGCTGAGAATCAGACATCATATAAGGCTTCATAATCCTAAACCACGAATATGTCTGCTTTGTTTTATAAGTAAATCTTGAACCCAAGCATTACTCTTTTTTAAAAAAAATCTTTATTGGAGTATAATTGCTTTACAATGTTGTGTAAGTTTCCCAAGGATTATTCTTTTTTTAAAAAAATATTTATTATTAATTAATTAATTTATTTAGGCTGTGTTGGGTCTTCGTTGCTGTGCACAGGCTTTCTCTAGTTGCGGCGGGTGGGGGCTACTCTTCGTTGCAGTGCTCGGGCTTCTCATTGCGGTGGCTTCACTTGTGGAACACGGGCTTCAGGTGCGTGGGCTTCAGTAGTTGTGGCACTTGGGCTCAGTAGTTGTGACGCACAGGCTTAGTTTCTCTGCAGCATGTGGGATCTTCCCGGACCAGGGCTCGAACCCGTGTCCCCTGCTTTAGCAGGCGGATTCTTAACCACTGCGCCACCAGGGAAGTCCCCCAAGGATTATTCTTAAAGGAAAATATTTTAATAGAGAAAAGTATGAGACAAGTGCTGCTCTATAAAGGCATTGCAAAGATCTCTATAGACTGTGGAAATTACAGAAATAACAAAAGTGACAGAAGGCAGGAAAACAGTCATGTTTTTTCTACAGATAAAACTAAAGATTCCAGTCCCCTTTATGATAGAGACATTTTATCAAGTAGAGTAAAAATGATCCCATCCTTTCCTGGCGCTGACAAATTAACCTAATTAATTTCCTAAAAGCATCTGCAAGGTATGCAAGTCTCAGCAGCCAGGGAATTTGTCAAATGATCAGACGACTGAAACATGGAAACTACAAGAACTGAGAGTTCAAGATGTATGGCCCCCCTCCAAACAAAAACCACCTCGGGATTTTACCTCAGACCGCCACCTCACTTCTCCACGCTTTAGCGTAGTGCTCTGAGCACCCTTTTCCCTGGAGTCTCAAGCAGGTGAACTCTAATGTAATTGGTGACTTGTTCTGTCCCGTCCAGCACGTCTCATTACTCAATCAGAGCAATCGTCCGATTACTGTCTGCCTAGATAACCGTCATGCTTTTCTGGTACTACCCTTAGGGATGCTACAGCCTGATTTATCAGAGCATGCCTTCGCATCACCGTTACACATATTTCCCCCATTTAACTGTATGCATTTGGGTGTAGTTATTGACGTTTTTAGAATTTTCCTATATCAGTGTAGTTACTGGGCAGATAGACAGTAGAGTGATTCTCTTCAATTTGTCAAACTTAACAACTGACACACAGTTAAAAAAAACCTCAACCGGGCTTCCCTGGTGGCGCAGTGGTTGAGAGTCCGCCTGCCGATGCAGGGGACACGGGTTCGTGCCCCGGTCCGGGAAGATCCCACATGCCGCGGAGCGGCTGGGCCCGTGAGCCATGGCCGCTGGGCCTGTGCGTCCGGAGCCTGTACTCCGCAACGGGAGAGGCCACAACAGTGAGAGGCCCACATACCGCAAAAAAAAAAAAAAAAAAAAAACCTCAACCCATCAGCATTTGTTAGTTAAGCTAACTAGTGCTTCTTCAGCATCAGTAACAAGATCCTTTAAGAAAACAAACTGTACTGTTAGGGTTGCACAGACTCTGGTGACATGTAGGTGGGAGAACACTGGGGTGAAGAACACATAATAGCCAGAAGAGAACAGACTGAATTCTCTGATGTTCTGGAGAACATAAATAGGGTAAATGGAAATAAGGAAGGGACAAGTTTTTAATATTTAGGCTGGACTGCTTCCAAGTAGTGAGTTACCCCCAGGTAAGGAGCTCATCCTCACAGGGATTCCTGCTTGCTTGGAGGCCTCACCTCACACTAGGGTTCCTTTGAGTCCAGAGATGGCAAAGGAAAACATGTGGGCTGTGGAGAGTGTGCTCCATCCAAAGGGACCAACCACTCCTGAGCTTCCCCTGGTGGCAGCTGTGAAGGGATACTGAAGGAATAGTGAAATTGATGACCCTCCTTACTTTTTAAGGGATTTTTATGTGAGATCTTCTGATTTTTTAAATATTAGGGACTAATAAAAATATTTTAAATACCAAACAAAAATTATTTGCAGACAGAAATTGGCTGCCAACTTGAGACCTCTGATTTTACTCTATTAACTTCAATTATGAAATGAAAAGTGATATACCTGAAGCTATGCAGTTAGGACAGTTGAGTGCTGGTTTTCAAAATTTCAGTCCAGGGTTTTCTTGCATATCATACCTGGGCTGTGTATCCACTTCAGTGCCTGTGACGATTCCCCGTCCATTTCAGTTTCTTTTTATCCTCCCTATTCTTAAGTTCTTTCACTGCCTGGCAGAGTTTGCAAGCCTGGCTTCTTGCTTACCCCTCTTTCCACACCACCCAGTGTCTTAAAGGGAGGTGAGTCTAAAAGACCCAATGTCTTTTATTTAAGGTGGGGGAGAAACTCTTTATTTATTTATTTATTGAATTGTATTTTCCATCACTTTAATTTTTGTTTATATGGAGCCCCAGCCCCAACAGGCATTTTTTTTTTTTTTTTTTTTGGCCGCACTGCAGAGCATGTGGAACTTCCCCAAGCAGGGGTCAAACCTGTGCCCCCTGCAGTGGAAGTGCGGACTCTTAATCACTGGACCGCCAGGGAAGCCCTGGGTTGGTGGGGGGCCAGCGCAGCAGAACCTCTTTAAAACCTGAGTTCCACCTACATGCCCAGCACTATTACGTACCCTCCATCTATTAACTCATTTAATGTCCCAACAGCCCTACTATTATCTCATTATAGTGGAGGAAACTTGAGATTTAGAAGCATCAAGGAACTTGTCTATTGTCACGCAATCACGCAATCCAGGTTTGAATTCAGGACTTCGTCATTATTAAAGCCTAAATTCTTTCCACTCTATCACACTACCTCCCTTTACCTAAGCCTGAAGTGCTGTAATGATGACCACAAAACAAAGTTTGGAGCAAAGCTTTTCTTTTTATTGCAGTTATTAGTGAAAGTTACACTTCAAACTGAAGCTAAGCAACACTAAAACCATTAATATTTTAAAATCAAGGATTAAAAACAAATACAACTAAGAACACTTCCAATACACAGAATGGCAGAAAAAAGAGGAGTGGTTCTGTCACAGGACATTTTAGTGACAGTTTGGCTCAGAAAGAATTATGACAATTTCTTTAACATAAAATATTGTAAGTGACTGAACTGCTTAAAAAGCGGCTTGAAGCTTCTCAATCTCAACCCTAGGTTTTTTTGTAGTAAATTTTTTTTGGGGAAAGAAAATTTAAAAACCCCCCAAAAGTATTTTTGTTTAAAAATTTTATTTGCCTTCTGCTCATCTTAATGACATATAGTCTTTAAGGAATTAAAATGACAACCATATCCAAAGCCTGGCCCCCAAGTACACAGTGATAGGACTCAACATTTGGTGTTTCTAATTATACAGTGATTACATATATATCATAGACTAGCTCCCACCCACCATATAATCCAATTTCCTCTTAATAAAATGTGGCAGTCAAGTTTAATATCATTCAAGATTTTATCTTGTAGCATATTACAAACTCAGACTTACTCCATTGTTTTAACTAATGTTATCGGGTAACCAAACATTAACAAAGGAAGGCTTATAAACATTTTGAAATTCTGCAGTCTCTAAAGTACTACAGTAAATTGTTCTTACTTATGAAAAGCCAACAAAAAATATAAGGCCAGACCAGGTGTAAGACAGGATAGGGAAGATGAGGAAGGAGGTTTGAGTGTCCATCATTTTACCATGCTGGAACTTGGTATATTTGGCAAGAATAGTCAGTGTGGAAAAGGGGGATGGAGAAAGAGGTTACTCTGATTTTATGTAATAATTCAGTTTCAAAACATACTGATATTAACTCCCCAAAATATTTCACATCTGCAGTACAAATAGGCACACACGGTTAAGATGGTTAAAAAGTAAAATTTAAAAGGCTATTTGTCCATCTGCAGGACATTTGCAGGAGGCCCCACCTCCCCACATGTCCTATATTTACATTTTACTTCTCAGAAAAGCCCCTTTTAAAAGAGTGCTATTTCCTGTCCACTACTTCGGGCTTAAAAAAAGCAGCAATTATCTCAAGTGGGAGCAGTTAGCAATGCTTTAGGGGTGTGTATTTGTGTGTAATATAAATGTTCTCTAGAGTGAGTGGTCAGATTACACTGGAATGGTTATATTACAATTTTAGTCCCCCAAAGAATAAAGAAACACATTTTTTCTATATAAACTTATGTAATACACAATGTTATAAACATAGAATATTTACATACACACACACACACACACACATCACTGCTTCCCACAGCCTATGAATGCATCCATATACTAGTTCACAAGAATGATCTTTATTCACAAGATACAGTAATACTTTCATGGGGTCCATAACTGAAGACAGATATTAAAGCTACATATTACAGCAAAAATTGTTTAAAAGTATTCCTGATATATCCAATGTTCTCAGCTATCTCACCCAGCAAGGTGGATTTTTTGTTCATTTTCCAAGCATGAATCTCCCCAACTTTTCAGTACTTGTAATTCTCATTATCCTATAAAACTAAGATAGATCTCATCCATGTTAGTGATGAGCTGAAAAAGCCCAAACTGCCTGCAACAAGGGGAGATCAGCATCTATAGAGATAAAAAAATAAATGTTGAATGCATTCATACCCTGTGTACCTAAAATGCATCCTTTTATTTCTTAAACAAAACAAAACACAAACCAAACTTGTCTGTTTCAACAAGGAATTGCTTACACAACCTGTGGTGATGTGCCCTTTGTTTTTTTCCTAGAAACAAGAGCCCCTTCCCCTCAGGAAAGTGGGTAAGCGTGTAGAAATGTAAGGTTCTGCCCACAATCCATAAAGATAACTGGGTCAGACGCCAACAGGCTGCCTGATATCACCTGCAGATGCTCAGAACTGAATTTAAATGAAGAAAAAACCCTTTTACTATATTTTAATTTTTACAGGTACATGGTGATTGGAAAGCAACGGTCAACTCTGCAAAGTGGTAAGTGAAATAAGCACACTTTCCTTCTTAAAACCTAACCCCTTACTCCAAAAAAAGGTTCCAAAAAAAGGTACCAAAAATCTGCAAGAAACAAAGGGATAACTATCTGGTTGTACAACAGCCTTTGATGCCAATCTGTAGCAAAAATGCCTGAAGGCAAAAGGCAAAGTTAATTTCTGATTATCTGATGGTTTCACCACATTAATCTAACTCAAAATACAATCACAGCTGCCATAGCACCACTAAAAGGAGTTTGGTTTTTGAAGTTACACTTTTTCCAAAGATTATTATAAAGAAAAATTCAGCCTGTGCAATAAATATCTAACAGGGGAGAAACAATACATTTGTAGGTGAACACCATACCATGATAAAGCCTCAGTTTCTCTTACACTTGTTTGATAAAATGATCTAGGGTAACTAAAGACAGTTTCATAGAAGCAAACTGGAAATGAACCCTTCACACAACAATATTCTTTTATCTTCAACTTCTGAATAGCTTTTCTTTTGGAGAACTCAAGCACTGTCACAAACATTATCCTATTCTTACAACTACTTTGTGAGGGAGGTGAGGGCAGGTATTATCACTACCGTTTTATAAGAACCTAGGCACACAGAGATTAAGGAAATTGCCTTATGGACACAGAGCAAATTAGTGGTAGAGCTCTGACTAAACTCCAAATCTCAGTTCAAGTTTTAGAGCCCTTCCTACTCTCAAAGGCAACAAGTTCTTAACAGTCTTTTTCCAGTTGTGATCTTCTAAAATTTCCTGCATTTTAAACCTATTTATGTCTTCTCCTTTACAGCTCAGCTTTGACTAGGAAATGAGTTTAAGAAAACTTTTAATATGGAATTCTGCACACACCAAGAGGCATATATGTGAGAGAGAAATCAATATCTATAGAACTAAGGTCTGAAAAAATCATTATGTAAATTAAGAGGAAAGAATAGTCTTAAGTATTCATTCAGTGTAATTTTTACATATTTAAGAAGATGTGTCAGAATAAAAGTAACAAATCTTCTGAAGTTTAAATCAGAGTCTGATTCATTAAAACCAGGAGCTACATTAATTTTCCTTAAGAATATGGGCATCTCTGTTAGAGAAGATTGAAATATTACTTTCAAGAATAATTTCTTTTATCACTTTGCTGTAACATCATATTTCAGATATATATTCTGTTCATATTACCACTCTATAGCTAGCAAAAAACTCTATGGATAGAGATAATACCTGCAGCACTAACACTTTCAGTCTTAATTCTCATTTAACCAAGTTAGGATTTCTTTCCATCTATATTAACTAGAGTTACATTCTAATGATTCTCATTATCTCTTTTTTTTGTTTTAGTCCTCCCCCTTTTATTTTTAACAGTGTGTGTGTGGAGAGGGAAAAACTGCGCAATTCATAAATGGCATAAAACACTGATTACATCCCAATATAGAATAATGGCACTCAAGTAAATCAAAGAATTGTAGGTCAAAGAAAAAATTTTAGAACCCAAACATGAAAACAGTATTCAGAGTCTCTCAATCAAGCTATAACTCGCGACATGTGATCTTCCTTTCCCACGTATTTTAAAGACTCTATTATTTACTCATAGTAGAATTCTATCTAAACTGCCTCTAAATCCTTTTTCTTTTCTTTTTTAAAGAGGAGAAAGGCATTGTACCCTGGGCTAAGAAATGAGAAACCTCCTGGAAAACTTGTAAAGAATCTTACAGGACAAAGTATTAGAAGATTTTGGTTAGTGCTTGCTAGTCCTGATTTTTGAATTAGAGAAAGAGCACAGGCACATTTGCAGGATCATCATCAATACTATGAGATCATTTCCTTTC
Organism: Hyperoodon ampullatus; assembly: GCF_949752795.1. Lineage (NCBI taxonomy): Eukaryota > Metazoa > Chordata > Mammalia > Artiodactyla > Ziphiidae > Hyperoodon > Hyperoodon ampullatus. The sequence continues at coordinate 30,013,921 of NC_136915.1, read as the reverse complement.
TGTGAAACAGGGAGATACCTGCAGTTAACACTGGAGATCCAAATCTGTTGCTACCAAAACCAAAGGTTTACCTGCTACCAAAGGCCCCTCTTGTTAAACTCCCTGGGATCAAACTGTATCCATTAACCTGGTTGGACCATCTATGTTAGGCAGAATTCCCCCTTCATTACAATCTACCAGTGTTTCCCCCAAAGCTGTTATCAAAATATATTTTCATTACAGGAAAGACTACCTTGTCTGGAAAGGTCCTGTTTTGTGTTTTCTATATACAGGGAAAAGCTGGAGAAGCCGTGTTGATAGCAATGCCATGGCTCTATTTAAGGATAAATACTTCATTTCTTTATTCAGAAGCAACTTCTCTAATCAAAACAGATGCAGCTTTAGATCTGGGACAACAACATAAAATAAATTTAGGTTACAGAGACACTCTTCTTAGGTTCAAATGGCAACAGTTCGTCTTTTACAATGTGACTGTGAGAACCAGACAAATATCAAACAATTGTAAGGTTTCTCTCCAAGGATTCTGGCAAAGAAACCTTTTCCTTTTCCTCATTTACCCCCTCACTACATACACTTACAATCCCACTAGTCCATTTCTTCACAAAGATCTCCTATCACATCTGCAAACATTTTTTGTAGAAAGAGTCTTTCCTTCTTTGGTTCTAAAAATAAAGGGCCAAATTAAAGGATTTTTGTTTGTTTGTTCTTCCAACTAAAGCCATGAAGTAAATAAAGATGGAAAGTTTTAGGCATTAAATCAGGGTAACCTCCCTCTCTAGTTTCTGGCATGGCCTCTTAAACTTTAAACATAAAATTACAGATGTGCATGCAGTCAATTTTTAGAAATAATAAAAAAAAAAAAGGCAAAGAAAATAAAGTTCTAATGACCAACAATCTCATCTGTTTTCTACTCACATAAGCCTATTCATGACAGTTCTAAGAGATGACTGTAAACTTGAACGAGTCACCAAGTACTTCACCCTGGTAATTCAGTTACTGATGCCAGGTACCCTGACTTATGGAGCCAACCAGTTAAAAGAGCAAAATAAGCTCTATGTGTCAGGTTCCTATGAGCTTTTGGAAGGAAAAAAGAAAATAAAGGATGATTTCTACTCAAAGCTGCCTTAAAAATATTGATCTACAAGAATTATATGCCTGTCAATCTAGGACAATGTTGAAGCATAATGAATAAAACTATTAAAATTATAACTACAATAAATATCCTTAAGAGGGGAGCATATATTTGCAATAAAAATATATCTGACTGATTGAAACATATTGAGTTTTTTAGTATCAACAAATTCCTATAATCAGAATACCAACCTTCAATTAATACTTGATGTAGGGGTAAGGAAGAGGCTGTGTGTGTGTGTGTGTGTGTGTGTGTGTGCATATCAACCTACTGAAACTGGCAAAAACGTGGGGAAAAAGTGATATGGCTAATGTCGATACGAAATCACATGCTGATTCATTTTAAATCATTAAATTTCACGTAACATAAAAATAATACTTTTTTCCAATTACAGTTACTTGAAACTTTCTCATTTACCCCTCTCAGTGAAAGAATGTAGTATGGCAAAATGTCATACATTAAACCCTGTTAACTTAGAATTTAAAGCTCAGAGGAGGGATAAAGTTTATCTTTTAATCTCTTACAGAAAAAAATGGCTTACCAAGCAAATTCACCATGTAAAAACACAATGGAAATATTTTACCTGTTTAACAGAATTCACTTTTTTCATGCACCTTTATAAAAAGTTAATGTCAATACAAATAATCTTGATTTATTCACTAGGAAACTGGAGTAAGCATATATCCTTGAAATTAATTTTCTATAATCATACTTTTAACTGTCTTCCAATTAATTCACATTCATAATTATTACTTAAATTTTTAAGTAGCTGAAATACTATATTAGTCTTTATCTCTGATTCTACCTAGCCACTTAAACTCTGTTTCTTCACTGATGAAGAAGAAACAACTTTAAAAGTATGGTAGGGTTGAATCAACTTTAAAGGTATGGTAGGGAAAAGATCAGGGTAGCAAATCTTCCACATAACATAATCATGGTGGGGGCTGGAGCACCCCATTTCAAAGTCAATTATCACTGACTTCTGGATCATTTGCTATTTGTTTTCCAGGCCTATGAGAATGGTATCACAATCCTAACACTGGATGATGTATCCATTTAAAGCAGTTTCAATGTAGCTGAAGTTAGAAATAAGAGGTGTAAACAATCAAGTTGCCCCAAAACTGCAGATCAGGTAAAATAAATCCAATCCATTAGTATTAGTTTTCTACTTAAGGGAAAGAAATCTAAAGAAAAGCCCCACCTCCCCTCCACGTTTAGAAATCTGTCTGAAGACTGTCTTTAATGCCCACTATTATAAACAACATTAAGTATTCTAAGTTAGAAAATAGTGTTAATGGTTTATTGGTAAAAATCCAAACTCTAGACTTTATGGAATTAGTAGTTTGGTTGGCATATTAACATTCCATCTTAATCTTTGCTAATATTACAAAGAAAGAGGAAAAGCTAGAGATATCTATAAAAATAAAATACCTTAAAACCAATATCTAAGCAAAATATAAAAGTTGCGCACAAATTGCCAATAAATATAAACATCACGATAGAAAAATTAATATTAAAAAAATAAACTCGTAATTGCTATTATGACATTATAAAAAATGAAAAAGTTTAATGTGCATGTATATTTGCAGACAGACATAGTACACTCCAAACAATCAATATAATTTTACTATCATTATTACATAATGCAGCATACAAGGTTACTGAGGTGTGGTTTTTTTTTTTTTTTTAAGTCTATTTTCTGGAAGAGTGCTCACCAAATTCACAAGCAAGAACTGGTTAGGGGATCATTTACTGCTGTTTACTACTTCCTAGTTCAGGGGAAAATTGCTTTCTGGTAGATTACTAAATTTCCAACCAGTATGAATAGTCCTGCTATTATCCTCCCTCTTACTTATTTCCTCCAAAGCCCAATTCTACCTGTTCTATTTCTAATTAATTGATCATATAGATGCACTGTCATCATTTTTCACCTATGCTAGAAAAAAGAGGGAAACATTTAGAATATTTCTTGCTGCCTGAAAAAGAAAAAATTTCCCTAAAGATAGAGAAATAATCATTTTACTTCTCCTCTTACACTGATTTCCATGATGACTTGGCTCCATCTTTATAAGCAGTCTTCTTTAATAAAGATTAATTAGAAAAGGCTGCCAGTAGATATTTACAGAAGGGTCAATATGCTGGGGGGGAAAAGGTAGCCTATGACATAATTTCTGGCAAGTTACCTTTGCCGTTGGGCACTTACTACTATATCCATACTCTTGTTAAAAAGTTAAGCAAACTTGCTGTTTTATATGCCTTATATAATACCTGCAACACAGCTAAGAACTGAAAGGGTTAATTCTGTTAAAAACTGTGTTTTTAAACTTACAAAATATATTTGGTGAGCATTTACTTAGATACTTTACTGAATAAAAGCTTTACTTGGTTCCCTTGGACCAGATTCAGAACAACAAATAACATTATTTATATGAAACGGTCATACTCTTGGAATTCTAAAATAATTTATCTTTCAAATTTTTAGCCTCATGCTATTTGAAAAATAAAAATCTACAGCACCATCTTCTGAAAAGGCACTTTCTAAGAACCGCCTTACTTTAAAAAATGATTTAAAAATTTAATTCAGTGTCTACCCTGAAGAACATCTCTGCTTTACTGACACGCTAACATAGACACAACATTAGAGTTTGGTTACCTAAGACATTGATTTCAAAAAGGAAGGGAGACCAATGGCCAGATAGATGATTTGATAGCATCTTAATTTTGTCACACTGTTGGCTACCTGATATTTCAATAGAGCTTCTCATTGGTAAATCTCAACCCTCCATACGAAATTTATTAAACTTCTATTTTAATTCAAATTAAAATCTTTAACTTCCATACTTTAAGAGCAAAAGATTCTTACAACGATGTAAAAATATAGAGCACTATCTTTGATGGGTAAAGAAAAATAAAATTGAACTAGCAGTAGATAATATTAGCACAAGCCTTGACCATTATATCTTAGTTAAAAGAAATGATTTTGACCATCATGGAAAATTATAAACTGAAATGTACCACTTTTAAAAGTAGGAAAAAGTTAAAAATATTTTTCCCTTTGAGGCTATATATATATATATATATATATATATATATATATATATATATATACACACACACACACACACACACACACACACACACAGAGAGAGAGAGAGAGAGAGAGAGAGAGAGAGAGATTCAGTTTTTCTTCCTGGGAGTCAGCTTAGGTTTCACTAATCACAGCATCATTTCCAATATTGCCACTGATCAAAAATGTTCTTAGTATAAGCAGGAAATTTTTTAAAAAAGGTTTTTTGGAGAAAATTCTGACTTTCACATCTATGTACTGATTTTACACATTATTCTTGGCTTGTTTTCGACTCCTGTCGAATCACAAAGTGCTTTATATGATCAAATGAGAGGGAAAAAGGAAAATAAAGACAGACTTTAGAGTCAGGGTTATACTGCCACTCACAAAGGCCTCACTTGATATAAAGTCTCCCAGGTATTATTATTGAAGCTTTAAGACATCCATGAATTCTCAAAAAGAATGAAAAGGATTAAAAAAGCCAAAATAAAGATGCCAGTTCAATGGTGTCCTTTTGCAGCTTGACTGATAACTCATAAAAGATAATTTAAGTAGCAAGTTACTGTTAGGGGCAACTTGTCTTTAAAAACTATTCAATAGGAGAACATCTAAGAGGATGAGTTAAATAAATATTTAACCCAGGTTTAATGATACTGAATAAAATTTATGCCGAGCTGTCAGTTAAGCTTCTTGGCAAAACATCGCTATCAAGTTTTAATAGCAAGACTACAAAATATTCTAGCTGAATCCAAGTGGCTAGCTTCACAGATTTCATAAAAATCACCACCCATGGCAAATTCATGTTGGCCTCTGAATCAAACACCCACCAAATTCCTTGAATAAGAGTCTCTAATTCCTGGTCTATAATCCATCAATAATAGATCCTTCAGACTGATTACTGGCACTCTGAGTGGTCACCTTTTCCTTAAACACTGAGATCCTCAGCCAGCCGTTTCTACTGAATGGCAACTCAGCTTCTATCTCCTTAGTCATACTTTAAGTCTGTCATGACTAAGCCTGTCATGAGGTCTGTCATACTAAAATCCATTAGAGAATATATAAGTAAACTTTAGGCAGTGGTGGGTCATCAGAGAACCTAGTTTGGAAAACCAGTATAGGTGTTTAGAGGGCTAGAAGTCTCCATGCTAGAAAGTAGAGATGAATCTTTATCAAGTGCCTTCTAAAACACCCAGTACATTCCTACTAGAATCCCACCTAGACTCTCTTGTAGGAAGATAAATAAATTAATAGGTTACAAACAGGAAGATTTCCACAGAAGAATACTTTTTCTGAGAAACTTGTTAAAAGGGCACCTGTACTCCTGTGAAAAATATGCTAAAAACCAGTACTGAGGAGGCTGAGGTACCCTTTTCCAAAACTGCTAAAGTAAAAATACACATTTCTAAAACAAAGAAAGAGTATCCTGATATTAAATTGAAACTAAATTGGCAGCACCCTTTGTTACCTTGATATTTCATGTTCTTAAATCTTATTTAGGAAAAAAAAAAAAGTCTAACACTAGCCTTGAATCCTGCTCATTTCCTTACTGTTAAGTGCAGTAACTGTCAGACTCTACTTCATTAAATAAATATAGCAGCTACGGTATTATAAATGCATGGTCCTCAATGCCAGTAACTTGATACTGTAATATAAAACATGTATCAGCACTTTACACATTTGCCATCCAGAATATACATTAAACTCCCAATTCTGCTTCACATGAAAATCTATTATACCAGTTGCTGGGACTGACATTTTAAAGTCGCTCTTATATCACAGAAAACAGCAGACAGAAATTTAGCATTCATTGTATAGTTAGTGAGCAAGGGCAGGAACAGAAAGGTCACTGTTGAGTTTCATGACCATTAAACTCAAAACCACCTTTTTTTTTTTTAAATAAAAAAGATCAGCAATTCTACAACAGAAGTATAATAATGAAACAAATTTCAAAGAATATTTGCCAGTTAGTATTTACCTTAAAGTTCTAAGCACAAAGTTTCTTATAATTAAGTTTGATATACCAATTTGTTAGTAAGCAAAATAGAATATACTATACATATTCTTTCAAGTTAACCAACTTTAAACTAGCAATGTTGAAACTCTAAGAGCACCCTAAAAAGAACTCACTTCAAAGGTAAAGCTTTATATTAAAAAAAATTTTTTTTCCTCTGTAAAAGTCCTTCTAAATAGTTTTAAATTATGGGCTTTACTTTAGCACATGTGAGATTAAGTGACTGAAAATTAGGTAAAGCAGGTAAATAGGGAAAGGTTATCTACAGTTCTTCCCTGGGCCCTAAAGTTTTCCACATCAATCTGTACAGCTCCCACTGATAAAGGAAGATGTTTTACTCATACTGAGCAAACATACGCCATCAGGTTTTTACCACCTAGGATATACTATTTTCTTCTCTTGCCTATGTTCTTGACTATATTCAGTGAAATTTCAATGTAAAAAAAATACACTCTTTATAGAAAGTTTTTGGAGGAGGGGGGAGGGTTGGGAGAAAAATGTATACACTACACAAACATTACCTTATGTAAAGAGCTTTAAAACAGTGTTGTAAATTGCATTTCAGACACTTCAATATAATAAACATACAAAATACAGTACTTTCTTAGTTTTCTGGCAGAGGGACAAAAGATTTCATACCTGTTGGAGGATATGGGCTCAGATTTTAGGCTCAAAATACAGTAAATTGGCAATAAGTGTGGATTATAGGTAAGAGAGAAACTAAAGAGCTAATCCATTTGTTTTCATGTGCAGATGGAATTCTGAAAGGTTAACAACAATGCCCACTGGAAACAATCTGTAATATCTATACTCTGAACCAGTGCAAAAAAAAAAAAATTAAAATGCAATTTTCATGAGTTACAAAGTGCAAAGCTCCCCTGAATCCAAGGTTACTGATAAACTCGGTTTTGACAGCTTTATAGTATTTTTTAATATCTTAAAGTGAAGTCAATAAAACAAAAGTTTCGCAAAACTTTTTTCAACATTTCAGTGATTTAACTCATTTCAAATGCTCAAAGTCCTAACTTCCTTTGTCACCATCACCCTAATTTTAAGAGGAAAGTTACACTGGTGATGAATTAGCAAAAAAAGTTTTTAAAATATCATTTTATATTTTCCTGACTCATTTTAGTAAGTGAAAATGGGCACCTTACCAGTATGATTCTTCAATAAACATGATCTATTTTCAAAGAATTTAAATATCTTCTAAATCTTAAGCTAGTCGCTGTCATTACTTAAATCAAAGTTCTTCAACCTTATTTCTAATATTCAAGGTCAACACTCATTTAGGAAATTTTACTTCCTTCATTTTCATTATGATTTTTATAAGACATGCTTTAAACTTGAAAATTACAAAACTTTCCTTCTGAAATTAAGGCTATATACTTTGCCCTTTTAAAATTATGGAGGTGCCTGTTTCTCCCACTATCTGTGGTAAAGATGTCAAACAGACACAGCTTTCTTTTAAAACTGCTTATTGCACTAAAAGAGAGCAAAAACAAGTTGTCATTTCTTAAAATAAACATGATTATATTTCTATAAAAGATGTTGCCAATATGATTCTATAATTATTAAAGCACTATTCTAATAAATATAAAATAAAAGGAAGCTATACTTCAAAACACATACATATATGTTTATATATATACAACACACATATATATAAAAATATATATATATGAAAATCACATTAAGGTATGAGAGGCAGCAAATAAACTAGTAAAAAAAAAACCAAAAAAACCCTCCACAATCCCTTCTCTCCACCCAATTTCAGAGGCCTCAACCCTACACAGTTCCAATCATTTAAAATATTTACCCTTTATAAAAGTTTTAAGGGATTTCCATGTATAACACATAGAAACAGAAGACTTTAGAATACATACCACTTATATATAGAGAGAGTTACAACTTCTGATAAAGTTGTGTGTTTTTTTTTTTTTATATATTTATAGCAGCTTTAACAAACTCACTAAAGAAAAAGAATAGTTTAGGTTGCTACTGCTTATGTACACATTGCACAAATGGCAAATGTAAGTTGAGAGTAGGAGGGGGCAGACATTCACTCTCACAAAAACATATTTTTTATATATATATGTGTGTATATATATATAGATATAGATATATATAGATTCTTAAGAAAGCAATACCAAGAGTTGAGGACTCAGAATTATGTATGAGACAAGACAGGAGTAGGGCGTGCAAAATAAAAATCTAGTTTGCCATGCTTCATATTCAAATGAACCAGATACATGAACATCTGAATGTTACTGGTAGCATCAAGGAAAAACAAATGTAGTTGATGAAGGCAAGCGTGGTAGAGAGAGAAATCATAGTGGTGGTGGTGGGAGGATAATAAAAGGGAAAGAAAGTTCCCCAATGGAATGAACTATAAAATATATACAGAGATACATATATATCTATTATCAGTATAGATCCAGATATATATGCATATGCAGTATGCATGTATATAAGTAAAATATACAGATAACTTTTACAAGAATACATGAATGCACATTTTTTGCACACATAATTGTGAACAATCACTTTGATTATTCATATAGGTGTGTTTTTTAAAAAACCATCATTTACTTTTTCTTTACTTTTTTTTTTTGCAAAGAGTTGTGCTGCCAAGCAACTTGAGGTAAAGGCATTAAAAGGGTTAGACTACAAGAAAGTGAAAACAAAATGACTGCGATACTTCCTACAGGAGACCGCACAAAAAAGCAGTTGGCTGGTTTCATATTGCATAATGGTGCTGTGTTCCTTGATGAAGTAAACAATCTTCCTTGTATCAACATAAAGATCATACCCTGGCCCCCACACAGCGTTGGTTTCTGTATGGCTGGAGGCATCCCCACTCAGCTGACTCCACTGGAAACATAAGTTGTATGTTGATTCATCTTCCAGTTCTTCCTCTCAGAGAATATTCTTAGACTTTTTAAGCAAAGTACATTGTGCGTAAGGTATCTTGGTGAATCTGTACAGCCTTGGCAAGAGCTTGTGGATCTCGTCCATTGCTCTGTCCTGAAACGTGACTTCCTTCAGCACTGTAAGAAAAGTGGCAGTGAACACAAAACCAAACCCTATTCTGATGTAATAATTCTGAAAAATATTATTTGTAGAAAATTTTTTAAAAATTTAAAAAAATAGAGGCCAGTATAATGAATTCCTACATATCCATCATCCAGTTTCAATAATTATTAACTCAAGGCCAATTCTGTTTTACCTCTCACCTCTCCAGGACTATTTAGAAGTAAATCCAAGACATCCTATAATTCTGTCTGTATATATCACTTTTATTACCAATAATCTCTCCCTTGAATTAACCTGGTAAAGCAACAAAATCACTACATTACGCTATTACTAAGAAGCCCAGACTGCACATTTTAATAGGAACCCTCATCTTGGGCAGTCAGTTCTATCATAGCTTTTCATTTGGATCACTGACTCTTCTAACAGCCTGTGGAACTTTAATTCTAAATGGCAGTACTTTATGGCAAAGAGAGAGGCACCTACTTACATGTAAACACTTAAAGAAATTTCCCACGAAAATCCTAACACACAGAGCATACTTGGATTTGGGTGAGAATCTGTACTTGTTATGCTTTTATATTACCTGTCATGTTCTTTGTCCACAAGATGATATCTGGCTCTAAATGCTACCAGGTGAGCATAATACGCTGGTGCAGGTATAGAAACAGATCGTGTGCAGCGCACGTAAGTGTGGCAGAGCTGGTAAGTTAGCAGTTGAAGTTCATCTGCAGTAAAGCAGTTATCATCCCATAAAACATGATAGTGTGAAGGACGGCTGGTACCCTAGAGAAGGCAACGGAATATTCTGCTGATTTCTAAACTTTTAAATAAATATTCACCACAGACTAAGTTAAGTGAAAAAACAAGCTTTGTACATTAGCAAAATATATCCTAATTTAATAATCAATAAAAAAACATTTAGTTGATCTGGGGTATATATCCCAAAGAAGTAAAAACAGGGACTCGAACAGATATTTGCACACCTAGGTTCAAAGCAGCATTATTCACAATAGCCAGAAGGTGGACACAATCCAAGTATCCACTGATGGATGAATGTATAATAAAAGGTGGTGTGTGTATGTATGTATGTATATGTATATATATATGTATATATATAACGGAATACTATTCAGTCTTAAAAAGAAAAATCTGCCACATACTGCAACATGGATGAACCTTGATGATGTTATGCTAAGTGAAATAAACCAGTAACAAAAGGACAAATATTGTACAATTCGCTTACATGAGGTACCTGAAGTAGTCGAGTTCATAGAGACAGAAAGTAGAATGGTGATCACCATGGGTTGGGGGGGATGTGGGAATGGGGAGTTAGTGTTTAATGAGTACAGAGTATCAGGGAAGATGAAAAAGTTCCATAGATAGAAGGTGGTATGACTGCAGAATAATGTGAATTACTTAATGCCACAGAACTGTATATTTAAAAATGGTTGAAATGGTACATTGTATGTTGTGCGTTTTTTACCATAACAAAAAAACAAGAACATTAGTTGAGCTCCTATGTATTAGTCACTATGCTAGGGACTGTGAATTCAAAGAAAAACAAAGTAAACAATGTCAAAACAATGGAAACATAATTCAGTAGAGGAGTAGAGGAAATAGAGCATCTGTAATTATAAAACAACTAATAAATGGCTATAGTACTACTGGTACTTAGTCCTATATGAGAATACCAAAGGAAGTAATTGTGAGGGTGAGCCCTGGGGGTTCTTTACCAAGAGGGGAATGAGTGAGATTTGGCCATTATGGGATGGGTAGGGTGAGGAGACACTGGAGAAAATGAACAGCCTTAACAAAAGCACGGGGGCATAAAATTTCATGGCATATTTGGGGAATAGCTAATAGACTAGGATGAACAGAATATGGGGCATAAGGGGAAAAAGATGAAATTGAAATGAACATTTGGAATCAGACTGAATGACATGCTTAGGAATTTGGACTTTCACCTGTAGGCAGCAGGGAAAGCACTGCACAGCTTTTTTTTAATAGGAGAGGTTTTGGGTGTGATAAGATTGGGGGTTTTATAAAAGTAACATCAGCAGTAATATGGAGGATGGGTTAGAAACAGAATCATGATGAAGCAGAAAATAGAAAATCTGAACAGACCTATTACTAGTGATTGAATCAGTAATCAAAAGCCTCCCAACAAATAAAAGTCCAGGACCAGACAGCTTTACTGGTGAATTTTACCAAACATTCAAAGAAGAATTAATACCAATCCTTCTCAAACTTCCAAAAAATAGAAGAGAAGGGAGCTCTTCCAAACTCATTTTACAAGGCTAGCATTACCTTCATACCAAAACCAGACAGACAAGGATGCCTCAAGAAAAGAATTACAGGCCGATATCCCTAATGAACATAGATGCAAAAATCCTTGACAAAATATTAGCAAACCAACTTCAACATTAAAGGGATCATAAACCATGATTAAGGGGGATTTATTCTAGGATGTGAGAATGGGTCAGCATCTGCAAATCAATCAATGTGATACACCACATTAACAAAATGAAGGATAAAAATCATATGATCATCTCAATAGAGGCAGAAAAAGCATTTGAGTATTTATAATAAAGACTGTCAATGCAGGTATAGAGGGAACGTACTTCAACATAATAAAGGCCATATATGACAAGCCCACAGCTAACATCATACTCAATCATACTCTAAGATCAGGAACAAGACAAAGATGCCCACTCTCACCACTTTAACATAGTTATTGAAAGTCCTAGCCAGTGAAATTAGCCAAGAAAAAGAAATAAAATATTATACAGATCTTCCTTGACTTCCGATGGGGTTATGTTCCAATAAACCCATTTTAAGTTGACAATATCCTAAGTCAAAATGCATTTAATACACCTAACCTACTGAACCTCATAGCTTAGCCTAGCCTAACTCAAACGTGTTCAGAACACTTATGTTAGCCAATAGTTGGGCAAAATCATCTAACACAAAGCTTATTTTACAATAAAGTGTTAAATACCTCATGTAATTTATTGAATACTGTACTGAAAGTGAAAAACAGAATGGCTATATGGGTACAGAATGGTTGTGAGTATATCAGTTTTTTACTCTTGTGACCGTGTGACCTATTGGCAGCTGTGGCTTGCTGCTGCTGCCCAGCATCATGAGAGTATTGTACTGTATATCACTAGCTGGGGAAAAGATCAAAATTCAAAATTTGAAATACAGTTTCTACTGAATGCATATCACTTTCGCACCACTGTAAAGTCAAAAAATAGTCAAACTATCATATGTTGGGGACTGTATATTATAAAGCTATACTAATTAAACAGTATGGTAAAAACAGGCACATAGATAGATCAGTGGATCAGAATAGAGCCCAGAAATAAACCATGCACATATGATCAATTAATTTATGACAAAGGAAGCAAGAACTTACAATGGGGAGAGGACAATCTCTTCAATAAATGGGGTTGGGAAAACTGGACAGCCACATGCAAAGAATGAAAATGGAGCACTATCTTATAGCATACACTATACACTAAAATTAACTCAAAATGGTTTAAAGATTTAAATGTAAGACCTGAAACCATAAAACTCCTGGAAGAAAACATAGGCAATAAGCTCCTTGATATAGGTCTTGGTGATGATTTTTTTTGATCTGACACCAAAAGCAAAAGCAACAAAACCAAAAATAAACAAGTAGAACTACACCAAATTAAAAAGCTTCTGCACAGCAAAGGAAGCCATCAGGAAAACAAAAAGGCAACCTACTAAATGGGAGAAAATATTTGCAAATCATGTATCTGATAAGGGGTTAATATCCAAAATATATAAAGAACTCATACAATTCATAGCAAAAGAAAAAAATCCAGGTGAAAAATGGGCAGATCTGAATAGACATTTTTCCAGAGAAGACATACAGATGGTCAACAGGCACATGAAAAAAAGGTTAACATCATTAATCATCAGGGAAATGCAAATCAAAATCACAATGTGATATCACCTCATAGCTGTTGGAATGGCTATTATCCGAAAGATTAGAAATAACAAGTGTTGGTGATGACAGAAAAGGGAACTTTTTTTTTGCGGGGGGGGCACATGGTGGGGCATGCGGGATCTTAGTTCCAGGGATTGAATTCATGCCCCCTGCATGGAAGCGTGGAAGTCCTAACCACTGGACTGCCAGGGAATTCCCTGGGAACTTAAAAAAAAAATTTTTTTTGTATTGAAGTATAGTTGATTTACAATGTTGTGTTAGTTTCTGGTGTATAGCAAAGTGATTCAGTTATACATATATATACATTCTTTTTTATATTATTTTCCATTATCGTTTATCACAGGATACTAAATATAGTTCCCTGTGCTATGCAATAGGGCCTTGTTGTTTATCCATTCTATATATAATAGTTTGCATCTACTAGTCCCAAACTCGCAATCCATCACCCCCGCCACCCTAGCAACCACAAGTCTGTTTTCTATGTCTGTGAGTCTGTTCCTGTTTTGTAGATAAGTTCATTTGTGTCATATTTTAGATTCCACACTAAGTGATACCATATGGCATTTGTCTTTCTCTTTCTGACTTACTTGACTTAGTAGGATAATCTCTAGGTCCATCTATGTTGCGGCAAATAACATTATTTCATTCTTTTTTATGGCTGAGTAGTATTCCATTGTAATATACATACCACATCTTCTTTATCCATTCATCTGTTGATGGACATTTAGGTTGTATCCATGTCCTGGCTATTGTAAATAGTGCTGCAATGAACACTTGAGTGCATGTATCTTCTTTTCTTTAAAAAAAATTTATTTATTTAATTTATTTATTTTCTCTATTTTTTTGGCTGTGTCGGGTCTTAGTTGCAGCACGCGGGATCTTTTGTTGCAGCGCACAGGTTCTCTCTCTAGTTGTGGCAGAGGGGCTTCTCTCTAGTTGTGGTATGCTAGTTTTTCTTTCTCTAGTTGTGGCGCACAGGCTCCAGAGTGCATGGGCTCTGTAGTTTGTGGCATGCAGGCTCTCCCATTGAGGTGTGAGAGCTCAATAGTTGTGGCATACAGGCTTAGTTGCCCTGCGGCATGTGGGATCTTAGTTCCCCGACCAGGGATCGATCCCAGGTCCCCTGCATTGGAAAGCAGATTCTTTACCACTGTACCACCAGGGAAGTCCCTCATGTACCTTTTCTTTTACTAAATTCCCTCACTTCCTTTCCTTCTTTTTAAAATATTTATCTATCTACCTACCTATCTATCTATCTGTCTATCTTTGGCTGCTTTGGGTCTTTGTTGCTGCGTGTGGGCTTTCTTTAGTTGCGGTGAGAAGGGGCTACTCTTTGTTGCGGTGCGCGTGCTTCTCGTGGTGGCTTCTCTTGTTGTGGAGCATGGGCTCTAGGCACGCGGGCTTCAGTAGTTGTGGCTCACAGGCTCTAGAGCGCAGGCTCGGTAGTTGTGGCACACGGGCCTAGTTGCTCCATGGCATGTGGGATCTTCCCAGACCAGGGCTCGAATCCGTGTCCCCTGCATTGGCACGTGGATTCTTAACCACTGCACCACCAGGGAAACCCCCTGCATGTATCTTTTGTATTTATAGTTTTCTCTGGGTATATGCCCAAGAGTGGGACTGCAGGATCATATGGCAACTCTATTTTCATTATTATTTTTTAAAATTAATTAATTAATTAATTAATTATGGCTGCATTGGGTCTTCGTTGCTGCGTGCGGGCTTTCTCTAGATGCGGTGAGCAGGGCTACTCTTCGTTGCAGTGTGAGGGCTTCTCATTGCGGTGGTATCTCTTGCTGCGGAGCGTGGGCTCTAGGTGTGCGGGCTTCAGTAGTTGTGGCACGTGGGCTCAGTAGTTGTGGCTCACAGGCTCTAGAATGCAGGCTTGGTAGTTGTGGTGCATGGGCTTAGGTGCTCCGCGGAATGTGGGATCTCCCGGACCAGGGCTAGAACCCGTGTCCCCTGTGGCAGGCAGATTCTTAACCACTTCGCCACCAGGGAAGTCTTGGCAACTCTATTTTTAGTTTTTTGAGGAATCTCCATACTGTTTTCCATAGTGGCTGCACCAGTTTACTCTCCCACCAACAATGCATAAGAGTTCTCTTTTGAACCCTCCTACACCGTTGGTGAGAATGTAAATTGGTGCAGCCACTATGGAAAACGGTATGGAGGTTCCTCAAAAAATTAAAAACAGAAATACCATATGATCTAGCAGTTCCACTTATGGGTATTTATCTGAAGAAAACAAAAACACTAATTCAAAAAGTATGCACCACTACGTTCATTGCAGCATTATTTGCAATAGCTAAGATACGGAAACAACCTAAGTGTCCATCGATGGATGAATAGAAAAAGAAATTGTGATATATATATATGGACATTATGCTAAGTAAAATAAGTCAGACAGAGAAAGACAAATGCCATATATCTGGAATCAAAATGAATAAATGAAAAATAATTTAAAAAGCACGGTCAAAGATACAGAGAACAGATTGGTGGTTGCCAGAGGCAGGGGTGGGTGAAAAGGGTGAACGGTTTTTGTTTTTACTTTAAATAAACACCACCACCACCCCCCCCATGGAAAAAAAAAAAAGAAAAAAAAGAAAACAGGAAGAGACTAAAAGCAAGGGGAGCAATTAGGAGGCTGCTGCACTAGTGCTGGTATGAGATGATGAATGTATGAAGTATGAAAATGGCAGTGGTAAAGGAGAAAAGAGACAGGTTAGTTCGTACAATAGCAAATATTTGTTTATCATTTTTCAGACACTGTGCAAGATTTTGGGGATAAAGTTCAAATTACTACCAAATCCTGCCTCCCCCAAATTTGTATGTTTATAATGCATGTATAATATATTGTACATTCACACATTCAGTATTTACTGAACACTCACTATATGCCATGTCCTGTATCAGGTTCTGGGCACACAGTAATGAATAAGACACACATTCCAGTGATGAGACAGATAGCACATAAATAAAACCATCAGAAACTGGGCTATCAAGATAGACCTAGAGTCTCTCATACAGAGTGAAGTAAGTCAGAAAGAGAAAGACAAATACTGTATGCTAACACATATATATGGAATTTAAGAAAAAAAAATGTCATGAAGAACCTAGGGGTAAGACAGGAATAAAGACACAGACCTACTAGAGAATGGACTTGAGGATATGGGGAGGGGGAAGGGTAAGCTGTGACAAAGCGAGAGAGAGGCATGGACATATATACACTACCAAACGTAAGGTAGATAGCTAGTGGGAAGCAGCCGCATAGCACAGGGAGATCAGTTTGGTGCTTTGTGACCGCCTGGAGGGGTGGGATAGGGAGGGTGGGAGGGAGGGAGACGCAAGAGGGAAGAGATATGGGAACATATGTATATGTATAACTGATTCACTTTGTTATAAAGCAGAAACTAACACACCATTGTAAAGCAATTATACTCCAATAAAGATGTAAAAAAAAATAGAGAATTAAAATATAGGGTAGCATGGAAGACTGACTATGTCTGTGGCTACATTAGATTCCACGGTTAGAGAAGGCCTGTCTCTCTGAGAAAGAGACATGGAAGTGAGCTCTGTATGATAAGGAGGTCTTGTAAGATCAGGGGAAACAGCATTTCAGGCGCAGAGAAGACATAGGGCTAAAGTCCTAACTATTTACAATTCATTCAGTTCTCTCCCATCACCATTCTAGTCCCAACCACCAGTATCTTTTGCTTGGACTATGTTAAAAGACTCCTAACTGATGTCCTCAATATCACTCTTACTCCCCAGTACAAACAGTACTTAAATAAGAGTGAATTAAAAAACAAAACACACACCCAATTATGTTAGTGTCTAGTTTAAAGTATTTTAATAGCTTCCCAATGCACTTAGACTAAATCCAAGTCCTTATCTTTGCTCAACAAGGCCCATAGGGTCCAGCCTAGGCTACCTCTCTAACTTACTCTCATACTGCAGCAGCAGCCTCCATTTGATTCCTTCAGTGGACAAATTTTTTTCCACCAAAAGGGCCTGTATATGCGCCTCTTCCTCATTCTTGGCTTGGTTAACTCCTACTCATTCCTCAAGATCTTATCTTAAATGTCATTTCTCAGGGAAGCTTTTTGTGATCTCCCAATCTAATCTAAATCAGTTCCGCACTGAAGTCTCTCTTCCTATCTTTACTTTCCTTTTATTGCACCTAACCCAATTTATAAGTATGTATTTGTGCGATGACTTACTTAATAAATCTCCCCCAATACACTAAAAGAGGAAAGGATTGTGTTATTTGTTCACTCCACATACCTAGTATCAACACCTATCTTCTAAGAGGTACACAATAAATATCTGTTGATTGAATAACCTCTGCCTTTTGGGACCTTATAGACTAGTGGAAAGGGGAGAGAAAGAAAAGTTTGATTACAATGCTGTGTAATAAGTGCAACAAAAAGGTATGCATAGGGTGCTCAGGCAGTGCAGAAAGGGGCACTTGTCTTGGGGAAGGATACAAGACTACTGGGAAGAGCTGATGTCTGAGATGAGTCTTAAAGGATGAGCAGGAGTAAGTTAGGGAAGAAATACTTAAGGTAAGGAAGCAGCATGGACAGGATACTTATGAGAATTACCTAAAAAGTAGTTTAGAATGGCTGCAGCTGTGTTGTATGTTTGTGTATGTAAAAGAGAGGAGACAGTCATACACAGAGGAAGAGAAAAGGAGAGGGAAGGAGTAGGAGGGAAGAATAGGAGGGAAGAATGGGAGAAAAGAGCGAGAGACAGAGAGACTGAGGGTATAGCAGCAGCGCAGGGAGCAGGATAGTGGATATAAGGACTTGAGTCTATAGGTTGTCCTAGGAAGATGAGACTTCACCTTCAATGGATGTGAAGCACTAAGGAGATGAATGATAGGATCTTAGCTTTTTTTTTTTTAAATAAATTTATTTATGGTTGGGTCTTCGTTGCTGCACTGTGGGCTTTCTCTAGTTGCGGCGAGCGGGGGCTACTCTTCACTGCGGTGCACAGGCTTCTCAGTGTGGTGGCTTCTCTTGCTGCGGAGCACAGGCTCTAGGCGCACAGGCTTCAGTAGTTGTGGCTCGTGAGCTCTAGAATGCAGACTCAGTAGTTGTGGCGCACGGGCTTAGTTGCTCCACGGCATGTGGGATCTTCCTGGGCCAGGGCTCGAACCCGTGTCCCCTGCATTGGCAGGCAGATTCTTAACCATTGTGCCACCAGGGAAGTCCGGATCTTAGCTGTTTTAATTAATCTAATGAGAACAGACTAAATGAGGGCACCCAGGATCATCATGTAATTATATAGGAAAGTAATAATGAGAACTTGAACTAAGCAGGGGAGGTGAGGATAAGAATAAGAGATAGGGGCTTCCCTGGTGGCACAGTGGTTAAGAATCCGCTTGCCAATGCAGGGGGCATGGGTTCGAGCCCTGGTCCGGGAAGATCCCACATGCCACTGAGCAACTAAGCCTGTGCGCCACAACTACTGAGGCTGCGCACTAGAGCCCGTGAGCCACAACTGCTGAGCCCACGTGCCTAGAGCCCACGCTGCACAACAAGAGAAGGCATGACAATGAGAAGCCCGTGCACTGCAACAAAGGGTAGCCCCCGCTCGCCGCAAGTAGAGAAAGCCCACACACAGCAACGAAGACCCAACACAGCCAAAAAAGAAAAAAAAGAATAAGAGATAGGTCTTAGACTAAGAAGATAGATTCTGTAGAGTTCAGGGATTCCATTAGATAAGGGTGGCAGGTGAGAGGGTACAATCAAAAATAACTTCAAGATCTGGAAATCAGGAGAAAAGTTGTATCTGTAAAAAGAGATTTCAAAGTCATAAATATTACTTGAACTTAAATTTTTTTTTTTTCGGCTGTGCTGCACAGCCTGCAGGATCTTAGTTCCCTGACCAGGGACTGAACCCAGGCCCACGGCAGTAAAAGAGCTGAGTCCTAACCACTGGACCGCCAGGTAATTCCCTGAACTTAAAATTTTAAAAGGTGGGTGGGAGTTTCCCTGGTGGTGCAGTGGTTGAGAGTCCGCCTGCCGATGCAGTGGACACGGGTTCGTGCCCCGGTCCGGGAGCATCCGACGTGCCGCGGAGTGGCTGGGCCCGTGAGCCATGGCCGCTAAGCCTGCGCGTCCGGAGCCTGTGCTCCGCAACGGGAGAGGCCACAACAGTGAGAGGTTCATGTACCGCAAAAAAAAAAAAAAAAAAAAGGTAGGTGGAAGAAGAACGAAACCTAGAAAAAACAGAAGGGTAAGATGACAGGTAGGATAAAATGTGTAGTGGAAGCCAAATGGTAGACGGTTTTGATGAGTGCATGATTATAACAGAGTCAGAAGTTACAGAGATCAAGGAGCAATAATGGTGGGGCAGAAGGCAGTTTGCTATAAGTTGAAGAGGAAATAAGTGTAGTCTTTTTTGTTCTTAATGTAAACCTTTTATAGAAGTAAATATATATAGAAAAAAATTCATGTACCATACGTGTAGACTGATGAATTTTTCACAAAGAGAATATACCCATGAAACCAGCACCCAAATCAAGAAACTCAATGTTAACTGCAACCACAAAGCCCCTTTGTGCCCTCTCAGGGTCACTACCCTACCTGCCACCCTGGGTTCCTTGGGATACATGGAGAGAAACTTAAGGTTAAAATATGTACTCGAATGATAATAGATTTTATCTCAGAAGGTACTTTTAACTTTGTTTTGCTGACTGTTACCACCCACCATGAAAATGTAACACATTGATTGTACACAGGAGCAGTTATAAGAACAAATGTAAGTGAGTAGGACAATAATTTTAAAGCCCTAAGAGTGAAACTGGGGTTATTGTATGTGGGACATATAAAGCTTTAAGATTCAGATATACAGTTAGGTACATCTTCCTGAAATTTCTATTTTAATCAATGGCAAGTATACTAAAATAATTTTGGGCTACATCTCTCAGATATCCTGCGAATGTGGATTCACTCTCTGCTGCTGGAAAGTTTGAGAAGCACTGAATTACAGCTTATGTTTTACTAAGTATAGCTAAAAAATTAACAATAAGATTTTCTGAAAATAAGACTTAGAATTATTTAACTGAAACTTAAAGCTGTAATTCTACAACTAAACTCTTTCACATGCTCAATATCTGCCAGTAAATGTCAAAGTTTTCTATGAAGTATTATTATCAAAAAGAATATATCAAAGGAACAATCAGGTATTTTAGATTTTTTTGAAGTTTTACATTAAATTAAGGACATAGTTTAGGGAGATGCCTTCTATTAAAATACTTATATTCTGGTACTTTCGTAGAAATAAGTCCCTCTCAAGGTGAAAAAGGGGATATGATTTAGTTACTGAAAGTTTCATCTAATTTCATGTGGAAAAAATCTGAAGTGCAGAGAAGAATATTTCTTTCTCTTTTTTCTGAGATTAAAAAAATATGCCTAAGAACAGAAGTTCCTGAATAAAAACATTTCACCCAAAGTATAGGCTTACCTGTATTCCAGCATGGCTACAGAGGTAAAAATCAAACTCATATGGGTGTGTAATGTCTGTATCAACTGTTGTTCCAGCTGGGATATTGCCACTTCTTCCGACCTAGATTTGTTTGGTCAAAGTTTAAACAAACAAGACAAAGGTAAAGAATGTGTCTGAAAGCACTTTTAAAAAGATATAAATACATAGGCTGATCCCATGTTTCACTACTTTTGGCTTGAAATATTACTTAAGCAGGCATTAAGAGCAGACCTTATTCTAGTCCTAGTTCCTGTTCTTAAATGTTGCTGAAAGTGAAAGCTGATAACAAAGAGTTATTAGTCTCTACTGATGCTTAGTTGGTAGTTGATCGCAATATGGGTAGAAAACTTAAAAAAAAAATTTTTTTTAAGTTACTTTAAGTGCTCCAATTTATGACATCTGTGCAGAGCAGGTACTCTTGAATGTGCAGTTTTATGAAAATAAGCATTTTTCTCAGAGAACCCTATATTTTTAGAGGGAAAGAATGCTGACAACAGCATCAACTGGAGTCACCATTTGTTAACCATTTATATGCCAGGTACTTTACATACGTTATTTCTAATCCTCATAATCCTGCAAGTTAGGTATTATTCCCATTTGTCTGGGGGGAATCTACAGCTCAGGAATACAAAATAACTTGCCCAATAGCATACAATAAAGGGCAGAACTGAGAGTCAAAAACATGGAAATGACTGCAAAGGCCCTATTTCTTTTATTTCATATTAGCAGTTTCAACATCTTGTAAGAAAACAGATACCGTGATTTTCTCTGAATAATACATGATGTAAATGAAAAAGTTCGAAACTCCTGATAATGAAAGTCTCCTAATAAAACACTTTAAATGCATATATATACTTACCTCTACCTCCTTATCCCTAACATATTTAAAATCATTAATTGTAAGTCGAGGTTTACAAGGCTAACAAATCAGAGACTCTTTTACTGACTCAGACATTATTTCTGCTGTGTGAGGGACTGTTACCAGGTGGTGGCTGGAGTTATATCTGTGTGGACCAACCAGCTAGCTTCACCAAATCACAAAATAAAGAAAACAGTTCATAAACTACTAAATTATGCCTATTCTTAACACACAAATCTCCTAATTAATATATATTTAAAAGTTTTATTCTCTTTAGAGAGGCGGCAGAATGCCTGGGTTCATATCAGAGCTCCACCAGTTTCTAGTCATGAAATCTAGGGCACGGTATTTTCCTCTCTATGCCTATTTCCTCATTTATAATTATCTCTCATCTATTATGATTAGTAGATTTAGAGCAAAGATGAAAGAGAAGCAAACAAATGAAGGAAAGGCACAATTAAACATCAGTTGCAAGAAATCATGAAATCTAACTTAGGTTTTCCTGATCTAACTTTTGAAGAAACCTTTGGTTTTCTAGGTACAGAAATGTAATTTGGGGCACAGGCCTTTAACAACATGGAGGCCAAAATAAAACTATCATTACTGCTATTAGAGATGTGGTATAGGACAGTGATTAAGAGTACTCTAGAGCCAGATTGCCTATTTTGAGTCCTAGCTCTACCAATTTAACCTCCATGTGCCACAGTTTCCTACTGTGAAAAATGGGGATAATAATAATAAGTACCTCACAGTGTTGTTTGTGAGGGTTAAATTTATAAAAAATATCCAGAACAGTGCCTGCCATTATGCCCTCTTTTTCTCTATCACTACCACCATTACCACCACTCTACAACTAGGTAACCTCCACTGAGTGCTTAGCATGTGCCAAGCACAGTTCTAAGTACATTACACATTTTAATTAAAAAAAAATCCTTTCAAAAACCCAAATAAGGCAAATATTAATATTATCCAAACCTTGCTCAGAAAGAAACCGGCACAGAGATGTTAAGTTCCTTGCCCAAAGCTACACAACGAGTGTCATCAAAGACCAGATGTACCAAAGACAAGACACACTCCTTTCTTTTTCAGTCTTTTCTATTGACCCCCTTTCCCAAGGGGACGCTGGCCCTTGTACTCCTCAGATTTCTCCGCTCTAAGGTTTACAGGATGGGGGCAGAGCGCTGAAGAGGACAGTTAGTTTGCATGAATTTTCACTAATCACTCTAGAATGTCCCTAGCTTGTAAAATTAATTTTTACAAGATATTTTAAAAATAGAACATACCTGTTTTCTTCTGAACATTTAAGGAAAATATGAATAAAAAGAACAATTTTAAAACTATGCGTTTCTTCACAACAACGAAAAAGTATAATGGGATTTTGAACATTTGGAGGGTTACTAGAAATTCTAGAAAGTTAAAAATTAACTTATTTTGATGCTTCTATACTCATAATCAATCTGCTTTGCTGTAACCTACTACTATATATCAGAAACTCTGCTGTTGGCAGAGAGCCTCTGTTAAGTGCTCTATGAACTATGTTAGATAACCTTTGATTATAATAGTATTACAATAAATGTAAGATTACCCTTTCAGTCCTATCAGCACAAAATAATCGAGTGTGATGTCTCTTCTGAACTACAATGTAAGTTATTCCGGGTTGATAGTCTTTCTCCAAACTGATGCAGGCTTCTCGAATTGCTAGTAGTTCATAATATAATACCTAGAGAAGATGAAATGGAAAGATTTGATCTAGTCAGTTGTTCTCCTATACATACTTCAAAGTAAGACAATGATTTAGACTTAGAATTTCTTAAACTCATCACCTCACAGCTAATTATACTTCTCTATTCCATTTTAACTATTATCAGAGCATGGTCTTAGCAATCAAGGCTTACATATCCAGTAAATATTTTAAAAGGGAAAATCTAAGGAAGTATCAACATTTGACTTTAGGAACTCTCAATTAAGGTTCCTAACTTCAGAACTAGACACCATATTATAAACACAGTATCTGATTTAACCACAGGATGATGAGAATCCCAGGCAACCAACCTGCCTAAACTGCCCCTCTGAAACACCATCCCGATAAAAGATGATACGAGTAGGTTTGAACCGAGTTGACTTATAAAACTGAATGAGAAGTTCTCGGACCATGGAGGCAAGGTCCTGGATGATCTCCTGTCGGGGTCTCTGAACTCTTACTGTAGCACAGTATCTGCTTGGGTGGGCATCCAT
Source organism: Hyperoodon ampullatus (assembly GCF_949752795.1). Classification (NCBI taxonomy): domain Eukaryota; kingdom Metazoa; phylum Chordata; class Mammalia; order Artiodactyla; family Ziphiidae; genus Hyperoodon; species Hyperoodon ampullatus. Next base: position 29,990,111 of record NC_136915.1, on the reverse strand, counting down.
ACTACCTACAACCTAGGTTGAAAAAAGTAAAGAAAACATAGAAATTAAGGTATTCAAAACTATACGAATATGAATTTTACCATAAAAAAGTTGAAAAAAAAGGAAAAGGATTTCATTTAAATTTGTATTTTATTATAACCTTAACTATTTATCACAGTTCATTTTGAAAGTAATAAAAATAGATAATTCCAGTGAAGAACAGAATAAAAGACCCAGTCTAGGGTCAAAAACTATTTTCCCATAAGTAGGCTGTACTTTATATTTAACAATTTGGTTCTAATGTACAGATGTTGCTGGTAAACCTAAATATTAGTAAGGAAAGAAAGACAAAGAGATGTACATAGAGGAAGGAGATAAATAAAAAAGAAGGTCCATTCAAACTCTTGATTTCTCTTTATAGCTCTTACAGTTTAGCAAACTACCCCAGAAGCTATATTCAAGATGACTTTGGCATTACCTTAAGAACTCTTATGCTTCATAAATTTTAAATCTTGGTTTTGAGAGTAGCTATCTTAATTTTTTCTCTCTGTGTCTTAATACTGTTATGTGTTTGGAGCAGAGGGAACTCTGAAGCATGAACTTATAAGTTCTCCTTGACTGTAGTCACTCAGAGATCTACTGAAGCATGATCACTGGAACCAGAATATTTAAAAGTGTTCACACATCACTGATCAGAGCCTGGGCCAAGAACCAGCTGGTTATTCTACCTCCAGCTTCTCTTTCTTCTAGGGTAGAGTATCTATAACAAAGTCATGCTTCAAAAATGGACCTCTGCACCTCCATGTTCACTGCAGCATTATTTACACAGCCAAGACATGGAAACAACCTAAGTGTCCATTGATGGATGGATGAATAAAGAAAATGTGGCATATACATACAATAGAATATCATTGGGCCATAAAAAAGAATGAAATCTTGCCATTTGTGACAACATGGATGGACCCTGAGGGCATTATGTTAAGTGAAATAAGTCAGACAGAGACAAATACCATATGATGCCACTTATATGTGGAATCTAAAAACAAAAAATCCCAACTGAGTTCACAGATATAGAGAACAGACTGGTGGTTGCCAGAGGGGTGGGGTATGGGTGAAATGGCTCAAAAGGTACAAACTTCCAGATGTAAAATAAATAAGCCATGGGGATGTAATGTACACCATGGTGACTACAGTTAATACTGTACTGCATATTTGAAAATTGCTAAGAGAGTAAATCTTAAAAGTTCTCAGCACTTGCAATTCAGGGGACGCCAGTTTGATCCCTGGTCAGGGAACTAAGATCCCAACATGCCTTGGGGCAACTAAGCCTGGGTGCCACAACTAGAGAGCCCTCGCGCTGCAACGACAGAGCCCACGCACTCTGAAGCCCAGGCGCCACCAGGAAAGATCCTGTGTGCCACAACTAAGACCCGGCGCAGCCAAAAAAAAAAAAAAAAAGTTCTCCCCATAAGAAAAAACTTTTGCAACTATGTATGGTGACAGATGTTAACTAGACTTATTGTAGTGATCATTTCACAATATATATGAATATCAAATCATGTTATACACCTGAAACTAAAATGTTATATGTCAATTATATATCAATTAAAACATAGATAAATAAAAACAAACTATTTCAAAACAGTACCTAAATTCCTCTCAGTAATTTAAACATCTTATTAGAAACCAAGATATGGAAAATTCTTACATTTCTCTTCAGTCTTAGGTCAGATTAGAAAATAACCAAGAGTTTTTAAAAAGTGAGCTAGAACTTGTCTACTTCTTTAGGTACATGGAATTGTATCTGCTTTTTAAAATTTTCTCTAAGTAAAAAAAAAAAAAAAAAAAAAAGGAACCTGACCATTTCTTTTCCACTGCTAAAAATAAATCCATACCCCGTCTGATGGCAAAAAAAAGCCTTACAAAATCTTAAAAGCCTCACAGTCTGCTATAATACATTCCAATTCCCTGCATTTGGAATTCCTCAACACACCAGATTTTTGCAATTTTAATTTACATCACTATCATGGTAGTATCTATTATACTACATGGCATTTATTACTTACATTTTTTCTCACACTAGTCTTTAAGTTCTTGGGAATAGAAGATGTATAGCAAAAATAATCAAATTCTATTTACAAGACCTCTGATAATTATAAAAGAAAGTGAATATTTGGTAGAAATGGATTTAGCAAAAAAGGACAATGACAACCCAGAAGTCCAAAAGAATTTAAATGTGCTTAAACTTCCCTGGAAAACAACCCTAAAATAGCAAATCCTAAGTAAGTCTTTAGAAATTTTGTATTATTTATCTTCTCTAGGAACATTTTAATGAATATCAGAGATTGCTCAATACTACCTCTAGGACACTTGAAATGTACACAATTTATGCATAACATTAAGAATACAAGGAAATATAATTTATTAATAGATAAAAGTCAATTTTCTTCATTAATGAAAAGAGCTTTGGAAAAATAAGTGAAAAATTTAATATTACTATCATTTTCAAGGAAAGATTTATCAGATTTTAAAAATTAAAAGTAAAGATGATAATGAATGATGTCAAGCAATTTTCAAGTTGGGTAAAATATCATCTGGCTTTATGAAGTTTATAAGAAATACACTTTTGAACTGACACAGAAAGGTTACAAATATAAAGGTGGGCAAAAGATAGAACAGGCAGATGTTAAAAGTAAGAGGAGCAGTAATAAAGAGTTCAAGTGCAAAGTATTAAAGTGGACAAAGATGAAAGATATTTTATACTGAAAAAAATGCAATCCAGCAAACTTATATGTAATGCATCTTTCTGTAACAAAGACACTACTGAAATACATAAACAAACTCTGAATTACAAAAAGTAACTGAAAATATACAACCATGGAGAGGTCAAACAGACAAATTGAAGTAGGATACAGAAGACATGAGTAATATAATTAATAAACTTGATTTAATAGATATATACAGAACTTGCAGCCTCCAAACCAGAGAATAATCATTCTTTTCAAAAACCCAAAGAACATTTGAAAGTCGGCTCTGCATAGATCTACATATAGATATATATATTTATAAAACTTTATAAATATATTTTTTAAACTTTGTATTTATAAAAGTTGGTTTCAAAGAAAATGTCATTAAAATTCAAAAAGTTAAAACTGAAATGTTGATCTTTGTCTAAACTTTAGATAAGATAAACCTGTCTAAAGATACTCACAGCAGCAATAGAAGGCTTCTTCCCATCACCAGCTGGTGGATGAGTGACATCTGCTCCCAAAAAGATCACTGGTTGCTGGAACACAGAAGGTCTTAAACACAGTTTTAAAAAGAGTTAGATCATTTTTTTCATTATTCTTTTACCTATTTCACACTACTGCAACACAACTGCAAGTTGCTGGCATAGCACAGAGGAGGTCCGTTATAGACAACTTCATAGGCTTGAACTACTGACAGCTTTATTCTCTTAAATCATGAATCTCCATTAAGTGAAGTATTCAGAGAAGTTTTCTGCCTTAAGCAGCAGTGCTGGTGGTTGCAAAGGTCAACTGCTGCTAGCATTCTTAATAGACATAAAATGATAAACTTCTTCATATTAATCCACTGATTTGTATCAATCGTTCTTTAATCTACTTACATTTTAAGCCAGTGTAATCTCTCAAGGAGATAAAGAATCATTAAACCACACTGGAAGGGATTATGGGACTCTACTACTCCCCCGCCTCTGACCAAAAGTATAAAATTTGAGTAACATACATTTAATAGTCATAAAGTAGCTAGCAGTTCATTTTATTTTTAAAACTGTATCCTTTAAGATTCAAATGACTCTTAGTTCTTGGGGTTGTTGATAAAATTCTACATTCATGTCATTTATGAATCTCATATAGGGATGGGAAGTAGAGGCAGTATGGAAAAACAGGAAAAAAAGAGCTTCTGTGTCAACAAGATATTTAATTTTTTAGAGCCCTAGCTGCTTCAACTATTAAAAGGAAACCTGTTGTTCAATTCTCCAAATAACAGCCTCTTCCCCAGCACCCTATTTCTAGGTCATTACGTGTCATACTTCCTAAGAGCTCTTAGACATGATGGTGATATAACAGTAACATCTGTTGTCCCACTGACTCCGCCAGGAGTTGATATGGCTTCCTTAATTGAGATGCCCCCCCTTCCAACTCCACCCAAAGCCCCTAAAGGAGGGAAGAAAGGCTTCCCTCACTTTCTAGATGAGTGAGTTGCCTCATGACACCAGCTTGAAGATGACTACCAAACAATGAGAAAGTTCTTCAGGCTGGGCTCTCCAGTGAAAAATAAATAAAATTCTCAATACTTTCTAGCCGGGGATGAGGTACTTTGCATACTAAATGAAAATGGAGATGGGAGGGGATTTTTCATAAAGAAATCTTGTAAATTTTGCCAATCAAAATTCTTAAGTTTTTGCCAAAATATCTACTTATCTCCCATGGCAGGAATCATCAAAGGTGTCTCTTACACAGGTCTTAGATATGGCAATACAGAGAAAAATTAATATTTTATTAGGTGATTAGCTTATCTTACCTTTGATGAGGTACAAGAATATTATTGATCCCTCCAAGTTTAACATTTATCTTTAGGCACAGGTTTGAGAGAGTTTGAGGGGATGTTTTTATTACATTCTTGACTTGAACACACTGTGTAGCCATACCCAAAAGTGTATCTCCAACACGTTTCACCTCCGCTATGGAACAAATACAAATACCTCTAGTTATAAAAAGGCAAATTTTACTGAAAATTAAGCTGCTATGTATGTTTCCCCTTGTGAAATACATCACTGTATTACAGGATACCAAAACTTATACCAATATTAAAACAATGTTATTAAAATTTAAAGTATACTGCTTTTTTTTTTTTCAGCCATGCTGCGCGGCTTGTGGGATTTTAATTCCCCAACCGGGGACTGAACCCGAGCCCTCTGCAGTGAGAGCGCGGATCCTAACCACTGGACCGCCAGGGAATTCCCTATACTGCCTTATTTGATTATATAAATGTGCAGAGTTTTGAGGGCATTCAAGAGTGCAATTAGTGGGACTTCCCTGGTGGTCCAGGGGTTAAGAATACGCCTTCCAATGCAGGGACGCAGGTTCGATCCCTGGCGGAGGAACTAAGATCCCACATGCCGTGGGGCAACTAATCCTGTGCGCCACAACTACTGAGCCCATGTGCTCTGGAGCCTGCGTCTGTCTGCAGGCCACAACTAGAGAAGCCCTCACGCTGCAATGAAGACCCAGAGCAGCCAAAATTAAAAAAAAAAAAAAAAAAAAGAGTGCAATTAGTAATATACTGTCTATCTTAAATGTTTTAACTTGTTACCTAGCCAATTAAAATAAACTAGATCTTTTGAATGAACTGCTTCCAGCATTTCTGAAAACTGTGTTCTACAATATACAACTATAAAATATGAAAAAAAATCCTAAAAAATAAAGTATACTTACTGCCTTGAAGATTAGCTTAAGTATTTAGTGATATTTTTTTCCAGTTGTTTTCTTCATATATAAGGAAGCATACTTTTGTCTTCACGAAAATAGTATAACCACAATAACCGAAAAACCAGAGAAAAATATCATACATAAACCCTTATTAGTATTTAATTGTACTCTCTTCCAATAATGTTCTCATTTGCATTATTTTAATGCAGTTATAATCACAGTATACTTATAGCTTTCAATCCGATTCTCTAAACTTTAATTTAGAAATATAGAGGTATTACTGTATAAAGGTTTTTATCCTGTTCCTTTCCTTATCCTGTTTCCTGTTCCTCTCCCCCTCTCTGCCATTGTAACTACCATAAAGAGTTCGGTGTACATAACTTCTTATATATAACACATGGAAAACACTTTTAAACAAAAATTGAGAATATACTATACACTCTATTGTGTAACTTGTCATATTCACTTAATAATATACTACGCTCTGAATGCCAATATATAGATGCCCTTATTATTTATAACAACAGCAGTTACTTTGTTTTTAAATGCCATAAGGTATCTAACCACTACTCATACACCGACATATTTTTAACTTTTTCCAGGTTTCCATTATTTCAAACAATGCTATGAATAACATCCTTGTATATTTAACTTTCATTTGGTTATATAACTATAGCTTCAGGATAAATTTCTACAGGTAGAATCGAGGGATCAGATATATATATACTTAACATTTTTATAGATACTGAAAAGTTGCCCTCTAAAAAGGTTTATTAATTCATTCAACAAATATTTAATGAGCCACCTAATACATGATAGTACTGTGCGAAGCTCTGGATATACAGTGTTAAGTCAAGAGAGACATTGTTCTTGCCCTCACAGAGCTTATAGTCTAGTCAGAGAAATAGCCATTAATTAAATAACTTCAAATTTAACATTGTAACTGTGCAACAACATAAAGGAGTGGTAACAAGGTGCTGTAAGACAATAGAAGTGAGAGAATTTGACCTTGTCAGGGAGGTCAGGCAAAGCTTCCCCAAGGAAGGGATGTCTGAACTAAAATTCAAAAGAATGTGTATTTACTTGGTAAAGGGTGGAAGATGGATTATGAGAAGCAATACAGGTAGAAGGAAGAGGATAAACAAAGAGTTTTTGTGGGGAAAAAAGAGCATAAAGTGAGATGAATTCTGAAGAGGTAAGAAGTCATGGATTAGGGGCTTCCCTGGTGGCGCAGTGGTTAAGAATCCGCCTGCCAATGCAGGGGACACGGGTTCAAGCCCTGGTCTGGGAAGATCCCATATGCTGCGGAGCAACTAAGCCTGTGTGCCACAACTACTGAGCCTGAACTCTAGAGCCCGTGAGCCACAGCTACCGAGCCCTCGTGCCAGAGCTACTGAAGCCTGCGCACCTAGAGTCCATGCTTCACAACAAGAGAAGCCACCGCAATGAGAAGCTTGCGCATCACACAAAGAGTAGCCCCCACTCGCTGCAACTAGAGAAAGCCTGTGCGCAGCAACGAAGACCCAACTCAGCCAAAAATAAAAAATAAATAAATTTATTTTAAAAAAGTCACAGATTAGAACATGCAAATCCTTGGAAGATAATCTTAAATATCAATTTTACCAATTGTATCATGAAAAACTACTGAAGTGGGGGTGATAGGGAAGGGGATAAAATCAGATTTGTACTTTAAAAATACCACTCTGGACATTAGCTATAGCACCAAAGCATAAAAGATTAGAAGTCATCATTTCCATCTTCACAACAACAACAAAAAAAGCTGAACAAACTGAAAATCAATGACTTGTCTTAGTCTTAGATCCATCAGAGAAAACTGCCACCCCCAAAACAGGTGAATACAGAGAATCACAGCCAAGATCAGCTTATTAGAAGCAGAAGCTGATGAAGCCATTAACTGCAGGAACAATTAAACACTGACTCCTGGGAATTCCCTGGTGGACTAGTGGTTAGGACTCCATACTCTCACCGCCAAGGGCCTGGGTTCAATCCCTGGGTGGGGAACTAAGATCCCACAAGCTGTGCAGTGTGGCCACAAACCAACCAACCAACCAACCAAGAAAACAAAACAACGAAAAACAACATGTACAAAAAAACCACACACACTAACTCCTATAACTCAATAAGAAAAAACCCAAACAATCCAAATAAAAATGACCACAGGACTTGAATAGACGTTTCTCCAAAGACGATCTACAAATGTTCAGTAAACACCTGAAAAGATGTTCCACATCACTAATCATTAGGAAAATGCAAATGAAAACCATAAAGAGATACTACTTCACACCCAATAGGATGGCTAAAATAAATAAATAAGTATTGGCAAGAACGTGGAGAAACTGGAACCTTGTACACTGCTGACAGGAATGCAAAATGGTGCAGACTCTGTACAAAACAGTAAGGCAATTGCTCAAAAAACTAAAACAGAATTATATAATCCAGCAATTTCACTTCTGGTAATATACCCAAGAAAACTGAAAGGAAGGACTGGAACAGAGAGCTGTATACTCATGTTCAAAGCAGCATTATTCACAGTAGCCCAAAGGTGGAACTAATCCAAGTGCCCATTGATGAACAGATGAACAAAATGTGTATATACATACAATGGAATATTATTCAGCCTTAAAACGGAAGAAAATTCTGATACATACTATAACATGGATAAACCTTAAGGACATTATGCTTAATGAGATAAACAGTCACAAAAGGACAAATACTGTATGTTTTATTCAGTCAAATTCATAGAGACAGAAAGTAGAATATAGGTTTCTAGGGGTTGAGGAGGGGAGATGGGGAGTTAGTGCTGAGTTTCAGTTAGGGATGATGAAGAAGTTCTGGAGATGGATGGTGGTGCTGGTTGTACAACACTGAATGTACTTAATGTCACTGAACATTGTTACTTGTTAAAATGGTAAATTTTTTGTTTTATATATTAGTATATTTTACAACAAAAAAGGGGAAGAAAATTCTGATACATACTACAACACAGATAAACCTTGAGGACATTACCCTAAGTGAAATAAGCCAGAAACAAAGGGATAAGTATTGTATGATTCCATTTATATAATAGGTAAATTCATAGAGACAGAAAGTAGAATAGAGGCTACCAGGTGTTGGTGGGTAGGGGAATGGGGTGTTACTATTTAATGGGTACAGAGTTTCTGTTTGAGATGATGAAAAAGTTCTGGAAGTGGACAGTAGTTATGGCTGCACAATGCTGTGAATATACTTAATGCCAGTGAATTGTGTACTTTAAGGTGGTTAAAATGGTAAATTTTATGTTATGTATATTTTATCACACATATACAGAAAAACTTGTTTAAAAATAGTTAATTCAGGGGCCTCCCTGGTGGCGCAGTGGTTGAGAGTCCGCCTGCCGATGCAGGAGACACGGGTTTGTGCCCTGGTCTGGGAAGATCCCACATGCCGCGGAGCGGCTGGGCCTGTGAGCCATGGCCGCTGAGCCTGCGCGTCTGGAGCATGTGCTCTGCAACGGGAGAGGCCACAGCAGTGAGAGGCCCTCGTACCGCAAAAAAAAAAAAAAAAAAAAAAAAAAAAAGTTAATTCAGGAACACTCCTGTGAAAACAGTACCTCAGAAGGAATGAAAACTACAATCAAAATTTGGCACCTGGGACTTCCCTGGTGGTCCAGTGGTGAAGACTCTGAGCTTCTACTGCAAGGGGTTCGATTCCTGATGGGGGAACTAAAAGCCCGCATGCCACGCAGCGTGGCCAAAAAAAAAAAAAAATTGACACCAAGTGACTGATTTATAGAAGGCATCACCTACACCAACATGAGACAAATGTAGAGGTCTCAGGGCTCTGGCAAAACAGGGCAGGACTACAGAAGAAACTGAAATACAGGCAGCAGCACTCAATAAACAAAAATGAAATTTAAAAAGTGGCAGATGATTAAAGAGTTTTTCTATGAAAAAAACAAATGGGATGACAGCTATAAAGGTGCTGGGTTTTTTTGTTTTTTTTGTTTTTTTTTTTTTGCAGTACACGGGCCTCTCACTGTTGTGGCCTCTCCCCTTGCGGAGCACAGGCTCCAGACGCGCAGGCTCAGCGGCCATGGCTCACGGGCCCAGCTGCTCCGCGGCATGTGGGATCTTCCCAGACCAGGGCACGAACCCGTGTCCCCTGCATCGGCAGGCGGACTCTCAACCACTGCGCCACCAGGGAAGCCCAAAGGTGCTGTTTTTGAAAATAAGAATTCCAGAATGATTTAACACTTGAAACTATGTGAGTAGATAGTTTGATTTATAAGTAAACATAAGCAAATAATTTTTTAAAAAGTGAAGGGGAAATATGACGAATAAAAACTAAGGGAATCTGTTGACAGTAGACTTGCCTTGAAATAAATGATAAAAGACGTTTTTCAGAAAGAAGGAAAAGTATACAGGTCGGAAGTCCAGATCTATATATAAAAAAAGGTCAGAGAAGGAATAAATAAAAGTAAAATAAAATCTTTTACTTTCTTATTCTTAACTGAACTAAGAGATACTGTTCAAAATAATAATAGCAACAATATATTGTGTGGTTACAACTTACGGATAGGTGAAATGAATGACAGCAATACTGTAAGGGGGAGGGAGGAATTGGGAATACTTTGTTATAAGGTATCTACACTATCTGTGAAGTGGTACAGAATTATCGAAAGCGAACTCAGATTAGTTCTAAATGTATACTGCAAACTCTAGGGAAACCATTAAAAGTAAAAAAAAAAAAAGTATAATTGATGTAAGAGAGAAAATGGAATAATATAAAACGCTCATTTAAAACCATAAAATGGAGGGGCTTCCCTGGTGGCGCAGTGGTTAAGAATCCACTTGCCAATGCAGGGGACATGGGTTTGAGCCCTGGTCCAGGAAGATCTCACATGTCATGGAGCAACTAAGCCTGTGCGCCATAACTGCTGGGCCTGCACTCTAGAGCCTGCGAGCCACAACTACTGAGCCCGTGTGCTACAACTACTGAAGCCTGTGCGCCTAGAGCCTGTACTCCGCAACAAGAGAAGCCACCGCAATGAGAAGCCTGTGCACCGCAACAAAGAGTAGCCCCGCTCGCCACAACTAGAGAAAGCCCACGTGCAGCAATGAAGACCCAATGCAGCCAAAAATAAATAAATAAAATAAATAAATTTATTTTAAAAAACCCATAAAATGGAGAAAAAGAGGGGAAGATAAAATATAAGACCCAGGGACTTCCCTGGTGGCGCAGTGGCTAAGACTCCACGCTCCCAATGCAGGGGGCCTGGGTTCGATCCCTGGTCAGGGAACTAGATCCCACACGCATGCTGCAACAAGAGTTCACATGCCACAACTAAGGAGCCTGAGTGCCACAACTAAGGAGTCTGCCTGCTGCAACTAAGACCCACCACAACCAAAAAAAAAAAAAAAAGACCCAAACTACATATTGCCTACAAGAAACCAATTCTAAAATAAAGTGATACAGAAAGATATACCATGCTAACACCAATAAAAAGAAAATTGAAGTCGCTTTATTTTTTCACACAAAGTATATTTCAGAACTAGGAAGATTATCAGGGATAAAGAGGGGTATTACATAATAATAAAAGGGTCAATTCTTCAAGAAGACAGGACAATCTTTAACATGTATGCAGCTAAGAAAAGAATGCCAAAATAAGTGAGGCAAAAACTGATAGAATTGCAAGGAGAAACAAACAAATCCACTATTATAGTGGAGACTTCAATGCACTTTCATCAGTAATTGACAGATCCAGCAGGCAGAAGATAAGTATATATTCAATAGCTGACTTGAACAGTACCATCAATCAACTGATTCTAAGAGTCATTTATAAAATACTTCACTCAATAACAGCAGAATACACATTCTTCTCAAGCTCACATAGAACATTCATTAAGGAAGACCACATTATGGTCCTAAAACACACCTTAACAAATATGAAAGAACAGAAATCATACAAAGTATGGTCCCAGACCACAGTGGAATTAAACTAGAAATCAATAATGGAAAGATAGCCAGGAAATCCCAAAATATCTATATATTAAACAACATAATTCTATGAGACGTGGATTAAAGAAAAAGTCTTGAGAAATTTAAAAATATTTTGAACTAAATGAAAATGAAATACAACTTACCAAAATTAGTGTGATGCAGTGAAAGCAGTACTTAAGAGACAAATTTATGGCACTGAATGCAGAGAAGAAAGATTTAAAATCAATAATCTATGTTTCTACCTTAGAACGATAAAGAAGAACAATATAGGCCTAAAACAAGCAGAAGGAAAAAAATCTTAATTAGAGCAGAAATCAATGAAATTGAAAATAAGAAATCAACAGAGGAAAATGAAGGAAACGAAAAAGCTAGTTCTTTGAAAAGATCAAAGAAATTCATAAACCTCTAGCCAGACTAATCAAGAAAAAAACAGACAACACAAATTATTAATATCAGAAATGAAAAAAGGGTCATTGGCCCCAAGGACATTTAAAGGATAATAAAAGAATACTATGAAAAACTTTAGGCCCACAAATTAGTTAACTTACATGAAGTGGACCAATTCCTTGAATGACACTACCAAATCTCACACAGAAGAAACAGATAATCTGAATAGGTGTGTACCTATTAAAAAAACTGAATCAATAATTAACAACTTTCCAAAAAAAGAAAGTACCAGGCCCAGATGGTTTCACTGGCGAATTCTACCAAACATTCAAGGAACAAATGATACCAATTCTCTGCAATCTCTTCCAGAAAACAGAAGCAGAGGAAATACTCATGATTCTGAGGCCAAAATACCCTAATACCCAAACCAGAAAAAGACATTACAAGAAAGGAAAACTACAGATCAATATCTCTCATGAACACAGATGCAAAATCTTCAACAAAATATTAGCAAATTGAATCCAACAATGTGTAAGAATTACATACCATCCCCAAGTGGGATTTATCCCAGGCACGCAAGGCTGGGTTCAACATATCGAAAATCAATTAAAGTAATTAATCACATGAAGAGAAAAAAAAGAAGAAAAATCATATGATCATATCAACAGATGCAGAAAAGAACACTTTGCAAACTCCATCATCCATTCATAATAAAAACTCTCAGCAAAACTAGGACTGGAGGGCTTCCCTGGTGGTGCAGTGGTTGAGAGTCTGCCTCCTGATGCAGGGGACATGGGTTCGTGCCCCGGTCCGGGAAGATCCCACATGCCGCGGAGCGGCTGGGCCCGTGAGCCATGGCCGCTGAGCCTGCGCATCCGCAGCCTGTGCTCCGCAACAGGAGAGGCCACAACAGTGAGAGGCCCGCGTACCACACACACACAAAAAAACAACAAAAAAACTAGGACTGGAGGGGAACTTCCTCAACTTGATACATAACAATTATAGAAAGCTTATAGCTAACATCATGTTTACTGCTGAGAAACTAGATGTTTTCCCCCTAAAGTCAGGAACAATGCAAGAATGTCTCCTCTCACCACTGCTATTCAACATCGTATTGGAATGCCTAGCTAATGCAAGGAAAAGTATATAAAAGTATACAGACTAGGAAGGAAAAAATAAAACTGTCTTTGTTCATAGAGAACATGACTGCCTACTCAGAAAACCCCCCAAAATTTACAAAAGCTTCCTGGAACTAATAAGTGACTACAGCAAGGTTTCAGGATACAAAATAAATATACAAAAATCAACTGCATTCCTAAATACTAAAAATGAACAACTAGAATTTAAAATTAAAAACACAATACCATTTATAGTAGAAAAAGAAAAAAACAATATACTTAGATATAAATCTAAATGAGGAAAACTATAAAACTCTGATAAAAGAAATCAAACAAGCTCTGAACAAAGAGATATTCCATGTTCAAGGATAGAAGACTTAACATTAAGATGTCAATTCTTCCCAGCTTGATCTATAGATTCAATGTAACCCCAACAAAAGTCTCAGCAAGTTATTTTGTGATACTGACAAACTGATTCTAAAGTTTATATAGATAGGCAAAAGACCTATTAGCTAATACAGCAGGGAAGAAGAAGAACAAAGTCAGAGAACTGACATCATCTGACTTCAAGACTTATCACAAAGCTAAATTAATCAAGACAGTGTGGTTTTAGCAAATGAATGGACATACAGACCAATGAAACAAAATAAAGAGTCCAGATATAGACTGACACAAATATAGTCAATCATTCACAAAGTAGCAAAGGCAATTTCATGGAGGAAGAGAATCTTTCCAACAAATGGTGCTGAAACAATTGGAATCCACATGCAAAAAAAAAAAAAAAAAAAAAGAAAACAAAACAGTCTAGATACAGACCTTACACCTTTCACAGAAGTTAAGTCAAAATGGATTATAAACCTATATGTAAAAAAGAAAACTATAAAACTACTAGAAGATAACACAGTATAAAACTTAGACTATAACACCAAAAATGAACTGTGAAAGAAAAAAATTGATGACTTTATTAAAATTTGGACTTCATTAAAATTTAAAACTTGTGCTCTATGAAAGACACTTAAGAGAAGACAAGCCACAGCCTAGGAGAAAATTATTTGCAAAATAAGTATCTGATAAAACACATGTATCCAAACATACAAAGAATTCTTAAAACTGAACAATAAGAAAACAAACACATCAATTAAAAAATGAGCAAAAGATTGGAACAGACATTTCATCAAAGATATACAGATGGCAAATAAGCACATGAAAAGGTGCTCTCTCTCTCCCTCTCTCTCTATTTTTTTGGCCAAGCCACGCAGTAGGCAGGATCTCAGTTCCCCAACTAGGGACTGAACCCATGCCCTCTGCAGTGGAAGCACGGAGTCTTAACCACTGGACTGCCAGGGAAGTCCCGTGCTCAATATTGTGTTATTAACGAACTGCAAATTAAAATTACAATAAAATACTACTACATGCCTATTAGAATTGCTAAAATCCAAAAAACTGACAATACCAAATGTTGAAGAGGATGTAGAGCAATAGGCACTCTCATTCACTGCTGATGGGAATACAAAATGGTACAGTCACTTTTTGGCAGTCTTATCATTTGATACAGCAGTTGTGCTCCTGGTTACATACCAAATTGAGTTAGAAACTTATGTCCACACAAAAACCTGCACATGAATGTTTGAGCAGTATTATTCATAAATGCCCCAAACTGGAAGCAATCAAGATGTCCCTCAACAGGTACATGTATAACAAACTGTAGTACAACCACACAATGCAATATTAAATATTATTCAGCATTAAAAAGAAATGACTTTATCAAGCCACAAAAAGACATGGTGGAATCTTAAATATTGTTAACTGAAAGTGGCCAATCAGAAAAGGGGACATACCATATGACTCCAACTATATAACATTTTAGAAAAGGCAAAACTGTAGAGACATAAAAAGCCCAGTGGTTGTCAGGGGTTTGAGGAGATGGAGGGAGAGATGAGTAAGTGGAGCACAGGGGATTTTTAGAGCAGTGAAACTATTCTTTGATACTGTCATAGTAGATACGTGACATTATGGATTTGTCAAAACCCATAGACCTGTACACATAAAGAGTAAACTTTAATGTAAACTGTGGATAATATGTTAATAATAATTTATCAATACTGGTTCATTAAATGTACCACTCTAATACAAAATGTTAAAAATAGGGAAATCTGTGTGCAGGGCAAGGAAGGCATATAGGAACTCTCTATACTATCTGCTCAATTTTTCTGTAAATCTAAAACTGTTCTAAAAAATAAAATCTATTAATTAGAAAAATCACTCACTGAATCACTGAGTGAAGCAGTGTAAAAAACGGACTGAAAGTGAACTAGAGGGAATGAAGGCAAGAATATCAGCTTGGAGGCTATGGTAATATCAACTTTCTCTCCCATCAACAGTGTATGAGAATGTATATTTATTCATGCCTTTGCCAAAAATGGGTATTATCATTGTTGGTGAAAAATAATTTGTTCTAGTTCATATTTCTTTAATGACTAATGAGGCTCAGCATCTTTTCATTGATAATTGACCATTTGCATTTCTTTTTTACGTCCTTTGTCTTTTTCAGTTGTTTGTTCTTACCTTGATTTACAAATTCTTTGAGTTTAACACATTCTGTATTTTATCACAACTTAAAAAAATCTTTTGAATTTTATAACCATCATTTTTTTTTTTTTTTTTTTTTTTTTTTTTTTTTTTTTGCAGTATGCGGGCCTCTCACTGCCGTGGCCTCTCCCACTGCGGAGCACAGGCTCCGGACGCGCAGGCTCAGCGGCCATGGCTCACGGGCCCAGCCGCTCCGCGGCATGTGGGATCCCCCCGGACCGGGGCACGAACCCGCGTCCCCTGCATCGGCAGGCGGACTCTCAACCACTGCGCCACCAGGGAAGCCCCTATAACCATCATTTTTAATCACTGCATATTATTTCACCAACATACCACTTACTCACTGTTTAAAACCAGTTCTTAGTAGTTTTTCAATGTCACAGATATCATTATGAAAATCTTGTACATAGAGATTTTTCTACATTATGAATTCTTTTCTTTGAACATATTTTTGGAATGGGAAATACTGAACTGTTGACTGCAAGCACATTTTTATACTTTCGATGAAAGGATATTATCAATTTATAATGCCATCAGCAATATATTAAAATACAAGATTCACTGCATACTCACAATCACTAGGTAGTACAGTATTTAAATATATTTGCTAATTTAGTAGCATAAAAATTTTCCTTTTATTAATTTGCACTTTTCTTTATTGGTGAAAACCAACATTTTCTCAAATATTTATTTGTTTTTTCTTGAGAAATTTTGGTTTATATTCTTTGCTCATTAATGTAGGGGAATATAAAATTTTTTTCCTTTGAATGCAATAACAGATCCATATGGATATTTTAACTAATAATAAACTAGCCCTTTGCTGTCTCCATTTGCTGCAAATATTTTTCACGTTCTATGGTTTCCTTTTAATTTTAGTTAAGACACCTGTGATGTATGGAAAATTTAACTTTTATGCAGTCAAATCTAACAATTTTCTTATGTGAATTCTATCATTTTAAGCTTAAATAATTATACTCCATTCAGTAGTTTGAAAATTATACTTTCTTTGTGTTTTTCCATGTTTCAATGATTTATACTTAACATATTAATCCCATAAACTTTAATTTATTTACAATAATAATAGCTAACATTTATTGAGCATTCACTACATGACAGGTGCTATCATAGACCCAGTTTACATATGTAAAATTTATTTAGTCCTTACAACTACCTTCTATGGGTTAGGTATTTGTAGTATCCCAATTTCATAGATGAGGAAACTCAGGCTTTGTGTGGTTAAGTAATTCAGGTAGTATCACACAGGTAGTATACCTGGCAAAACCTGGGTATTAAGCAGCATAGTCTGACTCCAGAGCCTGTGCTTTTAACTGCTACATTATACTGATACTCAAGTTATCTCAATGACATTTTTAATAAATAATTCTTCTTTTAATCATTGTTTTGTAAAGCTTCCTTTACTGAAATTCTTTTCACAGGGTCTCAGACTATTTAGTTTGCTCTCCAGATTTGTCTTTTTATAGTAACAATACATGTTTTTAAATACTATAGCTATAAAATATATTTTAATGTTAGATAGTTTTAGGATATGTATTAGCATAATTCTAAAAGGAATATTTTTTTCTTGGCCGTGCCGTGCGGTAAGCAGGATCTTAGATCCCCAACCAGGGACTGAACCCATACCCTCTGCATTGGGAGCGCGGAGTCTTAACCACTGGACTGCCAGGTAAGTCCCTAAAAGGAAGACTGAGTGCTTGAGGAAAAATGCAATCTTAATACAATATCCTTACCATACACTGGTGTCTTCCCTGGCAGGATGACAATAATGAGCTGTAGCCCAGAGTACGTGTTCTTGAGATGCCGGAACATGGGCTCCACGCTGTCTGCCCCCTGCGCGTATTTGCAGAAGCAAGGCTGGCCCTGGATGGGCATCCCTGCATCTTTAGAAATCTTACGCAGCTGGTCCGTGAAACCCCTAGAAGGAGAAATCACTAAAAATAAAACCTTTGTCTAGTCAGCAACACCTACAAAGTAGTAATGGGAAGTTTGGGAAGGGAATGGAGAATGAAGCAAAGATTTGTGTGCTCCGTATAAGAAGAGGTCACCAGACTACTGATGTTAAGGGCAATGGTTGGTCAGAAATCTATTTTGCAAACTAAGGACACTACTGTACAGTTATGTGGCATTTTGTAGTTCACAAAGGACATTAGTAGTAGAGTGTGCTGGTTAAGAGCTCAGCTCTACAGGTTCCAGTTCTAGTTCTGTTACTTACTAGCTATGGAATTTCAGGCAAATTTTTTCAGTTTCTCTCATCTGTAAAATGACCACTTTCAATATAGGGTTGGTGTGAAGATTAAATGAGATAATACATGTGAAGCACTTAGCACATTGCCCAAGACATGGTATAAAAGCTTGATAAATTTAAGCTATTATACATTTTCTATTTGATCCTGACAAGATTCATAAGAAAGTGGTAGGTAAGGTATTACTGCCATTTTATAAATCAGGAAACAGTTTCAGGGACATTAAGTATTTGACCAAGGTCAAATGCTTATTAGACAAATGGCAAGAGTAAGAACTATGAGCTAGTCCAGAATTTCTTTCTACAATAATACATATCTGACACTAGGATAGCAGGAAAGATTCTGTCCTCAGAAAAGATTAAAAAAAACAAGAAAACATTTAAAAAGAAATGAGGCAGACAGCACTTTAATGTACTTTTATCCACACTGAAAAAACAAAAGACTAATAATTTCTTATTTAAACAAAATTCTGCACTTAGCCTAGGATAAATAAGTAATAATGTTGGGGTTTAACAATCACTTTACTTGTTTTTAAAACAAATACGGTCCTAAGTCAAGGATCTGAGTGATCTTTGCTCAAAAACACTGATTCCCTCAGGACAGAGATGGAGTTTGTAGGAATTCCTTCTCCTTTTCCTTATTAGTATTTAATTCAAGAAAGTATGAAGTTGAATATTTTCAGTTAGCCTAAACAAGAGCCATAAGCCCAATGATTGTGAGACTTCTATCAAGCCATGAATAACAAATGTAAAATGAAAAGAATAACTTGAAGCTTGAAAAACAGTTGGAGGTGTTTTCTTTGGTCTCTGGAGGTCAAGTAAGATAATAGCAGCATTGTCCTTAACTGTCCTCATGACATTTTACTTGAAAGCCAGGGGATAAAAACTATACTAAAAAAAATATACTAAGTGAACCTTAAGACATAAGATTTGGAGCTAATAAAAAGGAGTGAACAGAATTAAATAGAAAATAATTTTTCTCACATGAAGGAGGCAAATTCTGAATTGACCTGGGGTAAACTGGTCTCTACGTCGCTCAAGAACTATTCATTATGGGCATATTTTATAGGATCTGTTAGCGGAGACTTAAATTAGACCATAATCATTTTCTTAGGGAAATTAGATTCCAGAGGGGAGACAAGAAACTTACACAGATAATTATAATATAATTCTATTTTATACAGGAAGTGATAAGTACAAATGGAGAGGATATTGATAAACTACTATGTTTACTACTATGGGTTATTTCCAGCATCACAAATCACAGAAGACTGGCTATTATTTAGAAATGTAGAGATAGGAAGGAGGCATTTTCAGTAAAGAGCAGCATGAGTGGAAATGGAAAAAAATACCAGACAGTTAGAGGGCATACAGTACTCAGTTTCTTTGTCCAGAATATATGAAAATGGAGAAAGGACTTAAGAGGCAAATGAAAATTTTTAAATGTTATACTGATTTTTAATGTTATTCTTTGTCAAACAGAAACCTAAAAGTTTTAGAGTGGAGGTAGTCACAAGTGGAGCTGGTGCTCTTTTCACAGTAGCACAACTCCTCAAACAAGAGTAACAGCAGAAGCCCTTGAGACTGCCAATGCCCCAAAGATTAGAGAGTCCCAAAGGAGAGAGCGTAGAGGAGAAAGGAAGCCAAAGTGATAAAAAGAAACCAGGAAGGCAAGAATGGAGAGAATGTCAGGAAAGTAGTCAATTGTACCTAATGCTGCACAAATTTTGAGGAAAAATAATGGCTGAGAAGAGACCATTAGAATTGATAAGCACAAAGATACTGAAGATCTTCCAGTAACCAGTTTCAGCAGACCACTAAGATTTCAAGGAAGGAGACAGAATGGAAGCCTGGAAGCCTTAAGTCAGGTAAAATGAAAAATGAAGATTTGGGGGGGTTTGTTTTAAATTTAAACAGAAGATTGTTGAGGGAAAGAATCTGGAGAAGAGGAAAAGTAGTGGAGATGCAGGTCAAATTTTGGAAAGTAAGGAAGTGAAAATGAGAAATTAAATGACTCTTTCAAAGAACTCAATTGAGAAATAAGGATGTTATTTAATCCTCATTCAGTAAATAGGTACTATTATCTCTATATTTAAAAGGTGAAAACTGAAGCATAATGAGATTAAATAAATTATCCATGGTAGTAAGACTAGGAAGTGGCAAACCTGAGAATTATATCTAATCTGTTCGCCATCAAAAGCCAATGGTACTCCTGCTATACCACATAAGCTAGTCTATTAGGATGCTTGTAAGAATGAAGCAGTGACTCAGATATGACCAACAAATTCAGGAATCTTCATTAAATTAATGAGAAGAAACATTTTTAAAGGTTCAGTGATTAAATATACTTCATATTGAGGCAACACTGGTTAGAATATTAGCTGAGTAATTTAAAACTGAAATACAAAATGGTCCCAAAGTGAAACTAATGACAAGCCTTACTTCAATATTTCTTCTCTGCACTGCCTCTGTGTGGCAAAACAAGCTATAGCCCACATTTTGATTTCAACTCCTGTGTGGAACTGTTTCCCTCGCATGTCCCATACTCCATGGCTTGGTGTTGCTACTGTCCGATTCTACAGAGAAAGAGAAATAATAAGGCAAAAATGAACAAACATTTAATATATAACTTATTTGAATGAGCTGAAAATAAACATTTCAAATTGCTGAACTGATATATATGTGACATTCTACATGGAATAGGCCGTTCTAAATCAATATTTTATATTTTTATCATAGAAAAACAAAAGTTCTACTAAGTTCAAGCAAAGACACTGATCTTGAAACAAACAAAAAAAATTGTTGGAACAATAAAACACTTTTAAATTCCAGACTTAGCTAGGAAGCCCTTCTCTCCATACACAGAAACTGTATGATTATAATTTAAAAACTATCAAGAGGTTTTACCCGGCCACCATACTGGAGCATAGGTGCTGGAAGTACGCGTCCGGTTACATGGGCCATTTCATCCCGAACTTTAAATTGAAACTCCTGAACAAATGGATCTGTTTCATAATTTGCACTTCTTACCTAACAACAGAAAAAGTTTGTAGTTACTTTCAAAATTCCCCCAAATTCCCTGCTTTAGAACCCTCTTTTTTTTTCACTGTGTCAACAATGTTTTATAATACTGACAGGTGTAGATAATGGTACCCTCACTATAGAGCAGATAATCTTAACTTGGGGGCCACAGATCATGAGTGGACTGTAGGAAGTCTGTGAACCTCCTGATAATTTACAGAACATTTAAATGTATTAGGTTGCATAATAAGAAAATTCAACTATTTATGACTCATGGAAATGGTAACTTTATATGATTAAGCCTCATATACTTTGGGAGGGTGGTTGAGAGACTGCAAGAGAAATATAAGGTTGGCCAAAAAGTTCTTATGGGTTTTTCCCTAATATCTTATGGAAAAACCCGAATGAACTTTTTGGCCAATCCAATACCTGACCTAAAAATGGTTAATTACTTCTAATTAGAGGATCTGGATATATACTATTGAAATTTATTTTATGTAGATCTCGACAGCAAATATCAATAATCCTAAGGCTTTTTTTTTTACTAATTGATTATAAGTTATACAAAACCTCCTTGAATATTTTCAGATAAAACACAGCACATTATAAAATGTACTTAAGAGATACACTGGAGACAGAAAAGACAGCCACTATGAGATACAGATTATAATTTTTATGTAATACCAATACATGCAAAGATAAAGAATTTATTGTAATTCAATGTAGACTTGAATCTCAAAAGTGTAATTCATGCTCATAGTGTGCTATAATGTGTTTTTCAAAACATATTTACTTAGTCTCAGAATAAAGGTCAAACAAGGTTACAAAAAAAGGCAATGCTCAATTCTTTGAGTAACACTCTATTAAAAAACACTATATAATCTAAATATGTAAAAAGAATCTCCCCACAATGTGCAGGAAAATTTGTTTTCTAAATTAGGCATCTAATTAATGCATCTAATTAATGTATCTTTTCTTCAAGCTCAAATGCCATTTTTTTCTGTAAGGTTACAAACAATAACAACAACTACTATTTACCAGGAGCTGGTAGGTGATGTGCCTGGTGCTAAATGTTTTATAATTAATTTTCACAATAACCTATGACTATAAAGTAAGTCTTTTATAATCTTTATTTTACAGAGGATAAAATTAAAGCTCAGTAAAGTTAAATGATTGGCCTAAAACCATATAGCTAAGCAAGTGATATATAATTTGAAACCATGTACATTCTGATTCTAGAGTTCCTACTTTCAATCACTGCACCAGCCTACCAGATGCTATAATTATAATAATACAATAATAGTAACAGTAAGTGAGTAAAGAAGTTAGACTTTGAACCCAGAGCTGTTAGATTCCAAAGCCTGTGCTTTCAATCACTGTACAATATCATCTCTCTGAACAAAAAAGCTGTAATAAATGAGTTAGAACTAGTTATTGAGATTTTATAGAGATAGTGAGAGGTTCTACTCTCTTAAAGGTTTTAAAGTTTTGACATAGTAGATCAGAGAAAAATCCATGATGAGAACAAGCCTGTATTTTCCTAATTAAATATCATGTAATAACTTACTCTTTACAAACTATAATGGAAAAAAAGGTCTTCTTTTTTTTTTTTGGTAATTGCCTTACAAAATGAAAGAGCCACTTCTGTAACCCTTTTCCAACAATCTCTAAAACTGCTTTTGAAAGTGTTATTAAGTTGTTTTGGGTAATGTTCTTATTTCTAGATTTTTTTCTCTTCACTTGGGCAATTTACATGGTATTCAAGAAGAGAGTAAGATAAGATCCAGTTGCCTTCATTTTTCATTTTGTCTTAATTCCGTCAGTTTTAAATATTGAGGTCTCTTTTCTCCCCATTTAGAACAAGGAGACAGCTTAGAGAGCCCATACGGCTGGAGCTGTCTTATATTTCTTTATTCATCCTGTACGGTTACCAGTGTTTACAATGGAGCTAAGCCATCCTACTTTGTGTGTTAAGACTCTCACCATTGCTAGTCATAAAACTTTGACTTTTTTTCCTTTTCTCTTCCTCTTCTAGGTGGAAGGTAATGAAGGTCCAGTTTGCTAAACTGAAACATTAGTTTTGAGAGTATCTGTTCTGAATCTAATTAAAGAGCTTGGGGTTAAATTAGAAGGATCTAACCCTTTTCATAGAACCCACTAAAATTCACCCCTAGAATACCACTAGATTACTTCCATAATCTCTTTTAATTCTGACAGCCCATGAAATGGTAATAAGGTATGAGTTGATAAGGACATGGTTCTTTAGAGCTCATCCTAATATGTTTTTAATTTTCATTTCTAGGGTTAAGTACTAACCAATCTGCTAATTTCCTCTTGTCTATCTGGTGCAGATCTTGCTGTTGCTTTGATCATAGTGGAGGTTTGATTGTCCGTTAGCTTCTTGATACATCGTTGCCCTGCCACAATATTACAGACCTACAAATGGAAAAAAGTGTTGTACTAGATATATACATCTTTCTTAAAATTCTGAGTGCCAATTACATGTGAGATTAAATTTTAATATCTACTGCATTAAACCACTTCTATTTAATATCATGTTAAGTAAAAAAGCAGTAAACAATACTGCTTTACAGTATGATTATAATTAGGTAAAATGTACACTGCATAAAAAGGCTGAAAAGAAGTGCACCAAAATGCTAACAGTGGTTACATTTAGAGTGGTAGGACTGTGGATGAATTTTTTCCCATATTATTTTATAGCTGAAAATTTAGAATAAAAGGAAATTTAAAAACAGTTCAGTCTCCAAAATAAATGTGAGAGTATGAAGTAAGTTATAGGTCATTAAAAACCCCAACAGAACGATGAATAAGAGGATATTAATAAACAGCCTAAACACATTACTTCTAGTGGCAGATAGGTATGTTTCTGCTCCTGCCCCACTTGCAGACAGGGAAGGTGTGGGTACTTCAGCTGAAGAGTATACTTTTCTCTGAAATACTGTGCTACTGTTCTCTCCACAGTTTGGCCATTTTCTAACTGTAAAGGAAAGCTGGAAAAAAAAAATTACACATTAACAACTCTTATCTCATTATGAGCCAGCAAAACTCCCAATCTACTAACTAGAGCAAGCTGCCTCACATCATCTCTGCTCTGACAAACACCAGCTTTTCTTACGTTTGATGACTGGCAGGCCTTCTTGTTACATTACAAACACGGTATTTCCGTCTCATTGTTCCACAATGAGTCACTTCAACCTTCAGACCTGTTCCCAACAAGAAAAACTGAGGTTATAGAACTGTCACATGTAAAATATTTATAACTATAAAGCCTGTTCACTACTATTAAAACTCAAATTCTAAACAGAAAATCTGTGATACAGGCAATGTGATATTAACCAAGGATTTTATATATAACATTGTTAACAATGGTTACAATCATGATAGACCTAACTCCAAACCTTTTCCCTATTCTATCAAGCTATTAAAAAATAGTATAAAATTTGCAAAGCCTGTTTATCAAGGGATAAAGTTCTCCATTAATAAAAAACCCTGCTTATAATGCAGGTTTTTATGCTGGTCAAAGGAAGGAGCAAAGGGAGTTATGATAATTCTCAAGATATTCTATAACCTTCAAAGTATGTGATATCTGATTTGCCCAGTAATCACATACTGACTGAAGATCATAATTTCATATAGCTGAAGAAGAAACTCCTTCAAAGAATTTTAAAGCAGGAAGGAAAAAAAAAAAAATCCCAGGCCCTTTTAACAGAAGTGGAGTGACAATTTCGTTGAAGGATAATATAGTGATACAGTTCTTTTACTACTATTAGAAATCAAATGCAACCAAAATAATTCCTAGAACAGGTAATCCAGACCTTCTTATTGAATCAGTGATCCCTTTGAGAATCTGATGAAAGCAATAAATTCTCAGAAAAATGCAACATACACTTAATTTAGCATATGATTTTAGATGTTCGTGGATCTGTATGTCCATTTGTGGACCCTAGGGGTTTGCAGATCCTAGGCCTGCTTTAGGAAGTGAAGCTGTGGGCTTTTAAAACACTGGCTGAAATTCTTTGGGATGAATTTTCCTATGCAGTGGTGTATAAAAGAATTTTCTGAGATGATGCATTGTTCTACATCTGTGCTAAAATCACCAGCAACATGTTACCGCACACATGAAATGTGGCTAGTGTGACTAAAAAACTAAAATTTTTTTTTTTTTTTTTTTTTTGCGGTATGCGGGCCTCTCACTGTTGTGGCCTCTCCCGTTGCGGAGCACAGGCTCCGGACGCGCAGGCCCAGCAGCCATGGCCCACAGGCCCAGCCGCTCCGCGGCATGTGGGATCCTCCCAGACCGGGGCACGAACCCGTGTCCCCTGCATCGGCAGGCAGACTCTCAACCACAGCGCCACCAGGGAAGCCCAAAAACTAAAATTTTAATTTAACTTTAATAAATTAAAATTTAAATAGCTACATGTGGCTAGTGGATACTCTTGGAGCTATCTAGAGAAGAGTTAACAAACAGATACAGTGGCTACTGGTCACAGATAAGCAACTCCATTTCTAAGGCCTATACTCCGAAGGAGGAAAATCTAAAAAGGGGTAGATGGAGGACAACTTTTAGTTCCCTGATAGTATTTACGGTTATACTTTTGTATTATTTTCCTTTTATATCTGTGTACCCTATAGTTCAGAGGTTCTCAACCAGAGGTGACTCTGACCTCCAGGGAATGTTTGGTAATGTCTGCAGACATTTTTGATTGTTATGACTGGGGGTGCTACTGGCATCTAATACATGCTAGATTTTGGAATGCTTGGATCCAGGGATGCTGCTAAATTATACTGCAATACACAGGACAGCACTACCTCCCATCCCCAACCACGACAAAGAATTATCCAGCCCAAAATATCAATAGTGCCAAGGTTGAGAAACCCTGATACATTATAACTTATTTTCGTATCTACTAACTGCAGAACCAAACACAAAGTTCAATCATAGTAATATTTTCTTATGACATATCAGCATAAATTAAGATGTTAAATGGACACAGTGTCACTCTACCAGATTGGTATGAGGTTTTCTTAAGAACTACTCCTAACTGAATCAGTGAGAAATAGTTTTTATTAGTAACTACCTTTATAAAACTAAAATTTCAGATCAATTAGAGCATTTACTATGCCTCTATAAATAAGACTAGAAAATACTACCAAGAGAAGGCCTTTTAAGAAGGAAACACCAACATATGAAGAAAGCAAGATGTAAAAATATTGTTTAGGGGGAAAACACAATAGAAAAATTTAAAACAAATTTCTGTTATCTATACCACTTAGCAATTTGTTTTCAAATCTTCCCCTTGAATTAAAAAAAATTATCAGTAAGGTTCTACAAGCCTACTAAATAAGTTTTTATCAAAAATAAAATTGATGTAAAGCAACTATACTCCAATAAAAATTAATAAAAAAGTAAAATAAAACAGATACTCTTACATACATATGGTACTTTTACCATAAACTTCCTCCAGTATTTCTGCTATTTAACTATGATGAATTACTGCACAAAGAAACCACCCTAAAGTTACCATTAAATATTTAGGAAAAAGTTCAACTAGAACCAAATAATATTGTACTAGGAAATCTATTCATTATAGCACACTTTGTATCACTATTTAACAATTTTCATCAAATTCCTCATGCTAACTAAAAATTAAACCCAAATACATAATACAAAACATGTAACTTTGATTCTCTTGTGTAACTGAGGTAGGAATACATGATGTACTTTAAAGAGTCCTCTTTAAAAAAAAAGCCTTCTTGACTTTGAATGGAGGAAAAAATCATCAGTATGTCAGTTAGATCCAACTCAGATTTTTCTACCCCAAATCTACAGTCATAGGTGACTAAGGATTAGATCCAAATCCAGGGGTTAGCAAAAAGCTGAAATTTTAAAAAATGGACTAGATAATTCTCTGCCCAGGTCCCTCCCCAAACCCTCCATCCAACAAAAAATGTTTTTGGCTTTAATAAATCAAATATTTAACCTATAAACTTGGCTTTACCTTCACTATAACATCAACTTTATAATGCTTTCTAGTCATTTTTTCAGTCATTTCTTTGGCCCCCTGAGCAGTTGAAGTTAAGATCGAGTCCATGCTCTTCGGGCAGCAGTTGAATCCTTGTTCTGTACATCTTGTATTTTCTGTGATAGAGTGGTGATATGAGTTGATTGCATAGTTACCGCAAAATAATGTAAGTGACTTCATGATATCAGAGGTGGTAACTAAGCAGCAACTCCACTGGAAACCATGGCATTTAGATGATCACATACTAATGGTGGGTAATGCACTACCTCCCAACAATGCTAACTGTGCAGTTAATACAGATTATGAAAGGACAATGGTATGATTGCAATATAAGAATATATAACACTTTCTTATTCTGGCACTTAAATAACTTGAGATAAATGGATGCCTATTTTCAAAGCAGGAAGAATTTTCCTTTAAATGTTTTATTACAATGACCATCTCTCTCCTGGTTACTAAATGGCAAAAAATAAATGATTACTGGAGCAAGCAGGATGTATTCAACTATACTAATTGACTGGGGGAACTGAAAGATGTTCAGAGAACAAACTTCAATGCTTCATTCATACCACAAGCTAAAAATTGCCTGTAACAAATAGGTAAAACCTTAAAATTAAACGACATAATTATTTCTGACAATTTAAGATCTAACATTTAGTTTAAATAGAATTTATACTATTCATTCTAATTAGAGAATATCTAATTTCTCTTTGTGTCTAAATAATAAAGAACTAAATACAGTGGAGTCACATCTTACATGAGGATTAGGTTCTAAAGTCATGAACAAGGCAAGAATTTTACATAATCAAAATTACTGTTGAAAAATCCCTTAAATTGCAGATAAAGTACACCATGTGTGGGTTTGCACATAAAAGTGTACATGTATATAGAAAACAACAATTATATAAACAATAAATATATACAAAATATAAATTTTAGGACACAACTGAAATTAATTTTTAATTTTTCTCTTTGGAAGACCATGTAGAGATGAATTTGTATTAGTAAAATATACATACGATGCAACACCACTGTATACATTTTAGCTACTAACTATAAAGTAGTCAAGATCAATGGTCAACTGAATAACGTATATGAAATTACTAAGTTTCAACTCTAGAACAACACATGAAAAGGCTAGTCCCATATCCATAAATTTACAAAGGAATAAAATATTCTGCTATCATTTCAGAAAAATAAAGAAGTCATTATATTATTGATAGAATATGTTCAAAGAATGGCTCCAGTTCTGAAGTGACAATGTTTTTGGAATAAGCTTCTTATTTTTAACAGTATCGTAGAAGCATTTTCCTAACAGATATTCTTATACCTTCAGCTAGTAAGGGAAAGTACTGACAAAAAATTAGCTAGTATCAATATTAATTCCATTACTTGGTATTTCTTTCATTGACACACTACCTAAGATGTTATGGTAATGAATTTAAGGTGACATTTTATAATTAGTCCATATTTTTACTGGTGATGTTACATGAACAGATTTATATCTTAAAAAATTTCAATGAAAGTTTGTTATATTCATGCATTTTACAGTTAAGATGTTCCAAATGCTAATTAACTCACCTTTTATCTCTTTGGTGAATTTTACCCGATGAGAATCAGTCAGAGGTCTTGGCTGCTCATCAATATTATGAATGTCAAGAACTTCACACATGAACTGAATTACAGGTTGTGCTTTGTAGAAGGCAGTGGCAGAAACTAAGAAGAAAAACACAAATAGTACAAATTAATGTTTCCTTTAAAAAAATCCAAAAACTTGATCTCAGGCTCCATGATAATTAACTAATACAGAGTTAAAATTACCCTGTTATGTATACCTATATACATATAAAAATATTTCCAAAGTTAAGCAGTTTCAACTTGAACTGTTTGACTGGAAGACAAGCACAACAGAAAAGCCTAATATTACAGTTTATAATCTATCTATTATCATGGGTAACTGAATCATTCCATTTCCTACTACATGTACAGAGCAGTGTTCTGGCTATGAAACAAAGTCTGTAAGGGGACAAAGAAGGCCAGAGCACCTTAAAGAAGAAAAGGTTAGGTATTATTTCTTAAACAAAGCTTTTTGTGCCACCCTAGACTGCTTATCTATTCTAGCGAGAGCTCTCCCTGTCTTGCACAGATTTGAGAAGACAATGGTATTAAATGTTACTAATGCTAATCCAAGCTACAGGTAGTAACAGTAAGGTGTATCTGCCCAATGTTATCTAGCTACAGCCAGCAGTCTTCCAAGAGCCAACAAGTACGATTTCTTAATCTTGCGTTTTGGAACTAGAAGAGCTTCACCAATAGTTAGTAGACCACCATCACTCATTTCTTAAATACATACTTACTGACTGCTATTATGTGCTATAAAGGCACTGGGATACAGTGAAAAGTAAAACCAAGACAGACAATAAGCTACGTGCTATCATGTTATTTTTTTATTTAAAAACATGTCTACTGTGGTGCTCTTTCTCTTATTCTCCTTGCTTTAGGATTAAATGTCTTCCACAAAATGTCCCTCATCTCTGGAAGGATATTTATCAAGGCTTTAAGTAGTTATCTCAGGTAGTAAGGCTACTGTAGATATTTTTTATTTTCTTCTTTTTGACTTTATCTTTAAATCTTCACTTTTTAATAGTGAGCACATATTACTTTTTCCTTTATTACAGAAATAATATATGAATGAAGTCTCATCCTAAAAAATTTAAACAATATAGATATGCGCAGTAAAGACTTCTGGTCTCCAAGCATCTTTAAGAAGCAACCATTATTAGTACTTAGGTATGTATATATCCTACTCTTTTAATATGCACTTCGAGATAAAAATGCAAATACAACTTTCTTTTTTAACATGAGATCAGATAATAGACGTTCTATGACTTCTTTTGTTATTATTTTTAAAACTAACAATGTGTCTTAGAGATCTTTTTATTCTGCAGTTTGGGTGCATGGTAATTAAGTGCATATATATTCCTTTCCCCTCTTAATGAAAAGGAACACAAATGATAAAACATTAGAAACACTATTTTGGCCTTTGATTTCTTTTTTCTCATTATATATCTCAGAGATAGATCTATATGTACTAATACGCAACTATATCATTCTTTTTCACAGCTGCAGGATATCTCATTGCATGGACCTACTTCATGTCCCTCATGATGGATAGTTATGTTGGTTTTGTACTTCCATCCAAATAAACTTTAGAAATACCTCCACAATTTCAAACTAACTAAAAAAAGAGAGACTGGTAAGACTGTATTAGCATTCTGGGTATCTTATTCAAATCCACAGTACTTTAAAAAAATGTATACATTACATTCTTCTATTAAAAAATGTGAGAATATTGTTGTACATTAAAACAAGGCTGGCAGGACACATACCAAATAAGCACATAGTGCTTCTGTGTTAATTAAAAAAAAAAGTGGATAAAGGAAAATAAATACATGGTAATTAACATGCTTATTTTGTCTTTCCTTTAATCCTACAGGAAAATTTTCTTCACTGATTATAATACTAGCATTCACAACTAATGTGTCTTATCTCACAGAGTTGAAACTACTAAACAAACATTATTTATCCTGTTTAACATTCTATTAATTTTCCTTAGTGTTCATCCCACTCTTCTTCTAATCGTTACTGTTCATCCCACTCTTCTTCTAATCGTTACTGTTCACCATCTTCCCCACAGCAATGTGGGCATCTGAGGTAAAAATTAAAGTTAGTGAAGGAAAGCTCTTACAAAAGATGGGATGAAATCAGTGAGTACAGTTGAATTAGGCATGAATTTCAATCAGCAAAGATCTGCCTCTCTATCCCTTGGTTAAATCCTCAACATTTTATAAACTTACATATTTATGCATTTTTTCCTTCTTTCCCTTTCACAAATCAGCTGAGTTTAACTGAAAAAGTAATATTTACATTTAATATTTTTAAAACCTATTAACAAAATATACATTAACACACTAAAGGAAATAAACATACAATCATTTCTACAGATAATTACCCTCAAAAAAGCATTAGATAAATTCAGCACCATAACTAGAAGTCTCACAGTACCAGGACTAGAAAGGAGCTTCCTTAATTTGATAAAAGTTATCCACCAAAATCTATGGTAAATTCAACTTCATTTAATAGGAAGTGTTAGCTGGCACAGGAATGCAAGCTAAGAGAAGTAAAAGGTAAAAAGATTGGAAAGGGAGAAACAAAATTATTATTCTTCACAATATGATTGTCTAGAGAGAAAACCCAATAATCTATAGATAAATTATAGAATTAGACAGTTCAGTAAGGTTGCTAGATTTAAGATCAACATATAAAAATAAAATTACATTCTTACACACTAGCACCCAACTTAAAATGTAATTTTAAAAAGATACCACTTAGGGCTTCCCTGGTGGCGCAGTGGTTGAGAGTCTGCCTACCGATGCAGGGGACACGCGTTCGTGCCCCAGTCCGGGAGGATCCCACATGCCGCAGAGCGGCTGGGCCCGTGAGCCATGGCTGCTGAGCCTGCGTGTCCGGAGCCTGTGCTCCGCAACGGGAGAGGCCACAACAGTGAGAGGCCCGCGTAATGCAAAAAAAAAAAAAAAAAAAAAAGATACCACTTAACATCACAACAAAAAAAACATAAGACACTTGAGATAAAATCTGAACAAAAGATGCATAAGACCTATAGAAGTTAATAGGTATCTTTACTACTACAGAAAATCTACATAAATGGAGTATATACCTTATCAGTATAAATTATTTGGAAATTAATCTGCAAATTCAAGGCAATTTCAATCAAAATACCAATAGGATATAACCCCCTTGACCTCTGGAACTTAAGAAGCTGATACTAAAATTAACACGAAAGAGAAATGAAACAAGAATAGCCAAGATAGTTTCTTTTTCTTTTTTAAATTAATTAATTAATTAATTATTTTTTGCGGTACGCGGGCCTCTCACTGTTGTGGCCTCTCCCGTTGCGGAGCACAGGCTCTGGACACGCAGGCTCAGCAGCCATGGCTCACGGGCCCAGCCGCTCCGCGGCATGTGGGATCCTCCCGGACCGGGGCACGAACCCATGTCCCCTGCGTCGGCAGGCGGACTCTCAACCACTGCGCCACCAGGGAAGCCCCAAGATAGTTTTTAAGAATAAGGTCTGCTCTAACATTCATCGAGATCTGTTATAATCCAATTCAAGTCAAGAGACTATGGGGACAGACACACAGACCAGTAGAACAGACTTGGAAGCCCACCTTATACAATATACAAAAACAAATTCCTATTCAGAGACTGAACATGAAAAATAAACATTTAGAGGAAAATATAGAACATCTTTATGATCTTGGAGGCAAGAAAGAATTTCTTAAGATATAAAAACTATCTGGGCTTCCCTGGTGGCGCAGTGGTTGAGAGTCCACCTGCCGATGCAGGGGACACGGGTTCGTGCCCCGGTCCGGGAAGATCCCACATGCCACGGAGCGGCTAGGCCCGTGAGCCATGGCTGCTGAGCCTGCGCATCCAGAGCCTGTGCTCCGCAACGGGAAAGGCCACAACAGTGAGAGGCCCGCGTACCGCAAAAAAAAAAATAAAATAAAAATAAGATATAAAAACTATCATAAAAGGGCTTCCCTGGTGGCGCAGTGGTTGAGAGTCCACCTGCCAATGCAGGGGACACGGGTTCGTGCCCCAGTCCAGGAGGATCCCACATGCCGCGGAGCGGTTGGGCCCGTGAGTCATGGCCGCTTAAGAGTGCGCGTCCGGAGACTGTTCTCCGCAATGGGAGAGGCCACAGCAGTGAGAGGCCCATGTACCGCAAAAAAAAAAAAAAAACTATCATGAAAAAATACCATAAACAAAGCTAAAAAAAAGAGACAGGCTATAGATATGTGTAATACATATAACAAATGATTAGTATCCAGAATATACAATAAGTTCCTATAAATCAAGATATAACAATAAAAGTGGCAAAGGATACGACTAGGCATTTCATAGAACAGAAAATCTAAATGTCAAAAAACAAATTTTCACTAATTATCTTATTTGTACTTAAGGAAATATATACAAAAACTATATCAAGCTATCATTTTACATCAGTCAAGACTGGCCAAAAATGTTAAGACCGATAACACAAGCTGACAACAAGCCAAAGGAAGACTGAAGAATGAAAGCTCTCATACAGACTGTAGGAATATAAACTGATACAGTCAGTTAGCAACAAATGGTAATTTATAGTAAGTTTGAAGATGAGCATAATTTTCAACTCAACAATTTCACTCTAGGACTTCCCTGGTAGTGTAGTGGTTAAGAATCCGCCTGCCAGGGCTTCCCTAGTGGAGCAGTGGTTGAGTCTGCCTGCCAGCGCAGGGGACACAGGTTCGCGCACATCAACGAAGACCCAACGCAGCCAAAAATAAATATAAGTAAAATAAATAAATTAATTAATTAAATAAATTTTTTAAAAAAAGAATTCGCCTGCCAATGCAGGAGACACAGGTTTGAGCCCGGGTCTGAGAAGATTCCACACGCCATGGAGCAACTAAGCCTGTGTGCCACAACTACTGAGCCTGCACTCTAGAGCCCGCGTGCCACAACTACTGAAGCCTGCGTGCCTAGAGCCCGTACTCCACAAGAGAAGCCACCGCAATGAGAAGCCCGTGCACCGCAACAAAGAGTAGCCCCCGCTCGCCGCAACTAGAGAAAAGCCCGGGCGCAGCAATGAAGACCCAATGCAGCCATAAATGAATTAATTAATTAATTAATAAAACCCCAAAGAACAATTTCACTCTATTGGAGTATATACTCTGCAAAAATTCCATATCTGTGAAAGGCAACATGAATGAGAATGCTTATTGTAGCACTGTTTATAATGGTAAAAAGAATGGAAACAACTTAAACACCAGCCACATGGATAAATTTGTACTACATGCATATAATTAAAATTAATGGACAGGTGTTAGAATTCAGATAAATACAATTGAGAAGTAAAAAACTTGAGAGGAGTTTGGTAGAAAATGCGATCTTACCAACTACTTAGATTGCCATTATCTAGATATGTATAATATACACAACTAAGGCAAAAAAATTTACCAAAATAGACTAGATGTCTCGAATACCAGGATAGTCTTTCAATTCATGAACATAATATCTCTGAATTTATTAGTCATTCCAGTTTCATTAAGGTTTTGTGATACTTTATAACTCATTAATAATTGATAAAAATTTTGTTGCTGTTGGAAATGTATCCTTTAATCTTTCATCACTTACTAACTTATTATTATTTTTTAAATTTTATTTATTTATTTATTTTTGGCTGTGTTGGGTCTTCCTTTCTGTGTGTGGGCTTTCTCCAGTTGCGGCGAGCAGGGGCCACTCTTCATCGTGGTGCGCGGGCCTCTCACTGTCGCGGCCTCTCTTGTTGCGGAGCACAAGCTCCAGACGCACAGGCTCAGTAGTTGTGGCTCACGGGCCTAGTTGCTCCGCGGCATGTGGGATCCTCCCAGACCAGGGCTTGAACCCATGTCCCCTGCATTGGCAGGCAGATTCTCAACGACTGCACCACCGGGGAAGCCCACTTACTTTTTAAATTAGGTTTATTTTCTTCTTTTCATGGGTAGCAGTGTTAGAATAATGAGAAAAGGATAGGCTTGGAAATGAAATAGATTTTAATTCTAGATCCAGACTTGAAATTCAGAGAAATCATAATTCGTTCACTGCAAAACTAGAAAAACATCTAGTACTTATAGCATTAGGGTGAAGATTCAATATAAGGTACCTACTTGTGCCCAGAACATGGCAGGAGCTCATCAGAACTCTTTTTCTCATCTTTGAAGAATTGTCTACTCATGTCTTTTGCTCTCTGATTTACTGAGGTTTTAATTCTAGGCAAAATCATTTTGTCAATGTAAACTAACTCCTTGAAGAGGCTGATGGGAGAATGTTCCATGAAAAAGCGATTAGGATTCTTGAATTTGTATTTTACTGTGTCAAAATTGAAAATTTTTGTTAGGACGCAGCTAAAATAACAGATGTGAAAAAAGAAAATAATAAATATTTGCCATATTTAAGATAACTAGGACTACAAGTACCAAAATGAGCCCAGGTCCAAAGGATGAGTATAAAATAAAGCAGTAAATAATGTTGGATCCTGGTAAAAACATAACTACAATCATACTTTAACCTCCTGAGAGGTTATGTGCCTCAATTTTATATGTAGACTTTCATTGCTCTGAAGATATAAGAACAGAAACTTATACAATGTCTTTTTATGGTAATAGTGAGCAATTAAGAGGCCACATTAAACATCTTGGCATGTCTATTATTACCTAGCAAAATA
This sequence comes from Hyperoodon ampullatus, assembly GCF_949752795.1. Lineage (NCBI taxonomy): Eukaryota > Metazoa > Chordata > Mammalia > Artiodactyla > Ziphiidae > Hyperoodon > Hyperoodon ampullatus. Next base: position 29,954,931 of record NC_136915.1, on the reverse strand, counting down.
ATATTAACATAGTACTCAGGAGATATTGATAGATGAAAGGATTGCTTTTCTTTTTCTATTTTTAATATAAAATATCACATATTTACTAGAGTGTCACTAAACAAATTACAAAGTGAATGTCCACATAACAATATTCATAACAAGAACTAAATATTGCCAGTATCCTAGAAACCTCTTCCCTATCCCCTTCCCAACCTTAACTTCCCCTCTCTCTGCTAGAGGTAACCAAAATCCTGGCTTTTATGGTAATCACTTCTTTTTCTTTATAGAATTACAACATAAGTACAGATCACTAAGGACCACAATTTAGTTTTCCTAGTTCTTGAATGTTATGTAACTGGAAACATAAAGCATGTAATCTTTTTGAGTCTTTGGCTAAACATTGTTTCTAACTCATCTATATTAATTAAATGTAACTAGTTTCTTCATTTTCATTGCTCTAACACTGTTGAAGAAATACACAATTTATCCACTCTGATTTTGATGGACAGGGAATTCCCTTGCAGTCCAGTGGTTAGGAATGGGCACTTTCACTGCCAGGGGCCCAGGTTCAATCCCTGGTCAGGCAACTAAGGATCCCAGGCGTAAGCTGCCCCGCGGCAAAAAAACAAAACCAAACAAAAAACCAAAAAAACCTGATTATTAATGTTGGTGGACAGTTTATGCTGGCACTTTCCTTTGGTTATTAGAATAAAGTTATGAATATTCTTATGGCCTTTTTTGTTTTTGGCTGCACCACGCAGTATGCGGGATCCTAGTTCCCTAACCAGAGATCTAACCTGTGCCCCCTGCAGTGGAAGAGTGGATTCTTAACCGCTGGACCACCAGGGAAGTCCCTAGGTGGCCTTCTTGATATACGTACACACATATATTTCTCTAGTAGAAAAGGCAATATCTGAGCAGAATTGCTGAGTCATTAGGGATGTGTATCTCTGACTTTCCTAGATAATGTCAAACTCTTCCAAAGTGGTTTTAACAAATAACTCTCCCACAAGCAGCATTTAAGAGTCACTGTCTTGCCAAATTTTCACCATTAGTATCGTTAGACTTGAATTTTAGCCCTTCTGGTGGATGTGTAATGATACCTCATTTCAAAAAAAAAAAAAAAACAATTTGAGGTATAACTTACATACAATAAAATGCATTTCAATTGTAAAGGTCAATGATTTTGACAAATGTATATACATCTATGGTATTACCACCCCAATTAAGACAGAACCTGTCATCACCCCAGAAAGTACTTTCCTGCCCTTATGCAATCAGCTTTCTGTCACATCTGCCACAGGCAAGCACTGATCTGATTCATTTTATAACAGAATAAATGGTTCCAGAATTTCATATAAATGGAATTATACTGTATACACCACTTTGTCTAGCTTTTTTGTACATCTTACTTGAGATTTATCCATACCATTGTATAAATTAGTAGTTAGTTCTTTTTAGCTGCTGGGTAGTATTTCATTGTATAAATAAATTACAACTTGTTTCTCAGTTCACTTGTTGCTGGGCATTTGGGTTGTTTCCAGTTCCTAATTATTATGAACATGTAAACATATATGCACAAATCTTTGTATGGACCTATTTTTTCATTTCTCTTGGGGAAAGACCTAAGAATAGAACTGGTAGGACACACGGCAAGAAAATGTTTAAATTTAAAAGAATCTGCCAAGGGCTTCCCTGGTGGTGCAATGGTTAAGAATCCACCTGCCAATGCAGGGGACACAGGTTCGATCCCTGGTCCGGGAAGATCCCACATGCTGCTCAACAACTAAGCCTGTGTGCCACAACTACTGAGCCTGTGCTCTAGAGCCTGCAAGCCGCAGCTACTGAGCCCACGTGCCACAACTACTGAAACCCACGTGCCTAGAGCCCATGCTCCGCAACAAGAGAAGCTACCGCAACGAAGAGCAGCCCCTGCTCGCCGTAAATGGAGAAAGCCTGCACACAGTAACAAAGACCCAATGCAGCCAAAGATAAATACATATTTAAAAAAAAAAAAAGAATCTGCCAAAATATTTTTCAAAGTGGTTGTACAATTTAATACTCCTACCATTTCTGATTGCTCCACACCCTTGCCAACACTTAGTATTGCCAGTCTTTTTGATTTAGTGAATCTAGCAGGTGTGAAGTGATATCTCACTGTGGTTCTTACCTGCATTCTCCAGATGACCAATGATGTTTAGCATCTTCTCAAGTGCTTACTGGCCATTCCCATAATCTTTTGTGAAGTGTCTGATTTTGACCACTTTTTTAAACTGAGTTATGCAAGTTTCTCATATATTCTGGACACAAATCTTTTTTTAGGATATGTTATGCAAATATTTTCTCCCAGCAGTAGCTTGCCTCTTCATCTTCTTAACAGTGTTCTTAAGAGAAGGTGTTCATTTATATGAGGTTTCCAACATATTAAGAAATCTTTGCCTACTCCAAGGACATGAATATTTTTCCTCTTTTCCTACAAATTTCTCAGTTTTAATGTTTTTTTTTTTTTCGTACAAATACTCAGCTGTTCTAGCATCGTTTATTGAGAAGACTATTCTTTCCCCATTGAATGTTGGCCCCTTTGTCAAATATCAATCAACCATGTAAGTGGGTCTATTTCTGTAGCTATTCTAATCACTTCTTACCCTTTTGGCTAAGATCAAGTGTAGTGTCTATAGCTATCCTGTAACTTGATTTGTATGTCCATCTTTAACCCCAATATCACAGCTTTGATTACTATAGCTTTATAGCATGTCTTCAAATCAGGGATTATGAATCCTCCAACTCTGTTCCTCTTCAAAATGGTTTTAGCTATTCTAGGTTCTCTGCATTTCCACATAGATCTTAGAATCAGCTTGTCAATTTATATTATTTAAAAAAAAAAAAAAGCCTGGTGAGATTCTGGGATTGTGTTGAGTCTACAGATCAATTTGGGGATAATGGATATCCTAAGAATTTGAGGCTTCTGGGCCAAGAACATGGTATTTCTGTTTATTTATGTCTTCCTATCTTTCTCAGGAATGCTTTGTAGCTTTCAGTGTAGAGGGCTTGTACATCTCTTTTAAAATCTATTCCTAAATTTTTTTTTTTTTTTTTTTTTTTTGCGGTACGCGGGCCTCTCACTGTTGTGGCCCCTCCCGTTGCGGAGCACAGGCTCCGGACACGCAGGCTCAGCGGCCATGGCTCACGGGCCCAGCCGCTCTGCGGCATGTGGGATCTTCCCAGACCGGGGCACAAACCTGTGTCCCCTGCATCGGCAGGCAGACTCTCAACCACAGCGCCACCAGGGAAGCCCCCCTACATTTTTTGATATTATGAATGGTACATGTGTTTTTCATTTTTCTAATTGTTGAATGCTGGGTATTATTTATTATACTGCTAGTATTTTCTTTTTGTATATGCAACTAGTGTCTTGTGATCTTGCTAAATTCATCTATTAATTCTAGTAGGATTTTTTTTTGGGTAGATTTCTTAGGATTTTTTACGTAAACAATTATGTCTTCTGCAAACTGAGATAGTTGTATTACTTCCTTTACAATATTATGCCTTTATTTTTCTTAGACCACCAGCACAATGTTAGACAGAAGTAGTGAAAGTATTCTTGCCTTCTTCTTAATCTTATGGCAAAATCATTCACTCTTTTTATCATTTAGTATGATGATGCCTGTATGTTTTTCTAGATGCTTTGATCAGGTTGAAGAAGTTTCCTTTTACTGCTAGTCTGTTATAAATTTTTATCATGAAAATGTTAAAATGTGTCAAATGATTCTTCTGTCTGTTGAGAGGATTACATTGTTTTTGTCAGGTGTCAGATTCTGGGGTATACTAGCCTCATAAAATTGAGTTGTAAAGCCTTTCTTCTTCTGTTTTCTGAAAGAATTTGTGAAAGATTGGTATTATTTTTCTTTAAATGTTAGATAAAATTCAGCAGCGAAATGATTTGGGACTGGAGTTTTCTTTGTTAGAAAGAATTATGGATTTAATTTCCTTAATAGATACAAGGCTATTCCAATTTTCTTTGAGCCAAGTTTTGTAAAGTTGTGTTTCATTTATCAAATTAATTGGTATAAATTTGTTCCTAACATTCCCTTATTAATATTTCAGTTCTGAAGGATCTTTAGTGATAACCCCTTCTTTCATTCCTGACAATAGTAATCAGTTTTGTTTTTCTATTTTTCTTGATTAGCCTTGTTAGGAGTTTAAAATTTTTATTAGCTTTTTAAAAGGAATTAACTTTTGGTTTCATTCACTTTCTATATTGTTTGTTTTCTATTAATTTTTGCTCTGATCTTTATTATTTCTTACTTTCCACTCACTTTGGGTTTAATTTGTTCTTCTTCTACCTTAAGATAGAAACTGTGTGTGCTAGCCTGCCTCTGAGACGGTCCCTAATAATAAGTCTTGCCTCATGGGATTTGCACGTTTGTGTCTCTCCTACACTGAATATAACTGGTTTATATAACTAATAAGACATTACAAAACTGGCAGAATATAGCTTTCAATGCTAGGCCTTAATGTCATTACAGCTTTTGCCTTGCTCTATCATGGATTACTTGCTCCAGAGGAAGCCAGCCACAATATCATGACGACACTTAACCAGCCCTGTAGAGAGGTCCAGATGGCAAGAAACTAGGCCTCTAGCACAAACTTGTTACTGAGTTTTACAGATGTAAAACAAGACTTAACCATCCATTGAAACATTCATCAAGTACCTACTATATCAGGGACTCCTTTGTGGGTTGGAATTTAAAGATGACTCAGACAAAGCCTCTGCCTTTTAAGAACAGATCCTGGGTTAGGATGGCAGAGGAACCACAAGCAGCTCATTTCATTCCTTCCTCAAACTCCACTATAACCATGGTAAGGAATTAAAAGAAAGAAAGAAAGAAAAAAAGAAAAAAAGACATAAACCTAGAAGGACGGGAGAACAGAAAACAGAAAATGCACCAACATTTTAGAAGATGAAAAGCAAGTAGACAAGTTGTAACTGACGTAGCAGATAGAATCCTCAGAAGGCGTGAGAAATGGCAGTACTAGGTACCTCTGAAACTGGTGATAAAAAGATGGGGGTAGTACAGAAAAATGAAGAGGAAAGCTGTTTGAGAAGCAGGTAGAATCCTAGGTCCCTTGTTCAGCTCCATTCACATTGCGGAACAACTGCCTCGTCTTTATCCTGGCATAAACTGTAGGTCTATTCTCTGGAAAAAGTAAAAGACTTTTGGAGGGAGGATGTCAGGCACTATTAAGGGCACAGGACTGTACCCAAAACAAGGAATTAAATGACTATAAATATTAAATGCTGAATGCAGACATTCCCCAAGCCAGAATCCCCAACTTGGCTTCCAGATCGCAGGTAATGAAGACTATTAACCTTCAAGCAGGAGTTTGGAAGGCTCATCTTTGGGTAATTTGACCAGGTAAGACCTAAGGATAAACTAACATTATAGGTTCCCCAACATCAGCCCAATCAAATCACCCTATGATAAAGCTCAAAGTAAACAGGCTCCACTGATGAATTCAAAGCATCTAGTCAGTGTTTTAGAGTCCCAATGCATCATGAATAAATAATCAAGGTTACTATATACTTGAGGGAAGCTTCCAAAATGGAGGATAATGATCAAAACAAACAAACAAACAAAAAAAGAATTTGGAGGAAGCATAAGCCTGTGTAAGAAAAATAATACCCCAAAATAAATTACCTACAGTGAGCCTAGAGAAGATACTACCATATATGAAACAAGAATAGTATGCTACTATAAAATAACATTCAGGAGATAAAAAAGAACGATTAGAAATTTTAAAAAGCGAAGGGGGTTAGAAGACGAAGGTAAGTAAATTTTCCAGAAAGTAAAGTAATACAAGGGAAACAAAACCTCACTAAAGCTATTTAAAAAGTGGAGCACCACTTTCAAATTTATGAAGGAAAATTATTTCCAACATAGAAACCCAGCTGAACTTTCATTTAGTTTGTTGGTACATTTTCCAATGTGTAAGGCATCAAAAATTTTTTTTTTTTTTTTTTTTTTTTTTTTTTTTTTGCGGTATGTGGGCCTCCCACTGTTGTGGCCTCTCCCGTTGCGGAGCACAGGCTCCGGACGCACAGACCCAGCGGCCATGGCTCACGGGCCCAGCCGCTCCGCGGCATGTGGGATCTTCCCAGACCGGGGCACGAACCCGTTTCCCCTGCATCGGCAGGCGGACTCTCAACCACTGCGCCACCAGGGAAGCCCAGGCATCAAAAATTTTTGCCTCTTGTGTACCCTTTTCTCATGAAACTTCTAAAAAAGAGGGGAGGGGTAGGAAGGGATACAGATAGTGAAGTTTGATCCCAAGAGGACAGCTGTGCACCAAATATGAACATACTCTATCAGACTGAAGCAGTATGGATCAAGAAACAGATTTGATTAGACTATCACTGAAATTCCTGCTGCCATTATACTCTTTTTCTAATGTGAGGATAGACTAGACAAGCCTGATACAGGTATCTTTACTTGGCTGAGCTTGACCAGTGCTGATAAAGTTCCTGCCCTGCTGCCTGACCCTTTCACCCTAAAGAAATATTCTGCTTTGATCTACTTCTGAGGACTAATTGAATACTGTAAAAATCAAATTATTTCTTAACCTCAGGGATCTTATACCTGAACTTAAGACAAACATATGAAGCAAGCAACACTGATATTGTGATTAATAAATTACTTATTAGAAATCTGTTTTCCTTGCAAAGGAAGCATATTCAGTGAGAACTTTTGACTCGTAAGCAGCATAAATTATAATTACCAAATTCTACAACCATTTATATATTATGACTACTTTCTTCTAGCAGCAAAATAGTGAATGTTTTATAGAAAGCTACTTTTTACGGAAAAGCACAAGGAAGTAAATAAAGTATATAAAAATAAAAAACATTTCTCAACTCAGATGTCCTGGGTCTGAGATTTGTCTGCCAGGAATCTTGCCTCTTAAAGGATGCAGTAAAGAGCTGTGAATATTAAGGGCATAATCTCTGGAATCAGAAAAATTGACCTCTATCATTTAAATATAAACTATTGTGCCTCAAATATAGTTATATCTAAATATACCTTTAATAGGTTATAGTACATATAACAATACATTAATAAAAATATAAAATACAAACTATGTGACATTTCGAGGGAGAAAGTCACTTTAGAGAAAGTTTAGATTTTGTCTCTAAACTTCAGTTGGGGGGTATCACTTCACTCATACAACTGTGATGAAGTTCATAGGAGATACAGTTGTCTTTTGGTTCCTGGGGGAGATTCGTTCTAGGACTCCCTTTGGATATCAGAAGTCGGTGGATGCTCAAGTCCCTTATAAAAAAATGACATAATACAGTCGGCCCTCAGTATACATGGTACCCAGGTGACAAGGGCCGACTGTAATTAATGTAAAATGTTTAGCATTCTGCCTGTGGTAAACAAAAATATCTTCAGGGACATACAACTAATAAACACCAGATTCACTCTTTTTTGGCTGTGTTGCACGGCTTGTGAGATCTTAGTTCCCTGACCAAGGACTGAACCTGTGCCCTCGGCAGTCAAAGTGCGGAATCCTAATCACTGGACCACCAGGGAATTCCCCAGATTCACTCTGATGCTCTTAAAATGCATAATTACAAAAATTAAATGCAAGTTGCAAATGAGTTAGGCCTAAAGGCAGGCCAACCTAAAAAAATATTCTGCATTTCACTGACTCTAAAATGCCAGTTATGGTAAGGTACCGCAGTATTGTATGTATCCTAAAAGAGAAATTTGCCAATTCAACTGTGACAAACCATCTACTGCAAGACATCTCCTGGTTTCAGAGATAATGAAATGTGAAAAAAAAATTTTTTGTGTGTCTAAGATTGGTAAAATTCATTAAAGTTACACAGTTGAGAGTCAGGATATTAAACACCATGAAAACAATCATTTTGAAGACAAGATTAAGTCACACAATTAGAATTAAATTGCTTGCTTTCTTAAAGTACTGTTCCATGCTTATCTCCACCACAAATTTCACCTAGCTCCCACCTGTCACTTCCTCAGAGAAAAGTTCCTTGAACACTGAGACTAGAATGGATCCCTTTGTTACACAGTCCCACTGCACTTAGTACTTCCTCATAGTACTCATTGTATTGCTCAATACTAATCTTCTCTGGTTGATTTCAAGTTCAATAAAGACTATTTTGTTCAGTGCAATATACCAAGTGGAAGGGTTGTAAAATCAAAACCACACAAACAAGAAAGGAAATATAAGCAAGTAAGGTGGTCAGTGTAATATTTTCCCTCATTATTTTTCACAGCAGCATTATATATTATTGACAATTTAAAAATAAACTCATTTAAGTGCCTTCTTAGCACAGTAGGCAGCACGTCAGTCTCATAAGAATAAACCCATTTAAAATTTTAGGCTTTGGGACTTCCCTGGTGGCGCAGTGGTTAAGAATCTACCTGCCAATGCAGGGGACACAGGTTTGAGCCCTGGTCGAGGAAGATCCCACATGCCGCGGAGCAACTAAGCCCGTGTGCCACAACTACTGAGCCTGAGCTCTAGAGTCCACAAGCTGCAACTACTGAGGCTCACGTGCCACAACTACTGAAGCCCACGCATCTAGAGCCCGTGCTCCCAACAAGAGAAGCCACCACAAGGAGAAGTCCGTGCACTGCAACGAAGAGTAGCCCCCGCTCGCCCCAACTAGAGAAAGCCCGTGCGCAGCAACGAAGACTCAATGCAGCCAAAAATTAATAAATAAATAAATTAATAAAATAAAATAAAATTTTAGGCTTTATTTCATTTCATTAAGATAACACAGATCTTTTTGTTTCCTTGCTTCACAGTGGCACCTGAAATTATCTACACACTTTGTTCACACAAATAAACATACTGTCACATGTTTCCTGAGACATATAGCCTTATAGGTCTATCTCTTCTCCCTATCCCAACCAAACTATTTCATTCCTCTTCCTTCTTTCCTTCCTTCTTCCTAAAGGGAACCACTATATTGAAACTGGTGTGTATTTGTCCCATCTATGTTTTTATGGTTTGTTTTTTTCTGTTTTTTTTTTTAACATCTTTATTGAAGTAAAATTGCTTTACAATGGTGTGTTAGTTTCTGCTTTATAACAAAATGAATCAGCTATGCATATACATATACACCCATATCTCCTCCCTCCTGCGTCTCCCTCCCACCCTCCCTATACCACCCCTCTAGGTGGTCACAAAGCACCGCCATCTATGTTTTAATAATTTTACTGCATTTGTATGTATCCAGTATATACTTAAAAAACAAAATTCACATAAGTAGTAACATAACCTTTTGCTATTTGATCATCCCCCAACATTGTTTTCAATAATAATCCATGTTGATATATGTAGACCTGGTTCATTCATTTAACTGTTACATAGTATACCACAATATAACAATTTATGTACTCACTCCAATGTTTACTTATTCTGTTATTGACAGGAATCAGGCTGTTTCCAATTTTCTGCTATTACAAATAATGTCTCAATTTTTGCAAGATACCTCTATGGTATATTAAGGTTTTAAGACATGTTCAATTTCATCTTTACTAGATATTGAAAACTGCCTCTAAAGTAGTTGTATCAAATCATACACCTATAAACAGTGCATGATAGTTCCTTATACTTTATCCTCACCAACATTTGATATAAGACTTAAATTTTTATAGATCTGATAGGTGTGAAACGGTACTGATTTCACTTGCATTTTCCTGATTACTAATGAATTTGAGAATCTGATTTTCTATTGGCCATCTGTGTTTCCTCTTTTGTGAATTACCTATTTTTTTTTTTTTTTTACTGATTGCCTTATATCCCATAAAGCTCTTGGTTATATATGCTGTAAATATTCTTCTAGCATTTTAACTTTGTTTATGTATTTATGTATTTATAAGTTTTAAACTTTGACAGAGCCAAGCTTATCAGTATTTTCTATTATGATTTATACATTTTACATTTTGTTCAATATTAGAGATATTCTCTTACTTTTTCTCTGAATGAATCTTATCTTATTTTTTATTTTGGCCGCACCACACGGCATACAGGATTTTAGTTCCCCGACCCGGGACGGAACCTGCGCACCCTGCACTGGAAGCATGGAATCTTAACCACTGGACCTCCAGGGAAGTCCCTGACAGAATTTTAAAGTTTTGCTTGACAAATTTTAGATTACAATCCACTTAGAAATAAATTTGGGATATGATGTGAGATGGGTCTAATTATTTTTTTCATATAGTTAACAACTGCATAAACACCATTTATTAAACATTTTACTCTTTCCTCAGTGATTTGAAATGCCAACTTAATATCAACAAGGTTTCCATACCCACACACACACACACACACACACACACACACACACACACACAGGGCTTATTTCTAGGCTTTATATTCTGCTTCATTAATCTGTCTGTCCCTGCAGTTTAAAAAGTGTGCTAAAATTGTTACAGTTTTAACATAAGGAGGGCAACTCCTCCTTCTTTACTCTTCTTTAAAATTATATTGATTTTTCATCGTCACTTATTTTTTCCATATAAATCTTAATATTGACTTATCAAGTTTCACTATATACCTGATTGAGATTTTACTTGAAATTGCATTTACAGATTAATTTTGGGAGAATTGACATCTTATCAAACAGTCTTCTCAATAAGCCTAATATATTTCTTTCATTCAGATCTTCACTTATATCTTTCAATAAAGTTTTATATTTTAGAGACCTCTCAGAAATCTTTTATTCCTGTGTATCCCCTTTTCAACCCAAACTCTCAATGTCATCACATTTTCTAAAGCTCAGTTAAGACATCATTTACTTCTACAAATATTTTTCTAACTTTCCAGGCTCAATTAGATACTCCTCCTCCATGTTCTTGGTTTTATTTATTCATTCCTTGCTTAGTATGACCAAGAGTTGTGCCAGGCATGGAGGTAGACTGGTGAATAAGATGGACAGTCCCTAGCTTCATGGAGCTTTCATTCTAACAGGAAACAAAGAATAATAAACACTTATAATTCAAGGTGACACATGGTATTACAGGGGAAGTATACTGTACTATGGGAATACATAAGAGAAATACCTAACTCAGACTTGGGGGAATGGCTGGATGGGGGGCAAGAAGGGTGTCAAATACTGCTTCTCAAGGAAGTAACATGTAGACTGAAACCTGTAAGAAGAACAGAAGTTAGCAAACACAATAGTGACTAAATATCATAGTACTGACATCCTTGTCTTACTCTTGATTTTACTGGAAAAGCTCTGCTGCTTAACTGTAAAATCTACTCTCTGAATATGTTTCCTCCCTTGGCTTCCTTGACACCATTTCTTGGCTCTCATACTGCCTGTGATAATCATTAACTGCTCACTGGTTCCTCTTCCTTCCTTAAATGCTAGTATTCTCCATGGCTCTATCCTTTTCATTCCTGTTTTCAATCTAAATACTATTTCTAAAGTTTTTCCATTTTCAGAGTTTCAAATATGGATTTATATACTAAGGAGTCCCAAAACTTTTACTTTTAGCTCACATCACTACAGATTTTCACATCTGCATTTCCAACTACATACTACATGACTCTGTCCTTATGTTCCATAGAATCCTCAAGCTATAGACATATTTACATTTGACATATTTATACATGGTGTATACTGCCAGCTAACCAGCAACAGCAGACCTACCTCCCACATTCAGTATTATCACTCATACCTGGTATGAATGAGTCACTATTCTGAATGTATGTTGGTGAGCATGCCCTTCTTGAAAGCTAGTTTATAAAAGCCAGCACAGTTAGCTAGCACAGTCACTGAAGGTTTGGGAATATGAAGGTTGTTTCAAAGACTGAATAATCATAAAATTCTGTAGGCCAAGCATAGGGTTTTGTTTTTTTATTTTTAATATGTCAATTTGGCTAGGCTACTACTTGTCAGTTATTCAATCAAACACTAATCTAGGTATTGCTGTGAAGATATTTTATAGATGTAATTAAAGGGATATTATCCTGGATAATCTGAGTTGGCCTCATTCAGTCAGTTGAAAGGCCTTAAAAATGGGGCTGAGGTATCCCCAAGAGAGAGAAGAAATTCTACCTATGGACAGCAGCTACAGCCCATACCCATGTGTTCTAGCCTGCCCTTCCTGATAGCCTACCCTAAGGATTTCAGACTTGACTAGCTAGCCCCTACAACTGTGTAAGCCCAATCGCTCTCTCTCTCTATGTGTCTCCTACCGGTTCTGCTTCTCTGGTTGAACCTAATACACTAAGATTGTAGCTTTACTTCCAAAAACCAATTCCTTCAAAAACCTAGTAAACCTTCTGGTCTATTCATTTCCAATCAGTTCCATGTACCAGTAACTATACCCAAAGTTTTTTTCTGGACATGGTTTTTAAACCTAGTTTTTCAACTTAATCTTTGTAATATGTTCCTTCCTCTCCATCCCACATTAGACCATCACCATCTCTTACCTGAACTAGTGATTGAAAAAGCCTCCTAACTGGTTTCTCAGATTAGTTTTTTTCTCCTCTATCTATTCTCCACACTGCTGCCAGAGGTCTCTTTCTGGAAAACAAATATGATCATGTCACTATCCTTCTTAAAAACTTTTGAAGTCTTCCTACCTACAGGATAGAGGTAAATTTATTTTCTATTTCATTATTTTCTGTTTTTAACTCTTATTTCCTTCTATTTTTCTTTGCATTTAATTATGATATTTTTCTAACTTATTAAGATGAATGTATAGGTTATTGATGCTTTTCTTCTTTTCTAATAGGCATTTAATTTAAGGTTTTAAATTCTCTCTAAGCATTGCTTTAGCTAATCATACCAATTCTGATATGTACTATTTTCAATACTCTTCAGTTCAAAATATTTAAAATTTGTGATTTCTTCAACCAATGGGTTATTTAGAAATTATTTTTTAGTAATATCCAAAGCTGAACTTTAAGTTCCCATAGGAAAATAGCAGCAATTTATTTCCAAAATTTCCCACTTTCCTCCTAGAACTCAATACAGAGCAACAAAGATAATGTAAAAAAGAGAGAAAAGAAAAGGAAAAAAACCCCTACATCTTTAATGAACCTAGGAGACAATAAAAACCTGAAAATGCCAAATTGTAAGTAAATATGGCCCAAAGTACTTGGGACTAGTAGAACCTATGCAAGGGAGAAAGACATGAAAGATGAAAGAAAGCCTAGTGGGGCAAGAGTAAATTTTCACTCTAGAGAGAGAGGGTCCTATTCTAAGTGGGAACTGCAATGTTTAGTTCTGAGATTGAATGGGGGAAATCTCAGAAGGAAGTAGAGAAAGGAGGTGTAGAAAGTGTCATGAGAGTGAGTAGAGGGTGAACTAGAAGTGACAGATCTCAGATAGGATTACCCTTTTAAAACCAAGGCTTGCATTTTTCCTCTATAATGTCAAACTTGGAGAAAAGTTAAAAGAATAGTACAATGGACTACCATGTACCCTTCAGAAATTCTCTAATTGCTAATGTTTGAGCAGGTACTTTAAAAGGCAGGAGCTGAATTCCCCTGTTAGCAGAAACTCCTTAAACATATATTACTCAGAGGCAAAAGAGATGTGCTTTATTTTGACGAAAGAACCCATCAGAACAACAGAGGACAGAGGCCTTGAGCAGAGAAACCTGGAAAACCACCTTGCTCCTAATGTCCTGTCCCACCTCCCTCTCCCACTCCAGTCTCTTCTAATAGGTGGTTTGGGAAAACTCATCTCATTCAAATACGAATAACAAAAGTGATAAGTATCCATAAAAAAATACCATTTAAAACATGTAAAAAAGCAGCACAACGTCCCTGACAAAGAAAACTCAACAGAAAATACCACCACGAAGTAGATAAAAAATTATAATGCTATCTTTTAACATGAATTCAAAACTTCTTAATGAAGCTATGAAGAAAGATCTCAGAGCAGAAATTTAAGAGCTAAGGGGAAAGACAAACAGTTAAGAGAAGATGAAATAAGCACTGAGAACTCATGAAAGAAATGGAAGAAAAGGACTTTTTCAAATTCAAAAAATGAAGACTAAAATACAATGAGCAAATGGTAAAAATTATATCACAAAAGGCACAGTAAGGAGCAAGTAGGATGGAATTTTTTAAAAAAGAAAATAAAATAACAGATTAAAAAAAACAATAAAAGAGTTGAACCTACATTTTCAAAGAGAATTCCATGTTTTAAATAAAACTGACCCAAAATGCTCAACACTGAGAAAAAAATCTAGTAAAATAATTGTAAAAAATATTTCCCCAACCAGACAAAAAAAGCAGGTCCCTTCTAGGGAAAAGAAAATCTGCTGACATCATATTTCTCTACTGAACATTCATTGTCAGAAGACAGTGGGAAAATACCTTTAAGAAACTCAAGAAAGTGTGATTCAGATAAACCATAATGGAAAAGAATATTTAAAAAAAAAGCATGTCTGTCTCTACGTGTAGAACTGAGTCACTTTGCTGTGCAGGCAGAGATTGCCACAACATGGAAATCAGCTATACTTCAATAAGAAAACATTGAATGAAAAAAAAAGTGTGATTCAATCATTTTATGTCTAGCCAAGCAGTCCTTCAGGAATAAGGCTATAGACAAATGGTTTTCAATATGCAAAAACTCAGCTCTTACTCATATGAGCCCTTCCTGAAGTAACAACTTGAGGACAAACTGCAACCAAGAGATGACAGGAAAAATTTTAGCAAAAGGACTTGCAATTAGCACCAATACATATAATTGTAGATTTAAGATGAAAACGAATGAACACACAGGTGACAGAATGGAATGTAACTGTTAACATGCTCAAAAAACACTGGAACAGTAATATATACAAATAAATGAATAACAGAAAAATCATAAAAAGTAGCATAAACTCACTGATTGCATTTTACAGTAATAGACAGGAGTCAAAGTTGAAAGTCAAGTAGTATAAATTTAAGCAAAATCATAACAACAATAAAATAATGCTATATTGGCTAAAACTAGTTAAAAAAGGAGAGGGAGGAAAGAAGGGAAGGAAAAGAATAAAGCTAGGGCTTCCCTGGTGGCGCAGTGGTTGAGAGTCTGCCTGCCAATGCAGGGGACATGGGTTCGTGCCCCGGTCCGGGAAGATCCCACATGCCGCGGAACAGCTGGGCCCGTGAGCCATGGCCGCTGAGCCTGCATGTCCGGAGCCTGTGCTCCGCAACAGGAGAGGCCACAACAGTGAGAGGCCCGCGTATCGCAAAAAAAAAAAAAAAAAAAAAAAAAAAGAATAAAGCTAATATAAATGTTACTCATTAAGGAAAGCAAAAGATACTGCTTTAAAGAGAGAGAAAGATGAGTATTATATGAAGGTATGAAGGTAACCACTGATGAGAAAAAAAAAAAAACTTTCCTAATAACAAAACTAGCATTTAAAAAGCACAGAAAACATACCACATGGATTATAATCATTTTGTTAGACAATGCAGACTTTTGGCCCAAAAGTACAAAAAAGTTACTTTATCATTGTAAAGGGTATAAATCACAATGAAAAATACAGATAGGTATACATATGCTCCCAATACTATAGCAGCAACATCATGAAAGTGGAAATATAAGAAGAAACAGAAACACAATAGGAAATTTCAATTTATTTCTCCCATTCTGAGACAAGTAAACAAAAATAAATAAGGAAATAGATGATCTAAACAACATAATCAAAATTGAAGTGCTGATGGATATTAATTTAACTCTATCCTAAAAAATGATTATATCTTATTTTCAAATAGCTATTGAACTTTCATTCACAAAATCTGACCATATATTAGGTTACTAAAAAAAAAAAACCCTCAATAAATTCTAAAAATAGAAATACAAACCACATTCTCTGATTAACAGCACAATGAAACTAGAAATTTATAACACAATCAGAAAATAAAAAGATCTTCAATCTGAAAATTTAAAAAGTCTCTCAAACAACATTTGGATAATATGGGAAATACAAATGAAATCTGTGGTGTTTTGAGAAAATAATATAATAAAAAACTAGATATTAGAAGCTTTGGAACATAGCTAAAACAGTGGTAAGAAGAAAAATAACTGGTTTTTTTTGGGTTTCTGTTTGTTTTTATCTTTGGCCACGCCACACGGCCTGCAGGATCTTAGTTTCCCGACCAGGGATCGAACCCACGCCCTCAGCAGTGAAAGTGCGGAGTCCCAACCATTGGACCACCAGGGAATTCCCGAAATAATTTTTTTAAATACTTTTTTTTTTTTTTGCAGTACACGGGCCTCTCACTGTTGTGGCCTCTCCTGTTGCGGAGCACAGGCTCTGGACGCGCAGGCTCAGTGGCCATGGCTCACGGGCCCAGCCTCTCTGCGGCATGTGGGATCCTCCCGAACTGGGGCACGAACCCGTGTCCCCTGCATCGGCAGGCGGACTCTCAACCACTGCGCCACCAGGGAAGCCCTTAAATACTTTTTTTAATAAGAAAAAATGAAATTAAATGTGTTACTAATATAGTTCAAAAAGTAAGGAAAGGGGCTTCCCTGGTGGCACAGTGGATGAAAATCTGCCTGCCAGTGCAGGGGACACGGGTTCGAGCCCTGGTCTGGGAAGATCCCACATGCTGCGGAGCAACTGGGCCCGTGAGCCACAATTACTGAGCCTGCACGTCTGGAGCCTGTGCTCCGCAACAAGAGAGGCCGCGATAGTGAGAGGCCCGCGCGCTGCGATGAAGAGCGGCCCCCGTTTGCCACAACTATAGAAAGCCCTCGCACAGAAACGAAGACCCAACACAACCATAAATAAATAAATAAAATAGGGCTTCCCTGGTGGCGCAGTGGTTAAGAATCCGCCTGCCAAAGCAGGGGACACGGGTTCGAGTCCTGGTCCGGGAAGATCCCACATGCCGCGGAGCAACTAAGCCCATGCACCACGATTACTGAGCCTGCACTCTAGAGCCCACGAGCCACAAGTACTGAAGCCCATGCACCTAGAGCCCGAGCTGCACAACCAAGTAGAGCCCGAGCTGCACAACCAAGAGTAGCCCCCGCTTGACCCAACTAGGGAAAGCCGTGCGCAGCAAAAAAGACCCAATGCAGCCAAAAATAAATAATAAATAAATTTAAAAAATAAATAAATAAATAAATAAAATAAATTAAAAAAAAAAAGTAAGGAAAAACAACTAAATTAACTGAAGAAAAGTGGAGGAAAAAATTTATAAAGCTAAAAAGAGAAATTAAGGAGTCAGAAAACAGAAAGCCAGAGAACTAAGAAAAAAATTCAAAAGCTCTTTGGTGGGGGGAGGCGGTGGGGTGAGGTGGGGAGAAACTACTAGTTGATTGAACTACCTCTCCTAATTAAGAGTAAAAAGGAAAAAGCACAAATATAAAAAAGAAACTATGGGGATAAACCACAGAAGTAGACAAAACTAAAAAAAAAAAAAAGGAACTACTTAGTAAAGATACGTTAGATATAGATAAAATATATATTTCTAGTAAGATATAAGCTACCAAAACTGAATCCAGGGAGTCTAAACAGACTGATTTTTCACAAAATAAATGAAAGATTTAAAAGAGCTACCCACCAAACAAAACAAAACACACCAGGCCACAAGATTTTACAGGGGAATTCTACCAAATCTTAAAAGAGCTGATAATTTCAATACTATTTAAAAACTGTTGTACATTTTAGAAAATGGGAAACTTCTAAATTCTTTATGAAATAAAATATTAATACCAAAACTTGAAAAAGACTGCACAAAAAAGAGAAGATTGCAGATCAGATCAATCTTACTTTTTTGCAATTTGATTAAAAAGGTAAAGCATTAACTAACAGATTCCAGCATCACATTAAAATAATCCAAAAATACAAGTTTAGTTCAGTGTTTGTTAAAAAAGAAGAGAAATATATCATCAGCTCCATAGCCACTAAAAGACATCTGACAAAATTCAACAACCATTCTTGATTAAAAGTACTCAATAAAATAGGAACCAACAGATGCTCCTAAACATATACATACATATATGTATTTAATGCAGAAACACTGGAAGCATTCCTTCTAAAGTAAGGAATAAAAAGAGGATGCCCACTACTCTCTAATGGTTAACACTGTCCTATCTAATTAGTCAATATAATCTGATAAAAAATATTAGAGGTATAAAAATCCAAAGGAAGATGTAAACCTATCACCATCATAGATGAAATGATTATAACCTAGACACTGCAAGGAAATCATTGAAAAGTTAATGGAATTCAATAAGGCAGAGAGAAAAAAGTTACTATACAGAAATTAAATGCCTTCATGTACATAAACAATAACCAGTAAGAATCTATAAACCCATTTAATAGGGAAAAAAGAGAGAGAGGACATATCCAGGAATGATAATAAGAAATGTGCAAATTTTATGTGAGGAAAACTTTAAAACACTCCTGAAGTAAACAAAAGTAATCCTGAACAAATGGAAAGGCATAGTGTTTTCTTGGATAGAAAGACTCACTATCTTAGGACTCAGTAACTTAATTAAAAAATATAATGAGGTCACAGTAAAAGTAACAGTCCATCCTCCCATAACCACTAGTTCTGACAAGGTATTTCTAAAGCTTATATAGTGAGATAAGTAAGAATGGCCTAGAAATCCTGAAGAGAAAAATGAGACTAGCCCTAGAAGATATTAAAAGTTATAAAAGAAAGGACTGACTGAAACACACAGCCCCACCAAAAGACAAATTTCTACATGACAAAAAGCAAAAACAAGACCACACCAAAGATCAAAAGACAAATAACAACCTAGGGATAATATTTGCAATTCATATCACAAAGGGCTAATCTTGATTTCAGAAAGCTCTCTCAGTAAATAAGACCAAAAATCCAACAGAAAAAAAGGAGCAAAGGACATAAAGAAATAAGGTGGCCCTTACATATGTGAAAAGATGGTCCAATGCAAAATAATAGTACATAAGGAAACTATTTCTTGTAAATCTGATGGACAAAAATCTAGAGTTTGACACCTCTAGTGGCAAAGGTATAGGGAAACAGGTAGTCTCATTTACTGATGCAAAATATTTACAATCTCAGTGGAGGGCAATCTGGCAGTAACAATCAAAATTACAAATATATTGACCCATCAATTTCACCTCCTGGAATCTATCTGAAAAATACAAATATATGAATGATGTTCTGAAATGGAAAATAATTAAAAACAGCCCTAGTCTTCCCTGGTGGCGCAGTGGTTGAGAGTCCGCCTGCCGATGCAGGGGACATGGATTTGTGCCCCGGTCTGGGAAGATCCCATATGCCGTGGAGCGGCTGGGCCCGTGAGCCATGGCCGCTGAGCCTGCGCGTCCAGAGCCTGTGCTCCGCAACGGGAGAGGCCACAACAGCGAGAGGCCCGCGTACTGCAAAAAAAAAAAAAAAACCAAAAAAAACCCAGCCCTAGTATACACCTAAAGATGACTTTAAAAATACATCATCTCGACGTATCCCCACAATGCAGCTGAAAATAATGACAAAACTATGTACTGATCTGGAAAGACCCAGGGATCCTTGGAGGAATGGTTGATTACAGGTATAGAGGAGGAAATACAGGATGAATCTGGAAAATTCTGCTGTGTCAGAAAGCAAGAAAGCTATCAAAGACAATGAATTATCAACAGGACAATGTGATTTTCCACATAAGAATTCCACCTAATGTAAAAGGAATAACAGAATTAGAAAAAATACCAGTTGGTAATCCCTAGTGAAATAAATGACTCAGGTAACAATGATCAACGAATGGAATATCAGTGACTGAAAGATTGATTGGGAAATTTACAATGGAGAGATCAGGCCTACTGATCTCTGAACATACTAAGCAATCTTAGTACCACTAAAGTTGGGACCACTATATACTATATGCCTCCTAATATGATACAATAGAGAGCATTTATGAATCAGAATTGAATCGAGCTTACAGGGCCAACTTTCATTTTCAGGAAATATAGGGGATAGAGGAAGAAGACAATGACACCACAAGAAAACAAAAGACAAATCCAGATTTTTGGATATTCTACAGGAAAAGTGAAAGTTTCTACAACAAGTCAATGACATAAAAAAGGAAAAAATAAAACAAAACTAGAGGGAAGGAAATGGCACTACTACATTTTTAAAAGGCATAATAGCCAAATGTGATGTGTGGATCTTGTTTAGATCCTGATTAGAACCAACCAACTATAGAAAGATATATTTGAGACTATCAGGGAAATCTGATTATGGACAGGGAATTAGAAACTACAAATAAATGATTAAATTTTTTACATATGATAGTGGCATTGTGACTGTGTAAGAAAACATCCGTATTTTTAGAGGTGCACACTGTCGTAGGGAAAAAATAACATGCTGTATGGGATTTGATTTAAAATTACTACAGTAGAGGAAGAAATGTACATAGTTTAAGCAAAGGCAGAAAAATCCTGACAGTCTGGATATTGGCTACCTAGGCAGCAGTTTATCATACTAGTCTCTCTACTTTTATATATACTTAAAATATTCTTAAAAAAAAAACACCTAAAAATGAGAATGCAATTAGCACCACATTAAACATCAGTAGTAGGCACAATCTAAGGGTCACCAAGACCAACAGACTTCTCTTCCTTTAAAATATGTATTTCATAATGAAATACTGACTTATATAATTGTTAAGGACAAAAATGAGTTATAATTGCTCAGATGATCATGTCAAGGCTTTTACATTTGCTTTCATTTGCTTACTTCATGTTTAGTAGCATTCCAGGAAAAGTTCTCTACAAAGGATTTCTAAATGAAATGTAATAAAAAATAAAGGTTTTTCCAGTTTGTCTTAATATATGTCCAAATATTAATTCAAGACACCAGTACATATAATTACATATAAAATGTACATATATACAGACACACACACACAGGCCATATAGAAATCAACTACCCAACACAGAATATGGTTTTAATTCCCTTACCATCAATATTAAGCATCATTTTCCACATGGCAGGCCGAACAGACTGATGGAATCCAAACCAAACTTCCCTGCCCCCTCCCAGAGGGTGGTCATATCCTTCTGGAGCTGAGAAAAAGGAACGCCCCACAGGCGTATATCTACAAAAATTAAAATGGCATGTTCAATCTTTTCCTTCCCATTGAGTATTTAAATCTGCAGAACAGGTGAGTCTAGAGTATATAATCTTAACTTATCATAATAATGCCTCTCATTATGAATATATGAAACTAAACATTTTCCAAATTTGTGAAAGCAAAAAGCAACCACTCAAAATGAAAAAACACCATCCCTCACTGAAATTCTCTATACTTAAAACTAATGTTTGAATAAGATTAAATTTTATTTAAAATAGTTTAAAAAAATAGTTCTAACCTTAGAAAATGCTAAAGAATAAATAATTATTGATCAAAAAGCTACTTCTATAAATGTTGTTTGTAGGACATAATATTTTTCTTTAAAAAGACACACTGATCCTATACATATACACATAGATACACATATACACGTGAGATGCTAGTGTGATTAAAAAAGTAACAATTTCAACACACTTTGATACTGCTATACAAACAATGAAATTACCTTTAAAACACGGTGATTTAACTAAAATACTAAAACTGATAATGTATCAGTTAGTCAAGATTTATAGCTCCTAAGAAAAAGGGTTAGACATTTTTTTCTGAAAAAAATAGCTATGCTAATGATGTGCATTTACTTTCACAAGTCAGAGAATTTTATGTAACATACTTCTCTCAATGAATTTGTATGCATGCTATTCTTCAACTGAGATAATCAAAATATACAACATCTGAAGATTAACCAAAGGAAGACTGCACAACCTACTTTTGGGAAGAAAGCTTTCATACTTAAAATCTAAAGAAGAAAAAAAAGCCAGAAGCACCCACTTCATGGAGGGCAGATGTCGTAGCACCACATCAACGGCATGGACAGGATTAGTGCTGATTGGCTTGTCTAATTCCAGTGGCTCTGGCAAGGTCCGTCCTGTCAGTACTTCATGTAGTAGGTGCCAACTCACCCGAGAGACAAATTTGATTGACACCTTGAAAGGTCGATCTTTTCCACCTTCCCCAGGTAAAGTAACATCTAAATCTACCTGTTGATGGGAAAAGAGTCAACTGGTAAAAGTTTTAAAAGATAAATACAATAATTTTTAACTGATACAAATATTTAAGAGAAAACAAGGCAAATATAAAAAAAAAAACAATCTCAATGTGAAATCAATAGACTAAAATGTAAATAAGTTATTTATGCCAGCATTCTTTGTCATTGCAAAATATGGAAATTACCTAAATGACCATTTAGGCAGATATAAAAAAAAAGGTAACGGAACTGCTATGGAATAATTTCCAAGCTACACTGTTATGTGAAAAAAAGCAAGTACAAAAGATTACAAATAGTATGCCATATTTTATGTGAGAAAGGGGGAAATGGAAAAATATTCATATATCTGCTTATTTTTGTAAAAAGAAACACAGAAAGCATGAATCAGAAACAACAAAAAAAAGGAGTTACTTTCAAAGGATATGAAAGAACAGACTGGAAGAAATAAAGGAGGGATTAACAATTCTGAGTATATTTTTCAGCTTAGTTTTGACTTTTGGAAGCATGTTAAATTAAATTCTATAACATTAAAAAAAATAAAAATAAGATCAACAAGGATGGAGAGAAAAAACTAAAACTGAAAAGATACAAAATCAAATGAAACCAAATGCATTTCAAACAAATAACATAGCCAGATTGAAAGAATATTTTTAAAAAAAAAAGAAAGAAAGAAAAGAAAACACTAATTCAGGTAACTCCTGAACATAATATATTGACTATACTCTTGGTTAGGCGTGTGGAGGAGGGGTGGGTGGGAAAGAACTGCATACAAAATAAAACCTTAAACTCTTACTACTATGTTTGTTTTCTGTAGTGATATAGTGCAGTAATTCAGAAACTATTTTATATGTACTGTAGGACTGAACAAATAAGTAAAAGTGGTAATACTTTGGAGAGTCAGGGGTTTAAGGGAGAAGGAAGACACAAATATGCAATGTAGGGAGTAAAGGAAGAATCCTTTTGGGACAGACTAGAACTGGAAGAATCAGTCTGAATTCATGATTTCCAATAAACATATTGTATGATATTGCATACAATAAGTGGTACTTGCAGGATACATATGTTAGGTATATTATATGAATGTAATATTTATTATCTGTTTTGTTTATCTATTTACTTATTTATGTATTTATATTTTCTATCTCTATCCATTGAAAGGGCTTATAAGCACATATACCCCAGCAGCAATGAGCACATCCAGTACCCAGATTTTGGTTTCTAAATTGTATTCCCTAACTAAAAGAAACCAGTGTACCTTTGAGATATGGCTGGTTGCAGGACTACAGCAGGGAAAACACAAGGTGAACCTGGAACATCTTGTGCCCAAAAGTAAGGAAATACTCAAAAAAAAAAAAAAAAAAGATGTGTCATGACAAAAGCACACAGGAACCAACTTAAAGGGGCTGCCACAGGCAAAATCTGGGACAATTTGGGCAAATAAGGATAAAGAACTAGAAGAGAAGAAAATGCGCTCCCTTACAGTAGAATAACAATGATTAATGTAGAAGGAATGACAGAATTAGAAAATCACCATTACTACATAATAATAAACCTTCCAAGCAAGAATCATCCGTTACTAAAAAAGTCTAAAGAGAAACGGGATTCTTAAAAGTATCTCCCTTATAAAAATTAAAAACTTTGGTGCATCAAAGGGCACAATCAACATAGTGAAAAGGCAACCTATGGAATGTGAGAAAATATTCCAAAACATATATCCCATGAGAATACATAAAGAATTCCTAAAACTCAACAACAACAACAAAACCAAATAACCCAATTAAAAAATGGGCAAAGGAGTTGAATACACATTTCTCCAAAGAAGATACACAAAAGGCCCATAAGCATATGAAAAGATGCTCAACATCATTAGTCATTAGGTAAATGCAAATCAAACCCACAATGAGATATTACCTCACACCCAATAGGATGACAAATATCGAAAATTCAGAAAACAACAAATGTTGGCAAGGGTGTGAAGTATTTGGAACCCTTGTCCACTGTTTGTAGAAACATAAAATGGTACAGTCACTATGGAAAACAGTATGGTGGTTTCCAAAAACACTAAAAATACAATTATCATTTATATGATCCAGCAACTCCACTTCTAGGTATATACACAAGAG
The DNA here is from genome assembly GCF_949752795.1 of Hyperoodon ampullatus. NCBI lineage: Eukaryota > Metazoa > Chordata > Mammalia > Artiodactyla > Ziphiidae > Hyperoodon > Hyperoodon ampullatus. The sequence goes on along the minus strand of NC_136915.1, from coordinate 29,930,714 downwards.
AACTGAAAGTAGGCATTAGAAGAGAGATTTGTACACCCATGTTGCATTATTGCATTATTTGCAATAGCCAAAAGGTGTTCATCAGTGGATGAATGGATAAACAAAATGTGGTATATACATTCAATGGAACATTATTCAACCTTAAAAAGGAAAGAAATTGTGACACACGTGACAACATGAATGAACCTTGAGGACATTATGCTAAGTAAAATAATCCAGTCACAAAAGGACAAATACTGTATGGTTCCACTTATATGAGGTCCCTAGAGTAAATCTATGTTCAAATGGGAAAGCAACCCAAGTGTCCATCAACAGATGAATGGATAAGTAAAATGTAGTATATACATACGATGGAATACTATTCAGCCTTAAAAAGGGAGGAAATTCTGACACATGTCACAACATGGATTAACCTTGAGGATACTATGCTAAGTGAAATAAGCCAATCACAAGAGACAAAACACTATGATTCTACTTATATGAGGTACTAAGAGAGGTCAAATTCATAAAGACAGAAAGTAGAATGGTGGTTGCCAGGGCCTGAGGGGAGGGAAAATGGGGAGTTAAGTGTCTAATGTGTACAGAGTTACAGTTTTACAAGATGGAGATGGATGATGGTGATGGTTGTAAATGTACTTTGCCACTGAACCATACCTTAAAAATGGCTCAGATGATCAACTTTATGTTATGTGTATTTTACCACAATTAAAAAAAATACTATCTCCCTACAAAAGAAAGAAGAATAACTTGAAAGGAGAAACTTGGCAGATACCAACTTAACCAAGTGATCGAAGTTAACATCACCATTAACAGAACAAATACATATTATGTGCCTCCTGATACGATGCATTATTAAGGAAAGAACACTTATGTAATAATATTCCTGCCAAAAAAGCTTACTCAGGGGCTCCCTGGTGGTGCAGTGGTTGGGAGTCCGCCTGCCGATGCAGGGGACACGGGTTCGTGCCCCGGTCCAGGAAGATCCCACGTGCCGCGGAGCGGCTGGGCTCGTGAGCCATGGCCGCTGAGCCTGCGCATCCGGAGCCTGTGCTCCACAATGGGAGGGGCCGCAACAGTGAGAGGCCCACGTACCGCAAAAAAAAAAAAAAAAAAAAAAAGAGCTTACTTACTCAGAATCTAACCAAGAGGAAGCACCAGAAAAACACAGAGGGACATCCTACAAAATAACCTGCCTGTAATCTTCAACCATGTTAATGTCATAAAAGAAAAAAAAAAAAAAAAGGCTGGGAAATTGTTCCAGAATAAAGAAGACTAAAAAGATGTAACATCTAAATACATTCACTAACCTGGATTGGATTCTGTACTAAAGGGGAAAAAAAATGCTGAAGGACATCATTGGAACAAATGACAAAACTGGAATAGGGGCAGATTAGACAAAAATATATCAATGTAAAATTTAGGAAAGTTGGTAACTGTACTATGGTTTTTATCCTTGCTCTTAGGAAAAACACATTAAAGGGCATAATGTATAAAACCTACTCTTGAATGGTTCAGGAAAAAATAAGTATGTATATGTATCTCTATATATAGCTGTCTCTATAGATACAAAGAAAGTAAAAGAGAAAGGAAAGAGAATGATAAAACAAATGTGGCAAACTTTAAGAACACTGATGAATCTGGGTATATATGAGTTCTCTGCATGATTCTTACAACTCCTCTTTGAGTTTGAAATTATTTCAAAATAAAAAGTTAAAATAGATAAATGATACATATATAGACTACAATAAAATGGCAATAAGTGCATTTAAAAGACATTGCAAAAGTACAGCTTTCTGATAAAGGAATGCATCTTACCCCTGTAGTTGCCACAGGAAGTGGATTGGCTGTGTAAAGGCTTCTTTTTCCATCATAAACTGGTCTACGGTCCCCAAATATAGTTACTTTAAAATGCTGAACCATTGAGTCAACCACCTCCCTAAAAAAGGGAAGAAATGCATTCATATAATCCTCTGCATCATGAAATACAAAAATCTTACCTAAAGTAATTTCTTACACTATTTAAAGCTGTCCAAATTCTAAAAGATAATCATACATGGTAAAGATTTTGCTTTCAGGACCATGGCTTAGGATACCAGAAAGATTGATTTCTGGGAAGGGATGATATGAATTTCACAAAAGACAGAGAAGAATGAATCCAGTGAATTACTTAATCATTTTGGGACACAGTTGACCTGCAAAATATTATCCTTATAAACTGATCCAAAATCCCTTTTACCATCTCTAAGCACTACCTGACACATTCACCTCTCTTTATCAAAGAATATGATGCTCTTTCCTTTGTGCTCAAAAAGCACCTAGTACATATATCTATTAGAACACTTACTTCACTGTATTATAATTATTATTATATACTTCACTTCTACTAGACTGTGAGATTTTTAAGAGCAATAAACACACCCGTATCCTGTACCCCCCCCATCCCTCTACCCACCCATTCTTCCAATGGTATCTAGCCAGTAAGGATATTTTGAAACCTCCATTTTTTTACCCAGCAAACATTTTTATCCTATATACTTACATGGAATTATATTAAAGTTTTTTTTAGACACTTTAAAAAATTTGCAGACTACAGAGAGAATAATACCAAATATCCACAAATCAATATTTATTTTTACGTAAACATAATTTGTAAAAGCAGTGGAAAGATATCTAGAAGGGTATGTATCAAACAGATACAGTGGTTAGTTACCTCTGGAGAAAGAAGTGAAGAGAAGAATGATTTTTTATTTTGTTTACACAATATAAACATATTACAATGACAGTATACTCACATAGTACTGGTATAATTTACAATACATTTAAAAGAATGGGAAAAAAATTCAATTCTAGCCCAGTGAAGTAGAAGAGAAAGGAGAGAAAAAAGCATTTTCTGGAACAAAATAATTAAGCTGATTTGATACCCAGAGGAATTTTCCAAATGTTCAAAATTTCTATTTCCCTGCCTTTCAATTTTATTTTGCAAGTATTTCTTGCACCAGTCTTTTACTTTCCATTACCAATTACCATCATCCTAAATTAAAACCTCATGTCCTAGTACCTGAATTATTTTGTTTCTTTTTTTTATGTCTTTAATTTTTTCTTCTCCGACCCAACTTATATCCCACTGCTAAATGAGTCTCCAAACCCCACTTTTATTCTCCAGGTACAAAAGCTTAAGTTAATCATGCTCCTCAGTTCATGCCACATTATCATCATTCATCTATATAAGACTCCTCTTCTAACTAATTGATTTCTGTCCTTCCATATTCATTTCTTATTCCCATTCTTCCCAGTAAGTTATTTTTTCTAATGTGTTTGATAAACATTCTTCTGTTTGTATATATTCCTAACTTTACCCTCTGCACTAGGTTCTTAAAATCTGTTCACGTTGCTGTGGGACACTTAGTTCCTTGTGATGCAAAGTACTCCACATGTTGTCTACTTACTCTCCCAGCAATACAGACTCAGAGTATCTTTAACAGTCAGCCACCAAAACAATGCTACAATGCAGTATCTCCTTCTATGTCCCCTTATGAACTTGTGTGAGAATTAATCTCTGGCTATATATACCCAGGAACAAAACTGTTAGGTCCAAGTGAATTTTATCAATTAAATGATGAAGAACTGCCAAACTGCTCTGCAGAATGGCTGCACTGAACAATCCTCCTGGAGGTTCCTATTTCCCTACATACAGACAAGATTTGGCATTATCCAGCTTTGCTTTCTAATTTTTGCTAGCCCACTAAAAGCTTGTTTTATTTAGATTTCTCTTATTACTAATGAATTTGAGCATCCCTTCATTATTTGTGTTTCTTCTTTTGTGAATTCCCTGTTTGTTTCCTTTGTTCATTGTCTATTGGGGTCCTAGTCTTCTTGTTGAATTGAAGGAGTTTCTTTGATATTCTAATGTTAATTCATTAACAGGTTTAGTTGTTGCAAATATCTTCCCCCAAATGTTACCTGCCTGTTAACAATGTCCATGTATTTACTGAACTGAAATCTTTAATGCTGTATCATCAAATTAATCATTTTTTCACCTTATGGTTTCATGCTTTTAAGGTTTTAAGAAATAATCTGCAAATATTAACTCACAAAGATGTACTATGTTTCATTAACTCTATAATTTTATCTATATTATGTTGGTCACTAATCCATTTGAGGTTATTCTTTATAAACAGTATTATGTAAGAACTCAATTTTATTTTTCTCCCTACCAGTTTTCCCACACCATCTACTAAACAATCTATATTTAACTGATCAATTTATAATGCCAGTTTATCTTATTAAGTTCTGATCTGAGTTCTCTATGTTGTCCCAGTGGTCTCCTTGTCTGTTCTTGGACCAGTATCATATGTTTTCATGATTACTGGAGTGTTTTATTATGTTGTAATGTGGGGTATGGCAAGTTCCTTTTCTTTCTCTGAGATATCAATAACTTGGAAATTCATGGAAACATTTATTCAAAACAAATTTCGAGTCCTCCCCCACTGCCCCAAACTATCAATACAATAAGGAAAAGAAACATATCTAGTGCCCTACATGTAGTAAATAATCAAAAAATATCTGTTGGGACTTCGCTGGTGGCACAGTGTTTAAGAATCCGCCTGCCAATGCAGGGGACACGGGTTCGAGCCCTGGTCCGGGAGGTTCCCACGTGCCGCGAAACAGCTAAGCCCAGGCGCCACAACTACTGATCCCATGAGCCACAACTACTAAGGCCCGCACGCCTACAGCCCCGTGCTCCGCAACAAAGAGAGGCCACCGCAGTGAGAAGCCGTGCACGAGCGGCCCACCCCCGCTCTCGTCACAGCTGGAGAAAACCCGCACACAGCAACAAAGACCCAACCCAGCCAAAAATAGATAAATAAATTTATTTATTTTTAAATCTGTTGGTTAAGAAACCCTCAAATAATACAAACTCGAGAGACAAGGCTAGTATGCTAAAAACAAATTAGTGTATTAAAAGCTACTGACAAACTACCACAATAAACAAAATAAAAGAAGATGAAACATAATACGGGTAACTGTAAAGTCTAAACACTTCTGTTTGAAAAGTTCAACTGCAATAAGAACAAATGAGAGGATCTAAACTTACCCACTGCTCTCGTGCAAAGGGGCTTTAGGTGACTATAAATCCAAAATCAACTAATACTGGGATGTAGTTTCTTCAAAATTAAAGAATTCAGGTTGCATATATTTAAATACCCAGTATAAGGCAGGTAACCATCCCATCAAATATTACACAGGTAATTTCAAACTCTGGAGTAGTACTCTGTGCAATTTGGAAAAAACTTAAGACCCTAACAGAAGAAACATAATCATGAAAAGGTAATCCTGATAGAAACTCACACAATATGAGCAAAAATAAATCAAATTAAGGACTCTTAGTCTAGAATAGGAAAGAGTCAAAGGAAATTAGAGAAGTCTTCAGCTATTTTGACAGACTGTCACGTGAAAAACTGAGTAGAGTATCTTCCTTGTATGGGAGGGCAGAATTAGGACAAATAGTTGGAAAATATAAGGAGCTAGATTTTGGAACAAAAATTTCCAACATTTGCTAACCACCACAGTTATTCATGAGTGGATTACACTATCTCATAAAGTACCTGAGTTCATCCTTGCTAGAACTGTTCAAAAAGCACTTATGTCAGAGAAGATACCGACTAGAAGACTGAAATGAATAATGTCTACAATCCCCTCTAACAGTAAAATTTAATTAAGAGAATATCAAATAATGAAACTGCAGATCATAACATCAGATACAGAAACTCCTTTATAAATAATTACACTAAATATTGATTTGAACTTAAGGCTTCTGAGCCTTTACAGAATGGTATTAGAATTCTATGTACATTGGGCAATTTTAACTTTAACCTCTTACTAATATGATATAATTAAATGATATATTTAGACTTTTAATGGAACTTTATTATGCAAGTTAACAAAATGACAAATGCAGGAACTGCAACTTGTCATTTTTTATCTCAAATGATACTGTAGCAAAGCGTAGTTTATTAGAATATTCATCAGGCAGGCATGTGAAACTAGAGGAAAAACTCTCTAAAACAGTAATTTATCTAGTCATCTAGTCAGCTGTAGCAGCAAAGGTACTCACTGTATTATGAAGAAAGTTTGAATTGAGAAATGGCCAACTTGAGGAACCTTTAAAATATGTGGTAACATATGTACTGGAGAAAAAATAAGTAGACATGAGTTTTTAGTCTCACTCTGCCACTAAATTGTTGGGAAATTTACTTGGCCTCCCTGAATTTAGTTCCTTTATCAATAAAAATGAGATAATAGTCTCAGGGCTGTTATAGGGACCATGTGGGATATTAGTGAAAGTACCTTGGGGGAAAAAGGTAAATATGTATCATACTATTTTTATATAAAAATTCAAGCATAATTATCTCAAAATCGTACTTCAAGAATGATATTGAGGTACTGAAGTCTTCCTAACAACAAATACACATTACAATGCAGTAGCATCAAATATAGTAAATAATACAAACAATGAATTCTGCTAATTAACAGAAACTGTGAATTGAATTTTCCCCTACATTGTAGTTTGTGGAGCACTAGTCTTTTATTATAACAATGAACAATGGGGGGAGGAATCTTTTGTTCAAATGTAGAAATTTCAGGATAACATTTTAAGGGTGTACTGTTAAGCCAGCTTCTTAGCTTACAATAAAAAGTAAAGCCACCATAACCAAAATACATAAAATATTTTAACTTCTAAAGCACTATGTAGGAAAGAAAATTGGGAAAGAAAATCTGAGTAACTGGGTATAAGAACTTCTAACCAATCTTTAGTGGCTTCCTTTTACTAATAACCTTAGTCTGAAGAGGGAAGAATTCTTGCAGAGAATAATATGATGCATTTCTGTAGAACCTCAGGACAGAATTTTAAAATCCTGAAGAATATCTGGCGATCACTACAAAAATGGAACCTCCCTGAGTACATTAGGTCTTACACAGGGCTACAGCCTACCTTCCCACTCTTACCTCAACCACCACTTCCTATATTCTGGTACCAAGTCTTTTGACTCCATGATGCTCTGGTGCACAGACTGTAAAGTAAAATTTAATATTGTTTTCAGTAAGTTCCACTTTACCACCTGACTCATACAGCAGAAAAAATGGTAAGAGAGGGAAACTTTAACGTAAAAAGGAGAGGAAATTATTTTCCTGTTAATTGTTACTATAAACTCACAGAGACCCATCTTCATCTCATTTTTAGGTACCTCTTAATTCTCTGCTCCCAAAAGGTAGAATGGGAAATATTATTTTAGTCTTTAGAAGACATAAAATAGTATTTTCCTCTAAAAGTGACTATTCACCTTAGTTTAGTATTCCCAGCTACAATAAATTAATCTGCCACTATAATACAGACAGAACAAAGGAAGATTGTTAAGGTATAACAAGACGCTAAAATCACCCAGAGGTTTATAAAACACAGCAAAAACAGCTAACAGCCTCTCTTAGTAACCTTCTAACCTCTAATTTATCTTCATAACTCTGTACTAAGTAGCAGAGAAGGTAGCCATACCTTTGCATCAAGTTAAAGTTTAAAGATGCAGAGTAGAGGAGAAAGGAGTTATACTAAACTATAACTTGATAAAGATCAACTTTTTAATAGCTGATAAAAAGTTGATAAAGATCAACTTTTTAATACCTTATAAAATTTGAAGTACATCAGAGCATTTTACCATAAACTATCTTTTTTTTTTTTTTTTTTTCTGTACGCGGGCCTCTCACTGTTGTGGCCTCTCCCGTTGCGGAGCACAGGCTCCGGACGCACAGGCTCAGCGGCCATGGCTCACGGGCCCAGCCGCTCCGCGGCATGTGGGATCCTCCCGGACCGGGGCACGAACCTGTGTCCCCTGCATCGGCAGGCGGACTCTCAACCACTGTGCCACCAGGGAAGCCCACCATAAACTATCTTCACTGCCAACTCATATGGGTGTGAATTCTTTCATAATCTTATATAACCACACTAGCTCATCTAGTAACCATTTCTAGTATTCACAAACAATTGATAGATTACTTTAGACTGAGCAATAGATTTTTAACTCAATGTGGCTTACACTCAATGTGGCTTACACTAACAATTCTCCTCTAGAACACTTCTCCCTCAGGCCACCATTGACTTAATAGACATAGCCTCTTTTCAGTCTCTACGTTCCTCGCTTCTTTTAGCATTTGCCACTGTGATCAATCCTTGAAAATCACGATCTGTGCTTTACTTTCTCTGAAACAGCTTCTACTTTGTCCTGGTTCTCCTACCTTTGCAATCTCTAAGTGTCTTCACTGGCAACCTGAAACAATAGTATCCCCAGAGATCTATTCTTAGTTTTCTTATCTTGACGCTACACACTCTCCCTAGCTTTTAACTATCACCTATATGCTGACACATCTCAAATCTCAACCTTGACTTATTTCCTGAGCTCTAGGCACTTATTTCCAATAATCTATTGAACTTATCCAATTTGATGTTTCTTACACAATTCAACCTCCAAATAGTCAAGAGAAAATAAAAAACTTGGTCCTTTCACCATCTGTATTTCTGTTAAAGCCTTCAACATTGTACAAGCAAGGAACTATGAAGCCATTCTTATCTCTTCCCTTTCTCTACACACCTAAATTATTCATTCTTCTTCTAAATCTTATATCTAAGCCTCTTATATCACCGCCACTGCCAGTGCTATTAGTTAAGTCTTAGAACACACTATCTCTAATCTAAAAAAGTAGGTACCAAACACGAATTTGAAAAGATACAAGCACCACGATATTCATAACAGCAGTATTTGCAATAGCCAAGACATGGAATCAACCCAAGTGCCCATCAACAGATGAATGGATAAAGATGTGGTGTATGTGTGTACACACACACACACACACACACACACACACACACACAGAATGGAATATTACTCAGCCATTAAAAAGAATGAAATTCTGCCATTTGCAGCAACATGAATGGACCTAGAGAATATTACGCTTAGTGAAATAAGTCAGACAGAGAAAGACAAATACTGTATGATATCACTTATATGTGTAATCTTAAAAATAATACAAATGAATGTATATGCAAAATAGAAACAGACTCACAGCTATAGAAAAAAAACTTCAGTTACCAAAGGGGAGTGAAGAGGGGGGAGGAACAAATTAGGGCTATGGGATTAACAGAAATAAACTGTGTATAAAATAGATAAGCAACAAGGATATATTACATAGCATAGGGAATTATAGCCATTATCTTGTAATAACTTATAATGAAGTATAATCTGCAAAAATACTGAATCACTATGCTATACACCTGAAACTAATATTGTAAATCAACTATACTACAAATTAAAAAAAATAGGGGACTTCCCTGGTGGTCCAGTGGTTAAGAACCTCTCTTCCAATGCAGGGGATGCGGGTTCGATCCCTGGTTGGGGAACTAAGATCCCACATGCCGTGGGGCAACTGAGCCCACGAGTCACAACTAGACAGAAGCCCGCGTACCGCAACAAAAGATCCTGTGTGCTGGAACTAAGACCCAACGCAGCCAATAAATAATTAATTAAAAAAATAGTATTAGAAGTGCTAGCGGCTATGCTGGAGTATGAGAAAAAATGGTTAGAAGTATTTATATTTAATTTTCATCTAACAATTACAAATTGAGATGGACTAAAATTCATGAATAGGGATTGACACTGGTATCCTCATTTAGTCCACATCAGACGATCAGGTGTAACATATGTAGGTACACAAGGAATCCAAAGAGAATAATGGGAGTTCTGCAACGTAAGAGTTAACAGTGGAACTCCCACTCATTCATTCATTTTCAGCATGTTGTAACTTATTTCCGTTCAAGTGTGTGGCACATATTCTATCAGGTTTTGGTACAGTAATCAGAACACGTCAAATTACTAAATCTATTCTTAAATAGTTTATTTCAAAATATTGTTTCCCACCTTTAATTTTTCTATAGTTATGCAATGTTAGAATAGTAGTACATGTCCATAAATTAAAATTTTTTAAGTGTGTGTGTGTGTGTGTATTTATTTATTTGTTTGTTTGTTTATTGTTGAATGCATGGGTAAATATGTTTTAACTAATAGGGATGCATGATCAAAAGTTTGAAGACTACTGCAATCGCCTTGCAAATGTTCTCCATGATTCTGGTCTTTCTCTTCTCTAATTCATTCTCCCCACTGCCATTAGAAATGCTTCTTTCTTTTTTGGCTGCATCATGCCACTTGCAGGATCTTAGTTCCCTGACCAGGGATTGAACCTATGCCCTTGGCAGTGAAAGCATGTAGTCCTAACCATTGGACTGCCAGGGAATTCCCTAGAAATGCTTTTATAGAACCCTCCTACACTGTTAGTGGGAATGTATATTGGTGCAGTCACTATGGAGAATAGCATAGAGGTTCCTCAAAAATCTAAAAACAGAGTTGCCATATGATCCGGCAATCCCACTCCTGGGCATATACCCAGACAAAACTATAATTCGAACAGATACATGCACCCTTATGTTCACAGCAGCACTATTTACAATAGCCAAGACATGGATACAACCTAAATGTCCATCGACAGATGAATGGATAAAGAAGATGTGGTATATATACAATGGAATATTACTAAGCCATTAAAAAGAATGAAATAATGCCATTTGCAGCTACATGGATGGACCTAGATATTATCATACTAAGCGAAGTAAGTCAGAAAGAGAAAGACAAATACCATATGATATCACTTACACATGGAATCTAAAATATGACACATATGGGAATTCCCTGGCGGTCCAGTGGTTAGGACTCTGAGCTTTCACTGCTGAGGGCCTGGGTTCAATCCCTGGTCGGGGAACTAAGATCCCACAAGCTGCGTGGTATGGCAAAAAGAAAAAGGAAAAAAAAAAGACACATATGAACTTATCCACGAAACAGAAACAGACTCACAGACATAGAGAACAGACTTGTGGTTGCCAAGGGAGAGGGCGGAGGGGAGGGTTGGACTGGAGTTCGGGACTAGCAGACGCAAACTATTATATACAGAATAGATAAACAACAAAGTCCTACTGTATAGCACAGGGAACTATATTCAGTACTCTGTAATAAACCATAATGGAAAAGAATATGAAAAAGAATGAATACACACACACACATACACACACATAAAAAAAACTGAATCACTTTGCTGAGCACCAGAAACTAACACAACATTGTAACTCAACTATAATTCAATTAAAAAAAAAACAACACTGAAAAGAAAGAAAGAAAGAAATGCCTTTAAATATAGTTGTTCCTCATTTGCTCAAAAGCCTCCAGTGGCTCTCTACTCTTTCTGAATTCACAAGCCTTAGCATGGATTTAAGATCCTTTATAACCTACTTGCTGGCCAACTTTTTCAGACTCTAGCTACTCTATTTATACTGGCCTATTTCTGTTACATAAACGTGTCATACCTTTGCTCATGCTCTCTCTCTATGGATTATTCTTTCCCCTAGTCCACTGGGTAACTATTCAGCTCAGGTAACAATGTCATGTACCCTATCCTCCTCGCTAACCAAAAGCAGGAATCATTACTCTTTTATTACAGCACATACTGCACATCTCACAGAACTTGTCACTCTATACAGACTATATAATCCTTGGCAGGAATCATGTCTTATTTATCTTGTTATCTCCAGAACTTAGCACAGTGCCTGACATAAACAGGGGCACAATAAGTTAAACAGTTAATGAAAACATAGGGAAGTTTTTAAAAATGATCTTTTTAAAAGTTACTGCAGCCTTTAGAATTATAGTTCTAGTCAAGATCCATATATCCTGAAATCTAGTACTAATAGCATTTTGCTTTGGTACAATAATATGGTACATTCAGATAACTGCTTTAAATTAATTTAACTCAGCCTAAGAAAAAAAATGGAGCATACTAGAAGTAAACAAGTCAAGGCACATCCTACAATGGAATACTATACAGATGTTATTGTAATTTAAATCTACACAAATAGGTATTAGGAATAAACCCTACCTACTAGTTCCTGATGTTTAGGCATATATTTATTTATAAGAGTATCTTTGAATTTCAAATATATTGTAGGAATATTAGCCAAAAGGTTAATTTCTACTGAGTAATTTATTTAAATGCTACTTTAAAATAATTTTGAGATTTGAAATAATCACCATCTATTAGCTTTCCTATCTTCCAAGTGACTAACAACTAACAAGGAAAATAAAACTTGCTTTTTTTTTTTAACTGACATATTTTGCATGATATAGTTTCCCCAAGATAGCTAAACATTCAAAACTATACCATTTGATTTTCACCGGCAGTGTTTTCTGGTGTATGTCTTCTAAGTCATTTTAATCAGAAGTATACCCCTCTACAGATAAGACACCAAAAGAACAGCTGGCAAAAGAAAAAAATAATTGGACTTCATCAAAATGAAAAATGTTTGTGTTTCAGAGGATACCATCAAGAAACTGAAAAGGCAGCACAAGGAATATAGTCAATATTTTATAATAACTTTGTATGGAATATAATCTATTAAATATCAAATCACTATTTTGTATACCTGAAACTAATAAAATAATATTGTAAATAAACTATATTTCAATTAAAAGAAAAAAGAAAAAAATGTTTAAAAGGAAGTAAAAAGGCAAGGTGCAGAAAGGGAGAAAATTTTTGCAAATCATCTTATCTGATAAGGTATAAAGAACTCCTACAACTCAGTAACGAAAAGGCAAATGATCCAATTTAAAAATGGGCAAAAGACCTGAATAGACATTTCTCTGAAAATATACAAATAGCCAATAAGTACACGAAAATATGGTCAATATCACTAGCCATCAGGGAAATGCAAATCAAAGTAACAATGAGATACTATTTAACACTCACTATGATGGCTATAATCAAAAAGACAGATAACAAATGTTAATGAGGATGTAGAGAAACTGGAATCACCCACCACACACTGCTAATGGAAATGTAAAATGATGCAGCCACTTTAGAAAAGAGTCTGGCAGTTAGTTCCTCAAAAGGTTAAACATAGAGTTACCATATGATTCCCCTCTTGGGAATACACTCAAGAGAAATGAAAACACGTCCCACACAAAATTCTGTACATGAATGTGCATAGCAGCATAATTCTTAAGAGCCAAAATGTGCAAACAACTCACACGTCCATCAACTGATGAACTGATACACAAAATATCCATACAATGGAATATCATTAAGCAATAAAAAAGAATGAAGTACTAATACATGTTACAACATTATGTGAAAACGTGAAATGGGGCTTCCCTGGTGGCGAAGTGGTTGAGAGTCCATGCCCCGGTCCGGGAAGATCCCACATGCCGCAGAGCAGCTGGGCCCGTGAGCCATGGCCGCCGAGCCTGCGTGTCCGGAGCCTGTGCTCCGCAAGAGGAGAGGCCACAACAGTGAGAGGCCCGCGTACCACAAAAAAAAAAAAAAAAAAAAAAAAACGTGAAATGAAAGAGGTCAGTCACACAAGGCCACATATTGTATGATTCTATTTATATTTAAATGTCCAGAAAAGGCAAATCTACAGAGACAGAGAGTAGATTAGTGTTGGGCAGGGACTGCAGGGAGGGAGGCAATGGGGAGTGACTGCTAGTGAGTATGGGATTTCTTTGGGGGAGGACAAAATGTTCTAAAGTATGACTGCAGTGACAGTTGTACATTATCACTGTGAACATACTAAATGCCACTGAATTGCACACTTTAAATGAGTGAATCGTGAAGTATGTGAATTTTATATCAATAAGGATGTTATTTAAAAAAAAGAATGTCCTGTATTTCCCTGGTGACGCAGTGGTTGAGAGTCCGCCTGCCAATGCAGGTCACACGGGTTCAATCCCTAGTCCGGGAAGATCCCACATGCCGTGGAGCAACTAAGCCCGCGAGCCACAACTACTGAGCCCACGCGCCTAGAGGCCGTGCTCCGCAACAAGAGAAGCCACCGCAATGAGAAGCCCACGCATTGCAACGAAGACTCAAAGCAGCCAAAGAAAAGAAAAGAAAACAAACAAAACCCAATGTGTTAAAAAAAAAAAGAAAAAAAGAATATCCCTCTCTTGGCACACTACCCTGTTATTACACTATGCCAATAATATTCCTAATAACAGTAGAAGAGAGTTTCTTCAAACACTCTGACTTGCTATTTCTATTTAAAAGCCAAAATCATATCAATATAGATTTTTTCCTTCTAAGATTCAATCATTAGAATTACATTACATCCATATGCACTATGCACAAACATTCAGCACTATGTCATTAATCATAATAGAATAGTAACAGCAATCATACTAGTACAATGACTATAAGATAATGTTTAATTTGTAAAAGAAAATTAAACCAAAAACTTCGATCACAATCTATTACCAACTATTTCAACATTCCTTCAAATCTTTATGCAAGGAGATCTTGCATTTATAATCATGCTGCATACACAACTTTCCCCATCTATTTCACTATTTAACAATTTTGAATAAATATGGAACAGTCTATTCACAGTTTATCCTCACATATATTTAGTAGCTGGACAAACTAGCATAAAAATCTCAAGTTACAGACTTTATACTTCAGGTCAAAATATTTCTAGAAATTAATTTTTAGTTATTAAGACCATTCACTTGTTAAAAAAAAACTAGAAACATCTGAAATCTGCTTTACATGCTCTTTTAACTAATGATGATTTTATAATCAAATAATTAAATAGGGAAAAAAAGAAACACATAGACACACACTCCCCAAAGAAGTGAGGAAAGGATAAAAAAAGCAACAGACAGAAAGTCTAAAGTAGAAAAATTGACTCACAAGATGATTCACAAGCATTTCCTGGATATTTTGTCCAAGAAAACTCTTCTGACTAAAGTGGAAACTTGTTTGGCTGCAATACATCATTCTACTATTATGATTAATGCCACAGTGCCAAATATTTGAGCATGTGGCATATGGACAAGAGAAACCTCATATGTGTTGATTTAAATACTGCTGCATTTTGGCCCATAACTGTTTAGTTCATACTGAAAAGGAATTGTAAAGTTCTATTTAGTTTCTTCTAACTTCTAGAATTCTAGTTGTTGAGGTGTAAGAACTGAACCAATTTAGGAAGCCCACCAACAATTTTAATTGACTAATTACATGATATTGCAAAAAGTGAAGACAAAAGCTAGGCTTTTGAAGAAAATAAAGGGAATAAGTTTTACGGATGTTGACATAAAATTAAATCAATATTATTAACAAAGTACAAAGTTGGTTAACGCCAATTTTAGAGTCCCAAGGAAGTCCTATAGCTCCTAACAAAACTCAAATAAAAGGTACACGATAAAAAAAAATTTCCATTTGGGAACATCTAAATTACAGATCCTTTACTCCTACTGACAAATAAGGTAAGAAGACAAAGCAACATAAAGATGAAATACAACTAGGGACGCCAAAAGGACTGTAAGTTAAAACCAGAATGTACCACACTAATTTATTATATACATTTTCCTCCCAAACTTAACCAACATGTTGAGCATCTACATGTGAAACTCTATGGTACGCAACTTCATATACACACATGTAACATGTGATTATTCCTCTACCAAAATAAAGGTAGGAAAAAGAACAAATCTGATAAACAATTTTGTTCTTTTTTACCCAACGTTATTGCCAATGCCCTAGTCCCTCATAACTCATCTGAAATACTAAAAAAAACTTCAATTGACATCCCTCTAAGTCCCAAGCCTCCAACTCCTACCACTTCCTCAATTCCATCCCATTTTGTCTTCAAGTGATTTTTGTTTTTCTAACATTTTCATCATATAATTTTCTTATTCAATAAATAACATATAAGAATTCTTCTCTATATACTGCTAAAGTTAGGGGCAATTTTTTCAGGCAGGGCAAGGTGGAGAGGCAATAATAAGGAATTCAGCTAAGAAATATCTGTCTTAGACATTCTATCAGTTAAGAGACTTCCTTAGATTAATAAATGCCTTTTAAAAATGTAAACATCTACCAGAAAGGTCAGAATTATCCTTCATTCAAATTTACACATTAACACCCCCATTTTGAGAAACAAGAAAAAGGGAATTTGAGAGTGCAGCATGAGACAGTTGGTCCCTATAAGCCCAAAGACGGACAAAAGAGAAGGACACTAACATAAAGACTAACCTATATATCCTAGGAGAGATGGGTAGGGAACTGAAAATCCGTATCTAGGCATACAAAGCCCTCTATAATGTCCAGTCCTCTTTCCTGTCTCCCACCAACACACTCATCCCATTTTACTTTTATAACCATTTCATTCATTTTACTGAGTATTTATTATGTGCCAATCATTGAGCTAAGATCAGGGCTACAAAGATGATGATAAAGAATATTACTTTTCATGAAGAGGTTATACTGAGAGAAGAGGGTAACAAATAACGCACTAAAAATACTGTAACGAAAGTGTACACCAACCAAGTACTACAAGGTCATAGTAGAATGAACTACCATCTGGCCTTTCGGCTGGAACCACCATCTTCCAATAATTCACCAAAATGACCAACACAAAGGGAAGGAGGAGGGGTACTTGCTATATGTTCTCTAGGCCTTTTAGAAAACATGGAGTTGTTCCTTTGGCCACATACATGCGAATCAAGAAGAAAGTGATACTGTAGATATCAAGCAAATGGGCACTGTTCCATAAGGAATGCCCCACAAATGTTACCATGGCAAAACTGGAAGAGTCTACAGTATTACCTTGCACAATGCTGGCATCGTTGTAAATAAACAAGTTAAGGGCAAGATTCTTGCCTAGAGAATTAAGGTGCCTATCAAGCACATTACGCACTCTAAGAGCCAAGACAGCTTCCTGAAATGTGTGAAGGAAAACGATCAGAAAAAGAAGGAAGCCAAAGAGAAAGGTACTTGGGTTCAGCTGAAGCACCAGCCTGCTCCACCCAGAGAAGCACACTTCATGAGAACCAGTGGAAAGGAGCCTGAACTGTTGGAGCCCATTACCTATGAATTCATGGCATGATGGGTGTAAAGAAAATAAAAGACCTGGACTGTACATATGTTTCTCTTAACTGAGTAGAAGTGTTGTGTCCCTTCTCCCAAAGAAATATTTAAAGCACATTTTAACTGTGTCTGAATTCAGTGGGTGACGTCTTTACTTTTCAAATTTAGTTGTTTTTCTTCCTGAAAGATGTGAGGTAATTTGTTGTGCAATATACTCCACTGGTTAATAAACTGCCAAATATTATTTGTAAAAAAGAAAAAGAAAAAAAGAATGAACTACCATCTGACTATGGAGTTCAAAAGGTTTGTCTTGAAAAATAATAGAAGTTTGCCAGATAGGTAAGGGCAGAGAGGGCATTCCAGGTAGGAGTTGCAGAATATGAAAAAAGATAAAGGTTAGAGCCAAACTAAGAAAGGTATGCTATACTAAATTTGGCATATTATTCTGTAGGCAATAGGGAGCTGAATATATTTTAAAGTAGGGGAGTGATATAATCAGATTTCTTATTTAAAAGAATAACTACGCCAGAAGTATGGATACTTAACGAGAATGGGGAGAGAAAGAAATGTTAGGGGAGACCAATCTGAAGATCATTACAATAGTCTAGATAACAAATAAGGGTCTGAAACCAAGGTGGTAGCAGTATGGATGGAGAGGGGCCAAATTAGGGAATAACTTCTGAAACAGAAGCAATAGGACTTGATAACCAACAGGAGGAAAAGGAAGGTCTAGTTTGGGAATTTAGGTAGAGGAAAAGAATATAGTAGTATGAGCGGAGTGTGGGGATTGGGATTGAGAGAATAAGTTGTTTTGACCTGTGTTTGAAGCACTTTATAGATATTCAGGTGTCAAGTCTGAAGCTCAGGAAAGAGGTGGAGGCTACAGCAAGATTAGGAAGTCATGTACTCATAGATGGTAGCTTATTGTAGTACCTGACCAGAACCTCCCCCTTAAGCCTGGCTTAGGCTCACTAAACCTGGTTCTTCTCAATTGTTGTACCTTTGTTACTGCTGCCTCATCTTTAAAAAAAAAAAAAAAAGTATTCTCTTTACTACACGATCTGCAATTCTACCAACTGTTTAGATTAGCCCATTTCCTTTCCTTCTTGCTATACAAATATTTCTTAATGACTATTAAGTCAGGATTCTGGAGTGCTGGTCTCACCTTTGCTATTAGAAATGTTGAGTAAGCCTCTCAACCTTTCTGGATTTCAGCTACAAAAAAGGTATCAGGAAAAAAAAAAAGGCATCAGATTAGTTGATATTTTAAGATTCCTCCACTTGTAATACTCCACAACTTGCTTCCTGACCTCAGAAAGAACTCTTTATTACATGTTAATTATAACACTCATATGATGGTTTTCTTTTATATGTTATTAAAAAGTCTCTTAGTGCTCATTCACTTCATATTTCTTATGTGTCTTATCTCTTCTTCTACTAAATTACAAATTTCTTGACAGCAATAAATCTACATTTTAAATGAAGGTTCTTAATAATAATACTTACTGAGTAAGAAAAGGCTGGGGTATTTGATAGTACAAACTAAAAGGCTAAGTTAAACATCATTGTTTTCTAAATATTTTGTCCGTAAGTCTTTTTTTTTTTTAAACCCTCCTTTGTGGTGTACACCACGTCATAAATTCCTTTTCTGTTCCTGTATTATCTAAACCACATCCATATCCATAGTATTTGGGGAAGTGAAAGAAGCTTATTGAAAGCAGATTGATAAATCTTTATATACCATACATACTTGTTCCTATAAAAGAGTAGGGAACAGTTAGGAGTTGAGGATCAGGAGAACAGAAGGCATGAAACCATGACAACCACCATCATCTTAAAGGGAACATCACGAAAGGGGTAAATAAGGTCGAGGTGGGGTGGGGAGAAAAAAGAAAGCACCGATAAATATTACCTAATAGCAAAGGAAAAAATGCTCACTCTGATTTCAAGAGCACATAAAAATGACTTGCATCTTTTCTATTATCACAGAGAAAACATGAATTTATGTTATAATGGAAAAATTTCAAGGCTGTTTGTAGATTTTTCCCATCATCACACCTCTGAAGTATAGTCAATTTCAAAGCAAATTACCATCTGTTCTTGGTCAAACTGTTAGACATTATCATTGCTATTTAGATATACAAGATAAACATAATTTCTAAAGCAAAGACAAATACCAAAAGCAAAAGATCTCTGAATTCTTACCTGTTCACTCTCCTAGGACACTTGTCTGGTTTAATATCTACCTCATAGAGGTAGACATCAATCTTTGGAATTTCAACTTGAAAACAGTTAGCCAGCAATTTAATGGGTTTGCCCATGGTGCCATAGCCAGGTCTTCTGGGCACCATGAGTAGGGGCTGGGCCCCAACGGGTCCTGCCAGGGAAGGGGGAAAAAAAGAGAGAAACACTCTTACAAGCTGCATTTAATAATCTTGTCAACCAGAGTAAGTTAGAATTTTAAGTACAGCTGATAATGCTTGAAGTCTAGTGCTGAAAGATGACATCATTTCTAACACCAATTTCTTTCACCCCACTTTACTTTCCTCATTAAAACAAACATACAAAGAAACAAAAGCTGGGTACCTCTGGAATATTGTTTTGGAAGGGGTAGAAAGGAGCATACAAACCCAGGTGAGCATAAACAAAGCACAAATCGTATCCAAAAAGTATGCGACCAATAGCAAAGTAAACTTAAAGAAGGGTAAGAGCAGATGAACAAAATAAAAACAATATACAATAAAAAGGATCAACAAAATCAATTATTTGAAAAGATAACTAAAATTGATAAATTCCAGTGATTTTTATAACAAGAAAAAAAGGCTTAAGTAACCAACATAAATGGAAAAAAAAGGTATCAGTATCACTACAGATACAGAAGACATTACAAATATTGTTAATAAATTTGAAAGTTTGATGAAATAGACTAAGTCCTAGAAAGATACAGCTTACTGGTACACAAAAGCATATAAAATTTGAAAAGTTCTCTTTTCAAATAAAATAAAATGTAAAATGGTGCAGTTGTTTTGGAAAACAGTACAGTGGTTCCTCAAAACATTAAAAATAGAATTACCATACGATCTAGTAGATCCATGATCTACTTCTGGGTATAAACCCAAAAGAATTGAAAGCAGGGTATTGAAAAAATAATTATACACCTATGCTCATAGCAGTACTATTCACAACAGATGAAAGGTGGAAGCAACCTAAGTGTCCACTGATGCATGAATGGAAAAAGAAAATCTGGTATATACCTATAATGGGACATCAATCAGCCTTAAAAAGGAAGGAAATTCTGACACATGCTACAACATAGATGAACCTTGTAGAGGTCATGCTAAGTGAAATAAGCCAGTCACAAAAAGACACCGTATGATTCCACTTATTAATACCTAGAGTAGTCATATTCATAGAGACAAAGTAGAAGGGCGGTTGCCAGGGGCTGGGGGAAAAGGTAGAAAAAGGAATTGTTGCTTAATGAGTATAGTTTCAGTTTTGCAAAATGAAAAGATTTCTGGCGATTGGTTGCACAACAATATGAATGTACTTAAATACTACTAAATTGTACACTTAAAAATTGCTAAGATAGCAAATTTAATGTTATATATATTTTATCATAGTGAAGAAAAAAACAAACCCTAGGTGATATCTAGCATTAAGTTTTTGAAGCTCAAAATGTTGTAGCTTTGTTAAACAAAATTCAAACAATAAATTCAGTTAGTAAATTAGTAACTATTATCTAAATGAATTTACATTTAAAATATCTGTAAAGTCCTGTAACTTTTTGAAAAAATTAAATCCACAATTAAAAATATTCACACACATGCACACACTAAAAAATTCCAGATCCAGATGGCTTCACTAGAGAATTATACCAAACATTTAAGGAAAGAAATAATACTAATCTTAAACAAATTCTTCCAGAGAATAGGAAAAAAGATAATTAACAACTTTTCTTCACTGTGGATGAAAGTACATTAAAGTGCTACCTGCATCACCTATTTTTAAATTTTGTTTTCATATATTTGTAAGATCTTTTCTGAGGGCATAATCTTTCCTGCTATCCTAAACTGAGATAGGTAATAATGAGTAATTCTAGACTAGGTCATAGTTCTGGCTCTGCCATTTATCTAACCACTTGCCCTTTGTTAAATATTAATAGCCCTGAAATTCTATTTCCTGATCTATAAAATGGAAATAATACCTAATCTGCCTCTTTCTTATGAATCCTGTCAGGATAAAGTCAGAACATGAACAACAGATAAAATTTATCAAGCTCTTACCAAACCTTGTAATAATTTTTTTTTTTACTATTGAAGTATAGTTGATTTACATTGTTGTGTTTAATTTCTGCTGTACAGCAAAGTGACTCAGTTATACATATATATTCTTTTTCATATTCTTTTCCAATGTGGTTTATCACACGATATTGAATATAGTTCTCTGTGCTATACAGTAGGACCTTGTTGTTTATCCATCCAATATATAATAACTTACATCTGCTAATCCCAAACTCCCAGTCCTTCCTTCCCCAACCCAGCCTCTCCCTTGGCAACCACAAATCTGTTCTCTCTGTCTGTAGTCTGTTTCTGTTTCATAGATATGTTCATTTGTGTCATATTTTAGATTCCACATACAAGTGATATCATATGGTATGTCTTTCTCTTTCTGACTTACTTCGCTTAGTATGATCATCTCTAGGTCCATCCATGTTGCTGCAAATGGCATTATTTCATTCTTTTTAATGGCTGAGTAATATTCCATTGTGTACATATACCACATCTTCTTTATCCATTCATCTGTTGATGGACATTTAGGCTGTTTCCATGTCTTGGCTATTGTAAATAGTGCTGCTATGAACACTGGGGTGCATGTATCTTTTCGAATTACAGTTTTGTCTGGGTATATGCCCAGGAGTGGTATTGCTGGATCATATGGCAACTCTATTTTTAGTTTTTTGAGGAACCTCCATACTGTTTTCCATAGTAGCTGCACCAATTTACATTCCCACCAACAGTGTAGGAGGGTTCCTTTTTCTGCACACACTCTCCAGCATTTATCATTTGTAGATTTGATGATGGTCATTCTGACTGGTGTGAGGTGATACCTCACTGTAGCTTTTTTTTTTTTCCTCACTGTAGTTTCGATTTTCATTTTTCTAATAATTAGCGATGTGGAACATTTTTTCATGTTCCTGTTGGCCATCTTTATGTCTTCTTTGTAGAAATGTCTATTTAGGTCTTCTGCCCACTTTTTTTAGTGGGTTTTTTTGTCATTGAATTGTAGGAGCTCTTTGTATATCTTGGAAATTAAGCCCTTGTCAGTCGCATCACTTGTAAATATTTTTCTCCCAGTCCCTAGGATGCCTTTTCATTTTGTTTATGGTTTCCTTTGCTGCGCAAAACCTTGTAAGTTTGATTATAAATCATACCAATGTTTTCTTAGGTCAGTCTCCCAAGGCAATAGAAATAAAAGCAAAAATAAACAAATGGAACCCCAAACTTCATAATGGTTTTATAGATGAGGAAAACTGAAATGATTTGCCTGAAATTTCATACCTAGTAAGTAGCAGAACTGGGATTGGAACCCATTCTGCTGTGCTCTCTATTTTGTTCCATTGATATATTTGTTTATCCTTTTGTCAATAATACACTGTCTCGATTATGATATTTTACAGTAAGTTTTGAAATGAGGTACTGTCAATCAGTTCTCTGACTTTAATCTCCTTTAATATCATGTCGTTGTTCTGGGTATTTTGCCTTTCCGTATAAACTTTACAATCAGTTTGTCAATATGCACAAAATAACTTGCTGGGATTTTGCTTGGAATTGTGCTAAGTATATAAATCAAGTTGAGAAGAGCTGACATCTTTATACTGAGTCTTCCTACCCATGTATAATAAAATATCTCTATTTATTTAGATTTTCTTTGATTTCTTTGATTTTTTTAAATCAGAGTTTTGTAGTTTTCCTCACATAGATCTCGTACATATTTTGTTAGATTCATACCTAAGTATTTCTTTCTTTTCTTTTTTTGGTGCTAGTGTATAAGGCTACAATAATCGCGACAGTGTGGGTTTTCGTCAAAGAATAGAAAAATACATCAGAGGAATACACAGCCCCAGAATTGAACCACACAGTCAACTGATCTTTGACAAAGGAGCAAAGGCAATTCAACGTTAAAAGGACAGTCTTTTCAAGCAATGGTGCTGATAAACAAGTGGATGGATATCCTCATGCTAAAGGGGAAAAAAAAAAAGAATCTGGACACAGACCTAAAACTTTTTTCAAAAATTAACTCAGGGGGGACTTCCCTGGTGGTGCAGTGGTTAAGGATCTGCCTGCCAATGCAGGGGACACGGGTTTGATCCCTGGTCTGGGAAGATCCAACATGCCTCAGAGCAACTAAGCCCGTGTGCCACAACTACTGAGCCCGCGTGTCACAACTACTGAAGCCCGCGTGCCTAAAGCCCGTGCTCCTCAACAATGGAAGCCACCACAACGAGAAGCCCGCGCAGAGTAGCCCCTGCTCGCCGCAACTAGAGAAAGCCCATGCGTGGCAAAGAAGACCCAACGCAGCCCAAAAATAAATAAATAAAATAAATTTATAAAAATAAAATAAAGGGAAATAGTTTCCCAACTAGTGGTTGTGATACAGAATGTCTGATTTTCAGTAACCTATTCTTAATTATTCCATGCTCTTAAGAAGGCATTTTGTTCCATCTTATCCAGATTTTTTAGTTTTCTTTAGCGGAAGTTCTGAGCCTAATAAAATAATCTGTCTACTCCACACGGAGAAAATTCTATAGCTATTTAACTACCTGCATTTTCTTACAAATTGAGTGATCTGAGGACAGAGTTTTTGAGTGACTCATATTTCTATCCCTAATACTAAAGAGCACATCATATTAAGTCCCTTGCCCTGATTCCACGATTACAGAGCAACCTTCTATTTACTGTCTGTATACCCATATAGACGGCCGGAGGGAGATAAGTCGCTGACTAGTCAACATGAATCTTCTTTATGCTCTGGAAATAGTATTTTTCTTTGTAAATGATTAAATTGGCATTATGATTTATATATTAGTTTCTTGTGAACTTGGTTAGCATCAATCGGTCCCTCAAGGTGATGATCAGCTCTGGATGCCTGAAAACCAAGAATCAGGATCTGCAAAGCTAGGGACCAGACTGTGGAGCACAGTGACCCTCTGTCATACTACTTCATAAATTTGTTTGAGTAATCTGAATCCCTTCCATTACATTTTCAAGTTTCACGGTAGCAAATACACTGTATATAAAATGTTATATTCTGTTCCCACTTAACATAGCATCATAAGCATATCTGTATTACTAAGGTCTTCATAATCATAATTTTAATGGTTATGTAATAATACATTAAGTTGATGAAGTAAAACTGACCAGGTTCCACTCAAGAATATTTAGCTTGCTTCCAATGTTTCACTATTATAAAGAGTGAAATATAAGCAGTTGTAGTGGATATTCACAGGATTGTATGCTAAACACAACCCCACCCTTTTCCTCCACCTACTGGCTATTATCTTGAAAACTACACATTCTCTCAAGTACTATACGAATACCAGCAATTGATATGTTCTTACGTGAATTTGACACCACAACTGACTCGTCTAGAGATGGACACCAGAACCAAGAGAAAGTAATAAGCCTTTTCCCTGGGACTTTTTTTTTGTTTTAACTTGGGACCTAAACAACAATCAGGCATTTCCTCTTCAGGGACTAAAGCTGTGAGATATAATAGCTGTTGGAGATCAGGTGTTCTGATGTGTAGAAAAAGCCAATCAACAGTGAGAGAAAATGGAAGCCCACATGTAGAGAGCTACAAATAGAGAGAAATCAAAATAAGAGATGGAGTAGTCTGATACCATGAGTTACTAGTTCCACCTGCTCCAGATGCAAGCTCAGCTGCAAACCTGTTCTTCCTACTGCTTGCTATTCAACCTGCCTTGGATTCCATGAGCCAATAAACCCCTTTTGCTCAAATTAGTTTCAGTTGGATTTCTGTTATTTGCAACTAAAACTCTTAACTGATAAAAAGAGTAATTATATTAATTACTTCAACTGAAGTATGGTCTCAAACCTGAGTTCAAGTTCCAGATCTAATGACCAGGGGAAAGTCACAGCCTCTAAGACTCAGTTGTCTATTATTATTATTTTCACTTATATGTGGGATCTTTTTTTTTTAACATCTTTATTGGAGTATAACTGCTTTACAATGGTGTGTTAGTTTCTGCTTTATAACAAAGTGAATCAGCTATACGTACACATATATCCCCATATCTCCTCCCTCTTGTGTCTCCCTCCCACCCCGCTACGTGGTCACAAAGCACCAAGCTGATCTCCCTGTGCTATGTGGCTGCTTCCCACTAGCTAGCTATTTTACATTTGGTAGTGTATTTTTTTAAATACACTGCACAACACAATGATTTGACATACCTGTGCACTGTGAAAAGATTCTCCCCGTCAAGTTAATTAACTCATTCATCACTCCACATATTCACCTTTTTTGGGGGATGAGGGGGGACTTAGAACATTTAAGTTCTACTCTCTCAGCAAATTTCAATCATACAACAGAGTATTATCAACTATAGTCACTATGTTATACATTAGATCCTCAGACCTTATTTATTTTATAGTTCAAAGTTTGTAGCCTTGTACCAACCTTTCCCTATTTCCCCCACTCCCTGGCAACCATTTTTCTACTGCTTCTGAGTTTGACTTTTTCTTTTTAGATTCCACATATAAGTGATACCATGTAGTATTTGTCTTTGTTTTATTATACTTAGCATAGTGCCCTCCAGGCTCATCCATGTTGTCAGAAATAACAGGATTCCCTTCTTTTTTAAGGTTGAGTAATATTCCACTATGTGTATATGTGTGTGTGTGTGTGTGTGTACACACACATATCACATTTTCTTGATTCATTCATCCGCTCGCTGATGGATACTTAAAATAGTCTCCATACCTTGGCTATTGTGAATGCTGCAATGAACATTAGAGTACAGATATCTCTTCAAGATAATGGTTCCGTTTCCTTCGGATATATACTCAGAAGTGGGATTGCTGGAATATATGGTAGCCCTATTCTTTTTTTTTTTTAATATTGGAGTATAGTTGATTAACAATGTTGTGTTAGCTTCACGTGAATAGTAAAGTGATTCGGTTATACATATACATGTGTCTATTTCTTTCAAATTCTTTCCCCATCTAGGTTATTACAGAATATTGTGCAGTTCCCTATGCTATACAGTAGGTCCTTGTTGGTTATCTATTTTAAATACAGAGGTGTGTACATGTCAATCCCAAACTCCCAATCTATCTCTCCCCTCCACCCTTCACCCCTGGTAAAGGAAAATATGGTAGCTCTATTTTTAATTTCTTGAGGAACCTCCACAGTTTTCCATCGTGGCTGTACCAGTTTATGTTCCCACCAACAGTGTATAAGGCTTCTCTTTTCTCCACACTCACAACAGCATTTATCATCTTGTCTTTTTGATAAAAGTCATCCTAACAGGTATGAGGTTATATCTCATTGTGGTTTTGATTTGCATTTCCATGATGACTGGTGATGTTGAGCACCTTTTATGTACCAGTTGGCCACTTGTATGTCTTCTTTGGAAAAATGTCTATTCAGGTCCTTTGTCTATTTTATTTTTTTTAATAATCTATCTATCTATCTATCTATCTATCTATCTATGGCTGCGTTGGGTCTTCGTTGCTGTGCGGGCTTTCTCTAGTTGCGGTGAGTGGGGGCTACTCTTCGTTGCGGTGAGCAGGCTTCTCTTGTTGCAGAGCTCAGGCTCTAGGCGCGTGGGCTTTAGTAGTTGCGGCACGTGGGCTCAGTAGTTGTGGTTCGCGGGCTCTAGAGAGCAGGCTCAGTAGTTGTGGTGCACAGGCTTAACTGCTCTGCCCTCTGCCCATTTTTTAATTGAGTTGGTTTTTTTGCTATTGAGTTGTAAGAGTTTCTTGTATATTTTGGATAGTAACCCTCTATCAGGTATGTGGTTTGCAAATATTTTCTCCCATTCTATAAGTTTCCTTTTAATTTTGTCAATGGTTTCCTTTGCCGAGCAGAAGCTTTTTAGTTTGATGCAGTCTCACCTGTTTATTTTTGCTTTTGTTGCCTTTGCTTTTGGTATTAAATTTTAAAAATCATTGCCAAGACCAATGTCAAGGAGCTCACGTGCTATGTTTTCTTCTAGGAGTTTTATGGTTTCAGGTCTTCTGTTAAAGTCTTTGATCCATTTTAATTTTTATATATGGTATAAGTTGGGGTTGAGTTTCATTCTTTTGCATATGGCTATCCAGTTTGCCCAACACCATTTACTGAAGAGACTATCCTTTCCCCACTGTATAGTCTTTGCTCCTTTGTCAAAAACTAACTGACCGGGCTTCCCTGGTGGCGCAGTGGTTGAGAGTCCGCCTGCCGATGCAGGGGACGCGGGTTCATGCCCTGGTCTGGGAAGATCTCACATGCCGCAGAGCGGCTGGGCCCATGAGTCATGGCCGCTGAGCCTGCGCATCCGGAGCCTGTGCTCCACAACGGGAGAGGCCACAACAGAGAGAGGCCCGCATACCGCAAACAAAACAAAACAAAACAAAACAAAACTAACTGACCATACATGCATGGGTTTATTTCTGGGCTCACACTGATCTATATGCCTATTTTTATGCCAATACCACACTGTTTTGACATAACTTTATAATATAGTTTGAAATCAGGAAGTTTTCTTTGTTCATCTTTGTTCATCTTTCTCAAGACTGCTTTAGCTATTGGGGGTCTTTTGTGGTTCCACATAAATTTTAGGATTGTTTTTTCTATTTCTGTAGAAAATGCCGTTGCAATTTTTTTCTTTTTTGCCATTGCAATTTTGATAGGGACTGCACTGAATCTGTAGATCACTTTGGGTAGTGTGGACATTTAAACAATATTAATTCTTCCAATCAATGAGCACAGGATATCTTTCCAGATATTTGTGTCTTCTTTGATTTCTTTCATCAATATCTTACAGTTTTCAATGTGTAGATCTTTGACTTTCTTGGTTAAATTTATTCATAAGCATTTTATTGTTTTTGATGCTACCGTAATGGAACTTTTAAAAAATTTATCTTTTTGATATTTCGTTGTTAATGTATAGAAATCCAGTAGATTTTGGCTCTCTTGTTCTAAATTTATTTATTTATTTGGCTGCATCGGGTCTTACTTGCGGCACGCAGGATCTTCGTTGAGGCATGTGGGATCTTTCGTTGTGTTGCATGGGCTTCTCTAGTTGTGGCACGCAGGCTCCAGAGCATGTGGACTCAGTAGTTGCAGCACGTGGGCTCTCTAGTTGTGGCATGTGGGCTCTAGAGCGCACGGACTCAGTAGTTGCGGTGCACGGGCTCAGGTGCCCCACAGTATGTGGGATCTTAGTTCCCCGACCAGGGATCAAACCTGCGTCCCCTGCACTGGAAGGCAGATTCTTAACCACTGGACCACCAGGGAAGTCCCAAAATGTAATAGATTTTGTATATTGATTTTGTATCCCACAACTCTACTAAATTCATTTATTACTTCTAACAGTTTTTCATGCAGTCTTTAGGGTTTTCTATATATAATAGCATGTCACCTGCAAATAGAGACAATTTTACTCCTTCCATTCCAATTCAGATGCCTTTTCTTTCTTTTTCCTGCCTAACTGTTCTGGCTAGGACTTCCAGCACTATTTGAATAGAAGTGTTGAGAGGAGGCTTCTTGTCTTGCTCCTGATCTCAGAGGAAAAGCTTTCAGCTTTTCACCACTGAGTATGATACTAGCTGTGGGCTTTGTCATATATGGCCTCTCTTATGTTGAGGTACATTCAGTTACCTTATTTTTAAAAATGAGATAAAATGACCTATACATTCTAGATGTGCCTGGCACAGAAGCCATTAAAAAAAGTAGTAGCTCTTCAATAAATATTAATATAAATAAACAGCTACAACATTTCACACAACTATGCTAAGTGAATTTCTCTGCATCAAGCACCTACTGTTTTATTTGGGGGAGCTAGAGAGGGAAAGTGGCCTATAGAATTTTTTCCTTCAGATAAATTTCAGAAAGAGAACTACCAGGTCAAAGGATAGGAAAAGAAACATGTTTCTGACTCTTGGTATTTACTACCAAACTGGCATATAAATGCATTACTATCACCAGATGTCTCTCCTATGCCCTCTCTAGCATTAGGCATTACAATTTTAAAAAACCTTTTATGTGTTTAAAAAAATAACTTTCTGCTGTTTTATTTACATGTGACGACTATCAAGATTGGCTTAATAATAATGTTTTACTTTTCTATAGCCCCCATTCTCTTCTGAAATTCACTGCCCCCACAGACAATTTTTTAAAAATCAAAAACATAAAAAGTCATTTATCTATTCTATTTATTGAGCAATTATTATGTTCAAGGTTTTATAGATACATGGATTAATTAATAAGTCAGTTACTTTGCTTAAGTAGTTCACAATATACTCGGGGATATCCCAAAATTACAACAATAATAGCTAACATGTATTGAGTATTATATATCTGATATACATTTCTTACAACATAACTTTTTTTGTTGTTTTTTTTTTGTTTTGCGGTACGCGGGCCTCTCACTGTTGTGGCCTCTCCCGTTGCGGAGCACAGGCTCCAGACGCGCAGGCTCAGCGGCCATGGCTCACGGGCCCAGCCGCTCCGCGGCACGTGGGATCTTCCCAGACTGGGGCACGAACCCGCGTCCCCTGCATCGGCAGGCGGACTCTCAACCACTGTGCCACCAGGGAAGCCCACAACATGACTTTTGAGGCAGGTACTATATTATACTGAGGAAACTGAAGCACAAGGAGATTAAAAAACATGTTCACAGAAAGTGGCAAAGCTAGGATTTGCAAATAGGCAGTCTGATTTCAGAGCCTGGGCTTTTAATCAGTACACTATACTACTACAAACTAACATGTGCTGAAAGTCTATCATTCATTAAGTCATCCATTCATTGACTCGTAAATGTGTTCAACAAATATTTACTGTATCCTAAGTGCCAAACATTGTTCAAGTGAATAATAATTTTAATAATAACAATAAAGACCTGGTCCTCATGAAGGTTTTATAGGGGTGTGGGGCAGATTACACTGTATTTCTTTTTTGCCGATTAGGTAGTAATAACTGCCATAAAACAATAAGATAGGTTAGGGCTTCCCTGGTGGCGCAGTGGTTAAGAATCCGCCGGCCAATGCAGGGAACACAGGTTCGAGCCCTGCTCTGGGAAGATCCCACATGCCGCGGAGCAACTAAGCCTGTGCGCCACAACTACTGAGCCTGCGCTCTAGAGCCTGCGAGCCACAACTACTGAAGCCCATGCACCTAGAGCCCGTGCTCCTCAACAAGAGAAGCCACCCAATGAGAAGCACGGGCACTGCAATGAAGAGTAGCCCCCACTCACCGCTTAGCCCGCGCACAGCGACAAAGATCCAACGCAGCCAAAAATAAAAATAAATAAATTTATTTAAAAAAAAAAGATAGGTTATGGGGATAGAAAATGTGTGTGTGTGGTGGGAGGTAGTTAGCCATATTAGATAGGTTTGTCAAAGAAGACCTCTTTGAAAAGGTGACAAGTAAGCGTAAAACAGAAGTGAAAGAAAAAGTCATGTAGACAGCTGAAAGAGCCTTCCAGGCAAGGAAAAATCAAGTACAAAGGAAAAAGCAGAAGTTTGCTTGATGTTTGATGAACAGCAAGGAGACCACTGTGCCTGGAGCAGAGAGAACAGTAGGAGATGAGGTCAGAAAGATACTGGGAGATCAGATCTTATAGTATTTGCAAGCCATGATGAGGTCTTCGGATTTTATTCTGAGACATGAGAAACCAAGAAAGGGTTCTGAATCAAGAAGCATTATGATCTGACTTAAACTTTTTTTAAACAATCACTCTAGCTGCTGTATGAAAAATTATATGTAAAAGTACAAGTAGGGAGACCAGTTAGTAGGCTAGTCGACTTTCCAGGCAAAAGATAATGTTGGCTAGGGCAGGGGTGGTAGCAGCTATGGGAATGAGGTCAATGTGGAAAATATTTAGACGGTAGACCTAATGGGAACTGCTAATGGATTAGGTGTGGGGTAGGAGAGAAAAGAGCTCTCAAAGCTTTTCGGTCTAAACAACTAAAAGAATTGGAAATGCACTTACTGAGACAGGAAAGACTCAGGAATAACAGAAAGCTTTGAGAAGAAATCAAGAGGATTTTTAGGACATGTTAACGTTAAGGTTTCTGTACAAGTAGGTATCTAGTAGGCAGTTAGATGGGTGTGGAGTTCAAGGGAGAGGTCCAGGCTGGAAATGTAGACATGAGTGCCCTTGGCATATTAGTGATATTTGAAACCACTGGACCAGAGGAGATCACCCTGACTGTGGCAGGATACAAAAGAATACTAATAAGCTCTGGGAAACTCCCAGTGTTTAGAGATTGGGGAGATGAAGATGAAACAGCAAAGGAAGCAGAAAAGTGATAGCCAATAAGGTTGGAGAAGGACCTAGAGAATGTGGTGGCCAGGAAGCCAAGTGGAAAAGGAATGTCCAGAAGGAAGCAAAGTAATCAAATGAAGTTGAAGAGACAAATAAAATTAAGATTTGGGAACTGACTACTGGGTTTAACAAATTCTTTGTTGACTTTGATAAAAGCAATTCCAGTGAAGTTCTAGGGACAAAAACCTGACTGCAGTAAGTTCAAAAACAATACCCTGAGGGGACTTCCCTGGTGGTCCTGTGGTTAAGACTCGACACTTCCACTGCACGGGATGGGGGTTCGATCCCTGGTTGGACGGGGAACTAAGATCCCACATGCCTTGAATCTGATCAAGCTTTTTGGTCCTAGCAGTTTACTGTAAATTTAGAGAAACACGTTAAATTACACCATGAAGATGGAATGAAAATCCAGACTGTGAGAAAGTCTAAAAGGACAAACAATCCATAAATTGTAGGGGGAAAGAGGGTAGAAAACTTACAAATTAAGAGGCACTTAAAAGACATATCAATCACTCACAATGTGGGAAACTTATCTGGATCCTGACTCAAAAATGAAATAAATTTTAAAAAGGCAAATTGTTAAAAAAAAAAAAAAAAGAATAATATCTGAAATTTGAATACTGACTGAATATTTAATATAAAGGGTTATACTATTATTTTATGCTGTGATAATGGTACTGTGGGCTATTTAAAGAGTCCATAACTCTCTTTTTTTTTTTTTGGCTTTGCCTTGCAAGGTTCCCCAACCAGGGATTGAACCTGCTCCCCCTGCAGAGAAAGCATGGAGTCTTAACCACTGGACCACCAGGGAACTCCCCTATATCTCTTATAGATGTACTTAGTAGATATTTATAAATAAAATATTATTATGTCTAGAATGTGCTTCAAAAAATACAGGGGAGGGGAAAGTAGAACGGACATGACTGGACATGGGCGATGGGTACATGGGAGTTTATTATACAGTTCTGCATATACATCCTCAATTTTTTATAATAAAATGTCTTAAAAATTAGGAAGAGAGGAATGTCATTTCCTTTGCATACTGAATCTCTTCACTATACCGTTATACAGATAAGGAAACTAAGATTAAGGAAGATTAAAAGCACTGCCCAAAGTCACAATTAATTTTTTTTAATAGACTTTATTTTTTAGAGCAGTTGTGGGTTCACAGTAAAACTGAGAAGATAGAGATTGCCCATATGCCTCCTGCCCCCACATATGCACAGCCTCCCCGAATATCAACATCCCCACACCAGAGTGGTACATTTGTTACAATCGATGAACCTACAATGACACATTATTACCATGTTAATTTGAGAGCCGGGATTTGTTTCCAAAACCCATGCTTTCTACACTATATTACACTGATGAATTTTTTCTCCATTATTGTTATTTTCCCTGATGCTTTTTATACAAACTGGTAAAAACCAAAATTCTGTTTCATGAACAAGCAATGTAACAGAACTCTACTGTAATTGACTATAAAATCATCGAATTTAAGTATACAAAATATTTTAATGTAAATTATTGGAAGAAATAATTCTGTCAATACAACAAATTATACTTCCAGAGAGGCATATTTTAGTTATTTAACAAATACATATATTGCCCACTAGAGTTGAAAATGTAATTACACAGAAATAAAAAGCACTATCTGGAATTTCTACCTCAAACTTTTCTTTTAGTAGCTATAGCAAGTACTGACTAATAACAACTAACCATGTTAAACTTCAAACAAAAAATCATACATTTTCGGGCTTCCCTGGTGGTGCAGTGGTTGAGAGTCCGCCTACCGATGCAGGGAACACAGGTTCGTGCCCCGGTCTGGGAAGATCCCACATGCCGCGGAGCGGCTGGGCCCGTGAGCCATGGCGGCTGAGCCTGCGCGTCCGGAGCCTGTGCTCCGCAACGGGAGAGGCCGCAGAGGTGAGAGGCCCGCGTGAGCAAAAAAACCATACATTTTCAAAGCATATGTGTGTGTTGTTCACTGACCTAACAATCTAACATGTACTAGTGAGTCCAAAGCTAAATTATAGTCTATAGTAAATGTGATTGATGAAAATAAGCAATGAATAAATAAGAATCAACTATAGCACTACTATAGCCTATTACCAAATTATGGATTTTCACTGGGAACTTTTGCTTTGATATGCATGGGATACCTCGTTTCAACCATTCTACTTCTAGAAATTTATCCTAAAGCAATCACTGGATCACTATACAAAGATGTATGTATTAGGATAATTACCAAAGTTTTAGTTATAATTTTATAAAAAACTGGAAAGAAATCTAATCCACCATCAATGACACTAATTAATAATATAAAATTAAATGCGGGAATTCCCTGGCAGTCCAGTGGTTAGAACTTCGTGCTTTCACTGCCAAGGGCCTGGGTTCAATCCCTGCTCTGGCCTGGGTTCAATCCCTGCTCTGGGAACTAAGATCCCACAAGCCATGCAGTGCAGCAAAAAAAAAAAAAAAAAAAAAAAATTTAAATGCTATGTACTCAGTAAAAATTATTATATTGCTATATTGCTATATAGATCTAAGTAATGATAAGGAAAAATATCCATGATACAATACTGAGTAGAAAAAGCAGGTTAAAAACAATTGATATGATGACAGATGGATGAACATTTGAGAAGATATACAAGAAAAAATTAGCAATGGTTTTATCTGGAGAATGGGATCATATTATTGTCATTTCTATTTTAGACTTTCCTATACTGTTTGCTTTTTTAAAAATAATAAACATGCATTTTTACAACCAGGAAAAAATTTTTATTTTTGTTTTGAAAAAATAAATGTGTTGACCTCAAAATTTGACATAATTAAATGCCTCCGTTTACTAGTTAAGTCCACAAGGCTAGACTAGTAAACATCAGCATGAGATTTCAGTAACTTCTTATCTACTAAGTCTACGTATTCATTCAATGAACCTGTACAAACACAATGCACTTATATCAGATTACATTTATTATATTCACTGTAGCTAAATAATCACTCTAGAACATTCAGACTGTTGGGGGTTAAATTTCTCAGATGCACTATGGGGAACCATTATTTCAAAGCCATTTTTCCCCCTGGAAAAAAGTAGCCCAAGCACTATGGAAATGCCTTGAGATTTATTTTATAATTAAAGTTTGGGTAGCTTTTGAAAAACTTTGATCACCCAAGCAAAAATTTAGAAAAATTTTGAGTAATTTTAGAGAATGCCACTTTTATGTTAAATACACAGATAGAGAGCAAGTCCTAATTTAGAAGCTATAAGTTTCTTCAAACAAACAAAAAAAAGGACTTCACTGCTAAGATATGTCTATTTTGCAATCTATTGTTCAACATTTTTTAAAATTCAGAGATATATTAATGAACTTCTGTTGTTAGATTTAGAAATCAGTTAAAATATCAAATATTGGTAATGACTCAAAAATTGTATTATGTAAGCCTACAACCGAGAACACTTTCTTGCAAAAATGAAGAATATAAAAATATCCCATGACTATATCCTACAGATATCTTCTGATTTCTCAAGAACCTGATAATTTAGAAACAACGGAGGAATAACTGGCTGATTTAAAACAAAGAATTCTTCCAGATTATTTCATTAAACTAACATTCCAGACTAATGTACATAATTTATTGCAACCAAACCACAGAGAGCCCCCATTTAAGATATAAGAGAAAGCATCAGTTGTGTAACAAGATTTTGCTAATCTCAGTAGTCTTTTTTTTTTTAAAGCAATGGGTAGCCAAAGAAAATCATTAATATTAAAAACACAGATAATGGCAGAAAACTATAGAAACTCCAAATACAGAAAGGCTGTTCATGTATCCTAACAGCATAACCACTATGGTTGAAAAACCACACAATATTCTTTCTCACATCTGTTTTGTTAATGAGCCAAGAATGAGGGTCTATTGAGTATCCTAGACAACTGAATTAGAAGCAGGAATGTCTCGTGAATGCTGTTCATCACAACAAACCGAGACTAAACAGGTTTGGAAAGAATACTATTCTTAAATAAATTATCTTTTTAGCTTTACCTTCCTGAAAACAGATCACTTGCCTTTTCCTCCCATCCATTAAAACAAAACAAAACAAAACCACACGTCAATTACTTAAGATCCTAGTTTTAAGTATTATAAGAGGAAAAAAATTTTTTAGATTAACGAAATATAATATTTAATTCATCTTTCAGGTAGACCCTCAATTATTTTAAGACTATGGAAACCAGTGTGAAAAAAGATGGTTGTGATATAAAGCAATGTAGTATTCAATTAGAATCCAACAGTTTATGACAATTTGGCAAGAATTCTATCTCGAGCCAGGGTTTTTCCATATACAACATAGAACTTTTCCTGGAAATGTCCCCTATACGGGGCCTCTGGACTCTTTGCATACTTTCAGACCAGGCCTACAGGACCAAACAAATGCAATGTTCCCACTGGAGAATATAAATTAATTCTAAATTATCAACCTATTACATAAAATTCTCTGAAAGAGCAAACATAGCACTTAGAAACTGTTTCATTCATTTTAACCACTTTCCCAAATTACTTAATTAAAAAAAATTTTTTTAATTAATACATTTATTAGCTTGAAAATTGGTTTAAAACTTTAAGGAGTGGTTATATCAGGGTGATGAAATCAAGGATAATTTTTTAAAGTCTTCATCATGTTAATCGAATTACGTTTAAGGGTTTCATAGATGTTCTTTTTCCCGCTTTACTTTCAAGTCTTTGTTTAGAAGAAAAAAGTTGTTTCTTGCCTCCTTTACAGTTTTCCCTCAGGGCTTTCTATCACTGTCAGAGAAATTAAATTCTAAAACAAAAATCAAAATAATCTTGCACATTTTTATAAGTCCCAATGCCAGTCAAGAGCAGTAAATACTAGGAAAAAAGTTATTATGACCACTCCAGAGCAGCACTAGCTAAAAGTTAAGCGACAACAAAGTAGAAAAACCTTTTCCATGTTTACAATTCATGCCCTCTAGACAAAACAGTATTTTATCTTCTTCAAGACAAAAATCTACAAGTGAGAAAATCTATATAACAATAAAAACATTTCCCAAGGGATTAAAGAAATACTAAACTGAAAACCTAATGGCATTACATATTTTAGTACTTTGAATCCACAACTTTTATCCACCTCATCCAAATTTAGCTTCCACACATCCTTTGGAACTTGTTCTCAAATAACTTTTCTTGATTTTTATTATTAAAGAAACACAGAGTCCTAAAACAACTACATTCAAACAGGAATTCAAGAATATAACTAAGAAACATAGTCTATTCACTTTTGCAAGACTGTATAAGACATCTATCAAACATGTCAGATCACTTTGCATTATTATTAATTTAAGGTAATAGAAAATGTTTTTCTTCCATTGGTAGGTAAGTACAATTCCTTCTGCCCTTAACAGTAGTCTAACTTTACCTAAAAATACAGACTAGAACAGTACTGTCCTAAAAAATAGCTACTCAGGAGAACTGATATCTTAATGAACATTTCTGCTTCTTTTATTCCCACTTTATTTGAAATGAAAATATAACATATATACTCTTAGTCCAGCTGTAATTAAAGCATAAAAAAATAGGGTTTCATCAGAAGTTCCCCTAACTAAGGAGTCATAGGCACAGATCTTAAACTATTGATTATTATTATTTAAAAACCAATTGTGCCTGCCAGCTTTTTGGTTAAATCAGAGTTCACACAGTACTAAATCACTACATTACAATGTAGTGACATTGTAATGTCACTATGTGCCAGGACATCCTTTAAAAAATCACTTAAAATATTACATGCAAAAGGGAAGAATAGACAAATATTAACTTTTAGTGAAGAACGATTTGCCAAGAAACAATTATATAGAATTTGTATCTCTAGTCCTCTAATGTAAATAAATTTAAGTTTTTTATGTATCCACCTAACAATTAGAATTTAAAATATTTTGCCATAAGATGATTCCTGAGAATCTCCACACAAAAGAAAAACTTAGAACAAATTGGAGAGCCAAGATCCAACACTGACTCAATAGACTATCAGAGAAAATATGCATCTAAAAATTTTTAAACCAAAATATGTATCTGTCAAATTCTTGATTTTAGACTTAGTTGCACATTTTTCCCCACTATGCTTTCGATTTCACTTGCAGCATAACAATTACACGTCTCAGGAAGAATGAAAATTTTGTTTTTGATGATGACAATCTTAAGCCAAATTATACTTTATCTTCATCATTAAATTACAGTCAATCATGTATAAACTGCACTGAAGAATAAACATTGTGTTTCACGATGTCCAAGCATATGGCTGACAAATCTAACTATACCTCCGCAGATGTGAGAACAGTTAAATAGGTATATATTTCAGCAACGGCCCATGCAAAAAGAAGTAAAACTTATCTATAGCTCAAGAATTCTTAGGAGCATTTACTGAATCGTACTTGGCGAGTTGGATCCCTTGGCTAGGCAGTTTGACTTCAGAAGTTTCTAAGATGTTGTCCATGTATTTGGGAATAATTTCACATGAAAAACCCAAAAAAGAAAAGAACCTTAAAAAATTTTTGGCAATATCTTTAAAATTTTAGGATAAGTAGTAAAGTGTTTAACTTTCATGTTTGTTTTCCAGGCTCAACAACAGAACAGTTATGTAAAAATCACGTATAGCTCCCAAATCATCACATTCCCTAAACAGTGTATTAAGAGAACTGGAAAACAAAGGCAAGACAGTTTCGGAAACCTACAAATCAATGATAAACAAACGAGAGTCTAAAGCTCTTCACAATCTAGACAAATCTTTCCCTTTTTAAGGAAACGTGAAAAAAAAAAAAAGGAGCATGCAAAAGAGACACGGTAAAAATTGATTAGAGAAAATTCCATATAATAAAACTTGTAATAAACCCTTCTCCCCAGCCCACCTCTACAATTCCTAAGGGCTTTTTGCATCTATTTGACAATTATACTCCTTAACGTAGTCAACAAAATCTTTAATGTCATTATGTCACTGGTTTCTTTCATATAAGTTTTTCTTATCTAATATTCAGGTGCCTCCCAAATTGGCAAAATGAGATGTGAATTTCAGGGACTTGTGGTACAATTAGTAAGAAGACACCCGCCACTTAATATTTTCATAATTAATTTATAAAACTGTGACTGGCTGGATGAAGCATACTTCCAAATTTAACATACCAAATATGATCATTTGGAAAGCAAATCGTTATGTAACACCTACTTTATGTCCTTCAATTAATTACAGACCGTAAAAAGTGCTTTTTCTTTTTTTAAGGTAAGTACTGCCCATGATGCAATTTTTTCTCAAGACTGTCATATTTTCCCAAGGAGGGAAGCAGTTTTCTTAAATTCCAAATTTCCAAGAATATGACAGCCGATTCTCTAGGGAATATAGAATGAAAACATTTATATATAGTCAGCAATTTTAAGATCTACCTCCTCACATAAGCAGTGATCCAGGCTGATATGACATTTCCAAGATCCTCAGGAACTATTATATGTACCATGCTGCCACAAACATAGATGAGAACTCGGGGATGGAAGAAATTCCATCTTGCATTTGACGTTGCACTAATACCTGTTTCAAACTTAATTCTCATCTGTTATCTTAATGTATCTTCACAACTACATAAGGGAGATACATAAGGGAGAATGCTGGCCACCCAGTGCCTCTACGGGACACAATACCCGATTAAAGAATACACACCCCATTGTATCTTCAACTGGAGTAACAAAAAAGATGGCAAACCCTTCTAGACTCCGGGGAAAAAAGAGTAATATGGCCTAGGGAACCCCAAACTTCAATCCTTTGAGCAGTGTCTCTTCCCCGCAGTGTCATCGCCTACTCCGTGGATCCAGGGAACTGCGGCGGGGCTGCGGGGAGGCGGAGGAAGGGCCGGGCGGGGGGCCGAAGGGGGACGGCGCTCACCTCGCGCACCTGGGCCGGGGCGCAAGGGAGCGACGATGCTCTGCGGTTACACCCAACGGACGGACCAGCAGCTCTGACTCACTCACCTGCGGAGCCGATTTCCATTCATGGAGCTGGGGGGAATGCTTCCTGCGAGAAGGGCGCCCGCCACTGAGGGCAAGGAGGCGGCGCAGGGGGCGACGCGGCGCGACAGGAACCCTCACTCGGCCCCGAGGCGGGGTGGTGACGGCTTCTCCTCAGCAACCGCACTCCGAAAGCTCTCGTCAGGAAGAGCGGCCGTCGGGAGGCAGCGCGCAACTAGGAGAGAGGAAGAAGCGTGAGGCGAGAAGAGACGGGCTCCGTGCGGAACTTGCGTCGCCCGCGGCCGCCTACGATCCCAGCACCCCTCCACGACTGCGGCGCCGCCGCCGACCTCCCTGAGGGCCGCCCCCGGAAGCCTGCTGGCGTCAGTTCCGCTGCCCGGGCTCTCGCCCGACATCCAAGCCTCGCCTCTCCGCCCTAACCGTGCGGGCGCGACGTCTGTGCGGGCGCGGCCGCCGCGGAGGACGCAGGGGAGGTGTCGCGGAGCGGGCGCCGAGCCTGGGCGGGGCCTGGGGCGAGCGCGATGGGGTGCGGCCAGCGGCCGCGAGCTGGGCGGGGCCTGCCCTCCCCCGGTCCTCCGCCCGGCCGTGCCGGCTGGAGACAACCCCGAAGGGCTGGACTCCTCCCGCCACCTTGGTGCGGGACAGTGCCTGCCCGAGGCGAGGTCGCGGAGGGCGGCATAGCTAACCTGGACAGGAGCCTTCGTGAAGCGTGGCTGGTCTGAGGTGCAGGACCAAGACCTGCAGCTGTGAAGGCCCCGGGCCAATCTTGTCTTGGGGAGAGGCCCCCTGCTTCTCGAAGCCCTCCCGCCACGCCCAGTTGGGACCGACCCACGCACCTCCTCCTCCGCAGGCGGTCAAGTGACCACCAACAGTTAGTTGATCGAGCCTGTCGAGTTGCTTTGACGACCATTTTTTGGGGGGGCGGGAAATGTACAATATAACTTGGGGAAAGATTATGAAACAGGACTTGACACAAACATCAGATCTTATAATTTCCATATTAAAAACTCTTTAATAACGCCTGGTCACACCAGGACCCAAACTCCATCGCGGGGCCAGCTGTAGGCCTAACGGGGCCCCTGCCTTTCCCCTCAAGCGAGACTCTTCCTCATCATTATGCGACAGCTATACTGGTCGGCCTCCCCTAACAGGGAAAGCGCTTTTCTATTAGACCTGGAGCCTCTCTGCTTCTGGTTCCCTTGGCCAGGAGCCCTCTCCTTCCTCTTCACACTCACCCCTTGCCCTCCGCCCCCCAACCGCTCTTCACACCTCAAGACATTTCAGATGCCTTTCCCGGACCTCCGATCTATGGTGAGGTACTCCTGTATACTACTATAGTATCTCCTTAATAACCCCTCTCCCAATCTGCAATTTTTGTTCACTAGTATATTGGGTGCCCCCTCCTCCACTAGAATGTAAGCTTTATAAGGTTATTAGGACCAGCACGTTAGTATTTGTTGCCTGAAAGAATGTGATACTATCTTATTCAGGTTGAGGAATGATTCATGATTTTTCCCTGTCTCTAAGTATCAGTAATGTTTAGACTTTTAACAATCAAAATACATTATTTTTTTTAAAGCTTGGGACAAAGAGGAAAGGGGAAAAAAAAATCCTATCTTTAGTTCCCCCCCAGTCACTGTGGGGCTTTGGGTCAGTCACTTGAACCTCTGGGCTTCAGTTTCCTCACAGTTGTTGTGAAGTTAGGCAATGTACATAAAGCACCAAGAAAATCCTCCCTAAATGTTAGTGAGGGCGTTTACTATTGTTATCATCTTTTTTGTTTGTTTGTTTGTATTTTGCAGTATGCAGGCCTCTCACTGTTGTGGCGCCTCTCCCGTTGCGGAGCACAGGCTCCGGACGCACAGGCTCAGCGGCCATGGCTCACGGGCCCAGCCGCTCCACGGCATGTGGGATCTTCCCGGACCGGGGCACGAACCCGTGTCCCCTGCATCGGCAGGCGGACTCTCAACCACTGCGCCACCAGGGAAGCCCCTATTGTTATCATCTTAAAGCACTTATTAGATGCACCTACAGTAAACACTTAATAAATGGATGGGGTTCAAACCCATAGCTGACTCCAATTCTGCCTCACTTCTTCCTTCCCATCCTTACTCCTTATACTGAAAATGCCCTCCCCGATTTCAAAATATCAAATGTCACTAGATGAAACACTGTATCTTAAAAGTTACTTTCAATCTTTGACTCTACACAATCCAAGTCCTTAGCAGCATTCAACAGGGGTAAATACCAACTCTTTTGCGAGAGTCTTTCACCCCTCAACCGGTTCCCTAAATGACTGCAAGCTTCTTGGCTTTGTTGACACGGATTAACAGGATTGGGACCTTCTAATTCAGCCCAATTTAATAAATGTCAATGATGCCTTCCCATCTACCTCTGCTATCCACGGACCCCACCTGTGAGCCCATTATGAAAGGCTCATGAATTGTAATATCAGGAAGTAGGAAGGCAAAAAAGTTTGAATGATTCTGCCCAAAGCCAAGTTGTATGAGGCTCTCCCCTGACAACATGCATATCCTAGTTTTGGATAACCTCATTCCCAAATGAGTCTGCTCTTAAGGGTATAGTGCAGGGTCTTTGTGTATCTTAACTGTCATAGCCCCAGTGCCTAGAACAGTGCCTGTGCCTCGTACATAGCAGCATCCCATAAATATCTGTGGGGCAGGTGGATGGACCAATAAATAAGTGGGCTTCAAGAATGGCAACTCTGCCCTCATCCCTTGTGGTACTGGTTGCTCTCAGAAGGGAGAACTGTAAAATAGTATAGAAATCTTGGGGGCAAAGAAATCAGTGCCCTCTGAAAGTTGCATTCCAAGCTTCCTGTGCTAGAAAAATATCACTGGATGAGGAAAGCAACTGGATAGAACCCTTTCCTCTTGCATGGGCTGAAGTTAGCCGCCTTGGCACTTTGAAATCTCTTCTCCGAGACAAGCAATTTTTACACAGCAGAAAGGAAGCTACTATGTACTGCAGCAGAACACAATATAAAACATACTGGCTTTAGGGACAGTCAGAGCTGACACCGAAGGCCCTCTGCTACTATCTGTGATTCTAGGAA
The DNA here is from genome assembly GCF_949752795.1 of Hyperoodon ampullatus. Taxonomy (NCBI): domain Eukaryota; kingdom Metazoa; phylum Chordata; class Mammalia; order Artiodactyla; family Ziphiidae; genus Hyperoodon; species Hyperoodon ampullatus. The sequence goes on along the minus strand of NC_136915.1, from coordinate 29,888,049 downwards.
AGTCACTCTCTCTGAACATCACATTCCTCATCTGTAAAAACCAGAGTAGCTAGTAGAGCAGACACTGCTTGATGCCTACCCAAGAGCCTTTTATCCCTTCTTGCCTAGCAAACATGACTTGTCTTTTCTAATCCACATGACTCATAGGATAACTTGTAATTAATCTAAGTCACTCATGATGGATAATCTCATTTGCTTTGCCAATGACAGAATAGTGGGAAGATGACCCATTTCTAGCAAATGAGACGTTAGGCCAGATCTGCTGGGGCTTCCAGGGATTCCCTTTCTTTAAAATGAAACGTTGGGAAAAATTAGTCCCTCTTCTGCTAGACTTTGTTCTGTCAGCATTTCCTTCCTGGAATTATAGCAGCCATCTTGGGATCCTGAGGTGAACTAGCATGAGGATAAAACAACACAAAGGACAGCAGAGCAAAAAGACTGCAAGAATCTGTTATGTTGGTATTATCATTGAGCCAGTGAATTATCCAACCTTGCAGCCATATGAAATCAGGACTTCTTGTCATGTGATAGTTTCCTTATTTAAGCCAATTTACTTGGGTTTTGTTATTGCAATTGAAGGTAGCTGATAAACTACTTCACACGAATGCTGTGAAGATACAACCAAATTATAATGGATACTGTACAAAACACCTAGCCAAGTACTTCAAAGTACCCAAAGTCCCTATTCCTTTTCCAGTTCACTTCCATTAACAACCCAAAAACCTGGCTAGGAGCTCCCACTGCCTCTTTTACAAGGAAAGTTCCTTGCCTTCAGAAGGTGGGGAAGGTCCCTAGGAAAGTTCCTCAAAATTTCTTTGTCCCAAAAAGACACTGCCAAGAGGACAGTGGTGAAGCTGCTGCAGTCTAGAATAAGAGGACAGTGTGTTCCTGCAGGGTAAGCCACAGTGACCTAAAAAAATCTTGATATGGTATCCTGGGAAGGTAGTTGTGGTACTTAAATGGAGAGCTTCTAAATGCACCTCACCTCCAGCAAGTCCACTTTTCCAGCTCCTCAACGCTGCTGCTTTAAAAGAGTGCTTCTGTCATGCTCTGTGCACTTTCTAAGCCTGCCAGGTTTCCTTAGCTTACAGCCAAAGGAATAAATATCTTGAAAACTAGGAAGAAAAACGGAGAGCTAATTTTCCAATTCGATGCTTCTTTACATTCAAGCAGTACAGACAGTAGTCTGAGGATGGCCCAGGCTCAGAACTTGAAAATATTCTTCTTTTTGCACTATAACCCTTTCCTTTAGCCGCCAAACACTAACTGCCATGTGGTTCTGGGGTCTATTAAGCCAAGTGATACCCAACAAATACACAGCCTCATTCTACCCTAAAGGCACTTGACAGACAAGAATGTGCTACAGTATATGGTGCCAACTGACAGGGCAGAGGGAAGGCTGCTCAACCAATCCTGAAAAGGGATATCCAGGGGTGCTAGGACAAGCCTTAGATCAAACCTTGAGCTCTAGGACCAGATAAATCAGGCCTTGGGCTCCCACCATGTTTTTCTCTTGAGTGGCAACCAACAGCCAAATGCTGAAATCTTTTTAACATCATTCATTTATGGCAATGAAATTTATAACCAGAATGTGGTATAATGATTATCTTCCCATTCGCTCTGCTAAACACTTTCTGCTTCATTAACGGTCATAAATTTAAGTCTTGTTTCAACTGCGAAAAATCTCCTCCATGTTCCAGTTTGCTCTTCAAGTCCAACCAACCTCACTACTCCTTGCTGCTGAAAAGGAGCATGGGTCTGGCTGGCTTGCTTCCAAGGAAATCTCACAGGGGTAGCCACAGGTTAGCAATTTGAACACTTGGCCTCCAGAGGAATGCTAGGCCCACTTTTGTACACACTAACTGCCACTGAAATTTCTCACTGAGCCCTGTGCCAGAATCCTTCTCTGTGCCATCTTCCCCCAATACACAGAAATAACAATACTCTAGGAGTACCAGGGAGGAATGCTGAACTTACATGCTTGACAACTGCACCAACAGTTTAAGACACAGAATCACAGAACCTTGAAGCTCAGGTGAAAGTAAGAAAAGGTGATGATAATCTGGTTGTTTCTGCTTACCTGAAGATTCAGGAATACTGAGCCCATCCTGTAGACTCAGTATCACTTCTTGCTTCTCCCCTCTGTACTCAAGAACCACAGATTTCTAGCTCATTTCTACTCACAAATATTGACCCCCCTGATACACGCTATGGCCCTGAGATGACGAAAATGAATAGAATGTAGTTTCTGCTCCTAGAAGTTCACAGGCTCTGGGGACTTGTTAGTCATGACAGTAAACAGAGCAAGTTGCTAAGTGCTACTGAGTGCACTGGAACACCATCTATGACACTAGTTAGGAACAAAATTAGGTTTATTTTATTCTTTTACAAGCATCTCCTGAGGACAGGAGGAAGCTGGAGGTGGAAATGGTGCTAGTGGTTGTGGTGAACAACCTGGAAGTCCCAGTCTTAGCCTGGTTTAAGTTAGGTTTTCCAATGCTCATTTTCAAAAAATACTGGAGAATGACCATATACTTACGAGATCCCAGAGAAGATGGGGTGGAAGACAGTAAACTAAGTAGAAAAAAATAACCCTCCCCCTTCATTGCAGCAGTTTTCATGTTGTTAATCTTGTCTTTCTTAAATCCTATTCCACTCTCTTGACTATTCTCCCATCTCATTAAAGCAGTCAAAAACATACAAGGTACTTAGGAGTGATCTGACCAGTCATCTTAGGTTCTACTCCCTCTCCTCATCTCGTTTCCTACAGTCGTACACTAGGTTTCTCTTGCTCTACTCTTTCTCTAAGCCATCTTGTTCATTCCTATGGCTTTAACTACCATCTATATGATTATGAATTCCATATCTATAACTACAGTTTTGTAGTCTTCCCTGAGCACCAAAACATAAATGTTTACTGGAAATCTTAACCTTGCTACCCCATGGGAACCTCAAAACTCAGTCTAAACAAGGCTAATTGTCTTTCTTCACAAAATTTACCACCTTCCCTCTATAGTCTCCCTCTCCCCCCAGTCTTGGCTAGAGGACTGTCCCAATATACTCACTTGCTCAAGAAGAGTGAACATTATTAGCCTCTACTCCTCTCTTCCTGTTCCATCATCCATTGAGTCCTATTAATTCTATCTCCCTGAGTGTCTCTCCAATTTGCTCTTTCCTTTCTATCTTCATTGATATAGTCCTATAGCCTTGTTCCAGTCCTCATAATCTCTCTAAATGGTACCAGAGAACCATTTGGCTACTGATATCCACCACCAAACTTTTTAAACTCCTTAAGGAGAGAAACACTGTTTTCCTCATTTTTGAATTGTGCCTGCTTACTCCCCTCATAATACTTCTAGACACAGTGCTTCGCATGTTTGTTGAATGAAGAATAAATGGAGGCCCTGTGAAGTGATTACATACAATCTGCAGTTTCAACATTCTGGAATTTGTTTTACCCACTTTACTCCTTTAGAAAGTGATGGTTCTGCTCTTCTAACAATCTGTTATTCTAACGTAAAATCTATCAGAGATTATAATTAATCCCAACAGTTTGCTTTGCTAAGAAAAAAAAAGAGAGAGAGACCGTACTTTAGAAATAGAAGCCACTGTTGTCTTTATAAAACACAGAATTGTGCTGCTGCTGTTGCTTGCTTCAGAAGAAACTGTACATTACAGCTGCTGGGATAATTTTACAATGGACTGGACAAGGTACAGCTCAAAGCAGGACACAAACACAAGTCTCAAAGGGAAACAAATGCAAACAAGTACACAGCTGTGGGGCTCTAGGGATATTTCCCCAACCATGCTGGACTTGAGAGGGATAAAAAGTTTAGAAACTAAAGTGAAACCCAGAGTAGACACACATGCCCACCAGATGGCTGCTAAGTGCAACATCACACGCCAATCAGGTTGGACTGTGTGCACAGGAAAGTCATTTCATTTTTCCTTATTGCTACTACACCAGGGGGGTCAGTGCATTCGACATACTGTCTTTACTTGCACAATCCTTGGAGGTTTTCCTATTTTCCTTTTTAAAGAAGGAAATCTGCCTTCCCCACCTTATTGGTTTTTTGCTTTGTTTTCTTTTGTTTTGAGCCCATAACCTCCACTACCTTTCTTGGGCTCCCAAACAGCAGCCAGAGGTTCTAAGTCAGTAGGAGTAGAGTAAGGGGAGAGCACCAACCTAGCCTCTCTCCCTGTCCAGGGAGAAGGTAAGTCCTAATAAATGGGCGAAAAGAGAAAACCAGAGAATCCCTTCTCCCCAGTCTGCTTAGAAGGCCAAAGAGGAAAGAGTGCCCTGCATAACCCTGCCATGATCAGACTTTAAGAAGGAAGGCATCCCAGCTACCATCCTGGATTGGCCTACGCCCAGCAAATATAAATAAAAATAACTTCCCCCAATGTAATTTGCAAAACTGCATTTTAGTTAGAGACGTCTCTCTACCCTGAAGGGGAAGGAACTTTCATCCTTCTTTGTTACACATGATGCCAGGTCTAAAACACTGTCCCACCAGCCTTGCAGATACCCTATGGGCCAGCTAAGAAGTCACAGTGTCCCCCCTGGCTGCCCATCTTGCTGGCCTCATTTACAGAATTCTGGACAAGAAAAAGAAAACTATCCAAGAACATCACTGCTTAGCCAAAGAGGAGGCTGCAGTGGAGCTACTGAGTAGGTGGGAGCTTCTTAGGGAGGTTTCACACTGTTAGGTACCTTTTCAGCATTAATCTAAGCCTAAATTCCCAAAAACAACAGCCTTAGGCTTATCCCCAGAGACCAGCAGTAGCACCTCAGCCCCAGTGAGTTAGGCTGGACTGGAAAAGTGATCAATGAGCAGCGCTCTCCTTTCCCAGATTTTAGCCAAATTCTCTCCATGCTCTTCTCATCCCTCTCGTCTTCTCCCATGTCTATCCCCTAACCCTTCAACACTGGATAACCAAGTAGGTCAACCCTAGGACATCCTCAGAAAAGGGAGGCCCCAGGTAGAGAGAAATGAAACCAGATCTAGAAAACGCAATGAGAGAAACCAACTCCAAAGAGTGGACAGGTGTGGAAGTTGCCAGAAGCCCTCCTGATTTCATGCCAGTTGGGCAGGCCTTCTGCTATGCCCTCACGTAAGTTTGGGGGCAGTCCAGCCCAGTGAGGACATCACTGGGCTTGGGAAGCAGATTCTTGGTCTTCTGCAGCCGAGGAGCTAAGCCTGACCTTGCCAGCGAACAGTGCGATCACTGTAGCCATGCAGAGAATTCATCATCACAAAGGCAGATAGGCAGGCAGGCCAGCAAGCAAGCTGAGTGAACAGAAAATAAAATAAAAGGAGGCCAGGGAAAGAGAGAAGAGGAAAAGGAAGGTAAAAGAGTGGAACAAAGGGAGCAGGAGACTTCTCTAAGAGGATGAGGCTGGGGTCTCCCCAGAGCCTAAGTAAGAAGCACCACTTTAACGAAATCAAAGAAAGCCAAAGCTTGTTGCCAACACCACTTCTCAACCTGCATGCACCACCTTTCAAACAAGAATAATCCTCAAGGTCAAGGGTGTTTTTCAAGTTTCAAAGATAAAAAGAAAGAAAGAAAATCACAGCAAGATGTCATATTCTTGCCATTGCCCAAGCTGTTTCTTTTGCTTTTATTTCTTAAATGGCATGTACAATGCCGAAGGGCTAAAAAATGCATTTCAAGCCTCAGTTCAAAACCCAACTGGAGAGAGTGAGGCAAAGAGAGAACACAAACTTGCTGCTGAGAGTAGGTGGCTGCCACCAGCTCTCAACGGACATTTGCAAAATGCTGGTGAATGACTGGACCCTCCAGGAATACTGCCCTGATCCCAGCCCCAAAACATACCCGAGAAGAGAACACTCAGAGCCCACTGTCCCAAGAGAACTCCCCTCCCCAAAGGGTGACTGAACACGAAATAGACAGTATATGAAGGCGATGGGCAGGGCAGATGGAGTGTTGGCATCACTCTCTTTAGGCACTTGTGTAAGGAATGTAGGCTCTCCAGTGAGCTGCCTCCTCCCAGAGCCCTCCATTCTGTTCTTCAGCTGGGCTGTGCCCAGGGGGCACCCCACACTGTAGCCAGCAGGGAAGAAGTAAAGGAAGAGTTACTCAACAGTCCTGATGCCTTCTCCATAATCAATGTTTGTGCTACGTCTTGTGAAGTTGCTGAACAAAGTAGCCAACCAGAACAGAACCTGGGATAGACTGTTTTGCATAGCAAATCTGGGTCTGTACAAAGGCTGCTGGGGAGGGGAAATGGTAGCTCTAACTTCATATGCCCATATTCAGACCGGCCTTCCTCTGGCTGGCCTCCAAGCCTGAGCTAGGTCTAAAGTGTCATGGCTTCATCACCAGATTGGGGCAAGCCCAAGCCCAGACTCCTCAAAAAGAGGAATTTCCACACTGAAGCTGCAACTCCTCATCCCAAGCAGTGGGACAGGAAAAAATGAACAGTCAAAGAATGAGGAAGCCTTGCTTCAAGGCCAATAGGCCCCAAGCTAGAACCCCCTACTTTTCCAGTTCTGCAACACAGCCAAACCCCACCTCTACCCAGGAAGACAGGAAAAAAAAAAAAAAAAAAAAGCCCATGCCACCCACTCACATGCCCTAGTGGGAAATCAGGAAAAATTCATTTGTGTAAACAGAAGCAAAAGGGAGCAGCAAAATTCCCCAGCCTATCCACAGGACACACTGAAATCTGGGATAAGCCAAAGTGTCAGAGGACAGTCCAGAGGAAGGGAAGATGCACTTGCAGAAAAGAGTGCAGGGCAGTGCAGAAGGGGTGCCTGCAGCAAGAGAAAGATATTATCTGCACAGAGGAAGGGTGGAGACTGAGCCCCACCTTGGGGAGATAACCACCCCCTACAGAGCCAGGCCAAAGAACAAGTCAGGTACATAGTTCCTTCTGACGGCTCAATGTTTCTGGGATGTAAACTCACTGGGCATGGGAGGGATTTCCAGATTTTGGCAATAGACTCAAGTTATGGTATAAAAATAACATTTAGTTTTTGCTTTTTTTTTTTTTTTTTCTTATTTTAGACCTAAGGATCGTTTGTTAAAAGACACCCCAGTTAAAAAATACTGAAACATAAACAGACTTGACCATCAGGGGAAAAAAAGAAGCCAAGAGTGAGAAATGCTATGAGAGTAACTCCAGACCCAGGCAGGTGGGGAGGAAGCGGGGACAGGGAGAAAGGAGACATAAGTGGAAAGGCCAGAGGCCAGTCACCTCAGCAGCTCCGAGAGACTTGTCAGGTCTGAAAGTGCAAATGTCAATGGATTTTAACCATCTTGAGGTGGCGATCTTTTTAAAAGCTCAATGAATATGGAAGTCAACTCCTTCAAATGCAAAATAGCTGGCGCTCTGGCTGGAGGCTTGTTGGGTTAGGGGTATTTCATCCCCACCTACCTCCTCCCCCACCCCGCCCCCACCCCCCCCAAAATAGGTACAAAAGGTTGCAGTTCTGCAGCATTACCGTTACAGGGAAGGCACTGGTTACCCACCAGCAGGCGGAAGGAAGACAGGGTCGTGTCACTTCAGAGCTAAGTGCCATAGTGCCTTAAGTCTTACTAGGGGCTGGATGTCTGTCAGGGAGAAGGTGTAAGGTGGGGTAGAAAAGGTGGAGAAAGAGGAATAAGGGAAAGAGGAGTGGCAGCTGGGGAGGGGCAACCAAACCATTAGCATTAAAAATCATCCTACGAGCTGGATTCTCAACCCATTAAAACATCTAGTATCCTAAAATATTGATCTGCATCTGGTTTCGTTTTTCTTCTTAAACAAATCTAGACCTTTTCTGATTAAGGCTCCTAAAAAATCCTGCCCTCCTCCCACCCACTTTCTCAAGCCCCTCACTTTCCCATCTAAAGTATCCAACCCAAACCTACCAGCTTTTGTCTGCAGGGCTGCAGGGCCGACCTTACCAAGCTGTCAGGCATGAGTCTTTAGCACTGTGAGTCACATGCGACATCTGTGTGTATGGTGGGCACCGGGGCTGCCTCTCTTGGTCCAGTGGAGTCAGGGCCAGATGTGACAAGATGGGGTGAGGGGTGGAGGGCATGAGGTGAATATCAGAGATTTCTGGCTGGTGGTCTGGCTTACTGGCCCTGTTCCCCACCCTTTTGCCCCCTCTGTAGAGGAAACAAGGCCTTCTGCATTCCTCCCTGCCCCACCTCCCTCCTCCCTGCTTCCTCTGGATTTGGGCGGCACAGCTCTTGGGGCTTGGAAAGCTTTCTTCTATCCAGTGAGGTAACAGCGTTCTGCCTTCAAGCGAAGTACATGGTGCGCAGAGTATCCTGGTGAACCTGCACGGCTTTGGCCAGGGCCTGGGGGTCCCGCCCATTGCTCTGCCCCGATATGTGGCTCCCCTCTCCACTGAAAAGGAAAAATGAAAGAAGTCCTTCCTGGTGAACTGAGCTGCTAATTCCTTCCCCCACCCCTAGGATGCCAATTCCCATAACAATTTAAGAGAAAACCCCAACCCAGATTTGGGCTGACGAGCCCAAGGACATCAAATTGGACAATACTCATTTCCTACTACCCAAGGAAAATTGAGAGGGTCTGGTACCAGAAGCTGAAGCAAAAAGGAAGCCAGCCTGATCCCAGGCCTCACCTGTCATGCTCCTTGTCCACTAGGTGGTATCGTGCCCGGAAAGCCACCAAGCGGGCATAGTAGGCAGGTGCTGGAATTGAGACGGAGCGTGTGCATCGTACATAAGTGTGGCACAGCTGGTACGTCAAGATCTGGAGCTCATCCGCTGTGAAACGGTTGTCATCCCAAAGGACATAGTAATGGGATGGTCGGCTGGTGCCCTGGGAAGATAGGAAGGTGAGGGGCCCCAGGTTGGGCAGAGGGGATGGTTGATGATAAGGAACAGGATCACTATTAAGAGTATGGCTGGGTTGGAAGACCCACCCATGAAAAGGCAGACACAAAGCCACCTATGTCATAAAGCACCCATCTTATGGGCAACCTGCCTAAGACGTTCAAAGTGCACTTATGTTCAAGTGCACAAAGGGCTTATTAAGAGAACAATCCTGATTTGAATGCCACTCAGTGAGGAATGGTATATTCTAGAGGCAGTGGGAATAATCAACTAATCTTTGACCCATTGGAAACCCCAGGACATAGCCCAGCTACCTGGATGCCTGCGTGGCTGCACAGATAGAAGTCAAACTCAAATGGGTGGGTGATGTTGGTGTCCACAGTGGTCCCAGCTGGGATGTTACCACTCTTCCCAATCTGTATAGAGACAAAGACAACCGAGATCCCAAGACCTGCATGACCCTAACTAGGGCCCCGACTCAATTCTAATCTGATTCCATCAGAATCCCAAGAGTAAAGTAGAAGTTGCTGTTCCCAGAGGGTACTGGGAATTGAAATAATAGGCTTCTAAAGTCACACAGACCTGTGTTTAAGTGCTGCTTTCACCATTTATTAGCTGTGTGATCTTAGCAAGTCATTTAACCTTTCTGAGGCTAAACTGGAGATAATAACAGTACCTACCTCACAGGGCTGCTGTGAGGAAGACGCCTTGTACAGTGTCTGGCACATAGGAGAAGTTCAATAAATGGAAGTTCCCTTTCCCTTCTCTGGGAGCTGGTCTATATATGGGGTCTATAGGCCAGGGAGCTAGGAGGAGGGAGATGAAGTATAAGGGAAGGAGGGGAGAAGGGGGAAACAAAGGGAAGGAAGCAGCAGAAGAAGGACCACAAGAGCTAGGGGGAAGAAAGGGACCAGGGAAGATGGACAGGCCAAGGACAAAATCCCCAGATTTTATTTCAAGGGCTTCTTCCATATTAAGAGAAGGGAGACAAGATAAGGGTATGGGTGGCTTCCTCAATCCCTCACTCACTCGCTCATTCTTGTCAGCACAAAAAAGGCGGGTGTGATGGCGTTTCTGCACCACAATATAAGTGATCCCGGGCTGGTAGTCCTTTTCCAGTTTGATGCAGGCATCACGAATGGCCAGCAGCTCATAGTGGAGGATCTAGGCACAGGGTGAGGAGGGAGACAAAGAGACATACAGCTCCTCTTGAGTTCACACATCTTTCTGAACTAAGGGGTTGCCACTTGTAATACGGCTTTTTGTTCAGCCTCTCTTTATAAGCTGACACCCAACCATTAGAGATGATAAGCCCTTCCTATCAAAATCAGCCTTATACAGGCATACCTCGGAGATACTGTGGGTTCAGTTCCAGATCACTACAATAAAGTAAGTCACACGAATTTTTTGGTTTCCCAGTGCATATAAAAGTTATGCTTACACTACGCTATAGTCTATTAAGTGTGCAGTAGCAGTATGTCTAAAAAAAAAAAAAAAGTATATACCTTAATTTAAAAATACTTTATGGCTAAAAACTGCTAACTATCACCTGAGCCAGTGAGTCATAGTAGTAACATCAAAGATCACTGATCACAGATCACCGTAACAAATATAATCATAATGAAAAAGTTTGAAATACTGCAAGAATTATCAAAATGTGACACAGAGCCATGAAGTTAGCAAATGCTGTTGGAAAAACGGTGCCGACAGACTTGCAGGACGCAGGGTTGCCACAAACCTTCAATTTGTAAAAAATGCAGTATCTGCGAAGCACAATAAAGCGAAGTGCAATAAAACGAGGTATGCCTGTAGACAGTTCACCTGATATGTTCCTATAAAACCTAGCTGGGAGGCTTAGTATCAGCAGAGAGCACTCACCTGGTTCCTATGTATAATTAGACCTAACATCAAGACACAGAACCAAGGTTCAGAGAGAAATCACAATGCCCAAAGTAAGGCTGAATTTAGGATCAGAAGGAAAATGGAAGTTACCCATGAGCTCTAAGAGCAGACAGGATTGGGACCACCATAGAAGACTAGACAGAAATGGGTGTAGAGGGACTAGATAAATTCAGTCCTGAAAAAAAGCAGTATTATACAAAAATGGACTAGCTAAAGAAGCCACAGGTGAAAAACCATAGTCAGTAGTTGCCTTGTGGCCTTGGATGTCGGGTATAGGGAGTAAAAACTGTATGGTAGAAGTAAATACAATTTAGAATCAATTAGAACTAGGTTTAAACACAAGCTTTATCTAATTTTATTACCTTGAGCAAGTTACTTAACCCCTTTAAGTCTCATTTTCTCCACATTGACTAAAGTTACTAATAACATCAGCCACACAAAACTGTTGTGAAGACTAAAACAAATAATTAAGTAAAAACATAAAAAACCTAGCAGTGGCTTAGTAACTGCTGACTGCTTTGCTTATTAAGCAGTTTGAATTTTAACCCCAGGCTATGTGAGGCCACTAGACATCTCTAAACACAGACATGTTATGATAAACGCATCTGGCATTTTAGGAAACACTGTATGACTTGGAGGAAATTGAGCATAATGGTTAAGAGCATGAACTTTGGAATCTAACCAATTTGTCTGAATCCCAGCTCTACCACTTATTAGCCTGGATGACACTGAAGAAATCATTTAACATTTTCAAGCCTCAGTTTCATCATCTATCAAGTGGAATAATAATTATTTCATAGGGTTATTGTAAGCATTAAATAGAATACATACAAAGTGCTTAGCTCAGTCTACGGCACATAAGAGGTACCCAATAAATGGTAGTTATATTACTATGTATTAAATGGTAGTCAAGGAGACCAGTTCAGTACACTAATCTGAACAACAGAAAATGAAGGCTTAGCAGGGAGCAAGAATAGGAGGAACATCGTGAAGGTCAATAGCAGTGATTCTCAAAGTGTGGTCTCCAGACCAGCAGCATCACCTAAGAACCTGTCAGAACTACAAATTTTAGGGCCCCATCCTAGATTCACTGAAGCAGAAATTCTAAGGGTAGAGCTCTGCAAACTACTTTAATAAGCTCTCCAAAAGATTTTGATGGATGCTAAAGTTTGAGAACCACTGGTCTAAAGAATCAGTCTTCAACATGGACCAACTAGTAAATAGGCACTGAGGGTCTTTTATTACAAGAAGAAAGGTCTATCAGTGATTGCACACACCATCTCTCAATTGTGATCTCTGCTTCCAAGACTACTCCATTTAGCAAACCTCCCTAAGTAGTAGCACCTCCCAGTGTCAATAGCTCAGAAAAGACAGCAGTACTCTCTGCTACCATCAGGCCACCCGGCCTCAATGTGAAGGTTTTCTTGACCTATTGTGGGCCCTACCTGGGGGAGCTGGCCTTCAGGAACCCCATCTCGGTAGAAGATGATGCGGGTAGGCTTGAAGCGGGTGGACTTGTAGAACTGGATGAGCAGCTCACGTACCATGTAGGATAAGTCTTCAATGATCTCCTGCCGTGGTCGCTGCACCCGCACAGTAGCACAGTAACGGCTGGGGTGGGCATCCATACTGCCTACCACCTGATAACCAAAGAGGCAGGATCAGCTCCCAGAACCTCCACCCTCCCAACACTGTTAGGTTCTGGGTTTGGGGAAAGGCCTCTTAGCAAAACAACTATGCAACTGAATGAGGTTTTTTGGATTCAGTAAGCCCTGGTTCAATCTCTGTTCTATCACACATGTGGAAGTTACTTAACCCACGTGATCTTCTTGTTCCTCCTCTGAAATGGAGATAAGAATACCACCTAGTTGCAGTGCTGTTGTAGCACATATAAGTCATCTTGTACAGGGCCTAACCCACAGTGGGTAATTGATAAGTTTGATTTCCCTACTCCTTGCAGAGGGGCATGTGAAGGTTTGGCACTACTAGCTCAAAGAATGACCTCATTCAAAAACAAGTTTATCTTTTTTTCAATTCAAGTGCTAATCTACGCTAGGAACCATAGTGAAGAGTGTCCTTGTGGGTGGTGGGAATAACATCATTTTCTAAGGGGACAATAGCCAAAGCCTACTAGGATGGATGGCCACGAGGAAATTAAAGATAAGCATAGTATAGGGTTCCCCACATTTACTGAGATAGGCCCAGTCTGCCTAGAGAAACTTGAGGGTTGAAGAAAGAGAAGTGGGAAAGGAGGCCTGGTCCCTTTAGCCAATTCAGAAGTCCCTATGAGACAGGGAGCAAAGATGTCAGGAGAGGGATTGGAGAGCTATCTAATCTACTAGGTGGATCAGGGGTAGGGAGGGGGAAGAGTAAAGGACAATCACAGCAACTAAGTAACTCCCTTAAAAGGGATTTCAGAGAAGAGATATGTTCGTTCCCATATTCCAAAAGTGGGCAGAGAGAGAGAGAGAGAGGGAAACTCGAACACAGAACAAAAGTGATGGAGACAGGGCCAAGTCTCTGGCCACAGCCTACACTCTCACTGCTCTCTCTCTGAAAAGAAAATGCCATGCAGAGTTAGTTTTATTAAGAAACCAAGGGAGTGGTTAATGGGGATGATCAGCTGAAATAAAAAGATCTTGTGAAGGGTCAAGCACCAGAGCTGAGGGAAGGAAATCATGTGTAGTCTTGGGGGCTCAGAGCTAAGAGAAGAACCTTATGAGGAAGGTGGAAAGTATCACTCACTGCTGTGATAGAAGGTTTTTTCCCATCCCCTGCTGGGGGGTGTGTAACATCTGCTCCCAGGAATATCACTGGTTGTTGAAAGACAGCAGAGCTAAACAAGGAAGAGAAAACAAATGGTGAGGAGTTGGGTCTTCTCTTCCTGGCACCATCTAGCACCCACTTTGGTCCTCTCTCCCTTGTGTGTGATTCACTTGGCCTGGACAGGGTCCTATCTTTTCACCAATCACCAGTATGGTACCTTACTTGACAAGGGCAAGTGGGCAACAGAGTTCATACCGTTGGTGTGGAACTAGGATGTTGTTAATGCCACCAAGTTTGACATTGATCTTCAGGCAAAGGTTGGACAGAGTCTGAGGCGAGGTCTTGACCACATTCTTCACTTGCACACACTGTGTAGCCATTCCCAAGAGTGTATCTCCAACACGTTTCACTTCAGCTATGAGCAGGGAGAGAACTGATTAGTGCATTCAACAAATATTTACTGAATGCCTCCTAGATGCCAGGAAGTATATGAGGTGCTAGGGAACACAATGATGACCAGAAACACACAGGGTCCCTGCTCTTAATAGTGCTTACTATCCAGTGACTAATTTTAAAAATCATGGAAAGTATAACAATGATAAATGCTACAACAGAAAACTTCATGGAGCTGTGAGAGCATATAACGTGGGGGTAATAACCTAGTCAGGAAAGGATTCTTGAGTAAGTAATGAGTGAACTGAAATCTAAAGGTAGAAGAGGACTTAGAAGGGAGAGGGAATATGGGAAAGAGCATTCCAGGCAGAGGGAAGAGCGTGCAAAAATGTACTCTGATAGGAGAAAGCAACATATATTTGAGAAACTGAAAGGCCAAAGTAACTACAAAGGAGAATAAAGGAACCATAGTGTGAGAGAAAGAATGTGGTCATTAGACCCATCTAGGGAAGAAATGAGGGTAGCTTAAGAAGGCAGCTGTCAAGATGGAAAGAAACAGATTCAAGAGACTATATACGTAAGGGAAAACAATTTTTATGGATAACCTCTGAGTTTCTAGATTTTTGTAATAGAACAGATAGATCATAAGTTCTTTTTGAGAAATTTTGAGTTTGAAGTGTTTTTTGGTCATCCCAGTGAGGATATCCATCACGCAACTGAGTATAGTAGTTGGAAGTTCAGGAGTAGTCTGAAGTCTGAAATGGAGATGTAAATTTATGAGATATTTAGGTACAGGCAGTAATTGAAAACATGATCTTGAGATCACCAAGGAAGAGAACAGAATGAAAGGAGAAGAGGGCTTAGACTTGTATCTTTGAACTCACCATACTTGCAGAGCAGGAAGAAGATGAGTCTGCAAAGGACAAAAATTCAGAGAACCAAGAGAAAGATCAAGACAGTATTCTATCATGGATGCCAGGGAAGAAAGAGTGTTTCAAGAAGGAGCAAGTGTTCAACTAAGTCAAATGCTGCCAAGAGATTGGTAAAATGAGGACCAGAATTTTGTGATAGTGAGGCAAAAATTAATGTATAGAGGCAAAAACTGTTTTTGGTAATACAAAGTACCAAGGAGGAGATGTAGGATCAATGAACGGTATGATATGTTTTCAATGGGATAGATTTGAGAATGTTTAAAAAGCTAAAGGGATCATTTCTACTTCCAAGAGATAAAGTTAGAGGCAAACCAGTGTCTCTGCACATAACATTCAGAAAAGCCAAATAAAATATAGAAATCATCTTTTTGTAGGCAGCAGAGAAGTGCTAAGACAACAAGAACTGGAAGAGTTAACACTGCAGAGAGGGAGAGAATCTCACAGAGGTGAGCCATCTGCTGCAGCTGCTTTTGCCCTGGGTACATGTGTTGATTCTAGGTGTGGGCAGGAGGCTGAGATTCTAGGCTTTGCACCAAAAGAGGAACCACTGCCAAGGGACAGAGAAAGCAACAGTGTCTGGCGAACACAGGCTAGTTCTAAATGTGAAAGGTTAAAAAAAAACATTTAAAAGAAAACACAGACTAGTATCTTCGTGACCTTGGGATTTCCTAAACAGGACTCAGAAAGTACTAGCCATAAAGGAAAAATATTGATAAATAGGACTACATTAAAATTTTAAATTTCTGTTCAACAAAAGAACCCATTAAGAAAGTAAAAAGGCAAGCCACAGATATGTATAATACATGTAAATTTAAATAAAGGAATTATAAAGAACATCTATAAATCAATAAGAGAAAGGTAGTGAAGCCAGTAACAAAAGGAAAAGACTTGAGCAGGCACTTCTCAAAAGAGGCTCGTGAAACAGCCAATAGAAGTATAAAAAGATACTCAACTTTATCAATCACCAGAGAATTTAAATTAAAAGCAAAATGCAGTATAACTAAACACCCATAAGAATGGCTAAAATGAAAGCGACAATACCAAGTTTGGTAAGGATATAAATAACTACAACTCTCATTTGCTGCTGTTGGAAGTATACATTTGTACACTTAAAATCCCTCCTAGTTACACACCCAATAGAAATGGGCATATATGTTCAAAGGACATGTACAAGAATGTTCAATGAAGCATTATTTATAATAGTAAAAACTGGAACCAACCCAAATATGTCCATTAACAGTAGAATGTATAAATACATGTAAATTGTGTTATTATCATATAATGGAAAAATTGTAGCAAACTACAACTAAACAAACATGGATAAATCTTACAAACATAATGTTGAGTGAAAGAAGCCAGACACAAAAAAAGGAACATGGTATATGACTCCATTTATATAAAGTTCAAAGACAGTCAAAACTAATCTATGGTGTTAGAAGCCAAAATAATAGTGGTTAACACTGATGGGGAGTTGTAGTGATTGGTAGCCTGGGATTGTGGTAATGTTCTACTATCAGAACTAGGTACTGGTTACCTTGCTAAGACATTTTGTGAGAATTAATTGACTCAACACAAAAGATCTCTATATGTATACTGTACTTCAATAAAAAGTTTACATTAAAAAAATTGTACCAGTTTAGTGGAGAGGAAGGAGTTAAAAATACTAAGGACAGGGTGAGGTACGGTAGCAGATTAGAACTGGACAAACGTGACACTATCCTTTTACACTCTCAGGGCAATCACAATGCATGTGGACCTTGCTTTGACCATCACATGGCCTACCAGGAAGGAGGATGAAGGATCTTTAAAAGAATCTGACTGTTCCTCTTATCTGCAGGCTTAATTCCTAGGCAATGCCCCCATTACCTAAGTGGTATTCAATATAATCAAAGAACAGCATGTAAGTGGAAGGAACCCAAGGTCCTAATCAAGGTATGAGACTGGAGAGAGGTATAACATGACTGAGCCCAGGGAAGGGAAAATTTTCTGAGTAAGCACTGACTTCTCCAAGCATGACGCACTATACTCCACATGCAGGCCAAAAACACTGGATTCTCCCTTTATGGAGGAAACCAGAAACATGGATAATTATTCAAGGCAGTTCTCCTAAAAAGCATCCGATAAATCAATAAGAAAAAGGTAGTGAAGCCAATAAAAAAAGGAAAAGACTTGAGCAGGCACTTCTCAAAAGAGGCTAGTGAAAACAGCCAATAGAAATAGAAAAAGACACTCCACTTTATCAATCACAAGGGACACCAATTTATGGCCCAAGAGAGACATGGACTGGAGGTGAACCAACTTCCATAAGTATTGAGTATCATGTGAGTGCAAGGCTCTACCTTGGGTATATATGTGCAGAGGGAAGAAGGTTTCAGAGCAGAATCAGATCCACTCCATGCTCAAAACAATATCAAGCAAGACCGTAATTGATCAGCAGCCTGATACAATTTCTAGAGGAATCCAAAAAGAGACGAGTTAATCCTGTAGGTAGGATGACAAGAGAAAGCTTCCAGGAATAAGTACATTTAAACTAGGACTTGAAGGATAGAGAAGAATTTTAAGGGCAAGGTGGGGGATAAAAAGAGTATTTAGATATGCTAGGCAAAGGCAAATGATGTAAGCAAAACCAGAGACTAGACAGCAGAGACAAGGAATGAGCATTTAGAGCATCTACTATGTCACAGGCACTGTGTTAGATGCTGCCTTTTATGTAATTAATTAATGTGGCTGAGAAAGGTTAGATAATTTGCCTAAGACAGTAAACTGGCATAGCCAGGATTAAAATCCAGTTCTATCTAATTCCAGAACAAGTCATCTTTCTGGTATGTGTGGCAAAGGGAACAGTACCTGAAGCTGAAAAGGTTAAACTAAGATCAGAGCCCTAAAAAACTTTTATTTTGTGAATGGGGGCTAATGAAGGTTTCTTGGGTTTTTTTGAGAGTACAATCACAAAAAGTCTCATCCAGTAACCTATACAAGAAAGATTTAAGAAGAAATGTTAGAACTAAATTGAGAAGAGTGGGTGGAGAGCAGGGAATACATCTTAATACTGTAAAAAAGAGCATTAGAGGTGAGGCAAAGAGAAGACAGACTGTTCCCAAAGTCTGGATGAAGGTACCCAGAAGCAACTGTGATGCCAACACAGAAGAGAAAAGTAAAGAGAAGGACTTACTGGTAGACAGAGGAGACAAGCTACTAAAGAGATGGTTCACCAAAACACTTTGTAAGAGCAGAGAGCACATCTGTTTTATCCACCAATGTATTCAGGATCTAGCAGTGTTTCTCTTCACACACAGTAGGTGATCAATAAACTCTTGTGGAAGGGAGATAGGTCAAAGGGAGAGATCGAAACTGCAGAGAGGTCAAGGGTGGAATCAAGATTTTAATAATACAATATAACATACAGTAAAAATAGTTGGTGACTGAAACAACTGAAATGGATGAGAATTTCACTAGAATGAAAAGGCAGAGAGGGCAGAGTACAGAAATCTGGGAAATGCCAGGCATTCCTGGTAATGACAAAAACAATTAAGGAGAGACTGGAGAAAATATCAAGAAGTCAAGAGGAGAAAGGTCATTGGTGACCCTCTGCAGAGGAGGTTTAGGAGAATGGCAGAGGTAAAATAAATGAAAAAGGCTAAGGAGTAAGTGGCTCGTGAGGAAGTGGGGGTAGAAAATGTAGAGAACTCATTTAAAAACGTTGATGAAGAAAATAGGAAGAAAAAAGCTAAAGGGGATGGCATGACTGTGGTAATGTGCTCTAGGGTGGGGAATCTAAAGATGTTTGAGGGTTCAAGGGTCCCAAAGGTAAAAGGATGGAATAGAAACAAGAGCACACGTGGGTTGAGTAAGATAAAAGGGGAGACACCTCTTCCTTTGAAGAGGAGAGGTGGAGAAGGAAAAAAAGAGTAAGAGAAAAGCACTGAGTCAGAGATGTATATAGTCATTCTCATTCTTAAAAAAGAGGAAAAGAGAGGGAAAGCTTCTCAAAAAGTCTACATCATTCCCAGCAGTGGAACACCAACAGAACCACCACAAATTCTGCTTGGGTGTGCTGCCCTATGTCCTGACAGACAACGCACTCCTAAGGATAGGAATCTGGACTGACCCATCTCTGTATCCGGCTCAGCTTAGCCTGGCATACACACCAGCACACAGAGGACCCCAGTAAATGTTACTGGGAAGAACTGTGAGCAGGTAAACAGGACCAGAGATGACTAACTGGCTCATATAGGCTAATATTTCTCCTCTAAGAAGAGCACTGACACTAAGGAACAGCTCTGGCTAGAGCCAAGAATCCACACTGAGTCGTCCCTAGGATCTTCCAGGGAGCTACCCTAAGAAGAGTCCTATCATCGTAATCACTGTCCCAACAGAACTGTACCATACACTGGCGTCTTCCCTGGCAGGATGACGATAATGAGCTGCAGCCCTGAGTAGGTGTTCTTGAGATGCCGGAACATGGGCTCCACGCTGTCTGCCCCCTGCGCATATTTGCAGAAGCAAGGCTGGCCCTGGATGGGCATCCCTGCATCCTTGGAAATCTTCCGCAGCTGGTCTGTGAAGTTCCTGTAGCACAAGTATGGTCATGACAGGAGGCAGGTAAGTCCCACTTTAATACCTCTAACCAAATGCCTCCATCTTAGGTGCCTAGCACTATGACAGGCACCGACAGATTATAAGATGAATGAGACATCATCACATCTAGTGTAAAAAGCACATTTACAGTTGGATAGGACAAGATAGAGTTTGCTAAGTGTTCAATGGTATGAGCAGAGAGCTGAGGGAGCCCAGAGAAGGGACCTGTGGGAATTCTCAAAGTCCCCCACGTTGTCCCGTTCAAGCAGCTGGTTCCTATGTTTCAAGTCTACAGCAATAGGAAGATGCCCAAGAGGAAGGCCTCTTGGCTCAAATTAAAATAAATAAGGTTCCAACAGTGATCAGAGCACAGGAGATGCTCAGAAAAAAATGAGCTCCCTCCTCCCCTACTGGTTCTTTGAAGCCTGAGAGCAAATAATTAAACAAGCTTCTTTCTTTTGGCTCTAGAGCTTTACCCTAGGAAAGGAAGACAAAGCTGGAAGAGAGGGTTCACATGCAATAGATTAAAAAAAAAAATCGAGCTACATAAATATAATGACAGACTGAAAGGAGCAGCAGGAAATTCAATTGTGAAAGTCCTGCGTTTAGATTAAAAGCAACAATGTACAAATAGAGAATAAAAGCAATTGTTTAGGGGATGTTATTATATAGCATATAAATATCAATAAGATGGATTCAAAGCCTATACAGTGAGGAAATAAATTTTTTACTTATTAGTTAAAAAGAAAAAAAACCCGTAAGATTAATACAGTACAACACTGTTGTATAAAATTTTAAATCACTTATATACATATAGGTACATAAAATACATAAATTGGGTAGGAAGGTTATAATAATTCATGACAGTGACTGCATCAGAAAGGAGGAACGGGACTAGAATGGAGGATATAAAGGAATGTCAAATTTATCTTTAATATTTTATTTACTTTTTAAAAAGGATAAAATAAATATGACAATACTCTGGATGATGGACACATGGATGTTTCCCATATTATTCTAATTTAAAAATTTTTTTCAAATAAACATTAGAATAAAAAATATAACCTATTATTTCATGTAAATAGGAGCCAGGGCTCTGAGGGAAAACTGACAGTGTTTCTTCCATTTCTCTGCTTTGTATACAACTACAGTATAGCTATTTAAAAAGCCAATGTGTTACCAGATTCCATGAATAAGTGGGTCTCTACTTCAAGGAAAGCGGTTTTCCCTATCTTCTATTACCAGATCACACTTGGGATATTATGTCCAGTGCTGGGGGCCACAAAGTGTTTAGAGAACTCTAGGATGGAGAAAGTCTTAAAATCCTGTCCTAAAAGTGATACAATTGAGGTAACAGGGCTTCTTTAGCCAGAAGAAAATTCTGAGGGTTGACTCCAGGACTCCCATATACCTCCCCAATTACCAATTTCTCCACCTCATCTCTTCCCCCTTTTGTCTCAGTGGAAAGGGTGGCTTTTCCTGTGCTTTGGATCCCATTCCCTCATACACATGTAGGAACTTTGTTCTATTTCCATTCTAGTTTCTCTGGGTTCTATTCTCTGGGTTCTGGCCTCTGTTCACTATGCACATTCTCCCTGGACAATCTCATCCACTGCCACAGCCGAAAACTCTCAAATCTTAATCTTTAGCCCAGAACCATACATGCAACTGGGTACCCTGACCCAGGTGTACAAGTCACATTTTTACTCCCTGAATCTAGGGATCATTGCAAGAAGGGGTTGTCTGATGAACTGACTCCTTCCAACTCTGAGATTCTAGGTTTATCAGTTTCTGTACCCCAAAATATCCAAAACAACAAATTGCTTCTCAAAAGAATGGGACAGGGGAAGGACACGGGAATGAGAGAGAAACACACCAAGAGTGGAGCTACCAACAATGTGACACAAAGGCAGAGCGCTGAGAGCCTTTCTAATATTGGTTAAGGACCAGCCCTCCAAAGCCTGGCCAAGGCTAAGAGCAGCCTGGCCTAAATGGGGCTAAAATCCCAAGAACCCAGGAAAGGAGACAAGAGGAACACATTTAAGAGAAACTATAATTGTGCGGAAGTAGTTATGTATCTGTGAGGGGAGAAGGAGGGCCAGAGTCTCCATATTCATCAGGGGCTGCTGTAACTAATTCTTATGAAAATCCCAAGGCCAGCTGAACCCACCAGGGCACACATCTCTACTAATTCTCATCACTGCCCAAAGTGGTCAGCTCCACTGATTCTTTCTCAGCCCCAGAGCGCACTGACCTTACTCCAGATCCAGAGGGAAAAAAAAAGCTACCACTTCAAAAGACTGCAGGAACACTGAACTGTACACTTTAAATGGGTAAATTTTGTGGTATTTGAAAAATATCTCAATAAAGCTGTTTAAAATAAAGAAGACTGCAGGGGAAGGGTTGGTGACTTCTTCACTTATTCACTCATTCAAGACCATTACTCCCCTAACCTGTTCCTTTAAACCATTTGGCTATATCACTTTCTTCATTGCTATCATCTACTCCCAGCCACTCAGCCACAGGTG
This sequence comes from Hyperoodon ampullatus, assembly GCF_949752795.1. NCBI lineage: Eukaryota > Metazoa > Chordata > Mammalia > Artiodactyla > Ziphiidae > Hyperoodon > Hyperoodon ampullatus. The sequence continues at coordinate 29,866,133 of NC_136915.1, read as the reverse complement.
GCTCAGAGGCCCTTACAATTCATGTTCACCTAATTCAGGTCACTTGGACCCGACTGAACAAATTCTGTGCACAGGAAAGGACAGCTCAGAGTACCAGCTGAACTTTTATTTCCAATTAGGAATATAAGCTTTGAAACCTCAGAACTGATTTGATCCCAATCTGACACTTTCTTGATATGCAAACCTTGTACAAGTTACTTAACCTCATTGAGCCTCAGTCTCCTGAAAATGGAAATACCACCACCTACTCACTGTGAAGATGAAATAAGAGGACATAAAATTAGGTACAATGTTGGCACAAACATTATAGTCATCACTACTACTGTTTACCACCCGTGTTAATAATTGTAACAATAAAATAATTCAGGTCTCCCTTAGGAGATTCATGTCCTGAAATCATCATCTCTGACACAGATATGGCTCCTTATCAAGACTCCTGACCACAGATGGACAGAAAAGAAGCAGGCAGAAGTGTGAGCCAGACAGCACAGGTGGGGAGAGTCAAGACTCAGAAAGAACAGACTACAGATCAAATCGTGGCCCCCTGGGAGTAGAGGAAGTTAGGCAGCTCTAGGGTCCTTCCCACCCTTCCATCCATACACCCAACCTCCTTACTTGAGCACTTCTTCTCGACACTGTTTTTGGGGTGCGAAGCAGGCAATGGCCCAGACTTTGATCTCAATTCCATTGTAGAACTGTTTCCCCCGCATGTCCCAGACACCCTGATTGGGTGTGGCAATGGCCCGGTTCTGAGGATAGGCAAAGGGGGAGTCCAGGTGAGCCTCAGTAGAGCCAGGTGGGTAGGGGAGCAAAAGCCACTGGCTATATAACCCAACCTCCCCCCACATGTCCCAGAGATGTTGTCTGGCCCTGACCCTGCTCACCCGGCCGCCGTACTGCAAGATGGGCGCCGGCAGCACTCGCCCTGTCACCTCCGTCATGTCATCCTTCACCTTGATCCCAAATTCCTGGATGTAGGGATCCAGGTTGTAGCTGGCATTCTTCATCTGTAAGACAAAAGAAGGGGATCTCAGGAGAGCAGTAGCTTGGCAATACTGCTCACCCTCCAGGTCCCAAGCAGAAAGCCCTGAAGAACAGCTGAGGCTGGCAAGAAATAGCCCTAAAAAGGGGGTTGGGGGGAAGTGGAAGATGAGGTAAGTGGGAATAGATAACATAGGGAAGTAATACAGGAGAGAAAAAGAGATAGGAAACAAAGTAGCTACAGGGTCAAGAAGCAAGAGCAGTCCTATGGAGTCCCAGGTAACAAATCCAGACTTTTGTTTTCCTAAGGGTCCTGCCAGGGCAGAAAGGCATTTATGCTACCAGGGACTCCCATGACTGAGCAACCAAGCATACGTTTCTCTGCATCCTCACTGACCAGGCGGCTGATCTCCTCTTGTCTGTCTGGGGCCGATCTAGCTGTAGCCTTTATCATGGTTGAAGTCTGGTTGTCAGTCAGCTTCTTAATGCAGCGCTGCCCAGCTACAATGTTACAGACCTAAGGAAACAAGAATATGCACCGCTGGCTTGAGTATAGTTCACCCTATACCCGGAGCCCCATAGTAAGGGAAGAGGACTTGGCTGTCAGTCCTAGAAACGGACTAGAAAATCCCTTGTGCATAGACAGTTAAGTTAGAAAATATCCACGTGCAATACAAAAGGTAATACAGCCACTTTGTGATTAAGAGCTTAGGATCCAGAGGCAGATCTGGGCTCAGGGCTCATATATTAAATAGGGAGAACAGTAACAATCTCCTAGGACTGTCTGGAGACTAAATTAAATAAAGCACTTAAAGAACCAAGTACAGTTCTGAACATTGTAAACACTCAGTAAGTTGTAGCATAAATTATTATTTACCAAAGAACCCAGTCTAGAGCTCTTCTTAATACTAAAAAAACGCAATACACACAAACTGGATGCCTAGGTAGTAGACAGCTCTCCAACGGTAGCAGGCAGTCAGTCGTTCCACACTGCAACACACCAGGAGAACTGACAGTGACTCTTAACTCTTGAGCCCGAGCCTACAGATGATCACTGAGCCCCTGGACTACAGAAATCACTGTCTGCTGACTGACAGTGTGCTCTGTTGTTGTGATGAACATCCTGCCACATGGTTCCTCTGTACTGGGCCCAAGAGAACACAATGGAGATCAGAAAAGGCTTTCTAGTCATATATAAGACTTTCATTGCCCAATATACTATATTCAGGAAGCAGTGAACAGGAAGCCTTTTGGCAAAGTAGAGAGAACTCAAGAACACTTGAGTTTGAAGTCCAGCTTTGCCAATTCTAGAAGATGCTACCTTGGGCAGGACTCTTAACCACTCTAAGACTCTGCTTCTTTAATTTTAGCCACCGGAAAAAGCACTAGCTGTCTCTTGAAGCTGTTGTGAGGATTCAGATGAAATGAAATATAAAACTTGTTCCCATAGGGCCAATACACTAAGTACTGCTTCTCTGCCTAACTTCCAGAGTTCATGCTGAACAATGGTAGGGAAAACCAGGACAAGGTCACCTGCCCTTAAACTCTGTACCTCAAAGAATGAGTCAATTCCCTTAATGAAAATCCAAAATTGTTAAAATTTGTGAGGTTGCTCTCTTGAAGGTAACAAAGTTGTAGAACTCTTTACGGATAATTTCAACTACAGAATCAACACTGGAAAAAAGGCTAAAGCAGGGATGTAGAGAAATTGGACCCCTTGTGCATTGCTGGTGGGCATGTAAAATGGTACAGCTGCTGTGGAAAACAGTAGGGTGATTCCTCAAAAAATTAAACACAGAATTACCATATGATCCAGTAATTCCACTTCTGGGTATGTACTCAAAAGAAATGAAAGCAGGGACTAGAACAAATATTTGTATGCCTATATTCATAGAAGCATTACTCATAATAGCTAGAAGGTGAAAGCAACCCAAGTGTCCATCAATGAATGAACAGATAAACAAAATGTGGTATATACACACATCAAAATATTATTCAGCCTTAAAAAGGAAGGGAATTCTGACGTATGCTACAATATAGATGAACCCTGAAGACATTATGTTAAGTGAAATAGGCCACTTAAAAAAAGGCCATATATTATATAATTCCATTTATATGAAATGTCCAGAATAGGCAAATCCACAGAGACAGAAGTAGATCAGTGGTTAGTAGGGTCTGGTGAGGAGGGCAGAAGGAATGGTAAGTGACTATTAATGGGTATGGGCTTACTTCTGGGGGCGATGAAAATGTTTTAGAATCAGACAACGGTAATGGTTGCGCAACTCTGTGAATTAACTAAAACCCACTGAATTGTACATTTTAAGAAGGTGAGTTTTATGGAATATGAATTATATCTCAATAAAGCAATTCTAAAAAAAAAACTATCACCTACAATAGCCTATGTGATTTGACCCCGTACCTCTCTCCAAAATCATCTCCTACTACTTCTCCCCTCATACACTACATGCCAGCCACTAAGCCTTCTGTCTCTCTAAGAAGATCCAAGCTCCCTACTGCTTTAGAGCCTTTGTACTCACTATTAAACTCTTGCCTGGAAGGCTCTTCCTTCAGGTTGTAAAAGGTTGGTCCTATCTCATAATTTGGGACTCAGCTCAAATGTCTCCTAAAAGAAGCCTTCCCTGATGGTCCAGTGGTTAAGATTCCGCACTCACACAGGTTCGATCCCTGGTTGGGGAAGTTCCACATGCCGTCAGTGTGGCCAAAAAGAAGAAAAAAAAAAGAAACCTTCTCTGACCACAATAACTAAAGTGAATCTCCAACCCTCTCCACCCTTATGACTATCCCCTTAACCTGTTTTATTATTCTTATAGCACTTACCACCAACTGAAACTATCTTATTTATCAATTTATTATCTATCTCCCCCTTCTAGATTATAAGCTCCATGACAGCAGGGACCTTATCTGTCTTGTTAATCTCTGCTTTCCCCACACCTAAGAGCGTATGACTCATAGTAGGAGTTCAATAAATATTTGTTAAATAAACAAGCAACAGTAAAAATCAAAATACATAAGTTATTCACCTTGGAAACTATTGTTTAAACAGAAGTAATGTCAATTTGCTAACAAATCTCAGCTTGCAGTAGATATTACCCAAAGCCTATCTACTTAGCTGTAATTGCCGTTAAAGGCTTCTGTTTACATCTCAGAGAACATACTGTCTTCATCCCACTTTCTGTGCATCAGCAGCTATTATTAAGTCAGAGTTCTTGGGCTTTGGGATCTCTTCTCCCCTCAGCCTAATTTCCTCTGGTTAGTTCTGAAATCCCAAAAGCTCACAGAAGGCTTAAGTTTTGGTCCCAGCTATCTGACTCCTGCTGCTAGAACAGAGTAAGACGGTAATCTAGGCTAGTGCTTTTCCAACTAAAATGTTCTTATGAATCCTCTTTAGATTCTGTTAAAAGAGATACTGATTCAGTAGGTCTAGGTGGAACCTGAGATTCTGCATTTCAAACAAGCTCTCAGGTAATACCTATGCTCTTGGTCCACTGACCACACTTTGAGCAGCACTGGACTAGACAATGAAGCAGTCAGAGATAGTTTCTCATTAGACATTTTGGCTAGTGTATAGAAAACCAAAAACAGCCCAGTGGTTCTCCATTTGCATTCTATGACTTAATGCAAATGACTTAAGCGCATTACTATTCTTTCTTTAATTGCAGAATTTCAAAGGTCTGCTGAAGCATAAAAATATGACAAATCTCGGAGCGAAAACTTTTTCAAAAGGAACACATTGGGTTTCCCTCGTGGTGCAGTGGTTAAGAATCTGATGCCTGCCAATACAGGGGACACGGGTTCGAGCCCTGGTCTGGGAAGATCCCACATGCTGCGGAGCAACTAATAAGCCCATGCGCCACAACTACTGAGCCTGCACTCTAGAGCCCGCGAGCCACTACTGAGCCCTTGAGCCACAACTACTGAGCCTGTGCACCTAGAGCCTGTGCTCCTCAGGAAGAGAAGCCAATGCAATGAGAAGACCGCGCACTGCAACGAAGAGTAGCCCCCGCTTGCCACAACTAGAGAAAGCCCGCACACAGCAACGAAGACCCAATGCAGCCAAATATAAATTAATTAATTTTTTTTAAAAAAAGGAACACATTGATCACTGGGGATACAGGATTCACGTTACAGGTAACATTCATGTCCATTTTCTGTAAAATAAAGTATACTTGTATCTTTAGGTCATTTAGATCCCCAGCTCCAGACAAGGGAAAGAGAAATTAAGAGGACATGAGTGTAGGTATCTGAAATCTCTGTCCTGAATGAACTAATTACTTATTAAACAGTAAATACAGCTTTCGCCTCTGCCTGGCAGTCCTGAAAGAATACGAGAGCAGGATGCGGGATAAGTAAAGAACTCAGCAGTTAAGAGCGAGGCCTACATTTCACAGAATGACCTCCCAGAACATCAATTTTCCAAACCTAAAAATGATGAGAGACTACAAATGGAAGAAGAGACCTCTGATGATCAGTGTGCAGGTACCATGTTTGTTCCCCAGCCAGGCCATTACTTGGCAGTCTCACCTCTAGGGGCAGGTAGGTATGCTTTTGTTCCTGGCCAACTTGCAGGCAGGGCAGGTGGGGATACTTGAGCTGAAGGTTATATTTCTGCTTGAAATACTGTGCCACTGTGCACTCCACAGTCTGTCCACTCTCCAGCTGCAAGGGAAACCTGTTTGGGGGAAGGGAAAGAGGTGTCATAGCCCAGCATTCAGTAACACCTTTCTAGACCTACAACCATGGGAAGTGCCAGACTTGACTTCATCCCTATCCAACCTCTTTGAGCACTCCCACCACTCATGGGAAAGCAGAGGAAATACAGGGCTCCAAGAGTGAAGCCAAAGATTTGAAAGGCAAGTTCCACAATGGTCAGATGATATCTGACTCATCTGTATTTCTAGTGTTGTGCATGAAGCCTGACACACAGTAGGCACTCATAGTCCAGCACAGTCTGAGGTGAAGAAGGTAGATGGAATCAGTGACAACTTTCCCAAGGGTCTAGCCTAGGATCTCAACTTTCTTTTTCAGGAGGAAGAATAAGTTGAGAGAGATCCTAACATTTATAGAACTGAGAAAGAAGCCAGAGAAAGACACCTGCTCTCTAGTAAACGCCCAAGAAGGAAAGGTGGAGACCAAGAAGGTAAAAATGTTAGGGAGGGTATCAATGGATCTGGGAAGGTTAGGGGAGGGATGCCAAATTCCCACAGCTTATCTTCAAAAACAGGGCTCATCCTCAGGGTCAGGTGTGAGTGCAGAGAAAGTGAACAGAGTATGTTGAAATATCGGCCCTCTTCCACCAACAGTATGGCTTAGCAGCCCTGTCAACTTACGTCTGATGGCTGGCAGGGCGGCGGGTAACATTACACACGCGGTATTTCCTCTTCATCTGTCCACAGTGGGTCACTTCCACCTTCAGGCCTGGGATACACACACTGCTTGTCAGGGTTGGAAAAGGTTGCTCATGTGCCCAGGCTTGGCCTCTCCCCTGAATATATCCCAAGGGGATTTCCTTTTAGGACTAAAGAGAAAGTAGCATTGATTCCCCTCCCCGCCTGGTTGGGTCCTCACCCTTGATCTCCTTGGTGAAGCGCACACGCTGAGAGTCCGTGAGGGGCTTGGGCTGCTCATCTATGTTCCTGATGTCCAGCACCTCACACATGAACTCAATCACTGGCTGCGCCTTGTAGAAGGCAGTGGCTGAGACTGTGGGGACATGGTAGGTACAGCTCAGCTCAGGTTCTGTCTTCCAGAATAAATGGAAGCACTGCTCTTTACACCCTCTTCTTTATAGGGTATTGGGATGGGGGAGGGGTCCCAGGGCTGTAGGGATTAGACTAGGAGTGTGGTTACAGAGCTGGGAGGGATGAGGCTGGGAGTGTGGTCACTGGATGCAGGGTGCCCCTGGCTCCATAGCTCTCCCCACTCACCATCAATGTTGAGCATCATCTTCCACATGGCAGGGCGCACAGACTGGTGAAAGCCGAACCAGACCTCGCGCCCACCCCCCAGCGGGTGGTAGTAGCCCTCAGGCGGTGAGAAGAAGGAGCGGCCCACAGGGGTGTACCTGGCAGGGACAGGCAGAGAACTGGTCCCTCGGGCACAGGCCCCCACCCTGTGAGGCATCCTGGGCACGGAGGAGCCCTGGCCTGGAAGGCAGGACACCAGGGCTTTAATTCCAGCTCTGATCCTTTACTAGTTGTGTGACTGACCTTGTGCAAGTCTCTCCCCTTTTACTGCCCTGCAGGGACAGATGGGGTGAGGTCCAAAGATATGTAAAAGGGACAGGGCCAAAGCTTTAAACCATCTAAATGTATATGCACACTTGCCTGGTATATGGTAGGGCTTCAAAGAATTTTTATTTGAAAGGCACACGGTGGGACCTTAATATATGCTCATTCCCCTCCTCCTCCCACAGCACTTCTGCCACCACTTGTAGCCCAGATACTAACTACACCCAGTACCTCATGGATGCCAGGTGCCTCATGGCCACATCCAGGGCTTGCACAGACTCCAGGGGAACGGGGATCTGGCCACTAACCAAGGCCTCATGCAGCATGCGCCAGCTCACAATGGCTAGCCACTTGATGGAGACCTTGAAGATTCGATCCTTCCCTTCCCCAGGGATTGTCACCTCAAAGTCAACCTTCAGGAAAGAGAAGGGGATGAAAGATTGCTGATGCTGTCCCACGGTCCAATATTCCTTGCCTTGCCCCTATTATCCTTCACCCCATAGATTTCCCAAGAATCTGCTTCTTAAGCTGATAGGGACTCACAATGAAAACTTCAGAGTAAATCCAGCCCCTCAGTCTCCAGCCACCTTGGCTCAGCGTATCTGTCCCTCTCAACCACACTTAGTAGGAAGTCCCTTAGGTCTATTTTAAGTCTAATCTCAGTCTGTTTGGACAGGGACAGACATACAGGAGGCTAAATAAACATCAGCACCTACCCATCCCTCACCCTAAAACACATTTTCTCAGCACAAAAGACGAAAGGGATCTCCGGACTGCCAGACTCCAAACAGGCTTAGTTGAGTCCTGTCCCTCCCCAGACCCCTGACACAGGTCCAGCCTGACTCCCAGCCTTACCCGCTCATTGCCAATGGGCAGTGCTGTGACAGTGTAAATGTTCTTCTTTCCATCATACACGGGCTTGCGATCACCAAAGATCTGAGGCTTGAAATGCTGGACCATGTATTCCACCACTTCCCTGTGGGGAATGGGAAAGGCCAGTGGAAGCTGAAAGACTGCCACTTCAAGCTCTTGGAAGTAATTTAAACTCCAAGCAATGTCCCATCTACTATATTCTGTCCTACCAGCTACTAATCTCTATTCTAAGCAGTGCTTCTCAAGCTTCAACATTCATATGAATCACCTAGAGATCTAAAATGCAGATTCTGATTCAGCAGATTTAGAGCAAAGTCTGAAATTCTATGTTTCTAACACGCTCCCAGGTGATATTTTTGGTCCTCGGATCACTAAGGCTCCGAAGGACCTAAAAGAATGGTTGTGAGTGCCTTCCGAGCAGAGGGCGGGGCTGAGGGGAGAAGGGCTTAATCTCAGGGTCTGTCCAGAATCAGGAACAAAATCTAGGCTGTTCCAATCCCCAAGCTGATGATCAAGAAAGGTAGATGGGAAGAAACCTGAATTGGAATAGGAATAAAGTGTGGAAGAAGAACCTCATCTCTTCCATCTCTCTGAAGTCCTTAGTTCTACCACCCTGTTTTCTCTCCATTATCATCTCTTTCTTGATTTCACTTCCCGTCCTCTGCTACTTAAGATTCCAGAGTATCCATCTAGCCTTCAAAATCCCAGTCCATCCAACTATCTGAACCCTTCGCTTTTTAAACCAAAGCTCTTGAATACTATTGGATAAAAAGACTCAAACTATACATTGGAAGCAACTGTAAACACACGGTTTTAATGCCAATTAGGCCTCAGTGCTGCCCAGCAATCTTTTTCATATCTCTGATTGCTTCCATCCTCATAGATTGTGTCAAACTTTCTCCACTACCCCCCTAACGACAGAATCCACTCCTACCTCAGATCAAAAAGCATCTTTAATAATTTTGAAAGGAGTAGAACAAAGAAGGCAAGGCCACCCTCAAGTTCCCAGACATATAAACAAATATTTATATACACTTGCCTCTTTTCCTCTTTCTTTCCTCTCACACTTGAAATATCCCTTCCATATATAATTTTTAAACATCTGAAAATATGTTCAACTTCACTCAGTAGAGAAATACAATTTAAAATTAGACCAAGATATAATTCTCTACTTATCAGAATGACAACAATTAAAAAATCCAATATACTGAATTGGTGCGGATATGGGGGGATACCTTACTGATGGGAGTATAAATTGGTACAACTTACCTTAAAAAAAACTGGCAACATCTTAAAAATTTTAAATGTATTATGCCAGCAATTCCAGCCTAGGAACTTATCCTACAGATACACTTGTATCTGCGTGCAAAAATGTATCTATATTAATATTCTACACAGTTTCATTTTTGTAGCAAAAGTTTAGATTCAACCTAAATGTTCTTGAATAGATTTATTAAATAGGTTACAACATATCCATTCAATGGAATATCTATGAAGCTATGCAAAAGAATGAGACAGATATGTAGGTACTGATATGTATTACTTTCCAAATTATATTGTTCAGTGGAAAAAAGCAAGGTGCAGAGCAGTGTATATAAGATTCTGTATCCTGTGTGCTTTAAAAATGTTCTATAAACATATATGCTTGCATATGTATAGAAAAATATCTGGAAGTGTACTCAAGAATGGTAATAATGAATGCATCTGGGGAAAGGAACTAGGAGACAGGAGGCCAGGGTAATACGAGACATTTTTCATTGCTACTCTTCCCGTAATATTAAAATTTTTTTTTACATTGTGCATATATATATATGTCCTCCTGCCTCAGCAAGGACATCCCACTCATTCCTCTCCTCTCTGTCTTGTACCTTTAACCTCTGCTGCACTAGCTCCTTCTCGGTTTATAAACATACCCATGTCTCATTCTTAAAAACTTTTCATTTATTCATTTCAACAAATAATGAAATGCAGTAGGCACTATACTTGACCCCTATAATCTTCTCTAGCCAACATATCCCCTCTCTCCCCATGCTTCACTATCAAGCTATCTAGAAAAAAGCTATCTGTTCTCACTATCCCTACCACATTACCTTCCATTTATTCCTTAACTCAGTTAGATTACCAGCCCAACTCCTCTACTGAAACTACTGTGGCAAAAGGTACCAATTGTCTCCTAATAGCCAAAGCCAGTGATATTTTTCAACATTTACCTTACTTAGAATCTCTTCCTCAAGAACTTTCTTGAGTTTGGTGATATCACCCTCTACTAGTTTTTCTTTTACACCTCTGGATTCTCTTTTAAGGCTGTGAGACTCAGGAAAATAAGGACTACTGGACTTAGTGGCTTAAACGTGCATTACTTACCTGTTGACTCTGCGAGGACACTTATCCGGCTTGATATCCACCTCGTAGTGGTAGACGTCGATCTTAGGGATGTCCACTTCAAAGTAGTTGGCCAGGAGCTTGATTGGTTTCCCCACGGTGCCAATGCCAGGCCGGCGAGGTGCCTGGAACACCTGCTGCAGGGGGGGCAGGTAGGTGCCTGCAGCTACAAGACAGAGAGGCTGGTGAGGGTAGAGTCTGGTAATCTCCTTACCACTCTGATCAGAGAAGGCACAAGGCCTCCTAGAATGGGAGCAGCAAAGTGTAGGAAAAGCCTCTTTCCTGCCTACCCAACCCAACTGAGGGCTTCCACTGGCTGAAACAACCCAGGCTCATTTTTTAAAAACTGTTTCCAGTTAGGAAAATTACCCTTGTCGTCTATCTTAAATTCATCAAATGAGTATGTAATATCTTCGTATTACATGTTAAGTAGACGGGCTAAATCTGGCTCTAGTAACAAAACTCTTTCTTCCCTCTACTAGATGAAGACTCCTTCAGGTATCTAGCAGACCAAGAAAGCCTTATTATCTGTCAGCCAGATGCTCACTTCACTCATCACCATCCTGAACACAAAACAGTATCATCTTAATGCTTCTCTGCACTGCAGGCAGGAGGAGGACCTAAAGAAGGCCAAGTGCGGGGGCGGGGGGATGCGGGGAGGCCACGCAAGGAAGAGGGCAGTGTCTGAGAAAAGATTCAGGCAACCGAATGGCTGAGGATGGAGCAGAAAAGGAGAAAAGGCTAAAAGGACAGATTCTGGAGACTAAGGAAAGGAGAGAGGCTGGAACTGGAGGTCACAGCCCAAAAATGCTTGAACTGGGAAGGAGGAAAGGCTGGAGTTAGGGGCTGGGGCAAGATAGTTTAGAGTTGAGAGCCTGGGCAAGAAGCAAGGCTGCAAGTGGGGAGACAATGAAGAAGTTCAAAAGAAGAAAAGGCTAAGGAATGAAGACAGGCTAAATATAGGAGACTGAGGCAAGAGTAAACTAGAGTAGAGGACTTGGGAAGGAGGGGTAGACATTAGCATCCTGGAGAAGACGAGATTACTGCTTCTGGGAAGAAGAATACAAGATTCTTTCCAGGCCCACAGCTCCTTCTACACAGAGGGCCCAGACAGTAGCAGAAGGGGTTTAAGACAGAGGCAGCCCTTGGGAAAGGGCTAGGGCAGGGCCATCTCCCACTACTTTCTCCTCTATTGCCACCAGTCTGATTGCTGCCCCTGGTTTTATTTTCTAGCTTGAGGGGAAAGGGAAGAAAAGAGGAAACTGCCTAAGAGAACCCTCTGTCAGCGTCTACTATTGTCTTTGCCAGCAGAGGACCAGCCCAGGTGGGAGGAAAGAGGGACAAAACAGCCCAGAACCTCCCATTACCAGAGATCTGCTTTCACAGTTGGCGAGGCTGGGGGGATGGGGCATATCCTCAGCCGGGGGGTCAGGAAGAGGTCAGAACCATTCAAGGGAGGGGCATGCTTTCCAGAGCTAAGCTGCTGTGTCTCCTTCTAACCACCTGTCAAGCCTACCCTACTCCATAGACAGGGAAACACAGATGGGAATGGTGGCCCAGCCTGGGGAGCAAAGGCCTTCAGGATTCAGCTACCTGGGGAAGGGAAAGCTTAACTACTAGCACCTGGCCACATACCCCAGAAAGAGCTGAACAGAAATTATACACAAGCCATAGATAAACGTATACATCCAAACACATACTTAGACCTGGACAGTGTACCTTCATACACATACCCCTCACCAGCCTAGATTGTGAGTTCTTCAAAGATACAGACTGTATCTGCCTTGGTCACTGCTAAATCTCCAGTGCCTGGCATATAGGTGTTCAATATACAGATACTAAATGAATTAACAAACAGATCCATAGACACACCACAAAGAACACACAAGCATACACAGCACACAAACACACAAACACCTGCACACTGCTCAGAAACAATTATAAACCCAGCACAGGACAAACATGACCCTAGTGGAAGTAGCTGGTAAGAGATACCCTTTCCCTCCCCAAGTTCTTACATTCCATTCACCTCCTTAGCCTCCCAGGCTGAATAATTGTTAGGAGCCTTGGGAGAAAGACATCCCCTAGAGCTAGGGGCTGGGTAGAAATGATGGGGGATGGGACAGACACTCTAGCCTCAAAGCTTTCTCTCCCCCAGAAACAGGACTACACACCAGACTTAGCCTTAGGCACCCTCCACTCCTAGGAGGCTTTGGAAAAACAGGGAGCCCCCACCCTCCCCTTCATACCCAAACTAGGGAAGGCAGGAGGAAGAGAGAACCTCTCTCCCACTCCACTCCCCTGCAAGCCTTACAGCAGTACAAAGTTCCTCCCCTAACCCCACCCTGCCCCCAGCTTTTAGTCTGAGAAAGGGAGACACTTCCCTTCAGACCCAGACAGGGACAGACGGCCACTTTGTGATGCAGATGAGGGCCCCAGCACAGAGGACAAAGCTTGGGCCTTGGGGGAAAGGGGCGGGGCCCTTCCCTGCAGACAAAAGCAAGGAGGGAGGGGCTATGAAAAGGACACTCCCCCTCCCCCATCCTCAACCAGCCCTGAGAAGGAAAAGTAACAGAGCTGAAAGGCCTGGCTCAGGGATTCCTTCCCTGCAGTTCTGAGGCCCACATACCTCCCAATAAGCTAGCCCACTCAAAAGACAAACTCAAGGCTGGGTTAGCTGTCCGGTAAGCAAAGAGTAAAAGGCCAATCGTTCCAAAAAGAATTTGTCCACACACTGAGTACACACAAATTATTAAATATCCACACATGTGCTTAACCCATTTATGTTCACACTGGAATGTGATTCAATTCAAAAAATAAAGACGTACTTGTGTCAGGGCCTAGACATTCGTTGGTTCCACAGATAAATCAGACACCACCTCTACCCTCTGGGAGCTCCCAGTCCAGTATATGTGCTTGTAACACACCTGAGCACAGAAGGCACACCTGGCCCAGTGAAGCCAGCAACAATACCTTGCTTTGTGTACATACTGTGTCCTCAAACCTCCAAGAAAATAGTCCGAGCCTAGGAAGGAGGCAGTTATGGGATCCCTCCACTCACAGCTTCCAGAATGAATTTCAATTACACCTTTTGATGAGGTAAAGCCTGCCCCATTAGGCTACAGCCAACTCCAGATACCAGGCTCTAGTTCCTTCCCTAGAAGCTATAAATATGTAGCATGAACCAAAAAAGAAGTCAACTTTTTCATCACTCTAGAGACCATTAGGAATTCATCATAATAGATCATTAGCAGGCTGGTATGGGTGCCAGCTCCCAGCAATCCATCTGGACCTCTGTGACCTCTACTACTCTAGTCCCTGGGTTGCTGCAAGTAGTCTCCAGCCCAGAAAACCAGGAGAGCTCCTGGAATGGAGAAAGGGGCCTAAGGGAAGGAAGAAGTCGTTTTCTGAAGTCAGTTGCTCCCTGCATCCCACCTTAAGGTTTACACAGCCTTTACAAGGTTGTTTTTGTCCTGGGGAAAGTAGTCACTAAGTACTTATAGATCACTGAATGGATGACTGAATGAGTCGGCAGGAGCTATTTCCTTAAGGGGATTAGATCTGGTATAAAAGACAAAGATGCTTCAACGAGAAATGAAATTCCTGTCCCAAATGGAAATCCTATTCCGCCCCACCCCCCCGCCCCCGAGATCAAATGGAAGGAAGTAGTGAGACAAGACCTAAAGGATTCCCAGGTCCAGACTGCTCCTCCCATCAAAAGGGTAAGAGACAGGACACAGGAGGTGCCACCACTACACAACACATCCAGGGTCTCTGGTCTTCTTGGGACAGCCTTGCCTCAGTTTCTCCTCTATTCTTACCGCCTTTTCTCCTGATTGTAAATAAGGAGAAGTTAAGGCTATCACCTGGGACACCATGGTGAAGGCTATAGACTTCCCCCTATCCCAAACAACTTATTTGTGACAAAAGGCTAGCTTGACGACCTTGGGTCTAATAACATGGCCCTGACAGTTTCTGGGGAGTAGAGAGAGGAAAAAGAAAAGATACTCAGTGGGGGACAACAAACATAAAAATATTAAGCTATAGAAAGATTAGGCTGTCGACTCAGGAGACATTCAATAGAGAGGTCATTTTCCTTGGATTAAAAGATCCCAACTCTGCTCACTGTTGGTCCGGGCAAACCAGGCAGAAAACCCCTTCTAGGTAAACCTGGTCCTGGCCTTGGTACCTCAGTAACCAACACATTTTTTAAGGCCTGTCTTCAAGGAAAACCCGTCCATAACCTAAAACATTGCTTCCATCCCAGTCTTTCCTCATCCCAGTGGCAGAATAAGGCACTTTAGCAGTTTCCCTCAACCTATTCTTGGCAAATTATGACTGAAGGTTTTCAGGGCCAAGTGCAAGAGCCCCAAGATGGGGAAGGGGCCCATTTCCACTTGTACTCTGCCAGCATAACCTAAGAGAGACTGCCCAACAGTGCGCTCCTTTTTCCAAGCCAACCTGCGGGTCTGGGGGTGGGGGGTTCGGGCGGCCACGCCCCCACCACATCGGGCAACCCGTTCCAGCTGCCACCTCCGCGCATGCTCCGGCGCCTCCGCTCCATCTCCCTAGATTGGGTGGTGGGGGGGGATCCCGGGGCTGGATCCCCACCCACTGCCCCCTGACCCTCGCCCCCGCGTCAGGCCCGGCTGGGGCGGAGCTCACAGCCCAGCTCTGGCGCCTTCTCCCAAAAGACATCAGCCCAGCCCAGCCCGGCTGAGCCCCCGCCCCCGGCATGCGGCAGCTCTGGGCCCATCTGTGTCGACCCCCTCCTCTCCTGGACACCTGGGGCCCGCCCCCTGCCACCTGCCGGGCCTCTCCCTAGGCCTCCCGGGATCTCCGAGTGTCCCTACGTGCGTTGAGGCCCTTCTCCCAGAGCACTTCCCACCTCCAGGAGTGCATACAGCCTCCTTTGATAAATGGCCCCCGTCTCAGAGCTCCCTTCACAAGGTTTCCCCCGGAACTGCACACAGCCCCCTTCAAACTGGGCCCCCCATCTCATAAGAGCCCCTTTCCTCACTCAGGAAACCTTTCCTCACTCGGAAATCCTGCTCTTCACGCGGGAGTCCCCTAGTCCTTGGAGCATGCACCGTGCCCCTCTGCCGGGGGCCCTTACCTGCTCCCGAGGGTCCCGCTTCCATCCCATATACCCGTGCGGAGGTCAGGCGGCCCGGAGACTGTGGAGTCCAGCGTGAAGGGCCTAGGTACCCCGCACTTTAGCTGCTTGGGCTCCCGGGCCGGGCTCGGCTACCCCCCCAAGCCCGGCCGCTCGCGCCGCCGCCCCCGCAGCCTCCGTTGCAGCCGCCGCCGCGGAGCCTGCAGCAGCTCCCCCAGCTAGCGCCCGGCCAGCTGCCAGTGCGCAGGCGCGACCGCCAGGCCCAGGGGGCGGACGGGAACGAGTCAAACGGGGCGCTCCGACAGCAACAAAGGCCAATGGAGAGGGGCGGGGGCACCGGGGACCGGAGGCAGCGGCCCCTGGCGGTCACCCGTCGCCATGCAGCCCGGCGAGAGGGCTCCGGTAAAGGCGCCGCGGAACCACGCAGTGGCTTAAGTGGGGCGGGGCGGGAGGACAACCCCCCGCAGCAGCCTCCGGCCTTGTCTTTTCCCCAAACCTGTCCCTCCAAGCCTACACACAGCCTCCCCCTTCACACAGGGCCACGCGCACATTTCCACCTCATTCCCAGGTCACCCTCACACACTCCGAGAGCCCCGTCACCCAGGGGCCCTGCCTCCCACCTCTCCTCCCAATCACCCTCATCCTTCAAGCTTCGGCTGCAAGCGATTGCCTCCGCGAAGCCTTTCTCCGTCCCTAGTCACTGAACTCACTGACGCCACCCTCTCTTCCAGGCCGACTACCGGGCGCTGAGACCACAGAAACGAATGAGACTGCCTACCCTGGAAGATGTCGCAGTCTCAACTTGAGTGCAGCTCCTGAGCTCTACCTGCGGGACCTGGGAAACACCTGTCTCCACTCTCTCATCTACAGCTTACGCCTGAACTCAGTCAATCCGCTTCTGCCCTCACCATGTCACTTAAAACACTTTTTGTGTCGAAATTCAAAGGATAATTTTCAACTCTTATTTCTCTGCAGCATCTGACACTTTGCCTCTCCTTCGTTTTTGAGGCTTCTACTTGGGCTTCAGCATTTTCTGAGGTCTCCTATTGCCTAAGCCCTTTTCAGCCTTCTTCAAGCGCCCCCCTCTTGCTTTTGATTCATTAAATAACAGTGTTCACCATGGTTTCAAACCCAGATCTCTTCTCATTCCACTCCCCACTTCTCCCTTAAAGGTCTCATCCATTCTTATGGCTCAACTATCCTTCCAAATCTCTATTTCCAACCACGTCTCAGACTCATATTTCCAAGTGTCTGCTGGACAGCTCCACCTGGATCTACCAGCACTTCAAATTTCAAGAGTCCAAAACCAAACTCTATCTTTCCCCCACAAACGTGCTTGTCCTATACCTCCTGTCTCTGCGAAGGGCACCTTCATCCCAGAAATGACAGTTTCTCTCTCTCCCTTGCTTCTTCCCCTATACAGCTGTTCACAAAGACCTGACATGGTTACCTCCTGAACTGCTCTCGCATGATCTCCCTGACTTTCTTCTGATGGCTCCTTGTGTTGGTGCAGACCTTTACCACACCTTGCCAAAAGTATCACAATTACCTCCTTGCTGGTCTCATGGTTTCGGGGAACATTTCTCCTATTTGGTCTGCATCAATTGATAGGTGGTAAGAGACCCCAGCTCAAACATCACTTTTCCATATATTCATTCATATGTATGCATCCATCTGTATTTTTTGATGCCTACTTTACACTAGATGCTGTGCAGAAGGCTAGAAACTTAAGAGAGAGACCATATCCAGTCGCTACCCATTGGGAAGATTAATTTCTGACACTTTTCATAGTATGCTTTGCTTTTCTCTAGAGAGGTTCTCAAATAGCAGACATCAGAATCACCTGGAGGGCTTGTTAAAACACTGAATGTTAAGCACCGCCTCCAGAATTTGTGATTCAGTAGGTCTTGAGTGGGACCCAAAGAATACATGTTTCTGGTAAGTTTCCAGATGGGGCTGCTGCTGCTGATCTGGGGACCACACTTGAAGAACTACTGCTCTACAAGATAAAGTTAAGAACAAAGACTCTAGAGCCACACTGTTTTGGTTCCAATCCTGGTGCTGCCATTTACTAGCTGTGAAAATTACTTAACTTCTCTGTGTCCCAATTTCCTCCTCCCCTATTTTAGGGGGTGAAAATAGTACCTCCCTCATTGGACTGTTATTAATATATATAAAGACCTTAGAACAGTACCTAGAAGAATGCAGGTGAAGTATTGGCTACTACCATAATTACTGTCTGTCTCTTGTACTACATTCTAAATTCTTTAAGAGCAGGGACCATATCAGATGCACTTCTGTCCCCCCTTAGTGGTTGGCACAAGCTGTGCCCAGAATGGTCAGTAAATTTGGGTTGATCTGTATCAAATAGATGGCATCAAAACATCCTCAGAAATAGCAAGATCTTTGCCTTGGTGTAACTAAGCTAGAAGCTCAGCATTCCTTAAGAAGAGTTTGAATCCCCTGTTCTAAATATGAAGCCTCACACTTAACTTTGTGGAAAGGCACTGGTCACTATTCTGATCCACCTCCAAAGTGGCTAGTGAAGTCAAGCCTGGTCCTGGCCTTGCAGGGTCTCTCTGCAGAGTGTCTTCATCATCAAGGATTTCACTCTTGGCTAGGCAAAGTGGTAGAGTATAAAGGAATTCCAGATAGTATCTTGTTTTCTTATTCAGACTTCTTCCAGTAACTCCTGATGTACCTTCCCAGAAAGCTATTGGCTCCTTCTGTTTCCAGTTCAATCCTTCCATCTCAATCCATAGCTAAGTCACACCCAAGGACCTCTGCTATGCAGGCCAGACCTCAGATCTTTCCACTTACACAACTTCCCTAAACCCAGAGTTTCCTGGCCCCAAAACAACAAGAATGGCCTAAGAAAAAAACTGTATCTCCATCTATACTTTCCTTTTTTAAAATATAAAAAAAACAGCCTGGGAACAATGAAATTAAGGTAGTATAGTAGACATAAAACAAATCGTATACCCTATTATCAGAAAATGAATCACTAACACCTCCTGCATGCACCATCTCTTTTTATCTATAATATAATGTATTTCTTATATAATATTTCAGGAGATAATTTTAAAAATCAGAAATCATGAACAATGGAATTAACAAATGTCACCTGGTACTTTGAAAAGACTTATGCAATTGGTAGACTTTTTTAAATTATGCTATCATTGACATACATAAACTGCACATAAAGTATACAATTTAATCAATTCTAACATATGTATCAACCTGTGAAACCGTCATCACAATCAAGACAGTGAACATATTTATCTCCCCAATTTTAAAACTCATCACAGAGATTTAACAAATACAAGGGAATTTTTTACATAACTATAGACTAATGAATTTGATACCTGATCAAAAGTTTAAACGACAATTTTTTTCCTTTAAAAAATTCAAAACAGAATAAAAAGCAAGAATTGAGCAACAATTAATGAGGACACTGAGAAAATTATCAAAAATTACCAAACAGCATCTGGCCCAGAAGGTTTACTGTGTAATATTTCCAACCATTCCTTAAAGAGATAATTCTGTTCCATGTTATATGAATGGTTCTAGAACATGAGAAAAAGGGGAATTTTCCTAATTTGTTCACAATAGCAGATAAAGATCCACATCTCTTATCATATGATGATATTACAAAAAGAGATCTCAGGAATATGGATGCAAAAATCACAAGTCAAATACTAGCCTACAGAATTCTGTAAGAGATTAATTAAAATTAGGATAATAATATTAACACTTAACATTATTAAGTATTTACTTAATATTAAGTGTCAGGCACTGTTCCAACACTTTACATAAGTTAACTCACATCATCCTCACAAAAATCCTGGTGCATCATAGAACATATAGGTGTGCTTGGGCTAAGAAGCAACAGGTCAATAAACAGCACAGGCAGGTACTATCATTAAAAATAAAGACACAGAGGGACTTCCCTGGTGATCCAGCAGTTAGGACTCCATGCTCCCAATGCAGGGGGCCCGGGTTCGATCCCTGGTCAGGGAACTAGATCCTGCATGCAGCAACTAAAAAAGATCCCACACACTGCAACAAAGATCCCACCTGCTGCAACTAAGACCCAGCGCAGCCAAATTAACTAATTAATTTTTTAAAAAATGAAGGGCTTCCCCGGTGGCGCAGTGGTTGAGAATCCGCCTGCCAATGCAGGGGACATGGGTTCGATCCCTGGTCCAGGAAGGTCCCACATGCCGCAGAGCAACTAAGCTCGTGTGCCACAATTACTGAGCCTGTGCTCTAGAGCCCGTGACCACATCTACTGAGCCCGCGTGCCACAACTACTAAAGCCCGCGTGCCACAACTACTAAAGCCCACGTGCCTAGAGCCCGTGCTCCACAATGAGAGAAGCCACTGCAACGAGAAGCCCGCGCACCGCAACGAAGAGTAGCCCCCGCTCGCCGCAACTAGAGAAAGCCCGCACGCAGCAACGAAGACCCAACACAGCCAAAAATAAATAAAATAAATTTTTTTAAAAACTAAAAAAAAAAAAAATGAAGACAGAGAGGCTAAGTAACTTGCTCAAGATCACACAGCTTGCAACTGGCAGAGGCAGTACATGAACCCATGCTGGATGGTTCCAGGGTCAACACTCTTTACAACACTATATGACATTATTATTAAAAGAGCAGCATATCACAAGCATAAGGGTAATTCAGGGATGGTTCAAAAATAAATATATACCATATATGTAGATTAACAAAAAATAAACAGGATAATTGTAATAGATAAAAATATTTGATAAATTTTAAGACCCATTCTTAATAAAAATAATTAAAATCAATCATCCTTAACAATAGAATATCTGTCTTTAGCTAGTGGAGAAGCAGAGATGCTTTCCTGTGTGTTTTTTTTTTTTTAGGGGGGGGTACGCGGGCCTCTCACTGCTGTGGCCTCTCCCATTTTGGAGCACAGGCTCCGGACGCGCAGGCTCAGCGGCCATGGCTCACGGGCCCAGCGGCTCCGCGGCATGTGGGATCCTCCCGGACCGGGGCACGAACCTGCATCCCCCACACCGGCAGGCGGACTCCCAACCACCACGCCACCAGGGAAGCCCTGCTTTCCTGTTTTTAAGTAATAAATGAGGTCATTCTTCACCACTAATACTATTTTAATACTGCTTTGGATATTTTAGCCAGAGCAGAGGGAGTCAGAGACAGAGAAAGAGAGAGAGAGAGAAATAAAATTGAGTATTTAAGAAAAAATCTTTATTGCAGTTGTTGCAATTATATAATAGGAATATACAGTCTTGCTAATTTTAAAATTAGTAAGACTAAGTGGAAAATTCAAGAAAATAAGCAAAAATCTATAGCATTCACTGCTGGTATAAGTAATAACTAATTAGAAACTATAAGGGTAAAATATCTCATTTAAAATACTTAGAAATAAATTTAATGAGAGATGCTTGTGTTCTATGAGAAAATCTGTAAGAATCAATAAGACATAGAAAAAAGTAAGTTAAGTAGAGTTGACAGTGAAAACTCTTAAAGAGAGTTTTCTTAAATAGAAAAAGTGAGTTAAGTAGAGAGAGATGCCAAGTTCCTGGATGGAAAAACCAAATAATGTAATGATGTCTGTTGGACCCTTGTTTTCCAGCCCCAAGTTCTGAGGACTAGCATCAGGTATTTCCATCATTCCCTGTGTATTGAGCTTTAGAAATACAAAGAGATAAGGATGTATTAGAGCCAGTTCCTACCCCTAAGAAGAGACAAACATACAGTTGAGTGCTATCTAATATAAATACCATGTGAGATACATTTGTAATTTTAGATTTCTAACAGCCACATTATAAAAAGTAAAAAGAAACAGGTGAAATTAATTTTAATATTTTATTTAACCTCCAAATATTATCATTTCAACATGTCATCAATATAAAAAGTTATTAATATTTTACATTTTTTATATAAGTCTTTGAAATCTGGTGTGTTAAGACTAGCCACAAATTTAAGTGCTTAATACATGTGGCAAGTGGCTACTGCACTGGACAGCACAGATGGTCATTTCAATGCAATTTTGAGTATGACAAAGGCAAGCATGGGTGCCATGGGAACTAAGAGGAGATATGTCTAACTCAGTCTGGGATAATCAGGGTAGGTTTCCTAAAAGAGATACCTACTTAAACAGGCCTGGGAGGATGAGCAGGAATTAGCCAGGCAAAGGAAGGATGGGAGAAAGGCATTCTAAGCAGCATTAACGGAGAGCATTGAAAGTAAGAAAGAGCACTTATACCAGGAACTATCAGTAGTGCTATCCTAGCATAAAGAAGGAAGCAAGAAACACTGAGAAGAGGCTAGAGAAGTACACCATTCCCAAATCTGCCCATTCTCTCCCCAGCCTAAGCCAGGGGAGGGGCAGCAGGGGGAGGAATGGAAGGAGCTGTCCCTGGTTCTGACATCCAAGGGAGATTCACAGTGTAGTTCCACCCAAGCTGGAACTGACCCAGATCAAGTCTACTTCTTTGGGCTTTCTACAGCACACATGGAAGCCCCAAAACCCTACACCTGGGCTGGCAGAACAGGAGAGTCCTTTGGATAGGCTGGCCCTGAGTGGGTTAGAGAATGTTATGAACATCCAAGTCTAGGAACAGAACTCTGGGATATTGAAGTTAAGGGTCAGGTATGTCCAGGAAAGGCATCCTCTTTAAAATAAAAGTAGATGTAGACATACTATACCAAATGAACCCCAAAGATGGTAGTCAACCTGTGGTGTCCTATCTTGATCCCTTAGTGAACGTAAATAACAACTCAACTTTCGACCCAGAATGTATCATCTGGGTGGATGTTACCAAGCTGCTGATCAGTGGAAAGGATAGGGGCAGAATTAACTCCTATTATCTTCCTTCACCTCCATTAATACACAAGGGGGCTCAACGGAAAAGTATTTTTAATAAATATGGCCTCAGTATATCAATGGGCAAGGAAAAAGACTGTCTGCATAAGTAGGACTATATAATTATCATTCATTCTTAAGAAAGTCAATATAGAATAATAATCCTATATCTATTAATTTAAAATTTTTTATTACATACTCAGTGATCAAGATATTGTGATGGAACTGATACACTGGTATTTTATACCAGTACGATCCTTTGGAAAGCAATTTGGCAATATTTATCAACAGCCATGAAACAACCATGTTTCTGCTCTTTGACTTATGATATTCCACCCAGTTACATACTGAAACATTTGGAATCAGACAAACCTGGTTCAAATCTAAGCTCTACCACATGTAAACATGTGATCTCAAGCAAAGCATAGCCCCACTATTAATTGTAATTTCCTCATTTATAAAAATCTCATAGAGGACTTCCCTGGTGGCGCAGTGGTTAAGAATCCGCCTGCCAATGCAGGGGACATGGGTTCGATCCCTGGTCCGGGAAGATTCCACATGCCATGGAGCAACTAAGCCCGTGTGCCACAACTACTGAGCCTGTGTTCTAGAGTCCGCGAGCCACAACAACTGAGCCCACATGCCACAACTACTGAAGCCCACGTGCCTAGAGTCCATGCTCCGCAACAAGAGAAGCCACCGCAATGAGAAGCCCGCGCACCGCAACGAAGAAAAGCCCCTGCTCGCCACAGCAAGAGAAAGCCCACACGCAGCAACGAAGACCCAATGCAGCCAAAAATAAATAAACAAATATTTATTTTAAAAAAAAAGAAAGAAAGAAAAGCAAGGAAAAGATAAACCCAAATTTCAAGATGGCAGTTACATCTGAGAGGGAAAAGAATGGGACTGGGTTTTGAAGGAACACAACTCAAAAGGTAAAGGTTAAAAAAAAAGCAAAAACACAAAGATAAAAGTAATATTCTCTTTATCTTTTCTTTTCTTTTTCTTTTTTTTTTTTTGGTAAACTGAATGGTAGGAGGTTGGGTTATAGGTGTCTGTTACAGCATTCTTCTTTATATGTATGTATGTTATAAATATTCTCTTGTAACTATCTATGTGATATTAGGCAACTTATTTAGTCTTACTGCACCTCAGTTTTCTCCTCTGTAAGTCAGGAAAAACAATAACACCCACACCTATAAGGCTGTTGGGAGAATTTAATTGTTTAATATTGATACATATTAAAGTGCCTCAATTTAATGTGTAAACGTTCATTTACTGCCTGTTTTCAGTGTGGTACTCTGTACCTCAATTATACTTACTGTCCCCCAGACTAAGACTGCTTTATCCTCTCTAGAGAATAAACCTTCAGTCTTCTATCAGGTTGTATATAGCAGAGATGGGCAGTCATCTGACGATTGTGAAGCCAGACAGGATCTAACAGATTTTTACCATTCTTTCAACCTATCTTCCTATTTTCAGCCCCACTTCACCCCCATGTCCAGAGATTCCTGGTGCCTCCTATTCCAAACCTGTGTGTGTGTCTGTGTGTGTGTATGTGTGCGAAAGAAAGCTTGAGAGAGAGAAAAGGATGGTGGTCCACAGGGAAAATTATCAATAGTTTGCCTTTGGCTTTCTCCCACATCACTTTAGGATTTAGCTTTCTGGGATATGCAAAGTCAGTGACCATTGGTCCATAGGCTTCCTAACTTCCAAAATTTTGTAACTGTTTTCTCCTTTTTACAATGTATTATTTATTTACTTATTATTTTATCCATTTATTTTTGTTTTGTGGGGTTAGTAGAAGAAACAGGTAAATATGGGTGTGTAATCCACCATCTTTAATCAGAAGCAAGGTCTCATTCTTAAATATGAGGCAGTGGAAGCAAAGGAAACCATTAACAAACAGTTCATACAGCTCAATATCAAAAAAACAAACAACCCAATCAAAAAATGGGCAGAAGACCTAAACAGACATTTATCCAAAGAAGACATAAAGATGGCCAACAGAGGCTTCCCTGGTGGCACAGTGGTTAAGAATCCACCTGCCAATGCAGGGGACACGGGTTCGAGCCATGGTCCGGAAAGATCCCACATGCTGCAGAGCAACTAAGCCCGTGTGCCCCAACTACTGAGCCTGCGCTAGAGACCATGAGCCACAACTACTGAACCCACGTGCCACAACTACTGAAGCCCGCATGCCTAGAGCCTGTGCTCTGCAACAAGAGAAGCCACCACAATGAGAAGACTGCACACCTCAATGAGGAGTGGCCCCCGCTTGCCGCAACAAGAGAAAGCCCGCATGCAGCAACAAAGACCCAACACAGCCAAAAATAAATAAAATAAATAGTTTTTAAAAATGCCAACAGGCACATGAAAAGATGCTCATCATCGCTAATTATTACAGAAATGCAAATCAAAACTACAATGAGGTATCAGCTCACAGCAGTCAGAATGGCCATCATCAAAAAATCTAGAAACAGGGCTTCCCTGGTGGCGCAGTGGCTGAGAATCTGCCTGCCAATGCAGGGGACACGGGTTTGAGCCCTGGTCTGGGAAGATCCCACATGCCGCGGAGCAACTGGGCCCGTGAGCCACAATTACTGAGCCTGCGCATCTGGAGCCTGTGCTCCGCAACAAGAGAGGCCGCGACAGTGAGAGGCCCGCGCACTGCGATGAAGAGTGGCCTCCGGGCTTCCCGGGTGGCGCAGTGGTTGAGAGTCTGCCTGCCGATGCAGGGGACACAGGTTCGTGCCCCGGTCTGGGAAGATCCCACGTGCCGTGGAGCGGCTGGGCCCGTAAGCCATGGCCACTGAGCCTGCGCGTCCGGAGCCTGTGCTTTGCAACGGGAGAGGCCACAACAGTGAGAGGCCTGCGTACCGCAAAAAAAAAAAAAAAAAAGAGTGGCCCCCCCCTTGCCACAACTAGAGAAAGTCCTTGCACAGAAACGAAGACCCAACACAGCCATAAATAAATAAAATAAATAAATAATTTTTAAAAATCTAGAAACAATTAATGCTGGAGAGGGTGTGGAGAAAAGGGAACACTCTTGCACTGCTGGTGGGAATGTGAATTGGTACAGCCACTATGGAGAACAGTACGGAGGTTCCTTAAAAAACTACAAATAGAACTACCATATGACCCAGCAATCCCACTACTGGGCATATACCCTGAGAAAACCATAATTCAAAAAGAGTCGTGTACCAAAATGTTCATTGCAGCTCTATTTACAACAGCCCGGAGATGGAAACAACCTAAGTGTCCATCATCCAATGAATTGATGAAGAAGATGTGGCACATATATACAATGGAATATTACTCAGCCATAAAAAGAAACGAAATTGAGCTATTTGTAATGAGGTGGATAGACCTAGAGTCTGTCATACAGAGTGAAGTAAGTCAGAAAGAGAAAGGCAAATACTGTATGCTGACACATATATATGGAATTTAAGAAAAAAAATGTCATGAAGAACATAGGGGTAAGACAGGAATAAAGACACAGACCTACTAGAGAATGGACTTGAGGATATGGGGAGGGGGAAGGGTAAGCTGTGACAAAGCGAGAGAGAGGCATGGACATATATACACTACCAAATGTAAGGTAGATAGCTAGTGGGAAGCAGCCGCATAGCACAGGGAGATCAGCTCGGTGCTTTGTGACTGCCTGGAGGGTTGGGATAGGGAGGGTGGGAGGGAGGGAGATGCAAGAGGGAAGGGATATGGGAACAGATGTATATGTACAACTGATTCACTTTGTTATAAAGCAGAAACTAATACACCATTGTGAAGCAATTATACTCCAATAAAGTTGTAAAAAAAAATGCCAACAGGCACATGAAAAGATGCTCATCATTGCTAATTATTAGAGAAATGCAAATCAAAACTACAATGAGGTATCAGCTCACACCAGTCAGAATGGCCATCATCAAAAAGTCTACAAATAATAAATGCTGCAGAGCGTGTGGAGAAAAGGGAACCCTCCTACACTGTTGGTGGGAATGTAAATTGGTGCAGCCACTATGGAAAACAGTATGGAGCTTCCTTAAAAAACTAAAAATAGAGCTACCGTATGATCCAGCAATCCTGCTCCTGTGCATATATACCAAGAAAACTCTAATTTGAAAAGATACATGCACCCCAATGTTCATAGCAGCACTATTTACAATAGCCAAGACATGGAAGGAAGCAATCTAAGTGTCCATCGACAGATGAATGGATAAAGACGATGTGGCATATATATATATATATAATGGAATATTACTCAGCCCTAAAAATGAATGAACTAATGCCATTTACAGCAACATGGGTGGACCTAGAGATGATCATACTAAGTGAAGTCAGACAGAGAAAGACAAATATCATATATCACTTATATGTGGAATCTAAAAAAAGATACAAATGAACTTATTTATAAAACAGAAACAGACTCACAGACATAGAAAACAAACTTATGGTTACCAAAAGGGAAGGGGGGTAGGGATAAATTAGGAGCTTGGGATTAACAGATACACACTACTATACATAAAATAGATAAACAACAAGGTTCTACTATATAGCACATGGAACTCTATTCAGTATCTTGAAATAACCTATAATAGTAAAGAATCTGAAAAAGAATATACATATGTATGTGTATGCATATGTGTGTGTGCATATATATATATATATATATGTAAAACTGAATCACTTTGCTGTATACCAGAAACTAACACAACATTGTATATCAACTGTACATCAATCAATCAATAAATAAGAGGCAGTGCAGAATAGCGGTTAAGAACACATGTCCTAGGGGACTTCCCTGGTGGCACAGTGGTTAAGAATCTATCTGCCTGCTGGATTTCCCTGGTGGCGCAGTGGTTAAGAAGCCGCCTGCCAACGCAGGGGACACAGGTTCGAGCCCTGGTCCAGGAAGATCCCACATGCTGCGGACCAACTAAGCCTGTGCGCTGCAACTGCTGAGCCTGCGCTCTAAAGCCTGCATGCCACAACTACTGAAGCCCACATGCCTAGAGCCCATGCTCTGCAACGAGAAGCTACCGCAGCGAGAAGCCCACGCACAGCAATGAAGAGTAGCCCCTGCTCACTGTACTAGAGAAAGCCTGTGCGCAGCAACGAAGACCTGACACAGCCCAAAATAAATAAATTAATTTTAAAAATTAAAAAAAGAATCTGCCTGCCAATGCAGGGGACACAGGTTTGAGCCCTGGTCAGGGAAGTCCCACATGCCATGGAGCAACTAAGCCTGTGTGCCACAACTACTGAGCCTGCGCTCTAGAGCCCATGAGCCACAACCACTGAAGCCTGCACGCCCTAGAGCCCACACTCCGTAACAAGAGAAGCCATTGCAATGAGAAGCCCACATACCTCAACAAAGAGTAGCCCCCATTCACCACAACTAGAGAAAGCCTGCACACAGCAATGAAGACCCAGTGCAGCCAAAAAAAATAAATTAAAAAAAATTACTAAAAAAAAAAAAGAACACATGTCCCAGACTGCCTTGGTTAGTTAATATCCTGGCTCCAGCACTTTCCAACTGTGTGACCTTTGTTAAATTACTCAAGCTCTCATTTCCTTCATTTCAGCATTTATAAATTGAAGGTAGTAGCACCTACTTCATTAGTTATTATGATGATTAAATAGGTTAATATTTGTAAGAGCTTAAACTTGCCCACAATGCTGTAAGTGTTAGCTAATATTATTTGAGCAAAGTCCCCAACTTGAAAGTCAGAGAACAAAACAAACTGTAAACACAACTCAAAGGAAATAGAGACCAAACAAATGGAACACAAGAAAACTTCCCCCAAAACTGCATTTTACATTCTCAGAAAAATAAGATACTGCACTCATTAAACAGGAGGAGACTACAACAACAGGACCAATTTAGAGTAAAATATTAAGATAACTAACATTTTAAATTCATATACGAAAGATAAAGTTGAGAAAATTACCCCAGAAAGTAGAACAAAAAGCAGAGATGGAAAATAGAAGAGAGAATGAAATAAAATTAGACGTGCATTAGGTCCCACAGCTGAACAACAGAAGATCCAATTCAGGAGAGAGGAGGAAAACAATGGAAGAGAAGAAATTATCAAAGATCTAATACAAAAAAACTTTCTCAGACCTAAAAGGCTTAGTTTCCTGTAGGGGGCAATTCTGTGCTCAACACGCTGAGAGGGAAAAAAAGGAGAAAAAAAAAAAAACTCACATAAGAGCAGATCACAGTAAAATTTCAAAATTTCAGAGAAAGAAAGAGATCTTAGAGCACTTAGCACACTTTCTTGTTTATTATTTTGTCTGTTTTATGTGAGGGCAGGGACTATGCCCACCCTCCTCACTGAAATATCCAGAGCCAAATGCAGTGCCCGGAGAAGAGTAGGTACGTAATATTCATTGAATCAATCTTGCATAATTTTTAAAAATACACCAATCTCTCCACTCACCCTCGGAAACCCCTCGTTACTGATGGCAGGCATTTCAGGGCTGGGAAAGTCACTCATTGATTAGACTGCTGAATCCCAAAAGGAACACCCAACATTTTTTTTAGATTGTCATTATGCTTGAAAGGAAAGGCCTCAGGGTTTGGGGTCTAAAAGCGCTAAAGCCGAACGCGGCTCTTACAAGCTTGTGTGAACTGGGATTACTCAACCCGTTCAACAAAAACTTACTGACCACCAGCCATGGGGCCGGGGTGCATGTGGGGAAGGGGTACTTTGGTGATAAGTACAAGAGTCCTATCCCTCCAAGAGTTCGTGGTTGAATAGGGAGACCAACAAGGAGAAAAAAAATTACCACAGCCTCCCGATGCGTCGTTCCCCACCCTCTCGAGCCCATTTTCCACAGAGCTTCAAAGTATCGTTTCAAAATGAACACCGGCTTAAATCACTTGCCTGCTTAGAGTGCTTCCATGGCGCTTTTGTGAACTCAGGATATAAAGTCACCGAGTTCTGTAATGCCTCAGTCAACCCTGCCGCGCACATCTCACGTGGCTCCTCTTCACCATGGCGGCCTCTCAGATCTATCGGCGTCTGCAACTAGTCAGGTCGCCCAGCCGGGATCTGATTGGTGAGCGTGGAGGAAGGACTGAGCATGCGCGACCTAGCCCCTCCTCCCACCCCTCATTTCAGAGCCTGGGGGTTGCAGAAAGCTGGCTTTTTTGCAACCGCTCACTCCCCATCCTGCAGAGGTTTAATTGACATTCAATAAACTGCAAGTGGGCAATCTGATGAGGTGGTTTTTTTTTGCGATACGCGGGCCTCTCACTGTTGTGGCCTCTCCCGCCGCGGAGCACAGGCTCCGGACACGCAGGCTCAGCGGCCATGGCTCACGGGCCCAGTCACTCCGCGGCACGTGGGATCCTCGCGGACCGGGGCACGAACCCGCGCCGCCTGCATCAGCAGGCGGACTCTCAACCACTGCACCACCAGGGAAGCCCATGATGGGTTTTGACGTAAGTATACACGTTACCCCATCACTACAGTCAAGACAATGAACATATCCATCACCCTCAAAAGTTTCCTCCTGCCTCTCGGTAATCCTACCTCTTGTCTCTCCTTGCCTTCCCCTCCTGCAACCACTGACCTTTCTGTCATCAAAGATTAGTTTTCATTTTCTCGTATTTTATATAACTGGAATAAATTCTTTTTTTTTTTTTGGCTGCTTCTTTCACCATAATTATTTTCAGATTCACCCATGTAGTTGTGTGTATCAAGAGTTCATTGCAGGCTTCCCTGGTGAGGCAGTGGTTAGGAATCCGCCTGCCAATGCAGGGGACACGGGTTCGAGCCCTGGTCCAGGAGGATCCCACATGCCGCGGAGCAACTGAGCCCGTGCGCCACAACCGCTGAGCCTGCACGCCACACCTACTGAAGCCTGCAAGCCTAGAGCCCGCGCTCCGCAGCAGGAGAGGCCACGGCAGTGAGAAGCCCGCGCACCGCAACGAAGTGTAGCCCCTGCTCACTGCAACTGGAGAGGGCCCATGCACAGGAACGAGGACCCAATGCAGCCAAAAATAAATAAATAGTTAGATAAATAAATAAAATTTTTTAAAAAAGAGTTCATTGCTTTTCAATGCTGTATAGTATTCCATTATGTGGATATATGACCATTTGTTTATTCATTCTCATGTTGGTGGGCATTTGCGTTGTTTTCAGTTTGAGACCATTACAAATAAAACTGCTACAAACATTTGTCTACAAGTCTTTGGGACAGTTGCTTGGGTAAACACCTAGGAGTCAAATGACTGGGATTTAGGGTAGGTGCATAACTTTAAAAGAACTTAAAGAACTTTTTAAAAAGTAGCCAACCTGCTTTCCAAAGTGACTGCCTCACTTTACATTCTCAAACGTGTTATGAGAATTCCAGTTGCTCCACATCCTCTTGAACAGTTGGTACCCACAGTCTTTTTAATTTTAGTCGTTCCAGTGGGAGTACGGTGGTATCTCATTGTGGTTTCAATTTACACTTTCCTAATGACAAATAATGTTTATTTGTCATTTGCATATTTTCTTTTCTTTTTTAAAAAAAATTATTTATTTATTTGGCTGCGCCGGGTCTTAGTTGCGGCACAGCATTTGGGATCTAGTTCCCTGACCAGGGATCGAACCCAGGGCCCCTGCACTGGGAGCGCTGAGTCTTAACCGCTGGACCACCAGGGAGATCCTCATTTGTATATTTTCTTAGGTGAAGTGTCTGTTCAAATCTGTCAATCATTTTTAATTGGGTTATTTGTCTTCTTAAGTTGTAGGAATTCTTCATATATTCTAGATAAAGTCCTTTATCAGATATACATTTTGCAAATATTTTCTTTTAGGTTATGGCTTGCCTGTTCATTTTCATATGAAGAGCAAGATGTTCAATTTTCATGAAATCCAATTTATTAATTTTTTTTTGTAGTTGATGCTTTTTGTGTTATGTTTTAAAAATCTGGGTCACTGAGATTTTCTTCCATGTTTTCTTCTAGAAATTTTACAGTTTTAGCTTTTACGTTTAGTTCTATCATCCTTTTTGAGCTACTTTTTATATATGGTGAAAGGTAAAGGTCAGGTTCATCGGTTCATCTTTTTTTTGCACAAGTCTATCCAGGTGTTGAAAAGATTCCTCCAGTTAACGTGCCCTGGAACTTGTGTTGAAAATCAATTATCCATTTATGCACGGGTCTATTTCTGGACACTTTATTCTGTTCCATACATCTATCTTGATGCCAACTGTCTTGATTATTGTAGCTTTATAATAGGTCTTGAATCAGGTAGTGTATTCGTTACCTATTGCTGCATAACAAATTATCACAAATTTGGAGGCTTAAAACAATATACGTTTATTATCTCACAGTTGCTGTGGGTTAAGGATCCAGGCATGTCTTAGATCATCTGCTTAGCATCTCACAGGCTATAGTCAAAATGTGGGCTGGGCTGGGTTCTCATCTGGAGGCTTGACTAGGAAAAAAAATCCACTTTCCAGCTCCTGTGTTTGTCATTTGGTTCACTGCAACTGTATAACCAAGAGCTTTTGTTTTTGTTGACTGGTGGCTGGAGGCCAACCTCAGGTCCTAGAGGCCGCTCACATCACAACTCCTTGCCACATTGGCATCCCCAGCACAGCCAAAAGGGAGAGAGAGAGAGAGACGGGGTGGGGGGTGGTGGGGGGGAGGACTTTCTAGTGAGTCTGCTAGCAAACAGAATCGTATATAAATTAAGGTAATCACAAAAATCACATCCCATCACGTTTGCCGTATTTTATTGGTTACAAGCAAGTCACAGGCCCTGTCCACACTCAAGAGGGGATGGATTATACAAGTGCCTTAACACCAGGATGTGAGGACCATAGGGCCGTCTTAGACTACATCCTCCACAGATAAGTTCCAAATATGTTTTTCTTTTCAAAGTTGTTTTTGGCTACTCTAGGTCCTTTGAATTTCCAAATAAATTTTAGAATTAGCAATAAATTTCTACCAAAAAAGCTTGCTGAAGTTTTTATTGGAATTTATTTATAGATCAATTTGGGTACAAATAACACCATAACACTATCAAGTCTTCTGATCCATGATCATATTGCATCTCTTCATTTATGTAGGTCTTTAATTTCTATCAGCAATGTTTTCTAGTTTTCAATGTACAGATCTTGCACATTTTTTTCAAATTGGTTCCTAAACACTTTTTATTTTTGATGCTATTTAAATGGGATTTAATTTTTTTTCCATTTTATTCTAAATTGCTTAATCAGTAAATTTGGAAAAGTAGACTCTTCCCTTTGTGGAAAACCAAGGTTTTCCTGTGCTTACTATGACTAGGAAGGCAAGAATGTTAAGTAAAGGGGAATGTTACACTCCCATTTGCCCTCACTTCTAAGCAAGTCCTCTTATCTAAGTCTTATCAGCAATAAAACTGACATCTCGCTCTTCGTCCAACTATCTGATATCTATGGCTATTTTTCAGTTGGTTCTGAACTGTTGTAGGGAAGGGGGTATGATTTATTAATCCCCTAAAACCTCAACATCTCCTCAGTCAGACTGGTGAGGTTCCTTGCTTCCTGTGTTCATGACAACTTCCTGACATTCCCTCCCATGTGTACCTGCTTGCACTTCCTGTGATGCATGTGGCAATACTTAGCTGCTCTCCTTTGTTGATATAGCCTTTTCCATCCTCCTCCTCCTCCTCCCTCTAAATATGCAAAAGTCTCAAAAGCATGAAGAAAAACCCATACTTATCTTTAGCCCCAATGCTTAACATAATGTTAAGCAGGCAAAAGGTATTCAATAAATGCTTGCCTAATGAATTATGACCACAAAATGACATGACTTCAGTCTTGAAAAAGGGTAACTGTTTGTTATGTAATAGTTAATGAAATAACAGAACACAAAATCCTGTACGCATTAAGATTACAACAATATAAAACTATGTGCATTGAAAGGTGATATGTAAAATAAATTGCCATGGTGTTTGGTATCTTTTTAACAAGAATTTTCTTAACTTTTCACTATTGCTGATGTCTGAATTGCCTCCCCCGACACACACACATGTGGGTTTGGGGTGGGGGTTAATGTCACATGGGACACCGAAACTCTGAGGGCAACCAAGTGAAGGAAGTTAGAGAAAGCAGGATTAAACACGAGAGAAACCAAGTCCAAATGCCAACCAAGTCCAGGGGCCGGGAGCAGGGTCAAAGAAAGAGATCACAGAGACTGGAGTTCAGAATTAGAAGACACAGGATCACTGGTGAGCAAAGTTTAGGGTGGAGGGGAGTTCAAGCATGACTTCCTTAAATATCTGTGGGAGTCTATGGATTTCATTTGTTTCACTTATGATTTTTAAAATTTTTGCTATTTTAATATTTTCTTTTAATTTAAGTTGTTCCTATTGTTATAGTCTCCTCTTGTTTAATGAATGCAGTATCTTCTTTTATCTTTCCGAGAATATAAAATACAATTTGGGGGACTTCTCATGGCGCAGTGGTTAAGACTCTGAGCTCCCAATGCAGGGGGCGCAGATTCGATGCCTGGCCAGGGAACTAGATCCCACATGCATGCCGCAACTAAGAGTTCACATGCCACAACTAAGGAGCTGGCGAGCCACAACTATGGAGCCCACAAGCCACAACTAAGACCTGGAGCAACCAAATAAGTAAATAAATAAAATAAATATTAAGGGACTTCCCTGGTGGTGCAGTGGATAAGAATCTGCCTGCCAATGCAGGGGACACGGGTTCGAGTCCTGGTCTGGGAAGATCCCCCGTGCTGCGGAGCAACTAAGCCCGTGCGCCACAACTACTGAGCCTGCGCTCCAGAGTCCATGTGCCACAACTACTGAGCCTGCATGCCGCAACTACTGAAGCCCACGTACCTAGAACCCGTGCTCCGCAACAAGAGAAGCCACTACAAGGAGAAGCCCACACACTGCAACAATCGCTGCAACTAGAGAAAGCCTGCGCACAGCAACGGAGACCCAATGCAGCCAAATGAATAAATAACTAAAATTTAAAATCTTAAAATAAATAAATATTTTTTAAAAGACCCAATACAGCCAAATAAATTTTAAAAATTAGAAAAAAAGGGCTTCCCTGGTAGCTCAGTGGTTGAGAGTCCACCTGCCGATGCAGGGGACATGGGTTCGTGCCCTGCTCTGGGAGGATCCCACATGCCGTGGAGCAGCTAGGACCGTGAGCCATGGCTGCTGAGCCTGCACGTCCGGAGCCTGTGCTCCACAATGGGAGAGGCCCGCGTATCGCAAAAAAAAAAAAAAAAAAAAAATTGGGGGAGGACGTTTTCTTGTGCTCCCTTTGCATGGTCTCTATTTTCTTTGAGTTATGTTTACTGTTTGTTTTGTTCTCTGACTTTTGTGTTGGGGAATTTCCTCAAATAATGATATTAGCTAACATTTATTGAGCATCTACTATATGCCAGACACTGCGTGCTGGTTTCACAAAGATGAATAAGACAAAGTTCTAAGCCGGATAAATACAAAGATTCCTAGGCCTATTAAAGTGTTGAAAATCAAAAACAAAGAGAAGATAGTAAGAGCAGCCTGTACTGGTCAGGGTTCCCCAGAGAAACAGAACGAATAGGATATAGACGTAGCTATAGTTAGATATATAGATATATATACTGATGGCTTCCAAATCCCTTTCTCCAGTCCATATATACCACCCTCAAATTAAATCCATCCAAAATTGAACTCACCACATCCTTACTTCCCACAAATCACAAATCTGCTTCTTCTGTGTTCATTTTCTCAGTGGCACTATTACCTACCCAGCTACCCAAGCCAGAAACCTGAGAGCCCTCCTAATGAGTCTACTTCCTTCCCGGTACTTTCTATATCCACTTTCCCCAAGTTCTGGTTCTTCTAAATTCTGAATATCTCGTGTTCATTTGTTCTCTCCAATTGCACTCTCACTGCTCAAGTTCAAGCCTCATCATCTTTAGCTTGAGCTACCACAGTAAAACTCTCAGAACTTCAGCTTCAAACTACCCACAACACTACTGACAGCCTAAGTAACACAAATCAGACTGTGCTATTGTACCTGTGGACAAACTCTAAACTCCTTAGAATGCCATGCAAGTCCTGTCCTGTCAGGAACTGGTGCTTGCCTCTGTGGTCCAGCCTTATCATTTTCACTTCCCTTATAATCCAAGAGTACTGAAATTACTTGTAATTCATCCCAACAAGTCATGATCTTTGTTTTCCCCTCCATGCCTTTGCCCATGAAAAGAATCCTTAGAATGCTTCTTCCACCTTGTTCATTTATAAAACTCTTATTTATTCTTTATAAGACATCCAGTCATTTCTTCTAAGAAGCCTTCCTTGATCTCCCCAAGCTGGGTTAGCGCCTCTCTAAGTGGTCCCATGGTTATGTGTATATATTTCTCATAATACTTAACCCTTAAAGCTACCTTGCTACATATGTGGCCCCCAAGTTTACAAGTGAACCTTTCAATGACCAGAACTAGTGTCTTTTATCTTTATATTTCTTAGCACATAATAGGAGCTCCAAAAATGTTTGTTAGACTAAAATAATTTCTTTCCTTCTCCAGTCAATTTGTAATATAGTTGCTAGTTTCCCCATCTGATTTTTTCCCTCTTCTCCTTAATGATTTGCCAATAGCTTCTGGAGAATAAAGTCAACATAGAGGAAATCAGAGCCAAGAGATAAAGAGACAGAAGAGGAACATGCCTTGTCTGTGACTTGCCTACTTGCTAGCCGCTCCCTGACAGAGGAGTCATTATGTGACACATCCCCCAGGGACTGATTCATGGATGGACATGAACAGGACACAAATGGAGGGGGAAGAAGTGGGAGGAAGGCCATTTGGACTCACTTGAAACACACAAAATAATGGGGTTCCCATAAGAAAGAGGGATTCTATCACCCAAAGAAGTAATAAAGGAAAGAATTGGAGTAGATAAAAATTATAGCTAATCTACTGTAAGGGAACAGTGTGTCTAGAATCCCCTTGTTCCCCACTTATCCACCTGGCAAAGTCTGACTCATGCTTCATGATCTATCCCAAAATTCATGACTCTGTAGTCTTTCCTGACTCCCCATGACAAAAGTTGTTGTTTCCCTTTTTAAGTTCCTATAATTTCATGCTCAGTAGCAGGTATAATGAAGTTAGATAGGCCTGGCTTCAATTCTAACTTTGACTCCTCATCTTTAAAACAGGGATACCACCATCAACCTCAAAGGACTGTGGCTGTGATTAAAGATGTCAGTATAAAGTGACTGCATATATTAGGCACTCAGATGTTAATCTTGCTCCCTCCTCCTCCCCACCTTATGCCGCATTAGAATGAATTCTTTGGAGAATTAATTTTTTACTCTTCTATATTCCCAGCACCTAGGCAGAGCTTGGCATATATTGGGTTCATGATAAATGTTTGATAATAGACAAATATGGAGAGGGGGATACTGTACTGATGGAAAAAACAATTACCTGTAGTAAAGTTGGCTGTATGTAGGACTTGCTCCTCTGGTAAACTATAAATTCCCTGAGTATAAGGGCCACATTGAGCAAATCTCTGCATTATCCTTGCCATGACTTAACAAAAGGGCTTTGCTGATAAGAATCAAAAGACTTGAGATTGGATAGCCCCAGGATGGGTGAATTTGGGCGGCTCTTTCTCTGAAGAAGTCAGTCTTATAAAGTACGTAGCTATACTGCCCTCTGAAGACTACAGATTTTTCTCAGAACATCACTGAAATAGATCTCCCTATTAAGAGTTATACCCAGAACTCTGCTGAAGCTTTAAGTTTTCACATGTGAAATGTTGCAAGAAGCTCTTCTAAATTTCCCGAATAACAATTTCTAAAAATAGGGAGACCCAGGAGTTAAAAACACAAAGTTTTCTCATTGTTCTTCTTTCTCAAATTTCTTATACTGAGGAAACTGTTTTTAAAAAGTAAGCATGGGGAATTCCCCGGCGGTCCAGTGGTTAGGACTCTGTGCTTTCACTGCCGAAGGTGTGGGTTCAATTCCTGGTTGAGAAACAAAGATCCCACAAGCTGCGCGGTGTGGCCAAAAAAAAAAAAAGTAACCATGTGTATTGCTATTACAGTATACGCTATATTTATTAGACAATTGACAAGGAAAACAATGTTTGGCACAAGAATGCCAATTTATTCTTTTATGGACACATGAACACAAAATATCCCTGCAGGCCAAAAAAAATTGCAAAATTTAAACAACCATCATCTTATCTCAACTCGGGAATACCACCCCTCCCTTAAAAGTTTAGAAAGTACCTCGTATTG
Organism: Hyperoodon ampullatus; assembly: GCF_949752795.1. Taxonomy (NCBI): domain Eukaryota; kingdom Metazoa; phylum Chordata; class Mammalia; order Artiodactyla; family Ziphiidae; genus Hyperoodon; species Hyperoodon ampullatus. Next base: position 29,828,429 of record NC_136915.1, on the reverse strand, counting down.
CTAGAGACATACATCCAGTCCAAATTTAATAAAATACATTTTAGAACATCACAGGCCTAACAATATAGAAAGAAAAATGACACCATTAGTCAAATGAACAAATGCAAACATTTTTCAGCTACTAGACATAGAAAGAGCATGAATATGTCAATAGCAAGGGGTAAGAAAATGGTTAATCGATAACAAGATCTTCCCTTTAATTTTTTTTTTTTTTTTTTTTTTGTGGTACGCGGGCCTCCCACCGCTGCGGCCCCTCCCGTAGCAGAGCACAGGCTCCGGACGCACAGGCCCAGCCTCTCCGCAGCATGCAGGATCCCCCCGGACTGGGGCACGAACCTGCGTCCCCTGCATCGGCAGGCGGACCCTCAACCACTGCGCCACCAGGGAAGCCCTTCCCTTTAATTTTACAAGGAAAAATCCTTGGAGTTGAAGCAGTATTGATACAATGCCCTCAGCCTCCACTTTCTTAAAATGAAAGCAGAGCTACCACCTTGCTATTGAGCAAGAAAATCTTACAGCACATCCACAAAGGGTTGCTAGGGCAGGGCGGAGAGGGTGAGCCTGGTTAAACAGTGGATTACCCTTTCCCACAGGAAGGGTAGGTAGCTGAGCCAGGTAGGTAAGCTCTGATATAGGCTGGGCACCAGATCCTAAAATACAGACCATATAGAATATGTCTGCTTGTAAATCATCACCTTTGGAAGCAGCAAATAGAATTTACAGTAAGAATGAATATGTTCTGCCTGCCCAGACTGCTGGGCAGCTAGTTCACTCTACAGCTAACAACAACAACAAAACATAATTGGTTCAACATTTGGATCTTCACCACTCTTTTAATGTCCCCGTGCCTTATCCCAAAACTGTTAACTCTTTAGCATTGCTACATTTAAATCTTTCACACCACATGACAGTGCCTGAACAGGCTGCATTAAAAAAAAACCAAACAGCCTACACCTACTTCTAGAGAATGCACACCTCCCATTGATTGACACATGCATAATGATTCCATCAGTCCCAAGGGGTTAACGTGTTCAAATTGTCAAGCCAAATTAAAACTATGCATTCAGACCTGCTTGCAATAAGTATTGCTGCAACTCGGATTCTGCAGTAATTATCTCTTAAAGATCCACCACTCAGCAAGTTTTTTCCAACAATCCTAATTCTTCTATATTTCTTTCCTTTTGTCCAAAACGGCAGCATTACACCCTCAAAGGTACTGTTTTCCTACAAAAATAGGCCTCCCGGCTTTTCCTCCACCACTACACTGATTTGCCCCAGTGTACTAGGACTGACTGACGTCTTACAAACTACAGTTCAAGGTCGAGTGTATAGCCCATCTGCAAGCACGTCAGGGCTTCCTGGCACTCCGCCTTGCTCCCTGCTCCATACATGCCAGGAGATGGTGAGAAGTGACGCTTCTTCTGTGCATTATTAACAAGCAAGTCCGAGGCACTCAAGTGCAGATGGGGTGCCCACTGGCCAGCCAGCCAGCCACCAAGAGTTCTTCACATCCTGGACTCCAGCAAGTCATCCTTTTCCTAGAGAAAACTTCCGTTTTTCCTCCTCTTGTATCCAGGGTGGCCAAGCTGAAGGGTATTTTCTGTGCTCTCCCTGAACAAGTGTGAATAAAAAGCAGCAGCCAGACCCTCACCAACGTGTCCTGATTTGTAGTGTCCAAGTGAGGTATTTGCAAAAAAGGAAAATCTTAAGAAATTAACATCTGCCGTCTTCTTCACTCCTGCCTATGCTGTGCCTCAATTACAGAGCTTGCTTTCATCCCACTCTGTGAAGAGAACAAGGACGTCTGCACTTGTATCTTAATGAGCTTTAGGACTCCATATACATTATAAAACTCTCAGAGACCAGTCTCAGCAAACACTGGTGGCGCTGCTGATCAACAGCACATGGAAATGTAAACTTTAATGTATTTACAAGCTTGTTTAAAAGACTGAAGAAAAACAGTGCTTTATATTGCTGGGATTTTGAGAAGGCTAGTTTAAGAGATTTGGACCAGCTAATGAGTTCAAGCAACATCCTTCACCGTTAGATCCAGTGTTTCCCCCACCAGCAGTTTCCAGACAGAGGTGGCAAAACCGTTTTACCACACTGCATCTCTCTCTTCCCCCAGCACCTTCCTCAGCCATATGGAGTGGATCTGGGCCTTTTATCCCTCCTTTCAGCTCTCACTCCTGAGGTTCCAGGACAGAGAATTCCAAGTCAGTAAAATTTGGGCTGGGAAACACTGGCTGGAACTATCAATACTCTATGTAACTGTTGTCCATTCACAAAGTATTATCTACACTAAATACAAAATACCTTTTCCCCCACATTTTAACTGATGCTTGCTTTAGATCAACTCCCTTTGTTTAGACAAGAAAGGAATCCTGTCTCCCTGTGAACGGAATCCAGAATCTATTAAGAAAAATCAACCTTTTCTATGCAGTTTTAGTTTAATAAAAGGAAGGAAACCCCACCAAGTACATTTCAGGTTGAAAGAGAAGCAAAAAATTTGCACTACAAGTAATTGTGTGAGTAACCTTGATTCCCAGGGAATAAAGTTTTAAATGCTGGTACATTTTTGCAAGTTGCAGCATCACTCAAGGTACCTTAAGGACTGGCAAAGCCTATTCAATAAGGAAGCATCCTGGTTCTAGCTTATTTTAAAACAAAGTGACAGGACACCAACTGTGACTATAAAACAGATAAAAAGAATTCTTTAAAAAGGCATGGAAATATATGTCTTTTCTGACCAGTTTCAGAAATTGCCAGATTATGATCTATAAGAAATAGCTGATAAAAATCATACCGAAATCTCATCTAAAAAACTACACTGTCAGGGGGAGGAAGAGGAGGGACTTTAAAAAATGTTTATTGCCAAAGTTAACTTGCTATGAGAAAAGTTTAAAAATCATTTAGATCTAACAGACCACACAGCAGCATAAAATGGGCACTTTTGAAAACTCTGAAAAATACTAAAAGCTAATTTTTTTCAAAGAGGGGGAAACATGAGTACTTTTATCATGGCAGTGTTATCTGTCACCATGACATGCATTACATGTGTTACACATTCACAAAAGTCAACCAAATAAGAGAACTGCCTGTCTGAATCTGCAGCCAAATATAGTGCAATTGCCTGGCAGCCTGTACTTGCACCAGCACAAGTCTGTAGAGATCAATAGATAAAGTAGTAAAACTAATAAAACTCTGTAAAACTTTCAAAAATTAATGCTCGTTAAAGGCATTTACAGTGGCGAAGTCAGAAATCTCCATTAAAAAGCCTATGGACCCACACAATTAAATAGTTACACTGAACTGAAGTAGATTGTTTGGTTTTTCTCTCCCATTTATGCATATACCCCACTCGACGAATACAGAAAAAAGGAATAAGCTTCTCTTGTAAGACTAGAGGGATGCGGTGAACACCACAGCTAGCAAAATAGCCCATAGAAACCTTTCTCATAAAGTCCTTTAGAAAGTTCAGGCTGAGTAGCCTTTGCATGATGAGGTAAAAATTCAGTCCAGTGCATCAGAAAAGATAATCAGTGAGTATCTATTACTTTTAAAAAATGGCTCAATTTTGTTGATGCATCAGACAGTGCTGCGAAGTATAGATTCAGTGCAACTATTCTGAGTTGCTGGTAGAAGACCACCTGAAGTCAACTTGGCTCTCTCTAGAGGCAGTAGGCGTTTGAAACATTTTGAGCCTGCATGGGGTGCCAAACCAGTTGAGTTCTTTTTCTGAGACTCTCAGGCAAAATACATCGTGTGCTGGGTATCATGGTGGATCTGCACAGCTTTAGCCAAGGCCTGAGGATCTCGGCCATTGCTCTGTCCTGACACATGACTGCCTTCCGCACTGTAAAGAAAAGAAAGCAAAAAAACCAAGAGTAACAAAAGACCACTTCAAACTCCACATGTTTCAAATAGCATGAATAGTACTAGATTCAAGATCTTGGGCTCAAGGTGTGGCTCCTTAAATAATTTGTAACATCTCTCTAAACATCAGTTTGCTCAACTGAAAATGCAATACAACTTATTTAATGGCTGTTGCAATTAATTAGAATAATGTCTGCAAAGACCCAAATCTTCAGCAGTGCCTACACAAGGACTTCCATTGTCTGTTATGTCCGGTTAATGCCTACTTGTCCTTTAGGCTTCAGTGAAATGTCATTTCCCCCAAAGAAATCTTCCCTGATTCTGAAGTTCAGGTCAGAGCCACCTGGAATATACTTGCACAGAATCCTCTACTTTTATTTTATTTGAAAGATTATTATTTGGATAATTATGTATTTCCCTACTGGGATGTAACCTCCAAGAAAGCAGCAACTTTGTCTGTCTTACTCATCACTAAATCCTTAGTGCCTGCCACATAGCATTGCCTCAATAACCATTTGTTGAATGGATGAATGAATGAATAAATGAATGTGCTTAGCACAGTGCTGGAACGTAACAGATACTCAGCAAATGTTACTATGCCACCAGCCTTTCTTGTCTTCCCCTCACTAGCTATACGACCCCGGACAAGTAACAACTCCTCTGAACTTGATCTTTTAGGATAACAGTAACAACTTCTGAACATACCTTTTAAGGACACCATGTGATAAAAGGCTTAGTAAATGGGAAATCACCATCCCTCTTCTGACTTCTCTACTTAAATTATTATTACCCTTATCATCTAGGTTCAAAATCTTAGTCATTTTTTACTTCATCCTCTTCTCTGTCACTCACATCCAATTAACTGTTGAGTAATATCTATTTTATCCCAGGATTAGCCTTTTATGTTAAACAAAGGTAATCTTGCTCTAACATATTCTTCCAGCTTCATGCCTGCTATTCCCCTTTCAAATGCTCCAACCAAAGAAAACTTGCTATTGTTCAAACATGTCACTTGTCTTCTCTTCTTTGTGTCCATTATTCCCTCTGCCTGGAAAATTCTTTTCTCTTCTTTGTAGAGCCAAATCCTAGCCATCCAGCTATGAAATCTCTAACAGACTTTCCTCTGATGTCCAATTGCACTTTCATCTATACTGCTATGGGCTAATTGTCAGTTTTATGTTTGCCTGTATTGTATCCCATACTGAAGCATAAAATCCCAGGAAACATGTCTTCCTCAACTTACAGTTTTTAGTACCTAGTACAGTGTTGGGCACACAGGCAATACCTAGTAAATGTGTTGAATGAATATGTATATTACAGAATGGAAGGTACAAAGCCACAGCTGGGCATTTTCCATAATAGCGTACTTTCAACCCGTACAGAAATAGACTTGCAGTGGAATGTCTACTATTTAGCAGCTGAATTCGGACTTGGGGAAGAGCCCAGAAACCGCTACACTTCACAGATGGTCATTTGGGGAAAAAAAATTAATGCAGAAAGCTTGTTTAGTTATTTAATAGTAGCTCAATATCAGGTCAATATGTCTGATTCTCCTGAGATCATTATTTGGGGGTGAGAATGGGCTGGTACCCCACCTGTTCCCGACACAAACCCAGGTTCCCTCTGATACATTCTCCAAGACTGTTCTGAAAGTAAAGTGAACTGGTCAGGACTTCCCCCTTGCATGAAGTAGAATCCACAGGCCTGTGACTGCTCTGACTGGAGCCAGGGCACTGGGCTGGACACCTTTTGAGGCTGCTTAGGACCTGAGCAGAACTGAAATGCATTTGGCTCTATAGGAAATCCACAGGCAGTTTCAAATGAGACTGCTTTTTGGGGCAGACTTTAGACACATCATACAAGTATGAACAAGCCTGGGCAATTTTTGGACCAAAAGTCACATTATCAGCTCTTAAAGGCACATGTAATTTTATTTGCTCCTTGAAATGTAAACCCTAAAAGGAAGTTTAACTCTTCCTAAAAGTTTTCTATAGTAGCTCATTTTTTTTAATATGCTAACACAGACAGAAAGATTTTATTTGCCTGAGAAACTTGCCTGTCATGATCTTTATCCACCAGATGATACCTTGCCCTGAATGCTACAAGGCGGGCATAATAGGCAGGGGCTGGAATAGAGACTGAGCGTGTGCACCGCACGTAGGTATGACATAGCTGGTAAGTTAGTAGCTGGAGCTCATCTGCGGTGAAGCAGTTGTCATCCCACAAGACCTGGTAATGTGAAGGACGGCTGGTTCCCTGGAGAAAGAGTTTTATGATTAATGTCTCTGACATGGGTTGACTACCTGAGAGAATTGAAACCTACTTAAATTCAGAAATATTCCTGCCTAGCACACCTACAAGCAGATACCTAGACCAAAAGATAACAGTTCTAGGATACAAGCATTAACAAAGTTATGTACAGTGTTTAACAACAAGTCTACTCAAGCTAGTTGCTGAATTTGCAAACACCTCCCTGTCAAATCAAAGACCTGGACTAGCTTCCAAATTACCTGAATTCCTGCATGACTACAGAGGTAAAAGTCAAACTCAGATGGATGTGTGATGGTGCTATCCACGGTAGTGCCTGCTGGTACATTGCCACTTTTCCCCACCTAAAAAAAAAAAAAAAAAAAAAAAGTATAATTAGTCATCAAAGTGCTAAATTGAGCTCAAGCCATTAGTAACAAGTTAGTATACTGCTCTTAAGTGAACTCTTGAAAATCAGTTTAATTCAAGATGTTGAATTTTCTGTAACTTTCCATTAGCCCAACTATTTCAACCTTAGATATTTTCTCAAATATACTCCACTGTTTCTCTAAGGGAATCCAGACAAAGAATTATTTTACCTGTGGCTTTGGGCTACATTATTGTCATCTATTTTACAGATGACACTTTGGTGTGTTCACAGAGGGGGAAAAAAGACATTTAAGATGGATAAGCTTCCTGAGGGAAAAAAAAATCAGTTTTATTCCTTATTTGGAGTAAAAAAAAAAAAAAACCTACAACTTTCAGTAAAAGTTAAGATGAAGGAATCTGTGAACTGGTTCACCAGGTTCAACAAAATTAATACTTTTACAGGATCAATAAAAGAATTCACTGGCACATGCATTATCAGGAAGAGTGCATTGAAATGAGAATTAGGAAAACCACAGTTTCAGTTCTAAGCCCAGCCTTGCAACTACATACCTTGAACAAAGCATAATATCTTTGGGCCTCAATCTAATCACCCATAAAATTAGGTGATGATCTCTGATACTTTTAAAATTCTAAAATTCTTCTATAGCCAAATTCTAAAATCAAACTTTTAGAAAAGCAGAGAGGAGAACTTCAAGAAAAGGAATTAAATCTTGCGATTTGGTCAGTTTTCATCCACTTCTGCTGTACACATGGGTTCCACACGAGGTAGTACATTTAGCATATTGGCACAAATTTGATGGGAATTTATTTGGCTCCATTCTAACTATTGTTAACTTCAGCTGAAGATCATGCACCAATGCATATAATAATAACATACATGAGTATAGAAAAGTCTCATTCCATGAAATTCATATGTGACCTTGGGGACCTAGCTGGACAAGAGGAAATGTAACTGAGCTACAATCATTCTAGTATTGTTTCCCAAAGTGTATGCTTTAGAGATATTAGTTCTGCAGGATGTGTTTAGGTGTTTTATGGTCAAATAAATTTGAGTGATACAGGGTTAAACCACAGTTGAAAGGCTTTTCTTTTGTATGACTTCTCAGAACTTTTATCTAGTAATGTATAATCTTTAAGAGGGAGATGGAGTATACAGCATTTCCCAAACTTATTTGACCATAGAATCCCTTTTTAAAAATCTCTTGGGGGCTTCCCTGGTGGCGCACTGGTTGAGAGTCCGCCTGCCAACGCAGGGGACATGGGTTTGTGCCCTGGTCCGGGAGGATCCCACATGCCACGGAGCGGCTGGGCCCGTGAGCCATGGCCGCTGAGCCTGCACGTCTGGAGGCTGTGCTCCGTAACGGGAGAGGCCACAACAGTGAGAGGCCCGCGTACTGAAAAAAAAAAAAAAATCTCTTGGAATCTACAGATGAGAACCTAAAGAGGTGCTGCCCTGGGGAAAAGGGGGTCCAGGCATGTTCATTTCAATAATTATTGCTTGAGCACCATGTGCAAGGCTCTGCAACAGACGCTGGGGATGAGAGACAGAGTCACAGAGAGAACTAAAGAACCTGCCCTCCTGCTCTTCATGAAAGTCACAGGCAATGAACTGCAATGCAATGTAATAAGGGCCTTATGGAAAGCACTGGGAAAAGCTGGTGGGAGGAAATGGTTGAGCCATGCCTTATAGGATAAGTACAGGTTGGATGGAGGGGATAGAATGAAAATGGAAACATTCCAATACCCCTTACAGTCAGGAATGGATAAACAAACTGTGGTTCATCTATATCACAAAATACTACTCAGCAATAAAAAAGGAACAAACTACTGATACATAAAATAACGTGGATGAATCTCAAATGCATTATGCTAAGTAAAAGAAGCCAGACCAAAGGCTATGACTTCTTTTCATATGACATACTGGGAAAAACAAAACTATAGGGATGGAATATACATCAGTGGTTGTCAGGGGCTGTAGGTAAGGGAAAGGGCTGACTACAAAAGGGCATAAGAGAGTCTTTATGTGTGACAGAATCATTCTATATATTAAGGTGGTAGTTTTACACAACTGTATGCATTTTTTAAAACACGCAGAACAGTATGCTAAAAATAGTGAATTTTACTGGGTCTATATTATATCTCATTATAAAAATAATGGGGAAAAAAAGGTGGGATGGATGTGGTCATTCCAGGGATAAAAATACACAATGTATATGGGAAATGGAAATAGCCACATTGCTAATGGAAAGTGTATGGGGGCATGGTGAAAGATCAAACTAAATGTGTTTTGGCTACCGTGGGAAAACACTGAGCACCATAAGAAAGCATCTGGTAGGCAATAGGGGTAACATGAAGATTTTTGAGCAGTGGAGTGGCAGGATAAGATCTGTATTTTAAAAACCTAGCCCTGACAGTAGGTGGAGGATATATTTGTGAAGGAGGAATGGAGACAGGGAGACTGCTAGGAGTCTCCTGCAATACTGAAGAGTTCTGCCTAGGGCAGACGGAACACACAAGAGGAAGAGTTGAGCCAAGAGATTTCAGGGCAGAACACAGAGAATTGTTTGACCCACTGAACATGGGAAGCGGGGACAGGAATAGAGGAGAAGAATTTAAAGACAACTCTGAAGTTTCTCACTTGGCTGACTAATATATAGTGATGCCAAGCAATAGAAGAATAGTAAAATTGGGGGAGGAATAGCTTTTAGATGCGGAGAAAACAATAAGGAGAAGGTTTAGATGTGCTTTGCTTGAAATGCCTGTGGTAGATTGTATCACTGGTGCCAAATATTCCCATGCCCCTCCCTGGGGGAGGATTATACATCCCTACCCAGTTAACTCAGAAGTGGCCATGTAACTTCCTTTGGCTAATAAAATGTGGTGTGAAATGTGCTACTTCTGGGCAGAAGCTTTAACAGCCAGCATATGGCTTGTCATGTATCTTTTTTCCCCTCTACTACAATGACTGGTGAAGTTCCAGACAGATGCTTCTCTGTCAGCCTAGGTTCCAAAGGGAGGACAGCGAGGTCCCAGCTGTAGCAGTGCCACAGTGAATGTGTAATGTGAACAAGAAATAAATCTTAGTAAGCCACTAAGGCTTTGGAGTCTTTTGTTACCACAGCACAGCCTAGCCTATCTTGACTGATACAATGCCTACAGAGCATCTAAGTAAACTGGTAGACAGAAATGCAGATCAGGAGCTGCACAGAAAATCTGGGGCTGGAAATACAGATTTAGGAATCTATAAGCAAATAAGTGAATCCGGAAAAGTAGGTGAGACTAAGGGAGTTGAAATTGAGAAGAGGAGAGAAATATGAAATGCCAGGAAGCATCAATGTTTAATGGACAGAGGAAGAAGAGGAGTCAAAGAAAGCCTAATTACAGAGGTGGGTAGTGAGCCTGGAAAATCATATTGCTAAGGCCAAAGAAGGCAAACATCCATAAGTGCTTCAAAGAGGTCAGTGTGGGAACTTGACAAGATATCGCTGGATTCAAAATGAGCAAGTCATTGAGAGAACGACCTCAGTGGAGTCAGTGAAATAAAAGTCAGGCAACAGAGAACTGAAGTATTATGTGAGAAGACACAAAAAGAAAATCAAGTTTTTTTTTCCTATAAGTTTGGTCATGAAAGGAAGGAAAGAAAAAATGGCAGATAGATTGAGGGAGAAGGGAAGTTTTGAGGGAGACTGAGGAAGAGTTGAGAAACTATAAAAGGTGAGGAGAGGGAGGCAATGGCATGGGAAAAACTGAAATTTTGAAAAAAATGGATAATTAATGAAGTGAGGCTCTACAGAAGGCAGAAAGCATTAAAAACAAAAGCATAGGTGGAGGGAAAGAAAACATAGGTGGAGAGATTAGCCTCTGAGATTCAAGGAAGAAAATAAGAAAACACAGATTTAGCTAAATTTGAAAGTAAAGGGGAGGAAGCCGAGAAAATTCATGCCTTCTCAATTTTGTTTTCTGGAGGAAATAGAAGGTTATTCTATTGTTGGCAATGTAAATTGTTGGCAACGAATGCTTCATGGATGGGGTTGGGGACTTGAGAAGAGTATAAAGGTTTAGAACAGATGTTATGCGGAATACGATAAATGAAAAGAAATTGCAGCATCAAAGGCCTGGCTGAGATTTGCTGTCAAGAACTTGTATTATGGTTCATTATTAAATAAATGACTTTTTTCCTCAGCAACCTCAGTCAGCCCAAGACTAGAAGCAAAAGAAATGGGCAAGTACACTAATTCAGAGTCGGAGACTGGCAAGAGGCATGTTTAGAGAATTGAAGATGTTGGTGTCAGGGGTGCAAAGTAGACCAAGGATTGGGACTGTCCATCTTCAAAGGTCAGGAGTGACACTGGATGGTCAAGAACAAAGCTATGAGATAGCTTGGGGGTTTAGAAAGATAGTCCAGGTCCTAAAGTTACATGAATAGCAAGTCAACAGTGGGATGGAGTGTGACTATGCAATTAAGGAGGGGATGGCAGGATGTTTTGTGCCCAGAGCTCGGTCAAGAGCTCAGAGAATTTGAATTAGCAGAATTTAAGAAGTATTACCAAGTCAGAGTTTGGCAATTTGGAAGACAGTATTTTGAATCTGAGCTGATTGGTGGACCTGTGGCCCAAGGGTAAAACCTTAGTTCTCTAATGATTCAGAAAACAAGAAGAAACAGCTCAGCCTTGGATTAGAGACAGAAACTAAGCATGTGGGACTTCCCTGGTGGTGCAGTGGTTAAGAATCCGCCTGCCAATGCAGGGGACACAGGTTTGAGCCCTAGTCCAGGAAGATCCCACATGCCGCAGAGCAACTAAGCCTGTGCACCACAACTACTGAGCCCGCGTGCCACAACTACTGAAGCCCACGCGCCTAGACCTCGTGTTCTGCAACAAGAGAAGCCACTGCAATGAGAAGCCCGCGCACTGCAACGAAGAGTATCCCCCGCTCGCCGCAACTAGAGAAAACCCGCGTGCAGCAACAAAGACCCAACGCAGCCAAAAATTAATTAATTAATTAATTAATTAATTAAAAAGAAAAATCTAATCCTTAAAAAAATAAACCAAACTAAACGTGTACTAGAAAACAGTGGGAGTGACCCACAAGACAACAAGATCAGGAAACAGAAAGAACTGGTCTCTCTGGGAGTGGATCAGGGACGGCCTGAAAAAGTTGAAGTAATGTCATAGAAAAGATCATAGAAGTAAAGTCATCCAACTCTGTGTACCTAAAATTTACCTAGTTTACACATTAATGTCAGATTATAAATAGGTTACACAAAATGCCTTTTATCAAATGCTAGAAATTGTACCCCAAATTAACATTCATTTACTAAGTTAATCCTTAACAACAACCCTGTGAGATAGGTATTGTTCTTATCACACTTTACAGTTAGAACATTACGGCTTAGAGAAGTTAACCTGTCCATGGTCAGTGAATGTGACATCACAAGCATTCAAAGTGTGTACCCTAAGAATCCCCTGCACTGATGTAAAATCATTTGGAAGAGAAATTCTTCTTTATACCCTAGAACCATGCCTTAGGCGCTGGTAGCAAAAAACAGCAAATGGCAATAAAGTCCAAGTAGTAAACCTTCCCTTTGGAGGTTTCCTGTATCACCATAGTGTACATGGCTTTTATTAACTTCTCCCTCTAAAAACTCTAGAAACCAGTATTGCTGTAACATAAGAGAAATATTCAGTCTTGAAACCTGTATCATTCAAAATTGCTCATCTAAGCTCAATTGGAGTTAGTATGCTTATTAAATTATTATTAGGCACTTCTGTTTTAAAAAAAAAAACTATATGTGTGCCTACTCAAAAACACATTCACAGGACTCCCCTGGTGGTCCAGTCAGGAAGACTCTGCGATCCCAATGCAGGGGGGCTGGGTTCAATTCCTGGACAGGGAACTAGATCCTGCATGAGTGTGCAACTGAGAGTTCCCATGCTGCAACTAAGAGTCCGCACGCTGCAATGAAGATCCTGCATGCCGCAACAAAGACCCGGCACAGCCAAAATAAATAAATATTTTTAAAAAACCAAAAACATATTCACTTGCATCAGATAATAAAGCTTATCCTATGTGTTCTTACCCTCTCTGTTTTATCTGCACAGAAGAGTCGTGTGTGATGTCTTTTCTGCACCACAATATAGGTTATTCCCGGCCGGTAATCTTCTTCCAAACTAATACATGCCTTTCGAATTGCTATTAGTTCTGGCCAAGCTACCTAGGAGTTAGAAATAAAATGATGTTTAATTGAGAACTTGCCTATCTCTCAGGCATCTCTCAGATCTGATTTACTTGGAGTGGCAGATGGGAGGAAACTCCATCAGATACCTAGAAGCCCCAGAAGGCAACTATGGGATTAAGAGAGTACCTGTTTCATCTGTCCCTCGGATACCCCTCCACGGTAATAGATGATCCGAGTGGGTTTGAAGCGTGTGGATTTGTAGAACTGGATCAGCAGCTCTCGAACCATGTTAGTAAGGTCCTGGATTACCTCCTGACTATAGAGGAGCTCCTGGGAGATCTCCTGGCGGGACGTCTGCACCCGAACAGTGGCACAGTACCGGCTGGGGTGGCCGTCCATACTGCCAACGACAGCAGCAATGGAAGGCTTCTTCCCATCCCCTGCTGGGGGGTGCGTGACATCCGCTCCCAGGAAGATGACAGGCTGCTGGAACACCGAGGGCCTGCTCAGATTTAAGGAGACACTGCCACTCAGACATATGGATGAAAATGTTTTTGTTTAGCAAGATCACCAGACATAATCACAGGCATAATCTTATGAGAATAAAGACGTGCCCATTGGGAGAGAACTCTAATGCCCACTGAGTATCTGTGCCACCCAGTACAATATATTTGAACTGACTAAAGAAGCCAACATGGTTCTTCTGCAATAGTAGGAAGGGTAGAGTCAAGAAGAGGCCCCAACCCAAATTTAGCAAAATCTCTATGTGTAAAGGGAAAACTTTCCCAGAACAGGCTTTCTTGGGATCCTGGGATTTCTACAATGGATACTGAACTGCACAATGTACATGGAACTGGGACAAACCCCCCAATATATGAGACTTAGGGAAGAGAATAAAGTCTATCTATCTCCTTCCCTATTTTATTTTCTCCATATATTTATCACTTTTACCACATATCTTACTTATTTATTTTATTTATTGTATACACACACACACATGAATGTAAGCTCCATGAAGGCAGGAATTTTGTTTTGCTTTGTCTTGTTCACTGCTGTATCCCTAGTGCCTAAAACACTGCCTTGCTCACAGTTGGCACTCAACTAATATTTGCTAAAATAATGAATTCATTTATTTGGCACTAATTTATCTATGGAATTAAGGAGAAAAATATCATGCATGTATTACTTCTCTGGTAAATTCTTAAAGGTAGGATTTGGGACTGTGAATATTGATTTTTAAAGTATATCTAGGAGGCATCCCAAATCTGAGAATCTCATGTAATAGGTACTAAAGATGAGGTTCCATGTGGGCAGAGACTGGGTTGTATTTCTCTATATATATCATCATACAACATGGGTTTGGCATAGTAGGGTATAAGAGCAAATGTATATACATAAGATACATACACAGAACATAATAACAGCTTACATATATTATGTACCAACCACTGTGCTAAGTACTTCACACGTATGAATTCATTTAGTCCTCACAACAATTCTATGAGGGTAGTACAATTATTATCTCAGATTTCCAGGTTTAAAAAATGAGATATAAGAGGATAAGGAACTTCCTCAAGATTACACAGTTAGGAAGTGATAAAGCTGGAATCCAAACCCAGGAAGCCTGACAAAAAGGTCTGTACTCTATGCCACTATGTTACATTGTTTGGGGTAAAATTAAATCATGCTTTAGGTTAACTTCCCCCATGGTCTGCATACCTCATCTACCAATGTCGCAGGAAGTATTTATTTACCTAGAAGTTTCATTCAAGGACAAAAATGAGAACTGTGATACAACTGTATAAGAGTAAGGCACTCAAATTCACCTTCTTCTTAAGTATGAAAATGACTAATATCACAGACAAAATTTAACTTCCCAAATCACTTCCACATACAGGATTTCACATAAAAACATCGTAGAGTAGACAAGTCAGATACTATCTCAACAGACAAGGAAACTACAAGTTAACAAGGAGCCGCCCAATCTACGAAATGGGCAAAGGACTGAACAGGCCCATCACAAAAGAGGATGTTCACTTGGCCAATAAGCATATGAAAATGTGCTTAACATGATTAGTCATCAGAGGATTGCAAATTAAAACCATCATGAGATACTATTACTCCCGACCAAAATGGATAAAATTAAAAGGACTGATACCACCAAGTGCTGGCAAGAAAATGAGCAACTAGAACTCTCAGTGGAAATATAAATTGGTACAACCACTTTGGAAAACTACAGTAGTCCCCCCTTATCTGCAGAGGATGTGTTCCAAGATGCCCAGTGGATGTACCAAATCCTATATCTACTGGTTTTCTTTCCTATACTAATGGATGGGTAGCATAAACAGCTTAAATACACTGGACAAAGGGATAATTCATGTCCAGGGCTGGATGGAGAGGGAGAGTTCGAGATTTCATCGGGCTACGCAGAATGGCACGCAATTAAAAACCTATGAATTGGGACTTCCCTGGTGGTGCAGTGGTTAAGAATCCACCTGCCAGTGCAGGGGACACGGGTTTGAACCCTGGTCCGGGAAGATCCCACATGCCACGGAGCAACCAAGCCCATGTGCCACAACTACTGAGCCTGCTCTCTAGAGCCCACGAGCCACAACTACGGAGCCCACATGCCACAACTACTGAGCCTGCGTGCCACAACTACTGAAGCCCGTGTGCCACAACTACTGAAGCTTGTGCACCTAGACCTTGTGTTCCACAACAAGAGAAGCCATCGCAATGAGAAGCCCGCACACCACAATGAAGAGTAGCCCCTGCTCGCTGCAACTAGAGAAAGCCCATGCACAGCAACGAAGACCCAACTCAGCCATAAATTAATTAATTAATTAATTAATTAATTAAAACTGAAGAATTGTTTATTTATGGAATTTTTCCACTTAATATTTTCGGACAGAGGTTGACTGCAGGTAACTGAAACCAGGGAAAGTGAAACTGCAGATAAGGGGGGACTACTGCATTTGATAGTATCTATCAATGCTAAATACATATATTTTCTATAAGTCAGCAATTCCACTCTTGCAAGAGTAACAGTACTTAATTCCACCAAAAATGTAGAAGACTTGTATAATAAATGTATAAGAATATCTAAAATTTTGTAGTATAATCATAAAATGAAATAATACACAACAAAAAAGAATAAACTTCTACTTAAAACAGCAACATGAATGAATCTTCTTTCAGCAAAAGAAGACAGACACAAAATAGTATATACTGTATGGTTCCATTTATATGAAGTTCAAAAACAGGCAAAACTGGGGAATTCCCTGGCGGGCCAGTGGTTAGGACTCTGAGCTTTCACTGCCAAGGGCGCAGGTTCAATCCCTGGTCGGGGGAACTAAGATCCCACAAGCCACGGGGTGTGGCCAGAAGAAAAACAGGCAAAACTAATCTATGATGCTGGAAGTCAGAACAGTCAGAACCTTTGGGGGTTATCTATTGGGAAGGGCCACGAGGAAGCCTGATGAGGTGCTGGATGTGTTCTATATTTAACCTGGGTGGTGGTTACATGAGTGCATACATATGTAAGAAAAAGTAACCAAGATGTATATTTGAGATTTGTGTGCTTTATCATAAATCATGTAAGTTAGAGCTTAAGAAACAAATGGAAAAAGAGTTCAGGATCTTACCTTTGATGAGGTACAAGCACGTTGTTAATTCCTCCGAGCTTTGCATTTATCTTCAGGCAAAGGTTGGAAAGGGTTTGAGGTGAGGTCTTCACTACATTTTTTACCTGGACACACTGTGTAGCCATACCCAGGAGGGTATCTCCAACACGTTTCACCTCCGCTACAAAAATAAGTTTATTAATTAATTTAAAAATGTTGATATATTCTCCTGATTACTAAAAGTAGAGGGAAACACCCCCCCACACACATTAACATTTACAGAGTGCCTACTATATACTGTACATTGTGCTAGATGCTTTTCATGTGTGGTCCTTTCATCTGCTAAACCCCCAGGGCAATTTTTTTGAGTTTGGAAGACTCTCTCCCTATCCTTTTCTTCCCTCCTGCAGGCTTTGAAGCTAGTCCACTTCCTTTATTCTACCACACAGCCTGCCACCACTCACCACTCACTCAAGTCCCTTGAGGTTCCTTTTCCCACAGGACTGGTCTGGCAAAGAAATCAATCTCCCCAGCTCCTCCCTCTCAGTACACACACCAGCCCTTTGAATTCTAAGGGATTTTTTTTCCTTCCTTCCCCTCCTCCCCCAAACACTACAGATAAAGAGAAGCTAACAAAAGAAACAAATATAGAGAGGGTTGAAGGCATTTTATAAAGTTCAAATGGTTAGTCTACATAGTTTCCAAATCCTTTACTTAGATGATAAGCCAAAAGAACTTTGTATCATTCTTTTTTTTTTTTAATTATTTCAAAATCATTGTGTGGTTTGTATCATTCTTCTTATAAGAGATACAAACTAAGCAGCTCCTATTCTGGAAGTGGTAGGCTCCCCCCACTCTGATATTCCTAAATGCTTTTCACCAGACATTCCAGTTCTCCCTGTTTTGGGGACTATGGTAAAATGGCACTACCCTCATTACCACTGCATTTCCTGCCCACCATCCCACTTCCCCCACATAGGTTGGGTGGGCCATATAGCTGGTTGTGACCAAGAAATTGCAGAAGTTAAGAACCCTCCAGGCTCTCTTTTCTCTCTGCCATGGAGCCAGCAACATTCCAAATAATGACTGGGTTCCAGAGTGAAAATGATATGATGACATGGTCTACCCTCAATGGACACATAGCAAAAGCAAAAAATAAAACTTTGTTGCTTTGAGCCACTGAGAGTTTGGGATTGTTTGTGACTGCAGCATAACCTAGTTTATCCTGACTGCTACAACTACTACTTGAAATCATCCCTCATTCAACATTAAAGGGGTCCATACCATATACTGGTGTCTTCCCAGGCAAGATAACCACTATTAGCTGTAGGCCCACATATGTCATTTTCAGGTGTTTAAACATGGGCTCCACGCTGTCTGCACCTTGTGCATACTTGCAAAAACATGGCTGACCCTGGATGGGCATTCCTGCATCCTTAGAGATTTTACGGAGCTGGTCAGTGAAACTCCTGTTAAAATAGAACCGGTGGCACAGTGCTTTCATTTCAGGGCGCATTCTTAGCATTTATTTCCCTCTAAGATATTTCTTTCAGTTCTGTAAATTCTTAGCCAAATTTAGAAACAAATAAACAAACAAACAAAAAAACCCCATCTTTAACTGGTTGCCAAAAATAGCCTGGAAGTTGTATCACTGTAATTATAATGCAGAAGACTCTGTATTATTAAACTATCAGATTATCATTTTGAATTTTTAAATAATTGTGCCTCAGCTGGGCCTCAGGGCCTAGAATAGCATTCCTGTTCAAAGATTTTTTAAACATTAAAGTCAGTAATTCCAGACTGAAGAAAAAAGCAAGGTCAAAATTTCAGGTAACGTGTATTTTGGTAAGCCAGGTACAAGAATAGTTGGGTAAGCTTGTGTTCAACTGAGAACACAGAAACACACTGTCACAAAATCACCATATTTAGGATGACATTCAAACTTGTAATAGATGTGATTCAATAACAATGTCAAAAGAAATCATCACTTTAAGAAAAAGCAAAACTCATGGTCAAGTTTTAATTTTGGATTTGTAGAAAGCTTTCAGAATGATTTGTTTTCTGCATTTGCCAATGTTTTGTAGGATTCCTTTCTTTTCACCCCAGTTCCCTTTTCCTGTCGTGATTTTTCCACCCTTTTCACTAACTTCCTGTATATAGATAACTGCATCTGTAAGATGTGAACCAATGATCCTAGTCAGTGACCCTCAGTAAAACAAGCTCTCTAGTACACTGTAATGATTAAAAATGAACTAGTTTTTATTTTATCTTAGCTGAAAAGATACAATTAACCCCAAAGGAAGCTTCTCTAAGAACTCAAGAATTTGCCAATCGGCACTGCTTCAGCCTTGTTAGTCACAAATTTCTGCTCTAAATGTAGGAAGCTGAGTCAGATTCTTAATGTAATTCCCAAGTCTGCAATTTACTATAAGAACAAGGTCTTTTTCCTATAGCCAGATGGTGTCACTATAGGAGTCTGGGATTCAGTGCCAGTGTACACAGCACATTCACATAAAGATGATATTTTCATATCTGGAAGGGATATTACTAAGCTGAAAATATGAAGATACTCACTTTAGTAAATCTTCCCTACATTGTTTCTGAGGCGCAAAACAAGCAACTGCCCAAACTTTAATTTCAATGCCAGCATAAAACTGCTTTCCTCGCATGTCCCAGACACCCTGGTTGGGTGTGGCTACCGTTTTATTCTTTAAAAAAAAAAAAACACAAAAAAAGAAACAAAAGAAAAGAGAAAAGACATTACAATCTAAGGCCATTTTAAAGTTGATGAGGGGATAAACAAAACTCTATTTGATATTAGCCAAAAGACAAAAAGCAGTAATGAGCAAAGCTATGAGTAAATTCAGTGTGGTGTAGTGGAAAAACCCTGGATTCATCCCTTTTGATTGGTTGTTGGAAGAAGCTTGCTGAATAAAATGAAAAGCTTACCCGGCCTCCGTATTGCAGCATTGGTGCCGGAAGTACCCTGCCTGTGAGCTCAGTCATTTCATTGTGGACAACAATACCAAATTCTTTAAGATATGGATCAGGTCCGCCCACCATGCTGTTACTCTTCACCTAAAGAACAGGAAAGCCTGCATATATAAAAACCAAAGAATAACTGTGTCCCATCAGGCATTTTCTATTGTTTGTTGTTTTTGTTTTTGTTTTTTGTTTTTTTCCCATCTGAAAGCTAGCTTATCTTAAAGACCATGCCTTACTGACCAGTCTACTGATTTCTTCTTGTCTGTCAGGAGCAGATCTTGCTGTGGCTTTGATCATCGTGGAAGTCTGATTGTCTGTGAGCTTCTTTATACATCGTTGTCCTGCCACTATATTACAAACCTACCAAGAGGCAAAGAGGAATTAGTTTGTGTAATGGGCTTCTGTATCTTAAGCCTTTGCTGAACTGTACCTTACATCTTCCATTTCCAAAAAAATGAAAATTCTGTTATATGGTGAAGCTATCTGTCCAAAGTATTTTAGAGATTAATATTAAATTCTATCACTAGTTTAGAACATTTCTTTTTTAAAAAACACATTCAAGAGATTGGCAGATTAGCAAAAGAAAATTTAGTTTAGCTTACCTCAAGTGGCAAGTATGTATGCTTTTGTTCTTGTCCCACCTGGAGACAGGGAAGATGGGGGTATTTCAGTTGCAGACTATACTTTTGCTTAAAATATTGAGCTACTGTACATTCCATTGCTTGCCCATTTTCTAGCTGTAAGGGAAAACTACAAAAGAGAATGTCTTTTTAGAAATTTCTTCAAGTTCTTTTTTTTTTTTTTTCAAATAAGCAAACAAACAAAAGCCTACTAACATTTTCTACCTTGACCAGTCACTTAAAAAAAAAGGTCAATCTTTATTTGGCCATTTTCACTTAAGCCATTTTAGGGTTTAATCAGGATAGCGATTTTGTTGGAATTTTACATGTCTGTTTGTTGAAGCTAAGATGAGAAAATTTTTAATTAAAATGGAAAAAGAATTTAAATCAAGAAGAAGCCGCAGAACCAGAAAATACACAGACTTACTAGAGAGGTCAGTTAACACCTACAGATACAAATACAATCTCTTGCTGGCTTCTTAGAGATGAGTAAATTCAAATAAGGTCCTGGGTCATCCACAGATGATAACATAAGATAACTTTTGATAAAATGAATGTAGCACAGTTACTGGGGCCACATCTTCAGATCCCCAAACCAGGACAAACATATGTGGATTTGGAGGCCACAAGACCAGATACATGAACTTGAGACTGTGTCAAGATATTTGGTATAAACCGGGGAGCATGATTTAAGAGACTCTCCTGATTTCGCTCTTCCAGTGGACAAATTATCTCAAACACTTGGCACAATAATTACTTTAATCTTGCTTTCTTAGCTGTTAATGGCCCACAAAGTAATAATGCAGTGAGGATCACCTGTGTGATATTTAAATCTATGTGCTTTTAATTTTCATGCAAAGGTTATATAGTTCTATAAGTATAGTTATTCTTACAGGGTACTGTGAAGTAATTAAATAATGAGAAAGATAGTTCTTTTTGAAACAAATGCTACAATTCTCAATAGTGACTTCATTTTTTTCCTTAGAGAATGAAGTCAATGGTATAACATGAAGAATATATGGAACATCACTTTACAACTCAAGAAATTCATGTGATGTGTACATGAGTTCATACTGAAGAATTTATTCAAATCAGATTGAATTTATATACTACATTTATTCAGCGGCCACCCCAAAATTTCAGTTATCTAGAACAAAGCCCTCCAGGTGATTTTGATGTACACTTGTTTGAAAAAGTCTTCTGAGTGAGGAAAATAATGTAAAGTTAATATAGTTAAGTTTATGCTCTTTACTTAGAAAAGCCAATATTCATATTTATGTCAGACATGAGTTTAATGATCTTGATTACAAGAATAAAACTTACATATATGGTAATTTAAAAAGCACTTTAATATATATTTTCTCATTAGGTATAGCTCACAGTGGACTAGAAGTTGGGTGATTAGAAAACTGAGATTGCGTAAGCATAAATGAATGTGCTGCTGGAGGCATACCATACACACTGACAGCTGGAAGAAGTGACAGCTAGCTAGAAAAGGGGGGAGAAAAATCCACATAAAGCACAAAGCAATATGTATCTTCCCATGACAGCTTTTATGACTTACAGGCCTTAATAGATCCTTCAGGCCATGCATTGAGAATTACAACACTATAATAAATGATGTTCATAATGATGACTCTGCATCATTATATAAAAGTTGATCTATGTTTAGCATACTCTGTTTAAGAGGTGAAATGACTTCCCTGGTGGCGCAGTGGATAAGACTCTGTGCTCCCAATGCAGGGGGCTCGGGTTCGATCCTTGGTTAGGGAACTAGATCCCACATGCATGCCACAACTAA
This sequence comes from Hyperoodon ampullatus, assembly GCF_949752795.1. Taxonomy (NCBI): domain Eukaryota; kingdom Metazoa; phylum Chordata; class Mammalia; order Artiodactyla; family Ziphiidae; genus Hyperoodon; species Hyperoodon ampullatus. The sequence continues at coordinate 29,806,709 of NC_136915.1, read as the reverse complement.
GAGTTCACAGGCCACAACTAAGGTGCCCATGTGCCGCAACTAAAGAAGCCGGAGAGCTGCAGCTAAGACCCGGTGCAACCAAATAGAGAAATAAATATTTTTTAAAAAAGAGAAAGAAAAACTGGCTGGATCATAATTACATTTACAAAAAAAAAAGAGGTGAAATGAATTAAAGGCATGAAATATGTTTTATAAATATTTCTATCAAAAATATTTAAAACATTTTCTTTTTAATTTTTTTTAATTTTTTTTATTAGTTTCTGCTTTATAACAAAGTGAATCAGTTATACATATACATCTGTTCCCATATCTCTTCCCTCTTGCGTCTCCCTCCCTCCCACCCTCCCTATCTCACCCCTCCAGGCGGTCACAAAGCACTGAGCTGATCTCCCTGTGCTATGCGGCTGCTTTCTATTTTATTTAGTTTTAGTTTTAGTTTTTATTATTTTGACCGCGCTGTGTGTGGCATGTGGCATGCAGGATCTTAGTTCCTTGACCAGAGATCGAACCTGAGCTCCCTGCAGTGGAAGCGTGGAGTCTTAACCAATGGACCACCAGGGAAGTCCCTTAAAACATTTTTAAAGCTTCGGTGCTTTAACGTGAAGATCTAGGTGATTTTTTAAATTACAATATGAGATACCAATTTCTCAAATTATTATAGTAGCTTCCTTTGTTACAAAAAATATAATGGTACAATTTTAGATGTGGTTAACATACGTCTGATGACTGGCTGGCCGTCTAGTCACATTACACACTCGATATTTTCGTTTCATCTGTCCACAGTGGGTCACCTCAACTTTAAGACCTGAAGTCAAAACAGTCAAAAGAGCAGTATTAATTAAAATCACAGTGACAAGAAAATACTCGAAGGTTGTCTTCAGAAAGGCATAGCATTGTACAGGACAAAACTTGCAAGGATATGGGAACAATTTCATCATGCACAGGCAAAAAAGCCTCAGCCAAGCAGAAAAAATTAGAACCCAGCTGACTTAAGACTTGCAACCTACTTTGATGTATTACTTCATTCAGTAAGTATCTATCAAGCATCAACTATGTTTTGGTGCTTATTCTTGGGTCTGGAGATAGCCCTAATGAAGCTTATGGTATAAAGAGAGAAGACAGCTAACAACAGGTAAAGAAGCAAAGAAATTCTGAGAATAAATGAACTTGTGTTATTTTATTAAAATGGAAGTTTTCAAGTAAGTAAAAGTAACAGTTACTAAGTTCCTGACATGTGCCAGGTACTGTGCTACTGTATAAAGAAGCTTTATACACTTAGTTGCATTTAATTCTCACAACAATCTTACAAGATACACATTATCTTTATCTTAGACACGAATAAACTAAGGCTCACAGTGGTTAAATAACTTGCCCAAAGTCCCAATGATAGAACTGGCAGGAATGGGATGGAAGCCCAGGTGTGTCTGACTGCAAGACTGTGCTCCTTGCACCATGCTGAGCTGCCTCTGCAAGACCACAGTAATGCAAATACCTACCTCTGATTTCTTTGGTAAACTTGACACGCTGGGAGTCTGTTAGAGGTTTGGTCTGTTCATTGATGTTTTGAATGTCTAAAACCTCACACATGAACTCAATGATAGGCTGAGCCCGGTAGAAAGCAGTTGCAGATACTAACAAACAGAGAAGGATACTTAGCTTCAGGGAAAGAGAAAAGACCAAAAAACCAGCCAAAAGAGTAAAGGGTAAAGAGAGTTCCATCTTACCATCAATATTCAGCATCATATTCCACATGGCAGGTCTCACAGACTGATGAAAGCCAAACCAAACCTCCCTGCCCCCTCCCAGAGGGTGGTAGTAACCTTCAGGAGGTGAGAAAAAGGAGCGACCCACTGGAGTGTACCTGAAGAAACAAGCGTTTGCATGTTTCACAGTAAAAACTTGAAGGAGTCTTTCATTTCACTCTCAATTTTATAAACTGAAACCAAGTTTGAACTATGACTTGTGCAGAAACCTTTCAATGTCTCCAATGCAACCTAGCAAAAAAAGTCTGACATTTGTGGCAAAGAATTCAAACTAACCTCATGGAGGGAAGGTGTCTTGTGATAACATCAAGTGCTTGAACTGAGTCATCTGGGACTTCATTCAAGTGCCCGGCCAAAGCTTCTAAAAGCAACTGAAGGCTCACAACTGATACCCACTGAACAGACACTTTAAAGGTCTGGTCTTTACCCTCACCTGGAAGGGTCACTTCCATATCAACCTAAGGAAAAATACATAAAATACATACACATACATATTTACAAAGGCTGAGACATCCCAGGAATATTCATATAGTATATGAATAAGGATGTTTAACACTTTCTATAATTGCAAAACACTGGAAACAACCTATGTTCCATCAGTAGGGGAATAATTTAATATTGAATATTATGTAATAGTTAAAAATAAGGTAGATGCTACAACATGGATGAACCTTGAAAACATTATGCTAAGTGAAATAAATAGCCAGACATAAAATGACAAATACTATATAATTCCACTTATATGAGGTACCTAGAATAGTTAAATTCATAAATACAGAAAGTAGAATAGTGGTTACCAGGGATAGGGGAGGAGAAAATGGGGAGTTACTGTTTAATGAGCACAGAGTTTGAGTTTGGGATGATGAAAAGTTCTAGAGATGGCTAGTGGTCACAGTTGCATAACAGTGTGAATATATTTAATGCCACTGAATTGTACACTTAAAAACGGTTAAAATAGTAAATTTTATGTTATATATATTTTACCACAATAAAAAAATTGAATTAAAAAAATAAGCTAGATTTAAATGTACAGAAATGGAAAGATCTCCCAGACATATTGTTAAATGAAAAAATAAATCATAGAACAATATCAAACAAATAAGAATATATATAGGGACTTCCCTGGTGGTGCAGTGGTTAAGAATCCGCCTGCCAATGCAGGGGACACAGGTTCGAACCCTGGTCCGGGAAGATCCCACATGCCACGGAGCAACTAAGCCCATGCACCACAACTACTGAGCCTGCACTCTAGAGCCCGCAAGCCACAACTACTGAGCCCAAGTGCCACAACTACTGAAGCCCACGTGCCTAGAGCCCATGCTCCGCAACAAGAGAAGCCACCACAATGAGAAGCCCGCGCACCGAAATGAAGAGTAGCCCCCGCTCACTCCAACTAGAGAAAGCCCACGCGCAGCCAAAAATATAAATAAATAAATTTATTTAAAAAAAAAAAAAAGAGGGCTTCCCTGGTGGCGCAGTGGTTGAGAGTCCGCCTGCCGATGCAGGGGACACAGGTTCGTGCCCCAGTCCGGGAAGATCCCACATGCCGCGGAGCAGCTGGGCCCGTGAGCCATGGCCGCTGAGCCTGCGCGTCCGGAGCCTGTGCTCCGCAACGGGAGAGGCCACAACAGTGAGAGGCCCGCATACCGCAAAAAAAAAAAAAAAAAAAGAATATATATAAATATGCATAAATAGCTAAGGCCAAAAAAAGTATGAAAGGATATATACTGAACTATTATAGTAGTTTCCTCTGAAAGTGAAAATGGGATTGAGGGTACAGGCAGGTTGGGAGGCAGGAAACCATAGCATTTCTAGATTGTCTGAATAAGGTTATAATGAGTATATATTTAATGTATTGCTTTTAAAATTTTAAAACAAATGTCTTAAGTTATTGTGGTGTTAAAAGTATTTTCGGGCTTCCCTGGTGGCGCAGTTGTTAAGAATCCGCCTGCCAATGCAGGGGACACGGGTTCGAACCCTGGTCCGGGAAGATCCCACATGCCGCGGAGCAACTAAGCCCGTGGGCCACAACTACTAGAGTCCACGCAACTAGAGCCCATGCTCCGCAACAAGAGAAGCCACCGCAATGAGAAGCCTGCGTACCACAACGAAAAGTAGCGCCCCCTCTCTGCAACTAGAGAAAGACCACAAGCAGCAACGAAGACCCAATGCAGCCAAAAATAAATAAATAATTTTTTTAGAAAAAGTATTTTCATAAGTGGGTGTTATAAAATATTCTACAATTTATAAAAATTCCACTCTTCAGATTCAGGTGGCACTTTAACACTGTGAGAAATCTGGAATATATGTAAAGATGACATAATCAACCTAAATTCTAATGCTCAATTATTGGTAAACTAAGGGACAAGAGAATATGGACAGAATAACAAATCTATCATCAGCATGAGAAGCAACTTTAAGCGTTGAATTGTGATTAGAAAGGGAAACACTGTTGTCCTACGTAATTACTACTAAATGACATAAGTCTAATCGATATTTCTTGCTGTTAACACTTACCCTCTCCCGTCCAATTGGCAGTGGATGTGCTGTGTACATGTTTCTTTTGCCATCATAGCCAGGCTGCCGATCACCAAATACCTGCATCTTGAAGTGCCGCACCATTGTATCTACTACGTCCCTTAACAGTAATGGAGATAGTGTAGGTTAGCTCTGAGAAGCGGTGGTGAACAGTAAGGAAACTATCACCATACCTTAATCATCTAAATTCAGTTCAAAACTCCTTGGAAAAAGTAAGAGTTAAAGTTACAACTGACTCAAGTAATTAGAAAAATAGTTAACTAAAGAAAAGTAGGCAAGTGAACAAAAGCAATCATGAGATGACAACAAAAAGGAGGGAATAAAAGGAAAAAGAGAATAAACTTTATAGCATCCTCTCAAATTCTTGCTTTCCAAAATCCTCTCCTATGATAAATAGAGCCTTATAAGAATAACCTGTCTTAGGTATCTAAGTTTGGCATGTTCATAACTGAACAATGATAAGTGTGTTATCAAATAAGCATCCTTATTCAAGTATACTGGTTTTGGAAAAGAGAGTGAGCAGAATTCAGAAATCTGGGGATCAATAAATCTAAGATGCATCAAAATCAAAGGACTAAGTCAACCCCTTTGATAATGCTAGAAATTTATTATTCTTCATACTGTCTTGTTATATTCCAAACTGCTTCCAAGCAGTATAGGAAAGCGAATGTCGTAAAATATCCTCATTCTGTAAAGATTACCAATGTAGTTTCTTTCTGTTTAGAAAGAAAGCCTTTCTCTCAATAGAGCATGAATAGCTTTATTTAAATGTTTCTGCATATATGCCGGATCACACTGTATGCAGGCTCTGAAACAAATGCAGCTGTGGGGGAACCAGAGTCTACAGTTCAAGATGGACAGATCTGGGTCTGTGCGATTTTGGAATGCTAGCATCAATGAAAAGTCAGGTGCTATGTCTTACCAACATTAGTGAGCCCCATGTAGGGGAACTGTACCTTAAAATACATCACAACTAGCTACGGCATTAATATTACTACAAATGAAATCTGTGGGAAAATCGTATGTTTTCAAACCAAATCATGCAGCTGAAAAAAACTGATGGAGAAATATAGTCTCATACATTCCCAATTTTAAAAAGCTGACTTAAGAACAGTATATTTGGGGCTTCCCTGGTGGCGCATTGGTTGAGAATCTGCCTGCCAATGCAGGGGATACGGGTTCGAGCCCTGGTCTGGGAAGATCCCACATGCCACGGAGCAACTGGGCCCGTGAGCCACAACTACTGAGCCTGCGCGTCTGGAGGCTGTGCTCCGCAACAAGAGAGGCTGTGACAGTGAGAGGCCCGTGCACCACGATGAAGAGTGGCCCGCACTCGCCGCCAACTAGAGAAAGCCCTCGCACAGAAACGAAGACCCAACACAGCCAAAAATAATAAATAAATAAATAAATAAATAAATAAAAATTTAATAAATAAATACAGGCTGTTGTTAACTGACAAGAGCCTTGTGCTTATTTATTAAAAAAAAAAAAAAGAACAGTATATTTTCAGACTGGAAGGGTAATTTCTTATCTTAGTTTCTTAAAATGTAACCATAAAGTTTTACAGTAAAAAACATATTTTCACCTCTATTCTCATTTAACCTTCAAAACAACCTTGTGAGACAAGCAGGGCAATAATTATTGTCCTCATATTAAAGAGAAAAAATAAAAATTCAGAATGGGCAAGTAAACTGCCCCTGGTCACACAATGACTAAGTGGCAGAGCTGTATGACGTTGGACAAGTTACTGAATCTCTCACATCTGTTTCTTCATTTGTAAAATTATGGTAATCATAACACCCACCAAAAAAGTTGTATTAAGTGAATAAACAGACATAGAATATTTAGAACAGTGCTTGTCATGCAAGAAGCCTACTACTTGCAGGACATTTGGTCCTGTCCAAAACATTCATAAGACATTTGGTCCATCCTAAAAGGTCCTTGATATTTGGTCATATTTGGTCCTGTCCAAAATGTCCATGGAGACATTTGGTCCACACCAAAAGGTCCTTGATATTCACTTCTGGCCAAAACAAAAATTTGGCATGGGCCAAATACGCTCATGGACGTTTTGAATAGGATCAAATTTCAGGGACCTTTTGACATAGACCAAATGTCTTATGGATGTTTTGGACAAGACTAAATGGCTGCTAACTAGCCTACTTACTCTGGGATGCTCAAGTATAACACTCCAGAAATCTTCCTCTCTCCTGAGTCATCAAATTTTTCCACTCTACTGAATTACTGCCTTCAGCATATAAATATGCTATAATTTCTTCATCTTAAAAAATATTGAAATTTCCTGATCCCACTTCCTCTTTGTCTGAACATTCCATTTCTCTGCTCCCCATTGCATCAAAATCCCTTGACAGAGCTGTCTCTAATTGCTCTTCTCCTTTCTCTCTTCAATCTTCTCTAGTGAGGCTTTTCCTCCACCAAAGCTACTCTTATCAAGGTCCCCAGTGAGCTCCACATTGCGAAATTCAATGCTCCTCAAACATTAGACGATCAATTCTTTCAGCTTAAAACATCTTCTTGGGCTTCCCTGGTGGCGCAGTGGTTGAGAGTCTGCCTGCTGATGCAGGGGACACGGGTTCATGCCCCGGTCCGGGAAGATCCCACATGCCGCGGAGCGGCTGGGCCCGTGAGCCATGGCCGCTGAGCCTGCGCGTCCGGAGCCTGTGCTCCGCAACAGGAGAGGCCACAGCAGTGAGAGGCCCGCGTACCGCAAAAAAAAAAAAAAACCTCTTCTTCCCTTGCCTCCTCACTCTGCCCTGGTTATCTCTCATCCCAGTGGCCTCTCCATGCCAGTCTCCTTGCTGATTCTTCCTCATCTCCCCATTTGTAAGTATTGAGTTACCTCAGGACTCAGTCTTGAAATCTTATTTTCTTTAACCACACTCACTTCCTACATGATCTCACCCAGTCTCATGGCTTTACCACCAATATGCTGATGACTTTCAAATGTTTGTCTTCAGCCTGGACCTTTCTGCTGAGTCCAACCTCATGTATCCAACTTCCTGCTCAACATCTTCACTGGGATGTCCAATAGACATCTCAATCCTAACATGGCCAAAAAACAGATCTCCTGATCTGTCAACCCTGTTGGTCTCTCCCATAGTTTTCCCCGTCCCGATAAATGGCAACTCCATCTTTCCATCCACTCAGGACAAAAACCCTGGAATCAATGATGATTCATTTCTTTCATACCTCCTGTTCAACCCATCAACAAATCTTGCTGACACTACCTTTAAAATATTTGTAGTCTCTGACCAGTTTTTATCACTATCACTTTTACTACCCAAGTTCAAGCCACCATCATTTTTCACCTGAATCATTACACATGCCTCCTAATTGATTTCCCTGCTTTTCACCCTTACCTGCTAGGGTTCGTTTTCAACACAGCAGCCAAAATGATCCATTGAAAACCTAAGTTAGTCATATCAAATGTCTACTCAAAACCCATCTAATCAGAGTAAACACTAAAGTTCTATGACCGCCTACAAGACTCTGCATGATAGGGCCCTTTGGAGTTTCTCTATCACTCTCCCCCTCACTCACTCCAGCAATACAGGCTTTATCTGCTATTCCTTGAATATACCATGCAAGCTGCTGCCTCTGCCTGGGACTCTTATCATGTAGATATCCCTCACCTCCTCTAGGTTTCTCCTCAAATGTCACTTTTCAGTGAGCTCTTCCCTAACTATACTATTAAAATATAACATATATATGTGTCTGCCTGTACCCATATATATACACACACATGCATTCACACAAACATCTTACATAATATATATGTAACATATATACAAAATATATATGTATTTACAATATACATAAATACTATATATACTATATGTATGTGTGTGTGTGTATATATATATATATATATATATATATATGTAAAATCAGTGGCCCATCCTCCATCCATATCTTCCATCCCTATCTTCCATCCCTGTTTTATTTTTCTTCACAGCAGTTATCATCAACTAACAAATAATATGTTTTGTTTGCTTATTCATTTATTTTTGGACTTTTCCCCCATTAGAATATAAGTTCCTCAAGGGTAGGAACTTTTGCCTGTTTGTTCATGTTGTATTCCCAGAACATAGAACAATACCTGATACACAACGAGCACCCAACAGAGTATATGTCAAATGGATCCATATTAGCCATTGCCACCGCTTCTGTTATTATTGATTTCAGTTATACAACAGCCAAACAGTTAAGAGCTTGCATGAGTTTGAACTATACCAGAAAGCCAAATAATTGATCTATAATGAGAAAAAAAGAACCAAGCCACAAAGACATACTTCGCTTTACAGCAAAAGCATACTTGGAAAGGCAAAAACTATAATATTAAGGACTGCCTGAATATCACAGCGTGAAAACAGAGAAAAGGAAAGTGGGTGATCTCAGCACGCTGTAAAAATATCTGCTATAGGGCTATATTCACTATTGGTAAATTCCTGTCATACAGACCACAATGCTTAAATCATCTTATCTAGACCCCTCTTGGATAATGCTAGAATTAAACAGAGCTTCTGAGTTTACGTTCTTCAATACCCCAAGATGATTCTTCTGTCTTTACACTTATACTTTTCTCATGTCCAATACCAACACATGATAATAAAATTTGAATGTCAGGCTTCCCTGGTGGCGCAGTGGTTGAGAGTCCGCCTGCCGATGCAGGGGACACGGGTTCGTGCCCCGGTTTGGGAAGATCCCACATGCCGCGGAGCGGCTGGGCCCGTGAGCCATGGCCGCTGAGCCTGCGCGTCCGGAGCCTGTGCTCCGCGACGGGAGAGGCCACAACAGTGAGAGGCCCACGTACTGTAAAAAAAAAAAAATTTTGAATTTCCACATAGTTCTATTTTCCATAGACACCAGTGGCTTCACCTATTTTTATAAATTTCTGCTACCTTTGGACAGTGAAAGAGTGAACTTTCTTCTTCATTCATTAAGTATTTACTGAACAATGATGTATCTTGCATTCTGCTAGAATCTGTGGAGGACAACCAAGTATGAGACAGCAAACCTGCTATCAAGAAACTTAACATCTAGGGCTTCCCTGGTGGCGCAGTGGTTGAGAGTCCGCCTGCCGATGCAGGGGACACGGGTTCATGCCCCGGTCCGGGAAGATCCCACGTGCCGTGGAGCGGCTGGGCCCGTGAGCCATGGCCGCTGAGCCTGCGCGTCCGGAGCCTGTGCTCCACGGCGGGAGAGGCCACAACAGTGAGAGGCCCGCGTATCGCAAAAAAAAAAAAAAAAAAAGAAACTTAACATCTTAGAGAAAAAAAAAAAGCCTACATGTTATAAGAGTTTAGAGAACAATACAATTCATGATAAACAAATTACATGTATTTAAATGTAGAAGAAGCCTACTCTTTCTAATCCTTACCTGTTGACTCTACGAGGCCGTTTTTCTGGTTTAATATCCACGTCATAGTGATACACATCTATTTTAGGAATCTGAACCTGAAAATGATTGGCTAACAGTCGAATTGGTTTTCCAACAGTTCCAAGGCCAGGACGACGAGGTGGCTGAAACAGGCTGGTTGGAGGCCCTGAAGAGAATGAAAGATATTTGATGTGTTATTTGTTTGTGAACGATAATATTCCCCTCATGATCATGATGATAATAGCTACAATTGGAAATTCCCTGGTGGTCCAGTGGTTAGGACTCTGCACTCTCACTACCAAGAACCCGGGTTCAATCCTTGGTCCAGGAACTAAATTCCCACAAGCCACGTGGCACAACCAAAACAAAACAAAAATAGCTACAATTATTGAGATCTTATTATTCACTGAACATACTCTGATATACAAAGATCAAAAGTTTTTTGACCTAAGACTCTCTAGATTTCTAAATATTTTGCCATGTTGCTATTATTCTGAATATGGGGTTTGTCAACATTAGACACAGTATGATGAACCCTCAGAGGCAATCTACTGTCTAAAACCTTTTATCAGCATCAGTAGATCTACAACTAGGCTTACAAAATTATATGCATTTTAAAATAAAACCATCTCGGACTTCCCTGGTGGCGTGGTGATTAAGAATCTGCCTGCCAATGCAGGGGACACGGGTTGGAGCCCTGGTCCGGGAAGATCCCACATGCAGTGGAGCAGCTAAGCCCGTGCACCACAACTGAGCCTGCACTCTAGAGCCCACATGCCACAACTACTGAAGCCCGCATGCCTAGAGCCCGTGCTCTGAAACAAGAGAAGCCATCTCAATAAGAAGCCTGCCCACTGCAATGAAGAGTAGCCCCCGCTCACCACAACTAGAGAAAGCCCGTGCGCAGCAATGAAGACTCAACGCAGCCAAAAATAAATAAATAAATTTGTTAAATAAATAAATAAATAAAACCATCTCTAAACTCTGGGGGTCATCACCAGTTCAGGCTGAAGATGATCCATTAATCCTCCATAAATTAGCCTGCATTATTATAGTTTGTACAGACTGTAGGAGATTAAACAGCAGCTATATTTATCAATTTAATTGCTAACTTACATAGTGAAACAACACCAATAATGCTAGACTTTCTTGCTTATAACGTGAAAATTTAAAAATCTGGACAGTCTGATATTTCCTGATCACAAGATCTAGTTCATTTCTTCAACAAACATTTATTCATTTATTATATGTCGAACATGTACTGTGGACTCAGGAAAAAGACAGAGCCTCTGCTTTCAAGGAACTTACAATCTAGACCAGTGGTTCTCAACCTGGGGTAGCTTTTGTTCCCCAGTAAACATTTGGCAAATGCCTGGAGACGTTTTGGGTTGTCACAAATTGGGGCTTGATACTGACATGTAGTGAGTAGGGGCCAGGGATACAGCTAAACATCCTACAATGCACAGGTCAGGCCCCCAAAACAAAGAAGTATTCAGTCCAAAGTATCAAACAGTACTGAGGTTGGGACTTCCCTGGTGGCACAGTGGTTAAGAATCTGCCTGCCAATGCCTGGGACATGGGTTTGATCCCTGGGCCGGGAAGATCCCACATGCCTTGGAGCAACTAAGCCCATGCGCCACAACTACTGAGCCCGTGTGCCACAACTACTGAAGCCTGTGCGCCTAGAACCCATGTTTTGCCACAAGAGAAGCCACCGCAATAAGAAGCACGCGCACCGCAACGAAGAGTAGCCCCTGCTTGCCACAACTAGAGAAAGCCCGTGTGCAGCAATGAAGACCCAACGCAGCCAAAAATAAATAAATTTTAAAAAATGAAATTAAAAAAAAAAAAGCAGTACTGAGGCTGAGAAACCTTGGTCTAGATACGGTAGTCATTCCAAATTATTCCATTGATGGTTCACAAGATATTCCATAAAAAAAAGGATTCCATAAGCTAAAGAAACTGCATATTCCCTCCCCTGCTTAAAATTCCAATGTATATTATCATGTTAAATTCTCTAAGAAGTCATGTAATAAATAAACTGTTAAACTTTAACTCATCATTTACCTAACTTGTTTTTCCCTAGAACACACCCCCCCACACACACACTCTTTCTCTCTCTGTTTTTATTTATTCTTTTAGATTTTTTTTTGATGTGGGCCATTTTTTAAATATAAATTATTTTATTTTATTTATTTATTCGTGGCTGTGTTGGGTCTTCATTGCTGTGCACAGGTTTTCTCTAGTTGCAGCAGGCAGGGGCTACTCTTCGTTGTGGTACACAGGCTTCTCATTGCGGCGGCTTCTCTTGTTGCGGATCACGGGCTCTAGGTGCGCGGGCTTCAGTAGTTGTGGCTTGCGAGCTCTAGAGCGCAGGCTCAGTAGTTGTGGCGCATGGGCTTAGTTGCTCCGTGGCATGTGGGATCTTCCTCGACCAGGGCTCAAACCCGTGTCCCCTGCATTGGCAGGTGGATTCTTAACCACTGCGCCACCAGGGAAGCCCCTGACGTGGGCCACTTTTTAAGTCTTTATTGAATTTGTTACAATATTGCTTCTGTTTTATGTTTTGGTTTTTTGGCCGCTAGGCATGTGGGAGCTCTGACCAGGGATAAAACCCGCACCCCTTGCACTGGAAGGCGAAGTCTTAACCACTGGACCACCAGGGAAGTCCCTCTGTTTTTAAAATCAAACATCTATCAATACGCAGTAGATAAGGATTTAGGGAAACACAGCCTGGGAAATATCTGTCTACAGAAAATCTTACTCCTTTTTGATTATAATGTCAAATGGACACTCGCCTAAAAAATTAACATCTTTTCTTCTATGAATAGTGAGCTGTGTTTACAAAGGAAAGTTACAACAGGTTTTCTTGTTGCAATGGTATTTCACCAAGAACAAAGACAATTCACTAAGGAGAGAAAACTTTGAAGCAAGAAGCTGTTCTGGTCCAACGTCACTTAGGAAAATCAAAGCAAACACTTTAATGAAATTTGTGTTGACAGATCACCACATACTAATTCTTAAAGTACTGAAAATCTTTTCACGTATTAAATTCACTGCTCCTTCTTCCCCTAAATTATACTCATCCTTCAAAACTCAGGTTGAGTGCAACCTCCTTGGAAAGCCTTTCCAGAATCTCCCAGGCTGGAGGATGCATCTTCTGTGTTCCCAAGAACTTCTGTATAAGGGAGCATTTAGGACAAGTACCTAGAAACAACTTGTTAAATTACTGTCTCCTTCACTAGACTGTAAACTCTTAGAAGAAATGGACTTCCAGTTCGTTGTTATCTCAATACCTAATTCAATGACGAGCACATTGTAGGAATTCAGTAAATGTTGAACGGTACCAATAATCCCTGTAGCAGATCCAGGTAGAAACTAAACAGAAACCTAGTCATTTCTAAAACAAAAGAATTGATGATTATCTTTTCATTAAAACAAAAAAGCACTTAATTTATACTAAGAATATTATTATTCCTTGGAGTTCAGTTCCACTTCTGGTGAACAAGGGGATCTACTCTTGGTGTGATACAGCATTTATAAACAAGGTAAGAAGTAGATAATAAATAATATCAGAGGTAGACAGGCATACTGAATTAACCCAATTAAATCACATTTAAAAAGTCAGCCCTGCATATTCCAAGATATGCTTAAGCAATCTTTGTATCGCAAATCCAGCTTTATGACAGAAATTTGCAAACAGAAATTTGGGTCAAGTGACTTGCCCAAGGACGTATGACTAGACTAGGTCTCCTTACTCCCAGTTCAGGGAGATTTCTTCTCCAATTTACTTCACAATCCTAGGGCATCTATACCTCTCTAAAGTACTTAATGCCCTTTAAAGAGGCAGAGGCAGAAGAAATGAAGGAAAGGGATTAAGAAGTGGAGAAAAGCAGAGTGTGTGTCTTTTCCATGGCAAGAGAGAAAAGTTAGAAGGTGAGTGATCATTCCTTTTAATAAGCTTAGAAGACTTATTTAGAAAGATATATTCTAAAATTGTTCATCCCCAAAGCTGGTTTCTTTGAATTTATCAAACGACTTATGAAGAAATAAATCACAGTGGCTAAGGCTCTGGAATCAAACTGCCTGAGTTTCAGTCCTGGTTTTATCACTCCCTAACTGCATGACCTAGGGCCAGTTTCTTAGCCAATCTGTGCATCAGTTTCCTTATCTATAAAATGGAGGAGGTATAATAATAGCAGCATCCATCTCATAAGGCTACTGTGAGGATCTCATGAGACAATGTATATAAAAGGCTTAACACGGTGCCTCACAATGGTAAGCACTCGATACATGTTAGCTATTATGACTGAGCTTGCATAAATGTTATAGTTATTGCCCAAAGGTCTTCATGTGGAGAGCATCTTCAAAATTTAGTGACAAAGTCAGAGAATGACATCTTCCAAAAAGGTAACAAATATGACTCAACACAGATTAGATGAAGTCAGCTTAATAGAAGAGGAGGGCATTAGACTAGGAGTCAGGTGACCCAGACTCATCCTCACCACTCAGCCTTGAGACCTTGATAAAGTCACTTAAGCTCTCTGAATCTCTTTTCTCATCTGTAAAATGGGGATCATACCTGCCTTGCCTACCTCACAGAGAATTAAATGAGCTAACAGCTAAGAAAGCACTTTCCAAACTGTAACGCACTGTAAAAATCAATATTACTATTAATATAAGCAAAATAAATGGTAATATAATTAAATATATTTATTTCCAAGTTATTGTTGTCAGAAATCGAAATTGGGTGAGGGAGAGCAGAGCAAGACTAAACATGCTTCAGTGATTGTTCAAGCCAGGAGGGAACAGAGCACTAGATCCATGCGCTTTAACAAAGAAGCAGAAAAGCTTCTCCAGGTTCTTAGCCTGGATGAAATATCCCACAAGACTATCAACTCCCTTTGCTCTAATTCCATGCTCAGCAAGCAGCTTCTTGTTATTCATTGGGTTTCCAAGGTACTGTGACACCAAAAAAGGAGCTTGCTAGACAGCAGGCAAGAAAATATTCCAGTCAACGGAAAAGATCTACGTGACATTGTGGCTTATTCATTAGTGTCTTATAAATGTGGTTAGTGAGAATTAATTTTCTTCAATCCTGGGTGAAATGATAAGTCCTGCAAAATCTAAAATCAAACCAAAAAGAGAGTCCCTGGGATGTTCCTAACACTGCCAGGTTGATCTTTTCCATGAAATTTGGTTTGTATACACAGTTACAAAGTCTCTTTCAATATCAGCTCATAAATGCAACAGTTGTTTCAATTATGACTTTCTAGCAGGGGAGGGAGGGAAGAAACATTTGTTGAGTATCTCCAATGCATTACTATCTACAACAAGAGTTCCCACATACGTTACCTTATTTCATTCTCACAACAATCTTGCAGCACATACTTATTATTACCCTTATTTTATTGATGCGGAAATGAAAGTTCAAAGGAATTAAGTAATTTGCCCAAGGTTATACAACTATTAAATTACTAGATTGGATTTGAACAGAAGTCTGTTACATTCCTAAAGACCTGATCATGCCTTTAGCCGGGGGACATAGCTGAACTAACCCTGTGTAATACACTGAGGTTTATCAAATAATATTAATGTGACAAAACCAATTTATTTTTAAAAGGCATATGAAATTTGACTACGAAGTCCTTTAAAAAATACTCTAAGGGGCTTCCCTGGTGGCGCAGTGGTTAAGAATCCGCCTGCCAATGCAGGGGACACGGGTTTGAGTCCTGGTACGGGAAGATCCTACATACCTCGGAGCAACTAAGCCCGTGCGCCACAACTACTGAGCCTGTGCTCTAGAGCCCGCGAGCCACAACTACTGAAGCCCGAGTGCCTAGAGCCCATGCTCCGCAACAAGAGAAGCCACCGCAACAAGAAGCCCATGCACCGCAACAAGAAGCCCACGCACCGCAACGAAGAGTAGCCCCTGCTCGTTGCAACTAGAGAAAGCCATGCACAGCAACGAAGAACCAAAGCAGCCAAAATAAATTAATTAAAAAGAACCCCAAAACTCTAGGGACTTCCTGGGCGGTCCAGTGGTTAAGACTTCGTCTTCCAGTGCAGGGGGTGGGGGGTTGGATCCCTGGTCCAGGAACTAAGATCCCACATGCCTCGTGGCCAAAAAAAACAAAACATAAAACAGAAGTAATACTGTAATAAATTCAATAAAGACTTTAAAAAAATACTCTAAGCAGCAAATTAAAGTGGAGTTGAATCATTCAGCTATGTAAACAAGTTTCAAGTAAACAAACTTGCAAAGTTTCCAAACTCAAATGGTAGACTGAGTTTTCTATGCACTAGAAAAATGAAATGCTCTACAACTAAGACTACTATGTAGATAAGGTATGATATTAAAGTTAATTCTAACACAGCACCTAAACCCTGCCCTACTTAGCCAAGACATCAGAAACTTGTTGGGGTTCCAGGTGGGAGCAGCAGACTCCAATCTGCAGGGCATTTGTTACAACTTGGAATGGTTCTTCTTGTTTGGGCAGAGTCGGGGAGATAACCAGAGGCCATTCATAATACAGTTTCCAAAGCACTTTCTCCTTCATTTGATCCTCACAACTACTTCTAACCCAATTAGAAGATACTCAGAGTATTAAAGCCGGAGCTGCAGCCTCTGGCTGGTAACTCGCCTGTCACTGAGGAGCTACGACAGACCACTCTGGGTCTCTTGCACAGACTGACAGGTAGACAGAGGCAGAAGACCACATTCCTCGAGACTTCAGGGCCTTTGAGAAAGGGTGGACACTTTGCCCCTTGGCCTTCGGGGTTAATGAGAAGTGTTTAGGGGAAGTTCTCTTTCTTCCTTATCTGAGGGCTCTGGACTGTCTGTCAGTGCCAAGAAAAATAGGGGTGCGGCCTCAAGCCAATAATACCCCTGGTAGTAGATGGTGCAGTCCTTCCCAGTCCGGTCCGGTCAGGGCCAGGCCTCCGCTGCGCGCCTGGCACAGATCGCGTCCCTTCTGAAGCCCAAACTGGCCTCTCCTCCACCCTGGAGCACAGACCACCTCCCTGAGGTTGGGTCAGGTCTCCCTGAGACCTGGGGACGCGGGTCACCTTCCTCCGTGACCTCGCTCCTTCCTTAGACCTCGAGAACTGGCTCAGCTCTCCAGGCTGGGGCGCGGAATCCGCCCCCGCCGAGGCCAGGGTCAGCTCCCTCTGCCTTGTGCAATGGGGTCCCCCTCCCCCAGGCCTGACGGCCTAACCCAGGTACGCACAAGCCGATGGGGGCCACGGGGAGCTGCCAGCCCGCCCGCCCGCCCGCCCACCCGTCCCCGGGTCCGGTCCTGGTCCCGGCCCGAGCGTCCTCCTCACCGGGTCCCAGCGCCTCCATGGCGGCGGCGGGGGCCGCCTCGCTGCGGTCCCCGGCGCCTCCCGCTCCGGGCCCCGCCGCCGCCGCCGCCGCCGCCGCCGCGTAACGCTTGATCTCCGGAATATTGGCGCTATGGGGGCGCCGCGGAGACGCGGGCGCTGAGCAAGGGGCGGCGGCGGCGCCCGGCCCGGGGACAGGGACCCGGCTCCCGCGGCTCTTCCGGCCTCAGCGACAACAAAAACAATCCCCGCCGCCGCCGCCAGCGGGAGCGGGAGCGGGAGCGGGAGCCAGCGCGCGCGCCCGTCGGGCGGGGAGAGGGCGTGGGGCGCGCGCAGCCAGGGGTCCCGGCTCATGGAGGGGGCGTGCGCAGCCCCGGAAGCCGGGTGCACCCGGCCCGGCGTGGGGCAGAGGCGGGATGGGGCGGGGGTGGGCGCGCGCGCCCTGAGGGGACAGCGCCCAGAGGACGTGTCGGGGGCGCGCCCGCCCGCCCGCACTGCCCTGTAGCCCAGGGAGGCCTTCCCCGGCGAAGGGCTCTGGGGGGCCTACATGCTGTCCTCCCAGAGAATCCCAACACACAAGTGCCCGGAGAAAGATCGGGATTGCAGACCCCGCTGATCCAGACACAGCTCTCCACTTCCGCCCGTGGAAAGTGTCCTGAGATTCACGTCGGACACCTCTCCTCCTTCCTCCCACCTCAGACCACTTCTTTCTCCTCTGTCTCCTCTTTCTCCACTGTCCTGGGACTGAGAACACCGGGGTCACCACGGACGCAGCATTTTCCTTCCACTTCTTCATCCAAGACTGTACACCCAGGTGCTCTTCCCAGCCCATGCAGCCGAAAGCACCACGGGAATGGACTATGATGAATGATGTGTTCTCTCGCTGTCTATGACTTCTGCTCAGCAAGTCACCAGTCACTTCAAAGAGAAAAGTTTTGCTTTCTTGGATGACTTCACTGGAGCAGCCAAGAGCCAAAGGAGCAACACCCCACTCCAGGGTGGTGCAGTCAGCCCAGTAGACCCAGCATCCTTGGGGCTTTCAGTTGGGACTTTGAGTTCGAGAACATAGGCCAAGAAGGAGTTTCTAGTCTTCAGAATGAGGCAGCTCTGTGCCCACTAATTAAAAAGGGACAATGTGTATATGTTGTACTCGTTTGCTAGAGCTGCCATTACAGAGTACCACAGATTGAGTGGTTTAAACAACAGAAATTAATTTTATTACAGTTATGGAGGATAAACATCCAAGATCAAGGATTGGTTTCTTCTGAGATCTCTCTCTTTTGCTTGGAGATGGCATCTTCTCCCTGTGTCTTCTCACGGTTTTTCCTCTGTACACATCTGTGTCCAAATGTCCTCTTCTTTTTTTTTTTTTTTTTTTTTTTTTTGCGGTACGCCGGCCTCTCACTGTTGTGGCCTCTCCCGTTGCGGAGCACAGGCTCCGGATGCACAGGCTCAGAGGCCATGGCGCACGGGCCCAGCCGCTCCGCGGCACGCGGGATCCTCCCGGACCGGGGCACGAACTCGCGTCCCCTGCATCGGCAGGCGGACTCCCAACCACTGCGCCACCAGGGAAGCTCCAAATGTCCTCTTTTTTTTTTTTTTTGCGGTACGCGGGCCTCTCACTGCTGTGGCCTCTCCCGTTGTGGAGCGCAGGCCCAGCGGCCATGGCTCACGGACCCAGCCGCTCCGCGGCATGTGGGATCCTCCCGGACCGGGGCACGAACCCGCGTCCCCTGCATCGGCAGGCGGACTCTCAACCACTGCGCCACCAGGGAAGCCCCAAATGTCCTCTTCTTATAGGGACACTAGTCATCCTGGATTAAGGCCCACCTTACAGACTTCATTTTAATTTAATTGCCTCTGTAAAGACCCTCTCTCCAAATACAGTGAATTCTGAAGTAATGAGGCTTAGGATTTCAAGGTGTGAATTTTGAGGGGACACAATTCAGCCCATAACACGTGTAGTACGATAGTTATTTGAGCACCTACAATGTGCAGCCATAGAACCAAGTAATTTTTGTATGATAAAAATGATTTAGGGCTTCCCTGGTGGTGCAGTGGTTGAGAGTCCGCCTGCCGATGCAGGCGACACGGGTTTGTGCCCCGGTCTGGGAAGATCCCACATGCCGTGGAGCGGCTGGGCCTGTGAGTCATGGCCGCTGAGCCTGCGCGTCCGGAGCCTGTGCTCTGCAACAGGAGAGGCCACACCAGTGGGAGGCCCGCGTACCACAAAAAAAAAAAAAAAAAGAACAGATTGGTTGACAGTTAAGAGGATAAGGAAAACCAACTAAAGGCCAAGTTTTTTTTTTAATATTTTATAAATTTATTTATTTTTGGCTGTGTTGGGTCTTTGTTGCTGCGCGCGGGCTTTCTCCAGCTGCGGCGAGCAATGGCTACTCTTCGTTGTGGTGCGTGGGCTTCTCATTGCGGTGGCTTCTCTTGTTGCGGAGCAGGGGCTCTAGGAGCGCGGGCTTCAGTGGTTGTGGTGCTCAGGCTTAGTTGCCCTGCGGCATGTGGGATCTTCCCGGGCCAGATCCCGACCCGTGTCCCCTGCATTGGCAGGTGGAGTCCTAACCACTGTGCCACCAGGGAAGCCCCCAAAGGTCAAGTTTTGAGTTAAGCCTAGTAGCCACCTCCCTTCTCCACTCCAGGCTAAATTCTTCCCATTCACACAGTGCTGGTGGCTTCCAGCCTGGTTTGAGGCTGACTTTCCCCCTCTCACTTTCTAACAGATTCCCCCCCATATTTTATTTGGTACACTGAGCAGAAACCATAGCCTGTTTCCTGTACTGAAAATAGCCTTAGAAACCTGAGTATGAAATGTATTTAGGGCATAGTCATGACTGCAACGCCTCAATTCCTCAGTCTCTCACCCCTGCCATTCTCGACTGCTCTGATGATCTACATTCTTCCAAAACTCACTCCCACTCAGGCACCCACTGCCCCGTTTCCGACTGAGCCCTTCTGAGCCCTCCCAAACCAATGTTCTACAGTCAATAAACTCTCCTAAACCTCAGTCTGTTCGACAAGCTCTCCTTCCACTTCCTGCTGTGTCTGAGAGGAAGCTCTGCCCCAGCATACCACTTCCCCCTCAGCTCTCTCTGATGGTGTCTGTTCATTTTCCCACACCCCACACATCTACAGGACAGGGTGGGGAATGGGCAGAGAATTGGCAATCTATTTGCACCCCCATGACACCAAACCTTGAATTCTCATTCTGATGTTAAAACTACTTGCCCGGGCTTCCCTGGTGGCGCAGTGGTTGAGAGTCCGCCTGCCGATGCAGGGGACGTGCGTTCGTGCCCCGGTCTGGGAAGATCCCACATGCCGCGGAGCGGCTGGGCCCGTAAGCCATGGCCGCTGAGCCTGCGCGTCCGGAGCCTGTGCTCCGCAACAGGAGACGCCACAACAGTGAGAGGCCCACGTACAGCAACAACAACAACAAAAAAACTACTTGCCCTCTCGCCAGACTGCCACAGGGCCTCCCTTGGTGGTATAATTAACTCAGCTCCTGGTCTTCTGTCTCAGTTCAGGCCTGGCTCCCATTACATTATGAATCCTTGAAAGCAGGGCTTATGGCTTATTCAGGAATTCAGGTTTGTGTTTCTGTTGTCTAACATGTTACTTGGCACCAAATGCTTACTCAGGGAAATGTATGGAATGAATGAATGAATGAATGAATGAGCAATTAATGTGTAAACCATGGGAACTAGAAATGGTCCAGTGGAGGGGCCTAGGTAAAAAACTCTGGGTGAATCCCCAGCTTCTCCAGAGTGCAGACTTTCTAATCAGGTGGTCCTGGGTTCAAATCCCAGTTCCACAACATACTAGCTCTAAGGACCTGGGACAAATCCCTTCACCTACTGCTCAAGGATGTTGTGAGGAGGAAGTTAAACCATATATGTGCATGTTCCTGCGTGTCTGGCACAGAGTAAGTGCCCAATAGTAAACAATTCTCCTCCCTTCCCTCCTTTCCCCCAGCTAAAACCTGCTCCCCTGCTGCTGTCTTGCTGTCCTTTGAGAGACAGTGAGCTCATGATCTCGGCTTAGTCCAAGAGAGGGAAGCAGAGTTGTCAGGGACCAAGCATGTTTACACAGCCTTTGTCTGAGCCACCTGAGGACAGGGACTTGGCACACTCATCTGAGGGTGAGAGCCAGAACACGCTCAGTCAAGGTTTATGAATGGAACTGGACTTTTTGAATGTGTCAATGCTCCCCTGAGACCTGATTGTGCCAGAGGGTGCTAGTGGACCTTGTGCAAGATGGCAGGGCTCCAGCCACCCATGCTGCTTGTGACACTCCAACCCTTGTGTGGGCTGCTGGTCTCTGTTAGTGGTTTTTTTTTGTTTTGTTTTGTTTTGTTTTTTGCGGTACACGGGCCTCTCACTGTTGTGGCCTCTCCCGCTGCGGAGCACAGGCTCCGGACACGCAGGCTCAGCGGCCATGGCTCACGGGCCCAGCCACTCCGCGGCATGTGGGATCTTCCCAGACCAGGGCACAAACCCGTGTCCCCTGCATCGGCAGGTGGACTCTCAACCACTGCGCCACCAGGGAAGCCCCTCTGTTGGTGTTTTGACTTCCCAGCCTGTCCTAATACAATCTTTCCACAAGTCTGGAGCTTAGAAGTCGAGGATGAACTTCTTTGCAGTCGATCAGCTGGGCTAGGGACTTAAACTCTTCTTTAGCTGGGGACCCCCTTATTCAAACAAAAATCTTAAGTGGGAGCTGAAGTGGAGCCACTCTGTCTGAGGAAAGAGACCTGCATTGCACACTACTGAACTAGACTAGCTTGCCAAGAGACACCACCTGGCATCCCAACGGAATTTCTGCCCCCCTCCTCCTACTCCATCAGCAGCCTTGCTCCTTTACAATTTTTTAAAATAAATTTATTCATTTATTTTTGGCTGCGTTGGGTCTTCGTTGCTGCGCGCGGGCTTTCTCTAGTTGCAGCGAGTGGGGGCTACTCTTCGTTGTGGTGTGCGAGCTTCTCATTGCAGTAGCTTCTCTTGCTGCAGAGCACAGGTTCTAGGTGCACGGGCTTCATTAGTTGTGGCACATGGGCTCAGTAGCTGTGGCGCATGGGCTGAGTTGCTCCATGGCATGTGGGATCCTCCCGGACTAGGGCTTGAACCCATGTCCCCTGCATTGGCAAGAGGATTCTTAACCACTGCGCCACCAGGGAAGTCCCAAGAAGGCATTCTTAACAAGACATAAAATTTAGAAACCACAAAGAAAAATACTGATAGATTTAATTACAAGAAAAATTAAAACTTCTCACAAAAACCACCATAAAATTAAATATAAAGAGTTCCTATAGGGCTTCCCTGGTGGCGCAGTTGTTAAGAAGACCTAACACAGCCAAAAATAAATAAATAAATAAACAAACATATATAAAAAAAGACTTCCTACAAATTCATAAGTAGAAAAATTGTCAATTCACAGAAAAAAATATAAATGCTAACAAACATGAAAAGGTGTGCAATCATTAACAATCAGAAAAGCAAAGTACAAAAATGAGCTATTTTAAAAATTCATTGCTTGAAAAATATTTTTAAATTGAGTAAATCCAGATGGTAAAGGTGAGGGAAATTAATACTCTCACACAGTATTGGTGGGATTATAAATTGGGAAAACTTTTTTTGAAAATAGTCTGTCAGTGTCTATCAAAAATTTAATTGTGGGCTTCCCTGGTGGCGCAGTGGTTGAGAATCCGTCTGCCGATGCAGGGGACATGGGTTCGTGCCCCGGTTCGGGAAGATCCCACATGCCGCGGAGCGGCTGGGTCCGTGAGCCATGGCCGCTGAGCCTGCGTGTCCGGAGCCTGTGCTCCGCAACGGGAGAGGCCACAACAGTGAGAGGCCCACGTACCGCCAAAAAAAAAAAAAAAAATTTAATTGTGCCTCCCTTCAAACCCTTAATTCCATTCTTGGTCTCTGTCTTAAGAAACTTGAACTTCTGTACACACGTAACATATAACAAGGACGTTTGTTCATTATAGCATTGATTGCAATAGGAAAAAAATAGAAATGACCTTAACATTCATCAGAAAGGAATGGTTTAAAAAGTAGATTACATTCATATTATGGAATAATAAGTAAAATGTATGTATTAAATGTATGAGATGCTTCTATATGTACTGACATGGAAGGATCCCTAAAATACACTGTTAAACTGAAAAAAAAATTCAGTACAATAGAATAAGATGCACAGTGATCTCACTGAAATTGTGTATTAAGGAGATAAAATGTATAGTTCTCTTTAGGCTGCCTCCCAATTCCCTCATTAGAGGTGACTACTATTAATATTTTATATGTATAATCCCTAATTTTTTTCTGTGCATTTATAGTTACATATATATAAGTCCATACCATATGATCTCATACACAGACATGCACAGAGGAGAGACTATGTAAATTGATACAGGGAAAACACCATGTAAAGATGGAGGATTGGAGTGTTGCATCCACAAGCTAAGGAACACCAAAGATTGCCCACAAACCACCTGAAGCTAGGATGAGGCAATGATGGATTTCCCCTACAGGTTTCAGAGGGAGCATAGCCCTGCCAATACCTTGATTTTTGGACATCTATCCTCTAGAACTGCAAGATGATAAATTTCTATTGTTTTAATCACCCAGTTTTTGGTATTTTGTTATAGCTGCCCTAGGAAACTAAAATAGGGAGTAAAGGTGGAAATAGGGAGACCAAGAAGTGAGCTATTGCAATGATCCAGGTGAATGTTGATGGTGGCTTGAGTCAAGGTGGTAGCTGTGAATGCTGGATATGTTTTGAAGACAGACTTTGCTGATGGACCGAGTATGAGGTATAAAAAAAAAAAAAAAGGAGAGGCATTAAGGATAATTCTAAAGTTTCAGTGCTGTTAGTGCCCCAGGTGTCTGCATCTTTGTGCCTGAGGCCTTTCCCAGAAGTGCAAAAGGAAAGCCAATCTAACAATTCCTACCTTAGACTGGAAGTGCTGGGAAATTAACCCCACCTAGGGGAAGCCCTCAACCAGTGATTCTCAGGAGTTGGTGTATAAATATCCCAGCTCCTTTGCCCCTCAGATGGGATAATTTTGACATGTGTGTTTTACACTATTTCTCACAAGATTAAGCTCCAGTCAATCAGTGGTAGCTGGCTTACCAACACATTTTTATTGGCTGCCTTCTCTTTCATGTATCTCTCCTACTGGTGACCCTTGTTTCTCTAAAATAAATTATTTGCACTTGAATCTTTATCTCAGAGTCTGCTTTTGGAGAAACCCAGACTAATACACAAGATTTTCAGCTTGAGCAACTGGGAAGATATTTATTCATATTTATTAATTAATAAATTGACATTTATGAAGATGGAGAAGACTTTGACAGGTGAAGATTCTTGGAGGGGGGAAGATCAGTAAAACATTTTGAACCCAATAGTTTTGAGGTGCTTGTTAGGTCACCAAATGGAGAGGTTGAATAGGCTTAGAGATATACAGTCTGGAGTCAGGAGAGAGATTGGTCTAGAGATATACATTTGGGAGTCAACAACATAGAGATAATATTTAAAGAAAGCCATGAGTCTGGATGAAATCACTAAAGGAGTTAGTGTAGCTGGAGAAGAAAAGAGGTCCCAGGGTTAGTAGGGTTCTTGGCACTGTAACATTTAAATGTCAAGGAAATGAGGAAAATCCTGCGAAGCAGATTGAGAAGGAATGGCCAGTGAAGTTGGAGGAAAAGAAGAGTGTGTGAAATCCCAGAAACTAATGGAGGCAAGTATAATATCAGTCCCTTCTTTTTGTTTGTTTTAGTATCCTTCATTTATTTTGGAGGCTTTCCTCAAATATCTAGTGGTCATATTTTGTCTTTTCACATTGACGAGTCGGGTTTTAAAAGGTTGATTTGAATTCTGTATCCATGTATGGGTTTTGTCTTTTGGTGGCTTTTATAGTAGAAGCTGAAACTCTAGGTCATTTCTCTGAGGCTGTTCTGTTTCTCCAGGGAATTCCCCGTTTTCAAGCTGAGGGAGGGAATAGCCTAGTCACCAAATAAGGAGATTATGGGGTGGGGGAGGGAGTGAGAGTGGATAGAGAAGTGTGTGGCCTCTTCTCGGTATGTAGACTTCCAATGACTCTCCCTTTTTCTAGTAAGGTACCTCTCTGTTTCAATTACTGCACAGACTAAACCTCCAGATTCCTGCCAGGGAGGAGTAGTAGTCATCTGACAGGTGCAAGATTATAGAAGGGACCTGAAGGCTAATGGATCCTTACAAAGACTTTCATCCAATCCTCTTGTCTTGAACCCATTCTTCTCCCTGGTTCTTTCTTCCTGGGTTTCTGGGTCCAGCTATTTGAGTTTAGCTGGAGTTCTGTGGCAGGAAATGGCTTGCTTCTCATTAGCACCACCTCTGTAGACAGTTGGTATGTGGCTTTTTCAGCCCTGCTAATTTTTCCACTTGGATTTCCACCTTCTCATCCTCTCATGTCTCCTCTCCCACTCTCTTTATCCTTGTGGGTTTATTTTGGTCTTATTCACTTGCTTTCATTTTTGTGGGGCTCGAAGAACTAGAAGAGATAAACACATGTGTTCATTTTTCCTTCTCAACAACAGTATTTTTTTTTTTTTTTTTTTTTGCAGTACGCGGGCCTCTCACCGCTGCAGCCTCTCCCATTGCGGAGCACAGGCTCCGGACGCACAGGCTAAGCGGCCATGGCTCACGGGCGCAGCCGCTCCGCAGCACGCGGGATCCCCCCCGGACCGGCGCACAAACCCGCGTCCCCTGCATCGGCAGGTGGACTCCCAACCACTGCGCCACCAGGGGAGCTCTCAACAACAGTATTTTGAGGTCATCAAATGTAAAGCAATTTTCTAGTGTCTGGGGCCAGAAATTCAAGAGAGATGTGAGTTCTTCCCTGGAGAAGCCACATTCCTTGAATTCTTGGTGTCTCTGGTCTTCCAGAGTATCTCTTATTTTCTTTTTCCCAGAGGCTAGAACTCGGCCAGAAGTATTTCTGCCTGGCCAATTCATCTATTTTCCAGTTACCTAACTGTGGAGGCATTTCCTACTTGCCAAGGAGCCAACTCAGGTTGACTCCTCCCTTTTGTCTATCCTTCTATGTCCATGATATCCACACAGGAGGAATATATATGCATAACTCTACTAAGTCCAGAAAGTAATGGAAAGTTATGAAAGGGAATCTCCAAGTTATATGGGGAAAATGTTTGGAAACTTCGGGCCGAGAGAATGTATATGGAGTGGGTGGGGGTGATTTAGACCATAAATTTTATTTTATATCACTATCCACACATCCCAGTGTTTCTGAATATGCCAAAGTTAATGCTAATAATAAATGGAAACATTTCTATAATGCTTGTTATAAGTCAGTACTATTCTAAATGTTGATCACTTAACTTGTAAAATAAATCATTATATATTAACTACATAATTGTCAACAGCCTATGAGGTAGATACTACCATTATCTCCAATTTACCACTAAAGAAACTAAAGTACACAGGAATTAAATACAAGGCTACGGTGAAGGAATTGAACCTAGGTGTTCAAACTCCAGAGTTCAGATGCTTAACCACTAGCCTATGCTGACTCTCTTCTTCGGGCTAGATCATATTTTGCTTCCTTTAACTCATTAGGTGAAAATTTTAGGATATCAAGTGTCAGAAACCAATCAAAGTTTTCCCATACCATTTATTTATTATTACATTTAACACCCAGACCACATCTTGATGGTATCCTCACTAATTTTGGCCTTCTGTTTTTAATTGGGATTCTTCAACCATCTGGATACTTCTGGCCCCCAGAAGTGGTATTGCTTCCCTATAGTTGGAGTCAGTGATGGAATGGATGTCTGCAACCTTACAACAGAGTCTCTGAGTACTTAAGCGCTTTGTCTGGGTTGCAGTTCCAACGAGAAGGGTCATTCTGATCATTTTTATTATTTTCCCAGGGGCAAGTTTGGGCTCATACTAAAATTCGATTACAGTTCCTTTTTTTCTTATTTGAGATATAAAAGGAAAAATCTTTTCTTCATCTATTTATGGATGCATGCATTGGAGGAGGAGGAAGGATGAGCTGGGGCACTGCAGGCTCAGCCAAGGATGCCACAGTCATTTTGCAAAAGCTGGAAGCAGAGCAGCAGGGTGGAAAGAGATATCCTGAGGGACAGAAAACCAGGCATGAGACTAAATATCCAGTAACTCCCAAAGCTAACATCTAAACTGTGAAGTAGAAAGAGATCTCCCGTGTTTCAGAAAGCTGGGAACTGGCTTAAAGCATAAAGAGTTTACTAAAATATTGCTGATACTCAAGAGTCCAAGTCTTGCTGAAGGGAAAGCCCTGATCCACCTTCAAAATATTTGAAAACAGTAGTGAACTGAATGTAATTAGAGCTGAAGCAAAGCTGAGATCCAGCTCAACTACAGGTTAGATTGACTAATTTCCCCATACTAGTGACCTGACAAAAAGGGGCTTGCCCTTTTTAATCTGTGTTGGTTTCTACAGTCCTTTTTCACAAAAACATATAATTAAAAGCTATCAGATACACAATGAAACAAAAACAAACAAAAAGACCCATGGTCAAGAGTGGAAATAGTGCTAGAAGCAGATGAAGTGATAGCTCAGATTTTAAATGATCAGACAAGGACTTTAAAATCGTTATAATAAATATGTAAATGTTCTAGTGGAAAGGTGGATAAAATGCATGAACAGATGGAGAATTTTAGTAGAGAAGTGTAAACTATAAAATAAGAATCAAATGGAAGTCCTAGAAATGAAAAATAAGATATAAGAAGTGAAGAATGCTTTTTGATGGGCTTAACAGCCAACTGAACACAGCAGAGGAAAGAATCAGATGCTTGAAGACAGGTCAGTATAAATTATCCAAAGTAAAATACAAACAGGAAAAAAAAAAAAGGAGCAAAAAGTATGGAACAGAGTGCCCAAAACCAGAGATAAAATGAAATGTTCTAACATATGTGTAATTGGAGTCTCAGACAAAGAGGGGAGAGAAAATCAACAACAACAAAAAAGTATTTGAGGAGATAATAGCTGAGATTTTTCTAAAATAGATGAGAGATAAAATGTACAGATCCAAGAAGTTTAGCAAATCCTAAGCAGAATAAATACACATAAAACCACACCTAGACATATCCTACTCAGATGACTGAAAACCAAAGATAAAGATAACATTTTAAAAGGAACCAGAGGGGGAAAAAGACATATTACATACAGGGGAGTAATGATGCAAAGAATGGATGACTTATCAGAAATGAAGGCCAGAAGGCAATGGGTGACATCTTTAAAGTACTAGAAACAAAAACCGTAAATATCCTTCAAAAAAGAAAATGAAATAAAAACATTTGCAGGTAGACAAAGCTGAGATAGTTTGTTTCAGACAGACCCGCATCATAAGAAATGCTAAAAGAATTTCTAGAAGCTGATAAAAATTCGGATCTGCAGGGAAAAATGAAGAGTACCAGAAATGGTAAATATATGGATAAATATAGAAGACCTTTTCAAAAATAATATCTAAGTTTATTTATATATAATGTATATATATATAATTTATATATATATATATAATGTGTGTATAATATATTGTGGGATGTATAAATATACAACAAGGACTCAAAGGGCAGAGGTGGGTAAATGAAATTATACTATTGTAAGATTTCTTACATTCTTCATAAAAGAGTACAATATCATTTGAAAGTTAGATTGTGTTAAGTAAAAAAATGCATGTTAAAAGAATTATAGCTAACAGTAGAGGAAATAAATGGGATAATAAATTCACCCAAGAGAAAGCAGGAAATGAGGAACAAGTGAGACCAAGAGAAAACAAATATCAAGATGAAAAACTCAAACCCAAGCACACTAACAATTATATTAAATGTAAATGGATCAAGCACTCCAATTAAAAATTTTTCCATATTGGAAAAAAAAAATAACAAGCAGGGAATTCCCTGGCGGTCCAGTGGTTAGGACTCCACGCTCTCACTGCAGAGGGCCCGGATTCAATCCCTGGTTGGAACTAAGGTCCCATAAACCGCGTGGCAAGGCCAAACAAACAAAAAACCAAGCAAGGATTTCTAAATAAAGGAGCTTTAAGAAGGGTATTTGTATTTGTTCATCTTTTTTCTCTTAATTCAAACATGCAGCTATCTTGTAAGGAATGGCAGAGGGGTTGTGATAGCCATACCTTGATCAATGGTCATAATGTATGTCTCATTTGCTTCCATGAGAAGAAAAAATTATAGCGTTGCTGTGCCGGACATTTCATTTGGTGATTTAGTCAATTGTTACTGGTAGTATCTGGCCTTATTGATCAAACACATATCCTTATATTGAGAACTTATATCTAACAGCCTCCTAAAAACTTGGCATTTCTAACAGAGTTGATATCTGACTTTTAATAAGATATCGAGGTCATGCTTCTGTAAATACAGAAAAGAAACATCCTGGAGCCATGGAAAGAACATTGGACTTGGAGTTAGAGGGACTAGATTCAAATCCTAGCTAGATTAAAATCCTAATCCTACATGTTAGTGAACTATGTGATCCTGGGTAATAAACCCTCTTTCCTTCTCTGGATCTTAGTTTCCATCTATAAAAATAAGGATAATAGGGCTTCCCTGGTGGCGCAGTGGTTGAGAGTCCGCCTGCCGATGCAGGGGACACGGGTTCGTGCCGCGGTCTGGGAAGATCCCACATGCCGCGGAGCGGCTGGGCCCGTGAGCCATGGCCGCTGAGCCTGCGCGTCCGGAGCCTGTGCTCCGCAACGGGAGAGGCCACAACAGTGAGAGGCCCGCGTACTGTAAAAAAATAAAATAAAATAAGGATAATAATAATACAGGCCTTATAGGTTTGTTGTGTTGATTAAACAATGTATAAGAAGGGTCTAGTCTAGTGCCTGACACATCAGTTCCGTCTAAAAAATAATAGTTGAATCTAATGTCACAGAATTTGGAAAGCTAGTGGTAGCTCAAAGGGGAGAAATTAAAGCATTAACAGACAGAAAGAGAATATTGAGACTAGAAGCTCTTTCAAAGCAGACGTCTTTAGTTCTTTACCATCTCTGTACTTTGAATAAGACTAAGTGTTCTGCTTATTTGAAAAGTTTGCTTACTTGAAATGATCCCGTCAAGCAAGAAGAGCAAGAGAATTCTAGCAGGTTATAGCCCCCATTTTTTTTTTTTTTTTTTTTGGCCACGCCGTGCAGCTTGTGAATCTTAGTTCCCCAACTGGGGACTGAGTGTGCACCCTCTGCAGTGAATGCCTGGAGTCCTAACCACTGGACCTCCAGGGAATTCCCAGCCCCAACTTTGCTTCTAATGTTTGGTGACAGGTAAGAGGTTAAGCCCTTGCTTTAGGCTTAGACTAGTCTTTCTGCAGCTGTTCCATCATTCCACTTTATGGTTTAATGGTGGTGAAAGGAATTAGCATTTATTTAATGCCTACCACATACCAATCAGTGAGTTAGGGGTCTTAACATATACCATCTCATTTTAATGGATTTTGTTTGGGGAAAATTGAACCTGAGAAAAAAGTGACTTCCCCACAGTTACATGGCTGATAAGTGGCAGAGCCAGCCTGTGAACAAAGAAAGATCTCTCTGATGCCAGTGTCTGGGCTTTTTCCATGACACCATGCTGCACCTCTGGCCCTTGCCTCACCTGGGCTATACAGCAACAATCTCTTCACTGGTGTTCCTGTATCCAGTGTTTCTCTTCCCAACCCATTCTCCGGATGGCAGCAAGCTGAACTTCCTAAAACACTGCATTGCCTTGACTCAACACTGGTTGGCTTCTCTTTGGTACTGTGGGTCCATATTGTTTGTTTGGCATTTAATGGTGTCAAGAATCAATTTGCTACGTGACCTTAGGTAAATCATCTTCTGTCACAAACTGACCCAAGCCACCTTGCTATATTATATTAATAAATATTTATTTACTAATTATTGAGTGGTGTTTTGTTGTTATTGCAGGGGTGAGAGGAAGATATCAGTAGCCTCCAACAGTGAGAGATGGGCTACAAGTTCTTTCTGGAAACCTTACCACAAAGTGGTGTGCTACAATGAAAGCAAGTCTCAGACTGAAATCTACTACATGCTCAACATATTTATTAACAAGCAGGCAAAACCAGTCATACAACTTGTAAGCTCAGTGAAGTCCCAGATCTTGATCCTTTTAGACACTTTGCCAACTACCTTGCCTGAAAAGTTAACTTTAACTAAATAAGACAATATTCTATTTAGCAGGATTCATCTAGCCTGCTAGTCAGAATCAGGTGACAGGATCTTCCACTAATGGGGAGAAAGATACTGAATAGGTCCCAGCTCATAACATCACTCTAAAGAACCTCGTTGCTGGGCTCACTAGATTCTTATATGTTTGTCAAGCAAGGGTGGAGGTACCTATATAATACAATGCTCCTAGCAAAATCACATATCTTGACACCATTTATTTCACCCATGAAAAAACATATCTAACATCTAACCCTATTTAATAGTCTTCTAATGCTGATTGAAGTTCTTAATGTAAACTGCTACTGGAATGTGGGATATTGATTAGAATTTCTCAGATACTAACTAACCACTCCTAGAGTGTTTATTTCTTATTAGGGTACTTCAGATGTTAACTAATAGCCTCCAAGCTTTACACTAAAACTAGTTAACACACACATATATAAAACTTTCTAGTCTGAAATATTTAAACATATATTAACATATTATATATCATATCTTTTATATGATATATTATAATATTTAATATAAGTAAATTACAGACAACATAACACCTTCACTGGGGTTCAGTTTGTTTATGTGAGGAAATAAGATGAGCTAACTTCTAAAGTTTCTTCCATGATTTTATAAGTGGATTTTAATGCAGTTAGAAGGATCTGGGTTAGAATCATGGAAAAACTTACTGACAGTTATCATCAAGCATGAAAACCTCTTTTCTAGAACACTTTCATATTTTCTTCAAAGAATTTATTTTTCTAAATAAATATCCTTAGCCCCAACCACACCTGTCATCCTCTAACCCTCTTTTTTATTAAAAAATTTTTTTTTGAATATTTATTTATTTATTTACTTAGGCTGCAAAAGGTCTTAATTGTGGCACGTGGGATCTTAGTTGCAGTGAGAACTTTAGTTGCGGCATGCATGTGGGATCTAGTTCCCAGACCAGGGATCGAACCCGGGCCCCCTGCATTGGGAGCACGGAGTCTCACCCACTTGGCCACTGGGGAAGTTCCTAACCCCCTTTTAAAAATAAACATTTTTTAAAATTATTGAGGTATAATTGACATATAACATTATATTAGTTTCAGGTGTACAACATAATGATTTGATATTTGTAAATATTGCAAAATGATCACCACAATGACTCTAGTTAACATGCATCACCACAAGTTACAATTTTTTTTCTTGTGATGAGAACTTTAAGATCTACTCTCTTAGAAACTTTTGGATATGCAATACAGTATTACTAACTACAGTTCCCATGCTGAACATTACATTCTCATGACTTATTTATTTTATAACTGGAATTTTGTACCTTTTGACCCCTTTCACCCATTTCACCTGCCCCCCACTCCCTGCCTCTGGCAACTACCAATCTGTTCTCTGTATCTATGAATTCGGTTTATTTTTTAGATTCCACATATTGGTGAGATCATGTGGTATTTGTATTTCTCTGTCTGACTTACTTCACTAGAATAATGCCCTCAAGGTCCATCTGTGTTGTCACAAATGCCAATACTTCATTCTTTTATATACATATAACATTTTCTTTACCCATTCACCCTTCGATGGATTTTTAGATTGTTTCCATATTTTGGCTATTGTAAATAATGCTGCAATGAACATGGGTGTGCATATATCTTTTTAAGTTAGTGTTTTTGTTTTCCTTGGGTAAATACCCAGAGGTGGAATTGATGGATCATATGGTAGTTCTATTTTTAACTTTTTGAGGAATCACCATACTGTTTTCCATAGTGGCTGCACCAATTTCCATTCCCACCAACAGTGTACAAGTGTTCCCTTTTCTCCACATCCTCGACAGCACTTGTTACCTCTTGTAGTTTGTGTTTTTTGGTTTCTTTGGCTCTTCATTGCTGCAGGCGGGCTTTCTCTAGTTGCGGTGAGTGGGACTACTCTTCATTGTGGTGTGCGGGCTTCTCATTGCCGTGGCTTCTCTTGTTGTGGAGCACGAGCTCAAGGCATGCAGGCTTCAGTAGTTGCAGCACTCGGGCTCAGTAGTTGTGGTGCACAGGCTTAGTTGCTCTCAGCATGTGGGATCTTCCCAGACCAGGGATTGAACCGTGTTCCCTGCATTGGCAGGCAGACTCTCAACCACTGCACCACCAGGGAAGTCCACATCTTGTCTTTTTGATAACAGGTGTGAGGTGTTATCTCATGGTGGTTTGATTTGCATTTTCCTGATGATTAGTGATATTGAGCACCTTTTCATGTACTTGTGGGCCATCTGTATGTCTTCTTTGGAAAAATATTCAGATCCTCTGCTCATTATTTAAAAATCAAATTGTTTTTGTTTTTGCTGTTGAGTTATATGAGTTCTTTATATTTTGGATATTAACCTTTTCTCAGATATATGATCTGCAAATATTTTTTCTCATTCAGTAGATTGTCTTTTCATTTTATTGGTGGTTTTCTTTGCTGTGCAGAGGCTTTTAGTTTGATGTAGTCTCACCTGTCTATTTTTACTTCTGTTGCCTTCACTTTTGGTGTCAACCCCCAAAAATTATCACCAAAATTGCTGTCAAGGAGCTTACCACCTATGTTTTCTTCTAGGAGGTTTAAGGTTTCAGGTCTTATGCTCAAGTTGTTGATTCATTTTGAGTTAATTTTTATGTATGGTGTAAGATAGCGGGCCAGTTTTGTTCTTTTGCATGTGGCTGTCCAATTTTCCCAACACCATTATTGAAGAGATGTCCTTTCCCCATTGTGTATTCATGACTCCTTTGTTGTAGATTAATTGACCATATATACATGGGTCTATTTCTGAGCTCTCTATTCTGTTCCATTGATCTATGTGTCTGCTTTTATGACAATATCATACAGTTTTGATTGTCATAGCTTTGTAATATAGTTTGAAATCAGAATGTGTGATGCCTTAAGCTTTTTCTTCTTTCTCAAGAGTGCTTTGGCTATTTGGGGTCCACCCTGTAACTCCTTATTATTCTTTATTTTTTCCAAAACCTTTATCACTATCTGATATTATATATTTATTTACTTATTTGTTATTGTCTATCTTCTGCTACAAGACTATAATCTCCCTAAGAGTAGAAACTTTGTTTCAAACTGTACTTTCTATGCCTGACCTGCAGAGAAGTCAGGCATAGAGGGTAGAAGTTTGTTTTATCTTTTGCTGCATAGCAAACCATACTAAAATGTAGTGGTTTGTTTATTTAAAGCCCATGATTCTGTAATTTGGCTAGATTTAGTTGGTCAGTTCTTCTTTTCATCTGACCTTTGGTAACTCACATGGCTGCATTCATCTGGAGGTTCAGTGGGACTGGATGGTCCAAGATGGTAAAATCTAGTAGTTAACTGTTGGCTGAAGTGCCTTGATTCTCCTCTATGTGGCACATCCAACAAGGTACCTTGTGTTTCTTAAATGATGGCAACAATGTTCTAAGATAATAGAAGTGAAAACTGCAAAGCTCGTTAAGGCTTAGCCTCAGAAGCTATCTATACAATGTTACTTTCACTAGATTCTGTTGATCAATGCAAGTAACAAGGACAGCCCAGATTCAAGAGATCAAAAATTAGATGAGAGGTGCAGCAAAATCACACTGAAATCACAAAGAGCTGTGATTATTCTAACAATCTATTACAAAGCTCAATAAAGGTTTGTGGGGCTTCCCTGGTGGTGCAGTGGTTGAGAGTCCGCCTGCCGATGCAGGGGACGCGGGTTCGTGCCCCGGTGCAGGAGGATCCCACATGCCATGGAGCGGCTGGGCCTATGAGCCATGGTTGCTAAGCCTGCACGTCCAGAGCCTGTGTTCCGCAACAGGAGAGGCCACAGCGGTGAGAGGCCCGCGTACCGCAAAAAAAAATAAAAATAAATAAAATATAAAGGTTTGTGAAGTGAATGAATGTATTATTATATCATGTCTCAAGTTCCATGCTTCATATTCAAGGTCTGCTGTGATCTTGCTTCCAGGGCTGTCAAGGAGCAGATCTTCCCCAAGCACTCATCAAATCTGCTCTATTATTTATTTATTTGTATGTGTGTTTTATCCTCACAGAAAGGACATTATCTTGTTCTCTTGGTATATCCCATGTATCTATCAGATATCCAGGCTCCAAGGAGACACTCTGTTGGTCTTTAGTGAGTTTAATTTAACTTAACAACCCTGACATCTTATCCCCTACCTTCCATTCCATCATCATGAAGTCACTAGTTGAACAATTCCCTGAAAATCTTATCATTATTCCAGTCTCCATGCCTTTACTCATTCCATTTTCCCCACCTAAAATACTCTCCTTCTTCCTCATTGCTTATTTCAGTGTTTCTCACTGACATTTAGCAACTTTGGCCCTACCCACTAAATTCCAGTAGAGGCAGGGTCATTATGACAACCATGATAAATCCCCTGGTTAAATATCACTAGTAGACTATCCTTTGGGCCTACAGTGGGAACAATATTGTTTTGTCTGTCCAGTACCACCTCCTGTCTTAGGAAGTGTTCCTTCCCCACTCCAACTACATCGTTTTTGAAGAAGTTACTCTATTCCTGTAAGTCTGTGCCCTTCTAGGTACAGCTGAACTATCTGGCATGTCTGAAGAAGGCCAGGCACAAGCCTACCCAATTTGTTGAAATTTAATAGGAATTAGGAGTGGAGCAGACCCCTTTTGTCCTTCTGTAATGGAATCCCCTTCCTCCAAACGTACATATATGGGTTGACCCCAAGTGCTGAGGATGCTAATATCTAAATAAACAATACTCACACCAAAAGCCATTAAGTTTCTATAAAGCTTAGGGTAGGGTTGGGTTGTGAAAAACACTTGGGTTTTTACAAAAACTGAAACAAAAAGCCTGGGCAGAAAACTGAATAAAGCAGGGCAGAGGAATTTCTCGTATACATTTTTCCTGGGTAGGTAGCTAGAAAGGAAAAGGGAATTGAAGAGAAAATATATGAATGGAGTACTAAAAGCTGCTGAATTAAGGTTTCGGATGCTGCACAGATAGAAGTTTGGAACTAGAAAGGAGATAAGGACCTGTGCCTGGGGAATACCTCTTCAGTCACCAGAAAAGCTAAGAGAGAGAGCTCCAATGTGGACAAGGGGCAGACAGGGGTGACCTGGGAAGGGGAAACCTTTTATTCTACATACTAACTTGTGCCAAGCTAAAGTGAGTCTGTACTTGAAATTAGTGACCTATATTCTCAATTTTGGTGACTGGCGCCCTAATTTGTCACTCAAGCAATCTAGAAACCTAAGAGTCACTAGTTTTACATTGACTCTATTGTCTCTTGCCCCTCAAGGTTAATCATCAACAAGCCCTGTCAGTTTTGCCTCTTTTTTTCCAATCCATCTCCTCCTCTCTATTGTTACTACCATTGACCTAGTTCAGGTCCCTATAATCTCCCACCTAGACAACTGGTCTTCCTGCCTGCAGTTTAATCCCCTTCCAATCCATCCTTCATATGCTGCCAGAATAATCTTTCTCAAGCACATATCTAACCATGTTGCCCTCCTTCTTAACAACACCCCCATCCACCAGCTGCCCAGTTCATACCGTCTAAAAACTAAACTCTAAGCATAGCACTCCAGAATTTTTGTGCCCTGTTTAACTTTCAGCCTTCATTCTGGCCATCCGTCCCCCTCCCCCAAAAACACACTTCTGTGCTCTAGACGCACTGACCTACTTTCAGTTCCCCAACACGACATGCTTTATCAAGCCCCTACACATACCTGGAATACCTTCTCCTCTTCATGCCAGCCTGGAGAATTCCAATCCATCTTTGAAACTCAGTTCAGGCATCATGTCCCCCTGAATTGCCCCAGGCAAAATCAGTTTCCGCTCCTTCAGGGCCCCCACAGCTGCTTGTATACTCTTCTTCCATTACACATGCCTAGTTACTTGCCTGTCTTCAACCAGCAATGGGAAACTCTCTGAGAACAAGACTATATTTTATTTATCTTCATATTCTCTGTGTCTAGCATAGGCTTAAATAGGGGCTCAAGGCTGTTGAAGGAATAGATGGATATTTGATACTTTTTGGTACTTTAGGTTACCAAAAGTTGCAGTAAAGGAGCTTCTGTGTACAAAATAGCTGATGGTGTGTGTGCTGTCATGCCTTGGAAAGAGGCCCTGGTATTGTTTGGGTTTTTTTTAGGTGTATTTTAATAATTCATTCGACAATGATTTATTAATCATCCACTATGTGTCAGGTCCTGTGCCATTTTTAAAGGTCAGTGGATACTGGACATCGAGCAAGAAAAATAGCCTTGGCCTTCAAGCAGGTACTCTCCAAGAGAAGTTTTACAACTATATGCAATTACAGTACAAAATTATTTTTGAAAGCAGATTCTGGGAGATGTAATTATTTTACCATTCCAAAGGAAAGTTTAAACAACTTGTTGAATAATTTTAAAATGAAGGGAAAAAAAAGGATAGAGTGGCTACAGGCTACAGGTAATAGATGGAATGACATGACCAATCCCTGCCACATGGTGGCAGTGCTTCTCCAGGGATGAGGATTTAGTGGCCTAGGACTTCAGAAAAGCATGTTCTCACACTAACTCCAGAGGAGGAAGAGTACTAAAAATTTAACATGGTAAACTCTCTCAATTTGCAGAAAAGATGAAGTAAAACATATAATTTAATCAACTTTCTCCCTCCAAACTTTCGTGGGCCTTTGAAATCTGCTTTTATTTGTTGGCCAGCAAGGAAATATGAATAGAACTTTGGACTGGGCTGAGCGTGTTAAATTACAAGGCTTATTTTTTCATAATTGCTTTCTTATATTGATTTTTTTGTGATATAATGATAGATTCTACTAGTGAAACAATTTCTCAAATTCTATGACCAAAATAAGTGTGTCAGTATTGTAAGGTATTTCCTGTAGAGTACCTAACTTCCAGGTGCTCTGCCAATCAAACCCATTTGAGAATCATGATCTAATCCAATGTTTTCTAATTACAAATAAAGAAAACAAGGCTCTGAGAAGCTAAATGACTTACTTAAGACCACAAAGCCATTTATGCGATAGGTTCAGGCTCATCCTTGCAAAGTGAACACTCCAGATCTTTCCCTCACTGCCATCTATCAACTTCATAAACAGAGCTTGTTGGATGATTAATCTTGAGAATCAAGAGACAGAGAGCAGTCAACGTGACTTCCAGACTTCTGAACTGGTAACTTGGATTACGGTGCTATATTCTCACCAAAACTGAGAATATAGATTGCTAATTTCAAATACAGGCTTGCTTTAGCTTGGCACAAGTTAATATATAGAATAAAAAGTTTCCCCTTCCTAGCTCACTCCTTCCACCTATTGTCCAAATCAGAGCTCTCTTAGTTTCTCAGGTGACTGAAGAAGTGCTCTCCACAGAAAGGAAAATGCTAATCGTTCTGAAAATGTTAATGTCAGGAGTGTCACCTCATTTATTCACTTCCCAGAGGGAATTCAAGAATAATATAGTTGTCAAGCGACTGAGTTAATTAGATTAACAAATATTGATTGATTTCTCTACCATGATCCAGGTATGTTCTAAGCCCTTGGTTCTCAAACTGTGATCGCCATACCAGCTGCTTTAGCATCACCTGGGAACTTGTTAGAAATGCAAATTCTTGGCCCTCACATCAGACATACTGAATCAGAAATTCTGGGAATGGGGTCCAAAAATCTGTTCTTACAAGCCCATCAGGTCATGCTGATGCATGCTCAAGTCTGAGAATGACTATTCTAGATCAGGAACATATGGTGTTAAAGAAAAAAAAAGTGCTTGTCATCTTGAAGCAACAATATACAAACACACAAAAATAAAACTTCAGGCAGAGGTAAGTGCTATCAGGGAAACCAGTACAGGGGATGGAGGGAGAATGTAGAGGGTGTGCAGGCAAGGTCCCTCTGAGGAGTATGAGCACTGGACTCAGACTGAGCAGGGTGTGAATATTGGCTCCACCAGTTACTAGCCTTTGAAAGGTTTAGTTTCCTCATCTGCTAAAATGGAGATAGTATTATTACCTTACAAAGTTACTCTAAAGATTAAATAAGATAATGCTTGCAAAATTCTTGTAACTGTTTCTGTCTCAAGGTAAGCCCCCAATAAATGTTACCCCTCCAAATATGAGGGAAAAGTGTGTAGATGTATATTTAGGAATCATCAATGTAAAAATTAATAGTAAAGTGCATGAAAAGGTGGATAGACTGAGATGTGAGAGAAGAGGATGGAAGATGGGATCTTGTTGGTGGGAGCAGACATGGGTTGAAAGGAGGTGAAGAAATGAAGATGAGGAGAGAGAACTTTTATCTGAACTCAGCTAAAGCTGGAAACTTGGAAGAGGAGGCCAGTGGATAGGGTGACTAACCATCCTGGTTTGCCTGGGACTGAGGAGATTCCTGGGAGGTGGGACTTTCAATGCTAAAACTGGGCAAGTCCTGGGAAAACTGGAATGAGTTGGTCACCCTGTCAGTGGATAGGATCATGGCCGGTGAAGTGGGGGAGGTAAACGTGACCTTTCGTTCTTGGTGCACTCATATCTTCCTTACGGTAATCTTGTAAATATCTTCCAGTAGCTAGACTCAGCAAGAATCTGGAGGGCAAGGGAGCTCGAATAATGCAGTGGGGAGAAGTCAGCCTTGCCTGGACAGAGCAGGATAAGGAAAGAGAGAGAATGGACTTGACGGGGCAAAGATAGTAACCAGGACAATGACAAGGGATTAGAACTGTCTGGGATTAGTCTGACTCCAGACCTTTTATTTTTTTTCCTGCCTTGTCCAAAGAGTATGGAGGTGGGATGAGTGTGTGTTTTCTGCATACTCGAATTAACCTTAAATAAAATAATAAAGGTTATCCAAGGATATTCTTTGGTATCTGAGCAGCCCACAAAACTTTTCTTTTTTGATGTCCAGTGGCGTGAGTGCCATGTACAAGAAGGAGCAGGTGGGATCCAGCTGCTCCAGGAAAGGAGGTCCTGGAGAAAATCCCCACGGGGATGACTTCAGGTGCCCAGGGATCTTCTCCTGGCTCACTTCCCGCCTGCGGGCTTACTCCTCAAAACGCGCTTGATGGGAGCTGCCGCGCTACGGTAAAGGTCAAAGGTCAAAGATCACCGATCGCACGGTAACGTCTTGCAAGGCCAGAGGGTCTGGCCGCCAGGCAGCCAGGACACCTCCAGCCTCCCCCTGCCTCAGTTGACAAGAGGAGCCACGACCCGCCAACCTAACCCAGATTATATTCAACGGGCCGGCCGAAGGAGCTTCGATTGGTAGGACAGGATGGGGGCGTGGCCTCATGTGGAAAGCCTCCTCCGGATTGGTGCAAATCGTTGAGGGCGGAGCCTCCACTCCGGCTGGGCGCGAAAGCTCGAACGCCGCTGCCTGGCAGGAGACTGCGGGAGCAGCTGCGTCCCGGGTGGGGGAAGCGGAGACCTGCTTCTTCCCGAGCGGCGTGCTGCGGAGGCCGGAGTCATGACGGGAGAAGTGGTTTCCGAGGTGAGTTTATGCACTTGCCTCTATCTGAAGCTGCGGAGGCCCGGCGCGGAGGGGTGGGGTGGGGCAGGGGTCGAGCTGGCCGAGTGGGTCGTGGAGGCTGGGAGGACTACAGCTCCCGGCGTGCACCGCGGCGTCTCGGCTTCGCGGCCCAGCGGAGATAAAACCACGGGCCCCGCGCGCTCGGGACCCCGCGCGCTCGGGACCCCGCGGTCGATCCCGGCGCTGGGGTCCCCGCGCCTCGGTCCCCTCGGGGAGGTTGCTCCTGGTCTTTGCGGCGCGCGCAGCCCGCCGCCAGCCTCTGCTCAGCGTCCTCATCCCGCCCCTTTGGCGCGTTTCCTGCGGCGGGAGCTCTTCCTCCAACTGCGCCCCAAAAAGGAGGAAGGACCAGGCCGAACCGGACCGCCAGGGTGAGAGGCAGCATTAACTGTAAATGGACGACAGGAATCTTAGAGACTTCGAAATTGGGTCTGGAAGAGGCCTCTGAGGTCATCACACAGGGTCCCGAGAGGTGAAGGTACCAGTCTCGGAGCCTTCCGGGAGGAGACTGGCTGGTCGCTGTCGGAATTGGCGTAGAAACGACATCTGTTTCCAGATCTGTGTTCTTTTCTGGGGCTGGGACTGGAGTGAGACACTCGTCTTGGAAGCAAAATTTAACGGGGCGCTTCAAGATAATTTTAAAAATTTATTTTTACTGAAGTATAGTTGAATTATAATGTGTTAATTACTGCTGTACAGCAAAGTGACTCAGTTACACATATATGTACATTCTTTTTCTTATTCTTTTCCATTGTGTTTATCACAGGATATTGAATAGAGTTCCCTGTGCTATACAGTAGGACCTTGTGGTTCAAGATAATATTTTAATGCAGTATTTTTAAAAATAAAAATCTGCAAAAAATTCTATTATTTGATTTTGAACAAAATATCAAACTTTGAAATGAAGACAAGATCCGACCCTGTGTTTGCACTACTCTGTCTCACTCATCTCACACTCATCCTGGCCCTGGTTCAAAAAAAGCTTTATTTACAAAAGCAAGCAGCTGACCTCATGAGTCATAATTTGCCCGTTTGATTTTTTATTTTAATATTGCACTAAAATATCTTGATTACTGAGTGTTTTGAGACCTTCTAGCCTCACCCTGTTCCTGACCCTGACTGTTGCTGGTTCTGCTGCAGATTGCCAAGAATACAGTGATTAAGAATATCACCATGGGGCTTCCCTGGTGGTGCAGTGGTTGGGAATCTGCCTGCCAATGCAGGGGATACGGGTTCGAGCCCTGGTCCGGAAGGATCCCACATGCCGCGGAGCAACTAAGCCCGTGTGCCACAACTACTTAGCCTGTGCTCTAGAGCCCACGAGCGACAACTACTGAGCCCACGCACCACAACTATTGAAGCCCGTGCTCCTGGAGCCTGTGCTCCACAACAGGAGAGGCCGCCGCAGTGAGAAGCCTGTGCACCACAACGAAGAGCAGCCCTTGGTCGCTGCAACTAGAGAAAGACCGCGGGCAGCAAGGAAGACCCAATGCAACAATCAATAAATCTATATTAAAAAAAAAAAAGAGTATTACCATGTATTGAGCAATGTGATTACCTGAACTCAGTTTCCATATCCACAAATAGTCTTACTGCTTTCCATTGTTGGGAGGATCATCAGCATATACATCATGATCCTCAGTGATATTCCTCCATTTGTGTTATTTTTGGTTATAATTTTAATAATTGTACTAAATATTCAAATCAATTTAATAGTTGTTTGAGAAACCATTAGGGTGAGGCCTTGTGACCTATTACATTACAGATGTATTTTCCCCCTTATTAATAAGTTGATTCAGAGTTCTATGAACTAAGCGTGGTCACTAACTAGTCAAGTCACCCAACATACCCCCGTCTCCTTAGATTTTTCACTTCTGACTTAAAAAAATTTTGGGGAGGGGGCTGAATTTCAGACATAAACATCGAAAGGCTGTTATAATGAACCCATCACCTAACTTCAACAATTATCAAATCATGCCAATCTTGTTTCATTTATACCCCCACCCACTTCCCCCCTTACTGGATTATTTGGCAGCAAATTCCACACATATTTCATCCACAGATATTTCATCATGCATCTCTAAAAGGTAAGGGCTTTCCAAAAAAGATAACTATATTATTACCATACCTAAAAAATTTAGAATTATTGCTTGATATTAAATAGCTAATCAGTGTTCAGATTTCTTTGACTCATACATATACTTTCAGTTTGTTTGAATTAGGATCTGAACATGGCCCCTGCATATTGCAGTTGGTGATATGTGTGTGTGTAAATATCTTAACTCTCTCTATAAGTCCCCCTGCCCCTCTTTTTTCTTGCAATTTACTGTTAAAGAAACCACAGAGTTTGTCCTATAGGGTTTCCCACATCTGGATTGCCGATGATGTTATTTATCATGTCATCTGGATACACTGAGAAACAGTTCACACAGTAAAATGCAATAAGTGCTTGATTCTTTAAATTTATTTACCATAACTCAAAGAGTTGGTCCTATAATATCCTTCAAAGGTGAACAATGAATTTTGTTTTTTTGTCCAGTAATTCTTTTTTTTTTTCTTTTATAAATTATTTTATTTATTTATTTTTGGCTGCGTTGGGTCTTTGTTGCTGCGCGCGGGCTTTCTCTAGTTGCTGCGAGCGTTGCAGTGCGTGGGCTTCTCATTGCGGGGTCTTCCCTTGTGGAGCACGAGCTCTAGGTGTGCGGCTTCAGTAGTTGTGGTACATGGCCTCAGTAGTTGTGGCTCTTGGGCTCTAGAGTGCAGGCTCAGTAGTTGTGGCTCATGGGCTTAGTTGCTCTGTGGCGGCATGTGGGATCTTCCTGGACCAGGGATTGAACCCGTGTCCACTGCATTGGCAGGCGGATTCTTAACCACTGCGCCACCAGGGAAGCCCATGTCCAGTAATTCTTTTTTTTTTTTTTTTTTTTTTTGTGGTACGCGGGCCTCTCACTGTTGTGGCCTCTCCCGTTGCGGAGCACAGGCTCCGGACGTGCAGGCTCAGCGGCTGTGGCTCACGGGCCCAGCCACTCTGCAGCATGTGGGATCTTCCTGGACCGGGGCACGAACCTGTGTCCCCTGCATCGGCAGGCGGACTCTCCACTGCGCCACCAGGGAAGCCCATGTCCAGTAATTCTTAATGTCATCCTTTTGTTAAACCACTGTATTGGTTTTTCCTTATTTCATCCTGATGATCCCATGATAATTTGTGTATCTTTATGTACTTAGAGCTTTCTGTCACCTGCTGGTTAATACAAAGTATATTCTCATTTTCTAGGTTCACCTAGAAATCAATGATTCAAAACTCATTTCACAAGAAGAAGCAGATAGTCCTTCAGACAGTGGACAGGGCAGCTGTGAAACAGTTGGGCTCTTGAGTGAACAAGGTTTGTAACAGTCAGTACTTTTATTTTTAGGAATAGAATGTGGCAGCTTGGGTTGTAAGGGGACTGGATTAATTTCATTATTCTCTGATTTATTAAATTATTAATGCTTAACCTTGTTTGTTCTGTTTATTATAAAAGCAAAATAATAGTGCTTGGACCCTTTTGAAAATAACCATTTCTATTATATTATTGAATGTATAAAGTGTCTAGAAGATACCATATTGCCTGGTTGAATGCATTCATCCTATAATAAAAGGACTTTTAACATCTGCCAGAAGGATCAGAACAGCTTTACACATTGTAATATATATAATTACATTTCTTAGTAAGAGATATTTTTCCAGGGAAAATGTTTTTCAAAATATAGTTTTAGATTTGCTTTGCTACAGTCAGTTCTTAGTGTTAGTTACATAATTTCACAAGGTGATATATCACTTGGATAATTGGATATGTTTTTGAGGAGTACGGGGACTAGGAAGAAGGCCAATGACGGTAGACTCTAAAAAAAATTGTGTTTCCTCCAGATTCAGATGAAGAGATATTTGTGAGTAAGAAATTGAAAAGCAGGAAGGTGCTACAAGAGAGTGATTCTGAACGAGAGGGCACAAATGCCTCTCCAGAGAAAACTACCTATGACGATATAGAGGAGGAAGATAAGGAGAACTTACATGCTGGAAAAAATG
Source organism: Hyperoodon ampullatus (assembly GCF_949752795.1). Lineage (NCBI taxonomy): Eukaryota > Metazoa > Chordata > Mammalia > Artiodactyla > Ziphiidae > Hyperoodon > Hyperoodon ampullatus. The sequence continues at coordinate 29,761,898 of NC_136915.1, read as the reverse complement.
GAAAAGCCAGAAGGATTTACAGAACTCTGATGAACAGTGATGAGAGTGACATCGAGGAGTCTTTGTGTCAGGAAAATCTTGAAACCCAAGTGACACCTTGCTTAGAGCTGAGTCTCCAACCTGAAAACTCTGTGGATTTTACAGTTGACAGAAAGATTTCCAAAAAACCCATACATGCTAAAGAAGGAATTGGTGGAAAAGCAAAAGTAAAATCAAAGCGAAGACTCGAGAAAGAGGAGAGAAAGATGGAGAAAATTAAGCAGCTGAAAAAGAAGGAAACAAAAAATGAGGTACATTTAAAAGAATAATTTGCTGTTTCTAAGGCAGGTTAATGTTTTAGAAAAAGTTGCTTTTAGGAAAAAAAGTTGCTTTTAGTCCTTGAGGTTGTTTCTGCGCTCAGGATATACCTTCGAGTTGATTGTCTTGCAATGAGGTATGTGATTTCAAATCTGTTGGTCTCATTCTCCATTTTGGATATGAGAGGACACCTTCCAAATAAATGGGTTTCTGATTTTATTTGTGAGCACGTGGAGTTATTCTTTGCTGTTTCTGATCTGATGAAAATTAACTTTCATGGGATTTTTCATGCCTCCATCAGTCAAATGTCTTGTTTGCTAACTGGAAAAACCATCCTCAAATTTTATAAGCTAGTTGCTTAATGAAGTATTTAATTGACTTTTCAAAAACAAGTGTACTATTTATTAAGTTAGTTTTGGACAACTGTGTAAAATCACAGCATGGACTTCAAAGGATGACTATGGATTAAGAACCAGTGATAATGTTCTCGGATGCCATATACTTGTCTGTTGATGAAGCATGAGCTTTTTCTGTCCTGATGCAAACTGCTATATGCTGTTGTAAAACATTGGATTTGAAAATGATTGGATCTTGCTTTTTCTTTGTGTTACCCAGGAAGATGATGTGAAACAGCTATTTAATGACAGTGGCTGTCTACTTGTGGATAAAGACCTTTTTGAAACTGGGTTGGAGGAGGAAAATAACTCTCCATTAGAAGATGAAGAGTCATTAGAATCAATAAGGGCAGCTGTGAAAAACAAAGTAAAAAAGCACAAGGCAAGTAAAAGATGACTGCAATTAGAGCTAACCCACTGCTTCTAACCTTTGCTTTGTTTTCTGATTTACTGTTGGAACCTTAATTTTTTTTTTAACTGAAGAAAAACACATGTCAATTGATTTAAGTTTTTCAGCTGTTAATTTTGGAATTATGCAGTACAAGTGATAGACCTGCTACCTTGTTTGGGAACTAGTATTTTCATTCCCCTAATAAGAATGTTGAGGAAAGTAAGATACTTTATGTTTTGTAAGAAACAGGTAAAAAAGGGGTCAGAGATGTAAATTTTATAATCTGGTGGCCTCTAGGAAATGAACCTATAGGGTTTCAGGAAGGGTATCAAAGAGAAGCATCAGTCAAAGCATCGTTGTCCTGAGTGTTTGGAAGCATAATCATTCTTCCTGAGATTAGCTTCCTGGAAGTCATTGTCCCTCCTTAGGGAAAGATGTAATAGAGAGGTGTAAGAAATGAGGGCCCATTGGAGACAACTAATGTGTTTTCTAGGCATTAGAGGATGCTGTGTGTCTAACATTTTATATTTGATAATTATTGATTTATCATTAATGTAGTGTGATGTGATGTTGTAGTGCAAAAGCAGTCTTTGCGTAAGCAACATCCTCTTGTGTCAGTTTAATTTTTTTCCCTGTTAATCCATTTGCAATCTTCTCTTTTAGAAAAAGGAACCATCTTTGGAGAGTGAGGTCTATTCACTTGAAGAAGAAACTGAGTTATCAAAAGGCACCACGAGGAAGGTGACATAGAGCCCTATATAGTTGTCATGTTGAGCTCTTTTCCCAGGAGATTGTGGGTTTTTCAGGAATTTTATTGTGTCTATCGTATTACCCTGATTCCTAGGATATTGCTTTGTACATAGTAGGGACACAAATATGAATTGGATTGAATTAATTCTATGAGACTTGCAAATAAATGAGCTCCTGAAGTTTATATTGTTTTGATCTTACTAATGCTTACTGTTCCCTCTCCATCCTCTTTTCTTGGAGAGAGCAGACTTTTAAGGGATGAATATCTATCAATCTTTCTGGATAATAGCATTAATGTAGTCTCACTTTTTGTTTTCTTTAAGGAAAGAAAAGCAGCCAAGTTAAGTAAGGAAGCATTAAAAAAATTGCATAGTGAGACTCAGCGCCTTATTCGAGGTAAAGAAACCTGTATGGTAAACACTGAGGCAAATCACATTATTTCTTTGTAAACTCAACTTGGATGTTGGGGACTTTCCTTTTCTTTTAACAATCTTAATATGAATGAGATTATAATAATCAAGTTTAGAATTGATCTTGATGAATGGCCATTGTTCTGAAGCCCCTGGAACATTAGTATAAACTGAGAAAATTTCCGGAACTGTAGTGGTGGTAATGAGGGAGTTTTTTAAAGGGTTTTTTATGGCCTGGCTGCATCAGGATCCCTTTTACAAACCTTTCAAATTTATGAATTCTTAGGCCCCACAGAAATTCTGATTCAGTAGGCTTGAAATGGGGTCCAAGAATCTCTATTTTCAAAAAATTACTGGATCAATTTGATTTCACGGCTAGTTTTAAAAGCCACTGGTCTTCAGGGAATTTTTTTGTAGTTGGATCCTGCTTTTATTAAAGGCAGGATTGTTTTCTATTTCTGGGGATGGCTTTGGTTGTTTAGTTAACTGATTGTAAAGTGACATTTCAGAATGTACAGTATATGTATTTGCTTGTTTTGTTCCATTTTATAGAGTCTGCACTTAATCTTCCATATCATATGCCTGAGAATAAAACTGTTCATGAATTCTTCAAACGTAAACCCCGGCCCACTTGCCAGGGAAATGCCATGGCACTACTGAAGTAAGAAGCTTCTTTCCTTGTGATTATAATTTTCATAAATATTCAGTTTTGAGGCAAACACCTGGTGTAAAGAGTTCAGATTCCTCACTTCCTTAAAATTGATTTAAACGATTCATTACGTACTAAGGGATAAGAATGTTTCACGTTTAGGATAATTTTCAACTCCAGGTTATTTTCCCTTCTCTAGGTCATCTAAGTATCAGGCAAGCCATCACAAAGAAATCACAGACACTGAAAATACAACTGAGATAAATAGTGACCACCATAGCAAAGATTCTGAGCAGACAGCAGGTGCAGGATATGAAATGGAAATTAATGCATTCCCTGCAGTTTCAAAGGAACCCCAGATCACTGCTGGATCAGATGAGTCTTGCAATAAGGATTTGACAGGAAGTGAAGAGCTAGAAATTCCCGAGAAACAGGAGCAGAGTGATGCTAGACCTTCACCTGGGGACATCTCGGTGGCACAACAGGAATGCAGCTTCCTTGGGAATAAGGACAGTGAGGAGTATCAGGCTGGAGGGCTTGTGGCACCTGAACCTTGTGCCCTGGAGGAAGAAGAAGGCCTGAAAAAAACAGAAGAAGCAGATGAGAAGGTGGAAGAGCCCCACCAGCAAACTAAATCAGCAGCAGTGGTGCCACCTGAAAAAGTGAGGAGGTTCACTGTGGATAGACTGAAGCAACTGGGGGTAGATGTTTTCATTCAGCCTCGGCTGGGTGCTGACAAAGATTCTTTTGTGATACTTGAAGAACCTGAAACCAACAGAGGTAATCCTTTGAATTGTGAGGAGCTTCTCTAGAGTGATTTGTTCTGGCAGCTTTCTAGTATTTGCCACTGTGGAGGACAGGGAATACAGGAGAAACAAATAATCACACATGGTCTTATTCTACAGATGTACCAGATAGCAGATAGAAATCATTTAGATACACTTGGCAGGGTATTAGAATGTTCTAAACCTTGTTTAAATGGAAACCTGTTGATAGTTAATGTACAAAGCAGGGTACCTTGCTGTTGTTTTACGGTATGACTTTGATAAAAGCATTATTCAGTTTTTCACAGTTAGAAATATCTTGGTTCAGCAAATTGTCTGCAAAACTGAATTTCTTTTCTTTTCATTCATTCAACAAGTATTAAACTATCCACTACATGCAAGTTGCTGTAAGGCATACTTGAGAAATCTGACGTTTATCCTACACTTAAGGTACTTATGCTCTAGCCAGGGAGATAAGAAGTAGGCAAATAACAGTAATACAAGGAGGTGACATCTTCTATCATGAACATGTGTCACTGATAATTGGAAAAAGTTAAATAACATGGAGAAAAGGGAAGAGTATTCTTTGCCGAAAGAAACGTTTAGAGTAAAGAATCATAGGAGTAAAGAGGAGGGATAAGTTTCTTACAGTAGGTGATTAAAGAATAAGTGGATGTAATTGCTTGTTCACTACCTTCCCCTTTATACCTTGAGTAGGGATCTCCTGGCTTGTTCCTTACTCTGTCCCCCGTGCTTCCACAGTGGATGACACATTGTAGGCAGCCATGTTTACTGAATGAATGAATGAATGAATGATCCTTCAAGAGAGAAATCAAGTATTACCCACATTGGGTAGACTTCCTGACTTGTCGGTAAAATTAGGTGTTCCCTCCTCTGCAATGTGATATGATAATTAAGAGCTTAGGCTCTATAGCAAGGTTGGGATCTGAATCTGGATTACACTACTCACTGTTTAAACTTGAGTCTGCTATTTGACCTCTCCAAGGCATCTTTTTAAAAAACTGAAATAACGCTATGTGGTTCACAGGGCTTTAGTGAAGATTTGTTGAAATAATGCATACAAGTGGATAGCATAAAGAAACGCTCAGGGCTTCCCTGGTGACGCAGTGGTTGGGGGTCCGCCTGCCGATGCGGGGGACACGGGTTCGTGCTCCGGTCCGGGAGGATCCCGCATGCCGCGGAGCAGCTGGGCCTGTGGGCTGTGACCTCTGGGCCTGCACGTCCAGAGCCTGTGCTCTGCAGCGGGAGGGGCCACAGCGGTGAGAGGCCCGCGTATCGCAAAAAAAAAAAAAAGGAAAAAAAAAAGAAACGCTCAAATGGTGGCTGCTTTTTCTATTATCAGTGAAATTATTTACATCAAAACTCTCCTTCATTAACTAACATGGTTGGCAGGTGCTAGGTCAGCCACAGTATCAGTCTTTGTTGATTGAATGGGTGGACTTTGCGGAAGTGGAGAGAAGGATGTTCTTAGAAGGGACAGAAAGAGCTCTGTGTGGTGCATATTGGGAGGACGTGTAAGTCAGTTTGACCAGAGCCGTTGGTGGGGGTGGAAGGGTTTTGTAACAACTAGCATAGCTCTGTTAGCAAAGAAGCGTGGAAATAAGCTGTTGTCCAGAACAGGGAGAGAAAGTTTTGTTGTGTGGGACTAGAAGTTATCTAAATAGTCTCAGACTAAAAGGTGCGGTAGCACTTTTTGAGTACTTACTATACTAATACTGTGAAATTTTGTTATATGGGACTAGAAGTTTTCTAAACAGTCTCAGACTGAGAAACAAGAGGGAAGAAACCTTTTTTTTTGCATACCTACTATATTAGACACTGATAGATCTTTTTATTAGTTATCTTTCTTAATTTTCATAGCCCCAGATATTATTTTGCACATGAAGAGCCTGAGGTCTGGAGAGGTTGGGTAATTTTTCCAACATTACACTTGGCTTATACAGGGAACTAGCACCATGCCTGGCTCATAGTAGGCACTTATTTTTAACTCAGAATATGTTTTCCTTCAGAAATAGTATTTGACATGGATATTGGGTTTCCAGATCAGCCTGTTTCATAATATATGAAGTTAGGATCAACATTTGTTCATTCATGCCGTAAACTTTTATTTAGCATGGTGTTGGGTGCTGTGTATGCAAGTAAGATGTAGTCCCTTCTCACAAGGAAATTAAAGCCTAGTAGGAGTAACAGGCAGAAAAATTGGATGTTAAGTGCTGTGCATACTTTGAGCCTAGAGAAAGTTCCTCACAGGGAGTCAGGGAAGCTTCTGAAAGGAGCTCATACCTGAGCTGAGTCCTGAAAGCTGAGTAGGAGATACCAAGGCAGAGAGGTGAGGGAGGGCTTTCTTGGTGGAGGGGACGGAGCTACAAAAGACACAAAGACAAGAGAAAGCTCTGGTTAGCTGAAGTGAAGATTGCAAGGAGGTTGGTGACTAGAGGCCAGATCATGCAGGGCTTTTAGGTGGAGACATGAGCTGGAGCAGAGACTTTTCACTTAGAGAGGAGATGAAAGGTGTTGGGAAGAGACGATGGAGGGAGAGGAGCTTGACCAGGGGTTGTATAGTGAGGAGGGTGGTGGTGGAGTCATGTGGTAAAGGGCAAGGAAAAGGGGTGCTCCAGTGGGTTGGGGGATGAAGAGTTCTGAGGGACCTGGCTTCCTCCAGAAGAATGAAGGCAACTCCTGCCTCACTCTTATTTAAGGTCCTGAGTAATCTTCCTCCCCTTCCACTTCTTTTATTCTCTTGGCACCAGTGATGAGCTGCCTATTTCTGTTCCCTTTCCACTGCCACTACCTGTTGCTTCCAACTTACTGAAATAATATAAAATGGGATGCAGACTTACAGTTTCTCTCCCTACTCTTTGGTTTGCAATGTAAACATGCCATCCTTTGGAATTGGATTTTTTCTACTAATAAATAATGTTAGGGACTCAGAATAAAAAGGTTTCTTTCCAGTTCTTCTCTTTTTCTACTAAGACTCTCTAGGGAGGGAAAGCCCACATCTACATGCCAAGCACAAAACTGCTAAAGTATGATTTGAGCGCATTTTAGAAAAAGAGCCAAACTTGGAGTATCTTGGACATTGTATCATGGAAGAGAAGGCACAGCATGTGAAAATAGCCAGCATCCCTCAACCCCAAAGGAGCTTTTCTTCCTCTCCTTTCCTTTCTGTCAGCTCTTTTACACCGGATCCCACTATGGTATGATTGACTTGTTAAACAGTGAGAGAAGTAACAGCTAGCTGAGGGAGAAAGGAAAGAAAGTTCTGAGCAATAGCAGTGGGGAAGAAGGGAAAGGCCCTGTTGCTATTAGACCATTGAACTCATACTACATGTGTGTGTGTGTGTGTGTATTCATATTCCTGTTTATATACAAGTTGGGCGTGTGGTACAGGGACCACTTCTAACTGGGATTTCCTTTCTGATTGTACTGATTATATCTGTAAAATTTTCACGAAGAAACTTTTCCAGTCCTGCCGCTGACTTACATCACTCATTGCATTGATTGTTATTTTTTTTCCATTTTTTAAATTGACCTTACTCGTATTTAGTGAGATTGCTAATAAGCAGTGAAATGTTCAAAGAAGGGAATTTTTTAAAAGGAGACTGAAACCCATGAGAAATTAAGCCCTTGAATAATTGAGGAGTATGGTATTTTTTCTACCAGCTTAATACTTTTTAAAAAAGAATTGCACATATTTATTTTTATTTTTATTTTTTAACATCTTTATTGGAGTATACTTGCTCTACAATGGTGTGTTAGTTTCTGCTTTATAACAAAGTGATTAGTTTCTGCTTTATAACAAAGTGAATCAGCTATACATATACATATATCCCCATATCTCCTCCCTCTTGTGTCTCCCTCCCACTCTCCCTATCCCACCCCTCTAGGTCACAAAGCACCAAGCTGATCTCCCTGAGGAATTGCACATATTTAGAAACTTCATTGTAAATTTCTACCCTAAAATGAGTTTTGAAGTATATTGAGGAAGTTGCAGCAGTCCATTAGTTTGGGTTAAGTTATATGAATTGGACACAGGTGTTGGTAGCAAAGGAGATTTTGGTATTTCTCTGTGTGTGTTTTTTTCCCTACAAGTTTGTTGAACTTAAAAAACATAGCTTGTAATTCTTAACTGGAATCTTAAAGGCAAACTGACATACTGGTTGGCGTTTTGTTTAGAACTGGAAGCCTTGAAGCAGCGTTTCTGGAAGCATGCTAATCCAGCAGCCAAACCCAGGGCTGGTCAGAAGGTGAATGTGAACATCATAGTGAAAGATGTGGGCACTGATGGAAAGGAAGAGCTCAAGGTAGATACGGTACCTGTGACTTTGGCAGCTGAGAAGCTAGATGGAGCTAGCCACACAAAACCAGGTATTTGCGTTCATGGGGGTTTCTTGGTTTATTTTTTTGGCTGGGGGTGGGGATGGGTGCCTCACTCTTTGTACTCTGGCAGGTCTTTATGGCTACTGAAGACCCTATAGTGAAACGTTATAGAATCTTTTTCCTTGGAGACTTTGGAGATGGGACAGCAGTACCTCTAGCATGATTCATGTGTGTAGCATTACCTAGTTGTGTGGGGTGGGTAAGAGGAATTATTTCTTAAACTAGCCTTTGTCTTATTGTTTAAAAAAAAGTATCCATTGTAGAAAATACATGGAATAAACAAAAAACTTCTACAGTTCTCTATCAGAGACATCTTCTGTAACCATGTTTTATATCCTTTTAAACTTTTTACATGTATTTTTTAAACAGACAGTACATGTCTGTTTAAAAAATAAAACAGTAATGCAGTCATACTGTGCATTCTGCTTTGTAATCGGTATTAGGGACAGGTCTATTGTTTCCACTCCCACTTTGAAAATACGAGTAATATATCACATAGAAAAAAATTAAAACACTGAGGAAAAGGTATAAAATGAAAACTTAGTCTTCCCAAAGGCAACTTAACAATTTCTTGTGTGTTCTGGGAAAATTCATATGCATATGCCATTGTGTGTGTGTGTGTGTGTTTGAGTGAGAGTGAGAGAGAGAGAGAGAGAGAGAGTCATTGAACACTTATACTCTCTGCCAGGCACTGCTCTAGGTGCTTTACAGCAAATAACATTAGTGTCCTTATTTTATATGTGAAGAAACTGATATACAAAACATTTAAACAACTTGTTCAAATTTATATAACTAGTAAGTAGTAGAGCTAGCAGCCTAATCCAGACCACCTAACTCAAGAGTTCAGATACACATATTGCTTTGGGGGCACTTTTTTTTTTTAAGAGCTGCATGATATTCCTTTGTGCAAGTATAACATGATTTGTTTAACCATACTCCTGTTAATGGACATTGTGTTTGTTTCAGTTTTGGTGTTTCATACAATATTGCATCCTAGTATCAGATATATGTTAGTAAATTTTGATGCAAAATTCCTTACAGTGGAATCAGTGAGTCAAAAAAAAAATATATATATATCATTCCCATTGTCCTTCAAAATACTTGCACCGATTTACACTCTGAATCATGGTGTATAAGAGTTCCTGTTTCTTCCGGTTAATAACGGATATTATCAAGCCTTCAAATTTTTGCCAAATATATAAAAAATGGTATCATTATTTTGATTTGTATTTCTAATGAGAAGGGATGTTAAGCATTATTTTTTTAAATAATTTTTAATTTTATTTTTACTAATTTTATTTTTGGCTGCATTGGGTCTTTGTTGCTGTGCTCAGGCTTTCTCTAGTTGCGGCGAGCGGGGGCTACTCTTCATTGCGGTGCATGGGCTTCTCATCCCGGTGGCTTCTCTTGTTGCAGAGCACGGGCTCTAGGTGCGCGGGCTTCAGTAGTCGTGGCCCGTGGGCTCGGTAGCTGTGGCTCACGGGCTTAGTTGCTCCACGGCATGTGGGATCTTCCTGGACCAGGGCTCGAACCTGTGTCCTCTGCATTGGCAGGCGGATTCTTAACCACTGCGCCACCAGGGAAGCCCTTAAGCATTATTTTAATTTTATTTACAATATATGTTCATTTTTCTGTGAACTACCAGTTCATATTGTTTGCCCATTTTACTCTTGAGTTGTTTCTCTTTTTCTTTAATGTGGATAAATGTACCAATATTTTCCTTCATGGCTTCTGAACCATAGACTTTTGAAGGCCCACTCCCCCACCCATCTTTTTTTTTTTACCCTTTTAAATAATAATTTTATAATCTCTGTAATATATTATCGCAGGGTGTAGAACATAATTATGGAAGTTATCTCCTACACTCAATTCATGATATTCTCCATTTGTTAAGATAACAAAAGCCTAGACTCCTAAGGTCTCTGATTTTCCTTTTGGGATGTGTCTAGAACACCTCTGGAGTTGCCTAAAGTGGACACTTGTGTTGTTGTAGTGTGTAGTTGGTCATTACGTCTAAAGCATCTCTTCATATTTCTGTTCAGGGGAAAAGCTTCAGGTGCTGAAAGCTAAGCTGCAAGAGGCAATGAAACTCCGAAGGTCTGAGGAGCGCCAAAAGCGCCAAGCATTACTTAAGTTAGATAATGAAGATGGATTTGAAGAAGAGGAGGAGGAGGAGGAAGAAATGACGGATCAGTCCGAGGAAGACGGAGAAGAGGAGGGAGAGGAAGCTTTGGAGGAAGAAGAGGCAAAAGAGGAGGAAGAGGAGGAAGAAGGCAATCAGGAGGTTTCTGGCAATTATGTGATTTTGTTACTAGGTCATGATGAATAAGGAAGAGAGAAAATCAGCTTTGAGTAAGAATATAATGAGCATGTTCAGTTGTATAAGAGATTTCAGGGGCAGAGATAAATGTAGCTCATATGTACTTAAATATTAGTGCTTTCAGTCCTTTCAGCACCAGGGAACACCTGCAGTTCACAGAGCCATAGCCTTGGCTTCTACCTGTTGGTTTACATATTGCACCATCATGCTAATATTGAAATGGCTTTGTATTAATAGAGATTTTATCTTTGTTGTTCATTTAGGTTTCTCTATTCAGAATAAAAAGCACTTTTAACCTTGGCCAGGTTGAGGTCTGGAATAAATTCTCAGACAGCCCGAGACCTTCCTGAGTTAATTTTATTCTTTGTTGAGGAAGATATTTGTAGAAGGGCCTCTTGCCCTTTTTCTATAGTATTGTTTTCCACCTAGAGAAGACAGATGGTGATAGGACTTTTGGTATTAGAAAAAAGAAAATCGTCCTTGTTTGAACACTGGAATCATTTAAAAGAACTAGTTAATGTTTAACCCTGGGTAAAGGAAGAGGAAAGCCATGGCTGAACTGGGCAGGATGTCATAGTTTGTGGTTGGTTGGAGGTCAGTAGTTGTCCTGCAATCTCAGGCTAATCATGTAACCTTTCACTGACTCAATAAAATGATAATCCGGTTCTTTCATGATCTTGTGGCAGTTTGGGGAGGGTAAAGGTAAAGTAACATAAGTATAAAAGAGCTTTAGAAGTGTTAGCGTAAATTGTGTTAATGATAATGGTTAGACTGAGCTTCCTTCAGGTTTACCTTTTCAGGTTTAAGATGTGACTTGTAACTAAGCAGCCACATTTCAGGCTGACAGTGTGTTTGCTTTTAAATTTTTTGACTTGTATTGTTCTGTTTTGGGGTTGTGTGATTGGTAAAGATTGCAGAATTCCTTCTCGGTAGTGAAGAAATAGAAACCAAAGATGAGAAAGAAATGGATAAAGAAAACAATGATGGCAGTGGTGAAATTGGCAAGTCAGTTGGCCTTCTCTCTGTCCCCAAGCCTCTCTTGTCAGATTCTACCTTCCTTCTATTTAAGGACAACTCTCCCAAGATGGGGTAAGTAATTCTCTCTAAGGAAAGATAAGATTCCCTGGTATTTGCCCCTCTAGTAAGAAGCAGAAACAGATACTCAAACAATTTACCTTCTTATTTTGTAGTTACTCTGCTAGTGAAGAAAAATCAGAAATAGATGAAAACTCAGGCAAAAGACCTAGCAAACTAGGTAAGTAGTGACTCTTTCGTAGAACGTGACTTTTCTCTGATCCTCCAGCTTTGACACTTAAGGACTACAATTCCTTAAGGTTCCTTTTTTTGGAACCCTAGTGGACTTTTCCCAGTCTTACCTGTGGCAATGACAGGAATTTATGAATTAGAATATTTTTCTTGGTCCAGTTTTTGAAAACTTACATGTAGTTTCTTTACAGTTGACCATGAGCATGTAATAGGTCCCTAGTGAGTATGTGTTCATTGAATGAAACATGAAACATTTCTATCATATGTAGACCAAAGGAAGATATGTAAGTGATTGGATAATGGAGAGAATGATCATAGGCATTAGGCAGAAAGACAGGAACTTTCAGGTGTCACTTAGCTCACAGTGATAAACCCTGATAATGTTATCTTAGTACCATAATTGACCTTTTTAAAAAAAAAATTATTTATTTTATTTATTGATTTTTGGCTGCGTTGGGTCTTCGTTGTTGTGCGTGGGCTTTCTCTAGTTGCGGTGAATGGGGGCTACTTGTCGTGGTGCGCGGGCTTCTCATTGCGGTGGCTTCTCTTGTTGCAGAACACAGGCTCTAGGCACATGGGCTTCCGTAGTTGTGGCATGCAGGCTCAGTAGTTGTGGCTCATGGGCTCTAGAGCGCAGGCTCAGTAGTTGTGGCGCACGGGCTTAGTTGCTCAGCCGCGTGTGGGATCTTCCCGGACCAGGGCTCGAACCCATGTCCCCTGCATTGGCAGGCGGATTCTTAACCACTGCGCCACCAGGGAAGCCCCTGTAATTGACCTTTAAAGTAATGTTTTGGAACATGTAACTTGAGAGGTTTGCCAATGGGTCTTACCTGACAGTTTCATTCTCAACTCTTTTTCCTAAACAAATCTAACTTATTTCTGGAATCATGTACTTAAAAGTTATTTCTCTTTAGATGAAGATGATTCATGCTCATTACTGACAAAGGAGAGCAGCCACAATAGCAGCTTTGAGCTGATAGGCTCCACAATTCCATCCTATCAGCCTTGCAACAGACAAATAGGCCGTGGGACCAGTCTTTTTCCTACGGCAGGAGGATTCAGATCTCCTTCCCCTGGACTATTTCGAGCCAGTTTGGTCAGCTCAGCTTCTAAGGTAAGATGGCAGTGGTTTTCTAATCTCCTTCCGCTTTTGCTTCCCATATTGCTAAATAAAGTGCGTCCAAGCCAACAACTCCCACCACATTGTGTATGTTTAGTTTTAAAAAATCCACCCCTTTGTGTATTTATATATATATATAAATTTATTTTATTTATTTAGTTTTGGCTGCGTTGGGTCTTTGTTGCTGCATGCTGGCTTTCTCTAGTTGCAGGGAACGGGGGCCACTCTTCGTTGCGTTGCGCGGGCTTCTCGTTGCTGTGGCTTCTCTTGTTGCGGAGCATGGGCTTCAGTAGTTGTGGCTCACGGGCTTAGTTGCTCCGCGGCATGTGGGATCTGCCCAGACCAGGGCTCGAACCCTTGTCCCCTGCATTGGCAGGTGGATTCTTAACCACTGCACCACCAGGGAAGTCCCCCTCTTTGTGTATTAAAAACAAGCCTCATCCAAGGTTCTTACCTTCTTGAAAATATTTTTCTTTGTGCTCCTCTTGGCTATGCATTGTCCTCCTCAACTGCAATTGCCTGAGAGTAGATTAAATTTTACAAATAGCAACTTCTGTTGTTGTCATGACAGTGAATGACATTTGTAAAATGTTTTGTTTTTGTTTGGTTTTGTTTTGGTGCCAGAGTTCAGGAAAGCTGTCTGAGCCTTCACTTCCCATAGAGGATTCCCAGGATCTGTATAACGCCTCCCCAGAGCCTAAGACACTTTTCCTAGGAGCAGGAGACTTCCAGTTCTGTTTAGAAGATGACACTCAGAGCCAACTGTTGGATGCAGATGGGTAGGTAGTTTTATGTTTCTGTGGGTGGATGGTGCTGGGTACTGCTTAATTTCGTTTAAAAATAAAGTGAGCTTCTGTCGCTCCATCTGTGCTTTCTCTTCTGAGAAAGAGGTGTACAGACCATTAGTATTACATTCCACACGTTTGAACAAAGTCTGTCTAGAAAATTAAAAGTAAATAGCCTTGGGCTTCCCTGGTGGCGCAGCGGTTAAGAATCCGCCTGCCAATGCAGGGGACACGGGTTCGAGCCCTGGTCTGGGAAGATCCCACATGCCATGGAGCAACTAAGCCCATGCGCCACAACTACTGAGCCTGCACTCTAGATCCCGCGAGCCACAACTACGGAGCCTGCGAGCCACAACTACTGAAGCCCAGGCGCCTAGAGCCTGTGCTCCGCAACAAGAGAAGCCACCACAGTGAGAAGCCCGCGCACCACAATGAAGAGTAGCCCCGGCTCGCAGCAACCAGAGATGGCCTGCGCACAGCAATGAAGACCCAACACAGCCAAAAATAAATAAATACACTTATTAAAAAAAAAAAAAAAGTAAATAGCCTTGCTAGCATTCTGATCCTTCAAATTTCTGCATTGTATGACATGCATAGCTCTTATAAGGTCATCAGATTTCTCTGCATCCATCCTACTATGTTAGGATTGTTGGGTAGGATTGAGAATTGACACTTCTGTGGCACATTACATGGCCATAAATTTTGGCTGCATTGGGTCTTCGTTGCTGTGCATGGGCTTTCTCTAGTTGCGACAAGTGGGGGCTACTCTTCGTTGTGGTGGCTTCTCTTGTTGTGGAGCACGAGATCTAGGTGCACGGGCTTCAGTAGTTGTGGCACATGGCCTCAGTGGTTGTGGCTCATGGGCTCTAGAGCACAGGCTCAGTAGTTGTGGTGCACGGGCTTAGTTGCTCCACAGCACGTGGGATCTTTCTGGACCAGGGCATGAACCTGTGTCCCCTGCATTGGCAGGCAGGTTCTTAACCACTGCGCCACCAGGGAAGTCCCATACCCTTTACCTTTTGAATAGGCTTTATTCTTTCATAAACTTCCCCCTCCCTCTTTAGATCGTCACAGGCTAAAGTGTGACACTCTTGTCTTCTGGTTCAGGATTCAGCTTCTAACTTTGGTATTGGAGATGAGTTCGGGCTTTTCACCCACCACTTCGTTTTTTTCCTAGAGAATTTCTTACACTCTTCATTGGGCTTGTAGGTTCTTAAATGTTAGAAACCACAGGAATCAGTACCAAGCTTTGAAGCCTCGATTGCCATTGGCCAGTATGGATGAGAACGCCATGGACGCCAACATGGATGAGCTGTTGGATTTGTGTACGGGAAAGTTCACATCTCAGGCTGAAAAACCTCTGTCCAGGAAGAGCGACAAGAAAGAGAACATGGAGGAACTTCTGGATCTTTGTTCAGGAAAATTTACTTCTCAGGGTAATTGTCCAACAGAGCATCAGGCTCACCACAGCCAAATATCTTAAGTCAGTGTCCTTGAAAAGAAGCCCCTTACTCTCAGGTGAGAAGTTCACAGAAAACAGAGCTGTGGTGGATTCTTGAGCATAGGTTGAATTCACTGCTTAGCTCCTGACATTTAGAGCTCCTACTTTCTTAGAGTGGTGAGGTATCAACTTAAAACTGCTTTAGCTTTGGCCATATGACTTGTCATTTATGGCTAATATATGTGCAAAGCTTAGAGCAGCGTCTGCTGCATAGAAAATTTCACATAAATGCTAACTTGTTACTTCCACCTGCACACCCCTTTCTCCCCCTCACACCTCTGCTAGAATGTAAGCTGTTTGGGAGCTGCGATCTTTGTTTTGTTTGCTGAATGACTGAATGAATGAATGGTGAGCTCTTTTTGGCAAGCTTACCTTAGAACTGTGTTGAGCTGGCCTGTCTTCAGATGGCTGGGGAGAGAGGATAAAGCTGTCATTTCTTGGTGACAAATCTTTTTCTTCATTGTGATGTAGATGTCTCTACTCTGGCTCCATCAGAGTTAAATAAGCAGGAGAAGGAGAGCAGTCTGGGTGATCCAATGGAAGAAGCACTTGCTCTTTGCTCAGGCTCTTTCCCAACAGACAGGTGAGTCTCAGTGATTGGAGGGAACTCGGCAAGTCTGGTGTTCTGATAAAATACTGGGGTAAGTTTTCTGGGCTCAGGAATAAATGGTCATCTTAGGGGCTTCATATCCTGTCTGAGAGTCTTGCAGTCTTTTTGAGTCTCATATTTGCATAGTAAGGAAATTATAATGCTTTCATTTAGTTGGTGGGGAACAGGGTAAAAAAAGGCAAGAAAAAGCACATGAAAGTTCTCAACATCACTAATAATTAAGAAAATGTGGGGGCTTCCCTGGTGGCGCAGTGGTTGAGAATCCACCTGCCATTGCAGGGGACACGGGTTCAAGCCCTGGTCCGGGAAGATCCCTCATGCTGTGGAGCAACTAAGCCCATGCACCACAACTACTGAGCCTGTGCTCTAGAGCCTGTGAGCCACAACTACTGAGCCTGCGTGCTCTAACTACTGAAGCCCGCGTGCCTAGAGCCCGTGCTCTGCAATGAGAAGCCACCACACTGAGAAGCCCGCGCACTGCAATGAAGAGTAGCCCCTGCTCGTCGCAACTAGAGAAAGCCCGTGCGCAGCAGTGAAGACCCAACACAGCCAAAAATAAAAATAAATAAAATAAATAAATTTATTTTAAAAAGAAAATGCAAATCAAAACCATAATAAGATACTACCTCACACCCAGCAGTTATTCCACTTTTGGGTATATACACAAAAGAAGTGAGAGCAGCGTCGGTAATAGATATTTGTACACCCATGTTCATAGCAGCATTATTCGTAATAGTCAAAAGGTGGAAGCATCCCAAGTGGATACATACACAGTGGAATAATATTCAGCATTTAAAAAGGAAGGAAATTCTGATACATGCT
Source organism: Hyperoodon ampullatus (assembly GCF_949752795.1). Lineage (NCBI taxonomy): Eukaryota > Metazoa > Chordata > Mammalia > Artiodactyla > Ziphiidae > Hyperoodon > Hyperoodon ampullatus. The sequence goes on along the minus strand of NC_136915.1, from coordinate 29,745,417 downwards.
ACAGCATGGATGAACTGTGAGGAGATTATGCTAAATGAAGTAAGCTAGTCACAGAAAGACAAATACTGTATGATTCCACTTACATGAGGTACTTAAAGTAGTCAAATTCGTAGACACAAAGTAGAAGAGTGGTTGCCAGGGATTGTGGGGAGGGAAGAATGGGGAGTTGCTATTGAAAAGGTATAGAGATTTAGTTTTGTAAGATGAAGAGTTCTGGAGGTTGGTTGCATAACAATGTGAATGTACTTAACACTAATGAACTGTACACTTAAAATGGTTAAGATAGTAAACTATTTGTATTTTATAACAATTTAAAAAAAAATTTTAAGGGCAAGACATCTCGTTTCCTGTTTCTTGAAGAGATTGTTGCTGCTATAAAATATTTTCAATTCCTAAGTTGGCTGACTGCTTGTAGTTTGCTTTCAACTTGTTTATTGATTTGTTGATTTGCATTTTAGGGAAGAAGAAGGTGAAGAGGAGGAATTTGGAGACTTTCAGCTTGTCCCAAATGATAATGAGTTTGATAGTGATGAGGTGAGTTTGAAGGGGACAGAGTAATCATAACTGAACTCCATGTATTGCTGCTGTGTTTGCTTGTTTTGTAGTTTGAGTTCTTGAGAATTCTGTTTGGCATGTTATTAGAAGCAATTTCCTAGAATGAAATGTTTGGGCAGAAGTTTATAAATTCCTGTCTTAGTTGAGGATACATTTTATTCTGTGTAACTTTGCATGTGATACTATATGATTTTGCAGGATGAACACAGTAACTCTGACAATGAAGACCCGGCACTAGAAGACCATGAAGATAATGATGAGGAAGACCTCCTGCAGCAATCCGAGAAGTTGAAAAGGCAAATGTAGGTGTTATGTCCCTTCCTTCAGTTGCAAGAAAGTTCTCCTGACAGTTGAGTTGTAGTTTGCTACATTTGCTGGTTCTATTTTTGCTTTTTGTGGTTAACACAGGTTGAATAAAATCCATTTACGTGATATCTCTTGAGTATTCAAAGATGGTCACGTCCTCCTCAAGTGATTCCTATACTAAACATCCCTAGTTCTTCAGCTGTTTCTCACGTGACATTGCTTCCAGACTCTTCACATGTATGGATACTCTCTTTATCTTCAGGTGTGGTCTGACTATCGCTCTATATAGTGGTACAACCACATCCCTTGTTCTGGTTGCATACTACTTATAAAGTAACCAAAGAGCATAAGAGCTGAGTCACTGTAGATCCTGAGGATCTAGTAGATGACTAAAATTCCCCATGTCTTTTTTCCTATGAATTACTGTCATTCCAGGTTTTCCTCATCCTAGTCTCAGGCAAATGACCCCCCTTTATTTGTTTAATATTGTTGTTGTCGTTTTGATCATGAAAGTAAGCCATTTATTTTGGAATATTTCAAAGAATACAGAAAGACATAAATAAAAAGTCATCTAGGAACTTCCCTGGTGGTACAGTGGTTAAGAATCCACCTGCCAATGCAGGGGACACAGGTTTGATCCCTGGTCCAGGACAATCCCACATGCCGCGGAGCAACTAAACCTGTGTGCCACAACTACTGAGCCTGTGCTCTAGAGTCCGAGAGCCACAACTACTGAGCCCGAGTGCTGCAACTACTGAAGCCCGCATGCCTAGAGCCCGTGCTCTGCAACAAGAGAAGCCACTGCAAAGAGAAGCCCGCGCACCACAACAAAGAGTAGCCCCTGCTCACCGCAACTAGAGAAAGCCTGCTTGCAGCAACGAAGACCCAACGCAGCCAAAAAAAAAAAAAAGTCATCCATGTCCGCCGTCCAGGATATTTTTGAAAGTGGTGGTGGTGGTTATTATTACCTCATAACTTTTTTTCAGGCATATATTTTTATGTGGTTGAGATCTGTACAATTTTTTTTGTATGTACAATTTTGCATCTTGCTTTTTTTTCCTACTTACCATATCTGTAAGATTTTTTCCTTGATATTGAAGGTTTTATAAAAACCATTTTAATAGGTATTCCACATTTTATTATTTGTGAATGACTTTTGGAATTCAAATATAGGACATCATATTGATCCTTATTAGATTTATTTTGTTGTTTTTAGCCCATCATTCCATTCTATTGAGATCAGTTTGGGTTTCTAATTTGTCACCTGTCAAATTAACTATTCATACAGTTTTGGGCCAGCTATAGATTTTTTTTCCTAAGGCAAGGGTTCTTAAACCTTATTTAACTATAGAGTCCTTTGTTCAAATGAAATCTTATAAAGAATGGCAGCTAAAAATTGAACTGCTCAAAGAGGGTAGATGGGAAGATTGAGAAGCTTAGTGGCTATTGGCCCCTGAAGGAATTCTTCAGGAACCCTGGGAGTTAGAGGAACTCAGCTTTAAAATAATAATGGAAGTCTTTCATAAAAAATCAGCCTTCGGGGCTTCCCTGGTGGTGCAGTGGTTGAGAGTCTGCCTGCCGATGCAGGGGACATGGGTTCGTGCCCTGGTCCGGGAGGATCCCACATGCCGTGGAGCGGCTGGGCCCGTGAGCCACAACTACTGAGCCCGTGTGCCTGGAGCCGTGCTCCACAGTGAGAGGCTGCGACAGTGAGAGGCCCGCGCACCGCGATGAAGAGGGGCCCCCGCTCGCCGCAACTGGAGAAAGCCCTCGCACAGAAACGAAGACCCAACACAGCCAAAAAAATAATAAATAAATAAATTTATAAGAAAAAAAAATCAGCCTTCAGAAAGCCATCAAGCTTCTGCCACTCATGACCATAGGTGACAGCACTTTGAACCCAGATGACAGCAGATTTGTTCTCGATGTGAGCTGAAGTCAGAAAAACTAACTTGTAGTGGTTTAGATTACTACTAACTCTGAGCTTCAGTCATACCTGTAACTTGAGGATCAAGATTTGGCGGGCTGTAAGAAGACCCCAGTCTATTACCTTTCCATACTATACTCTCTCTAGTCTGTCTCCTGAAGCTGGTAAGCTTAAATACAAGACAAAATAGTTTGAACCTTCTGGCAGGTATGTCCCAAATATATAGAGGGGATTGAGAGTTCTGGCTTTAGAGTCACCAACCTAGGTTGAATCCAGGCTCTGCTGCCTCCCAGCTATGTGACCATTGGTAAGTTGTTTACTCTCTGAGTCTCAGTTCCTTCAACTGAAAATTGAAAGGAATAATAATACCCCTCCCTGAGATAACGCAGTAATGCTCCAAAGCACAGTTATTGGCACACAGTATATATTAAATAATAGACTTTTAAGTATTATCAAAATGTATTATTATTATTAATTTAATCTTATTGTTATTAGATATGGCTCTGTGTTCTGCTTTTCTCATTGCTGTGTGTATATTCATTGTTGTATTTTCTAATTTTCAATTTTCTAGGAGATTGAAGAAATACCTGGAGGATGAGGCAGAGGTGTCAGGGAGTGACGTGGGAAGTGAAGATGAGTATGATGGGGAAGAGCTTGATGAATATGAAGAGGATGTAATTGATGAATTACTTCCTTCTGATGAGGAACTACAGAGTCAAATCAAGAAAATACACATGTCAGTATCCCAGCAAGCCCTTCTGAATAATGAATGGGGTGTGTCTTAAGGCAGGCCCTATAACCAGCCAGAGTGGTCCTGGTTTTGAACACCATATTTCTCCTGTTGTAGGAAAACAATGTTGGATGATGATAAGCGACAGTTACGTTTGTACCAAGAAAGGTACCTTGCTGATGGGGACCTGCACAGTGATGGTCCTGGACGAATGAGGAAATTCCGATGGAAAAACATAGGTATTTTGATTGTTGCCTTTAGAAGCAAATTGTACAAGGTACATGTTTGTCCAGTTTAAGACAGCAAGAGGAAATCCAAACTATAGCAGGCAGCTGTGGAGGAGGACCTTGCCTTGACCTTTATTTTCTATTAATGGATAGGAAAAGCTTGTGTCAGTATATTGTAAATGAAAAGGGTTCACTTGTGTCTGCTGAGACACCCTCTCCTGTGGGGAGTGCAGAATGCTAATAGCCTTAACTCTTTGCTTTAGATGATGCTTCCCAGATGGACTTGTTCCACAGAGACTCTGATGATGATCAGACTGAAGAACAGCTTGATGAGACGGAAGCCAGATGGAGGAAGGAGCGAATTGAACGAGAGCAGTGGCTTCGGGACCAGGTAGGAAGCCTGCAAGAAATTCTCCTATTCCGACCCTACTTATGAGGGTCACTCCGTCACCCAGCTTGTCATGATAGTCGTCAAAATCTTGGGCAATATATCGCTGTCACTTTTTTTTTTTTTTTTTTTTGCGGTACACGGGCCTCTCACCGTTGTGGCCTCTCCCGCTGCGGAGCACAGGCTCCGGACGCGCAGGCTTAGCAGCCATGAGCCTGCCTAGCCGCTCTGCGGCAGCCGCTGCATGTGGGATCTTCCCGGACCAGGGCACGAACCCGTGTCCCCTGAATCGGCAGGCGGACTCTCAACCACTGTGCCACCAGGGAAGCCCTGCTGTCCCTTTTAATCCTTGAATTTTCTTTTGTGCTTTGAGAAGGTTACCATGGGCAGTTCTAGTCATGTTTTTGTCCAAAATCGTGTGTGTGTGTGTGTGTGTGTGTGTGTGTGTGTGTGTGTGTGTGTGTGTGTGTGTGTGTGTGTGTGTGTGTGTAAAGCAACAAAGAGTTGCAAAAAGGAAAACAAATGCTGTCCCAAGTACTCTAGCTTCCAGGCTATACTAATTATTCGGGGGAGCTGTGGGCTTCTGTTAATGCTGTCTGATTTTTATTTTCAGGCACAGCAGGGGAAAATTGCAGCTGAAGAAGAAGAGGAGATTGGGGAAGATAGTCAGTTTATGATGCTGGCCAAGAAAGTTACAGCCAAAGCTCTGCAGAAGAATGGTGAGCTCTTAGTCCTCCTCAGGGTCTAGCCCCCTGGATTGTTAGGGCTGGAGCCTTAGAGGTGACTCCAGCCTTCAGGGGCTGTTGCAGCTTACTCATGGGCTGGTGTCTCATGTTATCTTAAAGAGGTCCCTCAGATGGGGAGAGACAGTATTCTTTCCATCTTAGACTATTGGGCAGTCGACATTGTGATTGTGAGTATATGTAGCTGGTTTTGCTTTATGTTCTAAGGCAGCTCAGAGGAGTGAATTCTGGCTTCTTTATTCAGTTGCCCAGGATTATATACTTAAGTGTTAGAGCTGGAATTTGAACCCAGATTTGCCTAACCCCAGAGCTGAAGCTCTTAAACACTCCTTAACACTCTTACCACTCTTGTTTTTTCTTATTATTACTGTTACTTAGACAATAAGTTCAGCTGAGTTGTCTGTCTTCTCTTAAGCCGCTTAGCTGTACTTTCAAGTCATGATTATAAAATAATCAGAGTTCCTATGGCTTTAGTTTATTGGTTTAGTTAAAGGCTTGTTAGCTTGTTTAGATTTAAAAGTAATTCTACGCAGCTTTGTCCAGAACAAGCCTCTCTGTCTTTTCTTTTCAGTCAGTCGCACTGTGGTTATTCAAGAATCAGAGTCTTTATTCAGAAATCCTTTTGAAGCCACCAAACCGGGAAGTGACAACCAGGTTGGTTGGGGACCTTGTTAGCCTGATGTCATGATCTTCAGTGTTATAAAGGCCCAGGTCAAGTTAAGGGAATGCTCTTTCATTAGCGGAGGGAGGTGGCTGCAAGAAATGGAAGTAGATGTCAAAGGAGCCTACCGTTTCTTTTCTACTTGAGCAGGGTAGGACTGTGTCCCCTCAATACCTGGTGGAGGCGGGGAGGGGCTGACTTCTCATTCTTCCCTTGGCACTTGGAATTTGATACCAGGAATTTGATGACTCTTCTTTCCTCAGCTGAAGATGGGCTCACTGCTAAACCAGCCCAAAGCTGTGCTTCAGAAACTGGCTGCCCTGTCTGACCTCAACCCTAGTGCTCCCCGAAATTCAAGAAACTTTGTCTTCCACACACTTTCTCCTGTCAAGGCTGAGGCAGCAAAGGAATCATCTAAGCCTCGGGTAGGGAATTTGAGAACTGATTTGGTGACTCTCCACAGCAGAGTGAATGAATGAATGAATGAATGAGTTGAATTGAATTGAATTGAAAATATATATATTTTTCTGGCTTAAAGGCTTAAATGCTGCAGTGTTAATCTTGCACTCCCAATAAGGTACAAGGGGATTGCTACCTGCAGTAAGTAATCAGCTTTGAAACTTGCCTGGAAATTTTCTATTTCTTTTTTTCTAATGATCCGTGATTTAACTATGAGCTGCTTAAGAGCTAAGTGAAGCTAAGTACTTGTATGAAGTTCTTGAGTTGGCTCTTTCTCTGCTCTCTAGGTGAGGAGAAGGGGTCCGTCTTTAATGACATCCCCTTCACCTAAGCGCCTCAAAACAGATGATAGCACTTCAGGATCGAAGCAAAGCATCTTCAGATACTTGGAAAGCTAACACCACAAGGGCACCAGCACCTGTGTTGAGACTTCGTTGAGAAGTTTCTGGCATTGAAGGTTGGAATCGATGCTCATGTGGATGATCCCCCCTTCCTTCATAATCAATGCATTAAGATTGAGGACAGAGATTCCAGTTCTTTCCACTGCATGGCTCTGGACATCTCTTTCCTAGTATTACTTCCTGGGTTGGCCACTAACTTAATTCTTCAGTGTTTACAACATCAACTTATGGGATACCTGGGTGTCCTCCATTAAATACTTGACATTTTATCCTAGCAGCTTCCTGGGTTGATAACTTTTGGTGAAAGGGGTGACTGGAGAAAGAAAAAGTGTGGCATGACAGAAGATTACAGACAGCAGTGAACGTCAAAACTGGGATGACTCCTTCACACCCCTATGATCTGCACCATGGTGACCAGGACTCAGTGAAAGAGAGACTTCTTAGAGGACCTAGGAATCGACAGATGGGCTGTTTTATTACCTTTGCCCCTTCCCTTTTCTTTTATGCCTCTTCCCAATGCAGTCTCAAATTTCCAATTAACCTGTGCTTCCTTTATAAGAAGGACTCAAACTGGTACCCAAGTCAGAAAGAGCAACTTCTCTGGACTGTGAGGATGAAGATAAAAGGTTACATCCAGTGTCCGTCGACATTAGATATTCCATGGGGCAGAGAGCTCTCTCTTAGGACTAAATTTTCAATTTGAAGCACTGTTGCTCAAGGACCTTCCTTCTCATTCTGACTGGAAGAGTTATATATAATCATTATTTATTGCATTAAACTGGGTTGAGTACATTGCCCTGAGCAGAGGACAATTTAATACTTCATTACTTATTCTGAGAAAAGATCATCATGGAGTCTCATCAAAATATTGTTAGGATTGCCACCACTCCCGATTTTCCCTGAACTACCATGAGGCTGTCAGAGTTTTAGACAGATTTTTTTTTTTTCCTCTCAGCACCAAGTGTCACTGCTGCTTTGGAAAAACATTTCATGTAAATACTGTGGTTTCACTGTCAGGAGCTGGACTTGGGAAGCTGGATGAACTGTGCCAGTTTTTCACTGGCAGATAAGGAATACCAATTTAACTGGTGGAATTAGGATATAGGTTTTCTACAGTTGTTTGTAATATGCAAGATGCTGACTTTGATGGAATTTACATTTGTATATTTGTAATCTTGTAATGGTGAAAATGTATATAAAGATGTTTTAATATGTATGTAGTTTTTCAATAAATCCCAATGCCTTGAAGTCAGGATTTGCTGTCCAGATTGAATGCTCATTCTTAGGTCAGAGCCTGTCTAATGTTGAGCATTTTGTTTTCAGGGTATCTGTCTCTCAGGGGAGGCCTCTGGGCCTGGAGTGAGAGGCTGCTTTCATTGTCCCTTCACTGTCTTCTCAACTCTGGTGAATTGATCGCATTAACTAACCAAGTGGTTTGGGTTCAGTGCAGGTGAGGAGAGTTTACATAAATGGTGCCTGTTGTTATAGCCCTTGGATTGGCAGCCGTGGGTCCAAGGTGGGCATTATTGCCCCTCCCTTTGAGCTCTCTAAACAGTGGCCAAGGCTAGGTAGCCCTTGCTAGGCAATAGAGAACTAGGGAGGAGGGCTGGATATTTCTCCCTTTTGCTTTCCCATATCCTTTTTTGGCAGGGAGAGATGGAGAAGAGTATTAGGATTGACACTAAGGATAAGAAAATCAGTGCCTGAGAAATCTAGGGAGCAAAGGGTTTCTATTCTAGGCTCCAGAAAGAAAGCACTTTTTGGAGAAAGAAAAGTTGAGTCTTAAGCTCTGGGTCGCTTTTCCCCATATTAGTGTAGCTGTCAGAAGGCAAGCTAAGCCTTGGTAATAAGATTGAAGTGGAGAGTCGGGACCTGACCATGTGACCTGTGCCCAGAGCACTGAGCCTCCAGCTTCAGCTCCATTCTAGTGAAACTGAAGCCCAGGGCCTGTGCTGTGGCTCCTGCTAGGACTCAGCTTCACTAGCTTGGAAATTATCTGCTTGGAGGGATGAGAGCACGTGAGTCTGAGAGATGAGGGTACTCAGTGTCAATCCTTTCACCTCCTCTGTGTTCCACACGCTGGGGTAGGGACACATGGTATTTACTTGATTTAAACAATTCAGTCCACAGCTGCACAAACCATACTAGGGTCTCTTCCATAAAGCATCAGGTTATACTCACCAAAGCGCTGTAGAAACAAGGTACTCAGCTTCCTGTGCAAATTCTCAACTGCCTCTCTACAAACTTTACCCCACTTTGAGAATCTCTAATGGCTCAATGTGAGTGTTTTCAGGGTTTTATCTCCCAGAGATATATGTAATATCTCTTGGGACTTCCTGTCCCGAGGCTTGTACACCTCAGAATAGGAGAGAGTATTTCTGGGAGGAATATTGTCATGATACTCTCTGATTGTATCATCCCTGAGATGGCATTATATCTTCTACCTTTGTGTCCTACTCACTGCCTGGCACATGGTCTGGAATGTGGAATTGCCCAGTAAAGGGTGAATGAAAAATACCAAACATTTCATACCTCCATTTATATCTATAAAATGAGGATAGTCATTCATGCCTGTCTCAGAGTTGCTGTGAGGCTTGTTGGAAGATGTATGTGGATGCATTATGTCAAACACTACTCTGCAAGGATATGGATTTGCCAATATTACAACTGCATCATGTTTTGTGGACCACTTCTCAAAGGCCTGTTGTCTCATAAGCATTTCAAACTTGACATCTTTAAAAATGTGATGTTCCTTCTCTAAAAACGTGCTCTTCCTCCTGTGTTTCCCATTTCACTGAAAGGTACCTCCACGTACCCAGTCACTCAGGCTGGAAACCCAAAGGACATTCTCGATCCCTCCTTCCTTACTCCCATAATCAAGCAATCTCTAAATCTTGTTATTTCTACTTCCAGATTGCATCTTGAATCACCTCTATAGCCAATGCCCCAATCCAGGATTCCATAATTTCTTGCCAGGGTGTTGGCAGTAGCCTCCTGATCTCCCCACTCCCATTTTTGCTTCCTTTCCATCCAATCTGTGCACAGCAGCCAAAGGGCGATATTTGCATAATTAAAGCGGAGGATGCCACTCCCTCACTCAAAACCTTTTCTGTCTTCCAGTGCACTCAGGATTAAGTTCAAACTACAAGACCCTCCATGATATAGTTGTGCCTCCCAACCTCCTATCATCCACTGTTCTCCATTCACATTACATAATGCTTCAGAGCCTTCCCCCTTTTTTTCAAATGGACTTCTTTTTTTTTAAATTTTCTTTATTTTTTATTTATCTTTTGGCTACGTCAGGTGTTAGTTGCGGCATGTGGGATCTTTTGTTGGGGCATGTGGGCTTCTCTCTAGTTGCGGCACTCAGGCTTCTCTCTAGTTGTGGCATATGGGATCTTTCATTGCAGTGCTTGGGCTCTTCACTGCAGCACGCGGCCTTCTCTCTAGTTGTGGTGCGAGGACTCTAGAGTGCACGGGCTTAGTTGCCCCACAGCATGTGGGATCTTAGTTCTCCAACCAGGGCTTGAACCCGCATCCCCTGCATTGGAAGGTGGATTCTTAACCACTGGACCACCAGCGAAGTCCTCCCTTCATTTTATTTTATTTATTTATTTATTTTTGCGGTACACGGGCCTCTCACTGTTGTGGCCTCTCCCGTTGCGGAGCAAAGGCTCCAGATGTGCAGGCTCAGTGGCCATGGATCACGGGCCTAGCCGCTCCACGGCATGTGGGATCTTCCCGGACTGGGGCATGAACCCGTGTCCCCTGCATCGGCAGGCGGACTCTCAACCACTGCGCCACCAGGGAAGCCCTAGTCTGGTATTGATGGCTGGTGGGGTAGAGGTGGGGGTGAAGAGGCAGCTCCCAGCTCCAGGCTGGAGAATCACTGGGCCCAATCTAAGGGGTGGAAGGTGCAGGGGCAGGATTGGGAGTGAGTCCTGTAGGTTTTTCAGTCCCCATCTCTTTTTCTCAGAGGCTGAAGGAAGGAAAAAAGCTGACTGCCCACCCCTTTCTTTGTCTGGTCTAACTTATGTTATTTATCAAAAAGACAGGTTATTTGGAAAACCAGATGGACCCAGGCAAAAATCATCTGGGTTTTCCAAACGTGAAAAATTAGGTTCTGGGGGCCCAGGAGGAAAGGCATATGAGTGTGTGTGTGTGTGTGTGTGTGTGTGTGTGTGTGTGTGTGTGTGTGTGTGTGTGTGTGTGTGTATGGTTGGGAGGGGGTGAGGAGTATTGAAAGTATTTTATGTCTCTGTAGTCAGACCCGGAAATCCCTCCATAACATCCAAGCTTTCCCCCTCCCTCTTTTTCCTTCAAGTTCTTTATGATTACAATCTAAATGAGAAAACTAAAATCTGTATATTGGTGGCTGGGAGTGCTGAAAGGTTTAATTGGCCAAGAATGAGAACATGTCAGGGCTGTAGCAGAACAGCAGCCGACGGCTTTCTCTAGCTCTCCTGCCCTCGCCTCCTCCCACAGATCCGCTGGGTTAGTGACAGTGTCAGGGTACAGAGGTTTCTAGAGCAGAGACCTGGTCCACCTCTTGTCCCTTCAATGTTATCATCCCAAAATGATCACAGCAGTTATGGAAGTTAGACATTAGGGGAAGAACTTACCCTTTCATAACTTTGTGATGATATTATGGCCAAAGAACACTGGGGGTTAAGGGCTGTCTGTCCATTAAATATCCAGGGAAGGAGCTAGCTCTGTGGCTACAACCAGGAATTTTTTTTTTTTTTTTTTTTTGTGGTACGCGGGCCTCTCACTGTTGTGGCCTCTACCATTGTGGAGCACAGGCTCCGGACGTGCAGGCTCAGAGGCCATGGCTCACGGGCCCAGCCGCTCCGCGGCATGTGGGATCTTCCCAGACCAGGGCACGAACCCATGTCCCCTGCGTTGGCAGGCGGACTCCCAATCACTGTGCCACCAGGGAAGCCCTACAACCAGGAATTTTTAAAGCTTGTGGTTCTGTTACCTCTGGGCAGCAACATTATTAGGATGGAACTAAAGCAGGCGACTATGGAGGCATGGCTCTTGGCTACAATAGAGGAAATGTTCTGGCTGAAATCATAGAGAGCCCTCTCTCTACATACACACATGCACACTCACAGAACAGAGCCAAGACCCCTTCTGGCCTGAAGAATCTTTGGCAGCAGCAAGAGCACTTGTCCCATTTTGAGTGTCATTTGTCACTGAGCCCTGCCCGGCCCACTCACCCATTGTCACAGTGCCATCTGACTGTGATAGCCACTTAATAACTTGATCTCATCTGTATAATCTGAGTTAACTAGCTCCACAGTTGTGAGGATTAAATTTGAGAAATTTGTAAAGTGTCTGCCTCCAGGTCCAGCACATAGTAAATCTCAGTGAGTGCTTGTTGAATGAATGAATCCGTGAATTGGAGCATTAAGGCTCCCTTGACCATTTCCAAAGTCAATGTGTAACAGCTCGAATAACAGGCTTGTGGGCTGTCCTGTGGAGCCTGGAGCCTGAGGCATGATCTAACCGTATCTGTGGTATGTGGGGTAGACCCCGTGATGCACCACCCTATCCCCTTTAGTGAAGGCTTTGCTGGCCCCACTGCAGACAGCCTTCAGTGAGGGGACGGCCTCAGCTGCAGAGAACTCCTTACCCAAGGCTCACGCCCCATTCCAGCACAGCCCACATCCAGTGATGACAGGAGTGTAAAGGCCTGGCCACCTCAGCTCATTTTAGGACAATTCTAAAGGGCCCATTCTCGCTTCAGAGCTCCCTGGGGGGTTGGCTGAGGCTGTCATGGACCTGTATGGTAGTTCAGCTCCTTTCCCCTCACTTCCACAGACGTTGATCCTAAGGGCACTTCTTAGGAAGTATCCGGTGTCCTAAACTGTCTGAGTCTGCTTCCTGGGGAATCCAGCCTATGAGTGTGCTAGTCCTGGTGGCCAAGCCTTTAGGACAGGAAAGGACAGAGACTCCTTTGCAGTTTCCAGCATTTGTTTCCAGCGTTGGAGGTGTCCATGCTGCCTTCTTATGTCCACCAGAGGGCAGCAGCAGCATAGCAACCCGTCCTCCTGAGGCTCAGTGGGGTGGGCTTGGAGGTCTTTCCCCCAGCCCCCTCCAATTTCCCACCCCTAGTACTGAGTATTAGGCAGGATCACCCTCCTAAGGGAAGAAACCTTTGGGAAACTGTCTAGGCCTTAGTTTTGTCAGTCTCAACACGGCCCCCTCCCACTCCAGTCCCAAGGCCAATCTGTCTTCCTAATGTGGACCCCATCCCCCTCCTCAATGGGCAACCTCCTTGCCCAGGATCTCCCACCTCTCCACACTCACCATCCACAACAGATTTGTTTTCTGTGTGACAAGGTGATTATGAGCTTGGGGATAGGAGGCCCAGGGGCCAGTCTGAGGATGGTCACTTCAATCTGGTCCTCCCTGTTCTGCTAACATTATTGATTTTTTAGTTTTATTTATTATGATGATTTTTCTGTATGAACTGGCTCTGATGACATGAGGTATGGAGGTAAGAGGGCAAAAGCGAATTTATTCTTGTCACAATTTAGCTTCCTGAAACCACCCACCCGACATTTTTTTTGGGGGGGTCTGCTGGTTTTAGCATCTTTGCTTACCTGCCTTCATTCTGTTCCCTACTCCCCAAGTTTCTCCCGAAGATTCTTCCAGGAATTGGAGCCAGATGTGGCTAGAGAATGCCATTAACTTATCAGCAAGCCTTTATTGCATTCCTATTACTAGTCAGTTATTTCTAGGCTAAGCTCCCCAACTTCCTGCTTCTTTCTCAGCCCTTCCCGGGGGAGTCCTGAGACAGGCTAAGCTACGTGCCTTTTTTTTTTTTTCCTGCAAGAGTTTCTCTGGCTGTGAAATGGGTATGAGGAAAACCTGACTGAGGAAGCTTTCAGAGAGGGAGATTGACATTGAGTGGAGCCTATTCAAAGAGCACGCCTGCCCGACCTTCAGGCTACTAAAGGCCTCCCATGGTGTACTCTACTTCCTTATGGAGAACGGGAGGGGCAGGGTGGGACGGGGCACGGTGATTGTCTGATTGCCGTGGGAATCAGCTGAGGCCGAGGGCGATTTGTGGAGCCACGTTCCCCCAGTCTATTTTCTCTGTGTGTGCCAGAAGAATGAATAAATCATTGTTCAGGGGTGGGATGCAGCTGCCGGGCTCCTCCCCTCGGCACATGCCCCGACTCCAGCTCCTCCATTGAGGGCTGCTGGAGCAGAGCAGTTTATACACCCAGCTCCCCAAATCCTATTGAGGCCTCCCCCTCCGCACGAGCCACCGGCTTCAAGCCCATTCAGCGTGGCCCTTTGTGCTGGAGGTTAAGTGGTTACATGTGGGGGGCACCCAGAAAGGACCTGTCAGTCCCTGAAAGGCTGTGCTGATAGCGTGCCCTCCTACTGATGAATGGGTGGGTGGAGGAGAGGTGGGCGGCCCGAGGGTGGGGTGGAGGAGAGGGCAGGGGGATTATGGAGCCCATGGAGGCAGCTGCTAGGAAGGGGGTGGAACGGGCACTCCCTTCTCTCATTCTCCCTTCAGATCGGCTTCTCTACCTCACTCTGTTGTGGGCTCTGGGACCTTGGATTTGGCTTCTCTGGGCTCCTGGTGGAAGAGAGGCTATTTACCATTTGGGTGCATTGGGGAGAAAGAGTCTATACTACCTTTCAGGCTTCCAGCATCTCCAAGACACACCTCAGTTTCTCCTTTTCCCCTTCAGGGTCAGGAGGGAGGATGCAGGGGGGCTTGGGTAGAGAAATTCATCTCCTAGGTTCACGTGGAGCAGTACATTTGGAACTGCCCCACTGAGCTTTAAAAGCTTCCTGGGGGGCTTCCCTGGTGGCGCAGTGGTTGGGAGTCCGCCTGCCGATGCAGGGGACGCGGGTTCGTGCCCTGGTCCGGGAGGATCCCTCATGCCACGGAGCGGTTAGGCTCGTGAGCCATGGCCACTGGGCCTGCACGTCCGGAGCCTGTGCTCCGCAGCGGGAAAGGCCACAGCAGTGAGAGGCCCTCGTACCCACCCCACCCCCCCCAAAAAAAGAAGCTTCCTGGGAGGCCCCTCAGGAGCTGTTCAGGGTGGATGGTTCTGGAGAAGGGACACATCTTACCTAAGGTGATCACACATCAGCTTCTGGATAGATTAGAGTGACACTTTACCTTTAAGAAGTGGTAGAGAAATGGATGAACAAAACAACTAGGTCACCAGCTTCCTAGGCCTTCCTTTCCTGAGCTGAGCTAATTCTGGAGAATGGTTTTTTTCTGCCTTAAGGGCTCTCAGGTACTTCAAAGGTCCTCCAGGGCTCTGCCTGGCCTTAGGAGCCCAAGCAATAGTGTTCACAATTTTAATGTTATTTAACAATGTTCAAGGCATATTATCTTTATTTAATCTAAAAGGGTTAAAATGCTTTGATTTGTCCAAGTTCCCAAAGCTATGTGGGAAGTTGACAGATGATATGAGCTCAGGAAAAGAGAAGAAAGCAGGTCACAATGTAGCTTGTCCTCCAGGATTAGATGCCTGTGCTTTGTTTTGATGTGGAATCTTTGGAGGCTTCCTCAGTTATTTCCCTGCCGTTCACAGGATGAAGCCCAAGCTCCTTGGAATGCTGGTCAAGGCCTTTCACAACTGGGCCAACTTCATCCTCCAGCCTCACCTCCCATCTCCATTTCCTCCCAAGCTCCAGCCACACTGGCCTCCTCTGTGTTATCTGAACATGCACAGTGCATACAGTTTCTGCTGCTTTCTGCTTTCTCTTGGTGAGCTTCTATTCATCCTTCAAAACCTGGCTCAAATATCACCTCTGTGAAGCCTTTTCCTTCCCCTCTTTTGGGCTCATTACTTGTGCCTTCTAGCTCTGTTGTAGGACATATCGCATTGTACAGCCCACTCTTTTCTATTTCCCTTTCTAAACAGAGAGCTCTCTGAGGCCACCACCAATTCTGATTCTGCTCTTAATCCTCAGCACATTACCTGGCACAAAGTAGCCCTGTGTAACTGTGTCCTGAATGTGAATAAATGAATGGGAAGGGGCAAGGTCCTTGAGATTAAAACACCTTGATCCTAGCCATCTCTTTTTTCCCCGGGAGGACTGACATTGAGAAATTATCCACCTATAGAGGAACTCATGCCGGTCCTATTCCCTGAAGTAGAAATTCCTCTCCTCTCCCTTGTCTCCTTGCCTAACCTCCCAGGCCCCTAGGGCCTGGATCTGGCTACTCACTGCTAGCCAGTCTTGGCTCTGACATCTGTCTGCTCACCAAGATAGCGACTCACTGCCCACTGCTAGATCTTCATGATGGGCTGGCCTTCTGCAGAGCCCTGTTTGGGCTGGTACTGTCCATCTCTGGTGATTTCTGTGTCCCTGCAATCTATGTAGCTGGGTGGACACAGCCACAGACACCCCTTCACCTGGGGTGACTGATTCCCTGGCATCCTGACTGAAGAAACCTCTGGTGACTGAATAACAGACATCTGTATATCTGCTTTTCTGTGGTCACGGATGCCCCTGCCTTCCTGGGGGTTTTTGTTCTCCAGGCTCCCAGCTCTCTGAAAGTCATGGAGCTGCCAGGACCACTGTCTGAGCACTTACTGCATTAATTATACGTGCTAGAGTATCCCACCCAAGATTATCCTTGCCTAAGAAAAGAGAAGCTACATTCTGATGCCCTTGGAATTCACTTTACCTGTCAGGTATCATGTTATTTAGAAATAATCAGTTTTATAGAACAATGGAGTGACCAACTGATGACTCAGCTATGTCAGGTTATTGCACGCTGAGTATAATATAGGCTTTAGTTCAACAATCAATATATAATTCTTGTTTTTTTTGTAACCAGAACACATAGGAAGAGGTAGCGGTAGGTGTGGCATGCTATGTGATTGGACCTAATGACTTTCTCAGAGAGTTTGCTTCCTGTCTCTGACATTCTACATTCTGCCGTTCAGGAGGGTTTAGCATCTAGGGAGAAATGTTTCTAACCAGGGAATGCAGAGACGATTCCACTGCGTTTTGGGCTCCTCATAATACTAGAGGAATAGAAGAAAGGAGGTCACACTTGTACGCTGATAATGGCTATTAAGGGGAAACAGAGTTGCTACTACTTAATGAGCACTGAGAGGTGCGTCAGTGGGACCCAGGGGACCACCTTGTGCTCTTGTATTAATCAAGATTCTTTTGATTGCCAGTGAAAGAAATTCCATTCAAGTTAGGCTTGGCAAAATAAGGGCCTTGTTGCAAGGTATACCAAGGCCTCAGGAAACAGGGACAGGACCATCACCAGGACTTCTGTCTTTCTGTGTCTGTATGTCAGCACTACTTTCTCCTACTACAGACTGACTTCTATTTGGCAGGAAATGTGATTGTTACAGCCCTAGGCTCACATCTTCCCTGCTTTGTCTTCCTTTAATTTTATTTCAAAAAGTCCCAGAGAAGGACTCTGATGCCTAGAGTGGGAGTCCTATTCCTAGATTCATCAGGCTTCCATATGACCCACCTAATTAGAGCTGGGAGAGACAGGAGAGGTACGAGGAGGAGCTATTCAGGGCCCACCAAACAAACAATTAGATTTTGTTGTGATTTTATGACATAGGAAGACCTGTATCACTGCAGACCACCAAAGCTCAGAGACTTTACAAGTGAGGATTTGGGTCACCTCATAAGGAAAAAAACTCCAGCTGAAGGTAAGGGGAACTTGCAGTGGATAAGGGAAAAGGGAGACTAGTTAGGCCTAGTTAGGTCCAAAGCTTGAGTTACTTCTGCCTTTTCCTTTTTATTTCCTTTTCCCTCTTAAAATAGGAGTTGTCATAATCATGAAATGCTTTTTTTTTTCCTTCCATTTCCCTTATTTTGTATATAGGATTTGTTGGTGTGATTTAATTTGCCATTTAATTTCTAGGTTGCAGAATGGTAAATTGGAATTAAGTTGGAAATGGAAGAGGATGCCTCATTATGGAGATCAGACTCAAATTCTTCTTTTAAAACAAAGAAAGTGGGCTTCCCTGGTGGTGCAGTGGTTGAGAGTCCGCCTGCCAATGCAGGGGACACGGGTTCGTGCCCCAGGCCGGGAAGATCCCACATGCTGCGGAGCGGCTGGGCCCGTGAGCCATGGCCACTGAGCCTGCGCATCTGGAGTCTGTGTTCCGCAATGGGAGAGGCCGCAACAGTGAGAGGCCTGCGTACCGGAAAAAAAACAAACAAAAAAATCATGCATAACAAAAAAAGCAAAAGAAAGGGAGGTGGGAAAGACAAGGGTATTTTTTAATGTATTATGATTCAAAGATGAATCCATGTGAGTATTGTTTTGTTTGTTTTTAATTGGTGGCATGGAGTGGGTAGCAGGAGGAAGGTATAGCCAATTGCTTGGTTTACTCAGTAAAGCTGGGGGGTAGGAAGGGACCTCCTGGAAGCTCATGTGCCCTAAAGGCTAAACTTGTCCCAGACTTCTTTCTGGGGCTGCCTCTCCCTAACAGCAGCCAGTGCTTTTTGGTCTTACCATTAGAGTAAGCAATTACTCTGTTCAGTAAGTGACTTTAATAAGCACACAATGAACATATAACTTCAAATTGTGATAGATGCTTTCAAGAAAAGGATCAAAATGCCCTGGGATAATATAAAAGGGGGAACTAATCCGGCCTAGGAGGTCAGAGAAGGTTTATCTGAAAAGATATCTTAAATATGAGAGGGGGAAGAGAATTTTAGGCAGAGGGAACAGTGTGGCAGAAAGGAGCATGAGACCCAGTTCCAGAGACTGAAGGGCAAAGGCTGAAGCTGGAGAGATAGAGCAGGATGCTCAGAGCCCTGCGGCTGCAGCCTTAAGGATTTACCCTGCAATGCGGAAGCCATTGAAGGGTTTTAGGCAGGAGGGTGGTGACATGATCAGATTTTCATTCTGAAAATGTCACTGTATCTGCAGTGAGGAAAACCAATCAGAGGGACCCAGTAAATGCAGTTAGGGAATTAAACAGGACCTGCAAGGCCTCGGTCCAGGCTGCCGAAGGCGGGGGAGGCGATTCCGACGCTCCGGCAGGCGCGCGGCTCCGCGGAAAACCGAACCGGCACACGTGGGCCAGGCTGCCCCGCCCCGCCGCGCTGACGCCGCCTGACTCGGCAGTCCCGGCTTGCATTGGGCGCACGGCCCGGGATCTCACACCCCACGCGCCGGCCCGCGTGGACGCCCAAGCCGAGGGATTCCTCTACCCCTCCTCCGCCCAGCCCCGAGGGACGAGTTCCCGCCGCGGGCGCTCGGAACCAGAGCCAGCCGGGCGGGGCGGCGCCTCCAGGCCGTGAGTCGGGACCCGGAGCGGGAGGGTGTGGACCCCAGCAGGGGGCGGGGGTCACAGCCTCTGCCCAGCTGCCTCTTTTGGAGAGATTAGGGATGGACGGTCAGTATCCTCTGTCTCCTGGGGGTAGTCTCCCTCTCCCGCAAGGCTAGGCAGGAAGGGAGGCCGCCTCCCCCCATCCTTACAGAGCGCTCTCCCACACGCAAATTGTGGATTAGCTTAGAGAGAAGCCTGATCCTGGGGTGTCTCGGTTCCCATTTTACCGTCTCCGAGAACCCCTAGGTCCTTAGCAAGACCCCCACCTCATTCCAGCTGCCTTCACGGCCCCGCCCAAATTTAGAAAATAGAAAACATTTGGGCGGGGACGATCTCCGGGCACCTTGCTTAGCGGGATGGAGTCTGTAGATTACGAAGGGACTGTCCCTACACCATTGCCCCCAGGACTTCTTCCCACTACTGGATATGGGGAGGGTCCCTGCCACCTCCACTTACACTCTCCCTCACTCTTACTGATCCCCAGTTTTTCTAATCCTAGTAATTTATGGTCAGTAGGAACTTCTTGTCAATCTAAACCCTAATTTTGGGAGAAGTCGTTATTGGGGAGGAAAGAATAATGTGCTGTGTTCTCTCTCTAGGGCCTCAGGATGGAGCAAGCTAGAGGCAGGGACCCGGCATAGTACTAGACATGGAGGGAAGGGGCAAGGTCAGAAAAGAGGCTTGTCAGTGGGAGAAGGGCTTCCTCACTGGGCAGAGGAGGGAACCCAACCCAGCTCTTCCAGCCCTGGGCAGTCAGCAGTAGCCTCTGCTACTCTTGGCCCGTCTCCCTGAGCATAGATATCCCACTGCAGTCCCCCTCCCCCATTCACTTACTCAGCAAGGATGTGCTGATGCCTGCTTAGTGCCACGTTCTGTGCTGGCTCCTGAATATGATGGAGGGTATATAGAGGAATTCCGTGTCTAGCTAGGGAGCCAGTGAGCTGCTATTACAAGATAGAAAACAGAAACAAAAAAAAGATGAATAGACATTTATTGATCATAAACTATGTGCCGGGGACAAGAAACAAACATGAATAAGACAGCATGTACCCAGGGCAGTGGGGATCCTGAGGAAGGCATAGTTCACTGTGTGTGTTTGTGTATATCAGGGCAGTGGGGAGGATATCAGGATGGCTTCGCCCATGGGAAGTGGGCGTACTAGAGCTGCGTTTTGAAGTATGAAAAGGAATTTGCTGGGTGCAGAAGGGAAGAGCTTAGAGGGAAGGGGAGAGGAGGGATATTATAGGCCCAGGGAGTTGTATGAGGAGAATACCGGTGTGTCTGGAGATCTCTGAGCTGTGTGGAGGCAGAGTGGCAAGAGGCAAGTCTGGAGCAGTGAGCAGGGGCCAGATGAAGTGCAGCCTTGCAGGCCGGGAAGAGGGTTAGCAGGAGGTTAGGGAGGGAGCCATGACAAACTTACATTTTTAACTAGAGGCAGAGAGATCAGAGGACAGCCTGCCTCAGGGCTGAGGGAAAACCCTGTGAGGAGACTGAGAATCAGAGTCAGAGAGGGAATAGGAAAACCACCAAGGGAGGTGTTACCAGAGCCAAAGGAAAGGATCAGCCTTGTCCCTGCTGCTAGGCTGCCTCGACTTCAGGCACCCCACCCTGTCCTGCTCTGACTCATTCTCTGCTTCCCTTTGACAGACCAGATGTTTGCCATCCAGCCAGGGGTGGCTGAAGGGGGGCAGTTCCTGGGGGACCCGCCTCCTGGAGTATGTCAGCCCGACCTTCAACCAGACAGCAACTCCAACTTCATGGCAAGTGCCAAAGATACCAATGAGAATTGGCATGGGATGCCAGTCCAAGTGGAACCCATACTGATGAGGAGCTTCTCTGAGTTGCCCTCTGACAACCAGGCTTTCCAGGATCCTGGACTGCCTGAGGGGGAGGTCCGCAGCCCACCAGAGGGGGCAGAGATCCCTGGAGCTGGGCCTGAGAAGATGGGTGGTGCCAGCACAGTCTGCTCCCCTCTGGAGGACAACGGCTATGCCAGCAGCTCTCTGAGCATTGACAGCCCTAGCTGCAGCCCTGAGCCTGCCTGTGGGACCCCTCCCAGCCCTGGCCCTCCAGCTCCCCTTCTGCCCTCGGTGGCCCAGGCCGTACAGCAGCTGCAGGCTCAAGAGCGCTATAAAGAGCAGGAGAAGGAGAAGCACCATGTGCACTTGGTGATGTACCGTCGCCTGGCCCTGCTCCAGTGGATCCGGGGCCTGCAGCACCAGTTGGTTGACCAGCAGGCCCGTCTGCAGGAGAGCTTTGACACCATTCTAGACAACCGGAAGGAGCTTATCCGCTGTCTCCAACAGAGGGCAACACCATCCACACCCCAGGACCAGGGCTAAGGGTGTCTCTGTACAGGGGTGCAAGGGTTTATGTATATATTTGCAGGCATGTGTGTGGTTGTGCACAAGCAAGTACAGATTATTTGCTGGTATGAGTGCAGGGAAGCATAAGTGAGTATGTCAGTGCTAACATGTAGGCAGATGTGCACAGACCATGTGAGAATCAGCAGCCCTATGTGTGAGTATGTACATATGTGTATGTATAGTATGTATGTAGGAGGAAGTAAATTTGTATATGCATGTGTGGACGGGTACCCCACGGTGTGTGTATATGTGCATGAGTGAAGATATATATGCAAAAGATGTGTGTTTATGTATGAGTGAGTTTGAGCGTGCAGATTTGTGGTGGGTGTTTGTGACTGAGCCCTTGTGTGTGCAGGCCTATGTGTAAGGGTGCATGTGTGCAGGTGCGTGCATGGGATGTATACATTAGGAGCATGTATATTTGCAGGCTGACTCAGGAGCAAGTGTGTGCAAATATATGTTCAATTGCACACGTGGGGCATCCATCCATACCTTATGTTACCCGTGGCCTCCACTAGCCTTTTTTCTCCACAGGGTCCCACTGCTCCCTGGAGAGAAGGCTAGCCTGCTCTCATTATCTGAAGGTTGTGGCTGATCCTTTCTCTTGGATTTCTCGGCTACCTCTCCTTATCCCTCCCCTTCACTCCTCCCAGATCTTGCTCTGCTAAGGCTGTTGTCCCTGATGGTGGATTTGCCGTAGGAAGTTAGGTCGCTACTCTGGCCTACTATGGCTTTTTGGCTGCAATCTTGCCAAGGCAATTGGTAGAGAACTGGTATCAGGGAAGGGAGCTAAAATGGTGATTGACACCATGGCAGGCATGGAGGCGGGATCAGAGGAGAAGATAGGGGACTGTCCCACTTGAACTCTGCCATTGGGCACGTGGGAGATGGGGATGGGGGGAGATGATGATGACAGAACCCTGAGAAGACTAGGAGAATGGGAATTCTACAATACCAGTTCCAAACAAATCACACCTCTCCATTGCAAGGGAGCTGTTGCAAACCATATTGACTTAAGCTTCTGATGAAAAGGAATCTGTGTTAATATAATGTCATATGTCAACTACACCTCAATAAAAAAGAAAAAAGAAAAAAGGAAAGGAATGTGTGCTTTCTAAGCTTGCAAGGAGTGGAGAGGTGTTCCAAGGCTGTTGGAGAAAAATCTTACTTCCCTCTCTGTGCTGCTACTTGCTGTGCCTCTCTGGCTGTAGCAACATTAGGTGTCAAATTAATTTGGTCAATTTCCCTGAAATCAAACTCTCTGGGCCAGGAGGAGCCACAGTTTGGCTCTCCAGAGTGGGCAGTGGGCAGTGTCAGTCCAGCCACTGGAAGCTCTTAGGATGCTGGGCCATACCCTCTTCTGTGACTGCATGGGCTTGACAGGCCCCAGCAGAGGCTCCGTGAGGTGGAGAGCGGGTGAGTTCTGGAGAGAACCAAGGACTAAAGTAGTTGAGCTCCCTGCTTTGCTTTTGAGAGCCAAGAGGATGCAAAATCCTGATCGGTTAGCAGTGACACAGAGGTCACTGATGCCTCTGGCCCTGTCTCCCTAGCTGTAAAATGTGTGGGTGCGTAGGTGAAAGGTATAGGGAGCGAGGCTGAAGCAATGGCCCTGGGAACTCTGCGTCTCACTTTTGCATGTTGAGTGTGAACCTGGCCTCTGGACCAACGAAGATAAACTGGGGAAAAGAAATTCATTTCTTGGGTTTGTGTTTCTATTCTACCTGTTGTTAGGTGGCCTCTTTTCCTCACTGAGCTCCCCTTTTGAGCAGGGTTCTGGGCTGGGAGCTGGGGCGCGGGTGTTGGGAAAGGCACTGTGGGGAGGAATTCAGTCTGCTGTGGCTGGCGGTCTCATGGGGCGATATGGGGAGGTGGATGTGGGGGGAATCTTTCTTCAGGGACCTCTCAGTCTGACAAGGGAGACTTTGGCCTCCGCCCAAGAGCCCCATATGGGATTGTCCTTGTCCTAAGGCACCTTTGGGCCTGAAAGGGAGGGGCGTCAATTGTGAGGGACACATATGCACCTCCGACACTCATGTAT
This sequence comes from Hyperoodon ampullatus, assembly GCF_949752795.1. Lineage (NCBI taxonomy): Eukaryota > Metazoa > Chordata > Mammalia > Artiodactyla > Ziphiidae > Hyperoodon > Hyperoodon ampullatus. Next base: position 29,722,305 of record NC_136915.1, on the reverse strand, counting down.
CACACTCATATACTCAATCTGCCCTGGAGCCACCACTTCCCTGAAGGGGGGTCTGATTGTGAAAGACTGAGTCAGGGTCCTTAGATGGTTCTGACACAGATGTAGTTATAATACATGTACATGACTTCAGATATTTGTTGATGCCAATCTAGATTAGATCTTCTATTTTACATTAGTTTGTATGATGATTCATAAATCAGTTTCTCAAAAATTAAATACTTTTATAAAGAAAGTCTATTACAGTTGACCCTTGAACAACACAGGGGTTAGGGGCACCAACCCACCACGCAGTCGAAAATTTGTGTGTAACGTGTAATCAGCCCTCCATATATGCAGTCCTTCCATATCCATGGTTCTACCTCCTTGGATTCAACCAACTGCGGATGGTGTAGTACTGTAGTATTTACTATTGCATAACAAATTACCCTAAAACTTAGTGACTTAAAACAGTCACCTGGGCTTCCCTGGTGGCGCAGTGGTTGAGAATCTGCCTGCCAATGCAGGGGACACGGGTTAGAGCCCTGGTCTGGGAAGATCCCACATGGCGCGGAGCAACTAAGCCCGTGAGCCACAACTACTGAGCCTGCGCATCTGGAGCTTGTGCTCCACAACAAGAGAGGCCGCGACAGTGAGAGGCCCGTGCACCGCAATGAAGAGTGGCCCCCGCTTGCCACAACTAGAGAAAGCCCTCGCACAGAAACGAAGACCCAACACAGCCAAAAATAAATAAATTAATTAATTTAAAACAAAAACAAAAACAAAAAATAATCACCATTTCTGTAGGTCAGGACTCTCTCACCAGGCTGCAATCAAGATGTCAGTCCAAGGTCCCTGGTCTCCTTTGCTGGGAGCATTCAGTTCCCGGAGGGCTGTAGGCTGGAGATCACTTTTAGTTCCTTCCATGTGGGCAGCTTGCTTCATCAAATCATGCAAGCCAAGAAAGTTATAGAGTATTAACAAGACAGAAGTCACAGTTTTCTGCAACCTAATCACAAAAGTGACATTCCTCAGTGTTGCCATATTTTATTGGTTAAAAATAAGTTGCTTAAAGGGAGAATATTACACAAGGCTCTGAGTACCGGGAGTGGGGGTCATCAGGGGCCATCTTAGAGGCTGCGTGCTACAGGAGGCATATTTTGATTGATCAGATAAAGGCATATTTTATTGATTGTTTTTAATTATACAAATAAAAATTAATTCTACTTATAAAAATGGAAACATTTCAGAGAAATTTAATGTTTCCTTTTATCCCTCCCCAACAAGGTATATATATTTTAAACCTCACAAAGTATACTTCTCACTGAAACAGTGACCCAGGACATTAATAATTCTTGTTATCTCAACATTTGACATTTAAACAGAGACGATACTGGACCAGTTTTTTTTTTTTTTAAGGTGTGTCTCATTTTTTCTTTTTTTTTAAAAAATAAATTTAATTATTTTATTTATTTTTGGCTGCGTTGGGTCTTCGTTGCTGTGCACGGGCTTTTTCTAGTTGGGGACAGCGGGGGCTACTCTTCATGGCAGTGCACGGGCTTCTCATTTTGGTGGCTTCTCTTTGTTGCGGAACACGGGATCTAGGTGTGCAGGCTTCAGTAGTTGTGGCGCATGGGCTTAGTTGCTCCGCAGCATGTGGGATCCTCCCAGATCAGGGCTCAAACCTGTGTCTCCTGCATTGGCGAGCAAATTCTTTTTTTAAAAATTATTTATTTATTTATTTATTTATTATTTATTTTTGGCTGCGTTGGGTCTTTGTTGCTGCGCACGGTCTTTCTCTAGCTGTGGTGAGAGGAGGCTACTCTTGGTTGCGGTGCACGGACTTCTCATTGTAGTGGCTTCTCTTGTTGCGGAGCACTGGCTCTAGGCGCGCGGGCTTCAGTTGTTGCAGCACATGGGCTTAGTAGTTGTGGCTCACGGGCTTAGTTGCTCCGTGGCATGTGGGATATTCCCAGACCAGGGCTCGAACCCGTGTCCCCTGCATTGGCAGGTGGATTCTTAACCACTGTGCCACCAGGGAAGTCCTGATACTGGACCAGTTTTAACAAATTCCATTTATTAAGAGACGTTGTTCTAGCAAAGGGTGATAGCTAAATTTGAATAACTTCAACTGAGGATTTCTAACAAGACAACATCAAGCCCTTGGAGCACAAGAGGGTGAATTTTCAGAAAAGGTCCCTTTCCTGAATGCGTGAAGGCTTTTCTGAGTAAAACCGGTGGTTAAGAGCACAGACTCAGAAGCCAGACCCCTGTATTTAGATGTTGGTGCCATTTTTCTTTCTGTCTCTGTGACCTTGGGCAAATCAATTAACTTCTCTGTTCTCCAGTTTCCTCATCTTAAAATGAAGACAATAGTAGTAATTACCTCATAGGGTTGTTGCAAGGGTTAAATGGATATATAATATGCAAAATACTGTACCTGGCACATAGTAAACTATGTTAATGAGAATTATAATTATTATTATAGATAGTGCTTTTGTGATGCACACTTAACTTTTTCACAGAAAAACAATCAAATTTTTCCTTAAGGAGTCTGAATCTAAAATTTAAAAGACATCATTTTAAAAAGGCTTTTAAAAAAATAAAGCTGCCTAATACTCCTCTCCATAAGAGAGCTTTCTGAGCTGAGAAAAAGATGAAAGCCAGACCAAGGAACAAGTGTGGTGAATTGCATGTTGACAGGAGCCCTGCCAATCCTGGGTTTAGGGACAGACCCAGCCCCTGGTGTGGTGGTGGGTTAGGGAAGGAGCTTGACAAGAGCAGGGAGTCAGGGCTGGAGCCAGGCCAGCAGAGTTTGGGGCCGGGATGCTGAGGCAGGACCCCAGTGGATGAGCTGACCCAGCCAAGAACTGCTGTTTCCAATCAGGCACGCTGGCCATCAGGCCTGATAGTGGGAAGCTCTGAGGCTACTGTTGTACCTGTGTGGGGAAGACCTGGTCCAGAGACTGTCTAGGCAGCCTCCGTTTCTTTGCCTGTGGCAACTGTACAGACTGAACGAGGAAGTGGGTCTGAAGATGCTTTGTAGGCATTAAAACAATCAAGGCCCCCCTGCACAAGGCCCTACAGTGCCAGCCTTGCCCTTGAGCAAGTCTTGCCTGCACAGGTAGATAAGACTTGCATCCAAAAGACTAATGCACTAGCTGCTCAGCCAAGGAGAGGGGGAGCTGCGGCTGCCCTCTGTGAAGGTCTCTGCCTGAGACTTCTATACCTGGGAGGTTGTTTTAAAGTCACTGAGTGGGGATTTCTTAGTCCCTGGGACAGTGAGAAGAGTGGGGAAGTTCCCTGCACTAGGGAGGGGTTTAGCCAGTGAGCCACCTTCCCCTTCCTGCCAGAGTGAAACCCCATGACCAGGAGCAGGGAAGTTCTAACTCAGGTTTCTGGTCCTACCTGAGAAGACTTGCTTAATAGGAGGAATGAGGGATGAGGTTGGGGCTGAGACCCAGAGACCCACAGGTCAAGGCACACAGCAGAGGCCTGAGCAGGCCGGAGGGACAGGAGGAAGCATGGAAGGGGTTGGCAGGGAGGTAGTGCAGGGCTGGGTCCTCTGGGGAGAAGAAACGTCTGGGTCCATGGACGCTTTCTCTTCAGGGACCCCAAATAGGTCTGCACCATCAAGTGTCAGAGGGGATGGGATTAAAACCTGGGGTGCAGGGAGACAGGGAGTGAAGTGGGAATGAAGAGTGTAGGAGTTACGGGGATAAGGAGACTGAGAAGGTATGTGGGCTCCCAAGCCCTGTAGGTGTGGCATATCATATCGGGGCTCTGTGTACAGATGGTGCCCGACTTATGATGATTCGATTTATGATTTTTAAAAAAGATTTATTTATTATTTATTTATTTTATTTTATCATTTTTGGCTGCATGGGATCTTCATTGAGGCATGTGCGGGATCTTTCCTTGTGGCATGCAGGCTCTTCCTTGTGGCACTCAGACTTCTCTCTAGTTGTGGCCTGCAGGCTTCAGAGCACATGGGCTCTGTAGTTTGTGGCACGCAGGCTCTCTAGTTGAGGCGTGCAAGCTCAGTAGTTGCGGAGCACGGGCTTAGTTGCCCCATGGCATGTGGGATCTTAGTTCCCTGACCAGGGATCGAACCTGTGTCCCCTGCATTGTAAGGTGGATTCTTTACCACTGGACCACCAGGGAAGTCCCCGATTTATGATTTTTTTTTTAAAGTAATTAGAAATATCCTAGTATATTGTACTTCGGAGATAAGGAGTCCTTTGGGCATTTAGATCCTTACTTCATCATCACCACCATCACCACACACACACACACACACACACACACACACAAACACAAATCAACTATTTATACATGGATTAAAAAAAATTACTCTTGTGCATGAACAAAAGTGAAAACACAAATAAATTACTTAAGGTATTTGAAAACCTTTTTCACATTCTTTCTTTTGTATGAATCCCCTTTTATTCCAGTCATTAGTGTTTGTGTTTTCTCATAAAATGTAGTCTTTATGCTATTAAGAGCATTGGTGATGAGCATTGCATTAAGAAGCATCTCAGCATTGTCTCTAGAATTTCCTTCTGAGACAGAAAACATTTCTGGGACTGGAGACTGAAGTGTTCATCCTGTTTTCCTTCTTTCCAATTAAAGTTGATTCCATGACAGAAGTATCAATCTGTGGAAATAGCTTTTTTTTTCCTCCCCAAAGCAGAAAATTCAGCACCTGTACTTAGAGTTCTGTTGGAGAAGTGGCTGAACTCAAAATGTATTAGGAACCCAACTGCAGTTTAGTGTTGGTGGATTCAACAAATTGCAGCAGTCCTTCAAACACAGGCGATGGTTTCCTTCTGGGATGACCTCACCAGGACCCTTGGCAACAGTGCTGCTCAGTAGATTCTAGCAGCAAGATACTACGTTGGTTGTGTTTCTAACTGAGCTGGGGTTGAAGGCATTCTCCAAAACATGATGGCAGTTGATGTCTACAGAAGTGCTGGTAAGTGCTATTAATGTGAGTCCGCCCACCTGTCACTATTCCTAGGGAACCGAAATTGGCAAAGCCACAGAGAGCATGAGTGGCAATTGTCTCAGCACGAATCGACATATATTGCTGCACACCATCCACAAATTGGGTCCACCCTCTTGCCTTAAATGGATCAATTTTGAGAGTTTCTGATAAGCCACAAATTCACTGAAGAATGTCTTATAACCTATGGGTTTGGCAACCATAAAGCTGTCTTGCCAGTCCACTCCCATCATGAAGGAAAAGGACATGAAGATGTAGGAGCATATTACTTTGAAACTCAGTTGTGGGTAGTCAAACATGTTTCCAAACCAGGACAGGGCTGAATTCACAAAAGGCAACAGGGCCAGGAAGGCAATCAACTTCACAGCGATGTTCGCCCCCAGGGAAATGGATGAGGATGCTCCCTGAGGGTTATTTTAGGTGTTTCTGTCTCAGGTCAAGAAAGTTTAGAAATAGCCAATGCTGCAGGTGTGGACATAACTGAAGCAGTTAACAGGTGAGAGGATGAAACCCCAAAAGAAATATATGCACCTAAGACACTTCCAGCAATGGTAGAGAACCCAGTGGTCATGATTGTGTGGAGTTCAGACTTGGTGACGGATGGTAAATATGGTTGGACCAGCAGTGGAGACTCTGTAGGTCCAACAAATATATCGCCAGAAGGAACTACAGATTCAACAGGAGATGTTCCCATAGTCACTAGCATTACCAATCCAACCTCTCAAACAAACATGGTTCATGGTCCCAAGTTGTAGTGGTCCTTCCAACCAGAGACTGTGGTGCCCTCCTCAGAATGGGGACTTCCTGTTGCATCCTCTCTCCTTCCTTCCTGCTTCGATGTGGACACAGGAATGCTTTTTAATGATCCGCTGCATCAATCCGAGGTAATGCCACATGGACATCACAGTGCTGAAGAAACCCACGATGGGCAGGACCTTAAATGTAAAAAAGTGGTCTTTATATTTCTCACCAAAGACAAATGAGGCACCAGCATCAGTGTACTCCAGGAATGTCTGAACTTGTTTCCGTGACCAGTCAAAAGCCATAAATCCAGTTTGCGTCCTTAGTATCGAAAGCCCAAGAAGAAACTGTAACCCAATACCCCAGAAGACAGGCCTCCAGTAAACTTTGGTTGGGTGCTTGGAAAATAGAAATGTCAGGATAATGTACATTGAGTCCACCGAAGGACACCAGCTGCTGTTGGCCCAATTTGGTGGTGTCAAAGACCAGCCAGAAAATAACTCCCAGGATCAGGCAGGCCCAAATCACCCACTTCAGCCAAAACCAATGGCTGTCCAGAAGCCTTTGGCCAGGAGACGGGAACTGAGCGATTGGAGACTCATATCTGGCCATGAAGTGATCCCAGATCACAAAGAAGATGGCAACTACTGTGATCACGAAAAGAGGAAGGGCTCTGCGAAAGTTCAGCACACAGGCTGCAATCACCAGAGCCAGGTAACTTGCTATTAAAATGCCCCAGATGATATACTTAAGGGTTGTTTTGTGTTCCCTACAAAACTCATAAACTGTACCATACTTCCTTTCCAGGCACCCTTTTTGATGTGTCTCTTGACCATCCTCCTCATCTTCATCCTTTCTTGGAGAATCCTGCTCAATGGTGACTTGCTCTTCCCCCTGTTTGCCCTTTTCTTGCTCTCTGTTTTGCACAACTCTACTCCTTAGTGAGCTGTCATTTCCTGATGTGTTCTGGTTTTCAAAGCAGTCTTCATCACTCTGAAAGCCGGTGTTGCTGCAGCCCTCGGCTGTGAAGGCTACCATCCTCTGCAGCTCCACAGAATTTTTGCTGCTCACGGATTTGGCTGGGCTCTGAATTCTTTTCAAATGTCTGGGCTGGAGATCCCCTGTACCTCACTAATCCTTCTCATTATCCTCATTCCTTCTGGCCCATTTTTACTCCGGGAAGAAGACTCCTATGCACGGGAACCACAGATGGTCTCTGGTGCCTCTTCCCTGGTGTGTCGGATGGAGGGCCAGACGCCAGGTTCACTCCCCAGCTCACCTAGGAGAATCTGATTTATGACTTTTTGACTTTACTTTTTGGTGGTGCAAAACTGATAAGCATTCAGTAGAAACCTACTTTGAATTCTGAATTTTAATCTTTCCCCAGGCTGGTGATATGCAGTATGATAGTCAGTCTCTCAATACCCTCGGGATGCTGGGCAGTGGCAACTCCCAGTCAGCTATACAATCAGAAGGGTAAACAACGGATACACTTACAACCATTCTGTACCCACACAACCATTCTGTTTTTCACTTTCAGTACAGTATTCAATAAATCACACGAGATATTCAACACTTTATTATAAAACAGGCTTTATGTTAGATGATTTTGCCCAACTGTAGGCTAATGTGAGTGTTTTGAGCATGTTTAATGTAGGTTAGGGTAAGCTATGATGTTCAGTAGATTAGGTGTATTAAATGCATTTTTTACTCACAATACTGTCAATTTACAATGGGTTTATTGGGATGGAACCCCATTATAAGTGGAGAAAGGTCTGTAGTGGCTATCTCTAAGGAGATTGAATGGCCGCCTGTGACATGTCTGCCAGCCTCTGTTTCCTACAGGCCACACCCCAAACCCAGTGTTAGTGTTTCCTCCTAATCACAGCATGAACAGGTAACAAGAACAGGAAAGCAATGAGATCTCTGAACACCTGATCAAGGAAAACTTCCTGGAGGAAGAAGAGCCTAGAGAAAGAGTAGAAGTTGAGGCAACAAAGGATAGTGATTTCTAGTGCAGACTGGACCCAGGTGTCTTGGATCTTCCACTTACTAGCTGTGCCTCATTTTTTTTCAACTGTGAAATGGGGCAGTTAGTGCTTCTCTCATAGCATTTTGTGAGAGTTCAATAAGTTTACACATGTAAAGGGCTTAGAGCTGAGCCTGGCACATAGGAAGGAGTCCATAAATGTCAGCTGTTACTATCTGACTAGGAGAGGATGGGGAGGTCATCAGAACTAGGAGATGCAGCTGGGCAGTTGTGCTGTATATTAAAAATAATTGCTAAAGGGCCTTGACTCCCAGACCTACGAGTTTAATGGGGATGCTGGTGGTAAGGAGCATGAGATGGGGGTGTTCCAAATCAGACCTCAAATCCACGCTCATATACATGCCCACACCCACCAGGCACCCACAGACACAGGGGCACTAGACCCCATGCCTATGCACTGTGCCCGTGCACAGACACACACACATCCACACACACTCCTGGACACAGACCCACACGCGTGCTTCCTCCTCCTTCCCCAACCCCTCTCAGAAATAAAACTGCTCCCAGCCCGGGGTGGGGGGTGGTTTGCACACCGCCGCAGATCCCCGAGCCTCTCCCAGCCCCAGCGCCGGACAGCTAGAAATGTGTCTGCTCCGCCGTCTCCAGGCCTGAAGGCTTCTAGCCACACCTTATCCTTCCCCGCTCCTCTTCCCAAACCCCTAGGCTCAGGGGCCGTCGATCTTCTACTTGCTCCATTCTTTTTTATCTCCAGTAGAATTGAGAAGAGATTCGGCTGGTTGTGGGACTGGCCGGCGGGAGGAGGGAGGTGGCTCAGGGAAAAGGGGAATCATCATACTGAGGTCAGGGCCGGGGGAGGGGCCAGGTCCCCCAAGGACCTGTATGTACACCCTCCCGCCACCCCCTACCCCCCACCGGGGATGAAAGAGGGCCCGGGCCGTGGGATGGGAGCAGTCCGAGGGGCTCGGTGCTTGGGGGACCGTGAGCTTGCCCCATAATGGGAAGCAAGGTGGAGCCCCAGTGCTCCGTGCTGGGGAGGAAGGAGAGGGCAGGAGGCCGGCGTTCAGCTGGTGTCCAGCGGTCCCCGGGCGGGGCTCGTCCCCCGAAAGGCACGGACAAAGGGGCGGCCTCCCCGGACCCCTGCGCCGCCTGGAGCCGAGGGCTCAGCACAAAGCTGGGGGCGGGTGGAGCCGAGCCCGCCCCACGCGCCGGCGCTCACGGGACTGTTGATCCGCACGATTGCGAGCGACGTTTCCTGCGCCTAATCCCAACAAGCATGAAAACGGCTCCAGCGGGCCCGCCAGCAGGCCCTTTGTCCCGGCCCCTCGCGGGACAGCTGCAGCCGGGATCCCTCCCCCCTTTTGTGTCTCCTCCCCCGCACCCCTCTCCGCCCTCCCCAACTCAGCTGGCCGGATGGCCGCAAGCCTCACAGGTCTCTCGCCTCTGGCACTTGGGCCGCACAAAGAGGGGCAGTGCCCCTAATCTGGGGGAGGGGGGAAGATTAACCCCAGGGTCTGCAGGGAGAGGTGGGACTGTGGAGGGAAGACAGAGAGAGAGAGAGCGCTGAGGGGTGCGCCTTCTGCGAATGTAGGGCTGTGCGAGTGATGTGGGCCTGCAAGTGAGATCTTAGATGTGGGACTGGAACCGTAGGTGGACACGTGTGAGCGGGTGCAAGTTAGCGGACTGGAGGGGACCCGGGTTGATTACTCAAGCTTCTTGGACTCCTCTGGCCAGCCCCCAGCACTCAGTGTTCAGACAGCTCTCAGGGCAAGAAACTTCCTAGACCTTGACGCTCCCTGGGCTTCCTGGGACCTCCTGTCTCTACTCCTCTTGGGATCTCCTCCACTCTGTGCCTTGGCCCCTGCCCATCCTCTGGACTCCAGCGGGGTCTCTGCCTCCAACTGCCCACTGGACAGCTCCCCTCGGATGACCCACAGCACCTCAAACCTCCCATGTCCCAAACTGAGCTCATCTCGTCACCCACAAATCTGCTCACCCCGCTCGGTCACCTGGGGTGTAAGCCTTGGTCCTCCTAGTCACTCCTCACACCCGTCACCAGGTCCTGTCCCTTCCGCCTCCGAACGCTTCTCTAGCCCATGCCTTCCTGTCTACTCCAGCTTCCCCATCTTGGTTCAGGCCACTGTCATCTCTCACCCAGAAAACTGGAAGGGCTCCTAGCCTGGCTCCCTCCCTTCCATTCACCACACTGCTTTGGAGTGGGCTTCCATAAGACTCCTCCAACTTAAGACCTTTCCAAGGCTCTCCAATTGCTTAGCTTGGTTTGCAAGGCCTTCTCTGACTGCTTCCTACATCCTCACTGGCCTGATCTTTCCCCAGGGTCTGTTGTTCTCAAGTTACTGTCTAGTCCACAAAGACCTTTCTCAAGAGCCTTCATGGAGATTTTTTCTCATGAAGTCTCTGAGTAGCCTTGTTCCTTACAGAACCATCCTTCAGAACCCCAAGGTCCAGGGAACTACAGGGCAGTGGGAAACCAGATCCTCCAGAGACAGTGCATGCTGGCTCAGCCTTGCCCACACTATTCCTGCCACACGCAGGACAGCAGGGCTCCTCCCCAGCTGATGTGGTCCTGCCCTTCCTTGGGCTTCCTCAGGCCACCGTGGCTACAGAGGCCACTCCAGGTGCGTGAATCCTCAGGGCTGCTGGACATCCTTGTCTCTGTCCCAGATCTCTCAGGATGGACCACATCCCCAGGGGGCTCAGAACCCCACAGCCTGCAAGCATGTCTGTGTCACACTGTTCCTGTCACCATTGTCACCAGACACCTCCTCCCAGGAACCTGCTTCCAAGATGCTCTCAAGCCCCCATCTTAGTCAGAGAGGAAATTCCTATATTCAACAAATATTTATTACTGTCTACCATGTTCCAGCCCCTCTGGTAGGCAGTGGTGATTCAGATGAATCAGACACAGTCCCAGCCCACTGGAACTTCACAGTCAATTCCTGGAGACCCAGACATGGGTAATAAGAGTGCAGTGTGATAAGTGCTAATACAAATCTGTCCACGGTGCTGTGGAAGCACTTTCTAAAACGTGTTCCAATAGGTGGGAAGTAAAAGATTTCCAAGTTCAAAGGGAATGATCAGGGAAGTGTTCACAAGGAATTCCCTGGCAGTCTAGTGGTTAGGTCTCTGCGCTTTCACTGTTGAAGGCACAGGTTCAATCCCTGTTCGGGGAACTAAGATACTAAGATCTGGCAAGCCACTCGGGGGAGACCAAAAGAAAATAAAGAAAAAAAAAAAAAGGAAAGCGTTCACAGAGGAGCTGATGTGGAGGATGTGACCTGGAGGATGAGTAAAAGTAGGTAAGCAGCATCCTAGGAAAAGTAAAGAGGACATACCCTGGGGACACAGGAAGCAAGAGCCTCCGAGAGTTCAGAAGCAGGGCACTGTCCAAGAGACAGAGGAGTCTCTCTGAGCCGGCAACTGCAATGCGGAGCGAGGCTTTACCTGTACAACTGTTATGAATGCTTGCTCTCATGAGGTTGGCCTGAGACATCACATCACTTCCTGGGGTGCTGGGCAGTATAATAAACTCAGTAAAGTATCCCAATTGTCTGTGAGCCACACAAGCCTCTGTCTTCAGGTACATTCAGAACCTTCAGAGTTTAGGAGTGTGTGGGGTAGTAATGGGTACAGACCGGGAACCCCAGAAGCCAGTCCTCTGAAGAAAGGGCTTCTGCACCAAGCCACTGGGCTTCATTATGGGAACCAACAATACTCCCGCAAAAGACCCTCCCTGCTTAATATCAACTAAACTTGGTTCTGCAGGAACCCAACAACATAGGCTCAGTCCAGAACATGCAGGTGTACACAGATGTATATGTCTGTGTCCAAACCCCTGAGAAGAAGTTCAAAGCTTCTTTTATCTGGTGGGTCTGGTGGGTTTCAATGCCATACTCCCCCTCCCCCTCCCCCAATTTTATTCCTACTTGCATCCATGTGTTATTCCTATCCCCGTGGCCAGCTCATCCTCTCCCCATTCTCAATACCATCTTTCCCAACTCACTTCTCTATTTCAGCCCAAAGCATCGTCCTAACAACAACAGCAACAAGAGAAAGAAGAAGAAGGAAGAGGAGAAGGCAGAGGGGAGTAGGAGAAGAGTATTTTCTTAGAGTGCTAACTTTGTGTCAGGACAGGCACTGTTCTTGGTGCTTTACCTGTGTTAACTCATCTAATCCCTAGGAGAAAGATACTATTAGCATCTGCATTTTGCGGATGAAGAAATTGAGGGCCGGGGTGTTGAGCAACTTGCTTTAATTCACGTAGCTGGTAGGAGGCAGAGCCAGGATTCACACCCAGGCAATCTGGCTGCAGAATCAGTGCTCTCACCACCTCAACTCCACATTGCCCCACAACCACTCCCTACCTGCCTTTATAACCATCTTCATATTCTCCTACCCTATCCCCATCCCAATCTCATTCCCATTAGCATCCTGTCCTGCACATATTATCCCATCCCACTTACTCCATGCCCAGTTTCATACCCATTCCTCACCACCCCCACCCAACCTTTGACTCTTCCCCATTCCTATTCCCTTCCTCTTCCTTGTACCCCTTAGAAAACTGGCTTTAGAGTCTGTTTTCAAGTTCACTAGGCTTTGAACAAGCGATACATTCACTTAAATTTTTGGAGCCTTAGTTTTTTCATCTGTTTGAAAGGGGTAAGAAAGCAAGTACCATCTACTTTACAGGATTGCTGTGAGTATTAAATAATGCTCTTGAAATTGCTTTGTAAATTGCAAAATATTTTACAGCCCAATGTGTTGTTGTTGTTTTGTTAATTTGCCTTGATATTATTTTTTACCCCGTCTAGAAGCAAATGTTTTCATTTCAGTAACTGACCATTTGTTTTCTAAACAGTGAAATTCTTATGTTGTTTTGAAACTAATTTTAATGGAGGCTACTGAAATGGTAATCTTTATTGTTTGTGATTATCAATAATTTAAGAAAAAGAAAAGTAAATGTTGCTTGTATTAACAAGGTTGGGATTACTTTCCACGGGAGGTCCTAAAAATGGAACAGTTGTGAATGAGGGTGCTGTAGGACAGGATGGGAAAGAGCTGAGATGGGAATGGGGAATGGGAAAGAGGATGGAGAATTGGATGGGAACAAGGTAGAGATAAAGAGCAGTGAAGGGATACAGGTGAGAAAAGAATGACCAAGCTGTATCAAGCCTTCCTATGTGCCATTTCACCCTATTTTATTATGCTATTTTATAGGTGAATAAACCAAAGTTTCTTTAGGTAGGTTCCATTTCTGGCAGGACAGACACAGTACTCTCTATTCTCACATTTCCCCTCAAAAGCCTACTAGAAAGAAACAAGGTTTCAGACTCCTTGCCTGAGAAACAGGCTCATCTGTACCCAGAAAGGGTTCTCTAAGATAGGGAGCATCCCCATGACCCACCTGGGACTAAGTTCAATGGAACTGAGCAAGAGGTGGGAAGTTGCCATTGGGAGGGAGACATGGTAGCAGGTGTCTGCTTCATGCTACAGCTTTACAGTTAATGCTCCAGATGCCTGTTTCCTCCTTCTTTGGGAAAATGGAGGGAAGGGAAGGTGCTACCTCTTGCACTTCCTGTGCCTAGAGTACCTGAAATCCTCATACGGCCTCCCAGGACTCACAAACCCCCTCAGCCCTGAGTTCCTTCCTACCCCCAAAACTCACCCAGATAGGAGCAGAATCTTCTAGGTTGATTTCCTGACCTCTCCTCCCCTAACTTGTCTCAGGTACAATCACCACCTTGATCTCCATAATGAAACTCCTTTTATATTAGACACTCAGTTACTCCCCTAATTATTACTGAGATCTTCTAGTTTGTGTGTGTGCATTTGTGCATGCACATGTGCATTTTGGGAATGGGGAGTCTGAATGGCTACATCACGCCTAGTGAACTTCGCCCAGAGAAGGTTAATTACCCTCAGAAGTCCCTATGGCTCTGCTCCCCATTGTAATAATATCCCCTTATATGTGATCAGAGTTTTATAGTTGATAGAACCTTTCCCTCTATTTCCCCATTGCTTTCTCATGACTACACTGGGAGGTAAGCAATGGTGTGCCTTTTTTTTTTTTTTTTTTGCGGCACGAGGGCCTCTCACTGTTGTGGCCTCTCCCGTTGCGGAGCACAGGCTCCGGACGTGCAGGCTCAGCGGCCATGGCTCACGGGCTCAGCCGCTCCGTGGCATGTGGGATCTTCCCGGACCGGGGCATGAACCCGTGTCCCCTGCATCGGCAGGCGGACTCTCAACCACTGCGCCACCAGGGAAGCCCCTGGTGTGCCTTTTTATAGAAGAGGAAGCAGACCGTCACAGATGCTAAGTGTCTTGCACAAAGTTGAACAGCTTGCGATGGAGCAAGGACCCTACTCCTTCAACTAAACACTCGACTGCCCAGGTCTCACCCAGGTCTGCCTTGAATCCCACGGCAACAATGTGGCAGGACTTAAAGGAAAGGGTTGCTCGGGTGTGCAGGGAGAGTTACTGGCTCAGTGGGAGTGCCTTGGTATTTGGATAATTCTTTGAGTGGGACTGTCCTAGGCAATGCAGGGTCCCAATTTAGCACCCCTGTCCCGTAGACATGAGATACCAATAGCACTGCCTACACGCTTGAGACGAACAAAACATCTCCCTCATATTTTTAAAGCCCCCTATAGGGGTGGTATCCCTCCCACTTCTCTCTCCTCACCACTTAGAACCACAGGGCTACGGTCTCAGCTTTGGACACTGGCCCCCTTTCTATTGTCTACCCCCTACCATCCTTCTTTTCTCCCAGGGCAGTTCACCTCCCTCTTGGACTCTATCAGCTAGAAAACGTCAAGAGTTACTGAGGCTTGAGCCCCATGGCTTTGAGGCTTAAGGAGGCTGTTCCTTTAAGGAGGCTGGTTCCCAGGACTAACGGGGGTGGGTGGGGGGTGGGTGGGAGGGACAGTGACGGGCGGGGCGGGGCGGTTGATAGAGAGAGAAGGGAAAGGACCGCACCCCCGCCCCCTGCAGGCCTCACCTAATCGCCACACTCTGCGTTATTACCCGCCTATCGCAGCGTGCTTTTAAATAAAATATGCAAAGATTACCCTCTCAAATTATCTCCCCAGGCAAACTAGCTCAACTCCAGCTTGTTAATGGAAAAAATGCAAATAAGGCCTCCCACCTCTCTCCCTCAGCCCCAAGGCCCTGGACAGCTAATGTGATTCCTTCTTTTTGGGAATTTCTGTTTCCACTGAAACCAATTTTTAGGGGGATGGGGGGCTTTTCCCAGGTGCCATCCAAAGGGAGAGCCTTAAAAGGGAGGGAACAGGGGCTTCCCTGGTGGCGCAGTGGTTGAGAGTCAGCCTGTGCTCCACAACGGGAGAGGCCACAACAGTGAGAGGCCAGCGTACCGGGGGGGGGGGGGGGGAAAGAAGGAACAGCTCAGGTAGAAGTTTGAGGGAATCACTGTGTTAGGGGTTTGGGTCTTTCTGGGCCTCATTTTCCTCATCTGAGATCTCAATTAGTCCTTCCCTGGGCTGCAGCGAGGCTGAACCGAGGGAAAGGCACGGGGCTGGCGCAAAGTAGGTGCACCTTTCCAGTTTAAACCTGCTGTGGTTGGAGGATACAGAGATGGAGAAAACAGACACGGCTTCTGCCCTCATGAAGCTCACAGTCTAGCAGGAAAAAGCCCCCAGACCATTTAAAAGTTGAAAAGCAATTAGAAGACACCTAAATCAAGCAATCAAAATCAATGTCATCGTAGTGAGATAAAATGGACAACCACCCCCTAACATGGACACAATCTCCTAGGCAGCACAACTGCCAAAGATGCAGAATCTGAGGAATGAAGAACCAGAAGGGAAACCACAGGACAGACCTAAATTCAAGGTCAGGCTCAGCTGGCAGGGGCTCTTTAGAATATCAATGTCATGAAAGAAGAATGATATGTTCCAGATTAAATGGGTGAAAGAGACAAGACAACTAAACCTGCAATGTATGATTCTGGATCAGATTGAAAAAAGGACAATGTCTGTGAAGCACAGCATTGGAACGTTTGGCAAAATGTGAATATGGATTTCATTATACATATTTTTTTAACATGAATTAACCATTTATTTATTTATTTATTTAGAATTTTGGCACTGTGTGAGGCATGCAAGATCCCAATTCCCCATCAGGGATCAAACCCATGCCCCCTGCAGTGGAAGAGCAGAGTCTTAACCACTGGACCACCAGGGAAGTCCCTGTAGTATACATATTTTATTGTATCTACTTAAATTTCCTGAATATGGTCATCATATTATGGTTACATAGAAGAGTCTCATTGTTTGGGGGAAATCTATATGGAAATGTATAGGGGTAAAATCTCATATTTGCAACTTAATCTCAGATGGTTCAGCGAAAAAATGTAGCAAAATATTAACAATGGGTGAATTAGGTGAGAAATTTAGGTTTGTTCATTGAATTATTCTTGAAACTTTTCTGTAGGTTTGAAATTTTTCAAAATAAAACATTGAAAAAAGAAAAAAATATAATTGGCTTTTTAAAAGCATGATAATGATATTGTAACTATGATTTTTTTTAAGTCCTTATCTTTTCGAGACACTGGCTAAATAAAACATTTTCAGATGAAATTAAATGATCTGTATTATTTGCTTAACAATAACATAGGAGGAGGGAGGTTGTTGGGAGTTCAGGTGAAACCAGGTTGGTGTGAGCTAATGAAGTTGTGTGGTGAAAACGTTCTCTTTTTTTTTCTTATATTTGAATTTTCTATAATTAAAAGTATTGTTGTTTTTAAGAAAAGCAATTACAAGAAATGTGGTGAGTGTTAGAAGGGAAGTATGGGTCTAGCAGGGGAATGCAGTCCAGTCTGAGGGGTTTGGAGCAGGCTTTCTAGAAGAGAGGAGTGTTTAAGCAGAGACTCAGAGTGAGCAGGGCCAAAGTGGGGTGAGTAGGGGTGAGGTAAGGAAGAGCTCTCTAGGCCAATGGTCCAAAAGGTACAAGAGTGAGATGCAGTGTGGTGGAGTGTGCAGGACCCCAAGTGAGGCAAAAAGGAGAAGCCAGGTGGAGAGGAGAGGCCAGGTGGGGAGTTGAGATGGAGCTAATGAGGACCTTGCAGTTCAGCTAAGGGCTTGGGTGTTTTATCCCAAGGGCAATAGAGAGCTTTAAGCAGGGAAGTGACAGGATCAGATTTGCATTTGAGAAAGACCACCCTGGTGCTTTGTGGGCTAATAGGAAGGTGCCAGGCTGGGGACTGTTGGAAACTCCTGTCCTGAGAGTTGCACCTGAATCGCTTCCCTCTCCCGAGCCTTCCTGACCTTCCATTCCCAACTAAGGGACAGAGCTTGGGTGCCAAATTTCAAACCTGGGACCAACCCATCCCTAAAGCCCTGTTGGCTGTCATCCTAATTCCAATTCCCGTCACCTCCACCATCATACGGAAGCTGTATGGCTGACGGTTAAGAGTTCAGACTCTGGGGCCAGGCTGTCTGGATTCAAATTCTACTTCGGTCCCTTTCTAGCTGATGACCTTGGACAAATTTCTTCACCTCAACTTCCTCATGTATAAAGTGGGGATGATAATAATACTACTTATGTCACAGGGAAGTTGTGAGGATTAAATGCATTGATATATACCCAGTGCTTAGAACAGTGCCTGACCTGTAATAAGGTGTCAATAAGTCTACTCTGAAATAGGTGAGGGAGATTAAGGGGCACAAACTTCCAGTCACAAAATAAATGACTCATGAGTGTGAACTGTACAGTGTAGGGAATGTAGTCAATAATTATGTGATATCTTTGTATGGTTACAGATGGTAACTAGACTTATCATGGTGATCATTTTGAAATGTACAGAAATACTGAATCACTATATTGCACACCAGGAACCAACATAGTGTTGTAGGTCAATTATACTTTAAAAACAAGCTAACTAACTAACTAATAGAAAGAGATCAGATTTGTGGATACCAGAGGTGGGGGGGGGAATTGGAAGAAGGTAGCCAGTAGGTACAAACTTCCAGTTATTGGATAAATAAGTACTAGGGATGTAATGTATAACATGATAAATATAATTAACGCTGCTCTATGTTATATACAAATGTTATTAAGAGAATAGTCCTCAGAGTTCTCATCACAAGGAAAAATTTGTTTCTATTTCTTTTATTTTGTATCCATATGAGATGATGAATGTTCACTAAACTTATTGTGAACTTAATGTTCACTAAACTTATTTCATGATGTCTATAAGCCAAATCATTAGGTTGTACACCCTAAACTTATACAGTGTTGTATGTCAATTATGTCTCAATAATAAGAAAAAAAAGAAGTCTTACTCTGTACCAAGTACTGTTCTGGAAGGATGTGGATGGATTGAAGGGAAGAGAAAGATCTCAGCTTTACTGGACAGATGGAACACAGATCAAAAAGAGCAATATCAAAACACTGTATTTTCGCATTATTTGCAGTATTAAATACAGCTGGAAACAACCAAGGTCCATCAATGGGGGAATGGCTAAGGAAGTTGTAATATCTAGTAATGTTTAGGAAGAGGTTGGGAAAATCCCCATTTTATCATATTAGGTGAAAAAGCCAGAAGCAAAATTGCAAATGTTATATGACTTCAACCATATTCTAGAAAGAATAGAGAGGAAAAAAAATTCAAAGGAAATAACACTGAAATATTTACAGTGGTTACCTCTAGATGGTGCTATTTGGGTGTAGTTTAATTTAAAAAAAAATCTGTTTCCAAAATATCTAATAATGTGCATGAATTACTTTTATAATGGTAGGGGTTCAAGCTTCTTTTGTTAAAAAAAACAGTGCTTTTGGTTACAAATGAATAATGGTGAATATCATCAGCCATCAGAAAAATGCAGATCAAACGCCAGTGACATAATCACTTCACACCCACAAGGATGGCTATAACCAAAACAACAGATAATAACAAATGTTGGTGAAGATGTGGAGAAATTGGAACCCTCATGACCCGCTGGTGGGAATGTAAAATGATGCAGCTGCTTGGAAAACAATCTGGTAGTTCCTCAAAAGGTTAAACATAGAGTTACCATGATTCCACAACCCAGCAATTTCACTCCTAGAACATATACACCCAAGAGAATTGAAAACATATATTCACACAAAAACACGTATACAAATTTTTTTTTTTTTTTTTACTGAAAGAAAAATTTATTTAAATATGGCTTGTTGGTCCCATACTTCATCTACCAGTGTAATCCCTGCTGTTTACAAATAGAAGTGTCTATTTCTATTAATCTGAATAACGGATGCATATTGTAATTTTTAAAGCAGATAGTAAACTTTTCTGTAGGTCTTGTGAGATTTCATCTTGTCATAGGGCAAACACTATTTTACAAAGTGTAAAATAATGCTTCATTTTTTAAAGTTGAGGTGAAGAACCTGAACAACTAAATAACAAAGCTGCAGAGGCAATGAAATGTAACCTCATGATCTGTTTATGCTCTCTGCCTTTCCCTTAGGCCAGGGTAGCTTTTCACCTGCTACAGTGGAAAACAGAAACTGCTAAAAAGCCTGAAAATAAAATGTTCTAAACCCAAATCCCAGAGTATTTTAGTAGGCTTAGCATCTTTAAAGCATTTTAAGAAAAGTACTAATTGCCCAACTACAACAGCTCCAAAGAAAAGCTCTGCTTTCTCTTAAGACTTGTTCCATTCTATTCACACCTTTTGCTATCTAGGGTGAAGAGATTTACACCAAACTTCACTTTTATTAATACTATTTTTCTCTCGAAGCAAGTTCTTCATGCTGACATGTCCACTGTCAGGAAGCACTGGCAGCACTACTAATCACCTTCAGTCTTTGCATCACCAAGGAGATCTTTCTCCATCTTGTTCTGAAGGATGAACAAAAGTTTGAGGTGTACGTTTCAGAAGATAAACTGCAGCATGAAGACCCCCTATGTTGACCCAGACGGTATGTACCTTCCGCCATAGGTGTCCCATTCCAGATAATGCCTTGATAAAGCATTTCTTGTCCTGGGTCAGTAGTACAGCTTGGCCTGTCCCTGGCCTACAGACACGGCTCATCTCCCGTAGGCAAGCTGGATAAAGGTTCCAGTTTCTCTTCTTGGAGCCCATCCTTTTTCCAAATGGCATGTCTGTTACAATAATGTCCACAGAGCCAGTTCTTAGTGGCAAGTTGCAGATATCCCACTGAATAGTATCTATGGGCAAGCCCCAGGACAGTTTGCCTTCTTTCACTTGGCTCTTGGTCAATAAAGATGAGATGTTATTTGCTGCTCTATTCACAGCCAACGGATTATTATCACCAGCAATGTGATAACAGTTAGACCATTCTGTAGCCCCCTCAACTGATATTGCTCCTGTTCCACACATCGGATCAACTATTATATCAGTAGGCTGAGGAGCACAGAGCCTGAGCATCCCATAGGCAAGAGTAGATCTAAGAGTTGTGGGTCCAAAATGTGTGATATTTCTTCGGTGGAGACTCTCTTCCGTCAATGCAATGCCCACAACAATTTCATTATCATGGATATTCAAAAGAACCTCCACATCAAAGTTGGTCATGTCAGCCTTCCACTTAAAATAATCTTGAACAGCACCCCCAAAATCTCTTGCCGCCTCATTTGAGGAAAAGCAATGTTTCTCTCCTGCCCTGTTGCATGTGACTCTAAACTTCAGCACTTCAGGATCAGTTTCTTCTTTTGAGCTTTCCTCAGTCTCATCTTTGCAAGATGTCAAATCATCACCTACTAATGTTGATATCTCTTCTTTGATGGCTGAATTTTCATAATAGTCTAAGATCTGTGAATCTAAGACATTGTTAGTGAACTCTTTTTTGACATCTCTCTCATCTGTTTTGTCTCCTTGTCCACTTTCAATCTTCTCTTTACTTGAATTCTGATTTATCTTTTTGTGCTTTGTTTTTTTTTTCTTGAAACATGTGTTAATTTTCCATATTTTTAAAGGGTCTGACCATGGAAGCTTCCCAGCCAAGTCCTCAAAATCCTTTAGAACTTCCTCCTTTGTTTCTTTGAACTGGTAATCCTTAAACTCCTGAACAACCACAAATAAGTTATCAACTGATCTCAGACAGTGAACCTGAGCCAGACTTTCCACTGAAATGTCAAAATATATCTTGCCCCGGTCTTTGCTGATTTTGCACGATGACCCCAATTTCTCTCTCACTTCATCTGCAGCTGTTTGCTCAAAACCAGTAGGCACGGTGGCTCCAATAGTGACTTGGAGATGTTCAGACTCACTTCTGAGGTCACTTTCTGTCACTTGTATAGACCTCTGGTTCTCATGAAGGTTCACATCCTGGAGCTGGTTAGTGGCTTCTTGAACATCAGACATATTGGCAGTGCTTCCAAGGTCCTGAATATAGTCCCTGCCGCCAGTGAATACCCTTCCGGCTCACAAATGTTCATAGCAGCATTATTTATAATAGTCAAAAGTGGAAACAACCCAAATGTCCATTAACTGATAAGTGGATAAACAAATGTGGCATACCCATACAATGGCCTGTTAGTCAGCAATAAAAAATACTGATGCATTTTAATTTATTATATTATAATTATATTACATTATATATCATATCATCTCATATTATAATTATATTACATTATATATCATATCATCTCATATTATAAAAGTAATAAGGCCACCAACTACAAGTTTGAAAAATAAGGTTGTAGGATTATGGATGGCTCCATATAGATGGCTTGAAGTTGCATTTCTGTAATACTTTACATACGAAGAAAACAATGTTGTCAACATCTAAGAATGAGGGGGAGATTATGGTGAGGGGAGAGGGGCTAAAGATACCAGGCATGACTTTTCTCTAATACAAGGACTCTTATCATGCTGGTGTATTTTCTTTCAGATTGTTTTCCCTGATCGTATTTTTTACATGCAATCGTAATGTATAAGCCTGATGAACCCTAATTTTTTTTTTTTTTTTTTTTTTTTGCGGTACGCGGGTCTCTCACTGTTGTGGCCTCTCCCGTTGCAGAGCACAGGCTCCGGACGCGCAGTCTCAGCGGCCATGGCGCACAGGCTCAGTTGCTCCGCGGCATGTGGGATCTTCCCGGATTGGGGCACGAACCCGTGTCCCCTGCATCGGCAGGTGGACTCTCAACCACTGCACCACCAGGGAAGCCCGAATCCTAATTTTTTGACTTAACCTTGCAGTAATCACTTTCCATGCTGTTGCACAGAGTTTTTGACCATTATTTTTAACGATTTTATAACGCTACATAGAACAAACCACAACTTACTTAACTCATCCTCTATTAGACATTTAAGTTGCCTCCAACATTTTTTTCACTCTAATGAATAATGCTTGTAATTAACATCTTTGTTCCTATTTTCCCTCATGTTGCCCCTCATATTTCAAACTACAATTGACCCTTGAACAAAATAGGTCTGAACTGTGCAGGTGCACCTAAATGCAGATTTTTTTCAATGGTAAATACTACAGGACCATGTGATTGACTGAATCCCTGCATGAAGAACTGCAGATACAGAGGAACCATGAACAGGAAGGGATGACTGTAAGTTACATGCAGATTTTCTACTGCTCAGAGGGTCAGCGCCACGAAACACCCCCACATTGCTCAAGGGTCGACTGTGTTTGGGGTAGATTCTCAGGGTTAGAATTCCTGGATCAAAGTGTCTTTTTTGCTCTTGAGAGATATCGTGAAGTCATTTTCAAAGACATCTTTGCAGGGACTTCCCTGGTGGTCCAGTGGTTAAGACCCTGCGCTTCAATTGCAGGGGGCACGGGTTGCATCCTTGGTTGGGGAACTAAGATCTCGCATGCCCTGTGGCACAGCCAAAAAAAAAAAAAAAAAAGACATCTTTGCAAATTTAATGAATACAAAATTAATAATATTAGATATGATTGTATACATAACAATTAATAAACTATGTGGGGCTTCCCTGGTGGCGCAGTGGTTGAGAGTCCGCCTGCCGATGCAGGGGACACGGGTTCGTGCCCCGGTCCGGGAAGATCCCATATGCCATGGAGCGGCTAGGCCCATGAGCCATGGCCGCTTAGTCTGCGCGTCCGGAGCCTGTGCTCCGCAACGGGAGAGGCCACGACAGTGGGAGGCCCGCGTACCGCAAAAAAAAAAAAAAAAGAAAAAGATGAAGAAGGTAAATTTTATGTTATGTGTATTTTACCACACACATGAAAACAAACCAAAAAAGTGATTGCCACAAGCTCCACTCTTGTGAGAGTGCATCCATCCCTGACTTGCCTGGACCAATCAGACCTAAGTGACTTCATGCAATCCACACTCAGCATCATCACAATTTGCAAGCAAGTAGCACGCAAGGTACACCAGCCATCTGAGCCTAGGAACCAAAAAACTCTATAGGTGATGTGGCGCTTTATAAGTCATAATTGAAAAATGAATTACTTGTGGTTGGTGACTAACAAAATAATTAGCTTATACCCACTACCAAAAAAAGTCTACAAGTAATGAGCATGGACAGCTCGAATCAGGTGTTACAAAAACTCAAATTCTGATTTTGGAAGGATTCACCTCTTTGACTTGGGTAATCAGTGCCTTTTGGGAAAAAAAAAGAGAGAGAGAGAGAGAGAAGAACATGAACTGGTGTCAGTGGACTTGACAGCCAGTGGTGACTGGAAGAAGTACAAAGATGGTTATATGATCATCATAGTCTATGTGAATGGTACACTAGAGTTGTACAGTCCACAATCTCACAACCATACTTAGCTCCCTGAGTGGCCAGCAATGAGTTAGAGGAACATGTAAACACTTCCCAGAAAGCTCAGAAATACAAGAGCGAGGGGATGGACTTCTGTGGTCACCCAGGATAGGGGCTGGGATTATTGTTATTTGAATATGGCCTCGAAGGCACAGGTAGTTACATAAGGGAGTCTCCAGCTTATGGGTGAGCAGATGTATATTTGCTGGACCCCTCCTCAAGCAGGTGAGAGCAGAGGGAACGTCTTTATCCCTAGGGCCAGGAACTGGGTGTGACACCCTTGGTTGGATGGTGTTTCTACAACTCCCATAGATTAGTCGCTCTTCCAGAACAGATGTGAATGACTGTGGGCTATGAGAGTTGGAATTGGGGTCCTGAGAACCTGACCTTAGAGGCAGGTGAACCCCTCGCTTGCTTGTGCAGTGGTTAGCTCAGCCCTGCCCCCACTGTCCCAATTCCAGGGTCAGAGAAGGAGGACCCAGAACAGAAGCTAATGGCCCTGGGTTCAGTGGGTGTCCTGGGTTCCCATGACGCTAGTGTGTTAGAGTTGGGGAGGGGGCACTGAGGAGCTTCCCAGGCTGCAGTTAGGCGTCTTCTGAGGGGCTGAGCTGGGGCTCCAGAGGCTTAGGGTTCTGGCCAAGTGCCTGCTCCTGAGCTGAGCACCCAGTCAGCCTCCTGGCCTTGCTCTGGGTGCTCTAACACTTCCCCGTTGCAATCCCAGCTCACCAGAGACTTGACTGGCTGGGTCTCTCCCAGGCAGGTGTACAGACAGGCAAAGCCCAGGGGAGAAAGCAGCTCCATTCCTTCCCCAAGATCCTCTCGGCCCCTTTTTACCACCTCTTTCCCAGAGGGTCCTTTGCAGAAATGGAGTGAGAGCCAGAACAGAGTAAGCCTCTGGCTCTTTATTAAAGATGTGCGTGCGTGTGTGTGTGTGTGTGTGTGTGTGTGTGTGTGTGTGTGGTGTGTAAGGAGAGAGAAGTGCACTGAAAAATGAATGTGTCCCTTTTCCAGTTTCCCCACAGCTTCCACCTCCCAGCCCTGCTCATCTGCGCAGGTGGACCTGGGGCTCATCATTAAGTCTCTGTCTCTGACACCTGTGCAGCTTCCATGCCTAGGGCACCTCTGCCTCCCCTCCCCCTCTCCCTCTCTGCCTCAGCTGCCTACCGCACTCCAGCATCCCTGAAGCTGCTCCCTCCCACCCCAGTGTCAGCCCTCAGAACCAGCCCTCCACAAAATAACTTCCCAGCCCCACTCCAGCCTTGGCGCTGAGCTCCTAGAGAATAGGAGGAGGCAGAGGAAGGAAACAGAAGAGAAATACAGAGAATATAACTGGGTCTAGAAAGATCAAGTTTAGGGAGAAGAGAGTCAGTCTGTCTGTCCAGCTATTTTATACTCACCTACTCCCCCAGCCACCTGCCCACCTGCCTGTCTCTCTTCCCCACTTCTCTCTCTCCGAGTTCTCCTTTGACCTATATTTTTCATTCATTCATTCATTCTTCATTTACTGATCAAACCCCAGTCAAGTAGACTTGCAAAACAATTTACATACAAGAAAGAATTTCCAAGCTCTACTTTTGGGAACTTTAACTTTCATCCAATACTCCCTCTCTTGCTTCCATTCTCTGCCCACGGATGGTTTGTACCATCCCCCCGTCTCTCTCTCTCTCTTTCTGAACCCTTATGCCACCCAGCCCCACCTGTACTGGTTCTACATTCTCACTAGCACCCAACTCCCTCACCCTTGGCTTCCTGCAACACCTGCTTGACTAATATCCACACTAGGCTGCCCACTGAGGATTGTGGGAGGGTGCTCTTGAGGGGCACTCAGTGATGCTCCCTCTCCTATTCTCACACCATTCCACATGTTCAGACCTTCCCCACTCTCCTTCCCTAAGCCCCTACCCATTCTGCTCCTCCTCATTCCATCAACCGGGGCCAAGCTCCCACTTTGCCCAACCCCTCAATGCTCCCCCAACAATCAAGTGATCTTTGTGCTCTCCCCATCCTTCTTTCCCTCTGGATTCTGATTTCTCCTTCTGGGAAAGGCCACCAACAACTTTGGATTTGACCCCTGCCTTCTCTAGCCTTTGTGGGCTTCTTTTCTTTCCTGTATCTTCTGCCTCCGCTGTTTCCTTCCCTCAGCCCCAAAACACCTTCCTGCTCCCCCTCTACCACTGCCACCAGCCCAGTCTTCTCTCTGCAAAGTCCCACTTCAGAAGAACCTCTTATCTCCCTCTCTCTATTGCTTCCCTCTCACTTTTTAGATCACTACAATTAATTAGGCTTTTGTCTCCCACTACTCCATGAAATGGTTCTCACCAGGGTAATCAATGACCTTCATGTCTTCAAATTTAATGGTCTTCATTCAGTCCTTATTTCACTTGTCCACAATGCAATATTCAATATGATACATTTGATTCCCTTTCTTGAAACCTTTTTATCTATTGTCTTCTGGGACATCATTGTCTCCATGTTCTTACCATACCTTTGTAATTGTTTCTTCCTAGCATTTCTGCTTAAGATGTCAGACTGAGCTGGCATTTTGCTCCAAAAACATAGAAATGTGAGACAGAAGCTTTTAGGTTTTTTTTCTTCCAATTATAAAGAGTGTATAGCTGAGCTTGAAAGCAACAAAGGTAAAATTTCAAATACCAGAACAACACTACAATTCCTTCAGGGGTGAGTTGGAGCCAAAGCTCTGTTGCCCATGAAGATGTTGAGATCTAAGCTTTGGGGCTGGGCTTACAACACTACATGCTGGGGCAGGAGGCAAGACCATAGGCGAGAATTGGGCTCTCTGCATAAAGCTGGAGGCAGGAAAGGGCTGTACGGTCTGTTAATTTGGACTTACAAACTGTCTACCTGCCCATTGCCTGGGGGATATGGACAGAAGTGGAAATGGGCCACTTAGTCCAGCTTAGGTGAGGTATTCATGTCAACCCTGAGAACTCTGAACCCCTGGCCGGAGCAATATGTGAGTAGAGGGCTACAATTCTGCATTACCTCCCTGATACAGAAAGCCTAACCTCAAAATAGCTCCAGCCCAAGAAAAAAAAATTGATCCAGATCCAATGAACCACCTTGGTCATAGGTAATCCACAACCTGGTGCACAACCCAGGGTGTTTATAGACTCCCATGGGAGAAAATTTCCCAGAAGATGTCATAAATAAAAATTACAAAGCAAGTAAGGAAATCAAATATCATAAAAGATAGTCTGCAAAGCATAGGTAATAGAATAATCTAATAGGATTTTTAAGTGTTCAAAGAGAGAAAGAAAATATTTGAGGCATATATACAACATTATAAAAAAATAACACTGGGGGCTTCCCTGGTGGCGCAGTGGTTAAGAATCTGCCTGCCAATGCAGGAGACAAGGGTTTGAGCCCTGGTCCAGGAAGATCCTACATGCCATGGAACAACTAAGCCTGTGTGTCACAACTACTGAGCCTGAACTCTAGAGCCTGCGAGCCACAACTACTGAGTCTGCGTGCTGCAACTGCTGAGGCCCGCGCTCCTAGAGCCCATGCTCCACAACAAGACAAGCCACCACAATGAGAAGCCCACGCACCACAACGAACAGTGGCCCCCGCTCGCCGCAATTAGAAAAAGCCCGTGTGCAGCAATGAAGACCCAATGCAGCCAAAAAAAAAAAAAAAAAAAAATTAACTGAATTTGAAATAAATTCTAAAAATAGAAATTGTAGTCTTTGAAAAAAAAATTCAATAGTTGAGTTAAACAGTTGACTAGACATAACTCAAGAGAGAATTGTTGAGTTCTAATATATAGATCAGTGGGAAAAAAACAGGATTTATCACAAAAAGATAAAGATCTGGAGAAAAAAGTTAAGAGAATCAGATAAAAGGATGGGAAGCTTCAAAATACATCTAATAGGAGCTCCAGAAAGAGAGAACAGAGAGAGTGAAGGAAAGACATTAGGGGAGATAATGGCTAATAATTCTCTAGAATTGGATGAATGTTATGAATTCTCAGATTGAAATTAAACATTGTGTCTCAAGCAGGATAAATGAATACAGAGTCATACCCAGTACATCACAGTGAAACTAGAGGACATTAAGAAAAAATAGAAAATCTTAAAAGCTACCAAAAAGAGAAGATAAATATATTATATAAGAAGGAATGGCAATCATGGGAGTTCCCTGGTGGTCTAGTGGTTAGGTTTCGGTGCTTTCACTGCTGTGCCCTGGGTTCAATCCCTGGTCGGGGAGCTGAGATCCCACAAGCCGCCTGCGTGGCCGGGGGTGGGGGGTGGGAAGGAATGGCTATCTGACCAACAGTAGACTTCCCAACAGCAACAATAGATGCTGGAAGGCAATGGAATAATATCAAAGTGCTGAAAGAAAACAACTGTCTACTTAGAGTTCTATACCTCACTGACCTGTCACAGCAAGGTGAGAGCAAAATAAAGTTATTTCAGTCACATGAAGACAAAGACAATCTTTCTAAAATAATTATTAAAGGATATATGTCAGCAAGAAAGACATTAAATCCAGAAAGAAGGTGTAGGATGCAAGAAGCAATAATATTAAAAATGTTTCCAAATATCAAAAAAAACTTTTCACCTCTTGACAGACTGCTCTTCTATTTACTTCTTAAACATTCTTGCTCCTTCGAATTCTGTCTTTTTTTTTTCTGATTCTACTTGAGCAATCATATCCACACAAATGCTTTCAACTATCATCTATAAACTGATGTGTCAAAAGACTTTTTAAAAGAGTTTATTTATTTATCTATTTGGCCGTGTCAGGTCTTAGCTGCAGCACATGGGCTTCTCTAGTTGCAGCATGAGGGCTTCTCTCTGGTTGCAGCGTGTGGGCTCCAGAGTGCAGGGACTCAGTAGTTGCTGTGAGCGGGCTTAGTTCCCCCGTGGCATGTGGGATCTTAGTTCTCCCACCAGGGATTGAACCCGTGCCCCCCTGCATTGGAAGGTGGATTCTTTTTTTTTTTAATTAATTTATTTATGTATTTATTTAGTTATTTGGCTGCGTTGGGTCTCCATTGCTGTGCGTGGGCTTTCTCTAGTTGCAGTGAGTGGGGGTTACTCTTCATCGTGGTGCATGAGCTTCTCATTGTGGCAGCTTCTCTTGTTGCGGAGCACGGGTTCTAGGCACGTGGGCTCAGTAGTTGTGGCACACGGGCTCTAGAGTGCGGGCTCAGTAGTTGTGATGCACGGGCTTAGTTGCTCTACAGCATGTGGGATCTTCCCGGACCAGGGCTCGAACCCGTGTCCCCTGCATTGGCAGGCGGATTCTTAACCACTGGACCACCAGAGAAGCCCCTCAAAGACTTTATTTCTATGCTTGACTTTGGGCATATATATGCAACTGTCTGAAGGAATCTCTATTTGAATGTCCCAAAGACTCCTTCATTGCATCATGCTCAAGCAGAATTCACCACCACCTCCAAACCTACTCCTCCTCCAGTTTCCTTCTCACAATAAGTGGCACCAGCATCTGCTCAGTGGCCTAAGCTACATAACTGGACATCATGCTCGACTCACTCTCCCTAAATACTATAGGTTACTTACTTATAAAATGTTTTTTAAATCCATCTTTCCTTCCCCAAGTCATTGCCTTGATTCAGGCCACCATCATCTCTAGCTTTGACTGTAAAGGCAAGTAAGTTTTTATTTGTAAGCCTTGACTTTAAAAAGGCAAAACAATTGGCACAGTGCCTGGCAGATAGTAACTACTCAATAAATGATAGGTATTTTTTTGTAATTAGATAGTTATAAACACTTTACAAAGTAGGTTCTACTATTGTTCTTATTTTAGAGTTAAGAAAACTGATGCTCATGGAAACTAACATCACTAACCCAAAGTCACACAGCCTTCAGATTGAAGGCTTCAAGCACTTAACCACAGTGCTATACTGCTTCACTTACTAACTGCTATTTTAATCATACGCAGAGATGTCTAATTCTCCCAAGAGAGCAAGAGCTGCTCAAGGTCAGGGACTGGATTGGAATTGTTTCTGTGCTTCAGTAAATATTTGCTGCATTGAATCTGACTGAGAGCTTTGAGGATAGAGTTGATATTGGGTGGATGCTCACGAGGATCAATGGTAGAGTTAGTGAAGAAATTAGCAGAAAAGGGAGTGTTTATGGGCACGAGGTAGCTTTGGGGACTTATGGAAAGAGGAACTTGATGAGTAGGGCACCTGGAGGACACTGCCTGGGAGTTTGAGCCTCTGGTCCTGGTAGGTGTTTTTCCTTGGATGGTCTTTCTGGCTTTTTTGGGGGGGAGGTGGTTTGGGCAGAGTAGGGATGCAGGGGGGCTGTGCTGGCATGGAAGGGGTCACATTGCAAGCATCCACACTCTTCATTGGATCTCTGGATGGAGAAGAGAGAAATGTAGAGCTCATCTCCTAGGGAGAAAAAAAATGCGTGATTCAAAACTAGGTACACACCATCAATTTCTTAGTTTTGACATACAACATGGCAATATAAAATGTTATAATGGGGAAATTGAGTGAGGTGTATACAAGAACTCTCTGCACTATCTTTTGTAACTGTTCTGTAAATCTAAAGTTATTCCAAAATAAAAAGTTTGTTAAAAACAGATAAGCAAGAATGGATGGCTGGAATCCCAGAAGAACGCAGCATCTGAACAAAGAAAGGAAAACTTCTGTTGCCTTTGAACAAGCTACCTTGCTGCCCTGAACTTCATCTGTGTAATGGAGAAACATCCTTTTGAAGTGTACTTGCTGGGGATATGGTGATAATGAAATGAGAGAAGGGACAGGAAGGAGGTCAGGACCCCAACAGAGCAGTGAGATTCAGGACCAGGCTCTAGGTCCCGTAGGGAAGCAAGCACAAACCCTGGCAGAGGCAGTGGAGAAGATGGGTTCAGTTCATCCCAATACACTGTATACAGAAGCAGGCTGACTCAGGACCCCTGCCCTGGGAGATAAGGCAGTGATCTTCTTGTTGGGGCAGGGACAGGTAGAGACTAACACTTCCTCAGAAATGATGCCCCAAAGCCCTGGGCCGTGGATGGCTTATCTCTGGCTCATCCTGTCCTTCTGGGTCTCCTGGGAGACATGGATAGTTAAGAGGAGGTTGAGGGATCAGAGTCAAGTAAGAGTAGAAGCCCAGGTTCCGTCCCCAGAGGACAGGTCCTCCCTTCCCCATCCATGGAGGTGGGCAAGCAGGCAGCAGCTCATGGCCAGAGGGACAAAGTGGCAACTTTAGGCTGGGGGATACGAGTGAAGATGGGTTCTGGCAGGTAAAGGCTGAGCATTCCTGTGTGCTTGGGCCCTCCTTGGCATTAATTATCCACTGACATGGTTTGTGTGCTGCTCTCCCTTTGTGCTATTTTAATTAACAGAGATCTCCTCCAAGCAAACCAGCAGCTGTGTAAGTTGTCAAACTGTCAGCACACACAGGATGGGTGCCATGGGGACATTAAGTGGGAATTACTGAAGGGCTCCCCATCTCCTTGGCATGTTTGAACCTCCCTCCAAACCCACCCCGTAAGTAATCACAGGCAGAAGAATGTCAAGGTCAGGAACTTGGCTTTGGGTTCAGAGAGACTTTACATTTGAACTTTGACCCTGCCACTAATTCGCTGTGAGAATTTATGCAAACCACTTAACCTTCTGAATCTTACTTTCCTCCTCTGCAAAATGAGAATAGTAATACTTATCTTGTCCCAAGGATCGTTAGATAATGTACATTACATGCTTTATCTAGTACCTGTAGTGCCCAATAACTATGACTTGTTATTAAATCTGCTTTCCTGGTGGTCAGTGTAGGATTCTCTACGCCCTTTGTAAGTTCATTACAGCCAGAGGAGAACCTTTAACTAAAACATACACGGGAGGGATCCCATAGCTCTCCTCATTGGCTTTCTATTTTTCTAGGTAGTATTATCATTCTACATTCAGTAAACCCTTGTTTTCTCAGTAGCTTTGACTCCCGTCAAATTATTAGGACCCTACAGTCCTCTTCCTCCACTTTCCTCACTTCGCTAGAGGGTCCATGGGTGGACTGAGCATTCTTCTTGAGGCTCTTAAAGTTTACAAGTGGCTACCCTCCCTGAATAAATGGACAAGTGAATAAATGGATGGGTGGGAGACGTGGCTTTAAGGAGGAGTTGATGGCTGAATTGAGCCCAGAAGGACAATACTTAAGTACAGAGGGGAAGTGAGGGTAGGGGAGGGTGTTCTAGGCAGAGATAATAACATGTTTAAATGCCCAGAAGTGTTTAAAAGCCCAAATCCTGCTGTGTTTGAGGAGCTGAAAACGGTTCAGCTGAACATAGAAGGCAAAGGGGTAGGTGTGAGGGATGAGGTACAGAGGAAGGTGGGGTCTGAGAACAGAGGGTCTCCTTAAGCACTCTCTCAGAGTTTGGGTTTTATCCTATGGGCAAATGAAAGATTTTATGCAACAAAAGATATAGTCAGATTTTCACTTTATTTATTTATTTAAAAAATAAGTTTATTTATTTATTAATTTATTAGCTGCGTTGGGTCTTCGTTGCTGTGCGTGGGCTTTCTCTAGTTGCGGCAAGCAGGGGCTTGCAGAGCACGGGCTCTAGGTGTATGGGCTTCAGTAGTTGCAGCACGCGGGCTCAGTAGTCGTGGCTCACGGGCTCTAGAGCACAGGCTCAGTAGTTGTGGCACACGGGCTTAGCTGTTCCACGGCATGTAGGATCTTCCCAGGCCAGAGCTCAAACCCGTGTCTCCTGCATTGGCAGGCAGATTCTTAACCATTGTGCCACCAGGGAAGTCCTAGATTTGCACTTTAAAAGGATCACTTAGGGAGTTCCCTGGTGGCCTAGCAGTTAGGATTTCGGGCTTTCACTGCCATGGCCCAGGTTCAATCCCTGGTCAGGGAACTGAGTATAAGTTAGAAAACGCAAGAGTGGGTCCAGGGAACCGAGTTAGGGAGGTGTTGTTTGAATTCAGGTTAAAGCTGAGAGTCTCAGTTGTGAAGAAGAGAAGTGGATTTCTTTTAGTAATCTTTAGAAGGTAGAAGCTACAGAATTAATATTGTTCAGACATGGGAAGTTTAAGAATAAGGTAGAGGAAGAAGAGGCCAATAATGGGTGTTCAGAGAGGTAAGAAGAAGATGAGAAAGAGTCAATACTTGCCAAGAGAGAAGACAGCCATGGGGGAGAGAGTCTCAAGAATTAGGGAATGGTCAACAATATCCCATGTCACCAAGAGGTCCCAACTATAGGGACTAGGAAGTGGACACTGGGTCTAACTCAAACGAGATGGCTGGTGCCCTTGGAGGGGCAGTTGTATGTGCGTGGAAAGGGGATGGGATCTTGTGCAGAAGACAGCAGTGATTTGGGAAAAGAAAGAGTGTAGTAAGAAGAGGAGAAGTGAGTGGAGACAACTCAAGAATATTGTCAATGAACAGAATGAGAGAGACAGAGTGACCGATAGTGAAACGCTGTATAGAAGTATAACATATTTCTTAAGATGGAAGAGATGGTGAGCATATTTATATGTGAAGGGAAAGATCTAATAAAGAGCAAGAGACTGAAGATACAGGAGACGGCAGGATAGTTGATGGAGAAAGTTTCTAGAAGAGGTGGGAGTGGGATACAGAGCAACAGTAAGCAATTAGCTGTGGACATTGCTGAGATGGGAGGCGATAAGGATGAGAACAAATGTGACTGGGTTTCTACTGGAAGGGGTTCAGGAAGTTAAAAGTTTTGCTTCTGATGGTCCCTAATCTATTTATGTTCTCTGTAAAGAAAGAGGTGATGTTCTCTCTCATCATTCAAGAGAATGATGTCCTGAGAGTGAAGCCAGGAGGAAGTGAGATGTGGGCTTGACAAGAGGGTTTGAAGCAGCTGTTATGGAGAATGGCTGGGGCTTGTGAAAGGCCACGTGCAAGGCTGAGGCCCTGATGACAGCACAACAAACACGTGCTCCCTGGATAAAGCTCTTCCTCTTCCCAAACTCAATGTTTGCATCACCCAAGTGGGGACCCATCTGCGCACTGCCCACCTGTGGGGCATGCAGCAGTGAAACCAGGAAAGGAGAAAGGGGCTTGGGGCAGCTGAGTTTGTGCAGATGTCCTATGAGATGTTTTTGATGAGTGTGGCATTGGCCTGAGGGCTGAGGGCTCTCCAAAGACAGGAACTGTGGCTCAGAGCATCCCCAGCTTCTGCTCAGGGACATAGGGGGAGGTGCCGTGGGCATCTGGAGAGAGACAGACAAGGAGGGAGAGGGGAGAGGTCTGTTCTTCCAAACCCGTTCCTCTCTTTCTGCCTGCCTCCCTGCCTTGGCCCCAGACAGATTGATTCTCTGCTGATACTGATGTCTTGGAGCAAAGCAGCAGGTTGGTGAAATCATTTACTGACTGAGAAGTCCTCCTTTGGCTCATGGATGTCGAGTTAACTCAGCCCTCTTCGGGCTGGAAGATTCTCATTCTTCCAGTGTGTGTGTGTGTGTGTGTGTGTGTGTGTACGTACTTGCACATATGTGAACCTAAGTGGGCATATATGAGTGTGTTGTCTGTGAGAGTGTGCTTATGAACTTGGGTGTGTGTGAGTCTGTAGGGTAATTTGGTGGACTGTGTGTATGAGCCCAAACATATTTGTGTAGGCCTACAGGGGAGTGTGTGAGTGCGTCTTAGTGGATTCATGGATCCATGTGAGCATACATGCCCTAGCCAAACAGTATGAGCTTGTGAGTCTGTGTGTGCAAGGCTGATGTATGAGAACCTCAGTGTGTGTTCATGGGCTTACGTGTGTGAAGCTTGTTTCTCAATAATAATAATTCCTAATATTTATATTATTCATAGTTTTACAGAGCATTTAGATATGCTTTTCACTTGATCCTCACAACCTTGTGAAGACCATAAGATAGAATATTCAACAAAAATCCCACGTAAATTAGTTTTGTCTACTATGTACCAGCAGTGTGTAGGAAAGGGTGTATGTGAGGCCGGGTGTGGGAGGGAGGGTGTATGTGGTCAATCTCAGTGTGGACAGTGTAGCCACTGACACAAGCACACCCCTTCCTAGTCTCGACACACCCACATCTGTCCTTGTCAAAGAGCAAAGGGGTACCCTCTTGTCAGCACAGGTGGAGCCGGGGTTGGTCTGGATTCTATCACTGCACACACAGGGTGGGCAGGGGATGCTTGTAGAAAGCCTGGACATATCTGGCCCTAGGTCAACCCTTTACTCTTTTGTGCCTTCAATCTGTATCTTCACCTTCTCCTGATCTACTGCCTCTTCTTTAGCGTATAAACTTGCCTAGGTTTTCTCCATTACAAACAGGCTTATCTCTCCTCAAGCCATCATTTCAAATCCTCCCCTTCCCTTTGCTACCAAAATTCTTGCAAGAATAGTTGTGGTCAATGGATACACTTCCTCCCTTTCCATTCTCTCTTCCACACCTGGCTACCTGACTTCTGCCCCACCACTCTTGATAGAGTTGCCAGTAAGTACAAATATCCATCCTGATGGCCTTTCTCACCACCTGTCAGAAACATCTGACGCTGCAGATGCTTGTGTTTCTCCTGAGACCCTCTCCTCCCTTACCTTCTATGACAATGCTCTATGCTCCTCCTCTTCCTCCTTTGTGAGACCTCGTTCTTGGTCCTGTGCTCCATTTCCTCCACCCACCCTTCAAATATTGGAGTGGGCTCCAATTTGTTTCTCCTTTTATCTATAAATCTCATCTATGTCCAAGTCATGTTCTTCCAACTCACTAGTCTATCTGCTGCCCAGATATCTCACTTGCAGTCTGGACACTTTTATCCTGCTCGTATTGGACTCCACTCCCCCTTCTCATATTCACATTGTCATGTAACCATCACCACCAACCAGCTCCAGGACTCTTTTTTTATTTTTATAAATTTATTTATTTTATTTATTTTTATTTTTGGTTGTGTTGGGTCTTTGTTGCTGTGCATGCGCTTTCTCTAGTGGCAGCGAGCGGGAGCTACTCTTCATTGTGGTACGCGGGCTTCTTGTGGTGGCTTCTTTTGTTGCGGAGCACGGGCTGTAGGCACGCAGGCTTCAGTAGTCGTGGCTCATTGGTCCTAGAGCCCAGGCTCAGTAGTTGTGGTGCATGGGCTTAGTTGCTCCGCCGCATGTGGGATCTTCCTGGACGAGAGCTCGAACCCGTATCCCCTGCATTGGCAGGCAGATTCTTAACCACTGCGCCACCAGGGAAGCCCCAGAACTCTTTTCATCTTGCATAAAAACCTCTGTACCTATTAAACAATAACTCCCCATTCCCCTCTCCTCTCGGCCCCTGACAACCACCATCCTACACCCTGTCTCCATGGATTTGACTACTCTAGGTACCCCATATAACTGACTTACTTCACTTAGCATAATATCCTTAAGGGTCATTCATGTTGTAACATGTGTCAAAATTTCCTTCCTTCTTAAGGCTGAATAATATTCTGTTGTATGTGTACACCACATGCAACTTATATTTTATATACTTATTTAATCTGCATAATTCTATATAGTAGAGATTATTGTCCTAATTGTTCAGGTGAGACTTAGAAATCATCTGAGACTTTGAAGGGAAGTGGCTTTCCCTAAAGGCAGAACCAGGGCTAGAACCCAGGTCCCATCCTGCTTCTCTCCTCACTGCTTACTTCATTATAAGGCCCCCAGGCACAGGCCTCAGGCTCACCTGTGATTGAGATTCTAAGATAGTTCATGGTAGGGGTCTGACCCACGCCCCCTCATCATGCAAATCATCATAAGATAGATTTAGTTATAGGAGACACAGCCTGAGACAGGGACTCAGACCCCACCCAGATCTCCAGGGACAGAATAGGGGGAGCCCTTAGCTGTAGGTGAGGAGGGAGGTTGTTGATCAGAGTCTTTGGTTCTGGCAGTAAGCAGCGAGACCTGGCTCTGACCTTAGGGGTAGAAGATGGGGGTGGGATTTCTAGTATGAAATAGCAGGGAAAGAAGGTATAAGGCTTCCCCGGTGGCGCAGTGTTTGAGAATCCGCCTGCCAATGCAGGGGACACGGGTTCGAGCCCTGGTCCGGGAAGATCCCACATGCGCGGAGCAACTAAGCCCATGCGCCACAACTATGGAGCCTGTGCTCTAGAGCCTGTGAGCCACAACTACTGAGCCTGCATGCTGCAACTACTGAAGCCT
Organism: Hyperoodon ampullatus; assembly: GCF_949752795.1. Taxonomy (NCBI): domain Eukaryota; kingdom Metazoa; phylum Chordata; class Mammalia; order Artiodactyla; family Ziphiidae; genus Hyperoodon; species Hyperoodon ampullatus. Next base: position 29,685,731 of record NC_136915.1, on the reverse strand, counting down.
GCGTGCCTAGAGCCCATGCTTCGCAACAAGACAAGCCACCACAGTGAGAAGCTGGCGCACCACAACGAAGAGAGCCCTCACTAGCTGCAATTAGAGAAAGCCCTTGCACAGTAATGAAGACCCAACACAGCCAAAAATAAATAAATAAAATAAATAAATTAAAAAAAAAATGAAGAAGGTGTAGGATTTGGGCAGGAAGCTCCCTATGCATTTGCCAGACAGGCTAGCAAGATACTCAGTCACACTCCTATGAAGCAAACTGTTCCAGATGGAACTTCAAAGGTGGGTGGGAGTGGGAGGAGGGAAACACATACAGAGCGGAGTTGCCTTTGCCAAGCCTGGCACGATTGCATGCAGGTGTGTATGAGGGTGGACTCAGGTATGAGATGTATTAGAGAGTGTGATGCCATGCACAGGACCAGGCCCCAAATCCAGAGAATGGGATAGGAGTCCCAATGCATCTGGACTTTCTGTGTCCACTCCCATCTCCATCCTGGGCCCTGTGGAAGGAAGGCATCAAGAGGACAGATCACATCACATCAGAACCCGGCATGGCCTGGCTCATGGCATCCTTCAGCTTGTCCTGCCCTGGTGTACGCCTTCACGGAAGCCCCCTGGATGTTGCCTGGTGCCTCATTAATGACATTGCTGAGCTCATTAAATTGATCTTTCTCCTCTCCTCAGTCTCCCAGCTCTGAGCTGTCACCTCAGTCACTCCCATCCTGGGGCTGAGTGAACGTTTGGTGGCTCCAGCACAGAGGATTCTGCAGAGATTGCTGCTGGTGCCATGATACAAATTTAGAAAAAAATGATCAGAGCGCCCTTTGGGGGTATATTAGTTCGCTAGGGCTACCTTAACAAAGTACCACAGACTAACTGGCTTCTACAACTGAAATTTATGGTCTCAGAGTCCTGGAGGCTAGAAGTCTGTGATCAAGGTATAGGCAGGATTGTTCCTTCTGAGCACTGTGAGGGAGAATCTGTTCCATGCCTCTTTCCCAGCTTCTGATGCTTTGCTGGCAACCTTTGATATTCCTTGGCTTGAAATATCACCCCATCTCTGCTTTCATCTTCACATGGCATTCTCCCTGAGTGTGTCTGTGTCCAAATTTCCCCCTTTTATAAGGACATCTGTCATACTGAATTAGGACCCTCCCTAATGATCTCCTTCTAACTTGGTTACCTCTGTGAAGACCCTATTTCCAGACAAGGTCACATTCTGACATACTGGGGCTAGCACTTCAACATCCCTCTTTTGGAGGACAGAATCCAACCTATAACAGGGGACCATCTTTTGCCCTTCTCAATCCCGCTCTGAACACTGTGTGTCTTTAGGAAACACCTTTGCATCCTTTGCATCCAGAATGGCAAGAACTAAAGCTCAGAAATGACTTCCTAGTACAACATGGTGATAGACATGTCTATTGCCAGTGGGGAGAGAAAGGAGAGGAGGAGGAAGAGAGGAAAGAAGAAGTAGAGAAGGAGAGGGAATGGGGGAGAAAAGTCACATCCAAACTGATTTCAGGACCATGCTAGTAAGCAAGGAGTCAGAGGCAAAGTCTCTAAGGACTTGGGTTGAAGCTCTTAGTTGGACCCAAACCAAAACCTTGGTCAGGGAAGATGATTTATATTAAAGAACCTTTCCTTTCACAGTCAAAATGTTGAGTGAAAGGAGTCACACATAAAAGAGGATATACCATATAATTCCATTCATATGAAAGTGAAAGACTAGAAAAAACAAATCTATGGTGAAAGGAGTCAGAAGTGCTTACCTTTGGGAGGTATTGATTTTGGGGGGGGGCATGAGGGAGTCTCTAGGCTACCTTGATCTGGTGGGGGGTGTACACATATCGTATACCCGAGTTTTACATTTAAGATAATCTCACTTTACTATAATTAAATTAGGCCATAGGCAAACAAGTAAGTAAACCCATTCTTTACTTTTCTTCTCACCACTGATCACTCCAGGCCACTCTGTCCAGCTCTCAGGCCGTTTCCATACTCTCTGTGCTCACAAATGCTCACAAAAGTGAAATAATAGAAATGACTAGGGACTTCCCTTGTGGTGCAGTGGTTAAGAATCTGCCTGCCAATGTAGAGGACATGGGTTCGAGCCCTGGTCTGGGAAGATCCCACATGCCGCGGAGCAACTAAGCCCACACGCCACAACTACTGATCCTGCGCTCTAGAGCCCACGAGCCACAACAACTGAGCCCGCTTGCTGCAACTACTGAAGCCCTCGCACCTAGAGCCCGTGCTCCACAACAAGAGAAGCCACCGCAATGAGAAGCCCGTGCACTACAACGAAGAGCAGGTCCCGCTGGCCGCAACTAGAGAAAGCCGGCGCACAGCAACGAAGACCCAACGCAGCCAAAAATAAATAAATTTTTAAAAAAAAGAAGAAGAAATGACTAGCATGGTGTCCAACACACAATAGCAACTTACAAAATGCAAATTTACATTATGCTCCCATGCATGTGTTCTGGGGATACAGAAGGGGCGGTGTCCAGAGATGATCTGGGTTCCCTCCTCACCTCCCATCCATGGAGCATGACTCCAGGCTCTGGGGTAGAAGGTGTTCAGGCCTTGGTGGAAGACTAGTAAAAAAATATATATATATATCCCCTATCCCCAGGAACAGAACATAGCCCAGCAGAAACTGCAAATCATAATTAAAAGATGCCCTGCAACTCTCTAGGCAGCATAAATTTTGAAGATGAAAGTAAATGATTAAAATAATTAAACACTTCAAGCTGACAAGCTGGAGCAGAATCTTGCCAGCGGATGTTTGTCAGTAATTAGCTAATTAATCCTGGCGCAGATTATAAGCCATAACAAACCAGTCAGGCTGAACAGAGCCGGCTGCTCAGAATTAGACTTTTAAAAAAGAGAAGGTTAGGAGGAGGAGAGAGCAAATAGAGGGAAGGAGGAAAAATAAGAAAAAGACGTGACTTTTCTGACCACCTGCCCTTACCCTAGCAAATAGGTGGGTCCAGCCTATACGGGGCTTCGTGGAGAGTTCTGGACGTGTGTCTAGTCCAGCAACCCTGCATCTGCTGGGACTTCAAACAGAATAGATACTGGGGAGGAGGGGATGGAGTGCTCTGGCCCCCAAACCAGAAGGAACTCCAGAAGGAGTCCAGGTAGGAGGTGATGTCATATCAGGTGGGTACATTATTACATTTATTATTCCATTCAACAAGGGACCCCAACAGTGACAAGGGTCCCATTTGTGTGGAAAGGAATAAGATTCAAGTGGGGGATCAGGGCCCAGACAAGCAGTCTGGGATCAGGACAGGCTGCAGACTAGTGCTTCCAACAGCAATACAATGTAAACCACAAATGTAATTAAATAAAGCAAAAATAAACAGATGGAATTAATTTTAGTAATATATTTTATTTGACCCAAAAGGCTATCATTCAGCATATAATTAATATAAAATATTTTTTCATGAGATAGTTTACCTTTTTTTGCATTAAGTCTTTAAATTCTGGTATGTATTTTACACTTACAGCCCTTTTCAATTCGGAATAATTTTATTTCAAGTGCTCAATAGCCACACAGGCTTAGTTGCTCCCATATTGGACGATACAGCTCTAGACAAAAAAAGTGGGGGACTGAGATCCTAAACCCTGGAGCAATCTGCAGCTGGGTGGAGGCAGACCCAAGTGACATGACCTCCTCATTGTTTTTCTCTCCTTGGCCATTCTCCCACCTAGCTGTGCCTCCTGGAAATTTCCAGCCCAATCAGACTTAGCTTCACGGGTCTCCAAGATGAAGGGTCTGGGAAGGACAGAGGAGAATCCAGAGGGACTGGATTTCTGCCCTGGTGCATGCAACATGGGGCAGGGCAGTGCCACTGCTATACACAGAGCTGTGTCCTGCTGTCTGCGAGTGGGAGTGCATCTATGCACCTGTGTGATTCAGAGGTGCTCCAGGACATGAGCCCTGACCCTCAGAGAGCTCCCGGCAGCTGCAGTCCTTGTGAAAAGCTGTTTCCTTCATAATAATCATAGCAGGCAATGTACAAGAGATGGCACATTTCACTCCAGTGGAATGTTCTGTAAGGACTGTAAGATGGAATCTGTCTCTTAGAAAATAGTCAGGATCTTTTCTCTTTCCAATTATTTTATTGTGGTAAAAAATATATAACATAAAACTTACCTTCTTAACCACTTTTAAGTGTACAGTTAAGCGGTATTAAGTACATTTATATTGTTGTGCAACCATCACTATTATCCACCTCCAGAACTTTTTCATCTTATAAACTGTTCAATTACTCATTAAGCAATAACTCCCCATTCCCCCAGCCCCTGGCAACCACCATTGTACTTTCTGTCTTTATGAATTTTACTAATCTAGGTACTTCATATACATGGAATCACACAGCTTTTGGCTTTTTGTGACCAGCTTATTTCACTTAGCATAATGTCCTCAAGGTTCCCTGTTGTAGCATTCCTTTTTAAGGCTAAATAATATTCCAATATGTATATACACATTTTGTTTATTCATTCATCCATCAGTGGACACTTGGCTTGCTTTCACATTTTAGTTATTGTCAATAATAGCTAATAGGGGGCTTCCCTGGTGGTGCAGTGGTTAAGGATCTGCCTGCCAATGCAGGGGACATGGGTTCAAGCCCTGTTTGGGGAAGATCCCACATGCCGCGGAGCAACTAAGCTGGTGCGCCAAAACTACTGAGCCTGCGCTCTGGAGCCTGCGAGCCACAACTAGTGAGCCTGCAAGCCGCAACTACTGAAACCCGTGCACCTAGATCCTGTGCTCTGCAACAAGAGAAGCCACCTCAGTGAGAAGCCCATGCACCACAACGAAGAGTAGCCCCTGCTCGCCACAACTAGAGAAAGCCCGTGCAGCAAGGAAGACCTAACACAGCCATAAATAAAAAAATAAATAAATAAGGAAAAAAAAAAGCTAACCAGGAATTTTTTTTGAGGCAAAGATCAACTGCTTCTAGCCAGAGACCCATCTGTTTCCACTGCCATTCTGGCTTAAGCTTTCTGCGAATATGAATTGAATCTCTCAGAATGCACATGGAAGCTCTGGTAAAAGGGAGGGAGTGAAAGGACACAGCCTCTGGACCAGTGGCACAGACTTGGTGCAGTCGCTGACACTGCCCCCACTGCTTGGAGGAGAGGTGTGGAGAGGGAAGAGGAGGTGAGAGGAAGAAGGTGAGCTTTGAGGGCCATGGCCACAGCTCAGACTGCAGGACAACAGAAGCCACTTTAACCCCTAAACTCACTACCAAAGATACAAAACACTTCTTTCTCTACCCCCAAAGCTCATCATTGTTTAGCAAAGCTCCTACCCATAGGAAGAAGAAGGAAAGCTTTTATTTTTTTTTTGAATTTTATTTTATTTTATTTTTTATACAGCAGCTTCTTATTAGTCATCAATTTTATACACATCAGTGTATACATGTCAATCCCAATTGCCCAATTCAGCACACCACCAACCCCACCTCCCCACAGCTTTCCCCCTTGGTGTCCATACGTTTGTTCTCTACATCTGTGTCTCAACTTCTGTCCTGCAAACCGGTTCATCTGTACCATTTTACTAGGTTCCACATACATGCATTAATATACGATACTTGTTTTTCTCTTTCTGACTTACTTCACTCCGTATGACAGTCTCTAGATTCATCCACATCTCAACAAATGACTCAGTTTCGTTCCTTTTTATGGCTGAGTAATATTCCATTGTATATATGTACCACATCTTCTTTATCCATTCATCTGTCGACGGGCATTTAGGTTGCTTCCATGACCTGGCAATTGTAAATAGTGCTGTTATTTACAATATGAACACTGGGGTGCATGTGTCTTTTTGAATTATGGTTTTCTCTGGGTATATGCCCAGTAGTGGGATTGCTGGATCATATGGTAATTCTATTTTTAGTTTTTTAAGGAACCTCCATACTGTTCTCCATAGTGGCTGTATCAATTTACATTCCCACCAACAGTGCAAGAGGGTTCCCTTTTCTCCACACCCTCTCCAGAATTTGTTGTTTGTAGATTTTCTAATGATGCCCATTCTAACTGGTGTGAGTTGATATCTCATTGTAGTTTTGTTTTGCATTTCTCTAATAATTAGTGATGTTGAGCAGCTTTTCATGTGCTTCTTGGCCATCTGTATGTCTTCTTTGGAGAAATGTCTATTTAGGTCTTCTGCCCATTTTTGGATTGGGTTGTTTGTTTCTTTAATATTGAGCTGCATGAGCTGTTTGTATATTTTGGAGATTAATCCTTTGTCCGTTGATTCATTTGCAAATATTTTCTCCCATTCTGAGGGTTGTCTTTTTGTCTTGTTTATGGTTTCCTTTGCTGTGCAAAAGCTTTTTTTTTTTTTTTTTTTTTTGTAGGTTCCCTCTATGCCCACTTTCTGGAGAGTTTTAATCACAATTGGGTGTTGAATTTTGTCAAAAGCTTTTTTTACATCTATTGAGATGATCACATGGTTTTTATTCTTCAATTTGTTAATATGGTGTATCACATTGATTGATTTGTGTATATTGAAGAATCCTTGCATCCTTGGGATAAATCCCACTTGATCATGGTATATGATCCTTTTAATGTGTTGTTGGATTCTGTTTGCTAGTATTTTGTTGAGGATTTTTGAATCTATATTCATCAGTGTTATTGGTCTGTAATTTTATTTTTTTGTAGTATCTTTGTCTGGTTTTGGTATCAGGGTGATGGTGGTCTCATAGAATGAGTTTGGGAGTGTTCCTTCCTCTGCAATTTTTTGGAAGAGTTTGAGAAGGATGGGTGTTAGCTTTTCTCTAAATGTTTGATAGAATTCACCTGTGAAGCCATCTGGTCCTGGACTTTTGTTTGTTGGAAGATTTTAAATCACAGTTTCAATTTCATTACTTGTGATTGGTCTGCTCATATTTTGTGTTTCTTCCTGGTTCAGTCTTGGAAGGTTATACCTTTCTAAGAATTTGTCCATTTCTTCCAGGTTGTCCATTTTGTTGGCATAGAGTTGCTTGTAGTAGTCTCTTAGGATGCTTTGTATTTCTGTGGTGTCTGTTGTAACTTCTCCTTTTTCATTTCTAATTTTATTGATTTGAGTCCTCTCCCTCTTTTTCTTGATGAGTCTGGCTAATGGTTTATCAATTTTTTTTTACCTTCTCAAAGAACCAGCTTTTAGTTTTATTGATCTTTGCTATTGTTTTCTTTGTTTCTATTTCATTTATTTCTGCTCTGATCTTTATGATTTCTTTCCTTCTGCTAACTTTGGGTTTTGTTTGTTCTTCTTTCTCTAGTTCTTTCAGGTGTAAGGTTAGATTGTTTATTTGAGATTTTTCTTGTTTCTTGAGGTAGGCTTGTATAGCTATAAACTTCCCTCTTAGAACTGCTTTTGCTTCATCCCATAGGTTTTGGATCATTGTGTTTTTATTGTCATTTGTCTCTAGGTTTTTTTTTGTTTTTTTTGTTTTTTTTGTGGTACGCGGACCTCTCACTGTTGTGGCCTCTCCCGTTGTGGAGCACAGGCTCCGGGCGCAAAGGCTCAGCGGCCATGGCTCATGGGCCTAGCCGCTCCGCGGCATATGGGATCTTCCCAGACCGGGGCATGAACCCATGTCCCCTGCATTGGCAGGCAGACTCTCAACCACAGCACCACCAGGGAAGCCTCTAGGTATTTTTTAATTTCCTCTTTGATTTCTTCAGCGATCTCTTGGTAATTTAGTAATGTATTGTTTAGCCTCCATGCGTTTGTGTTTTTTACGTTTTTTTCCCTGTAGTTCATTTCTAATCTCATAGAGTTGTGGTCAGAAAAGATGCTTGATATGATTTCAATTTTCTTAAATTTACTGAGACTTGATTTGTGACCCAAGATATGATCTATCCTGGAGAATGTTCCATGTGCACTTGAGAAGTGTAATCTGCTGTTTTTGGATGGAATGTCCTATAAATATCAATTAAATCTATTTGATCTATCGTGACATTTAAAGCTTCTGTTTCCTTATTTACTTTCATTTTGGATGATCTGTCCATTGGTGTAAGTGAGGTGTTAAAGTCCCCCACTATTATTGTGTTACTGTCGATTTCCTCTTTTATAACTGTTAGCAGTTGTCTTATGTATTGAGGTGGTCCTATGTTGGGTGCATATATAATTGTTATATCTTCTTCTTGGACTGATCCCTTGATCATTATGTAGTGTCCTTCCTTGTCTTTTGTAACATTCTTTATTTTAAAGTCTATTTTATCTGATATGAGTACTGCTACTCCAGGTTTCTTTTGATTTCCATTTGCATGGGATATCTTTTTCCATCCCCTCACTCTTAGTTTGTATGTGTCCCTAGGTCTGAAGTGGGTCTCTTGTAGACAGCATATAGATGGGTCTTGTTTTTGTATCCATTCCCCAAGCCTGTGTCTTTTGGTTGGAGCATTTAATCCATTCAGGTTTAAGGTAATTATTGATATGTATGTTCCTATGACCATTTTCTTAATTGTTTTGGGTTTGTTTTTGTAGGTCCTTTTCTTCTCTTGTGTTTCCCACTTAGAGAAGTTCCTTTAGCATTTGTTGTAGAGCTGGTTTGGTGGTGCTGAATTCTATTAGCTTTTGCTTGTCTGTAAATCTTTTGATTTCTCCATCGAATCTGAATGAGATCCTTGCCAGGTACAGTAATCTTGGTTGTAGGTTCTTCCTTTTCATCACTTTAAGTATATCATGCCACTCCCTTCTGGCTTGTAGAGTTTCTGCTGAGAAATCAGCTGTTAACCCTATGGGAGTTCCCTTGTATGTTATTTGTCGTTTTTCCCTTGCTGCTTTCAATAATTTTTCTTTGTCTTTAATTTTTGCCAATTTCATTACTATGTGTCTTGGCGTGTTTCTCCTTGGGTTTATGCTGTATGGGACTTGCTGCACTTCCTGGAGTTGGGTGGCTATTTCCTTTCTCATGTTAGGGAAGTTTTTGACTATAATCTCTTCAAATATTTTCTCTGGTCCTTTCTTTCTCTCTTCTCCTTCTGGGACCCCTATAATGTGAATGCTGTTGCATTTAATGTTGTCCCAGAGGTCTCTTAGGCTATCTTTATTTCTTTTCATTCTTTTTTCTTTATTCTATTCCGCAGCAGTGAATTCCCCCGTTCTGTCTTCCAGGTCACTTATCCGTTCTTCTGCCTCAGTTATTCTGCTATTGATTCCTTCTAATGTAGTTTTCATTTCAGTTATTGTATTGTTCATCTCTGTTTGTTTGTTCTTTAATTCTTCTAGGTCTTTGTTAAAACTTTCTTACATCTTCTTGATCTTTGCCTCCATTCTTTTTCCGAGGTCCTGGATCATCTTCATTATCATTATTCTGAATTCTTTTTCTGGAAGGTTGCCTATCTCCACTTCATTTAGTTGTTTTTCTGGGGTTTTATCTTATTCCTTCATCTGGTACATAGCCCTCTGCCTTTTCATCTTGTCTATCTTTCGGTGAATGTGGGTTTTGTTCCACAGGCTGCAGGATTTTAGCTCTTCTTGCTTCTGCTGTCTGCCCTCTGGTGGATGAGGCTATCTAAGAGGCTTGTGTAAGGTTCCTGATGGGAGGGACTGGTGGCTGGTAGAGCTGACTGTTGCTCTAGTGGGTAGAGCTCAGGAGAAGTTTAATCCGCTTGACTGTTGATGGGTGGGGCTGGGTTCCCTCCCTGTTGGTTGTTTGGCCTGAGGCAACCCTGGAGCCTACCTGGGCTCTTTGGTAGGGTGGATGACAGACTCTGGGAGGGCTCACGCCAAGGAGTACTTCCCAGAACTTCTGCTGTCAGTGTCCTTGTCTCCACAGTGAGCCATAGACACCCCCCGCCTCTGCAGGAGACCCTCCAACACTAGCAGGTAGGTCTGGTTCAGTCTCCCCTGGGGTCACTGCTCCTTTCCCTGGGTCCCGATGCGCACACTACTTTGTGTGTGCCCTCCAAGAGTGGAGTCTCTGTTTCCCCCAGTCCTGTTGAAGTCCTGCAGTCAAATCCCACTAGGCTTCAAAGTCGGATTCTCTAGGAATTCCTCCTCCCGTTGCCGGACCGCCAGGTTGGGAAGCCTGATGTGGGGCTCAGAACCTTCATTCCTGTGGGTGGACTTCTGTGGTATGTGTTCTCCAGTCTGTGAGTCACCCACCCAGCAGTTATGGGATTTGATTTTACCGTGATTGTGCCCCTCCTACCATCTCATTGTGGCTTCTCCTTTGTCTTTGGATGTGGGGTATATTTTTTGGTGAGTTCCAGTGTCTTCCTGTTGATGATTGTCCAGCAGCTAGTTGTGATTCTGGTGTTCTCACAAGAGGGAGTGAGAGCACATCCTCCTACTCCTCCATCTTGGTTCCTCTCTCTCAATTCTGTCCAAGATCAAGATCCAAAATCAAGTCCAAGATCAAGGTGTTGGAAGGTTTTCTCCTGAGGCCTCTCTCCTTGCAGATGGCTGCCTTTTCGCTGTGTCCTCATATGGCATTTCCTCTGTGTGCGCACACACCTGGTGTCCAAGGAAAGCTTTTTTCTTGCACACTGAAAGATCCAAATTTGACTATGTATCTTGGCCAGGAACTCTGTGCCCATAGCCAAATAAAGCAGCTTTGCTCAGGGCCAAGAGAGGTGCACAGAGACTCCTGTGGTGGCTCAGGGCTCAGGGACATCCTTGTTAGCTGGGTTGATCAGAGAAGGCCCCAAGGAGAAGAAAAGCTTGAGTTGTACCTTGGAGAAGGGGAAGAATCAGAGAGCAGAGAAAAGGAAGGAGGGCACTTTGTAGAGGAATTAAATATAGACCCTCTCGTTCACATAGCTCTTCAGAGCTTACAAAGTATGTTCACATGCGTAGTCTCATTTCATCCTCATTGGGATGTAGGATCCCAGAGGTACTGTCTCATTTGAGAGACAATATAGCGTAGTAATTAAGAGTGCTATCCTTGGATTTCTGGTTAAACGTGGCAGATGGAATACATGCATTTATATCTGCTCCTTTTTAAAAGCCTTGCTAAAATAAAAGTAAAGGAATATAAAAGAGGCCATGGTGGACCACAGATGTCAACACATTTTTGGAAGATGGCAAGTGGATGGAAGAGTTGGCAGAGCTGAGATAGCTACATACTAAGTGCTACAGCAAAGGATGCCAAAGAGGAGTCAGCCAATTAGAGACCCAAGACCAGTGGAACAACAAAGGAATTGGAGGCAACATTTATCACAGAAAGTGGGAATGAGGCATGGGGCTAAGAACATGGGAATGGGTTGAAAGTCTGCATAAGAAGCAAGTCCCTTCCCTATCACACACGGACAGCTGACTGTATCTTCCACACTCTGGAAGGGACTGGAGATTTTATTCTGCTTAAAAAGTGAACTCGAAATACAAACTATTATGTATAAAATAAGCTACAAGTGTATATTGTACAACACGGGGAATATAGCCAATATTTTATAATAACTATAGATGGAGTGTAACCTTTAAAAACTGTGAATCACTATATCATAAACCTGTAACATATAATATTGTACATCAACTATACTTCAGTTTAAAAAAAGTGAACCACAAAGACTCCAGCCAGGAACACTGGGCACAGTGGAAATCAGGGGAGAATGTCATAATAAAAAGAGGGACATTGGGGGGGAATGTGAACAGTGAGGCTCTAGGGCCCATGAGACACGGTTTCTAGAATGCTCATGCTCAGGTGCATAACCTCTCAGATGGGGACTGGTGGATTCTTCACTGGAGAAACTGAGCATAGAAAATATCTTTAGATATTAAAAGAGAGATCAGATAAAATGGAGAGAAGAGATTCACAGAAATAATAGAAGAAAATTTCTCAGAGCTCAAAGACATGAGCTTCCAGAATGAAAAGGCCTACAAAAGGTGTGACAAATAAATTAAATGAAAATAGGCACATACCAAGTCTCATTAGCATGAACTTTTAGATGGGCAAGGATACAGATAAAATCTTAAAAGTTTCCATACGGAAAGGGCAGGGTACACACAAAGTATAACGTACAGCCAGGAATGGCAATGGACTTCTCAATATCCATACTGGGCCAATGCCTTCCAAATTCTAAAGAATTCTTATACCAGCCTAGCTATGAATCAACTATGTGGTAGAATAAAGAATTTTCTGAAATTCAAGATTTCAAATGTTTTACTTTTCATGTATTCTTCCTCAGGAAGTTACTGAAGGATGTGCTCCATCAAAATGAAGGACTAAACCAAGAAAAAAAAAAGTTGTGGGTTCTGGAAAAGGGGATACAGCCCAGAAAAATTACAAAGACAATCCCCTGAATGATGGCTGTGCAGAAGGACCAGAGAGTAACTACAGTCAGCCCTCCATATCCGTGGTTTCCACATCTATGGATTCAACCAACTGCAGATCAAAAATATTTGAAAAAAAATAAGTTCCAAAAAGCAAAACCTGAATAGCATGTACACTGTATTTACAACTGTTTATATATCATTTATATTGTATTAAGGTAATAATCTAGAGATGATTTAAAGTATGTGGGAAATATGCATGGGTTAAATACAAATACTGTGCCATTTTATACAGTGCCATTTATTAAGCATTGGTGGATTTTGGTATCTGTGGGGGTTGTTGAACCAATCCCTCAAGGATACCAAGGGATAGCTGTACACACTGAGCAGGGAGATGGAAGACTCCAAGAAGGATGCCTTTAGGAAAAACAAAATGGTGGAATTAATAGATTACTTGATGTGTTTCACCATGTGGAAATTAGCATTTAGAAGGTCTTGCATTCTGTTAAGGAGTTTGGGAAAAATTCATGATAAGGATATAGAAAACTAAGAAAATGGGAGAAAGAGGGACTTCCCTGGTGACGCAGTGGTTAAGAATCTGCCTGCCGGTGCAGGGAACTCGGAATTGAGCCCTGGTCCGGGAAGATCCCACATGCTGCGGAGCAACTAAGCCTGTGCGCCACAACTACTGAGCCTGCGCACCACAACTACTGAAGCCTGCGCGCCTAGAGCCTGCACACCACAATGTAGAGTAGCTCCCGCTTGCCGCAACTAGAGATAGCCCACACGCAGCAACGAAGAACCAGTGCAGCCAAAAATAAATAAATAAAATAAAATAAAAAAAAGAATCTTTAAAAAAAAGAAAATGGGAAAAGAAAAAAAGCCATTAACATAAGGAAAGACAGAAAAATCTGTACAAGAAAGGTTACACAATATTAGTTTTGGCAGTGAACCATGTGTGCAAAATAAGGCAAACCCTGAATGTTGATTTGATGAAAATTGTTATATAATTATACTAGAAGGATGCAAGAGGGAGAGGTGTGGGTGTGCTACAAGAATATTAAATTATTATCTTTTATAGTAGATTAAGAACTAACATAAAAAGCATATTATTTAGATGCTCAGAGGTAAATACCAGTAGGCACAGCTAAAGTGATTTTAAATGGTTGCCTTGAGGAGTAAGACTTGTGTGTGGGGTATGGACTACTGTCTTTTGTGATAAGACTTGTAGTACTGGTTGGCTTTCTAAAACTATGTACGTGTATTGATTTGCTTTAAAAAAAAAAAAGAAACATACAATGGAATATTATTTGGCCTTAAAAAAGAAGAAAATTCTGACAATGCTACAGTATTTTTTTTTTTTTTTTTTTTTTTTGCTGTACGCGGGCCTCTCACTGTTGTGGCCTCTCCCATTGCGGAGCACAGGCTCCGGACGCGCAGGCTCAGCGGCCATGGCTCACGGGCCCAGCCGCTCCGCGGCACGTGGGATCTCCCCGGACCGGGGCACGAACCCGTGTCCCCTGCATCGGCAGGCGGACTCTCAACCACTGCGCCACCAGGGAAGCCCAATGCTACAGTACTGATGAAACTTGAGGACATTATGCTAAGTGAAATAAGTCAGTTTCAAAAAAAAAAGACAAATACTGTGTAATGCCACTTATATGAGGTAGAGTAGTCAAATTCACAGAGACAGAAAGTAGAATGGTGGCTGCCAGGGGCTAGGGGGCAGGGGGAATGGTTATTGTTTAATGAGTATGGAGTTTCAGTTTTGCGAGATGAAAAGAGTTCTAGAGATGGATGGTGGTAATGGTCACACAACAATGTGAATGTACTTAATACTGCTGAATTGCACACTTAAAAATGATTAAGATAGGGCTTCCCTGGTGGCGCAGTGGTTGAGGGACCGCCTGCCAAGGCAGGGGGCGCGGGTTCGTGCCCCGGTCTGGGAGGATCCCACGTGCCGCGGAGCGGCTGGGCCTGTGAGCCATGGCCGCCGGGCCTGTGCGTCCGGAGCCTGTGCTCCGCAGTGGGAGAGGCCACGGCAGTGAGAGGCCCGCATACCACCAAAAAAACAAAACAAAACAAAAAAATGATTAAGATAGTAAATTTTATGTTTATTTTGCCACAATGTAAAATATATAAGTAATTTTTAAATTGGTTAATATGGTAAATTTTGTTATATATATTTTACTACAAATAAATTTTTAATTAAAATAAAGAATGCAGCCTTTGACTTAGATTTCCAAAAGGTTAAGTGTAGGATTAGAATGTAGGGATTAAATGTAAACTCCAAGAGAACAGGGAGTTTTGTCTGTTGCTCACTGCTATATCCCTGGAGCCTAGTATAGTAGTGACTCAATAAAGAAGTACAGTAAGGAGTCAATAAATGCTACCTATTTTATTCTCTGTATTCGTCTTCAGGGCACATCCCCTCATGCTGGAGCAATAGCATTACTTCTCATCATGCATGTGCTCATGTGCACACACATGCACACAAGTATGCAGTAAGTCTCAGGGCATATTCCTTCAAGTACTTGCTGAACGAATTAGGAATGACTCTGCAAGACAAGCATTATCCCATTTTTCAGATGAAGAAATTGAGGCCATATAGCCCATAAATGGGATTCCAATCTTGGTCTTCAGACTCCAAGTCTGGTGTTCTTCCTTCAGCAGCTGACAGTTGAAGAATTGTAGAAGCACAGAGTTGAGAAATCACCTAGATTTAATGGGAATGACAAATGGATCTGTTTGGCTGGAAAAGAGGAGGACTCATGCAGGGGAGGAGTGGGCAACAACTCTGGAGATGTGAATGCTTGTCAGATGGCGGGGGAGGGACTTGAATGTCAAGTGAAGGGGCCTGGAAATTATTCAAAAGCAATGTAGAGTCATTGAAAATCTTCCTATGAAAGGCCTTTTAGGATGCTTCATTTGGCAGCAGTATGCAGAGTGTACTGGAGAGGGAGGCTGGGGCATAAACACTTCTTAGGAGGTTGCCACAATGAAATGATAATGTTCTAAACTGGCACGATGGAGGCAGTGGCAGGAATAATGAAAAAATAAATGAAATTTATAAACCTCTAGTCAGACTAATCAGAAAAAATGGAGAGAGTATACAAATTACCAACACCAATATCAGGAAAGAGAGAAAGGTTATCACTACAAATCCTAGAAAAATTAAAAGGATAATAAGGGGGTACCATGAACAACCTTACACCAATAAATTTGACAACTTGGATAAAAATACGATTTCCTTGAATTACTCAAGAAGAAATAGGTAGCTTGAATAGCCCCATGTCTGTTAAAGAAACCACATCTTGTTTTAAGGTAAAGGGGGATGTGCCTATTACTTCCCACTGTTTGTTGCATCAAGTCTCAGCACTCAGTTCCACCATCTCACTCATCTGGCTCGTTCAAAGACTAGCTTAAGCTAGTTTGAAATAGGTCTCCATTTCTTGTAGTAGGAAGAATCTTGACTAATCCACCGTCTTAAAGACTACTTCCAGGACAACAGAGCCTCTGGCATCTGTTCGTGGTGCTGACTGTGTGCCCCTATTCACTTCTTCAGCATGGAGTCAGGGACATGAAATTCATCCTCAACTGCAGGTGCTCTGGACACTGTGGGCTCTGTCCATGGTCCTGACCACAATCCTCATTTGCCGCTACAGCCCTAGGAGTCAGTAACAGAGCTTAGTCACACTTTCCAAATTTGGGAACTCAAGAACCCCCCCCTCTCTGACTGTAGCTTCAGAGACCTTTGATAGTCCTGAAGTGCCCAATTCAGGCAAGGCTGAGGCCAAGCTCTGGTAACAGAAGGCATAAACAACTTGGGGCAGAAGGCCAGCCATCAGTAGGCAAGCCCAGGCCCCTAAGGAGAAGTCTGGCAAGATCAAGGCAGAAAATCAAGGCCACTACCAACTGGGCAGAGCTCCAGCCTTGGAGGAACAGGAGAGAAAACCAATGAAGGAAGTCTGACATGTGGACCAAGTACACCTGGAGGCAGTGAAAGAGGTCACAGCCTGACAAGTACAAGAATGCCCAGGGCATCCCTAGATACCATGTGACAAGCTTAGGATAGAACCTCTAAGTCCAGATAGACTGGGGGGCGGGGGGGCGGCGATGAATCTGAGCCTGCTTGGTTCCCTTGCTGGAATTTGACTGTTCACTCACCCAAAGGCAACTCAGTACTATGGGCTGAGCTGCCTTGGAGGCAGAACTTCTCCAGATCAGGGAAAACACTGAGCCTCTTGTTGTCACTTGCACATGACACTCAAATGATGAAAAGAGAGATAGAAATTGGATCAACCAGAGAAGCCTTCTCGGAGTGGGTGCCTCTTGAGGAGAGTGGAGAGTCAATTTCCAAATAACATTTTTAGTTCCTACTATGTGTCAGGGACTGCAAAATACTTTTTCACACACTTCCTTTTTTTTTTTTAAATAAATTTATTTTATTATTTATTTATTTATTTTTGGCTGCATTGGGTCTTTGTTGCTGTGCACGGGCTTTCTCTAGTTTCAGCGAGCGGGGGCTACTCTTCGTTGTGGTGCACGGGCTTCTCGTTGCAGTGGTTTCACTTGTTGCAGAGCATGGGCTCTAGGCGCACGGGCTTCAGTAGTTGTGGCACGTGGGCTCATTAGTTGTGGCTCACGGGCTCTAGAGCGCAGGCTCAGTAGTTGTGGTGCACGGGCTTAGTTGCTCAGCCGTATGTGGGATCTTCCCGGACCAGGGCTCGAACCCGTGTCCCCTGCATTGGCAGGCAGATTCTTAACCACTGCGCCACCAGGGAAGTCCCCACACACTTCCTGTTTTAATCCAAACAATCCAGTGAGAAAGCTATTTTTATCCCCTATTGTATTAGTCAGGGCTCTCCGAGAACAGAAACAATAGGATATACATATTCACATATATGAGGATATTTATTATAGTAATTGGCTTACATGGTTATGGAGGCCGAGAAGTCCCACAATATGTTGTTTGCAAGCTGAAGCACCAGGAATGCTGGTGGTATAATTCAGCCTGAGTCCAAAGGCCTGAGAACCAAGAGCTCTGATGTCTAAGGGCAGGAGAAAATGGATGTCTCAACTCAAGAAGAGAGAGAGAGAGAGAATTGACCCTTCCTCCGTCTTTTTATTCTATTTGGGCCTATCAACAGATTGGATGATGCCCACCTACACTGGTGAAGGTAGACCTTGTTTACTCAGTCTACTGATTCAAATGCTAATCTCTTCTGTAAACACCCTCACAGGCTTACTCAGAAATGTTTTACCAGCTATCTGGGCATCTCTTAGCCCAGTCAAGTTGACACACAAAATTAACCTTGACACATATACATAGGGAAACCGGAGCCCAGAGGGGTAAATGATTTGCCTAAGGTCACGTGGTCAGTATGTGTCAGAGCCCTTGCTTTTTCCATTGCATGGTGTAAGCTCCAACTTGAACCCTGCACCCACTCACTCACACTTTATCCTCCAAGCAGGCAGTGCATTTTGGAAAGGCCAGCTGCCTTTCTACCAGCTGCACCTAGCATAGCTGAATGAGGTAAGTACCAGCCATGCCTCCTCTTTTGGTCAAAAGCAGGTAGAGGAGCTCTGAGCACACATTAGGCCTGGCAGCTGGAGGTTTGGAGACTTCAGGTAGCAGGGAGGGGGAGGAAACCTCTGTGGAGGGAGGAAGCTAGTGGGCGTGGAGGTAGAAGAGGACTGGTTCCCTGCTGCTCCCAGAATGATTCTCACCTGCCATTCGATGGCTGGAGACTCACACAAGTGCTAATCAGCTCCATTAACACACACAGGCTGGGGCTACAATCCATTTTCACATGAAATGGCAGACCAATTCCTCATTCTCTGCAGTCCCCGACCAGCTTCATCAGGCCATCCATCCCTGAGGGGCTGAGATGCTGAATTAACTCTCTGCATCTCCAGCCACCTGCAAGCTTTGACCTTCTCTATATTTTCCCCAGATACAATCTCACTCCCCAAACCATTGCCAGGTAGCAGTACAGTGGAACTCTGGGCTGGGCATCCAACAGACCTGGGTTCCAGTTTCAGATCAGCACCTAACTGTGTGACTTTGGACCAGTCACCTCACCTCTTCCCACTTCAATATTTCTCAGCTGTGTCATGAGGATAAAAATTTCAGATCTGCAGGGTCATTGTGAGGATCCCAGCTATATCTACTAAATGTAAAGCTGGGAAACACTGCAAAATGTAGCTAATATAAAGCACAGGCTAGAAGAATAGGTTATTTTTCCAAACCTGGTCTTCCCCCTTCACCCCAAGCCTTATCCTTGAGATCTGACAATTCTGGGAGGGAAGGTCTGTTGACACAGCTCTATGAGAGGTTTATCTCCTCTCTTGGGTTATGTTAAGTAGTCAAAAACAGCTCTTGGGTCCTTGTTTTCCTGGCATGATCAGATCTTCTGGTGAGGGCCACTGGGTCCTGGAAACCGAGCTTGGAAGTAGCAGAAACCAGGCAGGCAGGAGCTGAACTCAGCTAAGCCTGGTGGAGTGCCTGTGGAAAGGATGTGTCTAGGACTCTGGGTAAATTTCTGGGCTTACATCCTACTCACAAAAAAGAAAGCTCACCCATAAGGACAGATACCTTGTCAGTACTCATCAGTTTTATTTAATTTCCGGGGAAAGGACCATGTTCTCGAAGTGCCCTTCATATTCTTCTCGTGGATATCCTCTTCCAAAAGCAGGAGTCCTCTGAATCCCTCAATCCTACCTCTTAGTCATAGATGATTAGATGGGAGTAGGGAACAGTTGCTTAAAGCTGGGCCAGTCAGATTCTTTCTCGCTCGCCGTGTATTGGGGCAGCCATAATAGTGTATGTGGAAACAGAGGAAACCAGTCTCTGAGAGAAGAATGGAGCAGACATGCAGAAAAACATAGAGGCAGGAAATTAGGAGGCTCTAAGAGACAGAAATGGGGGGGAGTTACTGCCTGATGATTTCTTAGTTCCCAAGCATATTGACTGGGCCTGTTGGAGGTGGGTTCAATGAGTTTCTCCTGTGTTCTTCCAATGTAAGAAACACTTTATTAAGCTGGATTGGGCAGATTTCTCTTCCTTGCTGCCAAATAGCCCTCTAGAGCAGACCTCGAGTGTGAAACCAGTGCTTTAACTTTTTCTTTTTTAGACACCTACTGCTAATATTGACACGTTAAGTGGGACAATTACTAAAAACCGAAATGGAAGTTGTTTGGCCGTGGAACAATTCTACCAAAGTGCTTCTGAATTAACATCTGTACACCCCATGTATCCTGGAGGTGGAGTACCAATCATTCACTCATTCAAAAAGTATTCAGTAAATACCAAGTAATACGGTTCCAGGTACCCTACTATGGACTGGGGATACAATGGGAGCGATACAAACTCTCTGTTCATATGAAGCTTGCATTCTGTTGGGCTCACTTTTTCTCATATAGAAAATGGAAATAGTAGCAGTATTAAATAACCAAAACACATTTAACTTAAACACGATAATCAAACAATTTAAATACATACATAGGACTTAATATATCTTAAAAGCTGTAATAGGTTCTCTTCATAAACAAATTACCTCATTTAATTCTTACATCATCCTTATAGGTAGATACTATTATCATCTCTGTTTTACAGATTAGAAAATGGAGGCACAGAGAACTTAAGTAACCTACCCAAGGTCACACAGTTAAGTGTTGAATCTGGGATTTGAACCCAGTCTGCTTGGTGCTAATCACCCATGCACTTAACCATTACATCATACTATCAGTACAAATGAATAACATCCTAAGTCAGAGATGAATCTGCATCAATTCCTCTGGTCTCACCTGGGCCCATTTCCCCAGATGAGAACCAGGAAGCTGAGCAGATCTAACAGGTCGTAAAGGGCAGAGAGCTTCATCAGCTACCTCTGGAGCCAAAGCAGTGCACAAAACTTGGGTCCAGGGTACTGGAAAGGAGCCCTGGCCACTGCTCATCCTACCTTGGGCTCTGCACAGCCATCTGAACTCCCCAGACCTGCCTGCATGCTCATCTCTTCAGGGAGCTTCCTGGTGAGAGATGCTAAATCACTCACACGGATAGCTGCTTGGCAAATGCCTCAAAGAGCAGGCTGCCCAGCCCAGGGTCTGCATCTTCTGACTGTGCTCTTGCTTCTTTTTCTTCCAGAGCATTTATCGCCAGCTGCTCTGATTCAGAAGTTTTCTCACATCCATGCCTTCCTTATCAGCCTCTGTCCTGACTGCATTGTTTCCCGCCGGGTGATGCTAACAGCCCCCTCATTGGTCTTCTGGGGTCAAGTCTCTTTCCCTCCAATTCTTCCTCTTCACAATGGCCACAACAACTTTTCTCAAATACATCCTTGACTGAGTCATGCTCTGGCTTTAAAAGCAATGCCTCCCTTTAGGGTGTTCCCATTAGTGGAAACATGTCTTGAAGATGCCATCTGTTGGAAACCTCAATACCATTACATTGTTTGGAATGCTTTTCTTTACACCCTTGACTTTCTACCCTGTCAACCTGATGAGTTCCTAGCCATTTGTTTTTATTTACCAAACACGTACGTAGTGTTGTGTGTTACTACATATGCAGTAATAGTGCTATGTTCTAAACACCTTAGAAATAACCTTTACAACAACCCCATAAGGAAGGTACTGTTATTAACCCATTTTACAGATAAGGGAACTAAGGCATAGAGAAGTCAAGTAACCTGTCCCAAACCACACAGAGTTGGTATTCAGACCCAGGCACTCTGAATCGAGACTCCATGTTCTTAACCAGTTAATTAATTAATCAATCAATCCATTCACTCATTCATTCATTCTTCATTGAAACATATTTATCGAGCACTCACTATGGCCAATCATTTTTCTAGGCACTGAGAATCCATCCACCTACAACAGCAATCTGTACAATCCTATATTGGAATTATCTGTTGATCTCTGTCTTCTCTGGGGCCTCCTTGAAACTGTTCGTCTTTGTAACTCCTTTAGAATCTTGCACAGTACCTGGCAGGCAGTTTGTCCTCAGCAAATGTGTTTCACAGGAATAAATGAATAGTTATCAAGAATGGTGCTGACAGTAATGATAATGTCAACCATTCAGATGAATCTGGTGTGTGACTATGACAGTGTGGGCCAGGGGCCAGGTACATCATCACAGTTGAGCCCTAGGCCAAGAGGCTCCTGGGGAGATGACAAGTACCTTCTGTGTGTAGACCAAGCCGTTGTCACTGTGATTATTTCTGACATTAGTGTTTGTGTTATGCTACAGTGTGGCAGGTGCCAGCAGCAAGTTGGCCTGCCATACTTCTTCATGGCAGGAGAAGCATCAGGGAAGCAAATGCTTTCAGAAGATGAGCAGCAAGGAGGACCAGGCTCAGGATGGGCTTTTAGCCCAGAGTCTCAACAATCCAAACATCAGTTCTGGGTGGCTGGAGTCAGGGCACATTTGCATCTTAATCTTGTCTCCACAGTCCAAAGCCCTAGATATATCAGAGAGCAGGAATATAGAAGGGGGTGCTTTGGAGCAGGAACCATTAGATTAAAGGGCCCTAATCAAGAGAGCTCATCAGGGCTTCCCTGGTGGCGCAGTGGTTGAGAGCCCGCCTGCCAATGCAGAGGACACGGGTTCGTGCCCCAGTCCGGGAAGATCCCACATGCCATGGAGTGGCTGGGCCCGTGAGCCATGGCCGCTGAGCCTGTGCGTCCGGAGCCTGAGCTCCGCAGCGGGAGAGGCCACAACAGTGAGAGGCCCGCATACCGCGAAAAATAAATAAATAAAATAAATAAAAGAGAGCTCATCAACTTTCACTGGCTCAGAGCCTGAGTGGGTGATGGGATAGTTAGGGGTGGGCTCCAGATGGAAGATGGATTTGGGATGAGAATGGGAGGGGGACAGGTAAGGCAGAACTTAACATGGTCCTGAATTCCTTTATTTTTCCAAGCCCTGGGAGGAGGTACACCAGGCTTCCTGGTTCTGTTTAATCTCCTTAGGGACAAAAAATCAGATGGCACAAATGATACTTCTGATGTTTATGCAGAATTCTTGTAAGTCCTCTATGACTTTTCCTAAAGGATCCCAGAATCACTGTATTTAATGATTACAGGCTTCTTGGGTCACTGGAATTCTCTAAAAGTCATCAGGTCCTTTCCCCTGCCTCTGGGCAAGAGGTTAAAACAGTTATAGGTGGTAAATAGAAATTATGTGCCAGTGACATGCTTGATGCTGTCCGTTTCAGACAGTACAAGACAGCAACAGGTCTCTGATTATGGACCACTTCAATTCTACTGGGGCTACGTCAGCTCCTGTGGGACCTAAAAGAAGAGTTGTGTTTTTGGCCAACAGCAGATGTGACCACTTTGGTCCCTGGGGGTAATGCAAGGAGGAGAAAAGTGTCATTTGGCTGACAGCTTCCAGGATGCTGGAGCCTGCTGCTGAAAACACCAGCCAGCCCTGGTGTTTGTGTTTTAGGCCAATCACACAACCCAGGGATGGGGAGGTATGGGAGATTTTCCAGGAAAAATTCTTTCTTTCCAGATGGAGAAGCTAAGGCCTGGAGCACAAGATGTATTCATAGAGTTTGTCCAATCTCTAGGTTCCTGATTTTTAATTTAACCTCTTCCCTAGGACTGGCTCCATCCCAAAGCCTTCTAACTGAAAGCGAAAATTCTTTTTCCCAGGTCAGTAGTGGGGAAGCAGGAAAAAGAATTCGAAATTTGGGAAGGTTCTTATCTGTCCTGAATCTTTTTCTCTAAGACTGCTTCTATCACCTCAGGGTACCTTGCCCAGGAAGGACATTGCTTTTTGGGGTTTTGATTCCAAATCCGTGCAGTTCACCCATTTGTACTTTAATCTTTCTCTGTTTACCCTAAACATACCCTCATTCATCCCTGGCCTTCTCCCCTGCCCTGCCTCTCCAGTTGAGGCTTGGGTGGGCTGCCTTCCGCCTTCTATGCTTTGGTTTGGTACCCTGCATTCTGTCTGGACTGACTCCCCTCTGGCCCAACCTCTCCTGTAATGAACTTCCTTCTGGTACATCCTTGGTACATCCACCTCCCACAGTGGTGAATGGCTCTGATGGATAGTTCTTACTATGCATTGATTGGCCATTTGCATAACTACCAGACAACTCTGGGACTTGAGCAGCTGCCTTTGAAGACGGTGAATATGTAATAATAATATCATTTATTAAATGCATACTGTATGCCAGACACTAGGCTAAACACTTTGTTTTATCTCATTTCATCCTCACAACAACTCTCTGAGGTAAATACTATCATGTTCATTCCCCATTTTATAGGTAATGAAATTAAGACTCAAAAAAGTTGAACATCTTGGTCAAGATCATCCAGCTAGTAAGTGGTAGAGCCAGGATTGAAACTTGGGTTTGTTTTATTTCTAAATATAAGCTTTTTTTTTTGGCAGTACGCGGGCCTCTCACTGTTGTGGCCTCTCCCGTTGCACAGGCTCCGGATGCGTAGGCTCAGCGGCCATGGCTCACGGGCCCAGCTACTCCGCGGCATGTGGGATCTTCCCGGACCGGGGCACGAACCCGTGTCCCCTCCATCGGCAGGTGGACTCTCAACCACTGCGCCACCAGGGAAGCCCCTAAATATAAGCTTTTAACCACCATTTGCACTGTCTATCCAAGTTGGAGGAATTGAGTTTTCTGGAACATGACAAACATCAGTGGTGAGCATAGAGACCATTTTATGGAAATGTGTGTTTGGAAGAAATCTTCCTGACCTGATGCAGAAGGTGCTAAACAGAAATGTGATGAGGAGAGATGAACATCCAGGCTGAAGTAACTGTAGATACCATGAAGGCCAAAGATGTGATATAGAAAGTTGCCTTGTAGAAAAAGATGAGGATTTAGAAATGCTGCTTATGATTTCAAGTGTCTAATCATCAATAAAATATGGATGACAAAAAATGAACTATTTAAATGACATATTTATCCATCTGGGGTGGACAACCTCAGAGGTACCACCAAGGCTGAGAAGAATGGGACTTGAATGTGTAAGAGAGTGGTTTATACAGAGTGGGCCTGATAAGTTCAGAACCTTGAGAGTATCAGGGTCCATTCCAGAGGGGCAGGTAGCATATGTCAGATGTAATCAAGGAGGCAAGGGCATCATTGAGAGGTGAAGCCAAGGACAACTAATGAATATCAGTTGCTGAATATCACGACCAGCCTATGAGGCAAAGGTAGGGCCAAAGGGGAAGCTATAGTCACTGAAGGTCAGTCAGAATGTGCCAAGGGAATGGGCTCTGACTGGCAGAAGCAAATGAAACAGGAAACATGGAAGACTGAAGAGGGGGACAGTCAGTTAAGCATGGTTCTGGTAGATGGTGCCTTGCTATTAAGAGACAGTTTCCTATCACATTGTGGATTGTTTTAAAAGTGCTAACTTGCATCTGGCAATGGAAGGATGTACCTTGTTCAAAATAAATTCATCTGCTGGAAGGGGTGTGGTGCAAACCACAGGACAAGAGATATACACCTGTAATGGGTGTGAATTTTACCCTACAACAGTCACACGTAAGAAGCGGTGCATTTTTCTACATTAGATAAATATCACGTGAGCCCTCACTCACCCTGGTTAACAAGAAATTCAATTTTAGAAATGTTTTTGGGGACTCTCCCTCTCCCTAAGACCACACAAAATTTCTGAGCAACGTACAGTGGCTTGGATTAGGTTTCCTAGAAGCAGAACCTGAGACAGGGATTCTTGTTCAAGTGACTTATTCGGGGAATGATTTCTGGAGAGAGGGTGTGAGAGAAGCAGGATGGGACAGAGAGTAAAGAGCTGGAAAGAATGTGGTCTCAGCTGATTCTACAAGAAAGCTCTGGAGCACAATATAGAACTCAGAATTAGTTACCCATTGAGGCAAAAGAGCCAGTCTTTTGTATCCCTGTGTAAATGAGTTATTGCTCAAGGTGGGATGCAGCCTCCTGAGTGAGGTGAAGACAGTTCTCTAGAAGAGAGGGCAGCTGTTCTGGGCTGAATGTTTGTGTCCCCCACAAAATTCATATGTTAAAGCCCTAACCCCCAATGTGATTATACTTGGAGACAGAACCTTTGCACGGAGGTAATTAGGGTTAGATTAGGTCATGAGTGTTTGCCTTCATGATGGGCTGAGAGGTCTTATAAGAAGAGAAGAGGAAGATTCTCTCTCTCTCCACACAGAGGAAAGGCCATGTAAGGAGACAGTGAGAAGTCAGCCATCTGTAACCCTGGAAAAGAGCTCTCACCAGGAACTGAACCGTGTTGGCACCTTGATCTTGAACTTATTAGCTTCCAGAACTGAGAAAATAAATTTCCGTTGTTTAAGCCACCCAGGCCATAATATTTTGTATGGTAGCCCAAGCAAATTAATACAGCTGCTGTGAGTTGTTATTAACCAACATAGCTGGGGGATGTTTACCCTGATAAAGCCTCTATAGTCCACCCCTTGCCCCAGTTAGCTCCACTTTCTTCTCATATTTTTTTTTTCTTTTTTTTTTTTTTTTGCGTTACACGGGCCTCTCACTGCTGTGGCCTCTTCCGTTGTGGAGCACAGGCTCCGGACACGCAAGCTCAGCGGCCATGGCTCACGGGCTTATTTGCTCCGCGGCATGTGGGATCTTCCCAGACCGGGGCACGAACCCGAGTCCCCTGCATCGGCAGGCGAACTCTCAACCACTGTGCCACCAGGGAAGCCCTCTTCTCATATTAATTTCACTCTGTCCAGGCATAGCTTCCCTAGGACCCTGGTTGGTCACAAATCTGAGGAAACTTACAAGAGGAGGGTTAGCAGAATGAACGATAGCCCCGTTGCTGCATTTGGTCCATGAGCTGTAACTGACCCTCATCATCTCCCTCTACCACCACTCATTTTATTTTTTATTATTATTAAAAATTTTTTAATTTTTATTATTATTATTATTTTGGCTGTGTTGGGTCTTCATTGCTGTGGGCGGGCTTTCTCTAGTTGTGGCGAGCGGGGGCTACTCTTCGTTGCCGCGCACAGGCTTCTCATTGTGGTAGCTTCTCTTGTTGCGGAGCATGGCTCTAGGCACGCTGGCTTCAGTAGTTGTGGCTCACGGGCTCTAGAGTGCAGGCTCAGTAGTTGTGGCGCACAGGCTTAGTTGCTAGGCAGCATATGGGATCTTCCCGGACCAGGGCGTGAGCCCATGTCCCCTGCATTGGCAGGCAGGTTCTTAACCACTGTGCTACCAGGGAAGTCCCACCACCACTCATTTTAGATCTCCCTCCCCTTTGACTTACCTGGTAAGTTGACCCACATCCTAATTTCTTTTTCCCTCCAGCTTCATTGACATATAATTGACATATAATATTGTTTAAGTCTAAGGTGTATAATGTGATAATTTGATACATGTCCACACTCTCATTTCTAAGGTGTCTGGTCTCCTGGTCACCAGACTCTTACCAGGCCATGGTTGCTATAATTGCCCACTTATAGTTCAACTGGGCATAGGAGTACCAAGAGATGCCCCAGTAGATCACCTGAGTGCTAAACATACTCCTCTATGCCCTCATTATGTAGCAGCAGCCCTATCTCCTCATGATGATTATGATCAATTATCCCTGCCAAACTATTTGTGCAGTTTACTTGTGATCTCTGGACCTGCTCAGACGTGATCTTAGATGTATCACTTTCATTTTGTGATGTATTACTGCTGGGCCCAATTCACCTTATAATCTGGGGGGTTAGATAGAACTCAGCTCATAATGAGAAGTTCTAACTATATGGTCATTTGATGTCCTATGGTCAGACACTTCTACCAAGATGGTATGCCCTTGCTCTAGAATCATAGAGGTCTGAGCTACAACTCTCCCACTGTGGATTACCAGAAGTTCCAGATGGCATATTTCTTTACCAAAGACAACTCTAGTAACATGCAGTCAACTGGGAGCAAATGGCCCAAGTAGCCAGGCTGCTTATATTGTAGCTTGACACTGTTGAAGAGCACTTTCTTGTTCTGGACCCATTCAAAGTTAGAGACCCTCCACATGTCAATAGATGAGACCACCAATCAACATCTAAAACAAAAAATACAAAGCTTAATTTATTGCTTACTTAAGTACATGCTGATCAGGCTTAGTTTCTCTAAGAAGAGCAGACTGCTGATCTTAGAGTTTTGGGAAAGCATGGAATTCAGAGATGGGTGGATTTTCAGAGGCATGAGGGGGTTGACATAATCCTAATAAGTGTGGTTACTTGGGTGAGTCTGTTCATTAGTTGGCATTCAGAAGTATGTTCATTGGAATCAGTCAAATCTTGATTGGCTGACTTTTAGAGATAAGGAGTTGTCACTGAGTGGTTGGCTTGCAAAAACATGTTCGTTAGGTAATTGATATATCAATATTGATTGATTAAAAAAACCATTCTGGTGATTTGTTACCAAGGGTATAGAACTCTCATTTATTGATTAGACAGGTTTGAAACAGATTCTTGCTTGATACCATCACCTCAGAAAACAATCAGTCTTTTCATAATAATGTGGGTACTTTTAAATTCTGTTTTCCCTTTTGATTTTCACTCAGCCAAAACTCATAAAAAGAATTTTGAAGTCACTGGAGAAGTGTGATCCAAGACTTCTCAGGCCTTACCAAGAAAATATGTTCAAACAACTCCTTGAGTCTACCTTAGATAGCCAGGCTGTGTTTTCTTTTAGCTTAGATGTAAATTGTTCCATTTCCCTGTGATGTTAATTGATGTAAAATATGAAGTTGGGGGCCAGATTTTGTGCACCTATGATGTAGTATGTGAACCTCTCCATAATTTTGTTTTTCTGTTCCATAAGAGATTCTTGCCTAAGGACTTCAGACACAGCAGCTTGTTAACATTAATATCTGCTAAAGAATTCCTTTTAGCTTCTGTAGTAGGAGAAGGGGAGTAACAGAAGCAAGATAGGGCAGGGAATAAAGCTAAGCAAGAATGTGGTCTTGGCTGGAGCTTAGCTTTAGACTGATCCACAGGGAAACTCTGGAGGACAAATTATATCCCACTTTAAGTTAAGTGAATTGACCTTTTATCCCTATGTCAGTCAGTCAATGGCTGGGGAGTGGGAGTAGGTGCATAGCCTCGCAGGCGAAGATGCTTCTCATGTGGTTGAGGGAAATTCTCTGAAGAAAGGCAAAGCTGTGAGTTGTTATTAATCAAGATTTACAGCAGCTAGGGGATGGCAGCTACCATAAATAGGTAAAAAGGTTATGGGCAGGGCATCAACAGTATCTGATACCTTAACATCCCTGAATATTTAGGGGTGGGCCACTGATTTCCAGTCTATCTTTGTCCCAACCTTACTATCTAAGCTCACAGAGTCTTTTGAGTATGGGGTGTGCTGATGCTTCCATGTCAAGCTTGGGAGTCTTGGTAAGGCTGGTAGCCTCCTGTAGTATGGCCACATTCCCTAGGTACAATGTGGTCATTCTTCTTTATGGTCCTGCTAAACTTCCCAGGGTTCATGAAGGAGCAGGATATGATTTCTTATACTCATGGAGCCAATCAAACCTGCAACTCCTTCCCATCTCAAGAGAAATAGAAAGCAAACCTCTCTCCTAAATGTCCCTTTTATAAATAAGGAAACTGAGGCTCAATGAATTTTGCACCAAGGTTGGAAGAGGTGGAGCTGGGACCAGAGTTATTTGTTGATTTACAGGTCTCCCACTACTTCAGGGCTCTGAAAACTATGTTGCATGAGCCAAATCCACCTCTCCCCCTCACCTGTTTTTGTAAATAAAGTTTTATTGGAACATTGCATGTTCACTGATTTATATATTGGCTATGGCTGCTTTTGCACTACAATGGCATCATTGAGTAGTTGTGGCAGATACCTTATGGCCTACAAAGCCCAAAATATTTACTATCTGGCCCTTTACAGAAAAACTGACTACATCATGCTGTTTCTGGAACCTCCACAGACACTTTTTCTAATCTAAGATTTGGTTATTCTAAGACTTTAATTGAAGGAGGGATTCTCCCTAATTCTTAGTAAAATAGAACAAGTTATGTCTTGAAAATCTACTTTCTTTTATATTAATGAGAAGTTAGAGAATCTTTAGTTTGACTTAGCTAGAGGGGATTTCAAGAATCCTGGGGAGGAGGAGGAAAGAGCCGGTTTAAAAGATACTTGGGTCCTTTTTAAAAATTAGATTTTCCAATTCAGAATTCTGCAGCCTTTATGAATGAATGAATGAATGAATGAATGAATATTGGTATATACAAAGGAAAAAAGGTCTGGAAGGATACAGACATTTGGTGAGTAGTTACCTTGAGCGGGAGGAGGAGAAATATTTCACTCTTCGTTTCTGTATTATTTGTGTATGTGTGTGTATAGTATAACTATGTAATTTTTGCAATTGTAAAACGCAAGCAAAATGACAGAGAAAGAGAAAGAGAAAGGGAGAGAGGCTTGAGAGACTTCTTTCCCAGTGGTGTTTAAAAAAGGATCTTTCTAGGATGATGGATGCATCTGTGTTCATAGTGGAATGCTTGACTTAATGACCTCACTTGCCTCTGGCATCATCCCGTGATAGATGGGCTGCCCCAAACTCCTCAGGCTCTATGTTCCTTCATGGGCAGAGAGCTGAAAGAAACATTCAGAAGGGAGTAAGGGCTACACATTTCTGCAGAAACAAGTGAATTGCACGGTTGTGTTTGGAGATACAATTGCAACCGGTTTTCCATTTCTGAGGCAGCTAGTATGGCTAGTATGAAGACTCAATTGTGAAACCATTCAAATGTCACAAACTAATCATGGAATATATCAGCTTTCCCCAGAATGGCTGCAACATATAAAGGGATGGCTGTGCTTTTTCCTATTAAAATATGAGTAATACGTCAGCATTGTGAAACATTCAAATAATACAGATGTGTACAAAATAAAAAGTGAAAGTGCTCCCTTCGAATCACCGTTACTAGAGGTAGCAACTACATATAATTTGAGGTTGGAACATCATAGAAAGATCTTTTACGATTTTAGTCTTCATGCTTAGATCTTTAACTCATTCATATTTTACTTTTATGAAACATGTAAAAAGGGGTCCTTCAAGTTTTTTTGTTCCTACTAGCTTGCAGGGAAGGGGTTTCTGGCGATATTTTACCGAGCACCGAAGGGAAACGGCCATCCAGAGACGCATGCCTTTTGGCAAACACGTGTGCTCGGCACCTTATATATAGTGCATGATTCCCTTCTCAAGCGAGTTTTAAACTCTCAGTTATAAATAAAGAAACTAGGCATTACATAAGTTAAGCGGTCTGTACTGCCGGGATTGCAAGAGACCTGGACAGGGCCAAAAGGCGTGGAAAGATTTTCACACACGCCCACTTTCCAAACTCTCGCGACAGTTGTACGTCATCCAAGAGCGCCGATGGCCGGGACGGTAGCGAAGTCTGCGTCGCGCGGATCTTCGCTCGGTCGTGCTGTCTCACCGGTGAGGTCGAGAAGCCCGCCAGTCCTGCGCTCCATCGACCCTGCAGTCCCCGGCCTCCTGCCACCATGGAGTACCTCATCGGCATCCAGGGCCCTGACTATGTCCTTGTCGCCTCCGACCGGGTGGCCGCTAGCAATATTGTCCAGATGAAGGACGGTGAGAGGAAACAGTGGAGGCCCGGGCCTGGGTATAGGGGCAGCCGGGAGGAATTCGTGGTGGGGGGGTGGCGGTTGGGTGAGTACCAGGGAGGTCTGGGAGGTGGAACCCCGACTGCCCTGGTCTGCACTTGCTTAGTTTTAGAATTAGGAAACAGGAAGACAAGTTTAGGGCCTTGACTTTCGCTCCTCCCAGGGCTCCTGGGTCAGTATTCTTCTCTGGCTTTTGCTGAGTGCTTGCTGGGCAAGAGTTGCTTAAGGGAATTAAATTTTTAAGAGTCTGAGCGCCAGCCTGGCTCCAGGATTCCTAGATCCCCTAATCTCTGATAAATTTCCTGTTGTCGGGCTGATGACGTTAGTTTGCTGGCAGCATAAGGTGGGATCTTGGGGAGAGTGAGAGACTGTGGGGCTAGAAACCTGGCATTTCCCTTCCGCGGCCTGTATCTTCCCGAGTCTTAGCTCTGATCCTTCTTTTCCAGGGCACTGGCTGCCTAGTTTTCCTTACATTTAAGTAGCTAGTGGAGTTAGGAAACTGGAGTCCTGTCACTTATTTGCTTTATGACTTTGTACAAGTTTTTTTCTCAGTGCCCAGATTTCCTCATCTGCTAAATCGGGTTAGTAATACCAACCTCAAAAGCTTGTTGGGAGGATTGAGTGAAAAAGTTTTGTGCAAATGTTTAACACCATGACAAATACTTAGTAGTAAACATACTAAGCACTTATGTATGTATTATTTTAAGCAATTTACATTAATTCATTTACCCTTCTGAAATGGGTGCTATTACATTGCCACTTTACAGATGACAGTTCTGAGGCATAGAGGTTAAGAAACTTGCCTAAGGCCACAAGTGGCAGAACCCAGGTTCAAACCTATGCAGTTTGACTCCATATCTTTTGCCATAACTGCTATACTATACTGTCTCCCTACAGTCAGTACTCAATAAATAATTTTTAAAAGATTTTGGTTGCTGATCTGTGGAATTGAAGAGTGGGTTTTCGTGATTGATCATAGGCATACTGCTGTTAAGAGTATTATACTTTGGCTCAGATGATTTAATGTTCATTTGACAAATAGGTTTGGGGCACCTATGTGTCCATTACAGTGCTAGGTGCTGAAGGGATGCAAAGAAGAATAAGATGTGGCCCTTATCTTAGAAGTTACAATTTAATAAGGGATTCAGATATGTGTACAAATAATTATGACACAAGCTAGAAAATGATGCTGCATATGAAAAGTACAGTCAGGCTTCTCAGGTAGTGCAGAGGAAGCAGAGTTGTTTTTAGGTACTCCAGAGGAAGAAGAGATTCTAGTTGTAGAGACTAGGGAAAGCTTTAAGGGCAGATAACAGTTCATTTTGGGCTTAAAGAAGGAAAAATTATTAAATTTTAGAACATTTATAGTATGGATTGTTCCTCAAGTCAAATTATGAAATTCCATGATTAGTTTGTAGAAGTTTTATTTGTAAACCGTGTTTTCCAAAAGAGTCAATTTGTTTTTTTGAGGGTAAATCTGTCCATTATTTTGAATATTAAGACCTTTGACATGCACGTGAGTTTAGCATGAAGTAATGTCTAGATAGAGCCATAACAAAGTCAGTACCTTTATAGGTGCTCTGTTTCATCACATTAATGAAGATGAAATCATTTTGAAAAATAAAATGTGTTTTAAGCCTACCTACATACACAGTACTTCTAGGTGTTATAGGGTATGCAGTGTATTGGGTATAATCCATAAAGGGATCTAAGACATTAAAAAACCAGGAAATAAATACTACAAGATGATTTTGTATGATGAAAGAAGTATCACTAGTAAGTATTAGATTAGTTTTTAAATCAGTGGTTTCAAAAGTAAATCCTTATGGTATTCAGAGAAAAGAAATCACTGTGGTCTGTAGAAGAAAGATGAATTTGAGTTAGTTCTTGAAAAATGGTTGGAAATAACTACTCAGCTCTGATTTTCCCTATAGTGTTTTCTGATATAAAAATGTTTATGGTAGAAGCTTTGGAGTAGCATGAGGACTTTTTCCTACCTTTCTTTTCATGAAGGAACTGTGTAGAGTAGGCAAGAATGCTGAAAATGAATAATTTTTTGAGATTCATTTTTCTCCAGGTATAAAATAAGAGTGTTACTTCCAATCAGTTTTTTGGTTTGTCACTTTGTAAGATATTTTGATACTATGGAGGAGATATTTCCCAGAGATTGCTTGCTTATTAAAATGGCACAATTCTTCAGTTTGGTTTTATGCCACATTTCATTTCTCTTCTGGCCTGTATAGAGTTGCTTTTAAATTACAGTACCTCAGCCCACACAGATTGCTCTTTTTTCTGAATTCCTGTAACATGTATAATCTGAACTACATTATCTCACACTGAGTATGATAATATTGTACATGTACAGTTTTCCCCACCTATGAGTTAGGCAGATGTAAGTGATAGTATTACCATGTTACACACTTGGAAACTGGCTTAGAAAGGGCAAATAATTTGCCCGAGTTCAGAGTGCTGAACCCAGATTATAACCAAGGTCTACTGGGTTCCAGTCTAGAGTATTGTACACTCATGTTGCTTATTTTGTTGTCCGTTTGTATCATGTTTATGGATCTTGTAAGTTCTTTGTCAAGGATCAGAAATTTCCTAGAGCTACATAGGCTATTTCCTGCATAACTCAAGGAGTAATTAGCATCTATCACTTTTTTTTTTATATCCCCCTTCACCAATCACTGGCCACACAACAGATGTTTAAAAAAGACTTTTGGCCTTGAATTAAGTTCATTTCAAAATTGAACAGTTTACTGTCTCAAAATTTAGCATTTCTTCTTATTGTCACATAAATTCTTTGTAAACAAGCTCCCCCCGCCCCCCTGAAATAAGAACAGCTTTCTTTCTCATTATGATAATAAAGTAAACTTATTAAGCAATATTTTCTTACAAAGATGATGCATATTAAGTATAGACATTTTAGGAAATACTCATAAGCATAATGAAGGAAATAAAAATTGCCTGTACTTTTGTCACTGGCAAGAATTCCGATGCCAGTGGCATCTAATTCTCTTTTGGTTCTTTGCATAGATAATATATTTATAAGTGAATTTTTTTCTTTCATAAACAGTTTTGCAAATTAATAGACTTTAAATCTCTTGTAGCCTGTAACAAATAAAAGTGTGTTTATTTAGGAGTTTCAAGGCAATTTGATACTATCTACAGGCACATTTTATGTGGTTCCCCCTCTTCCCCGGCAAAGTCTAGGAAACCAAATTACTGGTATCTACAACTCTCAAACACTTGTAAAGTACTTAACTGTAGCATTCTGTTTTTTAAATCCTATTAAGAGATTTTGACATTTCAGAAGCTTTCAAACAGGAAGCATGTCTCCCAGAGAAGATTATTCAGCACTATTTGAAAAATGAAAAGTGAAAGTGAGAGTAAGATAGGGAGGTTTAGCCTTTTTCTGAAGCTACAGACTGAATATGGAGTTTTCTTCCTTGGGCATTAATTGCTATCTGAATATTTATTTATCTGTTTAATCTGAATGAGTCTGGTTCATTTAGATAAGATTAGAGCATTGGGATTTTTGAGGTATTTTTAAATAGCTTAGTATTACAATATTTGTTAGAATTTTTGCTTTGGCATTCATTTTAACTTTCTCTTTGCTTTGGAAATGGAGTTGGCTTACTTTCTACGGTGATTTATATTCTCAGTTGATTTTTTGTTCTTTCTTGACATGGTTCCTTAATTGTAGCACCGGTAGTTTTCATATATGTTTTTTTATGTGTATATGTAATAATTAACATTTGTATTTGTAGAGACATTTCAGGGCTTTGTAATCATGAGCCTAAAGATAATGGCCATTGGCTTGATTCCTTCAGTTTCTTTAATTGTTGTTCATTGCATTTCAAGTGCCTTGATGTTTTTATGTATATTTTCAGTTATCAGCTTTTACATATACTCTCCAGCTGAAATTGATATTAATAAAATATGGAGATGAATTTAACATGCAGAGTGAAAGAGAGTAATTGATACAGTTGCCCATTAAAGTCTTCTAAAAACAGTGATTCATAAAATTATTCAGTATAGTAATTGATAAACCTGTTTGTGATTGCCTGTGTAATAAGAATAAATTTCTGATAAGGCAGTTTCTAACACTGTTTTTTTCTTTGAGCAGATCATGACAAGATGTTTAAGATGAGTGAAAAAATCTTACTCCTATGTGTTGGAGAGTCTGGAGACACTGTACAGTTTGCAGAATATATTCAGAAAAACGTGCAGCTCTATAAGATGCGAAATGGTGGGTAATACTTAGAAAGTGGCTTTGGTGGGTTTGTCTTTAAATTTGTATTGAAAGAGAATATTCTCTACTGGCAGTTCTATACATGAGCGGACCAATGTGGTCTCATTTTTATTTGAGTCTTCTTATTTTTAAAGCCTTAGCTAGATCCTCCTTCTCATCCTAAAGATTTTCTACAAAAATCCCAGAGCAGAAAAGAGAGCCATTACAACACTGATACTTGGGGGATAAAACTAATACCATCTTGAAAAATGAGCATGTTAATATCAGACTTTTTAAGTGTTAGAGAATGTGATTTGAGCTAAAGTATATCTGAAATCTCAGAGCTAAAAGACCTAAGTTAAACTTGGTTTTACTATTTTTTTTTTATGTGACAAATCACTTATTCTCTCTGAACCTTTATTTTCCTTATCTCTAAAATGGTATTATTGGGAATTCCCTGGCGGTCCAGTGGTTAGGGCTCCATGCTTCCATTGCAGGGGGCACGGGTTCAGTCCCTGGTCGGGGAACTAAGATCCTGCAAGCTGTGTGGCATGGCCAAAAAACAAACAAGCAAACAAATAAAATGGTATTATAATAATATTAATGAATAATATGTATGAAAATGCTTTGTAAACTTTAAACTCTGTGTAATTGTAGGAGATTTACTGTGTCATGAAAGGGTTCTGCCTTGTCTCTCTGGTAGGTTCTTGTCTAGGGAGATAATTAGGATTTTTGTGAGAT
Organism: Hyperoodon ampullatus; assembly: GCF_949752795.1. Classification (NCBI taxonomy): domain Eukaryota; kingdom Metazoa; phylum Chordata; class Mammalia; order Artiodactyla; family Ziphiidae; genus Hyperoodon; species Hyperoodon ampullatus. The sequence goes on along the minus strand of NC_136915.1, from coordinate 29,649,916 downwards.
ATTTTGTGAGCTCTCTCTGCGGCTGATGAACTCTTATCCACTGGGAAAGCCTCCCTGTGAAATAATACTAGCCACTAGCCCTCTGATCCAGGGAAGTTTATAGTGATGCTGCAGCAGAAAGAACCTTCCTTCCAGTTACTTACTTCACAGTGTAATAATACTGTTATACACAGCACTGCTATAATGTGGCACTGTGAAGGAGCTTAATTTGAATATAATTGTATGTGTAAAATGACTAGATATGATCTATTTATATAGTTTTTTAGGCAGCAGACTTAGCATCATGCATTAAATTCTGTAAATATTTTTGAGGGCCTCATCTATGATAAGCACTCTGCCTAGTACCACAGAGAATTCAAAGATGAATATGGTTCAGTTCCTGCCATTCAGGAACCTAAAGTACATGGTGTTTAGGTTTAAGCAAGTTTAGAATAGTTTAATAATTATTTTTTAACAACTCTACTTATTGTCTACATGGCCTGCGAAGGATGCCAGTGTTTCTGAAGTACAGTCAGTAGAGCAATACTTCACTGTCCTGTCCCAGGGAGAGGGAGGAGGAATAAACCAGAGAGTTTCTGTTACGTAGCTGTCAGGGTCTAAATTCAGTGCATAAAACAAAAATTGTATATGACTAAAATTAAGGTAAGTTATATACTAAAAATTGTGTATGACTAAACCCCTTAAGCCGGGGACTTCTCTGGTGGTCCAGTGGTTAAGACTCCACGCTTCCAATGCAGGGAGCGTGGGTTCGATCCCTGGTTGGGGAACTAAGATCCCATATGCTGCGTGGTACAGCCAAAAAAAAAAAAAAAAAACCCCTTAAGTTACCTGTCAAGTATAGTTTTGTGCATGTATCCTTACACAGTAACTCTTATGCATATTAAAATTTAAGAGCTAAGCCAAAATAAGGGAAAGAAAGAAAAATCTATATGCAGATGGTCAGGCATCAGACATTTCTGCCATTAAGATAATTGTCAAATCCTTAGTACTGTTTATAGAGGGTTAGGTAGAGAATTGAAAAGCATTCCTGCTTATTCAGAATTGCTTCCATCATAGTTTAACATGTACTAGTAGACTTTTTATAAGGATGAAATTCAGTAATGTATGTGAAAGCACCTAGCATAGACCCTGAAACATAGTAGCTGTTGCATAAATATTTGTTAGAATTTTAATCTATATCTTACCTGCTGTGACACTGGTGTTTGGAATGTTGTAGGAAATAACCACATGCTATCTTTCCAAACTGGCATATTCTGTGTGGGTCTACTGAATTGTGGGTCATTCTTGTGTCTTTTGGCACTAGCCCCATTTTACTGGGGTATTAATTCCCAAAGTGAGTGCATTGTTGATGCACACCTGATGCTATTCCTCTGGGCTGTACTTTTGCTGGCATTACAACTTTATTCAGAGGTTTTATGCTGGAGATCCTCTATTTTTTTTTTTTTTTTTTTTTGCGGTACGCAGGCCTCTCACTGTTGTGGCCTCTCACGTTGCGGAGCACAGGCTCCGGATGTGCAGGCTCAGCGGCCATGGCTCACAGGCCCAGCCGCTCCGTGGCATGTGGGATCTTCCCGGACCGGGGCACGAACCTGTGTCCCCTGCATCGGCAGGCAGACCCTCAACCACTGTGCCACCAGAGAAGCCCGAGATCCTCTATTTTTTAAATATTGTAGATAGTGATAGAAGCATTTTTTCCCTGTGGCTTGTACTTTTGAAAATATTACACTTCTTAATAAAATGTCTTTTTTTTTTTTAAAGAAAAGAAAACCTTATAAAGTATGTCTCTGAGGCTATCCTAATTTCCAGCCGCTCTTTTCCCGATATCGTTTTTTATATAAATTTTAAAAATTGTCATCTCAAGACCTCTTTCTTTTTTTCCAACACCTGTGTATTTGTACCTCTTTCCTTCTACAGAGGAAACCACAGTCTGTTGATGAAGGAATAGCTTGAGCAAGGCTATGAATTTGATCTCGCTGTAGAATAGTTACCTTGGTTCTGTTTTATGAACAGTAATTACTGCCAGTACTAATTAGCTATTTCACAACCGTTGACAAGAAGTATGATTGTACTCTTTATTTGGTGTATACTCTGAATGTCCAGAGGGTGGTAGGCTGTAAGAACAGGAGTAGTGGAAGGATTTGGGTACTGATATTCCTTCTGCTTCACTTTAAATATGATTATTTATCTTTCATACCAGGTTATGAATTGTCTCCTACAGCAGCAGCTAATTTCACTCGCCGAAACCTGGCTGACTATCTTCGGAGTCGGGTAAGCAATATAGCAAGCAGCCTTAGGAGCAGAGAAATCTGTGCTTCTTTTCTGTTCCTGTTTCACATGAGTAGTATTTTTGCCCTATTTGGCCTTCCTGAGCCCTTACCATTACTACTTGTTATTTTTCAGTCTTGTTGGGTTTGTTTTTTCTTTCTGCATAGTTGCTAATTAAAGCCCAGAGGGTGAATATACATTGCAGAGAATTTGGATGGGGTACACCAACAGGAAGGCCCTGTGATGGCCTTTTAATTTTTTTTCAGTGTTTTCATAGCAAACCATGTTTCTTATTTCCCATGGTTGAATTACTCGGTAGTAGAGATAAAACCTTAAAAATAATAATACAAATTTCATTTTGAGATTAACTGTGTCTTTCAATGACTCTTCTTGCCTATGCACACAGAATTATTCTTTCTCACTCATTCTGGCCTTGTTGTTACCTTCGAGCCGTTACTGTTCCATTGACAGCATGTTAAAAGATGCAACATTAAGTTAAGGATTGAATGCAAAAAGAAAGAAAGGGGAAAAAAAGGCTTGACTGTATTAAAGATTGTATAGGATGTGCTAAGAATGTTCGTATGATTGCTGAATGTGTGTATTATTCCCTTCCCACAGGGACTTTGTAAATGGAGCTTTACCATGTGACCTTACCCCCTGTGCCTGTTTACTCATCTATGAAATCGAGATAACTTCCTAACCCCGCAGGAGTGCTAAGAAAATGAATGCTTGTAAATCATAATATTTAACATTCATATGACTTTTGCCCAAAGCATTTTGCTTAATAATTTAATCTACTCACTAGTCCGCTGAGATAATATAACAGTTAATTCTCTATCAGTGATACGGAATGAAAAGCATAAAGTGGCAAAGGGATTAGCTCCAGGTCACACAGCAGGTCAGGCAAAAGCTACACTAATGGTGCCATAATTACTGCCTGTTCTGCCTTGACAGCTCCTTGGATTTTCAGTAATGCTTCTAGAACATAGGTTTTTTTTTTTTTTTTTTTTTCCATCTGGACTTGCTTAAGCTGAGTTACGACAGAAATCAAAACAAATACAGGCTTTTGGTTTATTTTAGTTATTTTTTACAGATCTTTAAAGCAGTTTATTTTCTAGTGCCTAATAATGCTGAATTGAGAACTCAATAAATAGAAACTCTTTTTTTAATTAATTTTTATTGGAGTATAGTTGCTTTACAATGTTGTAGTTTCTACTGTACAGCAAAGTGAATCAGCTATACATATACATATATCCTCTCTTTTTTGGATTTCCTTCCCATTTAGGTCACCACAGAGCACTGAGTCAAGTTCCCTGAACTATACAGTAGGTTCTCATTAGTTATCTTCAATAAATAGGATCTCTTTTTGCTGTCTTTGACCAGGGGGTTTGTGCAATATGAAGGATTATGAAGTTTGAAGAGAAGCTAGAAACATGATGGATAGGGGAGAGGAGACATTTACATGCATTGTTTTGATCTGGGTGAAAGGTCAGTGGCCTTTTTTGTTCATTTCTCCACGAGAGAGGAAAATGAATCACATATGACCTTTCCTGCCACTTAGAAGTTCCTGTGGTATTCAGTAAAGAGTGTGCTGTGGCTTGGTGTGTAAAATATTCCTCTGACTTGTCAGGCAGAATTGGAATAAGAATTCCAGCTTTGGGCACAATAAACACTTTGTCTTAAATGCTACAGACATAAGTGAGTTAAGCTTCTTTTAGAATTGAGATAAGAGTGGCAATGTGCTTCATGCAAATGTAGTGAATCGGATTAATCTAGCAGAAATGTTTGATGTCTTAACAAATAAATATCCCTTGTAGACAGTGGCATGGGGCTCTTGTAAATATTGATTACCTCTGCCTTGTGCTTCTAGGTCCAATCCCTGCTCCCTCACCCTCCAGTCAAAATAGATTGTTAGTTCTAAAATACTAATTCATATTTCAGTCATTTTATTATGGGGAGAGAGGTGATGGTGGTTTTTCAGTCTTCCTAATAACTAAAAAGTCACTAGATTTGGTACATATATATAATAGTCACACCAGTTGGCACATGAGACTTACTTTGAGTCAGCCAGTTAGCATGTGTAACTTTGTGTCTGTAGCTCAAATTGTTTGATTTCCAGTTTGCTGTGTACTGTGCTGTTTGCCAATTTTATATAAATTGGTTCTTTAAGATGTAGGTGGTTTAGCTTGTTGGTTAAACACAGTGTCTGGAATTACACTGCCTGGGTTTAAGTCTTTGTCCACTGACTTGCTAGCTATGTGTCTTTGGACAAATTCTAAGCTTAATTTCCCTACTTATAAAATAATGGCACCTACTTCATAGAGTTATTATAAAGATTAAATGAGGTAATCATGCAAAGTTGTTAGCACAGTGTATGGCACATAGACCCAATTAATAGATTCACTTTTGTTTTTATGCTGCTCTTACTGTTTGGTTGAAGAAGCAATTTAATAGCTATAAGTTAGTTTCCTATCGGAGATTGTTTGTTGTGCTATTTTAGTTGAACTGATTTGCTGGCCATCTATTATGTGCTAGGCTTTTTTCTAGATTGACGCAGTCCAGTATGGTAGCCACTAGTCATATGTGGCTAATTAAATTTAAAATAATTAAAATTATCAATAGATGAATGGATAAAAAAGATGGTATATATATATATATATATATATATATATATACACAATAGAATATTACTCAGCCATAAAAAAGAATGAAATTCTGCCACTTGCAACAATGTGGATGGACCTAGAGGGTACTAAGCTTAGTGAAATAAGTCAGAGAAAGACAAGTACTCTTATCATTTATATGTGGAATCTAAAAAATAAAACAAACAAATGTATATAATAAAACAGAAACAGATTCACAGATACAGAGAACAAACTAGTGCTTACTAGTGGGGAGAGGGAAGAGAGGAGAGGCAAGATAGAAGTATGGGATTAAGAGATACAGACTACTATGTATAAAATAAATGAGCAGCAAGGATATATTGTACAGCACAGGGAAATATAGCCATTATTTTGTAATAACTTTAAATGGAGTATAATGTATAAAAATATTGAATCCCTGTGTTAGATATCTGAAACTAATGTAATATTGTAAATCAACTATGTTTCAATAAAAATATTATTTCAATTTAGTTTAAAATTCATTTCCTAGGTGGGAGTCTCCTGGACTTTGAAAGAGAAATAAACTTTTGTTTCTTTAAAAAACTTTGTTTCCTCAGTCACATTAGCCACATTTCAAGTGCTCAGTAGCCACATGTGGCTAATGGCTACCATATTGGACATTACAGATATAGAGCATTTTCATCATCATAGAAAGTTTTCTTGGACAGTGCTATCCTAGATAACCATATATGGGACCTTATTTAATGCTTCTTATGATACCATAAGATGAGTTAGTCCCATTTTGCTTACAGAGATGCTAAGACTTGTTAATAGAAGGGTTAAATATTTCTCTTATGTGTCCAAGTATACCAGAGGAATGTTTCTCTTATGTGTCCAAGTATACCAGAGGCACATATATCGCCTATAAAAGGCTGAAGTAAGACTCTTAACTTCAAATACCATACTCTTTCATACTATCTCCTTTATTAGTTACTGGACTAATGTACAAGTGTGCTTGTTCATTTGGGGAGGCATGAAATGTTCAGTTCTACTAAAAAGTCAAGGTCCTCACATAGGATTATATAGTTAAGGTATAAATATGTGCCCATGGTAGGTGTTCAATAAATGTTTACTGAATAAATGTCATCCAGTTAGGTCCACATATACCATTGAAAATGTTTTTGTGCATTTATACACTGGAAGGGAATTTTATTAAAGTATTCTTAATGAATAGGTGTTACTTCTTCATGTAAGAATTAAAGATATGAAATCAGCAGGAGAAGATGAAAAAGACACACAGATTGGAGGAAAAAATCAAGAGCCTTCGTTTTAGTTTTTATTTAGATGCATGTGTACAATTAAGTTGGTCTACTCCTGGTTAGACCCCAACGAGCAGGGAAAGGGCTTATTAGGCTTTTGCTATAGGTTTGACTCCCCAGTCTCAAATATTTTTTCCCCCCAATCTTAAATGTTTATGAGGCTTCTTTGAGCATGGATTTTGGAGTCAAATATACCAAAGTTCTGATCTCTTCTCTGGTATGTACTAGCTTGTGTAATCTTGGATAAGTTACTTATGTTTCCTGAGCCTCACTTTCTTCATCTGTTAAGAAGGAAGGAGTGATCAGTTGTGGCAAATTATGTATGCCATTGGTTTAATAAATTTAATAAAATATATTTTGAATGAGTGAATGGTAACTCCCTGAAAAATAATAAGTATTTAATAAATGACTCCATCATTAAGGAACTGCTAGATTTTTAACAGGATTATTTTGAAAAATTTGTAATGACTTACAGGCATAGTTTGCATGATGCTTGTTTAACTTCTTATGATTTGATTAATGGACTACAGAAGGGAGAGTGATAAATTATGGAGCTATTTCTTGCTTGAAATGAATTATGTGGCACATTTGGTGTAGTCCATATGAGTGCCCTAAAATTATCTGTTATTATCCATGGAGATCTCCATTTTACATATGTGGGAGCTGAGAGATGAACCAGCCGGATTTGATATCCTTGGGGAATGCAGAGTTTGTGACAAGGCTTAGAGTAGAATGCTGGCCTCCATGGTGTGTAATCTTCAGGACTTTACTACTGCTATTCACTGGCGAAAGTGTTCTCAGAGAACCTTTTCTGAAGTGCTTGATGAGCCTTTGGTAATTTATCTTCTTATGGGGCTATACCTGTAAATGCTTAGCAAGCAAACAATAGAAATAAATTTGGAAAAATATCATCCAGCCTGGTATGGTGGTTTTCAAACTTTATTACATGAAATTGCCTCAGGAAACTCACCAAGGAAGACCAGTGTAGTGAAACTTTAGCTCTGCTTCATATAGATCAGCTCAACTTTTATCTATTTTAATTTTTTTGCTTTTTTTGTTTTTGTTTGGCTGTGCCGCATGACTTGTGGGATCTTAGTTCCCTGGCCATGTATTGAACCCGGGCTCTGGCAGTGAAAACACCGAGTCCTAACCACTGGACCACCAGAGAATTCCCAACTTTTATCTATTTTATATATAGGAATTCCATGTAAGATTTTATTTGAAAAAGTGACTTCTCTGTCCCTTTCCTACTGAAGTTTGAAAACTAGTATAATTGAAAGATCCCTGCTGCAGGAGGTATAGCACTAGCTCTCCCATGAGAGCTTGGGAGAAAAAGCATATGGGTAATTTTTATGGTTTCTTCCAGCTCCCAAATAACATGATTTAAAGATCTGATGTCAAATACTACAGAGCTACAGTAATCAAAACAACGTGGTATTGGCACAAAAACAGACATATAGATCAATGGAACAGAATAGAGAGCCAGAAATAAACCCACATACCTATGGTCAATTAATCGATGACAAAGGAGGCAAGAATATACAATGGAGAAAAGACAATCTTTAGCAAGTGGTATTGGGAAAGCTGGACAGTTACATGTAAATCAGTGAAATTAGAACACTCCCTCTCACCACATACAAAAGTAAACTCAAAATGGTTTAAAGACCTAAATACAGGACATGCCACCATAAAACTCCTATAAGAGAACATAAAACATTGTCGGACATAAATTGTGGCAATATTTTCTTAGGTCAGTCTCCCAAGGCAAAAGAAATAAAAGCAAAAATAAAGAAATGGGACCTAACCAAACTTAAAGGTTTTGCACAGTGAAGGAAACCGTCAACAAAACAAAAAGACAAAGTATGGAATGGGAGAAAATATTTACAAATGATGCTACTGACAAGGGGTTAATATCCAAAATATACTAACAGCTCATAAAACTCAATATCACAAAAACAAACAACCCAATTAAAAAGTGGGTAGAAGACTTAAATAGACATTTCTCCAGAGAAGACATACAGATGACCAACAGGCACACGAAAAGATGCTCAACATTGTTTTTTTGTTTGTTTGTTATAAATTTGTTTATTGTATTTATTTAATTTTGGCTGTGTTGGGTCTTTGTTGCTGCGGACGGGCTTCTCTAATTGAGGCGAGTGGGGGCTACTCTTGGTTGTGGTGCATGGGCTTCTCATTGTGGTGGCTTCTCTTGTTGTGGAGCACAGGCTATGGGCATGCGTGCTTCAGTAGTTGCAGCACATGGGCTCAGTAGTTGTGGCTCGGGGGCTGTAGAGCACAGGCTCAGTAGTTGTGGTGCACGGGCTTACTTGCTCCGTGGCATGTGGGATCTTCCCAGACCAGGGCTCGAACCTGTGTCCCCTGCCCTGGCAGGCAGATTCTCAACCACTGTGCCACCAGGGAAGCCCTCAACATTGTTAATTATTAGAGAAATGCAAATCAAAACTATAATGAGGTATCACCTCACACCAGTCAGAATGGCTATCATCAAAAAGTCTACAAATAATAAATGCTGGAGAGCGTGTGGAGAAAAGGGAACCCTTGTACACTGTTGGTGGGAATGTAAATTGGTGCAGCCACTATGGAAAACACTATGGAGTTTCCTTAAAAAAGTAAAAATAGAGTTGCCATATGATCCAGCAATCCCACTCCTGGGCATATTTCCAGAAAAGACAAAAGCTCTAATTCGAAAAGATACATGTACCCCGATGTTCATAGCAGCACTATTTACAACAGCCAAAACATGGAAACAGCCCAAGTGCCCATCAACAGACAGCTGGTTTAAGAAGATGTGGTATATACACACAGTGGAATATGACTCAACCGTAAAAAACAATGAAATAACGCTATTCACAGCAACAATGATGGACCTAGAGAATATCATATGAGGTGAGTAAGTCAGGTGGAGAAAGAAATATCTTATGATATCATTTATATGTGGAATCTAAAAAAATAATACAAATGAAATCAGGTAGAGAAAGACAAATATTTTATGATATCACTTATATGTGGAATCTAAAAAAATAATACAAACGAACCTATATACAAAATAGAAACAGACTCACAGACTTAGAAAACAAACTGTGGTTACCAAAGGAGAAGGGGACGAGTGGGGGTTAAATTAGAAATATGGGATTAACAGACACAAACTACTCTACATAGAACAGATAAGGAACAAGGATTTACTGTATAACACAGGGAACTATATTCAAGATCTTGTAATAACCTATGATGGAAAACAATCTGAAAAAAAAATATATAGCTGAATCACTTTGCTGTACACCTGAAATACAATCTGGTAAATCAAAACTATACTTCAGTTTAAAAAAAGATCTGACGTCAGGACCATAACCAGACTTGAATTTATTTTTTTCAGTGAAAGGGAAAGAATATAAAGGAAAGAATTTCAGGTATCAGTCATTTCCAGACGTGACTCGTCTCAGCAATCTGGCTTGAATTTGAGTGTGTTTGGTCTGGTCAGTAGTAGGCAGTTATTGTGTGGTCCTGTCCTAGAAGACCCCTGTTGCTTTGAGCCTTCTATTCAAAGGACAATATTGTCCTCGTGCCTTTGGTGGCTAGCACAAAGATATCATCTGTTTATTGGTATCAGTGAGGTCATGTGACCTTGTGAACAGATGGCCCAGGTGGAACCTTGACTTTGCAGGTCTTGTCCCCTAAAAACAACCAACCATTTGTTACATGTGATTAAAATATCACTAACAAGGGTAATTTCACAAGCTTTTTGGCAAACGTGGTTAGCAGGATGTGACATGACACAGCACTGCCTTCTTCTTCCATGTGCCATCTCCCTTGAGGCCTCAACTCCCCTGCTCACCCCCGTCTCACCCATGCCCAGGCTTGCCTTCCAGCTCACCTGCTCCAGACGGGTGGCACAGTGGGAGGACACTGGCAAAGGCAGATGTGTTTATCTTCCAGAGACAAAATGTTGTGCTCCTGCATATGGCAGTGCCTTGAAGCAAATGGCAGCCTTTGACACTGCTGCTACGCAGCCTGGGCATCTTGACAGACAGAGCTGGCTTGCTTTTGGTGATGGGGAAATTGAAAAAAAATACCAAGATGTTCATCATGAAACTCAGGGAGTTTCAATGCAAGCAGTGTTTTTTTTTAGACCTGGAGAGCAGTTTTCTTCCCTGCCAGACCTCAGCTAGTCAGCTAGCTGGATTTTCACTATGGGCCAAGAGTTAAATGTCTGCTAATTACTTTTGTCTACTAACCTTAATAGAACATAAAGTAAAAACTTAAAACATATGGCTACATATAGATGGACATTCAATGGTATTGTAAGACATGTGCATCCCAGGTCACATCTCACTGGAATCTCTTAGGATTGGGAGTGGCTCATATCTGCCCCATTGGAGATACCACTGTTCTATTTTTAGTGGTCGTTTTGATTATCCAAAGGCCCAGAGACAGATGTGCCTTGAAGTTGAGATGCCTTAATTAGTATGACAACACTTTGTACTTATAGTGTTTTTCTGCCAAGAAGAATAAGAATTCTGACAGCTGCCCTTTTAAGCAGTTTGCTTATACAGTCATTAGGGCTTGACTCGGTCTATTAGGGAGACAAAGACTTGGATGTTGAGTCATTACACTTACTAGTCTCCTAGAAAAAAATGGCTTAAGAACATCCTGCTTTAAAAGTTACTGGCTTTATCAGGAAACGTTTTTTCTTTTTTTAAAATATGTGCTGTTTTTCCCAGTCCTAGCGCTGATATAGTTAGGAGTTTGCAGGTGGAAAGTCCTCCCGCCTCCCCTTCCCCATTTCTCTCCAGGGGGTTGTATGTGAGAAGGTGTTGCTTTCTCACTCAGAGAGCATATATGTGCTACCCTGTTGTATGCCTGCTGTGAGCATAGAGAACCCCTCTTCTGGTTGAATAGAATGAGCCTATTGGGTGGCTGGGATTGTGTGACCCCATAATGCCAACTTTTCACTTAAAGCATCTTTCCTATCCACAATGGGGATGAAGCAAATATAGGTAATTGGTCTTAAATTTGTGTTGTTTTGAAACTTGTGTCTTTTTTTTTGTTTTTTTGCGGTACGCGGGCCTCTCACTGCTGTGGCCTCTCCCGTTGCGGAGCACAGGCTCCGGACGCGCAGGCTCAGCGGCCATGGCTCATGGGCCCAGCTGCTCCGCGGCATGTGGGATCTTCCTGGACCGGGGCACGAACCCGTGTCCCCTGCATCGGCAGGCGGACTCTCAACCACTGCATCACCAGGGAAGCCCGAAACTTGTGTCTTGAAAATTATGTGGTTTCCTGTTAAGGTTTGGTTTAAGCTGTAAGCAGCAGAGTACTGTTTTACTAAGCAGCAGAGTGTTTACCATTAGAAATATAGATTTACCCTACCTTTTAAGATTGCTTTAAACCAGTGCCTTGGCCTGTGTGGGCATGCCCTCACACATACTCACAGATAGAAATACACATGTACCCTGGCATCTTAGTGCTTCTCTTTACCTGCCATAGCCCAGGATCATGCAGATATATGAATTCAGGGGCTGATCCAAAAAACTGAGGTTTTCTTTATTCTCTCCCACAGTTATCTAAAATGAAGGGGAATGGAAAGCCTTTGGAGGGAGAAATAGTTGACTGTTCTATTTCTTGACCTTGGTTGTAGTTATATGTATGTTCACTTTATTCATTAAGCTGTACATGTATATTTTATGTGCTTTTGTGTGAGTGTGTTGTTCCCCCCAAAAAGTTTAAGAGAATAAAATGGAAGAGTAAAGGGGTAGGAAAGCGTAACACATTTTTTAAGAGCTAAAAATGAAAAAACGTTCAGATTTACTGTTACTTTTGAGTGTAGACAATAGAGCAGATAGCATGAACTAGATTGGAAAGAAAAAGGGAAGGGAGAGGAAATAATCTCTGAATCTTTGAAATGCCCTGCCAGAATTCCACATTTCCCTTTCTGATGCCTCCTAATTTGTACAGTTTTGTACAGCTGAGAAGTTCCATAGGTGCTGATAGCCATCCATTCAACAAATCTACAGCCTGCATTGTCCTTGGGGCTGAGGAAACAGAGGTGCAAAGCTCAGTGTGTGCCTTCAGATGGGGCAATAGAGAAGTAAATAGTCAACTGTACTGCAGAGTGACAAGTACTGCAGTAGCCTTACAGGTAGTTGCTTTGTGAATAGAGCCTAACTTGGGCTTTGAAGGACCAGCTGTCATTAAAGCAAAGATGAAACAGAAAGGAAAACTGGAAGCGCAGACCTGAAGGAGTGTGAGAGAGCAGGTTAGATTAGGGACAGTGATTTTCTCATGATGTTTGGGGCAGGCACAAATAGTTCTCTGAGCCTCCTATTCCTAATTTTTTATCTGTTTTAACTAGTGGAGTACAGAATACAAAGTAGGGCTCTATTGATGGGAAAACAAATAGAAATAAATATCCTTATATAGTTTTTACTATAAACACATATACAAAATCCATAATCTAAAGTAGTTTGTTAAATATGGCTCAGGGTTTTAGGGGAATGGTAAGAGATTGAAACTAGAGAGGTAGTCCATGTTACAAGGACTTTGATGAAAAAGCATTGTGCTAAAAGCAATGGGCCTCTCTGGAAGCTTGTTGGCTGAGAGGGGGTTAACATGATCAGAGGAGATTTGGTTAGATCATTGGCTACTCTTTGGTAGAGCATTTAGGGAAAGTAGAAGAAAGCAGGGAGACCAATGAGGAGCTTTCATGTCCATTGAAGAGGTAGGAGTAACTTGTGTTGGGCCTAGGCTGCTAATGGGGAGCGCTGTGTTCTAATAGAAGGGCTTTTTTTTTTTTTTTAGGCTGCACTGTGCGGCATGCGGGATCTTAGTTCCCCGACCAGGGATTGAACCTGTGCCCCCTGCATTGGGAGCACAGAGTCCTAACCACTGGACCACCAGGGAAGTCCCTAGAAGGGCTTCTAAATAGTCTTTTCCCCAGGATTTCCTAGTTGCTATGGACATCTGAAAACATATACAATTATATATAGTCCTAAATAGTCTTTTCCAGCAGACTTACTTCTTAACTCAGGGAGATGAATCAGCTCAGATGTTCAACATGCAAAGATATTCATGGGTGTGAGTTCCCTGGTGGCCTAGTGGTTAGGATTCCGGGCTTTCACTGCTGTGGCCCAGGTTCAATCCCTGGTTGGGGAACTGAGACCCCGTAAGCCGAGTGGCATAGCCAAACTCCCCCCTCAAAAAAACCCCACCCCACCCCCAAAACAAAGATATTCATGGGCATGCTTAGCATGTACAACTTAATATCCATATGCCTTGGGGTGTACAGAGCATGGCTTCTGCACTTGAATTTTTTGGGAACTGACTTAAAGGTATATGGAGTCTTATATTTTCCCTGGACACTGCCAGCTCATGAAAAAAAATTCAAGTGGCCTTGTTGCAGACATGGTATTGTTGGTTTTACCATTGCACAATCAGCAATTTTATTTTGATGTTATTTGGGAGAAAGCAGTATTTTTGATTAGCAAGTAAAGTTAATGTAGAAAACAAATACTGTGTTAACTAGTTGGTATAATAAGGCATCTGTTCCTTGTTGCATTTCAACTCATTAAATTTCTAAACTTCTAATTACGAGAAGATTACAACTTTTATAGAAGAGCCTTTCAAACTTGTGGTTAGTGATGGTTTTAGAAAGTAAAATTTACAGAAATTTCATAATTATTGTGGGGTAACTTTAAAATATAATTTTGCTAAAAATTGAGGTATACACAATGTTTAATTTTTTGCTCCTAAAATTCAGATTCATTTGACATTTATTGGGCACCTACTACTTCCTAGGCCTTCTTCTAGGAACTTTAACACAGATGAGTACTTTTCATTCCTCACGGCTATCAGACAAGCAATACTGTCCTCCACGTTCAGATGGGGCACTTGAGACTTCAAGGCCAAGTGGACTGTCTTTTGTAGCACAACTGTAAAGCGATAAAGCCATTTTTGACCTTGAGCCTTTATTATTTTTTTTCACAAAAACACATGCCTAACTTTTGACTTAACGGCATTTTAAAAACATAGGTTTTTCAAATAATAATTTAAAAGGTGTTTTGCTTTTAAAGTTTAAAATGTTGGTTGCAGGAATTCCCTGGCGGTCCAGTGGTTAGGACTCTGCGCTTTCACTGCCAGGGGCACAGGTTCTGTCCCTGGTCAGGGAACTGCACGGGGCAGCCAAAAATAAAAATAAAATAAAATGTTGGTTGTAAATGCAGTGACGTTCCTGAGCTTAAGTTCAAGAAATCATCCATTATAAGAATTTTTGCCAGTGTGTTAAGCAAAAATATTTGAACATGAGCTAATCATTGTTAAAGGAGAATGAAGACAGTTTTTATATTATGCTTTTGCATCTGCCAGCATCAAACGAGTATGCCAAATACACTTTCAGAGAATGAACTAAGGCGGACAAAAGAAATGGGAAACCTTGGTTAGACAGTCTCATTTTCAGAGTAAGTTTCTTTTATTTTGTCTTGGGCTTCTGAAATTAAAAGGTTTGCTTCATTTGAGGCACAGTTGCTTCCTTATTTTTTAATTCAGTGTGAGAATTTATAAACATGGGCTGGTTTGTGTTTTAGCACAACAGAAGATGAGTGTATCTGAAGCAGGAAAGAACAAGGAAAGTCAGTCAGTTTAACTTCTCTGTGGTGAAGCTCAGTCTAGTATTCTGATTCTGATCAGTTTAAACTCATACTATTTTTTTCCATCACAAGATTAAGAGGAAACTATTTTCAACTTCCAACATTGTACCTCCTTTTTTTCCTCTGAGTGGTAACAGTAGGTAACAGGACTGGTCCCAGCTTGTGATCATGAAGGAGCAATAGGCCAGTTTTTTCTCAGCTCCTAGAACTGCTCTCTTCAACTTAGGTGTTCACAGCCTTCGAAATTAGCCTTTCTGCTTCATCTCTCTTCTTTCACTTATTCCTCTGCTTTGTCTCCAGACCTCCCTGTCACCCCTTTCTCACTGGCATTCTCTGCTTCATACTGAATTACTTGTACTTCCCCTAACCTGCTGTGTGTTCTCCTCTGCCGTTGCCTACTCCAGCACTTTGCTGGTCATTCTCCCCTGAATATACTTCCACGTCTCCAAAGGCTAACTCTTAATTGCTGGTTAAAACTCAATTTATCGTTTTCCAGGGAAACTCTGTATTTCTCCACATATGTTCGTCACTCATGAGGGCTTCTTTGTGCTCTCATGGCAACCTACAAATACCTCTGCCATAGTGTCCTGTTGTAATTGTTTCCTTTATTGTCTTCCACATGTGAACTTAGGAATGTGTGTTTGTATAAATAAAACCTATCAACTGGCTGACTCTTCATTCAATCTCATGATTTCAGCTATACATTATTTTTTCTTTCCAGCTACTTCTGAACAGCTCAACTTAAGCCTCATTTGGTCTCAGTTGAGTTTTTTACATTGCTCCTCCACCTTTCCCTTTATTGAGCATTCTCTTAACTCCTCTTTTTCCCTCATCTTCTGTTCTACTATTCATTAACTCCTATCTATTCTACTTTCTAAATATCAATATATCTTATATTCCATATCTCCCCCTCCATCCCTGCTGCTTCTACAGTGTTCTAACACATGAAAAAGGCTTGTATCGTCATGGGAATGGGAGCAGTTTTCACTGGTTTCTCCATGGTTTACATACTGATGTTCATATTCTTTTTTTTTGGCTGAGCCGCATGGCTTGCAGGATCTCAGTTCCCCGACCAGGGTTTGAACCTGGGCCACAGTAGTGAAAGCCCAGAATCCTAATCACTAGGCCAGCAGGGAACTCCCCTGAAGTTCTTGTTCTTTAGTCTAGGAAGCCAGTGACAGTATCGTTTCAATTCCTGTTATCCCACTTCCTCTCTGCTTCCTACTGAAATCACCTAATTCACTAAGTATACATGTCCCATATTCACCAATACCCAAATATTCCATGTTCCTCCATGTTTCTTTACCTTCACGTATGCTGTTTCCTCCATCTGAAATCTTTCCTACTCCAGTCTACCTTCTCAGCTCCTTCCAGATCCAGGTTTCCATCTTTATCACCTGGCACAATGCTTCTCACATAGTAAATGCTCAATAACATTTGTTGAATTTATAATGTATTCACATTCCACATGCAAAAGTGAAGTTGGTTGGGGCATTCACTCATTTCATAATTATCCTGTGCAGTCTTGGAGAACTCTTGCAGGATTTGGCTGAGGCCTTTTGTAAACTCGATATGTTTTTGCTTAAGGCATAGTCACCACTGTTACTAGAAAAAGAGATTGATGGGTCTCCTTAAAAAAGACTCTGTCAGAGAGGATTAAAATCAAGGTACAGGGCTTCCCTGGTGGCGCAGTGGTTGAGAGTCCGCCTGCTGATGCAGGAAACACGGGTTCATGCCCCGGTCCGGGAAGATCCCACATGCCGCAGAGCGGCTGGGCCCGTGAGCCATGGCCGCTGAGCCTGTGCGTCCGGAGCCTGTGCTCCGCAACGGGAGAGGCCACAACAGTGAGAGGCCCGCATACCACACACACACACACACACAAAATCAAGGTACAAATGATTCTGTATTGTTTAGGCATTAGGGATAAGTAGTTCTTCCCCCGCCCAGCCCTATCTCCACCCATAGAACCATAATCTCTTAGAGCTGGGAAAAGTACTTGGTCACAAGGACAGTTGGAAGCTGCTGAAATCTTTTAGATTTTAAAAAAGTGTTTGAAATAGTGGACATTGAAATTCCAGTATAGGTACAAAGTCTTTCTTTAATTAAAATGGCAAAATTGACATTGAAATTTTAAAGTTATACCACCAAACCCAGCCAAAGCAGATAGCTAATAAATTCTGTTGGTTATTGGAAACAAGCTCCTGATTCAGAGTTCAGAGCACCAGTGTAAGAAAATAACAGTGGATCCATTTTATTTATTAACAAAGTTGAAAAATTGGACATTGGCAAAGCAGTTAAGGTGTTGGCATCTATTTATATTTATTTAATACCTACTACATATATTGCATAGTTGTAGACCCTTTAGAGGAGTCATAATGGTCTGACGTTAAACCTGCCCTTTTGAAACTTAAAATATTATTGGTCATATAAGATGTAATACATGAAATAGAGGACAATAGATGCTGGTATGCAAAATAGTACATTCTGAACTATTTGAGTGTGAAACTGACATTTACATATTGAATCATATTTTCACACTGATTTCCATTTTGTGGAGGCAGCATCGTTTCCTAGAAAAGCACACAAGTCAGAAAGCCTAAATTCTGGTCCTGACTCTAATTAGCCCTGTGGTTTAGGGTAAGTCACTGTCCCCTCTTTGAACCCGAGTCCCCACACTTGTGAGAGGGACATTGGATAAACTAGATGAGCTCTTAGATCCCTTCTAACTCTGTAAACTGCATTTTTGTGAAATATTCTCTGTGCCAAAGACGGAATTTTAGGCAGCTTTGGCAATCGGCTGGACTAAATGAAATAGCAGGCACTGTTTCCTTCAAAGCCCAGTCTCTGTTTAGAAGTCTGTTTATTGAAACACTGTCATCATTAGCTAAACCCTTTGTCCCGTTGGTGGTTCTGCCTCTCCTACCAAATTCCCCACCCACAAGGAATGGGATTATGCTTCACACGCTTAATGTTCCAAGGTGTGCAGCACATTGCAAAAGAAACTGCATCGTTCTCCGAGGCACCTCACTCATAGCGATGTTGTCCTGTTCAATTAGAGGTGGCAACGGCTGGCCTGGCTCCAAAGGAAGACTGTCAATTCCTCTCCTTTTCTGTGTCCACGCTCAGCAGGATGCTTCCTCATGCCCACCTCTCTCCCCTTTGCTGTGACTTTGGCTTCCGCCAGCCAGATGTCACACCGCTGCTTGTCACCGCCCAGACTTTCTTCACTGATTTTGTTGTTTCAGTGTATTTATCACAACTGTTCTCTTGAGCTGTAAAATTTATGGCATTTCACACTCTTCTTAATCACTACAGTGTTTCTTTTTCATGAGAGAGGGAATATACAAGGAGTTGTATGCACAAGAGTTAGAGGGAAGGAAATGCTCCATCAAACTGAAGGAAAGTTTGCATGTGTGTGCCATGTACACCCCCCACTCCCAAATATACAAGGAAACTGAGCTCAGATGTACAAAGTGAAACTGAACTCAGTTCTGCAGGGCTCAGAGGTACTTAGGAAGTCCATTTCAATTCCAGGGAGAGGAACATAAGAGATGTGCTTATTGGCTAATTCCCCTGGCTTAACTTGTATTCCTTTTAGCATCCAAAAAAAGGTGGATAATTTATTGGCACTCTGTGGTAGTACATCTCCTTCTTCTTCTTCTTTTTTTTTGAGCCTCGCCTCGCTGCTTGTGGGGTCTTAGTTCCCCGACCAGGGATTGAACCTGAACCCAGTCCCCTGACAGTGAAAGCTCGGAGTCCTAACCACTGGACTGCCAGGGAATTCCCTGGTACATCTTCTTGATCTTATTATTGTCTAATCAGATCTGTTAATAATGCTGTCAGATCCTAAAAATGGTGGTGGTGGTGGTGGTAATGATGGTGTTACTATGTAACAGGCATTTCATTGAGCAGTTTACATTTATTTATTTAAACCTTACCATAACCCCGTAATGATGGATACTCTTATTATCCCTGTTGTATAGATGAGGAAATCTTAAAATGACTTAAAGCTCTTCACTTTAAAAATAAGCTTACCTCAGGGCTTCCCTGGTGGCGCAGTGGTTGAGAGTCCGCCTGCTGATGCAAGGGACACGGGTTCGTGCCCCAGTCCGGGAAGACCCCACATGCCGCGGAGCGGCTGGGCCCGTGAGCCATGGCCACTGAGCCTGCGCGTCCGGAGCCTGTGCTCCGCAACGGGAGAGGCCTCAACAGTGAGAGGCCCGCGTACGGCAAAAAAAATAAATAAATAATATAAATAAATAAATAAAAATAAGCTTACCTCATGTATTTTTTTAAGGGAGGAAGAGATACCAATTTATCTAGGTTTTTTTCTTTTCTTCTTTCTCTACTTATAAAAAGAGGCAAAATTTTGGTGGTATTTTATTTTAGAAACTAAAGTTCATTTTGAGTTCCCAGGATGGTTCATTTAAATTTTTTTCTTTGTGTGTCAGTTAGATACAACTTTAAAACTAAGAACGTTGGCATTTGTACTGCAAACCATTGATGGTGACCCTCATGACCATTGGACAGAGAGTGTCTCAGCTAAATGTTTAAATTCATTTATTGGTCACTCGGATGTTCAGGTTAGTTCAGAATTATGTATAGATACTGTTCCTCCCCTTGGGGACCTCATAACTTTGCTTTATTACTTAGACTTACTATCTAAATAATTAGAATAGTGGAGACAACCAAAGACAGATTATATCATGCACAGGATAAGGATTACTTCGTAAAAGATACAGGATTCCTGGCAATTTTATCATGATTGATTAGTGTTCGCATTCCTTCAGGTTAACTGGCAAATTCTCATGTTGTACTGATCATGGGAAAGAAGGGAACTGATGAAAAAGTAGCTAGAAAGTGAGGCTTAGCACTCAGGATGGACATATCTGTAAGGGTGGAAATAGTATGAAGGTACTTAATAAGTGGTAATTTGCTCTCCATATCTGGATGTAGGATTTGTTGTTTTTGTTTTTCAGGCTTCCAGGAAAATGTCTCTGTGCCTGTGTCAATTTCAAGATAGGTTAGGGTGGGTGTACTGTGAAGTAGATGTGCTCTAAGTGTCAGTGCTTATGAATGTTTGTGACAATGAATACCTTCACCTTAGGGCTCCTTCCAAGAGTCCAGGAAGGAGAGAGGAGGAAACTGTCATACATTTCTACCATGTGTCAGGCAGTGTGCTGGGCACTTTTTGTAAACATCTCACCATATCCCTTTAGGAAGATGTATATGAGGTGTTTATTTATTTTCCTTTAAAATTTTATTTATTTTCCTTTAAAAATTAAAAAAAATTTATTGACGTATAGTTGATTTATAATGTTTCAGGTGTACAGCAAAGTGATTCAGATATATATATATATATATATATATATATATATATATATATATTCTTTTTCAGATTCTTTTCCATTATAGGTTATTAAAAGATACTGAATGTAGTTTCCTGTGCTATACAGTAGATCCTTATATGTCTGTATCTATTAATCCCAAATTCCAAATATATCCCCCCCTTCCCTTGTGGTAACCGTAAGCTTGTTTTCTATGTCTGAGTCTGTTTCTGTTTTGTAAATAAGTTCATTTGTATGATTTTTTAAATTCCACATATATGTGATAACATATGATATTTGTCTTTTTCTGTATGACTGACTTCACTTAGTGTGATAATCTCTGGGTCCATCCATGTTGCTGCAGATGGTATTATTTCATTCTTTTTTATGACTGATTAATAATTGTGTGTGTGTGTATGTGTGTATGTATATGTATGTGTGTGTGTGTGTGTATGTGTATATATATATATATATATATATATATATATATATATATATATATACACATACACACACACACGCACCACATCTTCTTTATCCATTCATCTGTTGATAGACATTTAGGTTGCTTCCACATCTTGGCTATTGTAAATAGTCCTGCTGTGAACATTGGGGTTCATGTATCTTTTCACGTTAGAGTTTTCTTTGAATATATGCCCAAGAGTGGGATTGCTGGGTCATATGGCAACTCTATTTTTAGTTTTTTAAGGAACCTCCATACTGTTCTCCATAACTGCACCAATTTACATTCCCACCAACAGTGTAGGAGGGTTCCCTTTTCTTCACACCCTCTCCAGCATTTGTTATTTGTAGGTTTTAAAATTATGGCCATTCTGATGGGTGTGAGGTGGTACCTCATTGTAGTTTTGATTTGCATTTCTCTAATAATTAGCAGTGTTGAGCATCTTTTCATGTGCTTTTTGGCCATCAATATGTTTTTTTTTTTAATATAATAATGGCCAATTTTTGGGCTTCCCTGGTGGCTCAGTGGTTGAGAGTCCGCCTGCCGATGCAGGGGACACGGGTTCGTGTCCCGGTCCGGGAAGATCCCACATGCCCCGGAGCGGCTGGGCCAGTGAAACATGGCCCCTGAGCCTGCGCATCCGGAGCCTGTGCTCCGCGATGGGAGAGGCCACAACAGTGAGAGGCCCGCGTACCGCAAAAAACAAACAAACAAAAGAAAACATATATAATGCCTTATGGTATCATTATTATTCACTCAGCAAATATTTACTGAACATATACTATATGCTTATACATCATTGAACCAGCCAGACACAATCCTGCCTTCATGGAGTTTATAATTGGTATAAATATTTAAATAGGTGGATTGTGTCTTACACATACTATGTGTTTCCCTAAACACACCACAGTCACACATGTATATGCTGTTAAGAGTTTCACAAAATCGAATGGCTTGGAATTTGTCTTATTCCAGGAAAACACTGTTGCATCAAGAATATGAGGAAATGTAACAGTCAAGAAACCCATCACTATGGCTTTGTCACTTTGAATGTCATGATTCTTAGAGGAGTAAGAGAGTGGCAGTATACGAGACTTTATTTGAAATTAAAAGAAAAAAAATAGTGTGAGCCAGAGGTCTTTGATGGAGCATTATCAAAAGAATTTCAGAAACTGCAAGTTGTTGAACAGATGTATTGATTTAATTAGTCTAAATAACACCATTTATTTATGCTTAAGCATCTCACACATGCAAAAGTTGGTGATTCGAAGTCACATAATAATTTGAGTTATCTTCTATACCACGTGTTATAGCTTCTGAATACCAGCTTTGATGTGTGTGTGTGTCAGATGCTTAAGCATAAATAAATGATATTATATAGAGCAGTTAAGCAATACAGTTTGCTTCTGAAATTCCGTTGACATCTTCATGTAAAAATTTTTTGGTGGTGGCTTTTAAAGATCATATTAATTGTTTTAAATACAGTTTAAGTGTGGGCAAGAGCCTCACTGGAGACAGAGCATATGTAGGTTCTGCTAGTTAGGTCTCTAGTTATCTGGGTGGATCCTTAATATACCATTGCAACTTGATAAAATTGTTTTGGTTAGCCGTAAAAGGAGTATTCTCCAGTGAATGGAGAAGAGTAGAGTTATCCTCTTAGCAAAAAGATGAACTTACTTTGTGATAGGTAAGAATCTATATTATTAAACCTCTTGGAGAAGGAAACCAGTTAGAATCTCCTTGCTATATATTTTTCTCTCTGTTTTGCTATTCGAATTTTAGCTATAAGAACACTACAGTATTCTTTGTCTGCATGATTTTGCATTAGTGTTCTCACAGTTTAAAAATATATTATATATTTTTTATTTTTAGGTAATTTAGACAGTTTTGTTGTTGTTGTTTAAAGTGGTAAGCTGTCAAAAGGAGACTGGGGTGTAGCTAATATACTAAGAATTCAGGTAGCATTTTTTTCTTCCAGAGTTTGGGATGCCTCACCTCTATTATTTTTTTCTCACCATATTTCATAGAAGACAGAAAGGGGAAGGATTAATTAATTCAGTTTTACACATAAGGAAACATATGCTCATAGGGGTTAAGTGTCTTGCCTAAGGTCAGACTTATTAAGAATGTAGTCATAGAATGTGGCAGAGAATTCCAGAGCCTGGCAAAGTGTAGCACGCTACTTACTGGGAAATGTGATAGGCAGATTATTTTCTCTAAAGACTTGACTATTGCTGGTCAATTCTTAAACTCCTGAGACTATTCACCATCTTATCCCCAAGGCAGAAACTTGTTTGCAGGTTAGGGCTACTCTGTAGTCTAAGGAAAATATTACTTAGCACAGCTGGCTTGGAATTCCAAGTAAGTATATGATATTTTCATGTGTTCTTCTAACATGAGTTAGAATGTTTCTTCAGGCTGCCAAGTGTCCATGTTAATCAGTGTTCAAAGAATACAAAGCATCACTTTTAAGACCATTAGCTGTTATTACTTTATGCCCCATAATAGGATGCATAAATGTATTTGATTTCATTTAATGTACATTTAATCGAATATATAAGTTTAGGGATGGGCATATAACCATGGGCAAGGCCTGCTCACTAGCCACTGTGGCAAATGCAAGAGGGAAAACACACTTTGCAGAGAAAAAGGAAGTCATTTTACATAGGAGTCTCACCGCTGATGCCTGGGAGCATAGACAGGCCATGGTAAATGGCCCACCTGGTATAGAAAAAGAATCATCCATTTGGAGATGAAGAGCAAGGTAGACTTAGTTAAGGTTCTCTGTAGAAACTTGCATTTTTAGACTTGCAGGTAATACAAAGAAAGAATACCTATAAATAGGTTATTATAAGTACTGTTTATTTATCTCACTGATAAAAATTACTTCTTAGTTATCTTAGCAGAGCCTTATTATATTAGAAAAGTATTAGCATTTCACCTAAATCTACAGTTCTTCTAGAGTTACCACATTTCTTTGTATTTACGAACTTCCATTATTACTGTCTGCATTAAAATTTTAGTGATTTGGAAATTCCCTGGCGGTCCAGTGGTTAGGACTTCGAGCTTTCATCACCTGGGATGTGGGTTCGATCGCTGGTCAGGGAACTAAGATCCTGCAAGCTGTGTGACACAGCCAAAAAAAAAGTTTAGTGATTTGACTTAAATATTTGAGACTTTCTACCCTTCCCTACTGCAAGACTTGTTTCTTTTTTCTTTTTTTATCTTTTCTTTTTTTATAGTTGATACACAATATTATGTTAGTTCTAGGTATACAGCAAAATGATTCAGTTTTATATATACTTTTTTTTCAGATTATTTTCCATTATAGGTTATTACAAGATTTTGAATATAGTTCCCTGTGCTATACAGTAAATCCTTGTTGCTTATCTATTTTATGTGTAGTAGTTTGTTAATCCCGTACTCCTAATGTATACCCCCGCTTCCTTTCCCCTTTGGTAACCGTAAGTTTATTTTCTATGTCTGTGAGTTAGTTTCTGTTTTGTATATAGATTCACTTGTATTATTTTTTAAATTCCACATATAAGTGATATCATATAATATTTATCTTTCTCTGACTTACTTCACTAAGTATTATCTAGGTCCACCAATGTTGCTGCAAATGGCAATAATTCAATCTTTTTTATGGCTGAGTAATAGTCCATTGTATATATGTACCACATCTTCTTAAGCCAATCGTCTGTTGATGGGTACTTGGGTTGTTTCCATGACTTGACTATTGTAAATAGTGCTGCTATGAACATTGGGGTGCGTGTATTGAATTAGAGTTTTGTCTTTTCTGGACATATACCCGGTGTGGAATAGCTGGATCATATGGTAGCCCTGTTTTTAGTTTTTAAAGGAACTTCCATATTGTTTTCCATAGTGGCTGCACCAATTTACATTCCCACCAGCAGTGTTGGAGGATTCCCTTTCCTTCCAGTTTACCATTTGAGATTTTGGTCCAGTTGTCCAGACTGAGCCTTCTTATTTTGGATGAAGTGGTTGGAGCTGTAGCTTTCTTTAGCCTGTGGCCTGACACTCTCAGAATTGTGTGTGTTGGTTTCACCTATTAGGAACAATGCAAGAACACCCGTGCTTTGCCTTTGAAATGCTTTTGTAACAGGTTTTGATCCATGGGCTTTAAGAAGCAGCTTTTTCACATACCTTAAAGTGCTCCAAATGCTCTTCTGTTCAGGGAAAACAAGCTGACCTCACTTTACCTCTGACCACACTCTGGGTCCTTTAGATTTGTCTAAATCTTTACTTTCATCATGATTTACTCAGCTGCTGCTATTTTCTTATTTATCAAGAGTTGGAACGTTCCTATTTCCATGAGGAGAGGTGTTGGTGTTATTGCTTTGACCATCACTTTGCAGTGTCTTTCCTTTGCAGACCCCGTATCATGTCAACCTCCTCCTGGCTGGCTATGATGAGCATGATGGTCCAGCGCTCTACTACATGGACTACCTGGCAGCCTTGGCAAAAGCCCCTTTTGCAGCCCATGGCTATGGTGCCTTCCTGACTCTCAGTATCCTGGACCGGTATTACACACCAAGTAAGTGTCAGCTCTCTAAGTGTAGGGAGCAGTAGCAGAGCCCTGTCCTCAGCTGTTTCCTGGTTTTGTGCACAACCCCCTGGAGTTGAGTGGCCAGGGCTTGAAAAGACGATGGATCCTAAGAAGCACATGCAGGTGCCCTCTGGAAGCTTTCTCCTGTAGGTCATTAGGGTTATGGAAAAGCTGATTGAACTCCCTCTTCTGCCAGATAAAATGAGGTATTGCATATGCCCAGAGCTGGGTTTTGTTTTGTTTTAAAGGAGAGTTGGAGTAAAACTATAACTCTTCAGTTACAAAAGTTCAGTTTTTTCACTCATTTTGCCCTAGTTAGGTGCTCATTAGCTTCTCAGGTGTAAAGAATGAGCAAGTAAACCAAGTGGTTTGTATGTTTGTTTTGAGCTTGTGGTGATGAACAGGTCTCCAGCATGACAACTGAGCGTTTCTTTTCTTAAATATCAAAGCTTTCTAAGGCCATAGCCTGAGCTGTTCCCTTGGTTCTTTTTTTTTTTTTTTTTTTTTTTTTTTTTGCAGTACACGGGCCTCTCACTGTTGTGGCCTCTCCCGTTGCAGGAGCACAGCCTCCGGACGCGCAGGCTCAGCGGCCATGGCTCACGGGCCCAGCCGCTCCACGGCATGTGGGATCCTCCCGGTCCGGGGCACGAACCCACGTCCCCTGCATCGGCAAGCGGACTCCCAACCACTGCGCCACCAGGGAAGCCCGTTCCCTTGGTTCTTATCACCTAATGGCTACCCCCTCCTACAAGAAAAAGCTGGCTCTCTACTTGTCCATGAACCATCAGCTTGGCAAACCTCCAGACACTGGGATGCTTTTGTGTTAAGTTCTATTTTCTGACCCCAACCCTAACCTCAACTTCAGCCACTGTGAGCAATAGGCAGTTGGGATTCTCAGCTTTTACAAGCTATAGATGTAGCACAGATAACCAGTTTTCTCCTTACATTCCATTCATCCCTGTCAGTATAGTAAGAATCTGGCTTGTTCATTCCTTTTTTGGTGCTGCCCTCTCACTCAACCTCAGCCATGCCAGAGCTCCAGGCCACATCCTAAAAAGAATTAGCCTGGCCTCCTAGTGACTGTTCTTGATTTGGCATCTGTCAGTAATACAGCTGATTTGCCCACCAAAATAACCACCAACCACCCCTGAAGCCTAACTGCATAATATGTCATCCCAGTTTGCCATGCCTGTGGACAGTTCCTTTGGCTCCTATTTTATGAGAGACTCAGCCCCATCCTATGAATTCACTTTCCATTGTTAAACTGAGGCCCAGCTGGCAAAGTGAGGCTAAAACACTGGCCCTGTCCTCCCTTTCCCTGATTTGCAGCTGGCTAGGGCAGATGGAGCTGATTTAAGCCCTGGTCTAAAGGGGGGCTGGGGGCGTTGGGAGTTGGGGGATGGGCTATAAAGAAGAGGCAGGCCGCTGGACTTCTCTAGAGGCAAGCCCTGGCCATGGGAGGCAGAATTCCGTCATGCTCTCCCTTCTCTGTAGCAAATCAATTTGCAATGGCTTGTGGCTGCCTGAGCATTGGGTGTGGGGCACCCTCAACTGCATATGGAATAAGTTTGTTGAAAGCCAGAAGGCTAGGCTTTTTTTTTTTTTTTTTTTTTTGCCTTTTCTGTTGTGTGGCATTTGTGTGGCATGCTGACCTGAAAAAGTTTGAAACTTAGTCAAAAGTTGCAGCAGAGAGTTGGACTTAATGTCAGCACCTTGAGTGCCTGGCCTCTGTGTTCTCTTTCAGCTATCTCACGTGAGAAGGCAGTGGAGCTTCTTAGGAAATGTCTGGAGGAGGTGAGTAGCTCCCATGGGATCCTGAAAGGAATGTTTTGTCTCTCTGTTTGCCAATATTGTTCCCGTTCCTCACTTGCATTTTTTCTGATCCCTGTCAGAAGGTATAATAAATATCCACTAACCAGATGTGAAGTTGCTACCAGGGGTAGAGTTTGGTATATAACAAGCTTATTTTTTCGCTCATGGGTCACCTTCTCATCAATGTCAATTTTATAATTTAATTAATTTTCTTTTTGGTTCATCCAGACTAGTGGTTCTCAAATTTTAGCATGTATAAGAATCAGCGGGGGAGCTTGTTTCTTAAAAAAGGCAGATTCATGCCTTCCACCCCACTCCCCACCCAATTCTGATTCAGTGGTCCTGGTGTAGATCTTGAGAATATTTTAACCAACAGTCCCAAATGATTTTCCTGCAGGTGGTAACTGGGGCCATACTTTAAGAACTATTGTGCTAGATTTTATACCTGCTCTATTTTTGTGCTACCTGGAGTTGTCATAAAGTCTGCTCCCTTGGGGGCTTCCCTGGTGGTGCAGTGGTTAAGAATCCGCCTGCCAACTCAGGGGACACAGGTTCGATCCCTGGTCTGGGAAGATCCCACATGCTGTGGAGCAACTAAGTCCGTGTCCCACAACTACTGAGCCTGCGCTGTAGAGCCCACGAGCCACAACTGCTGAGCCTGTGTGCCACAACTACTGAAGTCCTTGTGCCTAGAGCCCCTGCTCCTCAACGAAGAGTAGCCCCCACTCGCTGCAACTAGAGAAAGCCTGCATACAGCAACGAAGACCAAATGCAGCCAAAAAAAAAAAAAAGTCTGTTCCCTTAACAGTACATAAGTTTGGGAGGGAAAGCCTCTGTTGGGAATTCAGGAGGCCATAGAAGGTAACTAAGAGGCTTTGGGCAGTAGGGGAGAGTAGCCCTTAGTTTATGACGCCAGGAACACAGGCCCTGCCCATTCCAATACTACTCCTAGGAGTCTAAGGCTCTGGGGTATGAATGGAAGATGAGGAGGAAAAGAAAGCAGCTCCTGTAGGCTTTTTAATTCTTTTACTGTTCTTGTAGCCTAAGGATGAACTTGAATTCGTGGTCTAGTGAGAAGACAGTAGGAGGTTGAGAGCAGGTGGTAGCATTGGACAGTAATGTCAGTTTGCCTCTTACACAAGCCTGTCATTTTCAGTCCATAGTGCCCCTTTTCCCTCTTGTTTGTAAATCCCCTTTCCAAAGCAGAAGCTGAGAATAAACTCATGTGCTTTTCTTATTAACCATTCAGCCAAGAGGCTGTATTAGTCCAGCAGCCCCAAGTGTTGCAAGGGGCTGCCAGGAAGAAACCACTGGAATATCGAATGCTTTGAGACTTTATTCCCCAAGGATCCTAAATATGATTATTTTATAAACCCACATTTCCTTATTGTCACCTTTTCTTGATCTTGGAGCTGGTTTCTGGACACAGGAGTCATCAGCCAGAGAGGACTATAGAAATGGAAATGGTTGTTGCTGTCCAGTCCTCATCTGTAAAGGAGATGGGAAACATCAAGAGAGAGAGGGCCTAGGCCTGGAGAGGTGTACATTTCCAGGATATGCCCCTAAGGGAGCACGTGGAGCTTTGTGCTTTCTATCTAGAGATTAAGGGAGGTGTCCAGGAAGAGTCACCCACAGAAGCAAAGATTTCCTCCAGCTGTGTTTCTGAGTAGTCTCCAGCCAGGTTAACGGGGCCGTCTGGTTTTATGCACATAGACCACAGCTCCTTTGGAATAGCCTCTCGAGCAGAGAGTCTCATGAAAAGCCCAGAGGTGTTTCTTTAATGACAGGTTAGCTTGTATTGGAGGAGACAGAAGCAGGAGTTGTTCCAAGAGTAGTTCTGAGACCATCCTTCCCACCACCCCCCAGCTATACACACAAACACATACACATCTGGTCCTTATAATGTGGGCGGGTGACTGGAGCAAACTGTTGGGACCTAGGAGTACATGGCTTTGGTCCAAAGCTTATTCCTAGGGCAGTCGCTCCTTGGTTGGCTTGTTACCTTGAGACACTTTAAAAGAGAAGTCTGTGTTTACCAGGCTAATTGGTGGCAAATTGTGAGGAATAGAGCATTAGATTGTCTCATTCTTCATCAGCTGACTGACCAGAGTCAAGCCCTCAGCTCTTGCTCACTACCTTCCAGTCAGCCACCACCTGCGTTTGGGCTTTCCTCAGTGTCCTAGTACCAACTGCCTCCAATAGGATACCAGTGGCACAAAAGCAGAGATTATTATCTGCTTATATGCCCAGTGCCTAGAACAGAGCCTGGACCACAGTTAGTTCTCAATAAAAATTTGTTGACTGATTTCCTTCATGTTTCTCTGCAGCTCCAGAAACGCTTCATTCTGAATCTGCCAGCCTTCAGTGTTCGAGTCATTGACAGGAATGGCATCCACGACCTGGACAACATTTCCTTCCCTAAACAGGGCTCCTAACGTCATGCCCTCCCTCCCACTTGCCAGGGAACTTTTTTTGATGGGCTCTTTTATTTTTTTCTACTCTTTTGACGTGTGCTCTCCATAGATGGTTATTTCAGAATAAAGCTGACTATGGATAAATTGAGTGCTCTGGGTTGAGTCTCAGTTTACCTAACATCACCTCAGGAAGGAAGTGGAGGGAGGGTTACCTGCATTGGACTTTTTGCCAGGACTGTCTCTCCTCCTGCCCCTTTCCCTTCATTAATGCTCTGATTGCCCTTTAGCAGCTGACAGCTTGCTTGCTAATGTTTCATTCCCTCTAAAGCAGTGGTTCTTTATTGCCCCTAAGCTTAAACATTTTTAACTTAATTAATTTGAATAGGTAATACATGTACCTATAGATTGACATATATACACTAATATGTATAAAATAAGTAACTAATAAAAGCCAGGTGGATAGCACAGAGAACTCTACTTCACTTTGCTGTACAGTAGAAACTAACACAACATTGTAAAACAACTATACCCCAATTTAAAAAAAAAAGAAAAGCATAAATAAAAAGTAAAACTGTAAAACATCTAGAAGAACCTCCCCTCCCAAAAAAATACTTGTTATTGGGCCATTAAAAAAAATGCAAACAGTACAAAAACACACAGTAAAAATGTTTCTCCCATCCCTATAATTTAATCACCTTCTTCCTTTCCCAGAGGAAACTTCAGCTACTAATTTCTTATCTAACCTTTAAGAGATACACTGTTCTTGTATAAAATATGTGCATGCACATGTCCCTTTTAAAAAATATTTTTAAATGTTCTGCATATTGCTTTTTTTCATTTAACACTGCTGGAGATTATTTTTATATCAGTACCTAAATAGCTACCTTATTGTTGACAGTTGCATAATATTCCATGAAATTGGTGTACTGTAGGTGGTTAACCAGCTATCTGTTTTACTTCCTAACCTAGCTTTTTGGAAATGAGTAATGTAGATGTTTTTTGATTGGTGCCACTAAAACAGTGGTTCTTAACCAGATGTATGTGTGAGTCACCTGGGGAGTTTTCTTTTTTAGTCTACATGATTAGGCTGCATTCACTCTCGGATTCTAACTAGCAGGTTTGGGGCCTAGACTAGGAATATTTTTTTAAAGCTTCTAATCTTAGGTGATGATAGAGAACCACCAGATTGAAGCTTTTTTGGAGCAGTGGTCCTCAAACTTTAGCGTGCATCCCAGTTTCCTTACAAACACAGCTTGCTGGGTCCTACTCCTGTAGTTTAGGGTGTGGCCTGAGATTTTACATTTCTAATATTTCCAATTGATGCTGATGCTGCTGGTCTGGGAACCATACTGTGAGCACCATTTGGTCTTAAACTAAGGTAAGCCCTACTTTATTCCATTCTGTGCCACTCTTAATACCACATACAATAGGTTTTTGGTTTATCTGAGGCGAAATATATCATCTCTCTAAGATACTCCATATACAGCACGTTTGTATTAACAGTATTGGATTAATATCAAATTGAATGTCGTACACTTTTTTTTTTTTTTTTTTTGCGGTATGCGGGCCTCTCCCGTTGCGGAGCACAGGCTCCGGACGTGCAGGCTCAGCGGCCGTGGCTCACGAGCCTAGCCACTTCGCGGTATGTGGGATCTTCACGGACTGGGGCACAAACCCGTGTCCCCTGCATCGGCAGGCAGACTCTCAACCACTGCGCCACCAGGGAAGCCCTGTCGTACACTTTTTAATACACCAGTGGTAAATGCTTTATACCATAAGAAGCAAGCTAATCATTGAATAAATGGGCAAAAGAGATGATTCACATGACCACAGCTCATTCATCATCAAACACCACCATCAGTATGCATAGGTGTGGGCTTTTGGCTAGATTCCTGAATCTCTTTCCAAGGCATCTATTTTAAAGCTCCACAGGGCCTCCCTGGTGGCGCAGTGGTTGAGAGTCCGCCTGCCGATGCAGGGGATACGGGTTCGTGCCCCGGTCTGGGAGGATCCCATATGCCGCGGAGCGGCTGGGCCCGTGAGCCATGGCTGCTGAGCCTGTGCATCCGGAGCCTGTGCTCCGCAACGGGAGAGGCCACAACAGTGAGAGGCCCGCGTACCACAAAAAAAAAAAAAAAAAAAAAAAAAAAAAGCTCCACAGGTGATTCTTTTTTTTTTTTTTTTTTGGCGTTATGCGGGCCTCTCACTCTTGTGGCCTCTCCCGTTGCAGAGCACAGGCTCCGGACGCGCAGGCTCAGCGGCCATGGCTCACGGGCCCAGCCGCTCCGCGGCATGTGGGATCTTCCCAGACCGAGGCACGAACCCGTGTCCCCTGCATCGGCAGGCGGACTCTCAACCACTGCGCCACCAGGGAAGCCCCACAGGTGATTCTTATGCTTGCCCCAGTTGAGTGCCACTACTAAGGCATGAGCAGTCCTGCTTCATGGTTTTCCCATCTGTAGAATGGTCAAAATTGTATGAGGATTCCATGTGCAAATATAAAGCATTTGGAACAGGGCCTGGTATGTGGTAAGTGCTCAATAAGTACATAATTATTGATAAACTTGTTATTCTGCATCCAAGCCTCACCAGGAATGAAATTGTTCTCTGCCTTTGAATAAAAGTGTCCCCAAGGCAGTCTCATAGGCAAGCCCACCAGCCCACCCTGACTTCCAGTCTGTTTTCTCCAATCCAGATCTCTTTTCTGAGCTCAAGATACACTTAATTCTAGGTATTTCACCCTCTAGTCATAGGGACATCAAACTCAGCATGTCTAAATCTGAGCCTTACCATCAGCCCCCAGCTCCCAAGTGCCCAAGCCAGAAACCTAGGCATCATTTATCTTTGATAAGCTTATTTTGGAATAAATTTGGTTTTGCAGAAAAGTTGCAAAGATAACACAGAGTTTCCTTATACCCCTCACCTAGTTTCCCGATGTTAACATGTTACATTTGTAAAAACTAAGAAGCCAACATTGGTTGGCACATTAGTATTGATATTAACTAAACTTCAGCCTTTATTCAGATTTCACTGATTTTCCCACTAATGTCCTTTTTCTGTTCTAGGATATGATCCAGGATACCATATTGCATTTAGCTGGGCATCGTTTTTGATG
Organism: Hyperoodon ampullatus; assembly: GCF_949752795.1. NCBI lineage: Eukaryota > Metazoa > Chordata > Mammalia > Artiodactyla > Ziphiidae > Hyperoodon > Hyperoodon ampullatus. The sequence goes on along the minus strand of NC_136915.1, from coordinate 29,617,371 downwards.
CCTTCTTTATCTCCAACCTTCACATAGTCACCAAGTTCTGGCTGTTTTACTTCCTAAATCTTTTTTTATTATTATTAATTTTTGTTGGAGTATGCTTGCTTTACGTTCCTAAATCTTTTAATGAAAATCTCCATCTCCATTATCTCAGTTCCCTGACCAGGGATTGAACCTGGGCCATGGCAGTGAAAGCCTGGAATCCTAACCACTAGGCCACCAGGGAACTCCCTTTCTTGGATTTTTTTTTTTTTTTTTTTTTTTTTGTGGTACGCGGGCCTCTCACTGTTGTGGCCTCTCCCGTTGCGGAGCACAGGCTCCGGATGCGCAGGCTCAGCAGCCATGGCTCACGGGCCCAGCCGCTCCGCGGCATATGGGATCCTCCCAGACCGGGGCACGAACCCGTATCCCCTGCATCGGCAGGCGGACTCTCAACCACTGCGCCACCAGGGAGGCCCCCCTTTCTTGGATTTTTAAATTTTTCATTTATTTATTTTTGGCTGCATTGGGTCTTTGTTGCTGCGTGCAGGCTTTCTCTAGTTGTGTCAAGCAGGGGCTACTCTTCATTGCGGTGTGCAGGCCTGTCATTGTGGTGTCTTCTCTTGTTGTGGAGCATGGGCTCTAGGCACACAGGCTCAGTAGTTGTGGCTTGCGGGCTCTAGAGTGCAGGCTCAATAGTTGTGGCGCACGGGCTTAGTTGCTCTGTGCCATGTGGGATCTTCCCAGATCAGGGCTCGAACCTGTGTCCCCTGCATTGGCAGGCGGGTTCTTAACTACTGCACCACAAGGGAAGTCCCTCTTAGGCTATTTTAACAGCTTCCTAACTTCTACTTTTTTTTTTTTTTTTTTTTTTTTTTTTTTTTGCGGTACGCGGGCCTCTCACTGTCGTGGCCTCTCCCATTGCGGAGCACAGGCTCCGGACGCGCAGGCTCAGCGGCCATGGCTCATGGGCCCAGCCGCCCCGCGGCATGTGGGATCTTCCTGGACCGGGGCACGAACCCGTGTCCCCCGCATCGGCAGGCGGACTCTCAACCACTGCGCCACCAGGGAAGCCCTCTTTACTTTTAATCTCCTCCCTCTCCAGTTTTTTCTCTGTACTCTAAAAATTGGATCATCCATTCCTCTCCTCACTTAAAACTTTTCTGATGGTTTTCCATTGCTTACAGAATAAAGCCCACCTTTTTGGTTTGACATGCTAAACATTTCATAATCCTTTACCAACCCAGCTCCCCAATTTCCTTTCCCTCTCCTGTACCTCATAAAGCCATGACCCAAGTGAATTGATATGGCCTCAGCATACATTTTTTACTTCACACCTGCATATATATATACCTACTGTAAGAAGTGTAAGCATTGCTTCCTGGAACTTTTCTTACAGGTATGTATATATATGTATGATTGAGTCGTGATGTAGTGCACTCTGATATTTTCTAATCTGTTTTCTTCTACCAGATTTTGTTTTTTTTAATGCCAGCTATGTCCTAAATCAATTTCCTCAAGTTTGAAAAACACTGGGAATGCACCGATGCTTTAACACTCCTGGCCAGACACTGCTCAGAATGGTCTCCCGATTGGTTCCCATCTGCTTTCAGGTGATTAATACACTGAAAACAATTTATTCCTTCCCAGACTTGAGGTGAGAGGGGATAGGTTGGAGAAGAGAGCACCTGTTTTGCCTCAGGGTAGGGAAGCTTAGCTCTGACTAGTGAAGAGGTTAGGGAGGCTGACAAGGAACCCCGAAGAGATGGAAGAGGGTGCTGAAATAGTTTAAGTGCCATATGTCTTACCTCATTTAATCCCCTCAACTTCCTGTAGTCTAAAATAATTTTAGTAGTAGAATGTCTCTTGCAGGCCCAGGGCTTTCATTAAAGCAGAACATACTTTCAGCCTTTCCTCCAATTCTCCTTTCATATGTGTGGGCTGAGGCAGGGAAACTTCTTGGGAGAAGAAATCACATCTTTGGACCTTTCCCCTGGGAGACGACGCCCAGACCTTTCATTTCTGCAAAAAACCTGACCATCTGTCTCTGGCAGCACACCTACAAAGAACTGGGGGAAGAGAATTCCAGGCAAAGAGAATGGTAAGTGCAGTGGCCCTGAGGCATAAAAGTGGTAATTTAAGGAACAGAAAGGAAACCAGTGTGGCTAGAGCAAAGTGAGTGATGAAGAGAATAGTTTAAGATATGGCTGAAGAAGTAGGCAAAGTTTTGATTGTTGCAGGGCTTTAGTATGAAGGTGTACCAGTGAAAACAGAGGGACCAGTTGGAAGACTTGTAATAGTCTCGAGGACTAGGGTGGTAGCAGAGGAGATAGAAAAGGATGTGGACTTTCTAATGGATTGGGTGTAGGGAAAGAATCAAATATGACTCCCTAATTTCTGGCTTGAGCAACTGGGTCAAGAAGGTGGCGAGGTCAAGATTTGAGTACTTGAGTCAAGTACTCCATTTTGGACATAAATAGAAGAGAGAATTTCAGAGAAGAGCAAGTGGTTAGCCATGTCAAATGCTGCTAAGTTCAGAAAAAGGGCCTTTGGGTTTGACATGTGGCCATTGGTGACCTTGCTGAGTGGATTTCCATAGGCTGGTAGGGATAGAAGACAAAGTGGTTGAGGAGTGAATTGGGGGTGGGTGAGGAAGTGGAGGTAGGGGTGTAGCAATCTTAAAAACTCCAACTGCAAAAGAAGTAAATGGGGAAAGGATTTATGTTTTGTAAGGTAAGAGATCATGGAATATGTGTCCTTTGGGGAACGATCTAGTATAGATGATTCAGTAGAGGGAGAGAATAAAGGTGCAGGAAAGAAAAGTGGCCTCAAGAATGAAATCCTCAAGGAGACAAAAGAGCTGGATTTGAATGAGCCAGATAGACACACATAATCATCATCAGCATTCATATTGACACACATACAGACCCACCACCAACGGTCATGTTAACACATCACATAGACCTAATAGCTGGACTGACACATTCACACACAGGCCCAGTAAGTCACAATAATACACATACAGCCCCCCCAGGATTCACTACACACACACATACACACACACACACACACACATACACACACACACAAATAGTAGCCACACTGACAAGCCAGATAGACCCACCATCTGTACCCCCTCCCAGAGGTGCCCACGGCTCCTTCCGAGGTTTCCCCCTTATAGTTCCCCTCCCACTCCACCCCCCACCCCCAATTCCCAGGCCCTGCCTCTCCCCCCATGACCTTGCCCTCTTGGGAGGCAAATCCAGGCCTGGGCTGAAGAAGGACAGGGAGAGCTTCATATCCAATGAAAAGGTTTTATTAAGAGAATGAGAAAGCAGTCTGAGAGTTGGGGAGGTACATTGACGGCAGGGTCAAGAGAAACAACAGCAAATACAAAATCCCAGCAACAACCTCGGGGTCCCTGACATCTTTGTTTCCTCCCGGCCCACCAACAGCCCTTTGCGAGCAGAAACACCCTCTCCATCCTGGTCCAGCTGGACATCTTGGTGCATAAGCAGAAGACATTGAAACGAGTCCTCAACTCATTGGGATAAATAAGTTGCACTGAACATTTTTAAACTTTAAATTTAATTACAACATAAATAAATAGGACAGACAGCAACAGGACTGAAGTGCAGCCTGGATTCAAGTTATCCAATTTGTGTTTATCTTCTCTGTTCCTTGAGGGCCCCTCCTGCTCACTTCTTTCCAAGGGTGGCAGGGGTCCAAAGAGCCCACTGGGGCCTCCTGCCAGCACCCCTTTCCTGGGGGTAGGAGATTCTGGGGTGAAGGGCACCAACTCCTCAGTAGCACCTCTGGTTTGTTAATTCCTCTCCTGCTGTTAGTAAAAACAGCAAGGCCTTGGCCTCTAGGAGCACCCATCACCCTAATGGGCAGCGCTGGCCCCAAGAACCAGGCTTTTCCATGCAATTTCCCGTCCAAGCCTTTCTCAGCAGTCAAGGGTCAGAAAATTGCACACGCGAGGCAGACGCCTGGGCCCTTATCTACAAACCACCACAGAGGCCACCTCCCCTTACTCCAGCCCAGACCCCTAACTCATGGGTTTCTGAGGAATGTTCTCTTTCTGGCCTGACTCCAACCCCACCTTTTAATCCTGTCAGGCCCACCCCCAGGAGCAAAGACCTCATTTCAGACCTTGGGAGCCCCTTAGGGATGGGGTGGGGGAAGCAGTTACTTCCGAAGTTTGGCATCCTTCTCTGAAGCCTTGGTGTCATCATGCCCACTGCCTGCACTGCTTAGAAACATCTTGTCCAGCCCCTTGAGTGACTCCAGCAAGTAGTTCTGGAAGGCAGTGAGGGCAGCACAGATGGCAGGCCCGCCGAAGCCGTGGGTGATGAGGCTAAAGTGTGTCAGGCAGCTCTGCACTCCGGGCTCCAGGATGAGTGCTGGGCGGGTGTTCCCCAGCGGTGAACGGTCCTGCGCCATCAAGTCTGCAAACTCCTTGCAGATCTGCCTGGTAGGAGAAGGAGGGTCAGAGGTTAGAGGACAAAGGTCTGAGTCCAGGGAAGGACCCACCACATACTGGGTACTTCATATACATTATGTATATGATTGCTGACCCAATAGTCTACAGATGATGATCATACCCGTGTTAGAGAAAAGTAAACTAAGGTTCAGAGAAGTTAACTGATTTGCCCAATATCACACACCTAATAAATAGCACATGCCAATACCCTACGACTTCTTTTTCTGTGGATGTCCTGCCCACATCATTCCAAGTCCAGCTCAACTCCTACCTTATCCAGGAAACTTTCCTTGATTCCCTCTCCTACTGCCACCTCCACCCAAAACAGCCAATGCTTCAAGAGGTTTGTCTATGAAATTATTGGGGAACAATCCAGAATCTGCCTTAAATAACTGAAATAATAGCTAGCAGTGAACATGAATTTAGGCCTGGATGCTGTGCCAAGCACACTGTATGTATCATCTCACTTAATCCTCACAACAAATCTATACTGTTACTATCATTCCCATCACATGGAAGAGGAAACTGGGTGGTTTCAGACAGGTTAGATGATCTGCCCAAGTGACTAGGCTGGGATTTGAATCCATCTCCAGTTTGCAGCCAATATTCATTTCTCTATGCATCCTGTATGTGGCTCAGGCAGGAGAATCACTTGTGTCTCACCTTTGCATCACCAAGGAACCTGGTCAGCAGCTTAGACATGACTGGGACCCAGAAAGTGCTTGATGAGTTAGCTGGTTAATGAGTGAGGTGAGCCCTGCCCTAGATATGTTTCTCCAGCTCCAATATGAGCAGCCTCAAAGGCCCCATGAGTCAGTCCCATGAGTCTGTGATTCCCATTCTGCCTAGGGGACTTGAGCAAACCTTGAAGGCGGGCGGATGGAGTTGTGATTTGAAGGACTGTGTTAGGTGGGGGGACTGGATGATGTTCTAAGCAGGAGAGCAAGCCCAAGGACAGGAGGGCAGGAGAGAGCAAGTGGGTCAGTTGGAGTGGGTGGAGTTTGTGCAGACCAGTTTATGGGGGCCCTCAAAGGAGGCTGGACTTGACAGAATGGTGGTTTTCAAACCTGCCCCCTTGTCTGTCTCTTCTTGCAATGGGACCCTTTCTAAAAACTAAATCTTAATGGAACACCAGTTCATTAAACAGGCCCTGCGGCATCCCTACAGAACCTAGTTTGAAAATCAATTGCAGTAGCAGTGGGAGCCATTGAAGGCTCTTGGGTAGGGATCAGTGCATGTGCAGGGAGGCTGGGGGAACAGAGGGGGCGCTGGGGTGAACGTCCAGGAGTGAGATTGGGAGACCAGAGTTGAGGTGGCATGCGAGTGGTGGTGAGGGAGGCATCAGTGAGACTTGCAGAGGGGTCAGCTGTGAAGGACAAAGGGGGGTCAACCCAGGGGTCTGGGTGGGTGTTGGTGCCCTGATGGAGGTCACTGGAGCAGAGGGGCTGATTGGCAAGGCTCAGGCAGGGGGAGCAAGGCCAGAGAACCTCAGACCCATGACGGGACTGGGGCTGGTGGTGCCCACACATGGACTTATGTAAGCCTGTCTGTGACACTGTGTTTGCTGATGTATAGAACCCAGATATGTTCACATGTATCCATGTGTGCCCTGTCACGTGCACAGCATGGAACCTAGGTATGCCTGTGTGCAGTGCTGCATGTACCATGTGTACATCACATGTACACGAGTGGTATCCATTGTGTCCATGCTTGGTGTCTGTGTCTGTGCATTGCACCAACATGTGCCTGTACACGGCACCCATGACAGCCAGTGCATGGCGCCCTCACTCACTTGGCGGCCAGCAGCATGCTCTTGCGGCTGTGCAGTTCCCCAGGGTCGGCATGCTGGCGGCACAGGTACTCGGCAGCTGCCTTGGCTGGGAACTCGGTCTCACAGACGTAGCCAAAATCTCGGGCCAGGTGTACAGCCTCTCCTAGGAGGGAGGGGAGGCAGAGAGATGAGCCGTCACTACAGCCAGGTGTACCTTTGAGCCTGGAGCATGGCCTTGACACTCCAACCCCTGACTGGGGCCATCCTGCTTCTGTATATATCTTTTCTTGATTCCCCTCTCAGCTCTAGACGCAACCCCACTGCCCTCCCTTGGGGCTACCTCAGATGGGCTCTGAGCTCAGGGGTGGGAGCTGAGCCCACCAGTTGTCCCAGAGCCTGAACTCAAGATGATCAAGCTGAGAGTCACCAACCTCCAAGGAAGGGACTCTGACCCCCTCATCTCTTTACCACATCCAAACACTGGCCACTCTTCCCCCCATACACACACACACACACACACACACACATGCTCTCTACTGCACCAGCACATGCACATGTGCTTGCATATACACTTAAAGACTGTACACATATATCACACACACCCCTTACTTATACATGGTGCACAGAGAACACACACATGACTAAACACACCCTCCTGCATTAGAGACAGCCACACACAGTCACACTGGATGACACAGGTCCCCTCAGGCCTCACCCTCTACTAGTGAAGTCAGCAGCGTCACATTGGCGGCCTTGCGACGACCAGCTGGCAAATTGAGCCCAATCTTCTCCAGCCGTTCCCGCAGGCACCGGCCCCCATTCTTGGACTTGGCCCTTGCCATGCACACAGAAAGACAGACACACACTATGAAGACAAGATGAAGCATGTATGCTAAGTGACCCAACATGGCCTTGCTGCCTCCACCAACCCTGCTGAGGCTTGGGTCTGGTCCTGGGGACACTCTGGGGTCTCTATTTACCTGATCCCAATCTCCTCCTAATCTCACTGGTTTTGCAGCCAAGATGGGAATGGGGGGCCTAGCACGCAGCTCCAGGAACCCCTCACTTCTCCCTAATCCTCTCAATAACAGGGACAGCCCAAGGTGGGGCAGGATGGACCAGCATCTTAGGGTCCTTTTTCCCACCTGAGCACACCAACACAGCTACCCAGGGACACACAGACCCTGAAACACACAGGGAAACGCAGACACATGGGGAGACACTGTTACACACACAGCTGCCCAAGGGCACATAGACACATACACAGATGAACACACACTGAGGGCCAAGAATAGAGACACACACACCAATAGAGACAGACACACAGACTCAAACACCCAGGGACACAGAGACACATGTTCACACCAAGTCAGGATCCCAGGCACATTTGTACAGACATTCACAGACTCATACAAGCCGCTCTGGGATGCTCAAAGAGACCAGGAATAAGGAGATACTCCCACACCTGCACAGGTGCAGCCCCACACAAAGGTACAGACCAGTAAACACACATATGTCTAGCTCCACGTGCTCATGCAGTCACACACACACAACATACACACTCACACAGAGTAGAACACTGTAACCAACACATCTCACTAAAGATAACACAAGAAACTCACACGGAAACATATACTCCCGGCCACTCCTACACCACATATACACACACATGCATACACACAAACACTATCCTCCAACATATCAAAGCTCATAGCCCTGAAGCAGAAATACCCTACCCAGGCACAAGGACATGCACAGAGAGAGACAGACACAACTATGAAGACAAACCATGGACCCCATGCTCCCCACCCCAAAACACACGCACCAGAGAGGCCTATACTGACACAGGGAATGGGCCTTAGGCCCTGGGGATCCTTTTCCTGAGGGATGGGGTGAAGATGGCACTCTCCCTTCCCCAGACCCAGCCTTGTCCGTCGTGCCCAATGCGGGTGAGTCCTCCATCCCTTCTCTGTACCCAGGCTCCTCTCTACCCACGACCCCCAAGCCCACAGACCCATGGGAGCTGCTGAGGACCTAGGCCTGCCCAGAGAGCAAGCACAATCCCCCAGGGAGACTGAGGTGGAGATGACCCTGTGGCCTGGGGTGGGGCCGGCCCCTCTCCGATCCCCTGAGAAAGTCTGAAACGACCACACATTTTAGCTTTGACACTGTGCAGGAAGTTGTGGGCTGGCCTTCCTACCTGCGAAGGACACCACCCAGGAGAGAGGCATTGAGGCACTCGGGAGGTGAGAGTCGCCGCTGGACCTCCCCCACTGTCACCTTGTACTTGGACGTCGAGCTGAGCAGAGAGAGCCGGCCTGGCACGGAGCAGAAGACCTCACTGGGGTTCGTGATGCCGCCAACCAAGCTGTCTTTGGCCAATGAGAGGGCCGAAAGGCTGCTGGCTTTGGAGGGGATGGGGACTGTGAAGCAGAAGCAAGAGCAAGGGAGAGAGAGACAACACTGAGCCAGGGACCAGCGGACATGGGCACTAGCCAGCTGTGGCATGAGCAGCATGCTGTGCACACACAGCTGCATCTGTATGTCCCAGCACCTTTTGGAAGGAGCTTCTACTATCCCTGCTCTACAAGGGAAGAGACTGAAGCACAGTGAGGTTAACATGACTCGCTCTAGCTCACTCAGCTAATGGGTGGTAGACACTAAACCCAACATTCTCTAGCTCTTGAACCCCTGTTCTTTCACTGAGTCAGGCTGGTTCCCTGTTAAAACTCAAACAACTTCAGCAGTCTTGGAGTTTTGCCCTGTGTAATCAGAGAGGGAGTTGGAAATAAGGAAATGGAGTATGAGCTGGAGGCAGGATTCCTGGTCACTGCAGCAGAGCCCAGCCGATCTGCGCAATCACAAGCGATCCCGGATGACCCCCGCTCACTTGTGATCCCCATGTCTCACCCACAACCCCAGATCAGTGAAAGGCCTAGGGGCCTTGGACTCCCACATCCCAGGGACAGGGAAGTTATGGCCCCATTAGGCCTCCAGCCCTGGCCCCTTTCCTGCCAAGTCATTCTGGGATGCTCAAGGAGACCAAGAATGAAGAGACACACCCTATCACCCCCTCCCCCAAATGCTTTCTAATTATCTACTAATATCTGTGAAGGACAGGGAAGGAAATCTGAGAAGTTTATTTATTTATTTATTTATTTATTTTGCGGTGTGGGCCTCTCACTGTTGTGGCCTCTCCCGTTGCGGAGCACAGGCTCCGGACGCGCAGGCTCAGCGGCCATGGCTCACGGGCCCTGCCGCTCCACGATATGTGGGATTTTTCCCGGACCGGGGCACGAACCCGCGTCCCCTGCATCGGCAGGTGGACTCGCAACCACTGCGCCACCAGGGAAGCCCGAGAAGTTTATTTTTGAACACCCATTTGGACACTCTTAGCTCTAAAAGAAAGTTCTTCCTGCAGTCTAACCTCCATTCTCCTGCTAAGCCTCAGGGGGAAGGGAGAATGACTGAGGCACTTGCTTCCCCTTGGGCTTCTCTTCTTTCAAGGAAGTGAGAGCCTTGGTAGAAAAGGCAGGCCTTGTGTGTTTGGGGAGGGGGATCAAGTGGGGAGCCTGAGGCCAGTAGTCACTGAGCACTCACCATACAGATAACCTCACTGAATCCTCAGAACAACCCACCAGGGGGCTATGTTTATTATTCCCCTTTTACAGATGAGGAGACTGAAGCCCAGAGAGGTGAAGTAATGTGCCTGAGATCACACAGCTGGTAGACTTAGTACCAGTAGCAAGCCCTGGACTATGGTATCAAAGGCAGCACTTGGCCCTCCAGTCATCTGGCAAATATTTGCTGAGCACCTGTGTGCCAGGAACTGTGCTAAGCCTTGGGAAGGCAGAGGTAAGCAAGGCTGGCCCAGTCCCTGGCCTGGCAGAGCCCCTCCAGCTTTTCCCTGTCTGGATGCACATTCAAACCCTCCATCCCATCGCCCAGCTAGAAACCTCAGTGAGGCCCTCCACACTGCCCTCTCCCACCACATCCCATCCATCACCAGGTACTAGGGCTTTCTTTTCTCCATGTGCCCTGGATGCAGCCACTTCTCCAGGTGTACAGGGATGCTCACTCATTTCCCACCTGCATTTCTGCACAGCCCCTGCTCCAGAGGGATCTTTCTGAAACACCCGTCACTCCCCAGCCTAGAACCCGTCAGTGCCTGAGAATTAAATTCCAGCTCCATAGCTGAGCAGAATGATGCTGCCTGTCCTTCAGTGAGTGCCAACTATATAACAAGTGCTTCACATTAACAGCTCTGTGGAGATGCTATTTTCTGTCCGCATTTAAAGATGAAGAAACTAAAAGTTCAAAGAAGTTAAGATAGTACAGCAATAAGGAGCAGACATGGGTCTTGACCTCTCACAATGGACTTTAAAGTTCACATTCTTAACTGTCATAATGCCCACCTTCACCCTCCTTTGTGGTCCGGCCGTGCCTACCCCTTTTGCCTGGTCCTCCATCTGCTCTTTAGGCTCTCGACCCACACTGACCAATACAAATATACTGTAAGCCACATATATAAATTTATATTTTCTGGTAGCCCTATTTTTAAAAAGTAAGAAACATGTTGATACCAATTTTAATATATTTTACTTACCCCATATATAAAAATATTATCAGGACTTCCCTGGCGGCACAGTGGTTAAGAATACACCTGCCCATGCAGGGGACACGGGTTCGAGCCCTGGTCCAGGAAGATCCCACATGCCGCGGAGCAGCTAAGCCACAACTACTAAGCCTGAACTCTAGAGCCTGCGAGCCACAACTACTGAAGCCTGTGCGCCTAGAGCCCATGCTCCTCAACAAGAGAAGCCACCGCAGTGAGAAGCCCATGCACCGCAACAAAGAGTAGCCCCCGCTCACTGCAACTAGGGAAAGCCCGCATGCAGCAACAAAGACCCAACACAGCCAAAAAAAAAAAATAATAAAAATTTAAAATTTTTTTAAATAAATAAAAAATAAAAATATTATCACTGAAACATACAATCGATATTTTAAAAATTATTAATGAGCTTTTTTTAAAATTTTATTTTTGGTTGCATTGGGTCTTCATTGCTGCTCGTGGGCTTTTCTCTGGTTGTGGCGAGCGGGGGCTACTCTTCGTTGCTGTGTGCGAGGTTCTCATTGTGGTGGCTTCTCTTGTGGAGCACGGGCTTCAGTAGTTGTGGCTCGTGGGCTCTAGAGCACAGGCTCAGTAGTTGTGGTGCATGGGCTTAGTTTCTCCGCAGCATGTGGGATCTTCCCAGACCAGGGCTTGAACCCATGCCCCATGCATTGGCAGGCGGATTCTCAACCACTGTGCCACCAGGGAATCCCTTAATGAGCTATTTTACATTCTTTTCTTGTACTTGGTCCTCAAAATTCAACACGTATTTTACAGTTATAGCCCATCCTAATTCGGACTAGCCACATTTCAAGTGCTCAATAGCCACACATGGCCCGTGGCTCCCACAGTGGACAGCACAGTTCTAGACTTCAAAGAGGGGAGCACAGGAGTTAACATAAGTAAGTGAGATGTGGGAGACCTGCTACTTGGCCGAGTGTTCCCCTGCAGGATACACCAACATTGCTGGAACGCTTGGTTTGTTTGGTTTTTGTTTTTGTTTTTGCTGGTGAGACAAGGATTTGAGATTTCTAGGTGAAATCTCTGGATTTTTACTTTATTATTATTTTATTATTATTATATTTTGGCCTCACTGTGCAGCTTGTGGGATCTTAGTTCCCCGACCAGGAATTGAACCCATGCGCCCTGCAATGGAAGCATCCTAACCACTGGACCGCCAGGGAAGTCCCTGGATTTTTAAACATTGGCAACTGATTCAAAAATTAAAAAACCCAGGACAGGTCACAGGGAACGTGTGAAGCACCACCTGGGATGCGGGACGACTAGCTCACCAGCGTGTGGGCTCTTTAAGCCCCGCAGAACTGCTTGCTGTCTGTCTCAGGCGCCCTTCTCCATTTTACTAAGCGGGGCCTCCTCCTTCTCAAGCCTCAGTCCGGGCACCCCCCCCAATGCAAAGCTTCCTAAGCCCTCACCCCCTGCTCCTTTTCACCCTCTGTCGCTGTCCTTACCACACTGAACCTCATGTCTGCTTCCTCCTCTGTCTTCCCCACCAACTGGGAGTGCCTGAGAGCAGGGTCTTGGCACAAGGAGTGTCAGTGAATGTGGAATAAATGAGGGAAGCAAGGGCCCTTGAAACGTGGAATGGGAGAAAAAGTGAAGGCTCACAGCCAATATATGCACAGGGTGGGGGTGGGGGAGGGTCGGTAAGGGAACCTCATTCCTTTTTTAGCAATTGATGGTAAAACTGCCCTTCCTCCCTGGGTCATCCCTATTCAGGCACCAGGGAAGGGCCAACAGGTCATGGATGGGGCTGAGTGGGAGAAGTGAAGAGGTCGGGGGAGGTGGGGAGAGTAGCAGCACGCACCCTACCCCAGGCAAGTTCCCTGTCCCCAGAGCAGGGCCAAAACTAGGGTGAGGCAGGTGAGGCGCTTGTCTTGGGTGCAAAATTTAAGGAGGCACCAAACAACTCAGCAATCAAGACAAACAGTATTTTAATGCAGTATTTTTCAAAGTAAAAATTAATGTAAAAATCCACGGTGACAAAATATCAAAAATGTAAATAGAAGCAGGCTCCGATCCTGCTCTTGCACGACCCCGCCTCACTCCCCTTATCCTCATCCCAGCCTCTGCCCCAGAGTGAGGAGCAAGAATGTCCTGACCCAACAGACACACTGACACGGGACACGCAATAACAGCCATGCCACCCCCGACCCCAGTGTCTCCCAGGCCTGTGCACGGGCTGGGCTCCCTCATCACCTGTGTCCCTCTGCCTTGAGGGGACTTTCTGGGGTGATGGAACCATTCTCTAACATATTTCATATCTTGACTATATGTTTACATTTGTCAAAATTCATAGAAATGCACATCTAAAAAGGGTGAACTGTACTATACGTAAATTATACCTCAAGCTCGACTTAAAAAACTAAAACTATGAATTAATAAATTAACAAGAAGGGCAAAGTGACTGTCCTCTCTCCCATGACTCCTAGCCAGAGGGAATGGTCAGAGGAACAGAAAATTCTTCTCTCCCCCAGCAGCCTCCTCTATCCAGCTTTTATTAAAATCTGGGGACCCCTGAGGCCAGGCACTGTGAGAGGGGAGAGAGACCAAAGCTGGGTGAAGTTGTTTGCGCATGTACAAACAGGGACATATGTGAGTACACATGTCACACAAACGTCTATACATAAAAACTACATGCCCTGCCATAGAGCACTGAGGGTGAGACTGTGCATATGTACACTTACTCAACAACAAATACCGAGCCCCAGCTATATACACATAGGCTCTGCTCGACTGTTGCAAGAATGTGGCAATGTGCATAAGGATATCTGCAAGTGCTTTTGCTCCTGCTGATACATTTAAACATATAGTATATGCCAGATTTATGCAAACATAGGTGTGGCTAATGTAGCACATGAGAGGTGGACATGTGTTTGTGTATACGAATTACAGACATTGTTGCTTTCCCCACTTGTCTGTACCCTTTTCCTCAGAGCTTCTTCCTTCAGAAATGACAGAGGTTTGGAGGCCAGGGTTAGGGAAGCAGGTAGCCTGGGACAGGAGCAGTCACGAAGGTGGGAATTAACTAGCACAGATTGCAAAGCAGGGACCAGTGTTTGTCTCCCACACCACAGTGAGTCCTAAAGCTGAAGTGGTCTACCCATGGTGTCCCCCTGGTCATGAACGCAGAAGCCATTCACACGTACACACTCCTACAGACATAGGAGTGTCCTACAGACAGAGCTCCTAGTTAGCCAATCTATCAGACAAGACTCACACACACACAAGTCTACACACTCTGTCCACAGGTGGTAGATATGGTCTGACCACTGATTCTGGGGAGTGTGCAATAGACTCTGTTGGAAAGTTGGTTAAAATTGCGAGTCTTTCTAGAAGAAAATATAGGAGAAAAATCTTCATGACCTTGGGTTAGGCAAAGAGTTCCTAATATAACACCAAAAGCATGATCCATAAAAGAAAATAATGATAAACTGGATTTCATCAAAATCAAAAACTTTTGCACCTGAAAAGACACTATTAAGAAAATGAAAAGACAAACCATAGACTTGAAGAAAATATTTGCAAATCCTATATCTTATCAGGGATGTGTATCCAGAATACATGAAGAATTCTTATAATCCAATAGTAAGATATACAACCCAAGTAGAAAATGTCCAAAATATGTGAGTAGACATTTCACTTAAAATGATATATGAATGGCTAGTAAGCACATGGAAAAGTGCTCAGCATCATTAGTCATTAGGGAAATGCAAATTAAAAGGATACTGAGGGCTTCCCTGGTGGCGCAGTGGTTGGGAGTCCGCCTGCCGATGCAGGGGACGCGGGTTCGTGCCCCGGTCCGGGAGGATCCCGCATGCCGCGGAGCGGCTGGGCCCGTACGTCCAGAGCCTGTGCTCCGCAGCGGGAGAGGCCGCAGCAGTGAGAGGCCCGCATACCGCAAAAAAAAAAAAAAAAAAAAAAAAGGATACTGAGGTACCATCAGGAAGGCTGTAATCAAAAAGAGACATATCAAGTGCAGATGACGATGTGGAGAAACTGAAACTCTCACACTTTCTTGGTGGGAATGTAAAACAGTACAGCCATTTTAGAAAACAGCTTGGGAGTTTCTTTAAAAAATTAAAGACAAACTTACCATAAAATCCAGACATTCCACTCCTAGGAGTTCAAGAGCGGTGAAAACGTATGTCCACACAAAGACATGCGTGTAAATGATCATAGCAGCATTATTTATCCTAGCCAAAAAGTGGAAACAACCCCAGTGTCCATCAACTGACGAATGAATAAACAAAATGTGTTACATCCACACAATGGAGTACTACTAACCAATAAAAAAGGAATGATCTACTGATACAGCCTACAACACAGATGAATCTCAAAAACATTATAAGTACAAGAAGCTAGATGCAAAAGTCAGCACATTTATATAACATGTCCAGTATGTGCAAACATATAGATAGAAAGCAGATCAGTCATTGCCTAAGGCCTGGAGTGGGAATTAATTGCAATTGGGAATGGAGGAATTTTGGGGGGTGTTGGAAATGTCTTAAAACACACTGTAGTAATGGTTACACAACTCTATAAATTTACTAAAAATCATCGAACTGTACTTTTCCAATGGGTGAATTTCAGGTATGTACATTTTACTTCAATCAATCAGTTAAAGAAATGAGGTTCCAGGGCCATAATTCCAGGGATTCTCATTCAGTAGATGTGAAATGGTGCCCAGGAAATCTGCATTTTTTAACAAGCACCCCCGGGGATTTGATGCATGTGGTTCCTTAGACCACACTTAAGGTACCACTGGTCCAAAGCCTGGGGGGAAGGGGCAGCAGGAGGAAGGCAGACAGGAGGGGTCGTGACCCTCCTCCCAGCCCACTTGAGTCCCCTCATCTCCCCAGTGGGACCTGCTGGTTAAGTTTCCTTCTCACCAACTGCTAGAGGGTTTCTTTTATTTTTAATTTTTATTTTTTTAATTGAGGTATAGTTGATGTACAATATTATATAAGTTGCAAGTGTACAACATAATGATTGACAATTTTTAAAGATATATTCCACTTATAGTTATTATAAAATAATGGCTATGTTCCCTGTGTTGTACAATATATCCTTGTAGCTTATTTACTTTATACATAGTAAGTTTGTACCTCTTAATCCCCTACTCGTATCTTTCCCCTCCCCTCTTCCCTCTCCCCTAGAGGGTTTCTTTTAAATATAACTGCTACCATTCACTGCCCTGCTCTATGCTGCCCTCAGGTACAGTCCACAGTCTATCTGCATGGGCACCAGTTTTTTAGTCTCATTCTGGGGCCAATGGTAGCCTGGGAGGCAAGTGAGGCAGGGTTGTAGAAGTGCAGGGTCAGATTCCATCTTTACGTAAATTTTGATATTTCGTTTATTGTGGATATTTTTTGCATTAAAAAATTTTAAACATAGTGCACCAAGATGTATTATTTATCTTGATTACTGAGCTTTTAGGCGCCCTCCTAAATCTTGCCTCAGGTGAGTTCCTCACTTACCTCACCCCAGTCCTGGCCCTGCTTGTAGATTCACTTGGAAGCCCAGAAACTCCCCATCTCCCTTTTCTTTCCCCAGATCCAGGGAGAGCAGAGAATTTACATCATCCCCTGTCCTGAGACTGGACAACAGAGCTCAGCAGAGAGGGATTCCCCACCCCCAATTAGGCAACTACCCACTCTCCTCGGAGGAAAGGAGGACTATCTCAATTCTCATCCCCAAACCACTCCCCTCCAGCTGTGACTGTATATCCTGAAACCCACGGAGATGTTTAACCTTTTTAAACCTGTCTGGCTTTCCAAAGAGAGGGCATACGCACGTGCTGTTCCTGGTGGAGCGAAAGTAGCTCGGACCTTTGTACACCCCTTACCCCCTCTCCAAATGCACTCAGACTTCAGAACCGTTCATTCAACAAATCTCCTGAGCACCTACTGAGCCCCCTGCTGTCTCTCCCTCAGGAAGCCTCCCAAGTTCAGGCACTCACTGCTCCTCTTCTGAGCTCCCACTACAAGGTATACAGACCCTGTTCACTGCCTTTCTTGGCTGGGAAATATTCCTGTCCATGTCTGTCTCTCAGGCCAGTGCCGCCTGCTTTCTGTGCCCCTAGGACAAGTCACAAAACTGAAAGTGACAAATGTGGGCAGAAAATTGAGGGCTCCCCACTTCCCTTCGGGTCAGCCTCCGCCCCATCTGCCATCCTTGCCCCCGCAGCCCTGGCTACAACGGGCTGCCGACCTGGAAGTGTGTGGTGGGGCGGGGACTTCGCCTCCCCTCCCCTGCCCGGAGTAGGGAAGATTTTACAACCTCCCTGGACGCACTGTCGAAGTCGAGACCCGAGGCCTCCCTGCGGTAGCAAGGCTGCTTCTGGTGTAGGGCTGAGGCCACCTCCCTTTCACAGCCTAGGACTCCAACCGCCCGTGACACAGCTGCCCCTCCCGCCAGGGCCGGGAGGAGCTGGAGGAATGAATCCTTTGCTTCAGCTAGCCAAGAACGACCTTCTATAATTCCAGGGCCCGGGTCTGAGTGGGATGGTCCTCCACCGCCCCTGGCAGGTGCCAGAGGACTTCAGGACTCGACCGGGGCTCCCGATGCCTTCAGAAGGCCTGAGGGCGAAGAAGGATGCTAATCAGCTGCGCCCAAGTGGCTGGCGGCGTGGCCGGAGTTCCGCAGTGACTGCGGAGGGCCCGAACGAAAATGACCCGCCGCGTGGGGCGTGGAGGCTCTAGGGCGCAGGGCTCCAACCGGGCCACCTGCTTAGCCACAGCTGGGTCGCCCGCGCACGCACCCCGCCCCGACGTCCCGACCTCGCAGATCGGCTCTGCCGCAATGACCCTCTCCCCTCCTCAAAGGCTCGCCACGCCAGCCGAAGGACAAGCTCGCGACTCAGGAACCAGCCTCTTCCTTCCGTTGGGAGCCCCGGCTCTCGCCCCTCCCCCTTTGCTGCATTGCTCCGGGCTGTGACTCGACGTCCGGGTTGGGGCCCCCAGGGCGCAGTCCCCAGCTCAGGTCGCCGGGCTCCACTGGGCCACCGACGGGCTGACACTGGTGTCCGGCCGGTGTGCGCGCCCGCGTCGGCGACATCCCGAACAGCACAGCACCAGCGCCCACGTCCACCCCCCACCCGCCGGAGCCCGTGCGCAGCACTCGGGACAGTCCCGGCTGCACTCACTGTGTTCTTTGGGGATCCCGGCGCACCCCTAGGACCCGGGATTTATGAAAGCTGATGTCCTTTGAGAGAAACTAACTCGAGGCAATTTTGGTTCCTTCTTGGTAGCCAGTCTTTTGTCCTGGCTCTGGCCAGGGGATTGGGGTTTAAGGTACTCAGAGCCCCACCTGATCCTTCTACCCTTCCCCAGGGCAGAAATCCCCAAGCTCCTTCCCAAAATGCAAGGTCCTGGCCTCCCGGAGGGAGTCAGTGAGCCTGAGCCCCCGTAGCCTGTGGGGCCCGGGCAGGAGTCAGAACTGGGGACCAAGACCATGGTTGAATCTCCGGGTGACAGCACAGCGGTAGGCTGTTGCCGCTGCAGACCGAGCTCTCGCTTCTGTCGGGTTCAAAAAAAATCCACTAAAGCAAGGCAGCGGCCGCCAGCAAAGAGCTGGCTCTGAGTGTACACCTCTGCCCGGGCTGCAGGCAGCCTCCCCAAACCCCCAGCTCCAGGTAACAGCCCCAATACCTGGAGCTCCCTTCTCCCAAGTTCTGGGAGGCCTGTCTCCTCATCTTCCCCACACGTACACCAGGTGGTCCTGCTAACTCCCAGCCCCAGGTAACTCAGCCTCAACTCTTGAAATCCAGCTCCCCACCACCACCACCTCCCCGGGACTCAAGAAGGGCAAACAGAGCCCAGGCTTGAATTCACTTGTTTGAAAAACAACTTGAGCCAATCCCAGGGGAGCAGTGCCTGCCCCAGGTACAGCGGGCTTGTCTGTGCCTCCATATTCCTCTCTGCACCTGCCCCAAATGTATCCCTGGGCCTCTCTGAATCTGTCTTTCTCACCTTTCCCTGTCACAGTCAGAACTCACAGGCCTGAAAATTCACTGGAGGGCAGATCTCAAACCCCTGGCTTTTCCAAGGGCAGAGAGACACAAACATCCTGAAAATGCACAGGGAGCACCCCTACATGCTTAAAGATCTTCAGTGCCAAAGAACAAATTCTGGGATACCACAGGGACCCTGACCCCCAAACACATGGAAATTACACCAACATAACACACACATGTCACACACTCACAGCAAGAGACACCAAGAAATACTGGGAAAGCAACATAGAGACATGTACAGGATCCCAAACTCACATGGACACCAACGCCCAAGCCCTGATCCTCCTGCACACAGCCTGACACAATAGTCACACACCAGCTCCCCTAATCCTAAACTGCTGAAAGAGGCTCCCAAATGGAGGAAAAATTCCCTAGGGAAACCTCAAGGCCCCCAAGGCCCTGCTAGGAAGGGAGAGGCAGAAAGCACCAGACAGGCTAGGAAATGGTAAGGCTTGGTAAAGTGGAAATCATTTGACGACATCCATGGGAATAGCACTCCCATTAACACCTCTTAGGAAACAGAGAAGTGGTTTAACTCGTTTTGCAAATTAACTCCAGATCCAAAAGAGTGCCCTTGCCTTGGTAAAGAGTGAGCTTGGCGATGCACAGGAGGGACGCGCCACAGGGGAAGAAACTGGGTCTGTGTGCCGGGGCCTGCACCATTTCGCCCGGTTCTGCCCTGGCAGATGCACGCCATTCCTTACCTTTCTTGATCACGGACTGGTCCAGAAGGCTCATTCCCGGCTCGTCCATGGCCTGCAAATAGGACAGGGTGGTGGTAAGGGCGCTTGTAGATCTAGTCTCCTTTCGCTTCCCAAGCCCCTGCTGTCCCCGGTCCCTGTCCTGTCTGCTTCACCCAGCGCGCACCACCCGTCAGCCTGCGGCCGGCGACGGGCGGGACCAGGATTCACCGGCGCTCCACCATTTGCGGCTGAGTTGGAGCCCTGGGTGCCTCGCCATGCCGTGCAAAAAGGGCATTTTGGAACCTTAGACAGGCAACTCCTCCACTTCGCTTCGCTCCAGGCACAGGCTGCTCCAGTAGACCGCGACTGGGCATAGGTTCCCTACGTTGCCGAGCGGAGAGGGACAAAAGTGGTTCGGCCTCTGCCCATTTACTCGGCGAAGGGTCGCCGCCATCCAGGCACCTGCTCACGGACTCAGTGTCAGGCCACCCGAAAGGCCAGGCAGCGTCTAACTCAGGACGTGGGACGCATCCTGGGAGTCACGAGCAAGAAGTGGCAGGCTGGGAGAAAAGCCGGGTTCCTGCATTGGTCACTCTTTGCCTCCAGCCAGGTTCTAAGTCACCGCAGCAGATGCTGGCCCATCCCGGACCCTTCGGGCCTCACCTGCAGGTCCTCCAGGCCCGGCGGCACCGCCAGTCCGGGAAGGCCGAGGGGCGCGTCTGCCAGGCTGTGCGCGCCGTCTGCCAGGCCGTGCAGAAGCCGCGGCACAGCGGCGGTGTAGTCGCGGCGCGGGTCGAGGCCCAGGGCGCGGGCGGGCGGCGCCAGCAGGCCGGGCGGCTCGTCGTGGGCGCGGGCGGCGGCGCGGGGCGCGGCCCAGGCAGCCTGCGGAGGCTGCGGCTGTACCAGGGACGCCAGGCCACCGTACGGGTCCCCGGCCAGGTGGGGAAAGGCGGAGGCGGCGTCGGACGCCTGGCCGTAGGGCAGTGGCGGCTGCGGGTAGGGCGGCGGGAAGTAGGGCGGCTGGAAGTCAGCGGCGGCGGCGGTCGGCGTGTGGCAGAGCTGCGGCGCCGGCCCGTAGGCCGCCTGGGGCAGCGACGACAGGCGGGCCCCGCTAGCCGCTGCGCCCAGCCCGTCGGGGCGCTCCTGGGGAAGAAGAGGGGCGCGTTAGGCGGCCCATCGGCAGCTGAAAGGACCCAGCCCGAAAGGACCCTCCTCAGCTCCCGAGGGGCCAGCTGCCGTCCTGCCCGCTTCCCGAGGCCCGAGGTCTATCTCTGAATGACCCGTGGGCGCGGGAGCCTTGGGCTGGGGACAGCGGTCTCCGGCGCGCACAGTTCTCAGCGGGCGGAGTCGCTGTGGCCCCCTCCCTCCGAAATTTCGTTGGAGGAGGAGGTTCGGAAGGTCCAGCACTCAGGCTCCCGGATCCCCGGCCCGGTACGCCCCGGTGTCCCCGGGCCCGAGACTACTCACCATGGCGGAGTAAGTGTGCACCAGCATGGGGCGGGCAGCGCGGGGCGCGAGGCGTGGCGGCGGCGGAGCCCTCGCCCGACGGCGAGCTCTGCGGGAAGAGGTGCTGGGAGCCTGCACGGCCCGCGGGGGGTCACTTTGCGGTGGCGGGGTGCAACCCAGCCCGGAGCCCAACAGGCATCGGGTCCTCAGCAGTGGGCGCCCCCGGGCGGGTCCATGAGGGCGGGATGTAGGCCGGACGGGCGCTGATCGCACTTGGAAAAGTCGGTCAATGGGCGCCCAGCGCCCGCCCTTCTTCCTCTGAACGCAGCTTGCTCCATGCACTCCAGTTATAATGGCGGGGGCGCGCCGGGCCTCCGGGGGCGCGCATTAAAGAGACACGCTAGGGCCGCTTTCTCCCAGCTCCCCAGTGACAGCCCAAGAGGAGGCGTAGCTTTGGCGCAACCCCCTGGGAAGGATAGAGGGATGTGATTCCAACCCGCGTTTGTCTGATCGCTTTCGAGGCTCGAAGCTCCCAGTCACCTTGAAACAGAGAAGGATTCGAGGTTGGGACATAAGGGCCCTAGTTTGCTATCGGTTCGATTGCACCTTTGCCTTTGAGCAAAGCACGACTCCTCCTCGGCCTCAGCTTCCCTGTCTGTAAAATGGATATCAGTCCTTTCTCTAACCGCCTCACCGGATTATGGATGAGGTGGGCAGTCTTGAAGGTGGAAGAAGTTTGTGAGCTGCAGACTCAAGCCTGCTGGCTCATGTGCACACATATGTCAGTACCTGTGTGTGTGTGTGTGTGTGTGTGTGTGTGTGTGTGTGTGAGTTGGGGGCCATCACAGCCTCTCTGCACGTTTCTGTATCAAAGCCCCTCTGAGGGTGCTTACTTCACTCAGGCTTCCCCCAGCTGGTAACTCCCACTGCCAAGCCAGGGTCTGAGGAAGTTGGAGACACAAACTGGCCCGACAGAGAGAGTTGCCTGACACGGGGGTTGGGCATCATGAGTTCCACCTGAGAAGGGCTCAAGATATTTCTGAAGCCATGAGGGCCTGGGCTGACTGAGTGTGGGCTGGTCATACCCAGAGGATGTTGAGTGAAGCTGTGTGTAACTGCCATCATGTGGACCATGTGCTATCATCACACTAACATGCACAGGCTGTGTGTTTGTGTGTTACCATGGCAGGCACTGGCTGGCTCTCAAGCATGTTCCACCTCCTGCAGTCACTCTATCTTTCTTTCCTTCAAAACCCAACCCTCCTTCCTAAGGATTAAAGAAAGGGAAATGAGAGGAATGCTAAGGGGAATGGGAATTAAGAAAGCAGATGGAAGGTGCTAAAAAAAAGTAATAAAAATAAAAATTAAAAAAAGGAAGATGCTCAGACCAGGGCAGAGTAGAAATAATCACAGCAAACATTACAGAGTGTGCCAGACTCTATGCTAAGTATTTGATGAGTATTGAGTTATTTAACTCTCACAACAGCCCTATGAGATAGAAACCCTTACCATCCCCATTCTCAGTTGAGAAAAGTGAGGCACAGAGAGGTGACATGACTTTCCCAAGATCAAGGTGCTAGTTAAGTGGCAGAGCTGGGGTAGTCTGCTTCTAGCCTCTTTCTGGGTTCAGAATTACTATTCTATATCGCCTTAGACTCAGGTGCCTAGAATTTAGTCCTGACTCCGATGGACTGTGTGATTCTGGGCAAGACATTTTTCCTCTCTGACCTCAGTTTCTGCAACTTCAACAACAACAATAAAAAAATATGGGAGGGGGACTTCTCTGGCGGTCCAGTGGTTAAGACTGTGTGCTTCCAATGCAAGGGGCATGGGTTCAATCACTGGCCAGGGAACTAAGATCCCACATGCCGTGTGGCATGGCCAAAACTTTTTTTTAATTATTTTTTTTTTAAAAAGGTATGGGAAGGAAGAGAGGACTAGATGGTTTCTTAGGCCCCTTTCTAATGAAGTGGAAGGTGAGAAAGTAAAGGTAAAAATATTGAGCTAAATTAGAGGAGAAAGGGAGATAGAGGTGACATGACACCATTAACCCATGGGAGGTATGTGGAGGAGATTTGAGGAGGGTATCCCAGAAGGCACACGGCAGGTGCAGAACTCAGGTCTGGGTCATCTCAGCCTGGGAGGCTTTGGGGGAATGAGGAGGCTGGAAGCAGGCAAGGTTTCACCACTAAGAACTTTCCAGAAGGTGGAACCACCAGCTAGGGTGGTAGACGAAGCAAAATTGGGCAGCTCTGCAACCTCATGCCTAGGACAGATCAGAGGTCAGGAGTATGTTTGTGTGTGTGTGTGTGTATATGTGTGGATATGTGAGTCAATGGTGAGACCCCTCTTCCCTCGACCCTCAACTTCAGCCACAGGACATTAGACATCAGGCTCCAGGACAGGTGTATGTGTGACAGTGAATGCATGCAGGTCGGTGGACCCCTTTGGGAGACGTCCAGGAGCAGCGAGGCTGATGATGCCTGTGCCTAGCTCTGGGGCTCTCCTGCTCTCTCCAGTAGGCTTGGGAAGGCCAGAATGACAGGAAGAGCTGCCTGCCCAGTGGCTTCCTTGGGTTTCCTCACCCTACTTCCCTGCAGCTTAAGACAACCTCTTCTTGCTTCTTTCTCCTCCCTTCTAATCTGACCATTTCTCAGTCTCCTTTTCTTTCTTTCTTTTTAAAAAAATTTATTTATTTATTTATTTGGCTGCTTTGGGTCTTAGTTGTGGCATGTGGGATCTTCGTTGAGGCACTCGGGCTTCTCTCTAGTTGTGGCGTGGGCTCCAGAGCGCGCAGGCTCAATAGTTGTGGAGCGTGGGCTTAGTTGCCCCGCAGCATGTGGAATCTTTGTTCCCCGACCAGGGATCGAACCCACGTCCCCTGCATTGGAAGGTGGATTCTCAACCACTGGACCATCAGGGAAGTCCCTCAGTTTCCTTTTCTATCTCCCCTCTTTTCACCCCCATCCTTAAGGTCAGTTATTCATTCCCAGAGTTGCAGCTTCTGACTTTTCTTCCTATCTACACTCTTCACTAGTGAGTTCATCCCCTCTCAAGACTTTAATGACCTGTCTGCTGTTATCTCCCAACCTTGTTATCTCCAGTCTGTATCTCTCACCAAAAATCCAGACCCATAGATGCAATTGCCAGCTGGATATTTCCTCCAGACACCTTGTTGCATCCATCTGAGACTTTCCAAGGCCCAAACTGAACTTAACATTTCCTCCACCCCCACCACCAACCCCAGCCTGCCTCTTCTCCTGTGTTCTATAGTTCTTTAAATGGCACCACCATCCTTCAAATTAAGAAGAGCCATCCAGCCCCTGTCGTTTCCCTCACCTGCATAAGCTAATCCTCATAGAGTGTTATCATTTCTAATCCTTAAACATCTCTCTCCATCCTCTGTCAGCATCTTAAGCTACCATACTCTTCCTCATAGACCAGTAGTTCTTAAAGTGTGGTCCCTGGACCAGCATCACCTACAACATCTGGGAACTTGTTAGAAGAACTTGCCAGTTCTTGGACCCCAGCCAGATCCACTGAATCAGTAACTCTGGGAGTGGGGCCCAGCTATTGCCTGTAAGGTGGCTCAGAAGCAAAGTCAAGTCTGAGAACCACTGCCTAGACCATTGCAACAACCCCCCACCCCCAAATGGTCTCCTGCCTTCGTTCATATCTCTTCTTCCCCAAAAATGACTGGACCATGTTACCTCCTGACTGAAAACACTCCTACGGCTCCTCATGGCTCATTTTTGGGGAGAAAAATTTTAAACACCGTAACCAGCATTTTAGGCTCCTTGCAGCTGAACCTAATCTTCCTTTCCTGACTCATGAACCAGTTCACAAGAAGAAGGTGAAAGGAGAAAGAGAAAATATGTCTAGTCTAGTGCTGGACTTGGTACATGGCAGGTGCTCAGCAAATGCTTATTAAATAAATGACAGATGAATGAGTGGATGAGTTTATGAATCCCTCAGCCTACTGAGGGGTCCTTTAGGAAGTCTCCATGTGAACATGACCCTGGGTGGCTAGACATAGAACCCAGGTATAATCTGGGGAAGTCACCTGATAAATGAATGATTTCACTTATGGCTACTAGGGAGATGGATGTTCTGCATGGTCTGTTGCTGCTTTGGGGGCTCCTCAAAGCTTCTGGGTCCTGTGCTTGCAGACTCTATTGCCCTTCTTGTTCAGGACCAAGGGGCTCCTCACTTTCTGAGACATGGAGGTGGGCATTGTTGGTTGCCCACTCTCTGGAACACATGCACACATGTGGAGCCCTGGAATGTGCACAGGGGTACATGTGCAGACACTCCTGGACACAGAGGGCACAGAGACACTTATGGGACACATGGGAACACAGGACATATATTGACACATAGGTACGCATGTTCAAACATACATGGGCTCCCATTTGGCACACTTGCCCTATTGCTCTTCTCCCAGGCTCAAATCTTCCCCTCTCTTTTGCATTTGTTCTTTGGGTTTTTCTTTTAATTAATTAATTAATTTTATTTTTGGCTGCATTGGGTCTTTGTTGCTGCGCACGGGCTTTCTCTAGGGGACTACTCTTCATTGCGGTGTGCGGGCTTCTCATTGCAGTGGCTTCTCTTGTTGCAGAGCATGGGCTCTAGGCACGTGGGTCTCAGTAGTTGTGGCTCGTGGGCTCTAGAGCGCAGGCTCAGTAGTTGTGGAGCATGGGCTTAGTTGCTCCGCGGCATGTGGGATCTTCCCGAACCAGGGCTCGAACCTGTGTCCCCTGCATTGGCAGGCGGGATCTTAACCACTGTGCCACCAGGGAAGCCCTGAGTTTGCGTTTGGACTTTATGTTAAGAAAAGACTCAGGCCGGCCTCCTTTATTGTTGACACAGCCACCCTCCTCCCAGCCTTTGACAACCTTCTGCTCTGGGCCGGGCTGTTTGCAGGGTGGGGGAAATCAGGCACAAGGAGATGCTGAGGCGCCACCTCGTGGTTAGATTTCACAACTTCAGCTCAGGTCCCCCTTTCTCCCTTGCTGCTGAATTACCAGGAACAAACTTGGTCTTACCCTGCTAGCCTAGTCCCCTCCCCATTCCAGAGCCCGGAACTCTCTGACCATCCCTCACCAAAGTACAGAGCTCAGTCTGCCTTGCACTTTGAGGCTTTATGCAGGGTTTTTCTTCCCCACAGCACAAGGGAGAGTACTTGGAGAGCAAGGACAAAGGGTAGTTGCCTTTGGCTTTGGGGCCCTTCTCTTCTCTTTTCACTTCCCCAGATGATCTCAGTCACTTCCCTGACTTTAAGGACCCCCTGTACTGACAACTCCTAAATCTGTCACTTGCCCAGGCCTCTCTCTGAGTTCCAGGCTGTAGAGAGCCACTTCCTCCTGGATATAAGCTTTACGCATTCACCATTTACCAAAATGAGCTTATATTTTGCACAAACCTGTTTTTCTCTCAGTGTGCCCCATGACGGTGAATGGCCCCACTATCCAGTCACTGGCCCAGATCAGGAACCTGGGAGTCATCCTTTGCTCTTTATCCCTCTTCACTTCCAATTAATCACCAAGGGCTTCCCTGGTGGCGCAGTGGTTGAGAGTCCGCCTGCAGATGCGGGGGACACGGGTTCGTGCCCCGGTCCGGGAAGATCCCACACACCGCGGAGCGGCTGGGCCTGTGAGCCATGGCCGCTGGGCCTGCGCGTCCGGAGTCTGTGCTCCGCAACGGGAGAGGCCACAACAGTGAGAGGCCCGCATACCCCAATTAATCACCAAGCCCAACTAGCTAACTCTGACCTATACTTTCTCCACCCTCACTGCCACTGGCTCAGTTCAGACTTACTACCTCCTCTCCAAGCTCCCTGACTCAGTCATCCCCGTTGCAGCCGAAGTCATCTTTCTAAAATGCAAATGGATCACGTTCAACCTGCTCAAAAATCCACAGTCTCAACATGACCCCACATCCAAACTGCTTAGCCTGGCACACCAGGAATTGTAAGATCTGGTCCTTGCTCACTGGTCCAACCTCATCTTCCACCACTCCCCACTTCACACTCTCCACTGTAGCAGTAATGACCTACTTGCAGTTCCCAAGCTGCTGTCCCTTGGCTTGTCTACCTGGCAAGCTCCTTCTCCCTTCAGGTCTCACCACAAATACTTCCTCCGAGTTTTCCTGGACTGACTCAGCCAGGCTGAGGGGCTCTTATGCTCCAGCCACACTTTATTCAGACCCCCCTGGAAGCAACTGCTTACATCTTTAGGAGCTGTCCTTTGCCTTGTCTGTTTCCTCTCTAGATTTTAAGTTGCTTGACAGGCAGGGTTTGTCTTTTCATATTTTTCAGGGATTTCAGGGACTCCATGACGAGGACATGACTTTCAGTACATCCAATAGATAAATGAACGTTCCTGTCTATGCACAGCCAACCACAGGTAGGCACTTAAGATGTGCTCAACCAATGCTTGCAGGCTTGAGGGCCTAGGTGGAAGAGTCTGCAGAACGTGGGCCAGAGGCTGGTCTGGCTCCAGACTTACAGCTTTGGTTCAGGCCTGGTGAGGCCGTGGGTACTTGGGTCCAGTCTCCACCGAAGCTCTCAGACCCTTCCCCTTCTCACTTGGCATAGAACAGAAGTAAACAGCTGGTTGCCTGAAAGTCACGTTTGGCCTGCAGATGTTGTGTTGGGGTAGTACTGATTTAATTAAAAATATCAACATTCAAAATCAGATTTCACGTAAACACTAAGATTTCTGACTTCCCTTTAAACATTGGAGGATGTGGCAGCGCTACTTGGCCACAATCTGCTGACATGGAGGGGCAGAACTTCATTTGTACACAGGAGCACAAGAGCCCCCCCAGAGGCCTTGCCACATCAACATATGAGTTTGTCACCTGATCTGGCATTGAAGGGTGTGGGCTGAGAAATTGGATGGCCCGGATGGAGTCTTGACTCTGGCATGTACTGGCTGTAACACCTCGAACAAATCACCT
The DNA here is from genome assembly GCF_949752795.1 of Hyperoodon ampullatus. Lineage (NCBI taxonomy): Eukaryota > Metazoa > Chordata > Mammalia > Artiodactyla > Ziphiidae > Hyperoodon > Hyperoodon ampullatus. The sequence continues at coordinate 29,589,405 of NC_136915.1, read as the reverse complement.
ACCCCTGCTTGAGCTTCTTCATCTGGAGAATCAGGATGACGCTCGCTTCATTGGATTCTTGGGAGGGCTGAATGAGATGACACTTGTGAAGTGTGTTTCGCAGGGCATGTGTGCTGTGAGCTGCTGGGGCCTGGAAGGAAGAAAGTGCAGGACAGACCACACAGGAGCCATCTTGTCACCAATGAACATTTATTGAGTGTCCACATGTGCACAGCTTTGAACTGGGCGATCACAGAACGCACTGGGGGAGGGAAGGGGAGAGGGACGCAAGGGATCAGGTTCATAAGAAAGGTAGTCCCTGCTGGAGCCGCCAGTCGCGTCTCTCTGCAGAGAGGAATCACAAGGCAGGGGTGGGAGTTAAAGCCAGGCACTAGGATGGTGATGGGGTGCAGTCACTAGGGAAACATGCGGATTCTGGGAAAGCATCCCTCCGGTTCCTGTCTCCAGCCAGGCCATATGGCACCAAGGGGACAGGGATCAGATGCTCAGGTGTCCAAGCAGGGATAAGGGCAGGCAAAATAAATAACTCCCCAACCCTCACTGTCACTCTGCTGCAACACAACACAAAAGCTTAGAGACCAGGATCCAAGGGCTCCTGGGTCCCCTCAAGGAAGCTCAGGTGGAAGGCTTCCCGACCCCCCAACCAGGGCTGTCTGCCCCAGGTTGCCCTGGAAGGCCGGGGCAGTTCAGACCCTGGGTCACTGAAGTTGATAGGAAGAACTGTGATGTCAACGGCCTGAGCCTGCTCTCTGCCCAAGGGGGCCAAGGGCAAGAACCAAATGGCCAATTTAAAGGACGTGGACCTGGAAGTCCAGAGCGGCACCACAGTCTAGGGGAGCCCACGCCCTGGCCGGCAGGGCACATGGGCTGAAGCAGCCAGCTCCTGCCAGCCCTGTCCCATCTGGGGGCCTCCCTCCTGCAAGGGAGCCAGACATCGGGCACAATGACACCTAGTGCCGCCCTCCCTGCGGGCTGCTCCAACCTCCCCCGGCCTGGCGGGAACAGCCATGCTGACTTCCAAGCCAATCCCTGCCCCTGAGCGGGCCCAGGGGGCGTGACGCAGTTCCTTACACTTGAAGGATGGGCACCATGCCCTCACCCTCGGAAAAGCCAGAAAGCTGGGATGTTTTGGGGGGGAAGTTGGGGGAGAGGGTCCAATTTGGGGGCTTCAGGGGAGATGCCTCCTCCCTCCTTCCCTTGCCGCCCGCCCCCCGGGTCTGTCCCCAGTGGATGCCCCCTCAGGGCTCTGCCAGGCATTGCTCCAGGGCGGCCATGTGGTAGTGGCTGGCCGTCTCCTCGCCTGCCTGCAGCCTCATGGCCTCCCGGCACAGCCGGTTGGCCCGTGCCAACTCGACCAGGACACCCTGATAGGCGGCTACCATTTCAGGCTTGACAGAGTTGGGGCTAACGCTGCCCAGCAGCTGCAGCAGCTCCTGTGGCCAGCGGGAGCGCAGGGCGGCGGGGGCCAGCCAGGGCAGCAGGGGCACGCAGCCTGTGAAGGCCTGCATGCCCAGGAACCAGAGCTCCTGGAGATCCGCCCAGATGCCCTCGTAGTCGGGGGACAGGACCAGCACGGCCTGGTCTGAGCCAGGTGTGGCCCGTGCTACGTGGGATTGCGACAGGAAGAGGATGGCAGCTGCGAAGAAACCTCGGGATGCTGGTGTTCCCTGAAGGGCTGCAAGGCAAGGAGGGAGGGGGGCATGAACGAGCTGCCTCACCAGCCCCTTCCCTTCCTGGTGGGCATACTCGGGGGCCGAAGCATAGCCTGGAATCAGCCTGCCTGCCTTCAAACCCTACCACTGACTTCAGTGTGTGACCTTGGTTAATTCACTTTTCTGGGTCTTGTTTCTTCACTAGTAAAATGGGGCCAATAGTGCTAATCTTAGAACTCTGTCGTGAGAATGGAATGTAATAATCTTGGGACACTACCTCGTGGTCGGACCCTCCTGTAGTCTGAGTAGTGATGGGAGCTTCCGCTGGGCCTAGCACTTTATAGGCTGAGGAGGGTGCAGCAATTTGATTCTCAGGCCAGAAGAGGGTGCCAGAGGGGACCATGGGCTGGGGTCCAGGCTTGGCTCGCCTGCCTGCAGGGGTTCGCCCCCTGCACTGCAGATGCTTTCCCGAGGTTGTTAGGCTAACCTGGTGGCATTTTTGGGTGAACCAGCACTGTGGCTCTACTCAGGGGCTGTGGAGATGCAGCCTGGATCTGAAGGAGCTCAGGGGCTAGAGGGACGGGGGGAGCTCCTGGTCTACTGGGACGTGCTCCCCTTCCAGCTGCCAGGTACCCTACTGGGGGCCCCCCCCACAGGGAACAGAGGCAGCTGAGGGTACAGGCTCATCACACCCTGTTCCCAGGCATCTGTGCAGCTCCTCCAACCTGACAGATGGGGTACAGGGAACAGGCAGGGACAGAGGGACCCAAGCAGACACCCACGGCCAAAGTGGGAGACACCGAGGGCTGGCAGGGGGCTGAAGCGGATGCCCCTCCCCACCGCATGCAGCCAGAGTGAGGTGGGAGGTGGGGAAGGTTAAGTGCACAGGAGCACCGAAGCCTGTCACGAGGTGCAGTGCGGTGCTGAGCACAGAAAAACCTCAATGGAGAAAAGTCATGTTTCTGACTCAAGGCCTGGGAGGGGGCGGCTCCACCTTGAAAACACAGAATTCAGATTCCTTGGGCTGCTGGGGATTCCAGGTGCTTATGCCTGTGCCTCGGAGCGGGCCTGTACTTACACCCACCAGACCTTGCCTTAAAAGGCTTCAGAAGGAAGAAAATGTTATCATTTGGGGAAGAAGGGTGGGGTGGGGTGGGGCGGGGGAGGGAGGCGCACTTCAGAGATTTCCTTGACTGGAAAATTCTGTAAAACCATTTTCAGAAAAGGATGACTTATGCCCAGAACATAGCAGGTCCACCCAGGTCTTCTGCTTCCATCTGTTAGGACTGGGTCCCCAGGGCTTACCTGGAGAGGTGCTAAGGAGCCGGGCCATGAGGAGGCCCAGGGTGGCCACATTGGCAGCCAGAAGCAGCCTCCCCTGCTGCTGTACTAGTGCGGGCAGCGACGCCATCAGGGTGTTCATTAGAGAAGTGAAGCAGGCATCTCGCCTGGGGAGAAAGGGAGCGAAAGATGGGAGGCGGGAGATTAGTAGAGCCAGACCAAGCCCTGCGGAAACGTGGGATGCTGGGCTCCCAGCTTTACCAGGCCAGGGTTTGGCAAGAAGTTAGGCAGCAGGGTGCACAGTTAACTTTGGGCCCCATGCGTGGCATCTGGGGAGCAGAGACTGGGTTATGGCTGGAGCAGGTAGACATACATGCCCAGAGGGCTTCCACATATACCAAATCCCTGTGTGGGGTGGCTCTCTCTCCATTCTGGGACCGTTCCATTCTAACACTAATAGGAACCCATGGGCACAGGGAAGCAAAGTAGGAGACCGAGATTTGGGCCAAGTTTGAGCAGGACCCCTGCTTCCTCCAATTCCTCCCCGGCCTCACTTGATCAGCCCCGGTGCAGTGACCACGAGGTTGAGGAAGATGTGACAGCAGGTCTGCAGGCTGATCTCCACGCTGTCGGACAGCACTGAGGTGTCATGGCCAGGGGATGTGAGTTCCCACTGCTGCAGGAAGTACTTGCACAGAAGTGAGGGGGCCCCCTCCTTGATCAGGATCTCCCGGGGCCCATCTTCGACTGTCAGGTGGCACCAGCCGGGCAGGAGGAGCCTGGGGGTGTAGAAGGGACAGATGTGTGTGGGGAGAAATGAAGGCACCAGGATTCCCTTTTGGGGGGGCACCCCATCTAAGAGAAGGGGAAGTAGGGGAGAAGGAGAACACATCTTTGTAGGCACTGCAGAAAGAGCACAAGCTTCGGAGTTGCACAGGCCTGGGCTCAAACTTGGGCTGTGAGTGTGGGCAAGTTACTTTAACCTCCTGGAGTCTCAGTTTCCTCATCCTGAAGATGTGGATGAGACTTCTGTCCTAGATTTGCCGCGTGGACCGAATGAGATCAAAATGGTAAAGGGTACAGTAAAATGCCTGGCAGGCAGTAGATGCTCAATAGCAGTTCTCTCTTTACAGAGTAACCTGGGGTTGGCAAGTGAGACTAGGAAGCCCAGGTGTCCTGAGGGAACAACCCCTCACCCCACCCCCAACAAACAGAAATACTACCAAACCTCAGGCCCCCGTCAGGAAGCCCGGCACAGCCCAGTTTGGGGAGAGAGGAGGTATCCGTGTTACTCCTTCCTTTAGCACATTCTGGCTGAACAGACCATAACGACAAACTCACCGGAGAGCATCCCCTGGCCAGGTGGGCCCCGGGGTGGTGGGGGAGATGGCCAAGGTGGCCACCTGCTGGGAGAGGTCACTGGCCTCCTCGGCCTCCTCGTAGAGGGTCTTGGCATAGCGGACGAGGAAGGGGAGCAGCTGGCAGACCTCCTTGCGCAGGGACGAGGTCTCTTCGGCCAGCCAGGCACCCAGGATCCGCACGGAGGCAAACACAAAGGGCTCCTTCTGCTTCTCTGGCCCCACCTGTTGCCAAAGGACTCCCCTGAGATGGAGCAGGACCAGAGAACCTCCCCTGGCTGGCCAGCATGCCGGCCAGGCTACGAATAACACAAGTGGAAGGGAATGCTGGCCTGTGAGCCCTGCAAAGGCAGGCCCTGTGTACCCAGAAGCCAGCGCACGGTTGGGACACACTCAACCGGGGGCTGGCACAGGGCAGGCCCTCAGGGCACGCCTGCTGAGGGAACTGGACTTTAGACAACATGCCCCTGCACTCGCTGGGACTCAGCCTCGAAAGCATCTCAAGGCTAGAAGGAGACCCACAGGTCCAAAGCTAAGAAAACACTCCCTCTACGGTGGCTCTGACCTGGGGTGGGAGGCCAGGAGAGAAGCCCCCCTTTGGGCTAAATCAGAAAGAATGAGACAATGGGAGCTTGGCACGGTGTGTGTGGGGGGTGTGGGGTATGCGGCTGGAGCAGGCTACTAAAGAGACCGGAGTGCTGAGGGAACCCCTGCAGGACAGGAGGGCTGGACTCTCAGGCAGGAGGGAGGAGGGGATGTCGGGGCAGGTGATCAAATGGAGTTAGCAGACCCTCCACGAAGGGCAGGAAGCAGGCAGCCCTGCTCCGTTTCCCTGTACCGTTACAAGTTTCTATGTGTATGTGTGTAAGGCCATGCTGCAGACTGAACAGAACAGACTGCTTCACTTTCGTGTGTGTGGACTGGGGGGAGGGTTGTGAGTAGGAGGTTGCTGTGTTGTGTGTGCGCGTGTGTGTACTGTGATGGGAGTGCACATATGGCATGTGGTATGGTGCTTGTGTGGAGGCTCAGGGAGGGAGAGGGAGGCTTGGCCACACACTACTCCCTGGAGTGCTGCAGGATCAGCCCTCCGTAGGTAGGTAGGTACGTCTTCTCTGTCTCCCCGTACACCCAGGTTCGGGGTTTCACTTCCCCCTTTCCCTTGCCCTCGGGCTCCCCCTCCCACACTGGGCCCCCTCGGGTGGGCACTGCACCCTCACCTGCTGCAGGTAGTGGATGACTGCCCCGATGGCCTCCTTCATGACGCTCACAAGCTGCACCTTCTGTGGCTCCTTAAGCAGTGACTGTTCGCAGCGGGTGCATTCCTGGATCCCCAACTCCATGAGGGCATAGCAAGCGGTCACCACATCCTCTTTCACCTCTGTGCCTGTCTCCTCCAGTGCCAGCCGCACCTCCACGCATGCCAGATTCACCAGCAGGGCCAGGAACTTGCTCCCGGAGCTGCCCGCTGGGATCCAGTCGGAGCCGCAGGCGTGCGCCAGGCGGGCTGCCAGCTTCAGTGCTGGGTTGCGCTGCCAGGAGCTCAGCTTGCTGCCCAGGATCCGTGCCAGCCCGGCCTGCAGATCCCGGAGGCATTCAGAGGGCACAGTTGTTGGGGGCAGAAAGAGGGGCAGCAGCTGGCAGAGCTCAAACTTGCTGGCATCCTCGGCTTTCTGGAAATCTTCGCTGAGGCCCCGCAAAACAGCCAGCAGGTCAGGCTCCCCCTCCTTCCAGCACTGTGTCTCAGCAGCGGCCAGCAGCCCCACCAGGAGTGCCAAGGCCTGGTCAAAGCCATAGCCATGCCCCAGGTATGCCTGACACAGGGCAGACACGGTGCCACCAGCAATGAGGTGTCGGGGCCCACGAGGTGTGCCTGCCACAGCTGTCAGGCACTGGTAGGTGTCATCAATCATGGATCGGCGGGCAGCATCGTCAGGGTCCCCCCGGGCTGTGAGGAAGGTGCTAAGGATGGGGATCTTGTTCAGGACCTGGGGATGGGCGGCTAGTTCAGGGTCACTGCAGAAGCAGGCCAGCAGGGCCACACCCAAGGCCCGGAGAACATGGTCGGGGCAGCCATCCGGCGCCTCCTTGGTAGTCAGGAGACGATTGGGGAAGGTGAAGCCGACAGCATCAAAGATCCGCCGCCTAGTTTTAGCATCGATGTCACCTGCTTTGACTGCCTTGGTCACCTAAGGGAGGTATATGCTATCAGCAGGATGAAAGGAAGGGGTGGCAAAGACTGTCCCTTGCACTCTTGGGGTTGACCATTAGCAGGACTAGGTTATATAACAAGATTCACTCTGGGGTCAGGAGGTCTCCCAGAGATCACTTCATCCAGCTCCTTCCTTCTCCCCAGAGGCAGACAGGTGTGAACTCTGGGATCCCTCATCTGTGATCCCTGTGGAAGGGAGGTCAGGTCCTCCTCAACTACTCACTCTACTGTTTCATTACCTGGTTAGTTGGGAAGTTCCTCCTGATATCTAAGCTAGATGCCCACATCCTGAGTTGGAAGAGGCTTAGAACTCAGTGTTTAAAATTCTCCAAGGATTTGGGGTCCCTCTCTAATTGCTCTCTCCAGAGAAGTCTCTGATCCATTCCCGCCACCTTCTCAGGGGAAATGGCTCCTGTGTCTCGCCGCTCTGCCTGTCAAAACATTTCCCCTTACATTTCACCTAAACACCTCCCCTGCTGCAGTGTGAGCCCTTGACTCTGGAGCCTTCTCCCTGTTGCCATGGCAAACAAGCAGGCTGTACTCCCTCCTCCCTTCACCCCCCCCCCCCACCCTTCCCAGCACTGCAGCTCCTGTTCTGCTGTCCCCAGCTTGGGTTCCTCCAGGGCTAAGCCCCGAACCAGATCCTTCACCCGCAACCTACATACCCATCCTGGCCATCCCCTAGGACCCCTTCCCGGTCACTTCCAGTCCTGCTACCCTCTCCACCTCCAGAACAAACATCCCCAGCCCTCAGGTATTCTGCACTAGTTACTACCTGCTGCTGTAACCCTATGAGTCAGCTCCCATCTGCTCTGGGACGCCCCAGAGAGCAGACCCACTCAGCATCCTCCAAGGCTCCTAGGGCCACAAGCTTTATTCACCCCCATTCTCCCCCTTTGCTCCCATACTCAGGGGGGCAAAAATGAGTCCACAGGTAGATGCCTTAGGCCTTCTTTGGTGCCTCCAGGGTTACGAGCACCACCTATATATCCTTGGGGACTTGTTGACCCCATTCCTAGGGAGCCCAACCACCCAGCCCTTCCCACCTCCCAACTGTCAGTCCGTTCCTTACTAGCAGCAGGGCTGCAAACTGCTCGCTGTCATTCTTGGCCTCACGGAGGGCTCCCAGGTAGCGCTCCAGGGTGGGGTTTCGGCCCTCTGCCTGGTTCAGAGCTGGCTCGCAATCCGAGGCCATGATGCGCGCCTTGCCCAACTGTGAACACAAGAGGGACTGAGCATCCCTCTGCAGAGGAGGGGTGGGGGTGGGAGTGGAGGAGGGAGGGAGGGAGGGAGGGATTAGCACAGAGGGAGGGGAGGATCAGGAGGGATGGACTCCTCAGGACTGACCTCCCTTGGGGGAGCCCCTTTAAGGGGCTGGACCCTCAAGTCCTTAGGGATGAAGAAGGGACCCTGGTCCAAGGTCACATCCGGAAAGTGGGAAAGAAGGACCATGCATCCTGCTGCTCAGCTGGACAGCTCTCCTCACCAGTCTCCTGGGGGTGGGAGGGGGCTGGCCCCACTGCTCAGCTGCTCCCTGGCACCAGAGTCCAGGTTTTGTTTCCCTCCACCAGGCGTACAGGGAGGGAGTGGTGAGGACAGACAGGGAGGAATGGAGACATACACGGGTGAAGTTCGATTATCCGGACTCAGGCTGGCATGAGGTTTCCTTTCCCCTCCCTTCTTCAGGAGAGAGGAGACAAGCTTCAGCGGAAGGCAGAAAGCAAGGTGCTGACCAGGGAAAGCTCAGAGGGCCCTCTGGAGACCCCATCCCTCCAGCCAGGGCTCTCAGTCGCCCCCGCAGGCTCCTTGCCTCCTCTCCTTTCCCTCCCTCGGGCAGAAGCTGCAGCAGCGGAGCAGCAGAAGCAGCAGCAGAATTAACCCCTTGAGCTCCCTCTCCTCACCCTCCCCGCCCGGCTACCAGCCTGTGGACGCCGGCAGGGGCTGGAGAAGCAAGAAGGGGTCCCGGGTAGCTCCCAGGACAACGGAGACTCCAAAAGCCGGATAATCGAAGAGGGGCTGCTGAGATGGGGAGATGAGAAGGGAAGGAGGGTTCCTGACGGTCACCACCTGTCCCGCCGCAGCCAGGTCACAACACGACATTGATGAAGTCACGACAGGGCGGCGATGAGATCACACTTCACGATGGCGCGGTTATGTCACGGAGAGATCACGGCAAAATCACGACATGGGACAGCCCCCAAAGATGACAGGGCAAATTTTTTAAAAAGATATAGCTATATATTGAGAAGGGCTGTGGCAAAATGGAGTCTCGACAAGGCACGATGGTGTCGCGATATGGCGCGATGGAGTCGCGATAGGGTCCCCGGGGTGTGTCGGCATCGATAGGCGCCGGCTCGGAGTGGCCCCGGCTGGGATGTAAGGGAGGGCTTGAAGGGGGCTGAGCTCACCAGGCTGCGGCCCCGAGCGGCGAAGTCTTCTCCGAGCGCGGTGCTCCGGGAGCCTGGGGCCGCTGCTCACGCCGCGTTGCCCACTCCTGGCTCCAGGCTGCTGCAGCTCCACCCCCACCCCCGCAGCGCTCTCGACCAATCCTCGGCGGCCTCACTCCAGGCTCTAGCCAATGGCACAGCTGGGCGCTAAGCCGTAGGGGGTGCTGCCGTTGCCGCCATCTTGCTTGTGGGTATTGCCCGAGTCTGGGGCCTGGGGCTCGCGCAGGTCGGGCGAAGGTGCAGACCGCTTCTGGAGAGCGGGAGGCGACAGCCTGGGGACCCAGGTTCCTTCGCTCGTGCGTAGTTCTACCCCCCAGCACTACCCCTCCTCCCCCTCGGGCTCGCGGCTGGAATTGAGCTTCCGGGGGGACAGAAGGGCTTGTTTAGCATGAAGAGTGTGTTTCCGGGTTGAGTCCGGGAGGTGGGAGGGGGCGGCGTTTCCGGCCGCCGTCGCTGTCCAGGGAGGCTGAGGCCAGAGTGAGCTGCCCGGGTGGGGAGCCCGCATTGCCTTCTTCCTCTTCCTTTTCCTCCTCCCCCGGGTGAGGGGAGCGAAGGTTGGGGCCCCGACCCCATGGACCGGGAGGAGGCGGAGGCCGCCGAGAGCCGGGGCCCCGCTTTGTGGCCTTGAGCCCCGGTAGGTGGCCGGGGGCGGCTGGCTGCCGGGCCGAAGACCACGAGCTCAGGGGAGGGGCAAGCGGGATGGGCTGTTTCTGGGGGTGCGCTGGCCGGGTGTTGGGACCCGGAGGTGGCGCTCCTGGCCCGGCTAGGGCAGCCAGCTGCTTCTGGCTTTGCAGGTGCGGAGCTCGAGTCTCAGGCTGAACCCCGCTTCTTTCGGGCCCGGGCCTGGTCTTGCGGCTCCCTCCATCCCCAGACAGACAGATCGGCCGCGAGACGCTGCTGGCCTTCTTCCTCCCTAGCCTCTAGCTTCAGTCTCTGGTGTTTGTTCTCCCCACCAGGACCGCAAGTTGATGCTGAATAAGGGGGGCGGGGCTGAGCACTACGTGTAAATTAAGATGCGAAACCGGCCTTATTCAGGACCTGGAAATTATGCCCTACCGAGGGGTCCTGTGGTGGCTGCAGTGAGCACAAAGGTGAAATAAAGGAAGTCAAGAGAAAAGACCTCAGGCGAGATTCCAGGAAAGCTTTGCTTTCTTTCCTCTCACCGTGGTTGTGCGCAATCGAAGATAGATGCAGTTGTTGAAGAGTATTAGCTGACTCTCCTTGTGCTTTCTTATCTGATGAACAGACTGGAAGCTAGGAACAAATTGGAAACACGACCTCCCAGAACAATCTGTTCATTTTTCCAGCTATTTGGAAAACAGTGTCTGCAAATATAAGCAAAGCTATTCACGGCAGTCTGTTCTGTAACTTTCCCAAATATCTGAGACTTTTTTTTTTAAAGAGCTTTATTCTTAATTACTCATACCAGCTGAATAGGCTGTTTCAGACGTGCTCTGTCGTTGTTCAAACATATCTTATCTCTGGGTACATAAATGGAGTTCCACATATGTAGCTGACAGACTGAACTATGATACATCCCCCATCAACCTGAAGCATTAAGTAAACATTACCCCCTGCTCTGTCTGAACAGCTGCTGCAACAGAGAGTGCTTTTATTTCGGGTGTACTTGTAACGCCCTAAATGCCAGAACTCTTGCAAGCTTTTCTAGATTTTCATTTGTCCAGTATTGTGGAGGTGTGTGTTCTCTCCCTGGGCTGTTTCCCTTTGATTCTATAACAAGCCATTTGGATCTTGGTGATGTGGTGGTGTTCCTGCCTCTGGTCAGCAAGCCTTTGACTGGACCCTAGCAGTGATTTGTGCCCTTAGGCAATTGTAGGTTTCAGAGGAATGACTGGTTCGGAGTTCACATGAAAATAACTGCCTCTCTCTCATGCATGGTTTGTGAGACATTGCCCTTCTAATCAGCTTGCTAATCCAGTGGTGTTTATTACTCCCATTTCGAAACCTATTCATTTCTTTTATGCTTCTATCGCCCACCTGCCACACTATTGATGACAGGTGTTGAGTCACCTTGAATTTAAAATCCTTTTGTGGTAGGCAGAAATGTGTTGGGTAAGATTCATATGCACACGTGCACACACACGCACGCACACATGCATGCTCACTCATTCCATCTTGGGAGGCTAGAAAAGTTGCTGGATATACTTTCTAACTTAGGCTCCATTTCATAATCTTTTTTTTTTTTTTTTTTTTTTTTTTTTTTTTTTTGTGGTACGCGGGCCTCTCACTGTTGTGGCCTCTCCCGTTGCGGAGCACAGGCTCCGGATGCGCAGGCTCAGCAGCCATGGCTCACGGGCCCAGCCGCTCCGCGGCATATGGGATCCTCCCAGACCGGGGCACGAACCCGTATCCCCTGCATCGGCAGGCGGACTCTCAACCACTGCGCCACCAGGGAGGCCCCATAATCTTTTGAGCATGTGTCTGACCTGCACACTTCCTTTCTGCCCCCTGCTCCCTAACATACAATGACAAACCGCTAGAAATAGGAATGGATGGAAGTGAATGAGAAAGATGAAGTCCTTCAGATGCTTAAGGCTCAGTGAAAGCTTTTTCTTGGGTGGGCTGTACCTTAGTTTTGCAGTTCTGTATGTGTGTTTCTCTATTTCCTGGTATTAATCAGTATTGATATCCAACCCATACAGTGCTGGCTGGGGCTGGGGTTGTCAGTCTGTGCCATTTTCCAGATGTGGATGACAGGTGCATATTTAGGACAGAAGATTTTTATTTTTATTTATTTATTTATTTTTGGCTGCCTTAGGTCTTCGTTGATGCGCGCGGGCTTTCTCTAGTTGGGGCGAGCCGGGGGCTAGTCTTCATTGCAGTGTGTGGGCTTCTCATTGCGGTGGCTTCTCTTGTTGTGGAGCACGTGCTCTAAGCACGGTCTTCAGTAGTTGTGGCACGCAGGCCCAGTAGTTGTGGCGCACAGGCTTAGTTGCTCCGCGGCATGTGGGATCTTCCCGGACCAGGGCTCGAACCTGTGTCCCCTGCATTGGCAGGCGGATTCTTAACCACTGTGCTGCCAGGGAAGTCCGGGACAGAAGATTTTTAAATTACTTCTTCAGAACTCAGTCAACCTTCGTAATACTGCCAAGATTTATATAATAATTTATACAATATAGGGAAGTTGTGTAAGAGAGAAGAAGCTGATGGAAAGTCATTTTTTCTTCTGGAAGAGACCTAAATCATTCGGTCTCTAGATTATAGAGTAGCCAGCACAATGCCTAGTACAAAATAGGGGCTGTGTAAATACTTGTTGAATGGATATCTGAATTTAAGTCAGGAATTGCTAATGATTCTAAGGATCAGGGAGGTGACATCAAAGTATAAACTGGATAGATTTTAAAGATAAGAGTGGTGGGGACAGTAGCAAACTGGAGAGTGCGTGCCCTGCCTAAAGACAGTCACATTAAAATTGTTAAAAAACATGGCTAGAAAAGCCTTCAGATTAGTTTACCTCTGATGCTCCAAACTCTTCTTTTCATAGGTAAAAAAGCGTATTTGTATAAAGTCACAAAGCTGTTAGTAGCAGAACTGGAACTGAAATTCAGATCTTTTTTTTCAGTCTGTACGCTTTCCATTGTTCCACATAGATGATGTTAGATTAGAAAATATGGAATATAAAGTGTTTCAGTTTTACAGTGGATTCATTTCATATCCCTGGCTATGTTTTTATCCTGATAATCATAGGCTACGCCAAAGCTCAGCTTTGAAATTTATAGGCAGGTATGAGCAGTGAAAGACAAACTTGAAGCTTCCCTTCTCCCTAATCTGTCACACTCTCTAGCACTCTGCACTTCGAGGAATCAATTATTAATTACTTGGCATATAATTTCTTCTTTTTCTGTCTTTCTAGTGGACTGGTTCTGCCTGTCTGGAAGGCCATGGAGAAGCTGGGAATCAAGCCAAGCCGTGCTTCTTGGATTTTATCAGGATTTTGTTGGCAGACATCTGTGAAGTGGTTGAGAAGCTTGTACCTGTTTTATATTTGCTTCTGCTTCAGTGCTCTGTGGCTGTCAACAGGTACCATTTTCTTTATATATTTAAGATTTTTTAAAAAAGGTACTCGGTGTGAGTCTTTCAGTTCATTTTAAAGACTGGAAGGAGCCAGAAAAGCAACCTGCTAATTGACAGAAGTGGTCATCCTTTAGGTGGACACTTAGTTTGTTGGGTTTATTTGTTTTGTTTTAAACCAAAATTTAAATTGGGTTCTTTCTTTCTCTTTTTTTTTTGGCTGCTGCCACTCGGCATGTGGGATCCTTAGTTCCCCCACCAGGGATCGAACCCGTGCCCCGTGCAGTGGAAGCATGGAGTCTTAACCACTGGACCACCAGGGAAGTCCCTGGGTTATTTCTCATAAAGGATAATTGGGGGCTTCCCTGGTGGCGCAGTGGTTGAGAGTCCGCCTGCCGATGCAGGGGGCGTGGGTTCGTGCCCTGGTCCGGGAAGATCCCACATGCCGCGGAGCGGCTGGGCCCGTGCGCTGTGGCCGCTGGGCCTGCGCGTCCGGAGCCTGTGCTCCGCAGCGGGAGAGGCCACGGCAGTGAGAGGCCCGCGTACCGCAAAAAAAAAAAAAAGGAGAATTGGCATGATCATTTTGAGATTTGATGAAGATGTAATGAAAAGAAAAAGGTTTCAAAGTTAGAAGGACCTGGGTCCTGGAGCTGGATGTTTCTTTCCACTTAATAACTATAAAACATTGAGCAAGTTACCTATTGTCTGTAAGGAAACATAAGATCTACCTCATAACTTGATTTAAAACATAATATAATTAAAGCGTGTACTACAATTCTCTGAACATAAGTGATACTTGGCTTTCTTTCCTTTCCTGAAGGAATCTACACTCTATACTTAGAGGGAGAATGTGTTCCCTGCTTCTTCTGTAGAATGGGGTTATGCTGATAGATTTTATAAAGTATGCTTTCCTCCTAGAGATTATTTCACCAGTCTATTACCTCTTGCCAGGAAAAAGTGCCAAAAAGGTTAAATCTCAAAGAATATCCTTTTTTTCTGTCTTTTTTTTTCTTTTGGTTCTTTTGTTGACATTGTACCTTTCAGAGTATGGAATGTGAGGAAACAGCAATTTGAGAATGACTTCTCAGTATGTTGCTGTTCTGGGCAATGACCAAAAGACTTCTGTTGTAGAGACCACTGTCTGGGACAACTAATCCGTCTTTTGCCCCCATAATTAGAAAAGTTTCTGTGGCTTTCCAAAAGGAGTTGGTGGCCATGATCTTGAGAATCAAGTAATTACTGTATTTAACAATTTCAGTAACATCAGCTTTGGGGTTTTTGTTGTTTTGCAGTGGTGGTTGATGATTGCATAATTATAGCAGTGGAAATTGCAGTTGACAGAAAGCTGACCTAAATGTTTTTTACCCAGATGATGCTTTGCTGGGACAGCTAACTATTTCAAGCCAACATTTTATGCAAGATCATTTGAATTAAATAAGTAACTGATTTAGCACCATCAGAGTAGGAAAACCACACTTTTTGAAGTGCACCTACCACCTACCAGACCCCTGGTTGTAAACATTACATGTTTCATTTAATCCTTATGATAACCTGAAAACAGATAATTTTATTTTGTAGTTAGGAAATTGAGGCCCAGGGAGGCAAAATGACTTGACCAAGGTCACAGCAAGAACATGACAGAGCCAGGAATCTAAACGCAGCTTTTTCTACTCTAGAGCTCATGCTTTTTTTCTTCTGCTATGCTGCCTTCCAACCACAGGTGATCTTTTGGAGGACCAAAGACAGTTTTTTTGCCCTGAACCAGGATGAGTTTGTTATTTGAGGGATTCTGAGTATAGGGGAGGAAGAAGCATTGTTGAATGTTTCTGTATTTGCCAAGCTAATTGGTTAAATATGGTACTGTGGTCTCATTGGGCTACTCTTTAGTGTCCCTTGAGCCTGGTGCTTCAAAACAGCACCCTAAGGAACAGATTGAGTATAAAGGTGCAAAGGTGGTATTGGTAGGAGTGGTTCTGATGGGAATTAGATTGTACCAGTTCCATTTTGGAAAAGTTTGGAGCTTTTATCATGGAAGAACCAAGAGCCATATGTGTTCAAACTGAGGGAACATGCAAGCAATACATGACAGACAGATTTTTTAATGTATTTTAATTTATCAGAGCTCTTTTACATCAATTTTTTAAAAAACACAGTGTCCTAATAGCAAAAATGAATGAGACATAAGCAGAGTATCATAAGAAATTAAAATGATTCATAAAACATTAAGAAAAATGTTCATTCTCATTACTAACCGAAGAGCTGCAGATTAAGATGAGAAATCCTTTTTAACCTATCATATTGATGAAAATCAAAGTAAAAATATCTAGTGCTGCCAAGGGGTGATGTGGTTGCCCTCCTATTGTGCTGGAGAGTTTGAACAGAGAACTTTTTGAGATAAATCAAGATCCTTAAAAAGTTCATATTCTTTGACTTAGTAATTCCCCCTTTAGGAATTTACCTCAAGGACATATTTAGATGGTTGTGAATGAGAGCAGTCATCAACACTTATTTATTCTGTGTTGCAAAACATTGCTACAATCTGCCCCACAATAGGAGTGGTGAGATTATGGCATGTCCACATGGTGGAATATTACCTGACTTAAAAATTCACATTTTAGAAGAACAAGTACATGGGAAATGCTCCTAATGTTAAGCATGAAAGAGCATGATATACAATTGCATATTCATCTTCAAAATTGGTGTCAATTTTGTGAAAAGAAAAAAATATTTTTATGTAATAGAAGGTCTGAAACAAGACATATAACTAAATGTTTATATATTTTTTTGAGTAGTGGAATTACTATCTCTTTATACTTTTCTGTGTTTTCCAGGGTACATGTTAACTCTTTTTATAAGGGGGGGTAAAACCTATCTGAAGAAGCAACAACAAAACAATAGCAGCAAAAGCCTATTGTTGGTAGCCTGAGTCAGTATTTATCTCCTCATGAATTTGTTCAGTTTTTATCTG
This sequence comes from Hyperoodon ampullatus, assembly GCF_949752795.1. NCBI lineage: Eukaryota > Metazoa > Chordata > Mammalia > Artiodactyla > Ziphiidae > Hyperoodon > Hyperoodon ampullatus. The sequence continues at coordinate 29,573,458 of NC_136915.1, read as the reverse complement.
AGCTCTTACGTTTTCCCTAATAAAATACATTCTTGATTGTTTGCTGTTGTCTTTAGCTCATGGATTATAGAAATTATTCCTGAAAAACTAAACAAAACAAAGCAGCTCTCCAATTATCCCCATTCCTGTTTATCACTTAGCAGTTTCTCCATCTTTGGGAGAGCCCCAGGTACCCACTGACTTATGTATAGTGGGCTTATTTTTTATTTCAGCTTTGGGTTCAGTGCTGGAGCCCACTGCTAGGAAGCAGTGATTACAATTGGATAAAAGATGCTCTGTGTTTTCCTTGTGAGCCATTGAATTACTATTTTTCTGTCTAACGTTATTGTTACATGGCTTAAAGTAGCATTTTGGACCTGGGGATTATCGGTATCTGGAGAAAAACATGAAGTGACCCCAAGAATTTGGAAATTCCTATAATAGATTGTCATCTTCTTGAGAGCAGAGATTTTGCCTGTTTTGCTCACGCCATCTATTCCTAGCAAGTACCAAGGGCTTGACATATAGTAGATGCACCATAAAAATATTTGTTGACTGAGTAATAAATTAGCAATAAGGGAATTGTCCTTTGAGAATTAAACGTTAAAATCAACAATCTATCATTTGAGAGTTAAAGCTTAAAATGAACACAATCAGGACAAAGGTATGTGAAGGCACTTTAAAGAGACATAATGCCTTTGAGAACAACAAGATCTGATTAAAATACTCACAAATATTTTAACATCTAAAGAAAGAATGTGTGCGTCTGAAGAGTTATATATGCGCACGCACAGGAGAGGGCCGGAACCAGCACTGGAAACCTAAACCACGGAGGGTCATTGAGGCTAATGTACTCCAGAAGCTAACAATTGGCTATGAAAACTTTTACTGTTATTCCCTTGCTTCTGGGAAATAGATTACAGAGTTAGTTAATAAGTATTTTGAGTACAGAGAAAAAGTATCCAATTCAGAACCAGTTTTTGAGAACTTATTAGGAGTTTGGTCCTGGGCTAAGCACGAGGGTAATAAAGATGAGTACAACACAATTCCTGCCCTGGAAGAACTCCCAGTTTAATGAGGGAGATAGATGTATAAATACTACGATGTGGTAAGTGAAAAGACAGAGGGCTACCATGCCCTGAGTGCTACTGCAACCAGAGAAGCATTTAGCTTAGAGATGAAGGGGGAGAACTGAAGAAGTCTCTCCAGAGAAGCTGATGCCTGAACAGAATTTTGAAGGTTGAATTTGAAGGATTCGAAGGGTATTCCCAGGCAATGGGATTGCAAGAGCAAAAGCACGAAATTACGGAACAGCTTGGTAAATAAAGGGAACTCTATACGCAGTTTAGTGCTGCTGAAATACAAAGAACAAAGCTGGAATGGCAACTCCTGAAGAGGTAGGTGGTGGCCAGGTGATGAAGGATCTTGTATGCCATGGAAAGAAGCTTTGATTTTAATCTTTTAAGGCAGATGGTCTCCAAATTTTCTTGATTATATACTTATATCCATAAAAAAAGTTGAAGATGTGCCCCAGTTTTTGTTTGTTTATACATTATAATAAGCACCATTGTACTAATGTCTTATGTTTATGAGAGATGCCAAAAACAAATAGTTTTAATATTTTCTTTTCATATCCCAATGATTTGTTTTGTGCACTTCTGGTAAGCAAAAACTCTACTTTGGAGAGAATTGCCTTAGGAAATTGGGAGCTATTGAAAACTTTAAGCAGGAGAGTAATACTGGTAAATTTCTAGAACATTTTTGCTGGAATATGGAAGAATGGTAATGGTGGGGATGGGAGAAAGATGGAAGGGAGGGGAGGTCAGGGCTAGAGGTAAGGATATCTGTTAGAAAGCTAATGAAATAGTAGTCCAGGAGAAAATTGATGAGGCTGTGTGTCTTCAAGGAACCTCTCTCTCACTGGAGAGTAATTGTACTCAATACAAACCAGTAGATTTAGGGCTAAGTAGATGGGTAGAGTTTAGGAGTTCTGTAGTAAGAGATTAGATGAGGTTATTTATTTTTTTAATTGAGATATAATACCACTATTTAATTCCAGAACAGTTTACTCACCTCCTAAAAGAAACCTCATACGCATTAGCAGTCATTCCCTCTTTCTCCCCTAGCTTCTGGAAACCACTAATCTACTTTCGGACTCTATGGATTTGCCTATTCTGGACATTTAATATAAATGGATTCATACAATATGTGGCCTTTTATGTCTAGCTTCTTTCACTTAGGGTAATGTTTTCAAGATTCATTCATGTTGTAACATGTATCAGTACTTTATTCCTTTTCATAGCTGAATAATATTTCATTGTATCTTTACCTAGGAGTGGAATTGCTGGATCATATGGTAACTCTTTGTTTAACTTTTTGTTTGCTACAGCTGCTGCACCGTTTTACATTTCCACCAGCAATGTATTAGGGTTCCAGTTTCTCCATGTCCTCAGCAACACTTGTTACTGTTTTTTGATTGTCATAGAGGAGGTTGTTGAAGGTTAGAAGAATCAGGGAAGGCTTCCTGAAGGAAATGGAACTTGGCTTGGGCCTGATACATATCCAGTTTGCAGACAGACAAACTGATACAGTTAGAAACAAGGACTGGTCAAACAACCAGATGGGTACAGATCATTTATTTGTTGTATTTTTATTATTATTGCTTATTCATTCAACAAATATTTATTGAGCCAGGCACTGTTCTTTGTGAGGGACCTCTAGCCAGGCTCCTGGCTTAGCCTTCCCAGTCAGGGAAGCTTTCGGAATGAGCAGACCACATTTGCTGTCTCTATTCTCCCACCTCTGTCCTCTTCTGAATCCAGTGAGGTCTGGCTTCTGCCTAAACCTTGGCTTTTACCAAGGTAACCAGTGACCTCCCTAGCTTGACACCTTTACTTTTTACCTTACTTAACATCTCTGCTGCATTTGACACCTTTGACTACTTTCTTTTGTGGCCTCTCCTGTTGCGGAGCACAGGCTCTGGACGCGCAGGCTCAGCGGCCATGGCTCACGGGCCCAGCGGCTCCATGGCATGTGGGATCCTCCCGGACCGGGGCACGAACCCGTGTCCCCTGCATTGGCAGGCGGACTCCCAACCACTGCACCATCAGTGAAGCCCTTGACTACTTTCTTGATACCCTTTCCTCAGTTGCTTAAGTTACAGCATGCTTTTCTTTGCTCTCCCTTACAGCTGATGCATCGCACTTTCTAATTCTTCCCTCACTCCCTTCTCAGCTTGTCCCTTAAATGTTTTGTTCTTCAGGGTTCTGTTTCTATCCTTTCTTGTCTCACACTTGTGTGCTCTCCCTGGGCAATCTCATTCTTTCTCATAATTGTAACCTGTGTGCTCACTACTCCCAAGTCTATACGTGTTCATTCACTTCTCTCATGGGCCCCAGACCACATAGCCACCTGTATGTCACACATCTCCAACTGGATGTCTCCCAGCTACCTCCAACTTAATATATCAAGACTGAACTCACGATCTTTTACCCCTCTTCCTCCTTTATTCCCTGTAACGGTGCGACGATCACCTCTACTCATATTCTTAGGTAGAAATCCCTGAAGCATCCTATACTCCTTTTTCTCTTCCACGTTCAAATTGCTTTTCATAGAGTGCCGTTTCATGTTTCCACAGAGTACTCCATTCCTCTGCCTATGCCATCACCATTCTGTCTGATGTATTCTTTTTTTAAAAATAAATTTATTTATTTATTTTTATTTTTGGCTGCGTTGGGTCTTTTAAAAATTTTTTATTTTATTTATTTATTTTTATATATTATATATATATATATGTTTTTTTTTTTGGCTGTGTTGGGTCTTCTTTGCTGGGCACGGGCTTTCTCTAGTTGCGGCAAGCTGGGGCTACCCTTCGTTGCGGTGTGTGGGCTTCTCACTGTGGTGGCTTCTCGTTGCAGAGCACGGGCTTTCTCTAGTTGCGGCAAGCTGGGGCTACCCTTTGTTGCGGTGTGTGGGCTTCTCACTGTGGTGGCTTCTCTTGTTGCAGAGCACAGGCTCTGGGCACGTGGGCCTCAGTAGTTGTGGCACATGGGCTCAGTAGTTGTGGCACACGGGCTCAGTAGTTGTGGCGCACAGATTTAGTTGCTCCGCGGCATGTGGGATCTTCCTGGACCAGGGCTCGAACCCATGTTCCCTTCATTGGCAGGCGGATTCTTAATCACTGCACCACCAGGGAAGTCCTGGCAGGCGGATTCTTAACCACTGTGCCAACAGGGAAGTCCCTGCCTGATGTTTTCTGATTCAGGTCAACATTTCTGGTGCTTTCCCTGAAGCCTTGATTTGAACTTGTTCTTTAGTGTTCTCATAGTGTCTATATATTTCTCTATTATTATGCCGTATTATACTGTGTTGGTTTTAGGCTTTGTGAGGAGAGGTTCAGAGTAGGTTTTGCCCTAGAATGTGGTCTTTACTTCTAAAGGCCTTTCTAGTGTCTGCTGGTCTGTGGTGTTAATGTGATTTCTTCACTTTGGCAGAGCAGGAATTCTAAAATGCTCCTACCTCCTACCCCAGCACTGCTTGACCTCTAGTGATTCTGTTTCCTTCTCATTGATGTAACATCTAGTATATGACAAACCTGTGCCTTTATGTCCCAGCCCTCAGCCTTTTGGGATCCCCTCTTTTCACAGCTCCTTCTCCAGTGTCCTGCCACTCAAATTCTAGCCAAATTCAGATCTCTGCTCCTTGGGCTTGGTGAGAACCCTCTCTTCTGTTTGGGTTCCAGCTTTCTGTGCTGTGGTTGAGAAGCTGTCCCTTAAAAGAGAAGTGGGCAATTATGGGGCTCACTTCAAGTTTCCCTTCTCCCAGGGATTTTAATCTTGCACTGACTATTATATTCTTATGGAAAACAATTGTCTTCAGTATTCTGCCCAGTTTCGTAGTTATTTATGGTAGATGGTGAGTCTGGTACCAGTTACTCCATCATGGCTGGGAGCAGAAGTCTGCTATGATTACTTGCTTATGTGTCTACTTCATGAAACTGTTTTACTCATAGTTACATACCTAACATATAGCATGTAGTAGGTAGCAATAAAGGTTTGTTGGGTTAACCTAAAGATAATGCTAGAAATAGGACCACCTTGGAATATACATGTTAAGGAGAATCAATCTTTCATACTCTGTTTTTCAGTCTTGGCCAATTAAATGGGCACTTCACTTCCCAGGAAGGTAATTTTTGTTCTTTTTTTCCCACCTTCTGACTCTCTCCGTGAATGGAAGAGCGATTTTTCTGTTTGGTCATAATGGAAGAGAATTTTGTTGTGTGGAATGGCTAGTCCAGGATTTTCATGTATTCTCACCCTGCCATGCTCTAACTGGTCTGCCCATGCCAGGACAGCCTGCATTTGTCCAATTGGTAAGTTTAATTCAGTGTAGGAAAGTATTAGGAAGCCCATTTGTGATTGTACATCTAAGCTATGTTCTCCAGTCACCTTACACTTATAAAGATGATATTTTGGTCTCCATCTACCTCTAACTGCCATGTTTTATTTTTTTAATTAGTCCTAAACTCTGGATGGGAGAGATTAATTATCACCCTCAGCCCCCACAGAGACTGCAGATGGGACAGAGACAGCTTCTGGCTTAGCAAGAGGTCTTTTCCCCACTAGTTGCCATTCCCATTTTGTTCTTATAACTGCTCGCATTTGCCCCTGGCAGACAGAAGACACCTGAACTCACTTTCTTGCTTTGCCCCCACCTTTTAGTTGTACTTTGAGGGCTGTAGCCCCTGTTGTACCAGTCAGACCAAGTGGTATCTTTTTTCCTTGAAGAGAATAATATATTTTGAACATGCATCGGTCTTGTCTTTAGGAGAAAAGCATTTTCCAGAGAGTTTTTGGGTGGCATTATATCTCTGCTCTTCTTATATCTGCTGGGCACCTCATTTAAGGTGGATGACTAATGGAATACACCTCACAGCAATGAGCCTTCAGCAAGAACTTTCTCCTGCCAAACTGTCCTATATTCTTAACTACATTGCACTACAGGAAGGTAATAAATTATTAATCCTAAATCTGTCTCCTCAGATTGTGATGACTTGAGTACATGGCAGCTGGGGGAGGTAGAGTTTTCTGGCCGTTAACATAAACCATGCAAGCTCTTTGATTCTAAAATTCAGCTAGCATTGAGCAAGTCTATGGGATCTTTTTATATCACAATTTAATTGACTTTGGTAAGACCAATCAGAATTATCTAAAGTTAGCTTCTCTCCCAATGAAATGAAGTAATTGTCTCTTGCTTAAATACTCTTCAGTAAAAGGTAATCATCTTAAGTCCTTCTCTCTAGCTAGGAAAACTGTAATTTTGGTGGGTTCTTTTTGCCCCTTAGAAACATTATGCAAACACAGACTTATTTCCTAACTTGTGTGATAAAGTGGAGAGGGTTAAGAAAATGGCATAATTGGGCAGTAAATCCAATTCAATTTAAAAGCTGTCTTAAATTGACTCTCCTTAGGAATTCCTCAGAGAGGAAATAATACAGTAGTGGAGGAATTTATAAAAACAGAATAATTGCAGGACCAAAGCAAGGTCTTGGTCCAGACATTGTGTGGAATCAGCAGGAACATGATCAAGACTATGTGTGTGGTTACTCTTTGGACATCTATTCTCAGGTGAGTAGTACTGAAGAGTTTGGGTTAAAATGCACAGCTCTTGGTTTGAGGGCCTGCCCTTTGAACTTTCTTTCTGATCCTCCATCCAAGAGCTTCCTTAAGAAAAGTCAGCCTGTGTGGTTAAGATCCTTCAGCCACTTTTGATTCCAGACACTACTGGATATGTTTTAGAGAGAAGTTGTAAGAATTGATCTTGACCACCTACCTAGTTCATCAACTGAGCAAGAAACAGGAGGCAGAGTGGCCAAGAGCATGGAGCATGGACTCAGGAGTCAGACAAGCCTGTATCTGAGTCCTGGTTCTATTATATACTGGGTGGTATGACTGAAACCCACCTTTCATCAGGTTCCTCATCTACAAAACAAGAATGACAGTACCTCTGATAGGATTGTTATGAAGATTAAATGAAATGTTCACACAGAGTGCTTAGCCTACTCCCAGGTGCATAAATAACAATTCAGCAAATGTTAGTGGTAGTCATTATGATGTGATGACATAAAATCCTGTTTGGTTAGACTCTTGTCTTATCCCAAGATGACCCCGTAGGTAGTAGTTTTGAGGTCTCTGCTGGCTTCTTAAACCTCTGTCCAGTGGGATGTCAATCCCCACATTTTTTTTAAAGTATACTGTAGGCAGCTGGCCTTTCTGCATTGTCAGGAGAAGTAGGCCTCCATTCAGGCCTGAGGTTGGTTGAAGCCCATGACAGGGTGAGCTGTGTTGTGCATTTCCTGTAATTGTAACATGCTACTAAGGAGTACGACTGCTTGTTGGCTACTTGTTTCCTCCTTTAGCCAGGGATACTTTTCCTCTGGAAGAGGAGTTTGTTCTGCTGCCATGACACCATCTGGCCCTCAGCCCTGGTTCACTTCCCCCAACACTGATGATATGCCCATGTCTGGCAAACTCTTGTGCTAGGCCAGGTTGGCTTTGTCTTTTAGTCAGGGCAGTGTTGTGCCTGAGGCTACTTCAATAGCATTTTCTGGATTTTATGTCAGAAGTAGCTTGCAGAGTTAGTTCCTTCCTTCAAAATGTATTTATTGGGTGCCTACTATCCTAGGCATTAGAAATGCAGTGGTAAGACAGACATGGTCTCTGCCCTCTTGGAGCTTGCAGTCTAGTGATTCCTTAGCCATTACTAGGGAACAGAAGTTCTCTTCAAAAGGGATGATGTTACTGGTATCAAGGTTCCCTTCAAAGAGGCTGAGAGTCTCAAGGTAATTCAGTGACAGGAGAGACCCAGTTTTACTTTCAGAATCCTAAGAGACTAGGGAATTTGATGTCTCAAGCTGGTCTCAATAGAGTAACCATCTGCTAAGAATTATGTAGGTGAGTCCCCTGTCTATTAATGCAGTATATCCAGCTTCCCTTTCAATCCAGCCCACTCTTGCCACCATTAATAACCCACATCCCTGAATAAGCAGCGAGGGTGGTTATCTGGAGATTTGGAAAAAGTGCGACAGCTGCAGCCCTTGCCCCAATTTGGAAGTATATGTGTGTCCTCTGGTGATTTCATGGGTATTAGATATACCCAGCCAGTCAGCTCCTGAAACTCTTTTTTGCATCAGGTTTGTTACTTTAGGCCCTCAGGTGAACAGTTCCAGTGTAAGGCAAGCACCAAATTATATAAATTTTGAACTTCTCTGGTCAATCACAAAAGGAAACTGTAAAATACCCTGAGATGAGATGGAATTATGAATGTCCCTGAATGATGAGTTAACTGTCACAGGCACTGTTCTAGGAGAAACAAAAGCAGAGAGGAATGCTGGCCAAGGCCTATCCAGCTCCACCAACTGCAGACTCTGCCCCTGAAGATGGACGCCTAGTGTAGCTCATCCCATTTCTCCTTTTAAAACTCTCCCAGCAAATGACAGGATTTTTAGGAATGCTTTCTTTCTTCCAACTGGCTTAAACGTTATGCTTTGATTCTAATCGAGCAGCAATTTAAAGTAAATGTTTATGGATTCTCTCACTTTTAGGTAATAAAGGGAACCACTTGTATTACCAGACGTGGGAGATGGGAAGTTTATATTGATTTGACTTTACTTCTGTACCCTAATTTCAGATTTAGGTTTAAAATTTTAAAGGGACTGCCATTCTGCCTATTAAGAAAGGGCTCCTCTGTTTTTTGTTTTTGGGTTTTTTTTTTATATACAGCTCAGTGCTTATTGTCCTTAACTGTGGGCAACCTGAGTCAGCTGGAAGCTTATGGAAGTAGGCCTGGTAGAATGAGTGAGTCTTAATCAGAATAAATGAAGCAACCTTGTAGAGAGAAGCTGAAGAGCTAGGTTCCACCTGAAGAAGTTGCATCCTGCTGGGTCAGTCTGTGGCTTTTGGCCTGAAGGAAAACAGCCCCCTGTGCTGAAGCAGTGCCAAGCTTCTCTTCTACCTGTGCATTCTACTTCATCAGTCTCTCTGGCTGCTCTAGCTAGCTTCCTCCCTCCCTCCCTCCCTTCCTTCCTCTTTAACCCTTTCTTTTTTGATTTTAAAAGTCACACATGCTTAATGTAGAAAGTTTAGGAAACGATTATTCCAGATAGAAATAACTACATCCTATGAATCCCATTGCCAGAGGTGACCACTGTGAACCTGTGGCTGTAGTTTCAGGCGTATCGCTGGGGAGGTTCTGTTTGTGAGAGCTTGCTTGCTTGCTCTGCTCAGTTACTGGAGGCCGCCATGGCACCAGCCATCTCTGGACCTGGTAGAAGGGAGATTTTCTGTTCTTGCAAAGGCCCTGTCCCAGCCTGACAGAAGCTCCTGGCTCTTCCTGTCTAACTGCTTGGATTTCAAAATTGCTCTCAGCTCTGCTCCCCAGAGTATGTGTATAAGCTGCACCCTGACATTTCTCATAATGCACTTTTGAAATAATAGGGTGAATTTTCATATTACCCCTTCTCTGAAAGGTTTAAGGGAGGGCTTGACCTCTAAGCTCAAGTAAGTAGATCTTGAGCAAGGTTATTTGCCCAGGATAGTCAGGGCGGAAGGGAAGGTTTTCTGGCTTTTCCACGGAGACTTTCGCTGACGAGCATACCCTCCTTTCCTTCCCCAAGCTGTTTTGATTGAGCTCTTCCGCCCCCACTCCTTTGTGTCTCACGTGGCGGCGGCTGCCTCTGTCAGGAGGGAGGGAGAGGCAAAGAATGAAGGCCCTCTGTGTGTGGTGTGTCTTCAGGGGTTTCTCTGTGTGCCTTTGCGGGGTGTGTTTATGTGTGTGTGAGAGAGAGAGAGACAGAGAGACCAGGCGCATTTGGGCATCCTTGTTGCTCTGCCTAGAATTAATGTCACTTTTAAGCAGCAGAGAAATATTGCCATTTTACAGGTGAGGATAAGGAAAGGCCAGTTTCTCTGTGGCTAGACAGAGTCTGTACTAGATAATTGGATAGTAAGGAATGTTTGTTGACCATTTTGCCAAGATTTTTATTTCTGTTAGTGGAATGTGGGAATTACAATCAACTTGGAAGATGGAAGTATAGGAGAAAGAATGATGTGTGTGTGTGTGTGCGTGTGTGTACATGTCATAAAAATGAAGTTATTGAAAGGCACACATCTGCAGTAAATAAACCAAACAATGCCAAATTATCTGAATGTCAGTGATACGCTATGTTGATGACTTTAACTAGATTACAGTTTTCTAATATTTGTGATCTCTGGTGCTTTATATGTGTGGTCATATTCAGTGCCTTAAAATATGCTTACCACATTTTTAATACCTCCTCTAGGGTGCTTAATTCAAATCACTTAATGATAATTAGTATCTAGGTGTTATGTACATACAATTCCTGTCAACAAGGACTGTCTCTGGCTAAATAAAACCCAGTTCCTGCCATCAGAGTGTTCATGCTATGGAGGCAGAGATAGATGTAGAAACATAAAAAAGCATGATGAATTCCACGATGTGTTATGGGAGCACGAAGAGTGGGGCAGGGAAGAGCTGAACCCTACTCTATAGCAGGCTGGTGAGACAAGTGATATTCTAATCCCTTTGAACTTCCTTCTCGGATTCATTTGAAGTGGTTTTTAACCTGCAGAGCTCTTTCATTTCTTTATCACAGAGGGAGGGGTGGAGGGAAGCGTATATACAGCTCTGTAAAGTCTAGAGAATAAGAGCCCTAAGAAAATTTTATTTTTATTTCTGTACAGATACAGATTGGCTTTGATTTAATTTAAATAAACTGGCTCTTAAAAATTCTAAGAATACTAACTACTCGTACAGTTTCGCTTTCATTTACACACAGATGAGAAAGCATCTGTAGCTCTGCATTTTATTTGTTATAAGCAAAAAGTGGTATGAGATATTTAAGTATCTGAAGCTTGGTTGTATTGAGTCCTCGCATGTCCCAGTTCAGCCCACTGCAGGTTTTTTTTTTTTTTTTATGAGACTTACATAATACTCCAAAAAGACAGATTTTTAATGGATAAATTGACATAAAATTTTCCTCTATTGGCCATATCTGCTGAAGTAACACTTCATGGTTTGCTGTATTATTTCCTTATTTCTTCTCAAGCTTACTGCTGTTTTATTTAATTTACATATCTCTGCTGCAGCCCTCTAAATGACCTTCTCTTTAGAAACAACAAAACCAGCAGCAAGTAAAAAGAAAAGGAAAGGGAAGAAAAGAAAACCAAAAACAAAGAATCCCCCACCAAAACCCCAAACACCTTCCCCCGAAACAAAACGGTGCTCTGTTTCAGGGTTTATTGTGTGGATTTCCAAAGGAGGTTGGTGTGATGGTGAATGCAAATACTTTATCAGCCCTGCAGTCAGAGACAGGAATCAACTGCAGGTTCTTTTTTTTTTTTTTTTGCGGTACGCGGGCCTCTCACTGTTGTGGCCTCTCTTGTCGCGGAGCACAGGCTCCGGACGCGCAGGCTCAGTGGCCATGGCTCACGGGCCCAGCCGCTCCGCGGCATGTGGGATCCTCCCGGACCGGGGCTCGAACCCGTGTCTCCTGCCTCGGCAGGCGGACTCTCAACCACTGTGCCACCAGGGAAGCCCCCGGGAAGCCCCCGGGAAGCCCCCCAACTGCAGGTTCTTAACAATAACATCTACAAGTGAGCTATATAGGGAATTGCTAAATTCATGACATCATATCCTGGGGCTTTTCTCTTTAGAAAAAAAAGTCTTTCTTGTTAGGACCGCTTTTATTTACAGGCCAAACTTTATCTGTTATCATTTGATACCTGTGCTTTTTGAAGTACGAAGACAGTGTTTCATAGAGAGGTGTGGGCTCCTGCACGCTGTGGCTTGGAGGCGTGCTCTCCTTGCTGACAGGATTCTCCATAGTCTTCTAGTCATAAAGTGGTGGGAGAAAAAGCAAAGCAGGAGATTCTGAGAATATTACATGCAGCATTGTAACCCCCAGTCACAGTTTTTTTTTGTTTTGTTTTGTTTTTTAAGTACATGGTTTCCTCATTTGCCTTCAATCTGCTTTTAGATATTATAAAGCCCTTGATGACTGGCTCATTTCTGAGCAGGTGACTTTATGGTAGGAGAGCTATTTTCAGCTATACCAGTGTTTCGATCAGTACTCTCACTTATGACTTGGTTGTGAAAATGGCTTTGGACTAAACCTTAACAGATAGGTCTTTTGAAACTTTATAGCAACCATATCCAATTAAGGCAAACTTCTGATTTATTAATAAGTATCAGGTAGAAATTAAAGGCATTAGAGTTGTGATAGACTGGCTTCCATTTTTCATCCAGGTGACCAGAACTTAGATGTGTTTTTTTCTTTTACTTTTCCTCATTACTCAGGAGAAGGGAAATTGAATGGATCTAGCTGTCATCAGTGATGGATGAATATTTGCCTGGGTGAACTGGGAAGCTATTCTCCACTGTTGCTTTGTTCTGAAAGTTCCATGGTGAAAGCCCATCTTGCCTTTGAGTGAAGTGGAGTGGTCTGAAATAGATAGCTCAGGGAACTAAAATTTGGTTGGTCCTTTCATGAGGAAAGACTGCTTTGTGATTTGAAAAGATTTTTCAGTTCAGTGTTTAGGCAGGAAAGGCTGTTTCCTAGCTGGTTATGTTAGATTACTTTATCTCTTTTTAATCCATTTGGCTTTTTGTTAGTTTCTCATTTTGCACATCTCTCATCATACCTCCCATTCAGTGCTCTCCCCAATTTGATTCAAAAAGCTCTTTCTCATTTCTTAGTGAACTGGGAACTTTGCTTTTCTCTCCTGTCCCTCCCTTTTAGCCAAGGAAATGAAATAACATTAAGAATCTGACTAAAACTTAAGTAATTCCATATTAGAACTGACATCTTTTGCCAGATTTTGTTAGTTAAAAAAAAAAACAAAGCATAAATTTATTTAAATGTTGGGTAAACTTTAAAAATTAACAGATAATTCTTTGAACGCCTACTATGTGCCAAGCATTTTGCTGGGCCTACAAATACAGAGATACAGGATACAACCCTAGCACTTAAAGAGGGCAGAGTGTGTGAGGTAGACAAACAAATATGATCCAGTGAGAGAAATGCCATGGTAGAGGTATACGTAGGATATGTAGATGAGAGGAATCTTGGGTGAAGGTTTCAAGGAAGACTTTCTGGAAGAAGTGGTGCCTGAGCTGAAATGAAGTGCAGTAACGACAACACAAAGTCATGGCAGCTGATACTTACTGAGCTTTAACTACATGCCAGGCATTGTGTTCAGTACTTTGCATAGCTTATCTCCTTTTATATCTATTATGACCCTGTTATCATTCCTATTTTTACACATGAAGAAACCAAGATATTTGACCCAAGATGACACAGCTAGTAACTTGACTGGATTGATATTAGAACCCAGGCAGTCTTATTTCAGAGGCCAAAGTCTTAACCAGACTTGTGGGGTGGGGGTCAGAATATGGGGTGAGATGGCATAAGGGTGTTAATCTTGGTATGGGATTTTCTTCTGGATATAAAATTTTTAATGTAATTTTCTGAGGGTTCTGTATGAACCTCCAACCTCACTTTGGAGGCTGGATGTATTTTCTTATTAAACCAAGGTTAAATGAGGGTGGTTTTCATAGTTCCTTTAATCTGTAAAGTACAGTTATAGGTAGATTAAAAGAACATTTCCCCCCTCTTTTGCCTGTAAATATTGCCCTCCTCTGAGGAGACGTTAAGGTACTGTTTTTCTCCTCAGCAGTTTGTCGCAATCCAGTACCTTTGAGGCTTCTTTATTGACAGTCTTATAGAAGAGAACTTACTCTTCTAAGTATTCTTAACCAGAGAAGTGCTAAAAGGCTCAGGTTTTGTGATCGAGTCCTTGGAAGCTTGTTTTTCCACCTATCAGACAATCAAGAGTTAATGTGAATAGTGGCTGAAAGGTACCTGGTGGGCAGCTAGTTCCATGGAGCGTTTGCCTTTGACCAGAATGGTCTTTGGGAAGAATGGAAACTTTCCAGTCAAGGGAAAGGAGTCAGAATATGGACTTAAAGACTACTGATTTTTCTTTAGCAGTAGTTCAGTTCCAACAAATCACCTAAACCATACCATTTAACGAACTGTGCTCTTAACAAAGCTATGCACACAGCAAAAGCGATAGTAATTATTTTCTTTTCTAAGGACTGCTTTGTGAGGCTACTGCCACCTTTCAGTCTAACTTGTATGCAGTCGAGGAAAAAAGTACTGGCCCTTTTGAAAAGGAAGAGAGAGGGGAATGGTCATTACCCTGGCTTTTTCCAAACTTCATACCTGATTGTGCCCTTCAAAGGATTTAGTTACCCCCCTCTGCGTTGCTTTCTGAATATGCTAACCCCCTGCAGGAGAGAACTGGTGTGGAGAGTAACATGGAACCATTTTTGTATTTGTTTATTAGTGGGTGTGCAGGTGACAGACATGCTGATAGTCAAAAGGAAGGTGGAGGCTGCCCCCTGAGGTGGTTTGTTTTTGAACAGTTCCTGTGAGTTGTTTTTGGGATGGATAATATGCCTGCTGGTCTCATTTTCATATGGCATCCATATTGGCTGAGACCTACTGCTTCTGAGAGAATGCATACTTCTGATGATAGCTTCAGGAAGACAGATGGTATGGAGCCAAAGTTCAGTCACTGCCTGAAGCACCAAATTTAAAGCTTTTGCCTTGCTGCTTGGTAATAGTTCATTGCAGGTATAATTACCAAAGGAATGCTTTGAATGGATTCTTGACCATGTTATAAAATTGTGAAATTTCAAGAAAAGAATTTTAGTTTCAGTGAATGTTAAAAATAAGTGCAAGGGGCTTCCCTGGTGGCGCAGTGGTTGAGAGTCTGCCTGCCGATGCAGCGGACACGGGTTCGTGCCCCGGTCCGGGAAGATCCCACACGCCGCGGAGCGGCTAGGCCCGTGAGCCATGGCTGCTGAGCCTGCGAATCACCGCAAAAAAAAAAAAAAAAAAATGCAAGATGGCTTCACAGGCGAATTTTATCAAAAATTTAGAGAAGAGCTAACACTTATCCTTCTCAAGCTCTTCCAAAAAATTGCGGAGGGGGGAACACTCCCAAACTCGTTCTATGAGGCCACCATCACCCTGATACCAAAACCAGACAAAGATATCACAAAAAAAGAAAATTACAGACCAATATCACTGATGAACATAGATGCAAAAATCCTCAACAAAATGCTAGCAAACAGAATCCAACAACACATTAAAAGGATCATACACCATGATCAAGTGGGATTTATCCCAGGAATGCAAGGATTCTTCAATATATGCAAATCAGGGCTTCCCTGGTGGCGCAGTGGTTGAGAGTCCGCCTGTCGATGCAGGAGACACAGGTTCGTGCCCCGGTCTGGGAAGATCCCACATGCCGCGGAGCAGCTGGGCCCGTGAGCCATGGCCGCTGAGCCTGCGCGTCCGGAACCTGTGCTCCACAACGGGAGAGGCCACAGCAGTGAGAGGCCCGCGTACCTCAAAAAAAAAAAAAAAAAAAAAAATATATATGCAAATCAATCAATTTGATACACCATGTTAACAAATTAAAAAATAAAAACCATATGATCATCTCAATAGATGCAGAAAAGCTTTTGACAAAATTCAACACCGATTTATGAAAAAATTCTCCAGAAAGTCGGCATAGAGGGAACCTATCTCAACATAATAAAGGCCATATACGACAAATCCACAGCAAACATCATTCTCAGTGGTGAAAAAATGAAAGCATTTCCTCTAAGATCAGGAACAAGACAAGGATGTCCCCTTTCACCACTCTTATTCAACATAGTTTTGGAAGTCCTAGCCATGGCAATCAGAGAAGAAAAAGAAATAAAAGGAATCCAAATTGGAAAAGAAGAAGTAAAGCTGTCACTGTTTGCGGATTACATGATACAGTACATAGAAAATCCTGAAGATGCCACCAGAAAACTAGTCATCAATGAATTTGGTAAAGTTGCAGGATACAAAATTAATGCACAGAAATCTCTTGCATTCCTATACACTAACAGCAGAAGATCAGAAAGAGAAATCAAGGAAACAATCCCATTTACCGTCACAACAAAAAGATTAAAATACCTAGGAATAAACCTACCTAAGGAGGCAAAAGACCTATATTCAGAAAACTATAAAACACTGATGAAAGAAATCAAAGATGACACAAACACATGGAGAGATATACCATGTTCTTGGATTGGAAGAATCAATATTATCAAAATGACTATAATACCCAAAGCAATCTACAGATTCAGTGCAGTCCCTATCAAATTACCAGTGGCATTCTTCACAGAATTAGAACAAAAATTTTTACAATTTGTATGAAAACACAAAAGACCCCGAATAGCCAAATCAATCTTGAAAAAGAAAAAGGGAGCTGGAGGAATCAGGCTCCCTGAATTCAGACTATACTACAAAGCTACAGTAGTCAAGACAGTGTGGTACTGGCACAAAACCAGAAATATAGATCAATGGCACAGGATAGAAAGCCCAGAGATAAACCAACGCACCTGTGGTCACCTAATCTATGACAAAGGAGGCAAGAATATACAATGGAGAAAAGACAGCCTCTTCAATAAGTGGTGCTGCGAAAACTGGACAGCTACATGTAAAAGAATGAAATTAGAACACTCCCAAACACCATACACAGAAATAAACTCAAAATGGATTAAAAACCTAAATGTAAGGACGCTATAAAACTCTTAGAGGAAAACATAGGAAAAACACACTTTGACAGAAACCACAGCAAGATCTTTTTTGACCCACTTCCTAGAGTAATGAAAATAAAAACAAAAATAAACAAATGGGACCTAATGAAGCTTAAAAGCTTTTGCACACAATAAGCCTCATCCACAGGAGGGCAGACAGCAGAAGCAAGAAGAACTACAATTCTGCAGCCTGTGGAACAAAAACCACATTCACAGAAAGATAGACAAGATGAAAAGGCAGAGGGCTATGTACCAGATGAAGGAACAAGATAAAACCCCAGAAAAACAACTAAATGAAGTGGAGATAGGCAGCCTTCCAGAAAAAGAATTCAGAATAACGATGGTGAAGATGATCCAGGACCTCGGAAAGAGAATGAAGGCAAAGATCGAGAAGATGCAAGAAATGTTTAACAAAGACCTAGAAGAATTAAAGAACAAACAGACAGAGATGAACAATACAATAACTGAAATGAAAACTACGTTAGAAGGAATCAGTAGCAGAATAACTGAGGCAGAAGAACGGATAAGTGACCTGGAAGACAGAATAGGGGAATTCACTGCTGCGGAACAGAATAAAGAAAAAAGAATGAAAAGAAATGAAGACAGCCTAAGAGACCTCTGGGACAACATTAAACGCAACAGTATTCACATTATAGGGGTCCCAGAAGGAGAAGAGAGGGAGAAAGGACCCGAGAAAATATTTGACGAGATTATAGTTGAAAACTTCCCTAACATGGGAAAGGAAATAGCCACCCAACTCCAGGAAGTGCAGCGAGTCCCATACAGGAAAAACCCAAGGAGAAACACACCGAGACACATGGTAATCAAATTGGCAAAAATTAAAGACAAAGAAAAATTATTGAAAGCAGCAAGGGAAAAATGACAAATAACATACAAGGGAACTCCCATAAGGTTAACAGCTGATTTCTCAGCAGAAACTCTACAAGCCAGAAGGGAGTAGTAGCATGATATACTTAAAGTGATGAAAGGGAGGAACCTACAACCAAGATTACCCAGCAAGGATCTCATTCAGATTTGATGGAGAAAAGCTTTACAGATAAGCAAAAGCTAAGAGAATTCAGCACCACCAAACCAGCTCTACAACAAATGCTAAAGGAACTTCTCTAAGTGGGAAACACAAGAGAAGAAAAGGACCTACAAAACAAAGCCAAAACAATTAAGAAAATGGTCATAGGAACATACATATTGATAATTACCTTAAACGTGAATGGATTAAATGCTCCAACCAAAAGACACAGGCTTGCTGAATGGATACAAAAACAAGACCCATCTATATGCTGTCTACAAGAGACCCACTTCAGACCTAGGGACACTTACACACTGAAAGTGAGGGGATGGATAAAGATATTCCATGCAAATGGAAATCAAAAGAAAGCTGGAGTAGCAATACTCATATCAGATAAAACAGACTTTAAAATAAAGAATGTTACAAGAGACAAGGAAGAACACTACATAATGATCAAGGGATCAATCCAAGAACAAGATATAACAATTATAAATATATATGTACCCAACATAGGAACACCTCGATACATAAGGCAACCGCTAACAGCTATAAAAGAGGAAATCAACAGTAACACAGTAATAGTGGGGGACTTTAACACCTCTCTTACACCAATGGACAGACCATCCTAATTGAAAATAAATAAGGAAACAGAAGCTTTAAATGACACAATAGACCAGATAGATTTAATTGATATTTATAGGACATTCCATCCCAAAACAGCAGATTACACTTCCTTCTCAAGTGCGCATGGTACATTCTCCAGGATAGATCACATCTTGGGTCACAAATCAAGCCTCGGTAAATTTAAGAAAATTGAAATCATATCAAGCATCTTTTCAGACTACAACACTCTGAGATCAGAAATGAATTACAGGGAAAAAAATGTAAAAAACACAAATACATGGAGGCTAAACAATACGTTACTAAATAACCAAGAGATCACTGAAGAAAACAAAGAGGAAATCAGAAAATACCTAGAGACAAATGACAATGAAAACACGACAATCCAAAACCTATGGGATGCAGCAAAAGCAGTTCTAAGAGGGAAGTTTATAGCTATACAAGCCTACCTAAAGAAACAAGAAAAATCTCAAATAAACAATCTAACCTTACACCTGAAAGAACTAGAGAAAGAAGAACAAACAAAACCCAAAGTTAGCAGAAGGAAAGAAATCATAAAGATCAGAGCAGAAATAAATGAAATAGAAACAAAGAAAACAATAGCAAAGATCAATAAAACTAAAAGCTGGTTCTTTGAGAAGATAAACAAAATTGATAAACCATTAGCCAGACTCATCAAGAAAAAGAGGGAGAGGACTCAAATCAATAAAATTAGAAATGAAAAAGGAGAAGTTACAACAGACACCGCAGAAATACAAAGCATCCTAAGAGACTACTACAAGCAACTCTATGCCAATAAAATGGACAACCTGGAAGAAATGGACAAATTCTTAGAAAGGTATAACCTTCCAAGACTGAACCAGGAAGAAATAGAAAATATGAACAGACCAATCAGAAGTAATGACATTGAAACTGTGATTAAAAATCTTCCAACAAACAAAAGTCCAGGACCAGATGGCTTCACAGGTGAATTCTATGAAACATTTAGAGAAAAACTAACACCCATCCTTCTCAAACTCTTCCAAAAGATTGCCAAGGAAGGAACACTCCCAAACTCATTCCATGTGGCCACCATCACCCTGATGCCAAAACCAGACAAAGATACTACAAAAAAAGAAAATTACAGGCCAATATCACTGATGAATATAGATGCAAAAATCCTCAACAAAATACTAGCAAGCAGAATCCAACAACACATTAAAAGGATCATATACCATGATCAAGTGGGATTTATCCCAGGGGTGCAAGGATTCTTCAATATACGCAAATCAATCAATGTGATACACCATATTAACAAATTGAAAAATAAAAACCATGTGATCATCTCAATAGATGCAGAAAAAGCTTTTGACAAAATTCAACACCCAATTATGATAAAAACTCTCCAGGAAGTGGGCATAGAGGGAACCTACAAAAAAAAAAAAAAAAAAAAAAAAAAAAGCTTTTGCACAGCAAAGGAAACCATCAACAAGATGAAAAGACAACCCTCAGAATGGGAGAAAATATTTGCAAACGAAGCAACCGACAAAGGTTTAATCTCCAGAATATACAAACAGCTCATGGAACTCAATATCAAAAAAATAAACAACTCAATCAAAAAATGGGTGGAAGACCTAAATAGATATTTCAGCAAAGAAGACATACAGATGGCCAAGAGACACATGAAAAGATGCTCAACATCACTAATTATTAGAGAAATGCAAGTCAAGACTACAATGAGGTATCACCTCACACCAGTCAGAATGGCCACCATCAAAAAATCTACAAACAGTAGATGCTGGAGAGGGTGTGGAGAAAAGGGAACCCTTTTGCACAGTTGGTGGGGATGTAAATTGATACAGCCACTATGGAGAACAGTATGGAGGTTCCTTAAAAATCTAAAAATAGATCTACCACATGACCCAGCAAACCCACTACTAGGCATATACCCTGAGAACAACCATAATTCAAAATGACACATGTACCCCCAGTGTTCACTGTAGCACTGTTTACAATAGCCAAGACATGGAAACAACCTAAATGTCCAATGACAGATGAATGGATAAAGAAGATGTGAAACATATATGCAATGGAATATTAACCATAAAAAGGAGTGAAATTGGGTTATTCGTAGAGATGTGGATGGACCTAGAGTCTGTCATACAGAGTGAAGTAAGTCAGAAAGAGAAAAACAAATATTGTATATTAATGCATATATGTGAAATCTAGGAAGATAGTACAGGACTTCCCTGGTGGCACAGTGGTTAAGAATCTGCCTGCCAATGCAGGGGACATGGGTTCGATCCCTGATCCGGGAAGATCCCACATGCCGCAGAGCTACTAAGCCCATGTGCCACAACTACTGAGCCAGCGCTCTAGAGCCCACGAGCCACAACTACTGAGCCTGTGTGCCACAACTATGGAAGCCTGCACTCCTAGAGCCTGTGCTCCGCAATGGAAGAAGCCACCGTAGTGAGAAGACCGCACACCACAACGAAGAGTAGCCCCTGCTCACTGCAACTCGAGAAAGCCCACATGCAGCAAGAAAGACCTAACGCAGCCATAAATAAATAGATAGGTAGACAGAGAAATTAAAAAAAAGAAAAATAGTACAGATGAACCTATTTCCAGGGCAGGAATAGAGATGCAGACGTAGAGAACGGACATGTGGACACCGGGGGGGGTGAGGGGGTGGACGAATTGAGAGATTGAGACTGACATACATACACTACCATGTGTAAAATAGGTGGCCAGTGGGAACCTGCTGTATAGCACAGGGAGCTCAACTCGGTGCTCTGTGATGACCTGGGTAGGGGGGATGGGGGATGGGGGATGGGGGATAGGTGGGAGGGAGGTCCAAGAGGGAGGGGATATATGTATACATATAGCTGATTCACTTCACTGTACAGCAGAAACTAACACAACATTGTAAAGCAATTATACTCCAATAAAAAAACAAGTTAATGAAAATAGAAAATAAACCAATTTGTCATATACAGTTAGCATAATATTCAAAGGCCTAATTTGTGATACAGTAGTATGTGTGCTCTAGTAATAACAAAAAAGATGTAGCTTTAGGTCTGATAATTACTGTAATTTTAATGTAATTTTGAAATGAAATATTTTGAGGTGTGACAATTGGAACACGGGAACATCTGTGGTTTCCCTTGGTGACAAAGTCACACATCTGATACTACTGTGATTTATTGCCTATATTCATAATCAGTGGAAGTACTTTCATACCTTAATTGAAAATAAAGATGCAATTCCCCCCCCAAGAAAAAAGTACGTGCAAATTTTGCCTATAAAATATCCTGACCGTGTATAGTTTTCCACAGAAACTTGGTTCCCCCTGCTCCCCCGCCCCAATTTCCCAGGAGAATTTATCAGCTGCTCTTTTTTTTTTTTCAAATAATACCAGTGGGGCATTCTCTCTACTCCCATTCCTACCATCTCAGATCTTCCATTGGGATACCATTTGATGAATTTGGTTAAAGTATGAATTCCCAAATGACCTTAACCGTATAGTTCCTAAGATAGCAGGCATTCTGTCTCTACTTCCTTTTTGGTTGCCAGCCAGCACAGTTTCCAAGTTAGCTGGAGAAGTCAAGCTTGTTACCTGAGATTTAAGAATGCCGGAGGCAACAGCACTGTCTAAATATTTCTAGAGTTGTTCACAGCTTTCTAAAAGTATTTGATGCATTTCCTTCTGGCAGTAATTCTTATATTCTATAGGCTTTTCTACTCTGCTGCTTGGAATTATGAAACCTGGTCTAGATTTTGTGCCAGATTATTAGAATTCTATCTTTTGAGAGGTGGTAATGTTAAGTAAGCACTGTTAGTTCCAGAGCCTCCTGTTTTGGGGATCCTCCAGGTAATTCATACGAGAGACCTGTATTCTCTGCTTTGTCAAGACTTTAGAAAGAAAGGGATTGGCTCTGCCTTCCTGTGTTCACCCTGGGTAAGCTTTCTGTGTGCTCCTACTAACAGTGAGTTCTAGACTTTCCCAAAGGAAAAGTCTAAGATTCTACCAACTGTAAGCCCTTTTTGGTAAGGATTTAGTGTTACTTTTGTTTAGGCCCTGGGAGCAGAGCCAGGCTATGGCCGTGTGGGCAGGAGAGGAACTGATCTAAAATTGGAGCTTATTTTCATCTTACCTTTTATCCAAGTTACTTGTAGAATCCAATATTGACTCTTCCACTGCTTCCCTGCTTCCTCCTCTGATGCATCGTTTTTCTCAAGAGTAACAATAATGAAAACTGAATCTCAGAGAGGTTAAATTACTTTTCAGAGGTTAAATTACTAGTAAATGATAGATCTAGAGTTGAAACTAGAGCCCTTGTCTTTTAATCTAAGAGAAAGAATTATCCACTGAATAGATGAAAAAGAACTGCTCCCTCTCCCGCATTTTTGTTATTGAACACATAATGGAGCAACATTAAATAACATTTAATTTTAAAAAAACCCTCAAATTCCCACTAACTGAACATATGAACTAACAGATCAGAGTACCTCCTCCCCTTATTGGGAACTATTGGGATTAATTTTTTTAGCAACACTAAAGCCAGCTAACCTCCCCCAGACATTACCTGTCATCAGTTCCTCATCAGTTATTCCTGGTCACTGTTGAAGATATAAGTGCTTCTGATCATCTGTTCTCTCCCAGGCTCTATTCCTTTGAGCTAATACAAAGGATCAAATTGTCAGATAAGACTCACAAGAATCAGAGATCTTACCCATTACTAAGCTTTACTAATACTTTTTTTTTTACTTTTTATTTTCGGCTGTGTTGGGTCATTGTTACTGCATGCGGGCTTTCTCTAGTTGTGGCGAGCGGGGGCTACTCTTCGTTGCAGTGTGCAGGCTTCTCATTACGGTGTCCTCTCCTGTTGTGGAGCACGGGCTCTAGGCACGTGGGCTTCAGTAGTTGTGGCTCGTGGGCTCTAGAGCGCAGGCTCAGTAGTTGTGGTGCACGGGCCCAGCTACTCCGCGGCATGTGGGATCTTCCCAGACCAGGGCTCGAACCGGTGTCCCCTGCATTCGCAGGCAGATTCTTAACCACTGCGCCACCAGGGAAGCCCAGTAATACTTTTAAGAATATGGAAATCAAGAGGTATAAGTGAAGTAGGGAGAGTCTGGAACATCCTGCATGAACCCGCAGGTTGTTCCTTCCCTCATTGAACATGTACTCTCCAGCCCAGAGGAGTGGATGAGATCTGTAACTGATGCTTCCAGGTCACCTCACAAAGCAGGGGGAATGTTTGGGTTATGAAACATTTCTCTCTTATACTACCAGATGTATAGCTTATGCGACATTCTTTGTGGAGCCATGGAGCAAAAGAAGTCCTCCCCACCTGCTTTTATCTCCTCCTCTTTCAAGATCTTAATTTAACCAGAGCTGCTAGTAACAACTAGGGAATTAGAATTTTTTGCTACCTTCTCTTCAACCTTGTAATCTCCGTAAATGCCCTTGACCATTTCCCTGGAGTCTAAATATGTTCCCCTCTCCCCCGCATTCCATTGGTAAGACATCCTCCGTAACTTGCCTGAAAGCTTTCACCATTTTATACCACGGATGGATAGGCAGCCATCCTGTCATCAGTTCCTCATCATATTTTTCCATCTTTTTTTTTTTTTTTTTTTTTTTTTTTGCGGTAGGCGGGCCTCTCACTGTTGTGGCCTCTCCCCTTGCGGAGCACAGGCTCCGGAGCACAGGCTCAGTGGCCATGGCTCACGGGCCTAGCCGCTCTGCGGCATGTGGGATCTTCCCAGACCGGGGCACGAACCCGTGTCCCCTGCATCGGCAGGCAGACTCTCAACCACTGCGCCACCAGGGAAGCCCTCCATCTTCTTTTTTTTCTTGCTATGAAGTGCCTTAACCATTATGATTTGTGTGAGTCTCATTTGACGTTACCATATAAATTTGTGCTTTTCAACTCACTGGCACGTACCACCCCTCCCTTCCTAACTTTTTACCTGTGACAAGAATCCACTGAGTTACTAAACCCTCTCTATACTCTAACTCGTCAGTCAGGACATTGGATAGAGCGAGTGTTCTGAGACCTGGCTTTCTCTTAGGGAAATACATATTTCTCTCTAGCCTGCAGGCAGTGGTTGCTCATTCTCCCAAATCCCATTTACCTCCGAGTTTGGAGGCGGAGCTGACTCCTCACTGTTATTTCTTGAACATTACTCCTCCACTTTCATGTAAAAACTTCTTCTTTTTGAGGTTTATAACACTTCTTACCCCTAATCATTACTCATCTACCAACTGTCATTCACCCTCTCTCATTTATTGTGGCATATGGGCCTCGTCTCTTTTCAAAGTTCTGCCATCAGGGCTTCCCTGGTGGCACAGTGGCTAAGAATCCGCCTGCTAATCCAGGGGACATGGGTTCGAGCCCTGGTCCAGGAAGATCCCACATGCTGCGGAGCAACTAAGCCCGTGTACCACAACTACTGAGCCTGCAAGCCACAACTACTGAAGCCTGCACGCCTAGAGCCCATGCTCCACAACAAGAGAAGCCACCGCAATGAAGAGTAGCCCCTGCTCACTGCAACTAGAGAAAGCCTGCACGCAGCAACAAAGACCCAACTGAACCAAAAAAAAAAAAAAATCCTGCCATCAGCCTGGATGTCTTAAGTATGACCCTCTCAATACCTGGCCATCTGACAGTTCCTTTGTTCATTCTTTCAATACTTCTTCATGCATACATGCATTTATTTGTGCATTCATTCAAAAAGGGTTTTTGATCACCTACAATGTAATGTGCCGAGTCCTATGCTAGAATTGGAGATACAGTGGTGAGGGGGGAAAAAAGGCAGATGTGGTCCTCTCATCCTGGAGCTTACAGTGAAGCTGTGGGGGAAGGGCATTGAACAGATGATCACACAAATACATGTAACTTTATAAGTGCTATGATTACTTTGAAGGAGAGAGGCAACAGGGCCCAAAGGGTGTACTAGAGAGACCTGTCTTAGCATGGAGGCTTCTCTGAGGAAGTGATGGTTGAACTGCAACCTCGTATGAGGAATTAACTGGTTAAAGAAAGGAGGCAAGAAAATTCCAAATAGCGGGGGCAGCATGTACAAAGCCCAGTTAGGAGAGGGAGCGTGGTCCATTTGAGGAATGAATGAAGTCTGGGGGTGGAACATGATGAAAGAGGGAGAGCGTGATACAAGGTGGGGCTAGAAAGGTAGGCAGGGTCCAGATCATACAAGATCTTTTTAGGTTATGTTAAGGATTTTGATTCATTCAAGGGAGTGAAGCCATTGAAAATTTTAATATTTTTAAAATTTATTTTTCCAGATATAATACATACACATTGTACAAATTCAAAAGGTATAAAAGGGTATTTAGTGAACAAACAAGTCTCTCATCTACCTAGTTTCCCCTCCTAAAGGCAACCATGCCAGTTTCTTGAATATTCTTCCAAAAATAGTCTATACACACACACACACACACACAATTGTATTCTTTTTTCCCCACACACAAGTTGTAGCATACTGTACACACTGCTATGCCCCTTTCTTTTTCCACATAATGTATTAGTGTTTCCTGGACATCATTTCATATCAGGACTATAGAGAGTGGCCTTATTCATCCCAGCAACTGCATAAATCTTCCTTAGTTTATTTAACCAGTTCTCTGTTGAGGGATGTGTAAGTTATTTCCAGTATTTTTCATTTCAAACAATGTACAGTAACTATCTTTGATATCATGTCACATATATGATAATGTATTTGATAAGTTCAAAAGTTAGCTACCTTTATTCTGTAAAGACTGAATTTCTTTCCTTCATAGCACTCCATTAATTTGCAGTTCTATGTTTATTATGTCTATTTAATCACTGTCTCCCCCATCTAAATTATAAGCTCCATCAAAGAGATACCTAGCATGAAACAGATGCTCAATAATATTGGTTGGGGATTTCCCTGGTGGTCCAGTGGTTAAGGCTCCGCACTTCCACTGCAGGGGGCTCGGATTCAATCCTTGGTCAGAGAACTAAGATCCCACATGCTGCTCAGTGCGGCCAAAAAAAAGCTAAAAAAATTTTTTTTGAATGGATGAATGAGTAAGGGGATAAGGATAATAGCTAGATGGGAAGTAAGGGTGCCTTATTAGTTAAAGCTTTGAGGTTATCTTTTTTTTTTTTTTGAGGTTATCTTTCACACCAGACAGAAATAATTTGCATCTCTATAAAAATCAAAGTCATTTGGAACTTATCTCTTCTATAAGTTAACATTTAAATTTAGGCTCTACTCAATAGTAAATAGTAAGTCAAACAAAAGTATATTCTCTTACACCAGGGGTTTGCAAACTTTCTTAAAGGGCCGGATAGTAAATATTTTAGGCTTTACTGGTCTTAAGATAACTCTGTTGCAGCTACTTAACTCAGCCATTAGAACAGAAGCAGCCATAGGTAATACATAAATAAATGAATGTGACTGTGTTCCAGTGAAACTTTATTTACAGCTGGAGTTGGCCCTTGGGCCATAGTTGGCTCCCCTGGTTTAATGAAGCAGTAATGATAACCCTTCTTTCATTCCCAATATTGTCAATTTGTAACTTTTCTCTTTTTTTCTGTCATCAGTCTGACTGGAGCTTTATCAGTTTTATTGACCTTTCAAACAACCAGATTTTGGTTTCATTGATTTTTCTCTGTTGTTTTTTGTTTGTTTTCTGTTTCAGTGGTTACTTTTATCTTTATCTTTTCCTTTCTCTGCTTATCTTAGATATAATTTACTCTTTTTTTTCTGTCTTTTATGATGAAAGCATAAGATCATTGTTTTTTTTCCTGTTAAAGTTTGGCCTTTATTTTTCCAGATCTTTTTGAAAGCATATATCTACAAACAAAAAAGCTTCATTTTAAAGAATATAAATAAGACCATAATATATAAATTTTCTGCAACTTGCTTTTTTAACTTAATAAGGTATCATGGGGATATTTCTTTGGCTGCATATAGAACTCTACCTAATTCTTTTCACTTGCTGTATAGTATTCTGTAGTAACTATTTCTATATTGATAGACATTTAGGTTCTTCAAATATTTTACAGTACAAACTATACTATAATGAAATCCTCACAAGTGGAAGTTCTCCAGGATAGAGGTACACAGAATATTTTTGTTAGATGTATAATTTATTGAATGTCTTCTCTTTGCTGCTCAGAATGAATAAACTACTTCTATGTGATTTACCACAATAACTACATTTCATGGCTCTTTCTTTGCTATGAATTATCTTATGTTGTTTAAGGGCTGAACTTTGGGGAAAAGTCTTCCCATATTAATTTTGTTTATAAGACTTTTCTCTGGTATGGCTTCTCTGATGTCCAATAAAAACTGAGCTCTTCATATGGGCTTTCCCACAGTCATTACATCAGTAGGGTTTATTTCCACTGTGAGTCTTCTGATGTCCAGCAAAGGATGTATACCTGAAAGATTTTCCACATTTACTACAGCTATAGGGTTTCTCTCCTGTATGCATCTTTGATGATTAATAAGAGTTGAGCTCTTCCTAAAGGCTTTTCTGAATTCATCATACCAGTATGGTTTCTCATCAGTATGGATTTTCTTATGTTCCAACACAGTTGTGTTATCCCTGAAAGCTTTCCCACATTCATTACATATAAAAGGCCTTTCTCCACTATATATTCTCTCATGATGAGTAAGGGCTACCTTCTGAGCAAAGACTTTCTCACAGTCTTTACATTTGTAAGAGTTTCTGACTGGTCTGAATTCTCTGATGACCTAAAAGGATAGAGTTCTTTCTGAAAGCTTTTCCACATGCATTGCATTTATAGGGTTTTTCTCTAGAATGAATTCTCTAATGATTAATAATTGTTGAGTGCTTCTTGAAGAATTTGCCACATTCAGTACATCTATAAGGTTGTTTTCTTATGTGAATTTTATGATGATTAAAAGAAATGAGCTGCTCATAATGGCTATCAAACATTGTTTATGTTTATGGGATTTCTTACCAGTATGATATCTCTGGTGTCTAATAAAGGAGGAATTTGAAGACCTTCCTACATTATAGAAATACTTCTCTGTGGAGATTCTGTCCTCCCACTTCAGGCCTATATCAGTTATGACACTTTTTGTTTGCCCTTTCAGAGCAGACGGTTCAGAAGTATTTTGCTTTAGGGCTGACATCTTTGTTTCAAACCAGTACGCCTGGACTTCACAGGTACCTGGTGGAACTTCTCACACTTCCATCCAGGGCTCTGCCCCTTGCTCCATTTGGGCTATTAATTTTGGATTGAAAGAGAGAAAAGCCCCATAACAACAGATTCCTATAGATTTCCAACATCATATCTCTGTACATGTCCATTGAATGGCATCCAGGTATCTTCATTCAATCTGGGTAGAGGCCATAGCCTCATCCCCATATGTCAAGGATCCCTAGATCTAGGCTCTTGGTAGTCTTGGAGCCATCTGTCTTCTGAAGTATTCTTCCACGCAAGGGCAGAGAACACTGCTTAGGCCAATAGCTCTGGATGCTAGAAGTCCAAAATCAAGGTGTTGGCAGGGTTGGTTCCTTCTGAGACTCTGAGTAGAATCCTTCTTTGACTCTTCCTAGCTTCTGGTGGTCACTGTCAATCCTTGACTTTCCTTGCCATGCAGCTGTATCATTTCAATCTCTGCTTCTGTCATCACATGGCATTCTCCCTATGTGTCTTTCTAGATCATTGATTTTAGACTTTTCTTCTTTTCTAAAATAAGCATTTAAAGCTATAAATGTCCCTCTAAACGTTGCTTTAACTGCATCCCACTAATTTTAATTTGTTCTGTTTTCAGTTTCATTTCAAAATACTTTCTAAACTTTCATGCAGTTTTAACCTACACTTGGTGTAAATTAGTATTATACCAAGGGAACCACTATCCAGCTGTCTGAAGGTCTTTCTCTGTGTAGCTTCCTCCTTTCCGGTAGTCTCTAGCTATCATAATCACCCTGAACTCTGTTTCCTCAACTCAGCAAGACCACCCTACTCTGCTTGGGTTCTTCCTGTTACACAGTCTGCAGCATGCCTATCCTGTAAACAGAAAGCCAAGGTGGTCCTAGGGCTCACCCTTGTTTATTTCCTTTCTCTCTGGGATCACAGCCCCAGACCACATGTTGTTCAGTGTCCAAAAACAATTGTTTCTTATATTTTGTCTAGTTTTCTAGTTTCTCATGGTAGGAAAGCAAGTCCTATGGCAATTTCTCCTTCAAGGGCAGAAGTGGAGGTTACAGTACATTAAAAAAAATTAAATAAAATAGTGGCTTATAGAAAACTGCAAGTTATTTTCATCTTTGTAGACCTTTTCACTATATTAAATATGAGAGACTTTTTCTGAGAAGAATGATGGAAAGTTGATATAAAGGTAACTGAAAGTAGTTACTGATGTAACAATTTACTGATTTCAACAAACTCTGTGCACTCAGCTGTTACCAAGATTCATACCATTGGTTATTGTTTAGGAAGGTGGATGAGGAAATGAGGAGCATTTCCATAGCTCTTGGTAACTTCATTTTTTTCATAGTTTCTATTTATTCATCTTTTCTTAAGTAAGTTCTGTTTTTTTCTGCCTCTAAATTGTCTTGTCTGATGTTAGGTTGGTGCCCATGTTTCTCTCTTTTTGTTTAAAGAACAATGGTAGGGACTTCCCTGGTGGTACAGTGGTTAAGAATCCGCCTGCCAATGTAGGGGACATGGGTTCGATCCCTGGTCTGGGAAGATCCCACATGCCACGGAGCAGCTGAGCCTGTGCGCCACAACTACTGAGCCTGTGCTCTAGAGCCTGCGAGCACAGCTACTGAGCCCATGTGCCACAACTACTGAAGCCCGCACACCTAGAGCCCGTGCTCTGCAACAAGAGGAGCCACTGCAATGAGAAGCACACACACTGCAACAAAGAGTAGCCCCCACTTGCTGCGACTAGAGAAAGCCTGCGTGCAGCAATGAAGACCCAACGCAGCCAAAATAAATAAAAAGTAAATAAACTTAAAAAAAGAAAGAAAGAAGGAACAGTGGCAGATTGGCTTCCATAGTGCTTGACTCCATAATCCAGAAGGCTGCCTATTTTTCTCTTATTTCTCAGTTGACTGGTGTCCATATTTAGTAATTGTTTCCTGGGAGTCACCATGGCTTTGGCAGATTATCCAGTTGTTGCTTTAGTCAGTCATAGACCTTTTTCAGTTATGTGTACATGCAGACATGACTATCCATCTATTCAGTGGTTTGATTCTACTACATGTTTTCTATATGTAATTCTACAATAAAATTTTATGTTATAACCCCAGGGCTAGGGCTAGGGTGAAGAAAGATGTACCTAGGGTATGAAATTTCAGGAAACACTCACTCTCAAGATGGGGGTAAGCTGGGACTTCCCTGGGGGTCCAGTGGCTAACACTCTGCTCTCTCAATGCAGGGGCCTGGGGTTCGATCCCTGGTCAGGGAACTAGATCCCACATGCAGCAGCTAAGAGTTCGCATGCTGCAACTAAGACCTGATGCAACCAAATAAATAAATAAATAAATATTTTTTAAAAAAGGTCGGGGTAGGCCAGCCCTGCACTTACATGACTCTAAGAGTGAGCACTCTAAGAGTGTGCCTGAGGCATCTCTCTTGCCTCATCCTGGTTCTGGCCTTGTATAACCCTGACCATAGTTGGTTACAGACACCTATATAACTAAGACCTTAAAATGAACTCTGTATAAAAACTTTAATTCAGAACATGCTTTGACTTTATTTCATCTAAGAAAACAGAAATGAGGTGATATTTCAGGAAAATCAATACCATGCCTGAAAACATTCAGCGGCTCAAAAGTTTATCTGTAAGCGACGTTAGCCGAAATTTTGGACCATGTTATTTAGGTTAACCACAGTAGGTCACTGTTGTAGTTCTATTCCTTTATTTCTTTTTCTTTTTTTTTTTTTTTTTGCGGTACGCGGGCCTCTCACCGTTGTGGCCTCTCTTGTCGCGGAGCACAGGCTCCGGACGCGCAGGCTCAGCGGCCATGGCTCATGGGCCCAGCCGCTCCGCGGCACATGGGATCTTCCCGGACCGGGGTACGAACCTGTGTCCCCTGCATCAGCAGGTGGACTCTCAACCACTGCACCACCAGGGAAGCCCTCTTTTTCTTTTTTTTTTAAATTAATTTTTATTGGAGTATGGTTGCTTTACAATGTTGTGTTAGCCTCCAATATTTCTTATTATGACATGGCTTAGAACTTAGAAGTTCATTCTAGCAGAATACCTCTCATGATTAAAATTTTTGGTAAGCTTGACTGACTACTGCTCTGGTTGATGCTGTGATATGCAAAACCACCTGACTTTGGCAAACCATTGATTAGAGAATGGATGAACCTGAATCCTGCAATAGGTCAAGAGTACTCAATTTGTGTTGCTGCCAGTTCAGTGGGCAGAGTACTCCATCTTCTTCAGCTGGCTGCTCTTCTGGTCCCATAATCTTCATACTGTCCCTGAGAAATGCCTTGGAGGTGAATGTGGGGTCAAGTGGTGGGACTCTGGCCCCATCCTTCAGTACACTTCCATCAGAAGAGCTCTTTTGTTTTGTTTTTTCTGTTTCATGAACTGGAGTTCTGTTTAAAAGGTCTACATGCAAGGGACTCATTGAGGAGGGGAGCCAGTGATGAATGTGGAGCAGTACTTCTACAAGCTAAAATATCCTGAGCCAAAAAGCTCTCTCTTTTGTGTCTTTTATTCCACTTACTAGACAGCTTTCCCCACCCTCTTAAAAACCAATCTTCAAACACCCTCAAATGTTAGTATTCAGGACTCTTTACAGAGCTGTAGTCTCTGTTTTTATTTTATTTTAAAATGTTTTCATTCTTTGTTTTTAGATGCCAAGGAGAACAGGTGCCAGCAGGCGAAGACACAATTTGGAGTTGGCCTGAGATCTGGGGGAGAAAATCACCTCCGGCTTCTTGAAGGAACCCCCTCTCTCCAGACATGTTGGGCTGCCTGCTGCCAGGACTCTGCCTGTCATGCCTTTTGGTGGTTAGAAGGGATGTGCATTCAGGCAGACTGCAGCAGGCCCCAGAGCTGCCAGGCTTTTAGGACAGACTCTTCCAATTCTATGCTGGTGTTTTTAAAAAAATTCCAAATTGCAGACGACTTGGACTTTCTACCTGAAGATGATGTACCACGTATTCTGGGGCCAGGTTGGAGCAGGGTACCTTGGAGGAGGCAGAGCCCACCCAGAACTCCACTCAGACCTACTTTATCTTCCAGTGACCAGCAGAGCTTCATCAGGAAGCTTCAGAAGAGAGAGAGTCCCAGTGAAGAAGTAGCTACAGTGACACAGCCTTCTAACATGAATGAGCGAGGTGATCTGAATACCACTAGCTCTGCAGAGGTAAGCATATTATGAACAAGGAGCAAAGAAACGGTTTAATCTGCTTTTACGTTTGGCAAATACACGAGCTATGAAGCTGGTGCCTGTGCGCGGTGCTCATAGGCTGAGGAGTGTATGTGTAAAGCTGCTTGGTGTCATCTTGGTAGGTGCTGCTGCCCGGATGTTCAAGGTAATTTGACCTTAGAGACGTTTTTTCCGTGTAAGTCTGACCATTGTTTCAGTAAAAGCAGAAAGCTGCTCATTATCTAGTCTAAGCTGGTTCTTGGCTACAGGTAAGCGCAGTTGTGTGGGTGTTAGTCTCCATCAACAATTCTGCAGTGTTTTCTGCCAGATTGCAAAACACTTGATTGATGTGGCTGCAGTCAAGTTCTCCTCCTCCTCCCCCATCTCCCTCCTGTAAACACATTCCTAATGAGGTAGTTTCTATTCCACTCTGAAGTAACCATGCCTGGTATTGCAGATTAAGACCTGACCTGCCAGGCTGGGGAGCTGGATGTGGCCATTAGCCAAGAGGTCTCGGGTGAATTCTTACCAAGCTTTGTATGCCAAGGGAGATACCACCGGTAGAGTTTATTCTGCTTATTATGTTTCTTCATTGTTGATCTTCCTGGGCGAATGATTAAGAGGAATGACTCACTCTGTGCTCATTCTCCCTTGATTGCTGTGACTTATTTTTGTATTTGTTTTGTCCTAGTTGTCTCTATCAAGTTGAAGCCATAGTAGGGAGGCTACTACATGCTAGGCCCTGTGTGTGCTAATCATTATATTATGTCATTTTGTTTAGTTTTCATAGCAATATTTCCAAGTAGGTATTATTAGCCCCGTTTTACTAGTGAGGAAACTGAGGCCCAAAGAGGTTAAACAATTTGATCATACAGCTAATGAATAACAAAGTTAGAATTGGAACCCAGATTTAATATTAAGAAAAAAACCTTTCAGTGCAATATTAGAGATACAGTGTTAGGTTCAACATGCCCATAAACATTTATGGACATTTATTATAAATGTCAGGTACTTTTCTAAGCGCTAGAGATATAAAGGTAAACAAGACATGATCTGTGCCCTCAGGGAGTTTACAGTCTAGTGGAGACTCAGGCATGAAGATGGGTATTTATGATAGTGTATAATTACTGCATTAGTTGATTTAGGAACAGTAGGAGCACAAAAGAAGAAGTGATCCTCCTGAGCAGGCAGGTGATGTGTATGTACAAGGAAGACTTGACTGAGATGCTTAACTTGTTTCTTGAAGCATGTGTAGGATTTCACTAGGGGTTTAAAGGTAATAAAAAACATTCTGGAGGAAGATCCAGTGTATGCAAAGGTTTGGTTACACATTTACTATCTGCAAGGTCCTGTACTAAAAGCAAGGCACTAGGAATATTATAGCAAATAAGCAAATAAGATCATGATTCCTGCGCTAATGGAGCTTACACTCTGACAAGGAAAATAGACATGACATTTATGATAATTAAATAATTATAAGCTTGATGCACATTATGAGAGGGTAAGTGGAGTGCTATAATAGCATCTAACAGAGACCTAATCGAGACTGAGGGGTAAAGTTAGGCCACCCAAAGTAAGGAAAGCTTAAGCTGAGACTTAAAGTAGAAGTAGGAATTCGGAAAAGAAACAGGCAAAGAGTAATTCAGGCAGAAGGAATAATAATTTCAAAGTTTGTTAGGTGCCCTAGAAAACTGGAAGATCAGGAAGTTGGGAGAGACTGGTCTTGCTTGGCAGACAGAGCAGGAGAGCTAGTGGAGAAAGAACAGGCTTCAGAGGTGTGCAGAGCCTTGAGGCCTTCTTAAAGTATTAGTTTATCTTAAGCAGGGAATGAAATGATCAGAT
Organism: Hyperoodon ampullatus; assembly: GCF_949752795.1. Taxonomy (NCBI): domain Eukaryota; kingdom Metazoa; phylum Chordata; class Mammalia; order Artiodactyla; family Ziphiidae; genus Hyperoodon; species Hyperoodon ampullatus. The sequence continues at coordinate 29,538,917 of NC_136915.1, read as the reverse complement.
ATGTTTTGTGTGGTGAGTAGACTGGAGAAGTGCAAGAATGTACATGGAGCAATCAAGTAGGAGGCTCTTCAGGCAAGGGAACCATCTCACTAAAGAAGGCAGTTGAAGATACGGGAAAGGGGGATAAATGATAAATACTCCCTCAGAGCTGAGGTTCTCAAACTTTAACAAGTGTCAGAATCACTTGGAGGCCTCGTTCCAAACAGATTGCTGGGCCCGAGCTCCAAAGTTTCTGATTCAGTAGGTTTAGAGTGGGGCCTGAGAATTTGCATTTGTAACAAGTTCCTAGAGTGCTGATGCTGCTAGTCTGGGAACCGCACTTTGAGAACCATGCCTTATAAGGCAGGTAGGTTAGAATCCAGAGCACAGGGCTTCCCTGGTGGCGCAGTGGTTGAGAATCCGCCTGCCAATGCAGGGCACACGGGTTCGATCCCTGTTCCGGGAGATCCCACGTGCCGCGGAGTAGCTAATCCCGAGTGCCACAATTACTGAGCCTGTGCTCTAGAGCCCGCGAGCCACAACTACTGAAGCTGGCGTGCCTAGAGCCCATGCTCCGCAACAAGAGAAGCCACCACAAGGAGAAGCCCCCGCACCAAAACGAAGAGTAGCCCCCTCTCACCGCAACTAGAGAAAAAGCCCGCGCGCAACAGAAATAAAGACTCAGACGTAGAGAATGAACTTGAGGATGCGGGGAGGGGGACGGGTAAGGTGAGGTGAAGTGAGAGAGTGGCGTGGACTTATATAAACTACCAAATGTAAAATGGATAGTGGGAAGCAGCCACATAGCACGGGGAGACCAGCACGGTGCTTTGTGACCACCTAGAGGGGTGGGATAGGGAGGGTGGGAGGGAGACACAAGAGGGAGGAGATATGGGGATATATGTATATGTATAGCTGATTTACTTTATTATAAAACAGAAACTAACACACCATTGTAAAGTAATTATACTCCAATAAAGATGTTTAAAAAAAAAACCCAAATGGAAGGACCTTCTACAAAACTAGTAGTCTTTAAATATGTCAAGATCATGAAAAAGACAGAACTGTCATAGACTGGAGGGAACAAAGGAGATACAACTAAATGCAGTGTTGGATGCTGGATGAGTCATGGACAAGAAAAAAGACAGTGGAGAACAGGCAATATTCAAATAAGGTGATTAGTTAACAGTACTACCTGAATGTTAATTTTCTGGCTTCAATACATATGTAAGATGTTAACCTTAGGAGAAACAAGGTGAAGAGTATTTAGGAACTCTGTACTATGTTTGCAACTTTGCAAAATAAAAAGTTTTTAAAAAGGCAGTGCCTGACACACGCACACACACAAAAAGCCTGCGCGCAGCAATGAAGACCCAATGCAGCCAAAAATAAATAAATAAATAAATTTATTAAAAAACAAAAAAGAATCCAGAGCACAGAGCACAAGATTAGCCTTAAGCAAGGGAGAGACATCTCCTTCATTGTGATAGGAAGGAAGAAATGGGTGGATATAGATGCGGCTAAGGTGGACTTTTAGGTTTGATAGGAGGACATTGTGGTAGTTCTAATCTCATTCTTGTTTCTTCTGAAGTGGGATAGATCATTTATTGAAAGTAGAAGCAGAGGTAGGTGGAGTGGGGTTAGGTGGGTAGTAGGCAGGAAAATGAGAGGTCTGGAGAGAGTGGTAAAGGCTTGAAATGGCCATTGTGAGGGGTAGAAGATTGTAAACTAGGTAAGGAAATAGAAAGATTGCTGGGTGTCATTGAAGGTGGAGACCATGAATTTATAATTATAGTTGTATGACTCTCCTCAGTAGCTCTCAGCAACCCTGTCAAGAAAAGGCTGATAGTTTGATTCATCCAAGATTAGAACTTTGCCAATTTTGTATAGAAGGAAATTGGGGCGTTGAGACTGAGGTTGTTGTCAAAGAGAATGGATGAAAGAGAGATAAAAGAAGAAAGGAAAAGAGACAAAAATAGGAGGGGCTGAAAGAGATTCAGTAGAGGAGTCTGGCATTCAGAGGTTTCGATGATGGGAAGCAGATATAGGGGAACAGGTAAATGTGCTGGAAGGACCGAAGGTAGTCATCAGAGAGTGAGATATTTGAATTTAATATTCTGGAGGTGGAGAAGATATGGTGATTAGAGGATCTAGGGTGAAGCTATGGAAGAGAGTTGCTGGGGTAGAGCAGAGAAGAAATTTATTGGTGACAGGGAGCTCATAGAACATGTTGAATGAGTTATCCATGTAGACATTGAGATAGACTTTAATAAGGATGATGATAATGATGACAGCAATAGTAGCTAATGTTTACTGAGTACTTACTACTATTAGTAAGTACTATGTACTTAGTACTATGTCAGGTACAATTTCGAACCCTGTACACGAATCAACCCTTTTAATCTATGCAACAAATCCTGTGAATTACTATTACCATCTTTATTTTATAAATGAGGAAACTCGGGAAAAGAAAGGTTTAGGAACATGGCAACATAGCTATATATGTGGTAGTACCAAGACTTGAACCCAGGAGTCTGATTCTATCCAGAGTCTGTCCTCTTAATCTGCTTACTCTTGAGGCAAGACTTGCAGTGAAGAGGAATTTTGAGATCCAGATGTCAAAGCCATCAGTAAAGTAGGAGGAGTAATGAGTAAGTTGAGAGATGACAGCTATGATGAGAGTTGAAGTATTGTGCAGCAAGATAGCAAAGGTGAAGAGGTTTTTACAGAGAAGATAGAAGAGTAATGACTTGCAAAGGCATTGAGAAGGGGAGCAAATAAAATAGCAACCTACCTTTAATCCTAAAGTGTGGGAGAATAAGTAGCCATCATATTGCAGAGATAGATGGGAAACAGTATCCTCAGGGGAGGGCAGGCTTACACTTAATAGGAGGTCAGGGCTTCCCTGGTGGCGCAGTGGTTAAGAATCCGCCTGCCAATGCAGGGGACACGGGTTCGAGCCCCGGTCCGGGAAGATCCCACATGCCACGGAGCGGCTAGGCCCGTAAGCCACAACTACTGAGCCTGCGCGTCTGGAGCTTGTGCTCCGCAACGGAAGAGGCCGCGACAGTGAGAGGCCCGTGCACCGCGATGAAGAGTGGCCCCCGCTTGCCACAACTGGAGAAAGCCCTCGCACAGAAACGAAGACCCAACACAGCCAAAAATAAATATAAAAAATTAATTAATTTAAAAAAATTCTGTGAATGTTTAAAAAAAAAAAAAAAAAAAAGGAGGTCAGGGACTTCCCCGGTGGTCCAGTGGTTAAGACTCCAAGCTTCCAATGCATGGGGCTTGGGTTCGATCCCTGCTCGGGGAACTAAGATCCCACATGCCATGTGGTATGGCCAAAAATAAATAAATAAATAAGAGTAGGAGGTCAGGGATCACTTTATGGGCATGTGACCTGTGCAGTCCCCACACTTAGAAAGGCCTTGTTCTTGGTTTAATGCTCTGCTCTCGTTATCTTGAAATTCTTAATTTTTGAACATGGAAGCCCACATTTTCATTTTGCACCAGATCCTGAAAATTTATGTAGCCTCTCCTGCAGGAGGTATAGGGAACAAAACATGAAATGATTGAGTGTACAGGTGACTTTCTGATCATTTGAATTGAATATTTGGAAGAAAAAGAGGTTGGGTTTTAAAGGAGAGGAAGTATAGATCATTGTAGGGATAACAGTGTGGTGTGGTAAATGGTTCACAACTGGGTTTTCCCCCAGAAAACAAAGTCAAGCCCTGAGTTGTAGTTTTTGCCAGTTTTCATGGTGTAAATACTACCACCGTGACCAATTTCAAGCTACCAACATGAAGTCACTGAACACAGAGTTGGCAGAGATATACACAGAGTTGGCAGAGATGAACACAGTCGGCATATGACCTGGCTCTAGCACACCACAGGATAGTTATGATCAGTAAAATTGGACCAGTTAAATTACAACTATTGTAGATTTAGGCCTGATGGTCTTCTGGAAGATGATAAAAATTCAAACTTAGGCCTTACGAAATTCAGGTATATGCTGGAGGGAGGATCCTGAAGTCATGTTGGCTGGGGAATTCTTTTTCTTGTTGTTCACCAGTCATAGGCAGGGACAATAAATTGCTGCTAGTGAACAGGATCTCAGGCTTTATGGTCTAACATGGAGAGTGGGTGGACATGGGGGGAGGAATATTGAACTTGAACTTTGAAGCCCTAGGAGTGGGAGTGGGCTTTGTGCAGTGTCGCACATAGGCATTTGGCATCACATGTTGAGAACTGCAAGCATTGCTGAAAAATGGGGCAAAGTGAAGTCTTCAGATCCAGACAAGTTACATTTGACCTTATATGCCATGCTTAGGAGCTTGATTCTCATGCTGAAGGCCATGGATAGCTCTGGAAGGGTGGTAGGAACTTCTTGTATATTCAGAATAGTTAATTGCTAGGCATTTCTTTTAGGAGAGAACTTGGAGTTCAAACTTCTGCTCAATACATTAGGGAGAGTAAGAGAAATGTATGCACTGCAGATCTTCTAATTAGGGATGACTGACTAGCAGCAATAGTTTGTACTAAAATTTTGGTTTGTACTGTTTTCACTAAGGTAGGTCAAGCAAGTCTGCATCCACAGGAGGAAGAAATTGTATCATATATTACTCTTGTCTTGCCTGAAATGCCTGCAGAGTTGCAAACGCATGGGGTCGTCAGTAGCATTTTTCATTCTTTTGAAAACGTATATATATTGCATTCAAGAGTAGGTATTGTGGACCTTCAGCAATTCCAGAAGTGGAAAGGAATGTCATCAATTTATTCCCCTTTCTCAACTTAGAGAAGGAGAAGCTTGTACTGCTTGGTTTAAGTACTTCATCCTTTCTGTATCACGAACCTCTGAATTGTTGGCGGGAGGAGCATGAAGGCTTGTTAATTGGGTACTGGCACATTTACAGTACGAGGAGTTGAGCCACTGGCAATTAATTGCTGCCAATCCTGCTTTGTGAAAGGAGGAGTGTTCTCTCTGAGCCCAGGGAATGAAGGTCCAATTAGGTATCCCCACACGTAAGGTTTGGCTTTAGAAAGACTGAGGTGCTCCTTTCTCTACCGGCACCATTTCCCCGCTTCTAGTCAATATTACAGCATTTCAACCCCTGCAAGCCGGTGGCTTTCTGTAGAACAGCTGACTGAGAAGGATAAGTGAGCCAAGCTCCTGGACTCCTCTCTGCTGCCTTTTATCCCCAAGGAAAACTCTTAGGCTTACTTTACAGAAGGTTGGAACTTACTTAGCTCTTATCCCAAGGTAGAGGCGTGGGGTGTGGGCAGCAACAGAGAAGAGCCTTGCATAACCAAGGACAGAAACCCAAGCAGTTCTGTTTCCCTTCATCCATATTTTTGTTTTGTTTTGGTTTGGTTTGTTTTTTAAGGTTTTTTGCTTGGTTGCTTTCTTTTGGTTCTTGTTTTAAAATCTTCCCTTTAATCCTTTAGGCTTGTGAAATTTTTGCCAAGGGTTCATTTATTCTTCTGGCTATTACTTCCTGACAAATTTGGAATCTCTCAGGACCTAGTTTTCCCCAGATTCTCATTCTCAGTTATCTGAGCAGCAGACACCAGAAATTTTTCAGCCCCAGACCCCCTTCCAGCCCCTTGACCTGGACAAGTTTTGTGGGTTTCTCACCCCTCGCTGACCTACGCCCTTCCTGTACTGTGTGCATATATTCACTGAGTGCTCCCTCAACACCCCTCAACCCCCGCCATTCTGATCTTACATGAGTGGCTTGTTGCATCAAGAGAAAAACTGGGCAGCCTGTTTCCTTTTTGTGTGTGGGTATGCAAAAATCCCTGCTACTGTACTTTTCCTTTTTCAGAAGTTTTAGTGCCTGAACCATAATACTTTTTCCTTATTTTTTTCTCACTGTACCTGCACACTTTCTCCTCTAATCTTCTAAATCTTCTGGCTCTTTTATCTGATTATCTGGTTTTTTTTTTTTTTTATTGAAGTACAGTTGATTTATCATGTTAGTTTCAGGTGTACAGCAAAGTGAATTGGTTATGTATAGATGTATATATCTATACATATATATGTATAAATATATGTATCTACATTCTTTTAAAAATTCTTTTCCATTATAGTTTATTATAAGATGTTGTATATACGTCAATCCCAATCTCCCAGTTTATCCCCCTCCCCATCCCCTGGTAACCATAAATTTGTTTTCTATATCCGTGACTCTACTTCTGTATTGTAAATAAGTTCATTTGTACCCTTTTTTTTAGATTCCACATATAAGAGACATCATATGATATTTGTCTTTCTGTGTCTGACTTATTTCACTCAGTATGACAATCTCTGGGTCCATCCATGTTGCTGCAAATGGCATTATTTTGTTCTTTTTTATGGCTGAGTAATATTCCATTGTATGTATGTACCACATCTTCTTTATCCATTCATCTATCGGTGGACATTTAGGTTGCTTCCATGTTCTGGCTATTGTAAATAGTGCTGCAGTGAACACTGGGGTGCATGTATCTTTTTGAATTATGGTTTTCTCCAGATATCTGCCCAGGAGTGGGATTGTTGGATGATATGGTAGTTCTATTTTTAGTTTTTTAAGGAACCTCCATACTGCCCTCTGTAGTGGCTGCACCAATTTACATCCCCCCCAACAGTGTAAGAGGGTTTCCTTTTCTCCACACCCTCACCAGCATTTATTATTTTAGAAGATGTTGGGGGTAGGAGTTTATTAATTAATTTATTTATTTTTGCTGTGTTGCGTCTTTTGTTTCTGTGCGAGGGCTTTCTCCAGTTGTGGCAAGCGGGGGCCACTCTTCATCGCAGTGCGCGGGCCTCTCACTATGGCGGCCTCTCTTGTTGCGGAGCACATGCTCCAGACGCGCAGGCTCAGTAGTTGTGGCTCACGGGCCTAGTTGCTCCGTGGCATGTGGGATTTTCCCAGACCAGGGTTCGAACCCGTGTCCCCTGCATTAGCAGGCAGATTCTCAACCACTGCACCACCAGGGAAGCCCTATTTTAGAATTTTTGATGATGGCCATTCTGACTGGTGTGAGGTGATACCTCATTGTAGTTTTGATTTGCATTTCTCTAATTAGCTATGTGGAGCATCTTTTCATATGCCTGTTGGCCATCTGTTTGTCTTCTTTGGAGAAGGGTCTATTTAGGTCTTCTGCCCATTTTTTGATTGGGTTGTTTGGTTTTTTTGATATTGAGCTGCATGAGCTGTTTGTATATTTTGGAGATTAGTCCCTTGTTGTTCACTTCATTTGCAAATATTTTCTCCCATTCTGTGGGTTGTCTTTTTGCTTTGTTTATGGTTTCCTTTGCTATGCAAAAGCTTTTAAGTTTCATTAGGTCCCATTTGTTTATTTTTATTTTCATTACTCTAGGAGGTGGATCAAAAAAGATCTTGCTGCAATTTATGTCAGAGAGTGTTCTGCCTACGTTTTCCTCTAAGAGTTTTATAGTGTCTGGTCTTCACATGATGTGATTTTAAATGGGATTTTTTAAACTTTGTCTTTCTGATAATATCATTGTTAGTGTAAAGAAATGCAACAGGTTTCTGTATATTAATCTTGTATCCTGCTACCTTGCTGAATTCATTTATCAGTTCTAATAGTCTTTGTGTGGAGTCTTTAGGGTTTTCTATATAGAGTATCATGTCACCTGCATATAATAACAATTTTACCTCTTCCCTACCAATTTGAATATGTGTTATTTCTTTTTCTTGTCTGATTGCTGTGGCTAGGACTTCCAGTACTATTTGAATAGAGTGATGAGAGTGGGCATCCTTGTCTTGTTCCAGAATTTAGTGGGAAGGCTTTCAGCTTTTTACTGTTTAGTATTATGTTGGCTGTGGCTTTGTCATAAGTGGCTTTTATTATGTTGAGATATGTTCCCTTTATATCCACTTTGGTAGGAGTTTTTATCATGAATGGATGTTGAATTTTATCAAATGCTTTTTCTGCATCTATTGAGATGATCTTGTGGTTTTTGGCTTTTGTTGATGTGATTATCTGTTTTTTTTACTGTGTGAAATGAATTTGAAAATGTGTTTGTTGACTACTTTATAAGTTAAGTTATGAAGTGAAGAGGGTTTTGTTGTGGATCCATTAACAGCTCCTTGCTAATTGGCAGAATTTGAGCCACAGGAAAAACAGTCTCAAAACCAGCCATATCTTAGTTAACACTCCTGTCATCCTCCCCCTTTCTCCTTTCATGGGCGGTCTTAGTTTCTCAAGGAGATTCTGAGAAGACATAACTTTGTAACTAACTATTACAAAGATAAACCCTGCCATATTCTGAGAATATGGGTTGGGATGTTACGGAGAATTGGGTTGGGATGTATCATTCAGCTCCACTGGCTTTGCTACTGCAGAAAGATACTGTCTTTCCTCTAGTAGGATTTTTGTTAGTGACAATAATAGTTCTGTTTTGTTTTTGGCTGCATTGAGGCTTCATTGCTACATATGCAGGCTTTCTCTAGTTGCAGTGAGTGGGGGCTACTCTTTGTCGCAGTGCGCGGGTTTCTCATTGCGGTGGCTTCTCCTGTTGCAGAGCACAGACTCTAGGTGCATGGGCTTCAGTAGTTGCAGCACGCAGGCTCAGTAGTTGTGGCACACGGGCCCTAGAGTCACGCGGGCTTCAGTAGTTGCAACGCGTGGGCTCAGTAGTTGTGGTGCTCAGGCTCTAGGGCATGAGGGCTTCAGTAGTTGTGGCTCGCGGGCTCTAGAGCGCAGGCTCAGTAGTTGTGGCGCATGGGCTTAGTTGCTCCACGGCATGTGGGATCTTCCTGGACCAGGGATCAAACCCATGTTCCCTGCATTGGCAGGTGGATTCTTAACCACTGCGCCACCAGGAAAGTCCCTTGTTTTATTTTAATACAATTGTGTCTCAAATAAAAATATGTTGAAAGCTGAATTTTTGTGAGTCATTTTTTAATATTAAGTAGGCACTAGTGTAGCATGTGTCTTACCAAGGAGGGCTACTACCTGGATAAGCATGAACATCCTGTGTGTGCCCTGCAGGCTCCTACTCAAAACAGAATAGCTCATGATGGAGGATATTTTTTGTCATTTTGAATTACGGTATTAATCACTGGGGCTGGCTTGCCATATTTGGAGAGGGTAGCCCCAGAGTGGAGGCGGGGAAGAAGGAGAGAGGAGGAAGAGGGAGAAGGAGGGAGAGAGGAATGAAGAGATGGAGAAAAAGAATGTGAATAGAAACCTTTCATCATTCTGAATAAAGCTTCCTTGAAGAAAAAACAGGTGTATCCATCTGGGGCATGATTTATGACTTATGGTTTGTTCACAATTGGATTAGTTTTTATGATTTCTGTCAAGTGCCAGAAAAAATTGTCCCAAGGAAATTCCACCCAAGTCTCCCTGACCCTATACTATTTCTGAAATTTTTCAGTATTACTTCATAGTTTCTAAAGTAAAATAATTAGCTCCATATCTCCTTTTCCTATTTCTTTAAAAATAACTAAATAATAATAATAATAATAATAAACAAACTGTTTCTTTAAAAATAAAAATCTGCCTGCCTTACTTAAAAGTATTCCTATGCTTCTACTTCTGGGAATTTATTCTAAAGCAGTAATTCCTTAATAAAGAAGGAGCTTCACTCACAATGGTGAGCTGGTATTTATTTAATTAGAAAGTGGAAGCAGTCTATCTAATAAGGGGAAAGTGACATAGTGCAGCCATTAACAATACATTTTTGGCTGCATGAATCGCTCTTTTTTTACTCCTTTCTACTTTCCACTCCAGCTACACTGAATAGAATGTTTGCTCTTCTGTGGATACCATACTTTTTAAAGCAGCTTTATTGAAGTACAATTGACGTATCATAAACTGTACATTTTTTTAATGGTTTATTTGTTTATTTATTGGCCACACTGTGCAGCTTGTGGGATCTTAGTTCCCTGACCAGGGATCACACCTGTGCCTCCTGCAGTGGAAGTGCAGAGTCCTAACCACTGGACCACTAGGGAATTCCCTAAACTGTATATGTTAAAGTGTACAATTTGATTATTTTTGACATATGTATATACCCATAAAACCATCACCACAAAAAAGATAATGAACATGTCATTACCCCCCAAATTTTCTCCTGTCCCTTTGTAATGTCTTTCCCATTCCCTCCCTTATTCCTAGGCAACCACTGATCTGCTTTAGGTTATTATAGATTTTCTAGGGTTTTTAAGTAAACAGAATCATATTTACATTATGTGCTCTTTTTTTTTAGAAATTTATTTTATTTATTTATTTTTGGCTGCTTTGGGTCTTCATTGCTGCGTGCAGGCTTTCTCTAGTTGCAGCGAGCGCGGGCTACTCTTCGTTGTGGTGCGCGGGCTTCTCATTGCAGTGGCTTCTCTTGTTGTGAAGCATGGGCTCTAGGTGTGCGGGCTTCAGTAGTTGTGGCACACGGGCTCAGTAGTTGTGGCACACGGGCTCAGTAGTTGTGGCTCGCAGGCTCTAGAGCGCAGTCTCAATAGTTGTGGCGCACGGGCTTAGTTGCTCTGCGGCATGTGGGATCTTCCCGGACCAGGGCTCGAACCCGTGTCCCCTGCATTGGCAGGCGGATTCTTAACCACTGCGCCACCAGGGAAGCCCTATGTACTCTTCTTTTTAACAATTTTATTGAGGTATACTTTACATACCATAAAACCCATTCCTTTTAAGTGTACAATTCAGTGACTTTAGTAAATGTATAGAGTTGTATATCATAACCACAACCCGTTAGTTAACACTTCCATAACCCCCAAAACTTCCCTGGTGCTTATTTGCCCAAAACTTCCCTTGTGCCATTCCTACTCCCACTCCCAACCCCAGGTATCCCCTAATCTGCTGTCTCTGTAAATTTTGCCTTTTCTGGACTTTTCATGTGAATGGAACCATGCAACGTGCAGTCTTTTGTGTCTGGCTTCTTTCACTTAGCATAATGTCTTGATGTTCATCCTTGTTGTAGTATGTGTCAGTAGTTGGTTCTTTTAATTACTGAATAGTGTTCCATTGTGTGGACATGTCATAGTTTGTTTATCCATTCACCTGTTGATGGACATTTGGGTTGTTTCCAGATTTTTTAAGTTGCTGTGAACATTTGTGTGGTCTTTGTATGTATATATGTTTAAATCTCTCTTGGTCAGATACCTGGGAGTGGAATAGCTGGGTCATATTATAGGTCTATATTTAATATTTTAAGAAATTGCCAAACTGTTTCCCAAATAGTTGTACCATTTTACATTCCCATTAGTAATGTATGAAAGTTCCAGTTGCTCTGCATTCTCACCATCACTTGGTATGGTGAGTCTTTCTCATTTTAGATATTGTAATAGGTGTGTAATAGTATCTTTTTTTTTTTTTTAAGCTTTGCTTCTTAGTACTTTTAATGCTTCTTTCATTATTCCCTTGTGGTATCTCTTATAGTGCCATTTTATTTTATTTTATTTATTTATGTTTTAACATCTTTATTGGAATATAATTGCTTTACAGTTTTGTGTTAGTTCCTGCTGTATAACAAAATGAATCAGCTATATGTATACATATATCCCCATATTCTCATTATGGTTTTGATTTGCATTTCCCCGAATACTAATGATGTTGAACATCTTTTCATGTGCTTATTTGCCATCCATATGTTTTTGGTAAAGTGTTCATATTTTCCCCCATTAAAAAAAATTGGGCTGTTTTCATATATATATATATATATATATATATACACACACATATATATTTTGCATGTAAGTCATTTATCAGATAAGGGATTTACAAATATTCTCAGTCTGTGACTTGCTTTTCATTCTGTAAGCAGTGCCTTTTTTTAAATTGATTTTTAAATTGAAATATAGTTGATTTACACTGTTGTGCCAACCTCTGCTATACCGCAAAGTGACTCAGTTATACATATCTGTCTATCTATCTATGTATAGATATAGATAGATAGATAGATAGATACATTCTTTTTTTAATATTCTTTTCCATTATGGTTTATCCCAGGAGACTGGATATAGCTCCCTGGGCTATACAGTAGAACCTTATTTATCCATTCTAAATGTAATACTTTGCATCTGCCAACCTCAGACTCCCAGTTCATCCCTCTCCCTCCGTGCCTTCCCCTTGGTAACCACAAGTCTGATCTCTATGTCTGTGAGTCTGTTTCTGTTTTATAGATAGGTTCATTTTTGCCATATTTTAGGTTCCACATATAAGTGATATCATTTGGTGTTTATCTTTCTCTTTCTGACTTGCTTCACTTAAGTATGATAATCTCTAGTTGTATCCATGTCACTACAAATGGCATGATTTTGTTCTTTTTATGGCTGAGTAGTATTCCATTGTATACATCTTCTTTATGCATTCATCTGTCAATGGACATTTTGTAAGCAGTGTCTTTTGAGGAGCAGATATTAATTTTGATGATGTCCAGTGTATCATTTTCTTTTTATGGATCATGCTTTTGATATTGTATCTAAGAAAGAGTTCTCCTAAGTTTTCTAAAGGTTTTATAGTTTTAGGTTTTAAATTTAGGTCTAGATTTTGTGCACAGAGAGAGCTGTGGATGGGAGGGTTTTGTTTTGTTTTTTGGCATATGAGTATCAAATTGTGCTAGCGTTGTATTTTTACCATCCATTTTCAAACAAGTGAATTGCTTGTCACTTTTATTGAAAATCAGTTAACCATATGTTTATGAATCTATTTCTGGACACTGTTTGGTTCCACTGATTTATTTGTCTATATTGACATCAATACCACATTGTCTTGTTAACTATAGCTTTGTAATAAGTCTTTAAATCAGATAATGTAAATCTTACAGTTTTGTTCTTTGTTATCAAAATTGTTTTGGCTCTTCTAAGTCCTTTATATTTCCGTATACATTTTAGAATCATCTTGTCAATTTCTTTTTAAAAAGCTTTCTGGGATTTTGATTGGGGTTATGTTAAGGCTGTAGATCAATCTGGGGAGAATTCATAGCCTTATAATTATAGTGAGTCTGTCTACTGTTCCATAAACACAGTATATCTTTCCATTTGTTGAAGTCATCTTTAACTTCTCTCAGCGATGTGTTTCAGGGTACAGATTTTACGCATCTTTTGTCAGAATTATCCCTAAGTATTTCATTTTTGATACTATTATAGTTGATATTTTTAAAAATTCAGTTTCTGTTTGTTGCTAGTGTATAGCAAAACAATTACTTATTGTATCTTAGGAAGATGTAACTATGGAAGGACACAGAGAGATGTAACGTTGCCTGCTTGGAAGATGGAGGAAGGGGACCATTAGCCAAGAAGAGTACGTGGCCTGTAGAAACTGGAAAAGGCTAAGAAATGGATTCTCTCCCTCCTTCTGCTCAGACTGGCTAGGTTTTTTCAAAGACAATCTTTGGTTTCATTTCTTTTTCTCTATTGCTTTTCTATTTTCTATTTTATTGATTGCTGTCTAATTTTTATTGTTTCATTTCTGCTGTTTAATTTGGATTTCATTTGCTCTTTTCTAGTTTCTTAAGGTGTAATCTGAGGTTGTTGATTTGAGACTTCTTTCTTTTCTAACATGGGTATTTTAGTGCTATAAATTTCCCTCTAAGTATAGTTTTAGCCACATCCTACAGATTTTGATATTGTGTTTACAGTTTATTCATATCAAAATACTTTTAAATTTCCCTTTTGACTACTTCTTTGACTTTTGGATTATTTAGAAGTATATTATGTAGTTTCCAAATGTTTTGGGGGATTTTCCAGATGTTGTTGTATTATTGATTGGTAATTTAATGCCATTGTAGCCAGTGAACATTGTATGACTTGAATCCTTTTAAATTTATTGAGACCTGTTCCAATGCTGAGAATATGGTCTATCTTGGTGAATGTTCCAAGTGCACTTGAAAAGAATATGTATCCTATTATTGTTGGGCAAGTGTTATATAAATGTCAATTAGATCAAATTGGTTCAGACCTTCTATATGCTTATTTTCTATTAATTTCTATCAGTTATTTAGAGAGGTGATGAAATATCACACTATGTTTGTAGATATATGTTTCTCCTTAGTGTTAGATTAGCTTTTGCTTCATGTACTTTGAAGTTCTATTATTTGATGTATAAATGTTTAGGATTGTTGTGTCTTCTTGATGAACTAACCCCTTTATCATGATAAAATTTATCCTCTTTATCTCTGGTAGTATTATGTGCTCTGAAATCTGTTTTGTCTGATATTAATATAGCCAGTCAGGCTTTCTTTGGTTAGTATTAGCAAGATATATCTTTTCCCATCCTTTTACCTTTAACCTATTTGTGTCTTTATATTTAAGGTGGCTTTCTTATAGGCTTCGTAGAGCTGGGTGTTGCTTTTTATCCAATCTGACAATCTCTGTCAATTACTTGGATTGTTTAAACCATTTAATGTGATTATTGATGTGGTGGGATTCAAATCTACCTACTTAGTATTAGTTTTCTGTTTGTCCCATGTGTTCTTTGTTCATTTATCCCTATTTTTATGCTTTTCTTTGAATTAATTATTTTTCATTCCATTTTACCTCTTTATATTGACTTATTAGTTGTGATACTTAAAAAACGACCCCCTGGGCTTCCCTGGTGGCTCAGTGGTTAAGAATCCGCCTGCCAATGCAGGGGACACGGGTTCGAGCCCTGGTTCGGGAAGATCCCACATGCCGCGGAGCAACTAAGCTCGTGCACCACAACTACTGAGCCTGTGCTCTAGAGCCCGCGAGCCACAGCTACTGAGCCCACGCACCACAACTACTGAAGCCCATGCGCCTAGAGCCCATGCTCCGTAACAAGAGAAGCTACCGCAGTGAGAAGCTCACGCACCAAAATGAAGGGTAGCCCCTGCTCGCCACAACTAGAGAAAGCCTGTGTGCAGCAACATGAAGACCCAACACAGCCTAATTAATTAATTAATTAATTAATTAACAAAACAAAACAAAAAAATGACCCGTCGCCCCTCACCCCAAGTATGTCACTTTCCTAATCCCAGGAACCTGTGAATATGTCACATTACATGGCAAAGAGGTATTAGGGTTGCAGATAGAATTAAGGTTTTCAAACAGCTGACTCTGAAATAGGGAGATTATCATATTTTCTGAGTAGGCCCATTTTAGTCACAAGGGTCCTTCTTCTAAAAGTAGAAGAGGAAGATGTGTGGAGGACACAGAGAAATGTAACATTACTTGCTTTGAAGATGGACGAAAGGGACCTTGAGCCAAGGGGAGTGCCTGGCCTCTGGAAACCGGAAAAGGCTAGGAAATGGATTCTGTCCTAAAGCCTCCAGAAAGGAGCACATCCCTGCCAACCACCTGGTATAGCCCAGTGAGATCTGTATTTGTTGGGTTTCTCGCTTATAGGACTCTAAGATGATAAATTTGTGTGGTTTAAGCTGCTAACGTGTGTGGTAATTTTTTACAGCAACAACAAAGAAATTAATACATAGTTATAATTCTTTATGTCGTGTTACTGGTTGCTGTGAAGTTTGTAGCATACATCTTTAGCTTATCAAGGACTAACTTCAACTGATATTTTACTAGCTCATGTATAGTATAAAAACCCTACAACAGTATGCTTCCATTCTCCCTTCCTGGCATTTGTGCTATTGTCGTCATACATTTTACTTCTATATATGTTATAGCCTCCACAGTGTATTGTTACTTTTTTTGCTTTAAACAGTCAATTATCTTTTAAAGAGATTTGAAAATAAGAAAAATACACACCTAGTTAGTTACTATTACCAGTGCTCTTTGTTGCTTTGTATAGATTCAGGTTTCCACCTGGTATCATTTTTCTACGTCTTGAAGGACTTCCTTTATCATTTCAAGTAGTGTAGGTTTGTGGCGATAAATTCTTTCAACTTTTGTATGTCTGAAAATTCAGTATTTCACTTTAGTCTTTGAAAAATATTTTCACTATATAAGTAAATCTAAGTTGGCAGGGATTTTGGTTTTTTGTGGGTTTTTTTGTTGTTTTCTGTTTTTTTGGGTTTTTTTTTTTTTTTTTGCTTTCAGTACTGTAAAGATATTATATTATAGCAATCTCTTCTTGCTTGCGTTTATTGAGAAATCTGTTGTAATTTTTACATTTGTTCCTCTATGTATAATGTGTCTTTTTTCTCTTGCTCCTTGTTAAGATTTTCTCTTTATCACTGTTTTAAGAAATTTGATTATATTACTACTTGTAGTTTTCTTTATGTTTCTTATACTTGGAACTTGTTGAACTTCTTAAATCTGGGTTCAAATGTGGGTTTATAGTTTTTATAACATGTGGAAATTATTTCTTCAAATATTTTTCTGTGCTTCCTTCCTTTTTAAAAAAAATTTTTTTTATTTATTAATTTATTTTTGGCTGCGTTGGGTCTTTGTTGCTGCGCGTGGGTTTCATCTAGCGGCGAGCGGAGGCTACTCTTTGTTGCAATGCGCAGGGTTCTCAACGTGGTGGCTTCTCTTCTTGTGGAGCACAGGCTCTAGGCGCGTGGACTTCAGTAGTTGTGGCACGCGGGCTCGGTAGTTGTGGCTCATGGGCTCTAGAGCGCAGGCTCAGTAGTTGTGGTGCATGGGCTTAGTTGCTCCACAGCATGTGGGATCTTCTTGGACCAGGGATTGAACCCGTGTCCCCTGCACTGGCAGGTGGATTCTTAACCACTGCACCACCAGGGAAGTCCCTGTGCTTCCTTCCTTTGAGAACTCAATTAGAAGCATTTTGGCCCCTTGAATTTGTTCTACAATTTGCTATGTTCTGTTCATTTCTTTTCAGTCTTTTTTTTTCTCTGTGTGTTTTGTTTTGAATAGTTTCTGTTGATATGTCTTTGAGTTTTCTTTGCATTGTCTACTTTGCCATTAAATCTCTTACAGTGTATTTTTCACCTTCGACACTGTAATATCTCCAGAAGCTTTATTTGGGTCTTTTAAAAATATATCTTCCATATCTCTACTTAATATATGCAGTTTCCTAAAGCTTTTTGAACATATGGAATCCAATCATAATAATGATTTTAATATCCTTGTAGAAACGTGGGATTCACCTTAGATTTTTTTCCTGAAGCCCAAGATACATTTCAGCTTCATAAATATTAGATTCTTAATATTTTAAAATCCATCCCACGGGGAATTTCCAGTAATGGTGGAGAGTAAAGCAGTCTCTTGAACCTTCCCACAGATAATAAGAAGCTAGAGGAGAGTTTACTCTTGAAAATCAGTAACTGGAAATGATAAGAATTGTGAGTTTGCAGCTTTTTAAAATTTTTTTTTAAATGCCTGAGGGCATTCATCAACCCCCATAGCAGAGGAAAGTGGCAGTGGAAAACCTCAGTTTTACTTTCTTATGGTGGCAAAGAACAGAGTTCAGGGGAGAAAAATTACCTGGAAACATAAGGGGAGGAGCTCTTGAAAGTTAAAAAGAAAAACAACACAGAAGAAGGTGAAACCCATAACCTGACTATAAACCCCACTAAAATCCCCTGGCTGAAACTCTAAACTACACCTACATGGAGAAATTCCAGAGGGCCTGGTGAAAAAGCATACAGAGATCAGAGAGGCAGAGTCCTGTCTTTGAAAGACAGAACCTAAACCAGGTGAGCTCTGTGAGTTTGCTGCTTTTTTTTAACTGAATTCATTACCCAACCATGTGTAACTCAGGTGGCAGAAATCTGATGTCTTATTTACTTGAGGTATCAGAGGACAGACTCTAAGACTGAAAAATTAGGGAGTAATCTCAGTCAGAACAGGCCCTGGATGTGAGTATAATCTATGGCCAAATTCTTGGCCAATCACCAGATTCACAAGAAAACCTACAGGGGACCAGGCTGAAAAAGTAGCTGCAAGAATTACAAAGAGGGGCTTCCCTGGTGGTGCAGTGGTTGAGAGTCCGCCTGCCGATGCAGGGGACACGGGTTCGTGCCCCGGTCCAGGAAGATCCCACATGCCGCGGAGTGGCTGGGCCTGTGAGCCATGGCCGCTGAGCCTGCGCGTCCGGAGCCTGTGCTCCGCAACGGGAGAGGCCACAGCAGTGAGAGGCCCGCGTACTGCAAAATAATAATAATAATAATAAAGAATTACAGAGAGATATCAGTTGCTGCACATTGCAGGGGAAGCCACTCTACAGATTAAATCCAGGTAAGTTACTTGCCTGCTAGGAAAAATACAGTGGCATTGGGGTAAAGGTAGACTAAACCAGTGAAACAGAATAGACTCCAGAGAAAGATGCACACAAATATGGCCAGTTGATGTGTCCAGGCAATTCAGTGGGAAAAGATAATCTTTTCAATAAATGGTGCTGGAACAATTGGATAGTGATATGGAAAAACATGAACCTTGACCCTTACCTCATACAATCCAGAAAAACTAGCTCAAAATGGATTGTAGGCCTAAATTTAAGAGCTAAAGCTATAAAACTTGTAGAAGACAACAGGAACACATTTTTGTGATCTTGTCAATAAATACATAAATAAGTCACTAACATTTTGAACCATAAAAGTAAGAACTGATAAATTGGAACTCATCAAAATTACAAGCTTTTGCTGTTTAAAAGACACCATTAAGAAAAATGAAAAGGGAAGCAACAGACTGGGAAAATGTATTTCCAAATTAAATACCTAACAAAGGACTTGTTTCTAGAATATACAAAGAGCTCTTGTAACTCAGTTAGAAAACTAATAATGAAACAAAGGATTTCAACAGATAGTCTACCAAAGAAGTTATACAGGTGTCCAGTAAGTACATGAAAAGGTGCTCAACATCATTCACCATTAGAAAAATGCAAATTAAAGTGGCTAAAATTAAAAGACTTATAACAAATTCTGGCAAGGTTATAGAACAACTGGAATGCTCATACTGGTGGTGGGACTATATAATGGCACAACTTTGGAAAATTGTTTGGCAGTTTTTTAAAAAGTTAAAGGTACATCTTCCATATGACCAAGCATTCTACTTACAGATATTTAACCAAGAGAAGTGAAAGGATATGTTCATACAAAGACTTGTAGAGGAATATCTATAGCAGCTCAATTTGTCATAGCCAAAAGCTGGAATCACCTCAAATGTCCATCATTGCTGAACAAATAAATATATTTGTATATTCAAATATATTGTATATTTGTATATTTTATTTGTATAAATATATTTGTATATTATTCACTTGTAGCATTCAGTAGAATGTTACTCAGCAATTGTAAGGAAAGAACTGTTGGTACACCCCGCAACAGATTAATAGCAAAATAATTTTGCTGACTGAAAGAAGCCAGACCAACAAAAAAAGTATGTACTGTGTGATTCCACTTACATAAAATTCTAGAAAATGCAAACTAATCTATAGTGACAAGAAACAGAGCAGTGGTTGTTTGGAGGTGAGAGTGGGGAGGAAAAGTGACTACAACGGAGCATGAGGAATCTTTGGGAGTGATGGATATGTTCATTGTTTTGATTGTGGTGATGGTTTCATAAGTGTACACATATGTCAAGTTTTATCAAATTGTATACTTTAAATATGTTCAGTTTACTATGTCAATTATATCTTAATAAAGTTGTAAAAAAATGGACAAAGATTTGAATAAACTTCAAAGAAAATATATGTCTGGCCAATAAACATATGAGAAAATTTTCAACCTAATTAGTCATCAGGAAAGTACAAGTTAAATCTCAGTGAGATACCATGAGAGTGACAAAAAAAAGAAAAAAGGAAAAAGATCAAGAATACTAAGTATTGGTGAACTTGTGGCACAACTGGAGCTCTCATACATTGCTTGTGGAAATACAAAATGGTACAGCTTCTTTGGACAATAGTTAACCGATTCTTATAAAGTTAAACATATATGTAATTAGCAATAAATATTTCTAAGAATTTACCCAAGATAAATTAAAATATGTTTACAGAAACATTTTGTATTCTAACATTTATAGCAGCTTTATTTATAAGAGCTGAGAACTGAAAACAACTTAAATCTCCATCAGTAGATGAATGGATAAAGAAATTTTGGTATACCTCTATAATGGTATACTACTCGGTAATAACAAGGAGTGAACTATTGATATACTGATATGAATCTTAAAAATGTTATGTTGAGTGAAAGCAGCCAGAAACAAAAATAGTTTGTATATGATTCCTTTTATATGAAGTACAAAAAAAGCCCAAATTAACTAATGGTGACAGAAAACAAATCAGTGGTTGTCTGAGCCTGGGGCTGGAGGCAGGAATTTACTGCAAAGGGGCATGAACCAACTGTTTTTTTTAATATAGTTGACATACAGTATTATGTGAGTTTCGGGTGTATTACATAGTGATTTGACATTTGCATACTTTATGAAACGATATGTCTAGTGACAGGCTATCCCCATACAAAGTTATTACAATAGTATTGATCATATTCCTTATGCTTTATATTACATCCCCGTGGCTTATTTATTTTATAACTGGAGGTTTGTACCTCTTGATCCCTTTCACCCTTTTCACCCCCACCCCTCAACCCACTTCCCTCTGGCAACCATGTTTGTTCTCTGTATCTGTGATTCTTTGTTTTGTTTGTTATCTGTTTGTTTTTTAGATTCCAGATATAAATGAGGTCATATGATACTTACCTTTCTCTGTCTGACTTATTTCACTTAGTATAATACCCTCTAGATGTATCCATGTTATCACAAATGGCAAGATGTCATTTTTTATGGCCGAGTAATATTTCATTGTATATATGATACCACTTCTTCATTCATTCATTCATCTATCAATGGACACTTAGGTTGCTTTCATAACTTGGCTATTGTAAGGAATGCTGCTGTGAACATTGGTGTGCATATGTCTTTTCAAATTATTGGGTTTTTTTTAATATCTTTATTGGAATATAATTGCTTTACAATGTTGTGTTAGTTGCTGCTGTATAACAAAGTGAATCAGCTATATGTGTATATATATCCCCATATCTCCTCCCTCTTGCATCTCCCTCCCACCCTCCCTACCCCACCCTTCTAGGTGGACACAAAGCACGGAGCTGATCTCCCTGTGCTATGAGGCTGCTTCCCACTAGCTATCTGTTTTACATTTGGTAGTGTATATATGTCCATGCCATTCTCTCACTTCATCCCAGCTTACCCTTTCCCCTCCCCATGTCCTCAAGTCCATTCTCTACGTCTGCATCTTTATTCCTGTTCTGCACGTAGGTTCTTCAGAACCTTTTTTTTTTTTTCAGATTCTATATGTATGTGTTAGCATTCAGTATTGTTTTTCTCTTTCTGACTTACTTCACTCTGTATGACAGTCTCTAGGTCCATCCACCTCACTACAAATAACTCAATTTCGTTTCTTTTTATGGCTGAGTAATATTCCATTGTATATATGTGCCACATCTTCTTTATCCATTCATCTGTCGATGGATACTTAGGTTGCTTCCATTTCCTGGCTATTGTAAATAGAGCTGCAATGAACATTGTGGTACATGACTCTTTTTGAAATATGGTTTTCTCAGGGTATATGCCCAGTAGTGGGATTGCTGGGTCGTATGGTAGTTCTATTTTTAGTTTTTTAAGGAACCTCCGTACTGTTCTCCATAGTGGCTGTATCAATTTACATTCCCACCAACAGTGCAAGAGGGTACCCTTTTCTCCACACCCTCTCCAGCATTTATTGTTTGTAGATTTTTTGATGATGGCCATTCTGACCGGTGTGAGTTGATACCTCATTGTAGTTTTGATCTGCATTTCTCTAATGATTAGTGATGTTGAGCATCCTTTCATGTGTTTGTTGGCACAAATTAGTGTTTTATTTTCTTTGGGTAAATACACAGAAATGAAATCGCTGGATTATATGGCAGTTCTATTTTCAATTTTTTGAGGAACCTCCATACTGGTTTTCATAGTGGCTGCACCAATTTACAGTTCCATCCACAGTGCACAAAGATTCTCTTTTCTCCACATCTTCACCAACACCTGCTATTTGTTGTCTTTTTGATGATAGCCATTCTGACAGTTGTGAGGGGGTATCTCATTGCAGTTTGATTTGCATTTCTCTGATGATTAGTGATGTTGAGCCTCTTTTCATGTGTCTGTTGGCCATCTGTATGTCTTTTTTGGAAAAAATGTCTATTCAGGTCCTCTGTACATTTTTTTTTTTTTTTTTTTTTTGCAGTACGCGGGCCTCTCACTGTTGTGGCCTCTCCCGTTGTGGAGCACAGGCTCCGGACGCACAGGCTCAACAGCCATGGCTCACAGGCCCAGCCGCTCCGCGGCACGTGGGATCCTCCCGGGCCGGGGCACGAACCCGTGTCTCCTGCATCAGCAGGCAGACTCTCAACCACTGCGCCACCAGGGAAGCCCTGCACATTTCTTAATTGGATTTTTTTTCTATATTGAGTTGTATGAGTTCTTTGTATATTTTGGGTATTAAACCCCTTATCAGATATATCATTTGCAAATATTTTCTTTCATTCAGTAGGCTGCCTTTTCATTTTCTTGATGGTTTCCTTTACTGTGCAAAAGCTTTTTAGTTTGATGTCATCCTATTTGTTTATTTTTGCTTTTGTTTCCCTTGCCTGAGGAGACATATCCAAAAAAAATCAATATTAATATTATGTTAAGACCAATGTCAATATATACACTACCATGTGTAAAATAGATAGCTAGTGGGACCTGCTGTATAGCACAGGGAGCTCAGCTCGGTGCTCTGTGGTGACCTAGATGAGTGGGATGGCGGGGTGGGAGGGAAGTCCAAGAGGGAGGAGATATATATATATATATACATAGCTGATTCACTTTGCTGTACAGCAGAAACTTACACAACATTGTAAACCAACTATACCCCAATTAAAAAAAAAAAAGTCTGGGTCAGATAGCTGACCACCTGTGTTTTCTTCAGGGAGTTTTATGGTTTCAGGTATTACATTTAAGTCTTTAATCCATTTTGAGTTTAATTTTATATGTGGTGTGATTAAGTAGTCAAGTTTCATTCTTTTGTGTTTAGCTGTCCAGTTCTCCCAACACCATTTTTGAAAAGGCTGTCTTTTCCCCACTGTATATTCTTGCCTCCTTTGTTGTAGATTAATTGATCATATAAGCATGGGCTTATTTCTGGGCTCTCTGTTCTGTTCTGTTGATCTGTGTATCTGTTTTTGCACCAGTACCATATTGTTTTGATTATTGTAGCTTTGTAGTATAGTTTTAAGTCAGGGAGGATGATACCTCCAGCTTTGTTCTACTTTCTCAAGATTGCTTTGGCTATCCAGGGTCTTTGTGTTTCTGTACAAATACTAGAATTATTTGTTCTAGTTCTGTGAAAAATGAATGTTTTTTGTTTTGTTCTGTTTTTGATAAGGATTGCCTTGAATCTGTAGATTGTTCTGGGTAGTATGGTTATTTTAACAGTATTAATTCTTCCAGTCCATGAGCATGGGATATCTTTACATTTGTTTGTCATCTTTAGTTTCTTTCATCAATGTCTTTTTTTTTTTTTTTTTTGCGGTGCATGGGCCTCTCGCTGTTGTGGCCTCTCCCATTGCGGAGCACAGGCTCTGGACACACAGGCTCAGCAGCCATGGCTCACGGGCCCAGCCGCTCCGCGGCACGTGGGATCCTCCCAGACCGGGACACGAACTGCGTCCCCTGCATCGGCAGGCGGACTCTCAACCACTGCGCCACCAGGGAAGCCCCAATGTCTTTTTTTTATCCTCATAATATTTATTTGTGTATTTATATATTATTGAGGTATAGTTGACGTACAGTATTGTGTAAATTTCAGGTGATTCACAATTTTTAAAGGTTATACTCCATTTATAATTATTATAAAATATTGGCTATATTCCCTGTGTTGTACAATATATCCTTGTAGCTTACTTATTTTATACATAGAATTTTGAACCTCTTTATCCCTTACCCCTATCTTGCTCCTCCCCCATTCCCTCTCCCCACTGGTAACCACTAGTTTGTTCTCTATATCTATGAGACTTTATTTTTTGTTATATTCACTAGTTTGTTTTATTTTTTAGATTTCACATAAACTTATAAGTGATATCATACAATATTTGCCTTTCTCTGTCTGACTTATTTCACTTAGCATAATACCCTCCAAGTCTATCCATGTTGTTGCAGATGGCAAAATTTCATTCTTTTTTATGGCTGAGTAGTATTCCATTGTATATATATACCACATCTTCTTTATCTGTTCATCTGTTGATGGACACTTAGGTTGCTTCCATGTCTTGGCCATTGTAAATAATGCTGCATTGAACATTTCGAATTTGTTTTTGTTTTTACGGATATATACCCAGGAGTGGAATTGCTGGGTATGGAAATTCTATTTTTAGTTCTTTGAGAAACCTCCATACTGTTTTATACAGTGGTGGCCCCAGTTTACCTTCCCACCAACAGTGTACGAGGGCTCCCTTTTCTCTTTCATCAGTGTCTTACAGTTTTCAGAGTATAAGTCTTTTACTTCTTTGGTTAGATTTATTCCTAGGTATTACATTATTTTTGATGCAATTGTAAATGAGATTGTTTCCTTAATTTCTTTCTGATAGATCATTATGAGTGTATAGAAATGCACCAGATATCTCTATATTAATTTTGCATCCTGCAACTTTATTGAATTCATTTATTCTAATCGTTTTTTGGTAGCGTCTTTAGGA
This sequence comes from Hyperoodon ampullatus, assembly GCF_949752795.1. NCBI lineage: Eukaryota > Metazoa > Chordata > Mammalia > Artiodactyla > Ziphiidae > Hyperoodon > Hyperoodon ampullatus. Next base: position 29,514,361 of record NC_136915.1, on the reverse strand, counting down.
TTTTCTATGTATAGTGTCATATCATCTGCAAACAATGACAGTTTTACTTTTTCTTTTCCAGTTTGGATTCCTTTGATTTCCTTTTGTTGTCAGATTGCTGTGGGTAGGACTTCCAATGCTATGTTGAATAAAAGTAGTGTGAGTGGGCACCCTTGTCTTTTGTTGAGTATGATGCTGGCTGTGGGTTTGTTATATATGGCCTTTATTATGTTGAGATATGTTCTGTCTATAGCCAGTTTTAGAGAGTTCTTATCATAAATGGATGTTGAATTTTTGTCAGAAGCTTTTTCTGCATCTATTGAGATGATCATATGATTTTTATTCTTCAATTTGTTAATGTGGTATATCACATTGATTGATTTGTGGATATTGAATCATCTTTGCATTGCTGGGATAAATCCCACTTGCTCATGGTGTATGATCCTTTTCATGTAATGTTGAATTTGGTACTCTAGTATTTTGTTGAGAATTTTTTGCATCTATGTTCATCAGTGATATTGGTCTGTAATTTTCTTTTTTTGTGTGGTGGCTTTGTCTGTTTTTGGTATCAGGGTGACACTGGCCTTCTAGAATGAGTTCACAAGTGTTCCTTTCTCTTCAATTTTTGGGAATATTTTGAGAAGGATACGTGTTACTTCTTCTTTAAATGTTTTGTAGAATTCACCTGTGAAGCTGTCTGGTCCTGGACTTTTGTTCACTGGGAGTTTTTTAAATTACTGATTTAATAATTTAATAATTTCATTACTGGAAATTAGTCTGTGGCATGAACCAATTTTTGTGGCTGATAGAAATGTTCTGTCTCTTGATTGTGGTTACATGGGTGTATACACTTGTCAAAACTCATTGACCTATACACTTTAAATGTGTGAGTTTATTTTGTGTATTATACTTCCATTAGTTGATTTTTAAAAATCCATACAACCACCCTATTAAACCATTCATCATTTCTCATTTGGATGAATGCAGTAACCTCCTAAGGGGTATTCCTGCTGTTGTCTTACTTCTTCAAACCCATACACTGTGCAGCAACCTGAATGATTCATTTAAAACAAAAAGCTGACCTACCTTGTCACTTCCCTGTATATAACCCTTTAATTGTCATCATCACCTGGCTTCTTAAAGTAGCATCTAACGTCTTCTTTAGTCTGACCCCTCACTGTCTTCCCAGCTCATCTTCTGTTACTCCCTGCCTCTCACTTTGCTTATGACTCTCATTTCCCAACACTAGCCATGTTAATCTCATTTCTTGTGCTTATACTCATCTCTCCCCTCAGCCTCTTCCCTAGTTTACCCTTTAAAATGCATCTCAGGACTCTGCACCTCCAGAAGGTCTTTATTTATTTATTTAAACCATCCTTCTTCACATGCTTCCTCTCTCCAAGAAAGAGAAGTACTCTGATTATGTTTCTTTGGTTCAGTCATAGCTCTTATAGGTGTATTTACCATTTTGGCTTATTATGTTTCTAGTCCTTTCTTCCCCACTAGATTGTGTGCTTGTTGAGCACAGTGATTATGTTTTAATTATATTTTGGATCCACAGGCCTGTTTTATAATAGTTGCTTAATACATATTTGTAGAAAGATTGAATATAAATATTAAGTAAGAAAAGAAGATAAAAGTATACATAGTGTAATTATTACTACTTTGTTTTAAGCAAAACTCTTCGCATAGAAAAAAAATACTGGGAAGATTTATATCAACATTTTAACACCATTTTGGGTGATAAGATTAGTTTCTTTAATATTTTTGACAGTTTTGCATTTTTCAAAAGAAAAAAATTAACATGCAGTTATTTCATGAGACATGACCTAAAAAACTGGCTGTATAACTTTTGCCTATTCAAATGAATTTTTGCATTTCTCTAGGTCCACAACACAGATACAATTTCTAATCCCTTAACCACAGATCTGACTGCGAAGATTCCTGGTTGGTCAAATGTGTCAGTTCAACCTGAGGCATCAGAGGACCCGGGTGCTACTCCTAGCATTCAGCAAGTAAAAACCCCTGGGAAAATCCCGATTGCTACCCCTCTGCCAGTGGCTCCTTCCTACAGTTATGCCACCCCTACCCCCCAGGCCTCTTTCCAGAGCACCTCAGCACCATACCCAGGTGAGGCCCTTTTCTTCTGTCCTTGGAGATAGGATTTTGATCAAAGTGTTCCCTTTTTGGGGAAAGAAAGGAGGGAGGCATGACTTTTAAATACTGTAGGTTAAAAACATAATAATCCTGTTAATGTCCCTGTAATCATAGGACTTGGTCTCTCAATCCTTTTTTCAATAAGCTCCAGCCTATGGGTATTTTGAGGCTCTTTCCAGAGCCAAATTCCACTGTACCTAGATTCAATTAAGTAATGTTCAAGGAGCCAAGCAAGCAGAGGCCACTGGGAAGAAAGAGTAGGAACTGTATAACTGTTTGCCTTCTGAATGGGTGATTGTGGGTCAGATATTTGTGTCTGTGATTTCGATAGCATCTTTATTTTTATTTTTTAAATATTTATTTATTTATTTATTTAGGCCGTGCCATGCGGCTAATGGGATCTTAGTTCCTTGGCCAGGGATCAAACTGGGGCCACAGCAATGAAAACACCGAGTCCTAACCACTGGACTGCCAGGGAATTCTGCATCTTTATTATTTTTATTATTATTTTTTTTGCATCTTTATTTTTAAAGCAACTCATAGGCAGGAGATTTATACAGAGTGTTGCCTTAACAACGAGTCTGCTTCATAGTTCCGTTCTAAGGTATTAGGAGGAAATGCTTAATCAAGGGAACTAAGTTGATCTTTATCCCCTGAAAAAGTCAACAGGGTGAAGCAAAGCCAGTGAAAATGAATTTTTGCCAATTTTTAATTTCCTAAGGTTTCCTTCAGTGGTAATATAACATAAAATTTTAGTGTTTCAGTCCTGAGGCACTAAAGTAATTTTTGTATTCAGGCAGAATGGTTGTAATTTTGTAAATTTTGGTGTAATTGTGAAAGTTTTGGGCTGAGCTGTATTTTTTTTTAATATAAATTTATTTATTTATTTTTGGCTGCATTGGGTCTTTGCTGCATGCGGGCTCTCTCTAGTTGTGGTGAGTGGGGGCTACTCTTCATTGTGGTGCGCAGGCTTCTCATTGCAGTGGCTTCTCGTTGCAGAGCACAGGCTGTAGGCACGCAGATTTCAGTAGTTGTGGCACGCAGGCTCAGTTGTTGTGGCTCACAGGCTCTAGAGCTCAGGCTCAGTAGTTGTGGTGCATGGGCTTAGTTGCTCTGCGGCATGTGGGATCTTCCCGGACCAGGGCTCGAACCCGTGTCCCCTGCATTGGCAGGCGGATTCTTAACCACTGCACCACCAGGGAAGCCCTGCGCTGTATTTTTGACCATTATACTTTCTCTAAGTAGAGTGATTTCCTTCTTTCTTTCTTTTCTTTTTTCTTTTTTTTGAAAGTTACTGCAGCAATTCTTATTCCACCTCCTGGAGTGTCTAAATGCTGAAGCTTCCATAATGGATGGTTTCATTTCTCCCCAAGTGCAGTGTTCCCAAGCAGACAGATAAATCTCAAATTTCATATTTGTCTAAGAAACCCTTTTCACCTTCCAGTCTTGGAATATGGGTGAACCAACCAGTTGTTTGCTTTAAGCTCTCTAGTTCCTAGGTCTCATACCAAGTGAACAATTATTGTTAGAGAAATAAGATTTATATAATCAGTGGTTCTCAACAGCCTGTAAACATTTTTCATTGTTACAACCGTGGAGGAGGGGTGCTACTGACATCTAGTGGGTAGAGACTAGGGATACTACTAAACATCTTACAGTGCACAGGACAGTCTCCCCCCCATCCCAACCCCAACATGCACAAAGAATTGGTCCAAAATGTCGTGGTCCAGAGAATTGGTCCAAAGAATTGGTCGTGCCATAGTTGAGAAGCTTTGACATGTATGGAATAGCTGGTGAAAAGCAGAAATATAGTATCTAGCTATTAGCTGATATGGATGTTCCAAAAATGCTAAAGTAGTTCAGGAAGTAGATAAGTTCGAACTGAAATGGTCTGGGAAGATTTTTTGGAGAGAAGCCTGGCTTTTAGGCTAGAAACAAAGTACTGTATTTATAATAGTAAGCACACACCCCAATTGAAGAAAAAAGCTTTAGCAAAGTCCCCAAGAGTAGACTTCTGTGGAGCACAAGAGGGAAAATGAGTATAACTAGAGGCAGAATCGGGTGGAAGGGTGAGATGATGTGATCAGATGATGATGGATCCCTGATGCCAGGTTAGGAATTTGGACTGAAACATGGTGTGGGAGTGGGGGTCTTAAGTAGGAGAGTCTCATGGTGGGTGAGTATTTTAGAAAAATTCATGGTGATGGGTGTTTTAGGGAGACAGAATGGATTAGAATGGGGAGAGCTAGCAGAGGGAAGACCAGTTAAGATTCTTGGAATTATCTAAGTCTATGGCTGTATCAGTTGAAATGGAAAGAAAATTAAGGCTGGCCTTGCGGCCAACACTTGCCTTTTTCTCTAGGAACTTTATATATGTATTTTATTAGAAAGTTATGTATCAGCATGATGATCCTTGAAACAGAGTTGAACTCTGTTTATTGAATTCTGTGGAAAGTACTATATAAAGAGGGCTTAGGGAAAGACCATAGTTAAAATACAGTGGAGAAAAACTCAGAGAGAAAGGAAGAAAGTGGAATAATATGGTGTCATGATAACCATGAGTTTTAAGATGGAGGCAGTCAGCAGTATTAGATACCACAGGGGTGAAGGATGAGGGTTGAGAAACAGCTATTAGATTTGCTAAGAAGCAGTTTGTTGATGACCTCTAAGGATCCTTTTCGGTGGAAAAGTGGGGGCACAGTCACGTTGCAGGGGATTAGAGAGTGGGTAAACAATGAGGAAATGAAGGCAGTAGCTGAATATTGTTTATAGAAGAAATTTGGCCACAAAAGGAAGGAGAGAAATGAGATAGTCTGGATCTAATTTCTTATCTCTTGTGTATTTTCTTCATTTCCAGTTATAAAGGAACTGGTGGTATCTGCTGGAAACAGTGTCCAGATTACCTTGCCTAAGAATGAAGTTCAGTTAAATGCATATGTCCTCCAAGAGCCAGATGCAGGTAAAACATCCACTTATATTTGTGTAATGTTTTAATTCATAATAGAATCTACATACATTTACTCTCTGTAAAAGTCCTATGAGAATAAGATAATAGCTTGAACATGCACAAATATTTATGTGATATGAGAGGCAATATAATGTTTGAGATCATGGGCTTTGATGTCAAGGCTGGGTTCAAATCTGAGCTCAGCCAGTCATTAGCTGAATGATTTTAAGCAAATTATTTAACTTCTCTAAGTTTCCATTTCTTTTTCAGTAAAATGAGGATAATAATTCCTACTTCATAAGGCTACTTTAAGGGCAAAATGAAATGGTATAATGTACCTATATACCTCAGTGCCTAGCACATAGCTGATGCTTATTAAATGTAGATTTTATTATGCCCATTTAAAACTGAGACTCAGGTTAACCTGTTTATTTTGGCCAAACAGCTAGTAAGTAGCAGATATAGAACTTGTAGAGAAGTTATTCAAGACTACTACTAATATAGATTTGTCATGTAAAAAAAAAAAAGACAAGCCCAATGTAATATACAATATTCAAATTTATAAAATATATAAATTAGGGGATGATTAATTTATTACTTAAGAAAACTTTTGTAATATGTGCATCCCTTTAACCTTTGAAGTACATGTTAATACACCAAAGTTTGACTTATAAACACGTATTCTCTTAAGATTATCTGTGACATGAAGTGAAGCATATGTTGATGGAAAATGATTGCATTGGCTTTGTGTTAACTCTCATTATAAGGTTAGTCAAGTAGCTCATTGTAAGGCTAGTTAAGCAAAATGCCTTACTGTATTCAGGATGGGGTCCTTCCATTTTAGGTACACATGTTTCCAATACAATATCCCTACTTTCTGGGCCTAGTACCAAATAGTGTATTTATGCAAAAACTACTTTTCCAGAACCTAAATGCCCTCTCTGTCCTTTTTTTTTTTTTTAAAGAAGATGTTGGGGGTAGGAGTTTATTAATTAATTAATTTATTTTTGCTGCGTTGCGTCTTCGTTTCTGTGAGAGGGCTTTCTCTAGTTGTGGCAAGCGGGGGCCACTTTTCATCGCGGTGCGCGGGCCTCTCTTGTTGCAGAGCACAGGCTCCAGACACACAGGCTCAGTAGTTGTGGTTCACGGGCCCAGCTGCTCCGCGGCATGTGGGATCCTCCCAGACCAGGGCTCTAACCCGTGTCCCCTGCATTAGCAGGCAGATTCTCAACCACTGCACCACCAGGGAAGCCCCCTCTCTGTTCTTTATTTCTGCCCTCACATTGCGTTTTCCTTATCAGTTCATTCCACCTTCCTATAGAGAAACATATTCCTTTCCTCCTCTGGTGATAAGTTAAGGTGAATGGATTTGGTGGCCTTTGAAGATGCAGGTAAAGAAAGAACTGCTTTGAGCTGCAGTTGCTTCCACTCTTCTGTGAAAGATATCCTGGCTGTACTGTATTTTCTTTTCTAAGCCCTATTTGCATATACATTTCTGTGAGTTGATATCACCTTGTATATCAGTATTCCAAAACACATCAGTTCAAAAACAGATTCTTTCAACTCTCCGCTCCCCAGTTTCTTCAGTATTAATCAGATACATGAGATGGATGGTTTCAAACTTTCAAAGGTTGGGGACGATGAGACAGGACCAGCTCTGCCCGTTCTTCATTCCTCTCATCTCCTATGGCAGCCCCTGCAGCACCTCTCAGGATCCCTCTAGGGTTCAGAGGCATGATTTGAAAACCACTGCCCTAAATCATTAAAACCAGCATTCTGTCTAACAGACCTATACTCAGTTGTTCCTACCCTTGGGCAAATTCCTGTCTGCAAGGCATAATTCGTCCCCTGAGCTTTCCTGTTCTAAGAGTATTGTCATTTGTTGAAATTTGTGTTGCTAGCCTTAGATGTTATAAAATTGTCAATTCCCAAGCTAGTGTGAGTCTGTTTTCTGTGCAGGAAAAAAAATTTCTAACTACAGTTCAAGAAATGTCATCTCTTAGCACCAGTCCTACTTCTCCTTCTTCTTTCCTGCTCCTCATGTAACCTAACTTCTACAGATACATTTATGAGAGCTGCCTGGGGCTGACAACTGGCCACAACAAAGCTAGTATTCTCTGGAGGAAGGAAGAGTAATAGATCTTGTATCTCAGGCTTATAAAGTAAAATCTAGTCTTAAGACTGTTTGGAATTAAGTTCTGTGCGTTAACATTAACTTTTGAACTCATGAAGTAAGAAAAAGGTGACCATTCTCTGTAAGCATTTGAGACTTCTTTTTTTTCCCTTTTAGGGTAGTAAATTAAATGAAACCTTCCTACCAAATGCCCCCCCTTCCTAGCCATAAATGCATCTTGTTCCAAAAAATATTTAAGACAGCTTTAACTGGGGAGGGATTCCATTTAGATAACAGGATTCTATCCTCACCCTACCCATTCATACAGTCTGAGCTACAAATGAGGACCATTTAATGCTTCATGTGATCTTAATTAATTTCACTGGGGCCTGTTTTAAATGGGCTATCCCCTACCACCTTCTGCAGTGTGTTATTTATTAGCTCAGCAGGAATGAAGTAGCTCTTTTAACTCACCAGGGTGTGATGACCTCAGTGAGACGAGCATTGTTAGCACTCTTTAAAAAGGTATTTTTGAACCATGTTATTTAGAAGTCATTGCTGTTCTTTGTTGCAAAAGAAGTTTTGCAAGAAAATGGCCTTTATTCCCAGTGAGTTCATCCATAGTGGTTTGTAGGGCATGTATTTTCACTGGGATGCCATACCATGAGCAACCTGGTATTTTAGGGGAGGATTGGCCCAAAGCAGCGTGGGTATGGGGCAGGAATGAGCACTGATGGGAGAGAGTGGAAGAAGCCCTAACTATAGTTGAGTCAGCAGAATCCACCTTTTCTTTCAACAGAATGTTTGGTTTCCCTTTGGCTTTGGGGTGAAGTCTTGAAAACTAAGGTCTTGTCAAGATTTAGAAAAATTTTGTTATTCACAGGCTGTGTGGTTGCCCTCTTTGTGTGTAGGTGTGTGTTTTCATGATTTTTGTAACTGCCCTTCTATAGGAGAAACCTACACCTACGACTGGCAGCTGATTACTCATCCTAAAGACTACAGTGGAGAAATGGAAGGGAAACATTTCCAGATCCTCAAACTATCCAAGGTGAATTTGCCTCCTGTCATTTGCAGGGATGGGGTAGAGGTGTTGACCATTTTCTAACATGTATAATATAGAATTTCCTGTCCACACTTAACTTAGGAACAGCCTTTCAGAAGCGAATCCTCCAAAAGTCTGGCTGGCTGACATCCAGTATTTGTTAGTGTATGATTCTCAAATTTTCATTTATGGTGAGAATATTGTATAAGCATAGTGGTGATAGCTGAAAATACACACTAAACAGCTTTTAAGGGTAACATAAGGATTTTAGAATTTGGGAGATAAGCTAGGTTATTTGTGGCCACATGACTGTGTAAATTGGCTCAGTCTTTTTTTGGGATTCAGTGTAGTTATTAAGAGCCATAAAAATGTTCATATTCTTTAGCCAAGCAATTGCTTTTTCCTTCCTTCCTTCTTTCTTTCTTTCTTCCTTCCTCCCTTCCTCCCTTCCTTCCTTCCTACCTTCCTTCCGTCTTTCCTTCCTTTCTTTCCTCTCTTTCTTTCAACAACTGTTCATTGTACACTAGTTATGTGGCAGGTATTGGGGATTTACTAGTGAATTAATCGTAATATTAACATTTTAGGAAAATACAGTCTAGTACGTGCTACTGACCTGAAGCAGGTAATTATAACAGGAGTATACTAGGTCAGTGCATGGGGTATTGAAGCCCTGGGGAGTTAGAGTAGATTTCTTAGAGTTGGCCTAGTTGGGTCATGAAAGGTGACTGGCTTACTGGGTAAAGGGTGGAGTGGTAATACCCCAAGCAGAGGAAGCAGTATGTCCACTGGGCCAAATAATAGAGAGAAATGTGGGAAAAAGGGAATTTTACGTGGTTCATCCTGACTGGACCCCATGGTATGAGAGGAACAGTGGCACAAGTAAGTTGGAGAGATGCAGGTGCCAGATTGCACAGAGCCTTGTGCATGCCAGAGTGAGGCCTTTGACTCTTATCCAGAAGGAATATGGCGCCTTTGAAAGGTTTTAAGCAGGAGAATGACATGTTCAGATTTTCAGTTTAGAAGGATCACCCTGACTGCAGATTGGAGGAGATAAGACTCAAACTAGGGAGACCAGGGAGGAATCTATTGAAAAATGTAGGTGTGAGGTGATAATAGTCTGAGTGAAAAAAAACTAAATAAATAAAATAAAACTTAAAAGCCACCCATTGAGCTCTTACCATGTGCCAGAAACAGTGCTAATTATTTTATGCAGTTATTTAATCTTCCTAACAACCCCAAGATGTAAATATTAGTATTTGTTTTACAAATGACGAAACTAAAAATTAGAAAAACAAAGTGGTTTGGCCAAAGTGCACAAAGCTATTAAATGGTACATTTGAACTGGAACTTTCCATCTCTAAACCCATGCTCTTAACAACTGTGCTATGATGAATGGTTAAAAACTAAGGTGATGACAGTGTGAATGGAGAGAAGTGGGTGGATTTGAGAAATACTATGGAGGTCAACTTGGTGATCAATTAATTGGGTGGAGGTGTTGAGGAAGAGAAGTCCAGGATAATTTTAGCCTTTTGGCTTAGACACTTCGTTGGATGTTGGTATATTTGAGGTGATATTCACTGAAATGAGGAACATAGAAAGAGGAGCAGGTTTGGAAGAGGTTTGCAGATGATTAATTCATGTTGGGACAGAGTGAGTTTGAGGTACCTGTGAAACATTTGAGTGGAGGGACCAGTAAGTAGTTGGGGGTAAGGGGCTAGAGATCAGGATGCAAGTCCGGGCTGGAGAGATAAATTTGTACACCAGCATCAAATAGTTGACAACTGAAGCCATAAATAGATGAAAACATCCAGAGAGTGTGTAGAGTGAAGTAATAAACGGATTGCAATTGGAATCCTGGGGAACACTGTCATTAAAGGTATGGAAGGAAGAGGTAATGGAAGAAAATGTGGAGTAGGCCTAGAAGTGAAAGCCAAGGAAGGAGATCATTACAAGAAGAAGGAAGTGGTCCAAAATGCTCCATGCATTCAATTAGTGTTTACCCAAAGGAGATAATTCAAAAGAAAGAAAAAAATCATTTTACCTGAAAGATGTTCACCACAGCATTAGTTATAATAGTAAAATTTTGGAAACAACCCAAATATCCAACAATGTGAAATGCTTATGTGAATTATGGCACATTTATTCATGTACTCTTCTGCAGCCATTAAAATGACTATTTAAGAGACTGTTCTAATGGGGAAAGTGTTCATGCTAAATGAATGGAAGAAAGAATAATAAAAAGTCCGATATATCTTGATTTTAGCTAGGCCCTGAATACCACTGAAATATGAACTCCTCAAAGGTAGGGACCTTATCTAATTCCTCTCCAAACCTCAAGCCTAGGGCAATGACCACATATAATTGATTCTCAATACATGTTTGTTGAACAGGTGTACTGTTTATAGCTCTTTTTTTGGTTGTGGTAAAAGATTAGAAGGAAATAAGAAAAATGTGATTAATTGGGGTGTTAGGACAATGGGATTGTGGGTGATTTTTTTTTTATGTTATGTTCATACAGTTAGTGGAAATCAGGAGGGGGAAATATTCAGATATTTGAGAGCTATTTGGTGTTTTTACAAAATGTTTTTCTTTGCAGAGATGATTGTTTTAATTTCATAACTGTGAAGTAGGATGGTTGGGCCCTTAATGTTCTTCTGAAAAGAAAATGGGAGTACAGAGATGTTGAAATCCCTTCTGTTGTTGCGAGTCAGCTAGTAATAAGATTCACATGAAAAGCTATGGTTTTTTAGTTTATAATTCATTGTTTCATATCTTCAGCTAGTTTACTTTCTCCATTTTGGAAATGGTGCAAGAAGAGGAGAATTCAAGAAACAGCATTGGAAAATTCAGATATATGTGTTATTTTAAATATAATTGCTGCTGTTTGTCGTTGTCTAAAAGATCTTCTCACTTCTGCAGCTCACTCCAGGCCTGTATGAATTCAAAGTGATTGTAGATGGTCAGAATGCCCATGGGGAAGGCTATGTGAATGTGACAGTGAAACCAGGTATGTTACCCAGCCCTGGCCATGTCTCCACTGCTCCTTCTGCAGGATTCCCAAGGAGATGGAGATTTGATTTTAGGGGTTTTAAATTCTCATTCTTTTTTTGTAATATATTTACGTATTGGGCAATTCCTAGTTCACAAAGCTTGTTTGTTGTCCACCTCTACTCAGCTTGCTTGAAAGCAGGAAGTTGCTGCTATAGTACTTCTGATGTAGTAGATAGGACATGAGCATTGAAAGAATGCGCAGGGCATGGCCTTAGCAGTCGTCAGGCTTAGAAGAGGCTTTAACACTCCCAGGTGCCTTAGGTTAGAATGGCAACCTGATCTTGTGACTTTACCATTTGATGATGCTCAGCTCTCACTTATGTAATGGAAAATGACTTATGCTCCACCCAGATATGGCCTGCTTCTCCTATAATTTATAAAGACCCTCTTCCAATTTCTTGTGGGTCATGTTCTTGCAGAGCCCCGTAAGAATCGGCCTCCTGTTGCCATTGTGTCACCACAGTTCCAGGAGATCTCTCTGCCAACCACTTCTACAGTCATTGATGGCAGCCGTGAGTACTTGTCTAGGCATGATGTTTTAGAAGAGCCTTCCCTGTGTACTGGTAGAAGGTTTGGGGCCAGCTATGTCTGCATAGTGTTTAGGCCAGTCCTCGGCCGTGTTAGGGGAAGACCAACCATCTGAAGCAATTGATTAGGTAGTAAAAACCAGACAGGCCCTGTTTAAAATCCCCGTGTGGCCTGTCTGCAGTAATAGTTCTGTTCTGAGATGGTAAGAAAGTAGGATTATTCATGTATTTAGCATTATTTTAGTTGAAACTTGCTGGTTTTCAAATTTGCTTGCCTGGAGTTGCCATCCTTAGCTATGGAAACAAAGCTCCTTCCTATCATGACAAGATAAGTAACTGAGAGTCTTGACAAAGAGCTCTCACTCAGCCATCACTGCCTAGCAAGATTCTCGTTAGCCTTCTCCTGGAGAGACTCACAGAATGGAGCACACACCCCTGCCTGGGCCCGTTGTTAACATGTCACCCTTCAGAGTAGTGTCACCTGATGGGTGACATGAGAGGATTTCTGGGCCTTGGCTCTGTGTGTGCAAGAGGTTTCGGGCCTGTCACCCTCCAGCATTGGCTTGGTCTCTCTGGGGGCCCGTTAAGGCCCTGTCACCCCTGAGTGTCTTGGCACAACAGGGGCTTGTGGCAGAGGCAGCTGCTACTTTAGCAGAGGGATCTCTAGCGGGTTAAACCTTTCATGTAGGTGATTCTGGCCAGAAGAGGAGGACAGAAGAGTAGCAGGCCAAGAGGAAGAGGCAGAATAGGAAGAAACACTTGTGAGAGTGGCAGAAAGGGTTCACTTAGTACCATTTTATTTTATATTTTTGATTAGATCAAAGTTGAATAATATGTAAAGGTACACAGTGAAAAGAATCACTACCCTCCCGGTCTCCCAACTATCCAGTTTTCCTCCAGACAACCAATGGTATTATCTTATGTATCTTTCCAGAGATATTTGATGCGTATATAAGAAAATACATATACAGTCCTTATGACAACACATTACGTGCACTGTTACGTACAGTGCTTGTTTCTATATGTTGGAGAATTTTTCTGAATTAACACATGCAATACTTCTTCATTCTTTTTTTCCTTTAATGATTACATAACCTTCCATGATATGAATATATGATTTCATTGTATGAATATGTACTTGTTTTCAATCTCTATTGATGACCATTTAGATTATTTTTGACTTGCTATTACAAATAATGTTATCGTGAATAATCTTGTAAGCGTGACATTTAACACAAATATTAAATGTCCTACAGATACACAACACAAGTGCAAGTAGATCTGAAGTATTAAATTCTTAGAAGAGGAATTGCAGGGCCAAAGATAAATTTTCCCAAATTGCTCCTTATAGAGGTTGTATCAATTTATGCTTCCACTATGACTTATGAGGGGGCCTCTTTCCCCACACTTTTTACCCACATAATGTGTTGTGAAACTTTGGTGTTTACCAATTTGAGAGGTTAAAAAATGCTATCTCAAGTGTAATTTAAATTTGCATTTCTTTTTTAAGTGAGGTTGAGTATCTTTTCATGTGTTTAAGACCTTTTGATTCTCCTTTTTTTATACATATACTTAATACAGTAGCGTTTTAACCAGAGGTTGCCTGTGTTGGAGTCCTTGGAAAACTACGCAGTGGAATATTCATAGAGAGGCAGAATGACCCAATAATCCGAGGGAAGAAACACTCTGGAGACATAGTCTGTAATTTCATAAAGTTTTCCTAGCCTCAAATCTCTGGGTAGTTGCCCTGGTTTGTGTAAACTGGATAAGTGCTAAGACCCAGTGCTCTCATGCTGTAACTGATATTTCTTTATGGTCAAGAAAGCATGGATGATGATAAGATCGTCCAGTACCATTGGGAAGAACTTAAGGGACCTCTGAGAGAAGAGAAGATTTCTGAAGATACGGCCATATTAAAACTAAGTAAGCTCGTCCCTGGGAACTACACTTTCAGGTAAATTTGGATCCTTCAAGTTTACCATAGGCCATTTTTTTCCCCTTATGGGTTTTACGTTCTTATAGGAGTCACTCTGACAGATACCAAATTCCCTGTAGAGTTGGCTGATAATATAGCCTTTGGTTCCACTGGTTCTTTGAGCCATGTTGTAACAGTGGTCTCAATAGTCATAACTTTTTAGGGCAAAGGTCCTTGCATAATAGATCAGGATCCACACAGCTAATCCTTCTCAAAGCCTTATTTGGCATATATCCAAACCTTTTTTTTAGAATTTCTGTCATTAAGTGAAAGGGCCCATCTTCCTTTGCCTTTTCTCAGGAAAAATCTAGAAGGAATCTACTCTCATCTCTCCCCTTTGGGAAATGCTTCCTCAACTTAGGATATATCAAAATCTTTACTTTGGACTTAGTGGTTTATTTGAATATGATTTGTAGCATCTTTCTCTGTTGGGGATTTTCAGAGAATTTGATTCAAAGTCAGTTCTTTTGGGAACTAGTGTTGATATACTAGACTGTGATTAATGAGTCTGAGGCTGACCCTAGAGTAATCCTCCTTATATTTGCATTACTCACTGTAGGCTACGAAGCACTGGTACATGAGTGTCATGCAAACACCACATGTACACTATACCATCCTCATTTTACATCTGAGAAGAATGAGGCTCGCTGTATTTACTAACTTCTCTGAGGTCACACAGCTGGAGCTGAAATGCAGATTTTCTAATCCCCAAGTCAGGACTCATTCTACTCTGCTCCTTGACTTGGCCTATATGTATTTTGTTTATGCTTCCTTGAATGCCCTTCTCAATCTGTTGGGACTCCGCCTATCTTTAAGGACCTCCTCAGTTGTCTGTGAAGCTCTCTGAGATCCCTCCAGAGAGGAGAGGGAATGTCCCTCCTCTTTCCCTGTTGCACTCAGTGCCTCTATGTGGTGCCTGCCATGGTGCAACGGCTTGTTCATGGGTATCTGTCTTCCCCACTGGATCTGAGATTAACCACGCTTTAGACACTACCAGAGACACAGCAAGGAATGTCCTAGCACAGCACCTACCATACAAATAAATATACAAGTTCTGACTTAGCAGCGCTCTCACTGACTCAAGACTTCAAGTGAATGAAGGGTAGCTGCTATTACAACAAGGCAGGAGCCTTCTCACTGAGTTAAAATGGAAATGTGAGTTGGTTTTCACCTTGGATTTCTAATATAGGAATTTTAACATTTATGGAATTTAGCCTGGGTGATGTTGATCCTTTTTGAAATAGTAACAATAATAGCTACTGCTTCTTGAACATTTACTGTGTTAAGTACTGTTCTGAGCTCTTTGCACGCAGTAGCTCATTTAACCCTTGTACCTGGTATTATAATGGCTCTTATTTTACAGATTAGGAAATATAGTCACAGAGAGGTTAAGTAACTTGCCCAAGGTCACACAGGTTGTCTGATTCCAGAGTCTGAGCTTTTAAACACAATGTTAACCTAGAGCGTTTTGGGTGAATGGGATATTGGGTGCAGTTCTTTTTTTCTAAGCCTCAGTCCATGAAATGATGGGATTGGGTTTGATTAGCATTAAGGTCCAATCTGTTTGATTCCACTTACCTTTTCCTCTCCCCTGCTTTTACACAGCAGTGGCCTCTTTCCCCAGCCCTGTGGTCAGCTGCTGTTTGGTTCCAGAACTTTTGCGTGCAAGCCAGGGACTGTCTGAGGTGAAAGTCAGCGTAATGGGCAGTTGCCATTTTGCCATCTGTCTATAACTTGCTTTTGTTCTGAAATAGGAGACAAATAAGACATGTTAAAAAAAAACAACAAAAACTGAAAACAGAAACTGGAAAGAGAGGAAAACTTCTGTGGATTTTTCTTTTTCAGATGTTTGCTGATTTGCACATGTCTGTGTGTCTGATGTTTTTGTGTTCTTTTTCTAAAAGCTGTAATATCAGAAGTCCCCTTAAGATCATAGGTAAAAAGTGAGATTGTGGGATAAAAACCCCACAGATGTCTGGCTCTTTCTGTGGCTGGTTGTGAGATTTAAACAAACGACATGTCTTTTATATGCTTTTCCTCTTTCTGTGAGCAAAATGGAAGCAGCCCAAACCTCCTTGCTTGCTTATGCTCACATTTTGAGGTGGCAAGAGAAGCTTTAGGCTGTTCAGCTGGAAGGCATCACTTAGGTAGAAGCCTGCTCTTACAAATGAACATTTTTTTTTCTCTTGCAAATTCTCTTTCACACTGGCACAAACTGTGGGATGCTTGCGTAGGAGAATTCATTTCCATCTCAGGCTCCTATCTTACTGGAGCTAGCCCTCCTGGTCCATCCTTGTGCTGTGTACACAGCCAAAACAGGATGATGGGAGGAGAGCCTGCTGCAGTCAGAGCTTGCTTTATTTAGTGTAACGTCTTTGAACCCTATAGGAATAGTGGCCAGGGATTATTGCTTTCTTAAGACTTGGTTCTGGGCTTTGGAGTCAGAGAACTGGGCTTGCATGTTGGCTCACTATTTAGCTCTGGGCAGGTTTCTTACCTCTCTAAGGCTTCTATAATAGTGAGGTTGATGATACCTATTCTATATGATTGTTGTGAGGGCCAAATCAGGCAATGCTTATAAAGGTCCCAGCCACAGACACATGCAGGCAGCAGAGTGAAATGGTGCTAGAGATATATTGTCTAGATTTAGATCCTGACTCCACTGTTTTCAAGCTTTCAAGCTTGGGCAAGTTACTTTACCTTTTTTTGCCTCAGTCTCCTCATATGTATAAGGAGTAAAATGGGGATAGTACTTTATAGGGCTGTTGTGAGGATTGAATGAGATACAAAGTGCTTAGAACAGTGCCTGGCACACAGTGAACCCTCAGTCAGTGTTAGCTTCTAGTATTACTCTAACTTTCCAAAAAGAATGGGTTAGAATTGGTTACCGATTGGTAATCCTGCCACATTGGTATTTTTTAGCCTTGATTTTCAGTTCTTCCATGTTTATTCCTCTTTCTTTAAGACCACCCCTGATTGCATTCCTCTCTCTTTCCTGATAGCTTGACTGTAGTAGACTCTGATGGAGCTACCAACTCTACCACGGCAAGCCTGACAGTGAACAAGGCTGTGGATTACCCCCCTGTGGCCAATGCAGGCCCCAACCAAGTGATCACCCTGCCCCAAAACTCCATCACCCTCTTCGGGAATCAGAGCACTGATGATCACGGCATCACCAGCTATGAGTGGTCACTCAGCCCAAACAGCAAAGGGAAAGTGATGGAGATGCAGGTAGGAGGGAATAGTTTCTGTCTTTTCTTGCCCAGGGAATTAGAGCTGCTGGACTGGGTCACCCATCCAAGACTTATATTTCTCCATCTTAATAACCAAAGTCAGATTAGTGAATAGAACATTTGAATTTTTAAAAAAATCTAGAAAGATTGAGGAGCCTTTAGTTAACACATTAGCAAAAACTTTATCTTAAATGTTTAGTATTAGAGGAAAAGACTGGTAGCTGCTCTAGGATAATTTCAGGGAGTCAAATTCTTTAGAAGCTACAAGGGTGCAAATTTTTTTTTAAATTAATTTTTATCGGAGTATAGTTGCTTTAAAATGTGTTAGTTTCTGGTGAAGGGTGCAAATCTTAGTGAGCTCTATTACAAATTGGAGGAGATTGCCTGACTAGATGGTGAGCATCTTCTCTCTGGAGATATTTAAGAAGAGACTAGATCTGTCACCAGGCAGGTAACGTAAGTAAATGAAGAAAACTGGATGGGGACTGTGGCAAACCAGAGGGCGTAAGCCCTGACCAAAGGGGTCAGCAGCCCTCCAGTCAGGCTGGTTGTTGCCACGCTAGAGTATCGTCCCAGTGTTGCTAGGTCCTCCAGCTTTTCAAGACAAGACAGAAACCTAGACTTCTATGTGAAATTTTCCAACTTTTAAGAACCCTAAGGCCAAATAAAATGTCTGCAAGGTATTAGGTTAGGTTTCTCCGCTGTTGCAGAATCTGTACAGACCTGTAAGGGCATGCACAGCATTATAAAGCATCTTGAGTCGTTGCTGCCATGTTTTACCGAGGCAGCATTGTTAGGATCACGCTGTGTGGCTTCAGTAGGAAGAACATTGTTTTGTAAATTGTGTTATTTTACTATATGTTAATGGTTTTCTTTCTGCTTGGGTCATAGAAGTGGATCTTGATTATCTCTGCACATTTTCCTGTACTCGTCTACCTTGTGAGAGCTCTGGCTTTATTTGAAACTGTTGCTGTGTCAGAGGGTTATTTACTTGAAGGGTGAAACTTTTAACAAGATGTCCCACAGTGTCTGATTGAGCATTCAGTAATTATGTTGAATTGGGAGGTAATGGCCCACTACCAACCTAGGTTTAGAAAACTGGGTAAATCATTTAGACCAGAGTAGGACTTCTTGTATGATGTGATTCCGGGAGTCCACTTGTCTGTATTTGTATATCCAGGGTGTTAGAACACCTACCCTGCAGCTCTCTGCCATGCAAGAAGGAGACTATACTTACCAACTCACAGTGACTGACACAATAGGACAGCAGGCCACCGCTCAAGTGACTGTTATTGTGCAGCCTGGTAAGTTCTAACCTTGTGGTGCAGGCTCTTCTGTTGGCTGGTCCCTTGACCCTTGGGGGGAGAAGAGGGCTTGGGTTCTGAGCTCTATGAGGGTGGAAGTGGGAGTTACCAATCCACCAAGCCCCTGGCGGCTGCTATTGTCCATTCCCCTAGTGCTTTCTTCATAGCTAGAGAGAAGGAGTATTTCACCACCTCGCTTGTGCCCTTGCTCTTGGCTAGTTATTGTGCCTTCAAGGGGAGCTAGCAGATAGAGTTTCTGCCAGCCCAAATCTTACCATGTCCTTTTGTCCTTTTTTTTTTTTTTTGGCTGCGGCTCGCAGAATCTCACTTCCCCGACCAGGGATTGAACCTGAGCCACAGTAGTGAAAGCGCCGAATCCTAACCACTAGACCACCAGGGAACTCCTCCCACCATGCCCTTTAAGGGCCAGCTTAAAGCCCACTTCCTCAAGAAAGCCCTACCTTATCTTTCAAACCCTCTCATTTGAACTCCTGTAGCATTATACTTCAATCCATGTTCTTTCAGAATGTTTTATATGTTTCAGTCTTATATTCTTCAGGCAAGCTCCCTGACCATATGCTTACCTCACACAGTATCTGACAGTTCTATGAGTGGAGAGGCAGAGTCCTTGAGGCTTCCAGAACATATGTCCCAATTGGTTCCCCTCCTTTCCCAGCTGGACTGCCTGCTTTTGAACTCCCAAGTCTCTTGTCTCCTAGAAAACAACAAGCCTCCACAGGCAGATGCAGGTCCAGATAAGGAGCTGACTCTTCCCATGGATAGCACAACCCTGGATGGCAGCAAAAGCTCAGATGATCAGAAAATTATCTCATATCTCTGGGAAAAAACACAGTGAGTATTGACACAAAATCCTTATATATGCAAGGGCTCCAGACCTTTGAAGAGCAAGGTTTTATTTGCTTTTAAGAGTTTACTTTCTCTTATTAGCTTATCCAAGGGGGATTACTTAGAAAGAAATGTTTGCAATCCCAAACTTCAACTCTAAGAAAAATATAATTTTTGTAAGAAAAAAAAAAGAATGCTTACCATTAGCTGTCCCCAGGTAGTACTTTGTGGTCCTGGTGCTTTTACAGGTACAATCCATTTGCTGAAATGCATAGTTTAATTACACTTGAGAGGCAAGATGGAAGGGGTAATGGAGCAGAAAAACACTGTTGCTCAAAATTAACTGGGTAAGGCTGTCAGGGGGGATGGGCCAGAGCAGTTCTTAAGGAGAATTGAAAATTCATCTCCAAAATGAAAGCAGTACTCTGGTATTGTTTCCTTGAAGATACCATATGCCATTTATGTTAGCCAGAGGCCAAAGGCAATAACCAAAATAATACTAATTAAATTGGAATTACCTAATCGAACCATTCCTGGTTCTCACAATTTCTTTCAGCTCCTTTAAACCATAACAAATGGAACTCAGATTATATGCAGGATCCCACAGGAAGCAATTCCAAGGAAGAGTTAAAAGCATTCCCAATTTCCAAAGGTAGCAACCATAGGACAGACTGGGTTTTTTGTTTCTGCTTTTGTTTTTGACTAGGATGTTAGAGATGGGTGGGGAGGGGCTGTAATTTGACTTGTAAAAGCACTTGACTTACGATTAGTGAGTTGGATTCTAGAAATGATTTTCCTTAGCTTTCGTTTCTATCTTTTGGAGAACCTAATTTTCTTCAACCCAGCATGTTTTAATTATAACTGTTTATTGAAGATACAGCAGATAAACCTTTTAGTTGAGTTTTATTAGTGTTTACAGCAGAAATAATCCTTAGCATAGCTTCTTGGAGGAGAATCTGTTTCAAGGGGGGCTGCTAGGGTCAGGGTTATACATTTAAACAGCAAAACAAAACAGAGCAAAACCTGGGCGTCTACAGGTTTCTCTGGTTGTCCTGCAGTGTTAAGGAAAGCTCTGAGGCATTTTGACCCTTGAACAGAAGGGCTGTCTGGTATATGTGCAGTATTGTGCCTACATGCTGGCTCAGAGCTCACTCACCTGCTGTGGCGTGAGGCCACAGGGGAGAAGGAAAGATACGGGGCATCCTGGTTCCTCTGTGGCTCCTGTCCAGGAGCTGGAGGGAGTTTTGCCTGTAGAACTGCTAAGAAGAGGATGGTTTTTCCCTGAGAGTTCCTCTGTAGCCTTGGCCCATTTCCTTTCCCTGACTTTTCAGCAAGAGGGAGTTTGGCATGTGATTAAGAAATGCATTTTGCTTCTTTTCTGGCAAGAGCTGAACCAACCACTGGGCCCGAAATGCTTTTCAGAAACTTCACTCTTAAATCATTCTTTTGATCAGAGACCTGCCCAGAGCACTTTCTTCCTTTTACTGGAGCAGCAAAGAGTTTGAATGTTCTAGAAGCTCTTACAAAGGATAAGGCTAGATGTGTTTGAAAGCTGGTGAATGGAGTTTTCTGATCAGCAGGTAGCCTGTATTTTGGGGCCAAATGACACTCTGTCCAAATGGAATATTTTTAAACATGCCCTCTCAAGGTGTGAGAAACAATAGTTTATGTCTTAGCTGAGGCAGTAATTGTCTGCTCCTACGGGGACAGGAGAGCAGTAGACAGATACAATTCCACCCTCTGGTTTCTCTCTTTGTCCAGGGGGCCTGACGGGGTACAACTTGAGAATGCTAACAGCAGTGTCGCCACTGTGACTGGGCTGCAAGTGGGAACCTACGTGTTCACCTTGACCGTCAAGGATGAGAGGAACCTGCAAAGCCAGAGCTCTGTGAATGTCATTGTCAAAGAAGGTACCTCACTGCCTTGGGTTGGTGCAGCAGCCTCTGGGCCAGATAACTGAAGAATGCATCATCTCTTGTTTGGTTGCAGAAACTGATTAGAGACAAAGTAGGGAAAGAGGTTAGAGGTTAGGGTAGCTCTTAGTTGCTTTTCTACAACAGCCTTTGAGTGAGCTACTTTTAAGGTGAATTTTAACTTCTTGTTTTCCCTCCCTTCCTTCTCAGTTGAATAGGGAGAGAATTAAGGTTTTTTTCCTTTGTTTTTTTTTTTTTTTAATTATTTATTTATTTATTTATTTTTGGCTGCCATGGGTCTTCGTTGCTGCGTGCAGGCTTTCTCTAGTTGCGGCCAGCGGGGGCTACTCTTCGTTGCAGTGCACGGGCTTCTCACTGCTGTGGCTTCTCTTGTTGCGGAGCACAGGCTCTTGGCACGCGGGCTTCAGTAGTTGTGGCACTCGGGCTCAGTAGTTGTGGGTCCCAGGCTCTAGAGCACAGGCTCAGTAGTTGTGGCACACGGGCTTAGTTGCTCTGTGGCATGTGAGATCTTCCCGGACCAGGGCTCGAACCCACGTCCCCTGCATTGGTAGGCGGATTCTTAACCACTGCACCACCAGGGGGAGCCCTGCATTTTTATTTTGCCTCTGCTGCTGGGATTTCTGTGACTCTCCTGCTAGCTACAGTGACACCTGCTGTCAGACCTTAGAATGACTGCCCTGCACTGTAGCTTCCTATGCTCATCCTAGGAGCATGCACGCTGAGGCCAACTTGAGCAAAAGTGGATTGGCCTTGCTCTGGTTTGCAGGCACAGTGATCAGTGATGGTCTTGGGAGAGGTCTATAGGCTGATGGTAGAAAAACTATCAGATATGCAGGTGACCCCCAAACACAGTATACTGAACTCAGTGAGTAGAGAGCACACACTGAGTAAACAAAGCTGCAGGTGGGGCCCAGGATAAGGAAAGTGTCTCTCTTCTTTTTCTCTATTAAAATGCTAAGGAAGGAGTCAAAAAAGATGTTCAGAGAATAACATTTTCAGCCATATTTTGAAGATAATTTGTGGTATCAGCTGATGAAACCTGAACTTCAGGGCTTTAATCCACTTTAGGCCTTCATTTCCAATCATCATATATCCCCAAGCAGAGAAATGGATTCCTTTGGGGGAGGCTGCTATGAGAATACAAGAGGAAACTATACTTGTCCCCTCTACTGTACTGGTGTCAGGGGAACATTTCTCTGGGTGGGACTGGAGCCTCAGGACCTGTGGCACTGGTGGCATTAACTCTACACTGTTAGTTGCTGGCATGGATAAGCACTTAAAACAGTTCTCCGTTTAAGATAATTTTGAAGTTTAATTTCCTTATAAGCATCACAAGAAGCATTTCTTCTTTTCCTGAATGATACATTTTTTTCCATGGTTTCTCTTTGTTTAGAAATGAACAAACCACCTATAGCCAAGATAACTGGGAATGTGGTAATTACCTTGCCCACAGACACGGCAGAGCTGGACGGCTCCAAGTCCTCAGATGACAAGGGGATAGTCAACTACCTCTGGACTCGAGACGAGGGGAGCCCAGCTGCAGGGGTGAGTGTGCCAGCAGGTGGAGAGCTACACAGGTCAAGGTGGTGCGATGAGGAGAGGAGGCTGAGCTAAACACTCCAGTACCTGTTTTAACCAAGCGGTCTCTTATGTCAAACCTGGATTGTGCTCTGAAATCCAGGGAGGTTAAATGACTTGCTTAGGGTCACCCCTCAAGCTAGTGTGGAACAGAATGTGATTCTTTTCCCTGATCCTGGTTGCTGTGGGCTGTAGTGCCATCACAGAGCAGGAACTGCCCCGAGTCAAAGCCGTCTAGCCCAGAGGGGACTTAGTTATGACAGACATAACAGCTGACTCCACAAAAGGAGTGTGGTTTTGTTCTGCCATATAGCCATGTCGTTCAACCCCACAGGAGGTGTTAAATCACTCTGACCACCACCCTGTCCTCTTTCTTTCCAACCTGGTTGAGGGAACCTACACATTTCACCTGAAAGTGACTGATGCGAAGGGTGAGAGTGACACAGACCGGACCACTGTGGAGGTGAAATCTGGTGAGTTCGTTTAGTGAGGAGTCGGAGTGGAATTGCTGGATCAGCCTAACAGGGCCTCGATCTTGAGACCCTTCCCCCAGCATGGACAGAGCCAGATGGCATATCCAGGTTTAAAAAAATCTAGAACCCCCAAGCTAAGAACTCCTTAGAGACTTTCTGTTCCAACAAGACCTCTCCTACCCACGCAGAAATATGGACCTCCCCCTACTTAGCTCAGATGGAGAAACAGAAACTCAGAGAGGGCAGGGCTTGCTCAGCTTCACACAGCAGTTGTGTCAGAGCCAGGCCTTTGGGCCCCTACTCCAGCACTTTCTCCTTTACGTGTGACTGATGAGAGAGGGCTCAGGGTGCTTTGGGAATCTGAGCACAGGAATAACTTGAGTCATGGTGTCTTATCAGCACCCAGCTGCAGAAAATGATTTATTTTTTTAAGTTGAGCCTCAGGCTTTATCTGACAACCCCCAGGGAAGGTAAAGTAACTGGCATCCTTTACATTTTTAAGATTTGCAGAAATAAAATTTCTTTCTTAAATAGAACCATGTTTTTGTTTTGTATCAAGGCTAATTTGGTAATAGGGAGGCAGTGAGTACAGGGTGGGATAGAGCTTTATAAATTCCTGAACAACTGATGAGAAGGTATTAACTTTAAACCTACTCTTTATTATCTAGGCCAAGCTAATGTACAGATGTCTTAGATGGGAAGGGATCTTGGCAGGTCTTCCAGTCCTTGTCCTACCTCTCTGAAGGACAACAGCCAAGACACTATAAAGTCTCTTCTGTGTTTAAAATCAGATCACAGATAGTCTACTAATTATATAAATTATACATCAGGACAGGCAAATGGTGCATCCAAGTATGTGAATAGGTATTCTGAATAGTCACTTTTAACTTGCAAGTGTAGAATAGTCTTTAGGACATAATCAAAAGTGTAAAGCACAATGGTCTTATAGATAGTTCTAGAGTTGTAAAAACATCGTCCAGCTGTGATGTTGTTTTAAGGAAATCCTTGTTTCTTGGCTGCCTGTATTTCCTTTGTGTTTATGGTTTTCAACACTATAGGGCAGATGCATTCCCATAAGATTGTTGAGATGGAAAATTTCCCTCCCATTGTTGTAGACAAAGTACAGCAAGTTACTGAAAATCAGATTGGATCAGGAGAGATTGCTAGATACCTGCCACTTGGCCTGGAGAGTTCAGCAAAGCCAACTGGGTAGAGACTTTTAAAACAAACCTTGAAGTGTTTCTCTGTTCCCCACTTCCTTCACTAAACCCCATCACTTCGGCCTGGTCCCCAGCACATGTGTGGTAATTGCCAGGTTGGTGTAGAGACCAGGAGTGCTTCTGAAGCTCTCCAAGCCAGCCCCAGATTGCTGGGGACCAGGACAAAGCAATGGGGAATTCACTATTGTGCCTTTCCATATTGAAGGAGAGCAGTTGCATTTCTGAATGCTCTCACCACATTCTCTCCTGGGCCAAAGCACATGCACAGTGGCAGGTCTATGTTAACTCTCCTACTTCTAAAGCCATGACTGATCCACATGCTTTCCAGATCCCAGGAAAAACAACCTGGTGGAGATCATCTTGGATGTCAACGTCAGTCAGCTAACTGAGAGGCTGAAGGGGATGTTCATCCGCCAGATTGGGGTCCTCCTGGGGGTGCTGGATTCCGACATCATTGTGCAAAAGATTCAGCCGTACACGGAGCAGAGGTAGCTGGGCAATGAATGGGGGGAGAAAAGGAAAGACCAGGGGGTCCCCTGGGCTTCTTGACTGAGCTGAGAAATAGTGTGGGTAGGTAGAGAAGGGTGGGCTCTCTGACCAGGAATCACTCATGGTGTCCTTTTTTTTTTTTTTTTTTCTGTGATACACGGGCCTCTCACTGTTGTGGCCTCTCCCGTTGCGGAGCACAGGCTCCGGACACGCAGGCTCAGTGGCCATGGCTCATGGGCCCAGCCGCTCCGCGGCATGTGGGATCTTCCCGGACCGGGGCACGAACCCACGTCCCCTGCATCGGCAGGCGGACTCTCAACCACTGCACCACCAAGGAAGCCCGGTGTTCATTTTTTTAATGAAGAAGAAATGTACTCTTCTAGTACAGGTAATGGGCTCTGTACTAGACACTGCAGCAGGGTGCAAGGTCAGAAGAGGTCTGTTTGAAGACCATAGTCTAGTAGGGGAGATAATCAAGTTAACATATAGCATCAGTACAGGGTAGATTTGACAGAATAAGTGCTATGGTAAGCAGATAGTGTAGGGGGTCCCCAGAGAAAGAGAACCAGGCATGGCTTTCTTGACCTAAGCAAAACCAATTTTGGCCTAAGCCATTTTGTGATCTAAGCCTGGACACAGTACTTGCCCTTGAACAGGCCTCAGTAATGAATGATCTTAAGGGAAAGAAAGAAGTCAGGAACAGGAAGTTCCCTGTGGCTTAGTGGTTAGGATTCCAGGCTTTCACTGCCTTGGCCCGGGTTCAATCCCTGGTCAGGGAACTGAGGTCCCACAAGCCGCATGGTGTGGCCAAAACAAAACAAAACAGGGGCTTTCCTAGTGGCGCAGTGGTTGGGGGTCTGCCTGCCGATGCAGGGGACACGGGTTCGTGCCCCGGTCTGGGAGGATCCCACATGCCGTGGAGCGGCTGGGCCCGTGAGCCATGGCCGCTGAGCCTGCGCGTCCGGAGCCTGTGCTCCACAACAGGAGAGGCCACAGCAGTGAGAGGCCCGCGTACCCGCAAAAAAAAAAAAAAAAAAAAAAAAAAAACAAAACAAAACAAAAAAGAATGCAGGAACAAATGACTCTTTTCAGGCAAGAGAAGTAACAATAGCAAAAATAGTAAATCAGTTGTAAAGACTCCCAGCTCTGTTTTAGTGGTAAAGGTAGCCTGAAGTACTTGACAACCAGATCAACTGGAGCCTAAGGAATGATGATATCGACCATTTCTGACCCTCATGACCCTCAGCTAAAACTTGGACTCTGTCGACTTTTGTCCCAATTCTATGCTGAATTCTCCCCTGCTCAAGCCCCTTCACGAATATGCATGTACCCTGAGCTTAAAGCTTCCGCAGTTTTGCTGCTCACCAAGACACTGCTTTGGGAAAGATCCCAGTGTTCTCCTTACTTGCCGCAAGTGATAAAAGTCTTCCTTCTCCTCGTTTTTGGCTTGGTTGTGTCTTTTGGCTCAACACCACGTGGAGAACCCAGTTTTCAGGTAACACAATCATGGAGACACAGGCAAGGGCGATTAATTCTTCCAGGAGGTTTGAGGTCATCCAGAGATTTCCCAGAAGTAAAACTTGCACTGATCAAGCATAGAAGGACTAGGAGGAAATTCAGAATAGGGGAACAGCGTGAGCAATGGTCCTGTGGTATGAAAGTACGGAGTTTCCTCTGGAAGAAGTCCTTGGGTTCAGAGCATTTACTGGGCCCTAGGATATGGGGGACAATAAGGCTGGCTCTGTAGACTGAGAACAGTCATAAGCAAGCCAAGCAGTTTAGTTTCAATACTTTGGATAGGAGGACTCAAGTTAGTTGGTTTTATATGTGTGAATTTTTTGTTTGTTTTTTTTTGTTTTTTTTTGTTTTTTTTGCGGTAGGCGGGCCTCTCACTGTTGTGGCCTCTCCCCTTGCGGAGCACAGGCTCCGGAGCACAGGCTCAGTGGCCATGGCTCACGGGCCCAGCCGCTCCGCGGCATGTGGGATCTTCCCAGACCGGGGCACGAACCCGTGTCCCCTGCATCGGCAGGCGGACTCTCAACCACTGCGCCACCAGGGAAGCCCGTTTGTTTTGTTTTTGAAGCAAGGATATTAGATTTTTTTTTTTTCCTTAGGGAGATCAGTAGTGTGGAGGCTAGACTAAAATAGGGAGAGATCAGGACATCCCTTGCAGTCCATTGGTTAAGACACCGTGCTTCCACTGCAGGGAGTGCAGGTTCAATCCCTGGTCTGGGGAACTAAGATCCCACATGGCACACAGCGGGGAACTAAGATCCCACAGGCTGCACTGCTTGGCCAAAAAAAAAACAAAACAAAACAGTAGGGAGAGACCAAAGGCTGGGAGACCAATCAGGACACTTTTGGACTAGTCTAGTAAAAAAGGTGATAACACCTGAATTGAGGTAGTGGCAGTGGAAATGGCAGAAGAGAAGAGGAAATTAAAAGAAATTCAGAGGTAAATCAGTAGGACTTGGTGACCTTTGGGGAATGAAAGTGAGTGAGTCATCAAATATGAGGATTTTTGTTTGGATGCCTAGATAGATGGTGAATGCCATTAACTGAGATTAGGGATACAAAAGGAACCAGTTTCAAAGAAAAGATAATGAGTTCAGTTTTGACTGTTGAAGTTGGGGTATCTTATGGGTTACATAGGGACAGGTAGTAGTACATATAGGCTGGAACTTGAGGTGGAAGGAAAGGCCTGAGATAAGGAGTCACTACATACAGGCAGGCGTTAAGGCCATGAGGACGGATGAGTCACACTGGGAGAGTGTCAGGAGGGTTAAGGACAGAGCTCTGGAGAACATGAGTATTTACAGGGGAGGCAAGGAAAGAAGGGCCAGCAAAGGAAACTGGGAAACAGCCGTCAGAGAGGTGGGAGGAAGACCAGGTGGGAGCGGTCTGCTGGAAGTTAAGGGACAAGCTGGCAGTAAGGGGCGCTGCCAAAGGAATCAGGTGCTATAGAGACAGGTGTGGTGAGCACGCAAAACAGGCTTTTGGGTTTGTAATTAGTAGATCATCAGAACTATAGTGAGATCATTTTACTTAGATGCTGGGAGAAATTTTTTTTTATAGTTTGAGGATACAGAGATGGTAAGTATAAAGCCTCTTTGAAGAGGCTGGTGTTGAAAACAGTATGGGAGACAAGCTCAGAAGAACACCTTTTAAAGATAGGAAATACTTGAACATTTTTATAGACTGAGGGGAGGGTGCAGAGGAAAGGTAGATGGTGGCGACTGGGGAGGCGGGTTATACATGGAGGTAGGTCTGGGGCGCTGGCTGTGGGCAGAGCAGGAGACCACTTTCCCTGGAGGCAGGAGGAAAGGAGGCAAGATGTGCTATTATGGGTGAATTTAGAAGTAGAGAAGGATGAAATTTGAGAGTACTGGGACCAGCGTCCTGTTTTTTCTCTGAAACTGGAGGCAAGGCCATCTGCTTTGAGGAGGTGAGAATGAGGTGGGCAGCCTGAGGAAAGTGGTGAAGGTTGAGAACAGCAGCTCCAGGAAAGGATGCTGGCTTTGAGCAATACTGGGGTCTCAACCAAGGTTAGAGACATGAGGTGAGAGCAGCGATTCCCAACTCCAGCTGCGTAATAGTATCCCCTGGAGCTTTTATGAACATACCATTACCCAAGCCTCACCCCCACAGATGATGATTCAGTTGGTCTGGAGTGAGGTCTGGGCACCTAAAATTTTAAAACTCCCCAGGTGAATCTCATATGCACTGGGTTCACTGGGTCAGAGACAGCATGATGATTAGGACTTTCTTTTTAACCTCTGCTCAGCAGCCTGGGAATAGGAAAAGGGAAGGTGGCTGCTGGGATCGATCAAGCTGGTGGGAATTGGCTGGGACAAAGCAGTGGAAGACACTAGCAAGAGTGCGGGTAAGAGCACTGTGGAAGGGTTTGCTTGCACACTTGCCGTCACTGCCTCTGGGACACGAGGAAGGAGAGAAGCATCACAGTGACTCTGGGTTTCTGGCTTGGCCTAGATTGGCTTAGGAATTCAGGAGGAGGATATGATTGGAGGGAGATAGTTTATTACAATGGGAAAGAGCATGGGCCTCACACCAGGCAGACCTGGCTTCTGAGCCCTGCTCTGTTAGCGGCAGCTTTGTGACAGTGGGCAGATTACTGCACCTCTCCAAACCTGTTCTTCACTTATAAAAATGCTAGCACCCATGTTATAGGGTTGTTGAAGATTACATAAGATAATGTTTGTGTAGTCTCTAACACTTAATGAGTTAGTGATTATTATAAGTTTATTTTGGAACATGTTGAATTTGAGATGCCTGTGGAAGATCTGGTATAGATATTCTAGCAAGCATTTGCAGATACAGATTTGGTCACTCAGGAGGGACATAGGGAGAGGAGACAAAGATTTGAGGGTTATTTGTATATAGACAGAAATTGAAACTATAAGCATGAATTAGGTAACTAGGAGAAAATATGAGAAATGACCACAGATTTCTTTTAATTAATTTTTATTGAAGTATCGTTGCTTTACAATGTTGTGTTAGTTTCTGCTATACAGCAAAGCGAAGCAGTTATACATATACATATATCCTCTCTTTTTTAGATTTCCTTCCCATTTAGGTCACCACAGAACAGTGAGTAGAGTTCCCTGTGCTATATAGTAGGTTCTCATTAGTAATCTGTTTTATATATAGTAGTGTATATATGAGAAATGACCACAAATCTTTTATGGAAAAGGTTTGTTTCTTGAATCTGGAGTTTATTATACCCATTGTTAGCCTCACTATGCAGCACGCTTTTAAAAGTCTTAGAACAGGGCTTCCCAAACTTTCATGTCAATCCACCCATAGAAAATGATGCTGTTTATATGGCACTTCGGGATAAATAGACAGTTATACTGGAAGCAGCTGGTCCAGGGCCTCTGGGATACCCAGGTCCCACCCAGCCACCCTGTGTGCTATGGGGATCAATACCTGGGGCTCACCTATAAACCCAGTGTGACCCACTGATTGGGAAAGTTCAGTTTGTGAGACTAACACGGAGTCACGAAACAGGCTGCCAAAAACGGAGGCCAAGACAGAGAGAACAGATTTTGTGCCACCCAGAAGTGAGTTCAGACATGGTCTACCTTGGACAGAAGTTGACGGTCAGAAAGCAAACAGATTCTGGGCCTAGAATAACATGATCTTGCACTGGCCACACCATTGTGTGTCATTGTAATGCTGTGTCAATGTAATTGCTGTCATAGTAATGATCATTTTGGCTATGTTTTGATCTATGGATAATGCTTTGATGCTGTCCAACAATTAATATTTTACAAAGCACTGTGGTTTGTCTCACAGATAACCCAGCACAAACCCAACAGCACCACACTCTTAGCTGTTAAAAGGCTGACAGCAGGGATGTACCCATAACCAAGTCCCCATTTTTCTGGCCTCCAGTTAGCTTTTGGAATAGGTCTTCTTGTTAGTTGGGGCAGCTTAGGCCTTTTCTAAAAGCATAGGCTTTAGAGTCAGACATATCAGGGTTGGGATCTGGCTCTGCCATAATTAACTGTGTGACCTTGGGCAAGTTACTTAACCCCTCTGAGCCCCAGTGTTGTCCTCTATAAAATGGAGATGATGCTGATAACCCCTTTCTCACGGGCTTCCTGTGAGAGAATGTGTATAACACTTAGCACAGGGTCTGGCACAGACAGAAGGTACTTAGCAAATGATAGCTACCGCTATCGTGTTGACAGCTTCAGCTCATTCATACTGTTGCATGTCTCTGCAGCACCAAGATGGTATTTTTTGTTCAAAATGAGCCTCCTCACCAGATCTTCAAAGGCCATGAGGTGGCAGTGATGCTCAAGAGTGAGCTGCGGAAGCAAAAGGCAGACTTTCTGATATTCAGAGCCCTGGAAGTCAATACTGTCAGTGAGTAATTCTGGGAAGTTGGGAATGAGAGTCCACCCAGTGTCCACAACTCACCTGTCAGTCCCTGCTGTCCTTGGGCTTCATTTCCTGTTCTCTGGGAACAAGGAGATAATCACTTTCCTCAACTACCATTTTTTCTTGAAAGAGTCTCCACTCATTGCAGAGCTTCTTAACCTTCCATGGGCCCCTGAGATAGCATTAAGAGGGGCTGTGAGTTTGAATGGGAAAAAAATTACATCCTTATTTTCACGAACCTCTAACTGAAATTTATTGTTTTCCTCAATCATGAAGGTAGGCAAGAAACTACAGCTAGTATTAACAGAACATGTGACTTTAAGGCAATAGAAATCTCATAATTTTGTATCATACTACGTAATGAAATAGCATTTTTACTCATCACCACTTCAAAATTATGACAGTTGTTAGACACACTTCTAGATCTTGTTACTTAATATTTTAATAAAGACGCCCATATTATTTTAAAGTTTTGTATTCTTAAACACTTCAAAAACATGTATAGTATAATTGCCTTCCTTTGTAATACTATGAGTTTTATTTTGGCAATTATTCAGAGAAGGGGGTCTGTGGGACATGAAAGATTAAGAACTGCTGATATGGAGAAACAGCAAGTAAAAACAGTCTGGAGCCCTTCTAACTGCTCCAGCTTTATCCATGATGTTAATAATGGGCACTGTGCCCAGCTATAAAGGTTCTTGGGGCAGGTCTCCAGGAAATGTCATCACAGGCCATTGAGCAAGGGGATCCCTTCGCATCTTCATGGGCACTGGAATTTGGTCCACCCCCGGCTCTGACTCCCCTTGACTTTTTTCCCTTTCCTGATACTTTCAGCATGCCAGCTGAACTGTTCTGACCATGGCCACTGTGATTCATTCACCAAACGCTGTATCTGTGACCCTTTTTGGATGGAGAATTTCATCAAGGTGCAGCTGAGGGATGGAGATAGCAACTGTGGTGAGTTTTCTGCTTGGAACTGTGCCAGCTGGTTTGGCATTGAATGTGGCTCTGAGTTGAGTGGGTGGGTGTTGGTGTTTCCAAGGCAGATGAGCAAGCAAGGAGAAGAACTTTGTGTATTTTCTGTTTGCAGAGGACTTTTACTTGCTTCCTCCACACTTGCTCAAGGTTAGAGGAAAGCTCTGAAGCAGTTTTTTGTTTTTGTTTTTGTTTTTGTTTTTTGGCCTCTCAGCACAGCTTGCGGGATCTTAGTTGCTTAGTTCCCCGACCATGGATTGAACCTGGGCCCTGGCAGTGAAAGTGCCGAGTCCTAACCACTGGACTGCCAGGGAATTCCCCTGAAGCAGTTGTTTAAGAAGAAACAAGCTTAAATCAGACCAACTACAAAATGCAGCCTAAATCAGAGGAGCCGCAAGGCCTCCTGTCTTTTTGGAGTGCCTGTGTACTCTGGCCCCAGGTTTCCATTCCCCGCTTTCCCTCTGTTGAAGCTCCTTACAGCCTGCCCCACTGCCCCAGGGTCTCAGAGCACCAGCTAGAAAACAGGGGCAATTCATAAGGTTTAAAGTTTCAGCTGCCTTTAACTCCAAGGTCTCACCTTCCCTGGGGAGCCCGAGGGGTCTTCTTGTTTACAGAGCGAAGCCATCTCCTGCCCAAGGTGGGCAGCCCAGACCTCCCTTTTAGCCTCTTTTCTCACTGCCCTTAATATTTTGTTTCTCTTGGCAGAGTGGAGCGTGTTATATGTTATCATTGCTTCCTTTGTCATTGTTGTTGCCTTGGGAATCCTCTCCTGGACTGTAATCTGTTGTTGTAAGAGGTAAGATGGACTTTCCCTGGAAATTTGTTCGGGCTTCTAATTACATATTTATTCATTAGAGAGGTATCTGGCACCTTCTATATTGAGGGCGCTGAGTCCTGGGTTTCTTCCCTTCCCATCGCTGTTACATGCCGTGGCCCACCCACGGCATGCACAGAGAAGTTCTCCTTACCTCTGACACTCCTGAAGGCAGAAGCACACTCTTTTAGGCTGAGTGGCTGTCACTGCAGTGATTTGCCACCTGGAAAACGTGGCTGTGGCTGGAGTGGGAGTGGGAGTGCCTGGGGTGTGGACCTGGCTCTTATCTCTAGGGTGTGTGGCCTTTAATACTCCACACCTCAGCCTCACCACCTTAGCACATGGGTTCTTTTATTTTTAAATTGCGGTATAGTTGCTTTACGTTGTTGTGTTAGGTTCTGCTGTACAGCGAAGTGAATCAGCTTTATGAATACATACACCCCCTCTTTTCTGGATTTCCTTCCTGTTTAGGTCACCACAGAGCATTAAGTAAAGTTCCCTGTGCTGTACAGCAGGTTCTCATTACTTCTCTATTTTATACATATTAGTGTATATATGTCGATCCCAATCTCCCAGTTCATCCCACCACCCCTTTCCCCGCTTGGTGTCCATATGTTTGTTCTCTACGTCTGTGTCTCTATTTCTGCCTTGCAAACAGGTTCCTCTGTACCATTTTTCTAAATTCCACATATGTACGTTAGTATATGATATTTGTTTTTCTCTTTCTGTTACCTCACTCTGTATGACAGTCTCTAGGTCCATCCACATCTCTACAAATGACCCAGTTTGGTTCCTTTTTATGGCTGAGTATATTCCATTGTATATATGTACCACATCTTCTTTATCCATTCATCTGTCGTTGGACATTTAGGTTGCTTCCATGACCTGGCTATTGTAAATAGTGCTGCAATGAACATTGGAGTGCCTGTGTCTTTTTGAATTATGGTTTTCTCTGGGTATATGCCCAGTAGAGGGATTACTGTGTCATATGGTAGTTCTATTTTTAGTTTTTTAAGGAACCTCCATACTGTTCTCCATAGTAGCTGTATCAATTTACATTCCCATCAACAGTGCAAGAGGGTTCCCTTTCTCCACACCCTCTCCAGCATTTGTTGTTTGTAGATTTTCTGATGATGCCCATTCTAACTGGTGTGAGGTGATACCTCATTGTAGTTTTGATTTGCATTTCTCTAATAACTAGTGATGCTGAGCATCTTTTCATGTGCTTCTTGGCCATCTGTATGTCTTCTTTGGAGAAATGTCTATTTAGGTCTTCTGTCCATTTTTTTGATTGGGTTGTTTGTTTTTTTTTAATATTGAGCTGCATGAGCTGTTTGTATATTTTGGAGATTAATCCTTTGTCCGTTGCTCCGTTTGCAAATATTTTCTCCCATTCTGAGGGTTGTCTTTTTGTCTTGTTTATGGTTTCCTTTGCTGTGCAAAAGCTTTTAAGTTTCATTAGGTCCCATCTGTTGATTTTTATTTTTATTTTCATTACTTTGGGAGGTGGGTCAAAAAAGATCTTGCTGTGATTTATGTCCAAGAGTGTTCTTCCTGTGCTTTCCTCTAAGAGTTTTATAGTGTCTGGTCTTACATTTAGGTGTTTAATCCATTTTGAGTTTATTTTTGTGTATGGTGTTAGGGAGTGTTCTGATTTCATTGTTTTACATGTAGCTGTAGCACATGGGTTCTTAATTTGTCTGCCTGCCTTTCAGTCTGGGATTCTCACCTGTACATGTTTTTACGTAATTGTAGACTTAGGTTAGTCATGATTAAGTGTTTCAGGTTTTTTCATTTAGTCTTCCTAGCTAGTCTTATAATATTTAATGGTAACATTTATTATGTTTTTAATTATTAATAATAGGTATCATTTCTATGTTTACTGTGTACCAAGCAAAAATGTATAAAATGTGTTTAACATTTTATACATTTTATAGGTAATATCTTTTTTAATATGCATAACAACCTTTTCTCAGGAAAATGACATTTTCCATGGACACACAGTTAATAAGTGGCAGAACTGAGATTCAACCTGCAATATAATCTCACAATAAAACTTAGAAAATTAAAAGAATTTTAAAAAATTCCCACCAGCCTAAGACAGCCACCATTAACAAGGTTTTGCTGGTTTAATGCTTTCCTCCACCCTATACCCTTCAAGCATAGGAGTGTCATCTTATTTACATTTTTAACCCATCTATCCTTCCTTCATTGCCACTGTGGAGTGGTGAGTCCATGATAAAATGATAATGTTTCCTTTACCTTTTCCCAAATTGGTGAGGACTATTTGAATAACAAATCACAGCTGCTACCTTTCCCAGCTGAGAAACAAGGAGAAACAGCCCTTCCATTAAGCAGCATCCCCCAAGACAGGGCTCTGCATGCAGTCTGGCTGCCACCCTGTGGTGGGCTGCCTGAACCTCACACAGAACCTCTTTCCTGAGCAGGGGATTGTGTTTTTCAGACAAAAAGGAAAACCTAAGAGGAAAAGCAAGTACAGGATCCTGGATGCCACGGATCAGGAAAGCCTGGAACTGAAGCCAACCTCCCGAGCAGGTAGTGGCCCCGGGAACTGGGGACTGGGGGTGTCTCGGTTGGTCCACTCTCCTTGAAGAGCCACCGCCATCACCTGTCCCTCCTTAATGTGTTTTTGTTGGCAGCTCTTTGTGCTGGAAAAGCATCTTGTCCCCTCCCTGACGAGGGCTCAGGGTCGGCTTTGCCCTGTGGGGGCAGAAGCTGCCTACTGGACAAGCTCAGACTCCAGGGCTCACTTCTTAGTGGTCCTTTGACTGTGCCGAGGGGCTCAGCCTCTTGCTTTCCTTTGCTTGCTCGTTCCCCTCAGGGTTCCTGCCTGGAGTTCAGCTTTTCAAGCTGCCCCTGTAGTCGGGCTCAGGGACCTTGATCTCTTTTTCCTGATCAGTCTGTCCTTTCTGGGCAGACAGGTGAGGCCATGAAGAGATCAAAGCCAGTGTCTGCCAGCTGGCCTTCTTGCCAGCCAGCCATCCTCTCCCATCTTCCTCTCTCCAGTATTTGTCAGGTAGATCCACAGCCTCCATCATTGTCTTAGAGCAGGTGGAGGGCAGCTCCCCTGCTGGCTCCAGGTGCACTGGGCTCATCTGTCAAAGAATTTCCAGCTGCACAAGCATTAAGACGGCTTTCAGTGATGGGGCTCGGAGGGCCAGGGTGAGTAGAGGGCCCTCCGTCCTTGTCTGAGCTAGGTCACTGGCGAGGTTCCCATTCATCACGGATGCCACAGCACAGGCCTCATCTCTTTATGGGAGCTGGACTCTATATAGAGCTATTCCTAAACACTCTGCAAGTAGAACTAGTTTTATACAAAGTATTTATTAAACGTCTCTCGTGCTTAAAGCTTCGTATTAGGAGAGGCTGTAAGGGGACTATAGAGTGTTCTAAACCATAGGCTGTGCCCTCAGAATTTCACTGTAGTGAGCGAGAAGACATATGAGGAGAGAATAAATGCTCATAGGCAGTCTGGGCTCTGTCAGCACCCAGGCAGCTTGGTTAGGGAACACTGTGGGGCGGTGCCTGGAGGCTGGGGCCTAGCGAACCACACAAGTGCAGCCAGAGCGCACACAGGATACCGAGGATGAGGCCTCGAGGGGAGGACGTCGTGCAGCACCATCTGCAAGGTAGCCAAGGTTGTGTTTACGTTGCTCTGGCAAGGCTTTTCCACTCCTTGAAGTCATTCGCGACTTACTTTTGGTCTGGTAGACGTGGCCTTGGTGAGCTTACGTCACTGTGCTTTTCTGAGATCCTCCTCCTTGCTGGTATCTCTCTTTTCTAAACAAATTTTGTTGGTTCGTATTTCTGTCCAGAAAGCGCTTTCTCACCCTTCCCTTAACCTGCCAGTTAAAGTCGTGCTTATCTTTCTCCCACGTGTCTATTTTGGCATTTCTCTCACTGTATGATATCAGTTATGTTATTCTTTGTCCACTTACTAGTCAGTAATATCCTTGAGGGCAGGGACTGTACCTTATTCATCTGTAAATATGGATTAATACCGCTGTGTACCAGGCCCTGTGCCAGATACTGGTTACATTACAGAGAACTAAACAGAAAGACATTGCTCTTGTGTAGTTTATGTCGGGCTGACATTAGACAAACAAATTCACAAATATACAAAATGTGATAACGGAAGGTTTTTATAAAGGATAACACTTAAGCTGAGACCCAAGGGATGACGAGAAGGAGAGGAAGGCACATGAAGACTCTGGGAAATAGGATTGCAGGCAAAGCTGGTAAAGGCCCGGCTGCTGGAATGAGCAGAGGGGATTTGAAGAAGACATGGTGAGCACGAGGTGAGTGGCACAAGGCCAGACGGGTGAGCAGGGACCTTGCTGTGGGTTGCGTCTAAGAGCAACGGGGAGCCATGGGTAGTTTTTTTAAGGAGGTACACAGTACAGTTAGATTTACATTTTAAAAAGACAACTGTGGCTGCTCTGTGAAGGAATTGGAGAGGCAAAGTGGGTGAGAGATTAGATAGAATGCCCTTATGGTGGAGAGATGATGAGATGGAGAGAGGCAGATGGGTTCCAGATACATTTGAGGGGAAGGCTTGCTGAGGTTCATGATATGCTTTCCAAGGGGGGCTGAGAGAAAAGGAAAAGTAAAGGATGGTGCCCAAGCATCTTCTTTGAGCATCTGTGGATTGGGTGGTTTTATTAGATGCAAAAGACTGCAGAAGAAGCACTGGAAAAGATCATTTGGTTTAGAACAGTTATGAGTGGGGTTGAGGAAATGAGGCTGGAGGATGAAATTATGGGGAGTTTTGAACATCAGCCTAAGGAGTTAAGCATTTATTCTGATGGTGATGAGAAGTGACATCTTGAAAATGCTGGTGTAGTAAAATTAGTCTAGTGACAACATTTCGTTCATTGAAGAGATTACAGGTGGAGGCCAGCAAGGAGATTCTTGCGACGGTCCGAGGAGGGATGATGATGGCTCAGACAGCTTGGTTATCAGTGGGATGGAGGGACGGGAAAGGTCCAGGCTGCCTTCCGACATGAGAGACAGGGACTGATAGCCCTGACCACAGAATTAGGACAGTCAGTGCAGTTTGGGTAAGAGAAGACGAATTAAATTGAACTCAGCAGAGCAGGACTGGATAGGAGTCTTCTGTATGCTGGTGACGGTCGGCTCCGCAAAAGTAGATCACATCCCTTCTGGGGAGAGTGTCGAGGGACAAAAGAAGAGTCCAGGGCTAAGGAGCTGAGGTGAGGGAGGAGGGGTGTCACCAGGGAGCAGTCAGTGTGCTTGCTGCTGCGGAAGAGAAGGGTGAGAATTGGTGATGACGGCAGTGACAACACTGGAGAAGTTTCTGGTCACCTAAAGAACTGGAGTAGATGGTGAGTGAGAGATGGTGGAAGTCAAAGTGCAGTTTATTTAGGAAGTACGTAGGTGGTGAGAAAATGGAGGCCCTAAATATCTAAAAGTCCTTTTAGAAGTTGAGCAACAGTAAGTGGAGATTCAGGACGGGGTGGACGGGGTTCAGGAGCAGCTTGCAGGCAGAGACACAGGAGGCAGAGGGGAGGGTCCTGGGCAGGGAGGGAGGAGGGGGTAAGGGACTTGGATGCCTCTTTTGAGGCAGGCGGGAGGGAAAAGCTGGGTGACGGCAGGATGGGAAGGCAGACTTGTGGGGAAAGGGAGGGAGCGGGGGGCGCTGCAGGTGGCCAGCTGCTCCCAGGTAACCAAGATGAGACTAGATGAGGGTCGGCAGGCCCTTCCGTGCGCGGTGTCCACACGAGGAGGCGGTGAGAGTCGCCTTGCGTCTGGTGTGGGTCTGACCAGGCCAGAAGTCCCGGCTGTTGTTCTGGGCTCTGCAGTGGATTCTTGGGTGCAACCCAGAGCAGAGTCACTAGTAGGGTGAGGAGAATGGGATTCAGGACCAAACTGTACCAGGTCTGGAACTGAAGAAGTTCAGCTGGAAGAAGAGTGAGTTTAGTGGAGCGTGACGTGTGTGTGGAAGTGAGCCGAGATGGATGCCGCTGGGAGGAGGAGGAACTGGAAGTGGCGTGCGCCCACCTGAGCGAGCTCGGAGCCACTGGCACCGAAGACCAGCAGGCGGAGCGGGACGCATGCCCACCCTCAGGAGACGTGGTTTACATTCAGCAGTTGTGGTTTTTGCTTTGGTTTGGTTTTGCTATTCTATTGACTTTTTTTCAAGACTTTCTATTGAAGTCTATTAGATTGAACCATATAAGATTACTGATAATTGACTTTTGACCTATAAAGATAGCAGTTTTCTGTGATTCAGTCTAATGTGTACAGAAAATCATAAGCACATTTCATAAGTGAATGTACCCATGTAATCAGCCCCCCAGAGGCGCCCCCTTTGTGCTTCTTTCCAGTCACTGCCTGCCTCCCCCCAATTTACTTCTAACATCTTGGAGTGGTTTGTATAAATGGAATCATTGGGCTTGGCGCCTGTCCCTCAACATCACATTTAGGACGTCCATCCGTGGTGTTAGGTGGAGCAGTCGTCTGTTCATTCCCCTTGCCGTGTAATTTCCTTTGTAGGAATGTATTTATTTGTCGGGTAGACCGTTGATGGGCAGTTGAGTGCTTTCCATTTGGGGCTGTGACGGGGAGTGCTGCTGTCAGCGTTCTTGCCCATGTCCTTTGGTGGACATGTGTATGGATTTCTGTTAGGTACAGACCTAGGAATGGGATTGCTGAGTCAGAGGAGATGTACGTGTTCAGCACCCACTGATATAACCAGCTTCCTAGCTTGTATTGCTTAGTGGATGAACCCACTCAGTTCTTCAAGCAGAGCGGGAGCTAGAGGTAGGAGGGCCCAGGTGAGTGCTGTGTACTTTGGAGCCAGCAACACGTCCCCTCTCAGGCTCCTGTCCTCCACACCTATGGCCCAGAAGGGCTTTAGGGAACAAGGGAAGCTTCAAGTGCTTGGATGCTGGAGGAGAAAGCCCCCAAAGGGTATTTCATCTATAGGGGCAAAACAGAGGTTTTGAGAATGTTGACGCTCCTCTGGTCTTGACGCTTCTTATGTTGCCACTGTCCCCTACCACATTGGAAAAGCCTGGGAAGCTGGTGTTCTTCTCTGGCCCTGCTGCTCTGCCGTCCTGAGAATCAGTGCGAGTTGTGGCTGTCCACAGTCATGTCCCAGAACTGTGCCCCTGAGGTAGACAAGCTGGGCCCCAGAGCACACTGCACAGATGACCAGCACACGGGCAAGGTCTGTGGGGCTGTGGTTCCTGAGTGACAGGTGCAGTCAGAGTCTAGATGCCCTCATCGTTCACAGCCTGAAGTCATGTCTGGCCAGGAAAGGGCACAATGCCTGAGAATCATCCCAGGACCTTCTTTCAGTGTTTATTGGGGATCTGGATGGGACCAGGGGGAGGGAGAGTGATTGTTGGAGGATGAGGGTTCAAACACAGCTCACCTGACTGGTCACCTTTTTTTTTTTATTATTTATTTATTTATTTATTTATTTATTTATTTATTTATTTATTTATTTATTTAGGGCTGTGCTGGGTCTTCGTTGCTGCGTGCAGGCTTTTCTCTGGTTGCAGTGAACGAGGGCTACTCTTCGTTGTGGAACACGGGCTCTAGGGGCGCGGGATTCAGTAGTTGTGGCTCGGGGGCTGTAGAGCTCAGGCTCAGTAGTTGTGGCTCACGGGCTTAGTTGCTCCACGGCATGTGGGATCTCCCCAGACCAGGGCTCGAACCCATGTCCCCTGCATTGGCAGGAGGATTCTTAACCACTGTGCCACCAGGGAAGCCCTGGTCCCCTTTTTAAGAAAGGAGGTGGGTTAGGTCCTGGGGCTGGGCAATGCCAGGCCCAGAACGCTGCCAAGCTGGGTTCTTGATGTTGGCAATTCCCACTTCTAGTTCTGCTGTCTCAGCCTACCTTTTGCTTACTCTGGAGTAGTATTTGTACCAGCCAGAGGGCAGCCATCTTGCTGTTGGATGGGATCTGCCCTAAAGCTATTACCAGACCTCGTGGTATGGTCTGGCCTCTGCAGCCATAAGGATGAGTAGTGAAGGTAACTACAGTGACTTATAGAATCTCAGGCATCTTGGGACTTCCCTGGTGGCACAGTGGGTAAGAATCCACCTGCCAATGCAGGGGACACGGGTTCGAGCCCTGGTCCGGGAAGATCCCACATGCCACGGAGCAACTAAGCCCGTGTGCCACAACTACTGAGCCCATGAGCCACAACTACTGAAGCCTGCGTGCCTAGAGCCCGTGCTCCGTAACAAGAGAAGCCACCGCAATGAGAAGCCCGTGCACCGCTACAAAGAGTAGCCCCCGCTCACTGCAACTAGAGGAAGCCCGTACACAGCAATGAAGACCCAGCACAGCCAAAAATAAATATAAAAAAATAAATAAATTTATTTAAAAAAAAAATCTCAGGCATTTTTTCTGACCTCAGGTGCTTCTTATGGGTCCTCGTTCGTGTGTTCTGACCAGCTGACGGCTTGGGACAGTCCCCGCTTCAGTCAGGCTGTGCAGCAGAGGCCTCTCCGGGCCACATGCCTGCTCTCCCACCCCTTGTACCCTCTCAGCGAAGCCAGAGTAAACGTCTGCGTAGAATGAAATTGTGTCCTCACTCAGTGTCAGCACCTCTGGCAGGCACTTTACATCCATACTGAGCCAGGGTACAGTGACAAAGCTCATTCTCTAGAGCCTAAGTTCTTGTTCCTTGTATTTCCTGCCCCCCACAGAACTCCACCCTCTGCATAAAGGGAGATAAAACATTCTACATTTATTTATTTATTTATTTATTTATTTTTTTTTTTTTTTTTTTTTTTTTTGTGGTATGCGGGCCTCTCACTGTTGTGGCCTCTCCCGTTGCGGAGCACAGGCTCCGGATGCGCAGGCTCAGCAGCCATGGCTCACGGGCCCAGCCGCTCCGCGGCATATGGGATCCTCCCAGACCGGGGCACGAACCCGTATCCCCTGCATCGGCAGGCGGACTCTCAACCACTGCGCCACCAGGGAGGCCCTACATTTAAAAGAGAGAGAAATGAGAATGTCGTTGGGTGGCCCTAACCAAAGCTAATAGATGCTGAAAATAAAGAATCCCCATTGGAACCTGATCAGTCGCTCTCTGAGGCTTCCCTGATGGAGTGTTCCATCTAGCCAGGGCTGGGAGGACTTGGGAAGCCTGCTTTTCAGGAGAGGGGACCGTGACTGTCCCTGTCCCTCCGCTCCTCTGCAGGCTGGGAGGAGGGGGCAGGGTGTGGCTCAAGGAAGAGAAGATTTGTGCTGCTGACGCTGGGTCCCTTGACTCCCTTGCAGGTGTCAGACACAAAGGCCCGGTGCTGAGCAGCAGCCTGATGCACTCGGAGTCGGAGCTGGACAGTGACGACGCCATCTTCACGTGGCCAGACCGAGAGAAGGGCAAGCTCCTGCATGGTCAGAACGGCTCCGTGCCCAATGGGCAGGCCCCGCTTAAGGCCAGGAGCCCACGGGAGGAGATCTTGTAGCCACCTGGTCTGTCTCCTCAGGTTAGGGGTTGGCAGTGCTAGGGTGCAGAGCATTGCCAGGCTGGTTCTCATACCTCCCATGTCTGAGGGCAGCTGTTCTCCCAGCGTCTGCTGGTCACTCCACCCTAATACCCTCAACTAGAGCTGATGGTACTTGAATCCAGAGACATTCTCCGGGAACCCCTGAATGAAGCTGTGAATGAAGAGGTTTCCTCTTTACACCCGCCTGGTAGGTCCCACAGAATGTCCTCACCTCAGGGCCTCCGATTTTGGAACCCCTCATCTGTTCCGAGGATGGACACTGCCAGCTCCTGGCCTCCTCTCCAGCTCTTTGTTGGCAGGGTTGCTGCTTCTGGGGCATCTGCACAGCGAGGCCTGGCTGTGTCCTCCACCCCTGGGTACAGAAACAAGCACCACCAGCCCCCTGGCTCCAAAAGCCTGCCTGCAGGCACGTTCTTTGTTCTCGTCTTTGGGGCAGAGTGCGCCCTCTTGCTAGGCCCAGAGGAAGTGGTGCCCCCTCCTTATCACTGCTGCTGGGCTAGGGGAGGGCTGGCTGTTTCAGGAACGCAGAGGGGCCCCTCTGGCTGCTGGGCTGTTGTGTCAGAGTAGTCAGGCTGGACACAGACTGCCACCCCTCTTCCTCCTGACCACCCTGGCTGCTTCAGGGATCAGGCCACCACTCCCTGTGCCCAGAGGAGATAGCGACAAACAGACTGGAATGTTATGGAATGAGAGTGCACGTGTGTGACTTTCCCACAGCGGTCTCCTCTGTGTCCGTCTGTCTGAGTGTCTTCTTTCTGTGTCCCTTGCATATGTGTGTGTGTGTGTGTGTGTTAGAGTGAGTGTGTGTGCATCAACTCCTCCTAGGGCTCTTGGCTACTCATAAGGCAACCTTGACCTGGAAAGACTTTCAGCTTCATGGAACAGAGACTTCCTGAATCCCTCCGGCCCTGTCACTGGTTCCTCAGCCATGGTTTCTGGGTGTTGAGGAATGGGAGCTTTGGGGGAGTGGCTTTTTAAAAAGAAACTTACAGTTTATACTACTGCACTACAGTCTGTTGTGAGATGATTAAACCTGCTATTTAATTGTACGTGTGCCTTCTGGGTGTGCTGCTTTATGCTCCATTGCTGGCCTGTACCATGGGTCCAGGCACCTGTATGTCCCTGTGACATAATGGCCTCTGGCAGGGAAGTCATGGGCCTGGCGTCAGCATGTGTGGTGCTGGGACCCTACCTCAGTGGCTGCTGATGGAGGAGTCACCACCCTGGCCCCTGCTGGCCAGCTGCTCCTTGTGGCTTTTAGGGAGGGGAGTTTTCTGTCCTTCCTTCGACCTTTTGTGAACACAAAATTGATGCATACACACACAAACACTACCACTCCCTCTCACCCCTACCCTTACCCTGTGGACAAGCTGGGGATACAGCGTGTCCCAGTGCCCAGGTTGGCCTTTAGGGGCCCTGCCCTTCTCTTTTGGGTTTCCAAGGCAGTAGGGCTTGGCCCCGTGCCCCCAGAACACTGTGCAGTGTTGGAGGAACAGCTTGCTGAGCTTGTGGGATAGAAGGAGGGCTGCTGTTCGGTCTTGGACTCCCGGGAAAGGGAGGGGAGAGAGGGACCGTGGAACTCATTCTTCCCCCAAGGCCCTGCGCACAAACCAGCTGAGGGTGGGCGGTATTGGTTCTGTTTCTACAGGAACAGAAACGAGGCATACGAGAAGTAACTCAGTCCACACACCGTAAATGACGGAATTAGACCTCAGGCCCAGCAGAGCCTGTGCGTGGTCTGGATCAAAATCACCTTTAAAAATGGGTTGCTGGGCCCCACCACTGTGTTTCTTATTGAGTAGGACTGGGACGAAACACGAGAATGTGCCTTTCTGGTAAGTTCCCAGAGATGCTCTTCTGCTGGTCTGGGGACCACACTTTGAGAACCGCTGGTCTAGAAGTGCACATTCAGTGTGTCATGAATAGGAGGCAGCAGCTGACCCATCCTGAGCAGGAAGCTCAGAGGAGTGGGAGCTTGGATCTGCCCGGGGCGTGCTGTGGGCCAGGGCTGCGTGTGTCCTCGGGTGTGTAGGCCAGGCTGCCCAAGAGCAGCTGGTGGGCAGGCGATCAGGACTTAGTGAGGTTGGTATATTGGAAGAACTTTGAAGGATCCATGAAGGAGCTACAGGACTTGATAACTTACTGGCTTTGTAGGTTTTTTCTGTGTTCTTTGTGCCTCATTCCTATATCTTATCTTAGCCACAGCTCATTGAAGGATATATTTTTATCTCAGTCTCAGATGAATAAAATAATTTTTCATCCCCTACTCCTCCCACCAAAAAAGGGACAAAACCCAGAAACCAGTGCTGCTTTCCTGGCTTGGGGTCTTGCATCGAGAAGACTGCCATGTCCCTATTCT
This sequence comes from Hyperoodon ampullatus, assembly GCF_949752795.1. NCBI lineage: Eukaryota > Metazoa > Chordata > Mammalia > Artiodactyla > Ziphiidae > Hyperoodon > Hyperoodon ampullatus. The sequence goes on along the minus strand of NC_136915.1, from coordinate 29,469,925 downwards.
TGCCTGACTCATGAAAGAGCCAGAAATCCTTGGGCTTGCTTACGGAGAGCTAGGCTACTTCCATATAACCCTGTCACCCCAAAGGAACCCTTCTGACATGATCCTGAATTTCAGGAGCCTGGGAGCCCCTGCCTTGACCAAACCTAGCTAAACACTCCTCCACCCTCAAAGGCCTCCATCTTTCATTTTCTAGAATGGCCAGAGGGAAGGCCAATAGAGGGCATCCTTGCTTTTTTTTTTTTTTTTTGCGGTACGTGAGCCTCTCACTGTTGTGGCCTCTCCCGTTGCAGAGCACAGGCTCTGGATGCGCAGGCTCAGCAGCCATGGCTCACGGGCCCAGCCGCTCCGCGGCACGTGGGATCCTCCCAGACCGGGGCACGAACCCGTGTCCCCTGCATCGGCAGGTGGACTCCCAACCACTGCGCCACCAGGGAAGCCCATCCTTGCATTTCTTGAAGCCCACAGGTACTATGTGTGGAGAGAAGACTTAGTCACCAGGAAGCAACACTCAAAGAAAACCCCTCGGGCTGAAAGGCTGCAGCACTGGCCTGCCTTCTGAGGGAGCAAAGGTGGGGGAGACTCTGAATCTTGTTCTTCCAGCTTCCCTTTGGCCTATCTGATCAGTGAAAGGAGCCGGCACAGGTGGTCACACACACTGAGAGTTGTTCTCTGAAAACAAACAGGTATGGAAAGAAGGTGCGTGTAGTCAGGAGCCATGAGCCCCTGGGAAGGAGGGTTTGAGGAGCATGGATCAGGCCCTTGACTCCTTTGTGGAATTTGTGTTGAGGTTTAAAGGCCCCTATTTAGTCTCTGGTCAAACCCAGGCCACCAGGCTTCCCTGGTGGTGCAGTGGTTAAGAATCTGCCTGCCAATGCCGGGGACACGGGTTCGAGCCCCAATCCGGGAAGATCCCACATGCCGCGGAACAACTAAGCCCGTGAGCCACAACTACTGAAGCCTGTGCACCTAGAGCCCGTGAGCCACAACAAGAGAAGCCACCGCAATGAGAAGCCTGCGCGCCGCAACGAAGAGTAGCCCCCGCTCACCACAACTAGAGAAAGCCCACACGTAGCAACGAAGACCCAACGCAGCCAAAATAAATAAATAAATTTAAAAACCCAAAAAACCCAGGCCACCATTATGACCCCTTTCACCTACGTAACCCTCCAGTTTGTGGTTGGTGCTGGTGGTACCTACTTAATATCCAGGATTTCCAGTGCCAGGGCTGGGGCTGTCCACTCTCGTGCCTCCCCACAAAGGCCCAGGTGGGGTGTGTGCCTTTGTGTCCAAGTGCTGCCGAACAGGTAAACTCCCCCACCCCAGGGGCCTGAGTTGCTGGGGTTTGACATTGGAGGGTATTGATCAGGCTTTTTTGGTCACAAGGAAGAAAACTGAAGTTACCTTTCATGGGAAGGCCAGCCTTCTGTCCAGTTCTCAGTGCAGATACAAAACGCTGGCTGGCAGGTTATTGCCGTACCCTAGTCTCACCTTCTGAGCTACGCTCTAGGTCCCGGTCCCCACTTCTAACTAATCACGTTCTTGTGTATCGACATCAGTGGTTCTCACACTGGCTGCACATTAGAATCACCTGTGCAACTTTTAAAACATACTGATGCCTGGAACCCACACCCCATAGGTTACTGTGATTTAACTGATCTTTTATTAATTCCTCAGAATATTTGTGCACCCATACCATACCCTTGACAAGGGGGAAAACGGCCCTTAGCAGCTCAGTTCCAAAAGACTTGCAAACCAGCTGGATTTGGAGACAAAGAGGGTAAGTACCCAGACACCCAGTTCCTCTTAACCACCTCAGGGAGAAGCCCTTGAAGTTGGGTGTGGCCGAGATCAGCTGCTTGCCAAACCAGAGTCCTTTTCTGGTACACAACACACTTCATCTCCAGCCTTCTGCACAATATGGGCAGAAGAGAGGTGTTCCATCTTCAGCCCTGACCCATTAGAAACTTCTGTGTCACGCCCCCCTCCACCTGCTGGCCAGATGCAGAGGAGCACTCAGGGGACTCTGAGGCCATGGGAGAGACATGCATGGTGGAGGGAGCCCAGTTCCTAAACCACCATCTAGAAGAGAGCTGCTCTACCAGAATGGCCGTTGGATTGTGATGAGACAAATGAACTTTATTGTACTAGCCAATGCATTTTTTTAAAAAAGTAGGGGGCTTCCCTGGCGGTCCAGTGGTTAAGACTCTGCACTCCCAACGCAAGGGGCGTGGGTTCGATCCCTGGTCAGGGAACTAAGATCCCACATGACGTGCGGCGCGGCCAAAAAACAAAAAAACTAATGGCTGGTGTTAAGATTGTGGGCCCAGGCTCTCCTTTAAAGGACAGGCCTCCCTGGGCCCAAGTAAGCTAGCAGGGTTGACAAAGATGCCTCCGCCCAGGGCTCTGTGACAGCCACGTGGGCTGCAGGAGGGGCAGCTGGAGAACTAAGGCATCCCACAGTCTTGGCCATACAGTTCTAGGCCACATGCCCTTTGTTTTCTGAAGAGCAGACAGTAATAACTCAGATCCTCCCTTAGGATAAGGGCATACATGCTTAGGGATCCTCAGGGGTCTGATTACCTGTAGCGTGTGGTTTGGGAATTTGAGGGCTTGGAGAGGAATAATCAGCAGCAATCTGAAACTTAAACTAGATCTGTGTGTGTGGGAACTTCCAATCTGTTGACAGGTGATATCTCAATTGTTACTATATCTTGTAGCCCAGAAAACTGAAGATTTTCAAACAAACACCCATTTCTATGATTAAAAATAATAATAATAATAATAAAATTAGAAAAGCTTAAAGGAAGAGCCAGGACAAATCCAGTGCAAAAAGTGTTTAATTCAAACTTTGTGCTGTGAACGACTACAGCATTTTAGTATTCAACTGGAAATATGGCTACGTGGAGGAAAGTAATTGTTGTAATCTGCAGGTAACCACACACACCCTGAGTCTCTGAAGGAGTCCAGTGCCCTTAAGAAAAACAATGTCCGTATACACTTGGAGTCAGACCTCGGCTCCCAGTTTGAACTGTAGAGCCCAAAATGGGGAATTGAATCATGGGAATATCTGAGTCACATGCTTTTTCTTGGCATTTATTAGTTGGCTAAATAAATTGAAGCAGATAAAGTGCCATCCCCTTAGAGCAGTTTAAGCTTTCCCCCAGGCAATGCCCTCCACCCTTCAAGTAGACTAGATTCAAGTAGGCTGCCTCCTAGCAGCCTAGAATCTCTCTCCTCTAAAACCCGGGGCTACATCTGGGGCTACAGTGACTCATGTGCCTGTACACTCTATACAGCACTCAACCTCCTGCCTCCTACTTGCTTACAAGTTCATGAGGCTGTGGAGCCACCTTGTGTTTTATAACACTCTTCTGATTCTGATGGGTTACATGGAGACAAAACATGTCTCAAACACCTGTGCCTCAGACGAGGGCTCCTGTCATGCTGCCCATAATCTGCACATGCTCATCAGTGATTGATGCCAACAACAGGCAGCTCTGGAGAAAGCACAGACACCACTCTATCCCTACCTTTGCTCAAAAATCCCAAGCTATCTCTATCAAAAGCATGAAGTGCTTTTAAACATGGTACTCTTTGGATCTATTAAATGCCATATTGTTTTTTTGTTTTGTTTATTTATTTATTTATTTTTGGCTGTGTTGGGTCTTTGTTGCCGCCTGCAGGCTTTCTTTAGTTGCGGTGAGCAGGGACTACTCTTCGTTGCAGTGCATGGGCTTCTCATTGCAGTGGCTTCTCTTGTTGTGGAGCACGGGCTTTAGGCACGTGGGCTGCAGTAGTTGTGACATGTGGGCTCAGTAGTTGTGGCTCGCGGGTTCTAGAGCACAGGCTCAGTAGTTGTGGCACACGGGCTTAGTTGGTCCGTGGCATGTGGGATCTTCCCGGACTGGGGCTCAAACCCGTGTCCCCTGCATTGGCAGGTGGATTCTTAACCACTGAGCCACCAGGGAAGCCTCAAAATGCCATATTCTTGTTTGGAAAAGCAGTGTCAACTTCAGCATTCCAAAAGTGCCCATGTCATCTTACGGTGGCTGGCATGCACTTGAAAGCATGCCCAGGATGAACACAGAGCCTAGCACAGGCTGACCAAGCCAGGGATGCAGAAGACATGGCTTCTCAAAACACGCCAGCTGAAGAGGGAAGAGGATCTGGTCACCGCTGAGCTGACACTCCAAGGGAACCTGGCCGAATAAGCTCCCAAGTAATGCTACTTGAGGGGGAGAATAAAAAGACGGAATTAAAACACTAAACAATGAATGCCATTTAAGATAGAGGTAGGGTGGTAATTGAAATGAAAGTAATCTAAGGTCCTTTCATAGAAGGACAGTAAAAATGCTGATTAGAGTTGAAGTCAGGTGTTCATGTTATAAATATTGAGTAAGCCACTAAAAATTCAGAACTAGAATATCTAAACCAGAAGAGGAAAGAAAAAATTAAAATACTTCAGTCAGCCAAACGGAAAGCAGGAATAGAGGTAAAACTGCAGCATTAAAAATTTGATCACTTAATAGGCAGAAGTTGTCAGATTGGATATTAAAACCACCACCACTACCACCTCCAAACAGAAGTTAACAGATGGGATATACCTGTAAAACTATATTCACAAGAGACACCTAAAATATAGCATACAGAGATTGAAAATAAAAGGACAGCAAAGATATACTGGGGGTTTTGGTTCCTATTAAGACAATGAAGTAGCATAGGCTACTGGCTCCCTTCCTCAAAAATTAACCCTAGGAAAACAATACACCTTAGGAAATAGCATAAATCTGAGGAGCCACCACCAAAAACCAAGCCGACAAGAAATCTCCCCCAAACCTGTTAAGAACCCCTAGGACACTGAAGGTCATCAGAAACTGTAAGGGCAGGTAGGACATCAGTGTGTTGTTTACTCTTGCTGAACATGAGACACACAGCCAAGTCTCTGGTGTCAGAGGGACACTACCGAGTCAGCCCAAAAGCTCTGCTGGGGTGAAAAGAGGGGGTGGGCTAGGCAGCTGCTCTTGGGATTAAAACCTTTCCCCCCTCCAAAGCCCCGGGGCTGGTAGATGACAATTAGGAATTGCTGCTTCTTCCTAAGGCTCTGAAAGTAAATCTTTGAGCAGTTACTGGTAGAGTGGCTGACAGTGACTGTGAGGTACCCAGAGGCCATTACCTTCACCTTCTTAATTGAAAGGGACAGCATAGAGCGTGGCCTTGACCTTTCACCAATAAATGCTACCAGACAGAAGAGCTAATGCTCTGGAGGGACATGAGCTCACAGGCCAAAATAACCAGAATACAACCCCTGGTCCCCAAAGACAGCAAACTAAACATATACTCGCTAACCAAGAATTGAAAATAAAGCAAAATAAAAATACAGGAAAATATTAGCAATATGAAGCAGGAACAAGAACCAAGTGAAAATATTAAGTATGAAAAATATAATGGATGGGATAGAGGGACAGATACAGGTCAAAACCAATTAGTTGGAGCATCATCTCAAGGTCTTTACCAAAACGAAGCAGGAAATGGTCAGAAGACACACACACACACACACACACACACACACACACACACACACAGCAGTCCAGCAGTAGAGTAGAAGTGCCAACATCTGACTAAATGGGAGTCCGAAAAGACGAGAAAAAAGGAAATATTTGAAGAAATAATGAGAATAGGTTGATCAGAATTAAAGAAAGATGAAGGAACTCATGGATGATTAAGGAAAACATACAACCAGAAACACTGCAGTAAGAGATTTAAGACCACCTAAGAAAATGAAAAATTCTGAAAGCTCCCAGGGAGAAATAGCAGATCAATTACAAAGGAGCAAGAATCAGATTGACATCAGGTTTCCTAACAGTATCCTTAGAAGAAAGAAGACGAATCACGTTTTCAAAATGCTGAAGGAAAAGAATTTTGAACTCAAAGTTCATATCAAAACAAACCCATTTAAACATGAAAGTAGAATAAAAAATATTCTCAGGGATACAAAGCTTCAGAATTTTTTCACAATAGATCCACCTAAAATATACTTAGAAGTGGTTAAATATGAAAAATAAATTTAGACATGGGAAGACATATAGGAAGTAAGGGTGAGCAAATAAATACTTTGGCAAAGTTTGTACAGATGGTCCCCAACTTACGATGGTTTAAGATTTTTCAACTTCATGATGGTGTGAAAGTGATACAGATTCAGTAGAAACCATCTTTTGAATTTTAATCGTTTCCTGAGCTAGCAGTATGTGGAAGGACACCTTCTCGTGATGCTGGGCAGTGGCAGTGGCCACAGCTCCCAGTCAGCCACACAATCACAAGGGTAAAAAACCGACACAACTATTTTGTATCCATACAACCCATCTGTTTTTCACTTTCAGTACAATATTCAATAAATTACATGAGATATTCAACACTTTATTATAGAATAGGCTTTGTGTAAGATGGTATTGCCCAATTAATGTTAATGCAGGCTAATTTAAGTGTTCTGGGCACCTTTAAGGTAGGCTAGTCTAAGCTATGATGTTCAGGTTACGTGTGTTAAATGCATTTTAAAAAATTAATTTATTGGCTGCGTTGGGTCCTCATTGCTGCAAGCGGGCTTTCTCTAGTTGAGGTGAGGGGGGGCTACTCTTTGTTGCGGTGCGTGGGCTTCTCATTGTGGTGGCTTCTCTTGTTGTGGAGCACGGGCTCTAGGCACATAGGCTTCAGTTGTAGCACACAGGCTCAGTAGTTGTGGCTCGCAGGCTCTAGAGTGCAGGCTCAGTAGTTGTGGTGCACAGGCTTAGTTGCTCCGTGGCATGTGGGATCTTCCCAGACCAGGGCTCGAACCCGTGTCCCCTGCATTGGCAGGCGGATTCCTAACCACTGCGCAACCAGGGAAGTCCCATTAAACGCATTTTTAACTTACAGTATTTTCAACTTATGATGGGTTTATTGGGACATAACACCATCGTAAGTTGAGGAAGATCTGTAGTCTGAAACAGCTAGAAGGAAAGGAGAGGAAGTGGGGAGGAGAGAAGAGGAAGGGGGAAGAGAAGAGAGGAAGGGGAAGGAAAGGAAAACGATGAAGTATATTAACAATCCAGAGCCAAAATTCTAAAAAATATCAACATGGTAGGGTTGGGAAGACCAAAATCTTACTAGGAAGAAGATTTAGATGACAGTTAAAGAAACCAATAGGGGTAAACAAGCATGTTTAGTATTAACATCAATAAAAAAGTAGAATGTATTACTTTTAAACAGGTAGAAGAAAATTTTCCATTGCTACTCAGTGGAAAGCAAGGGGGAAAAAAGTACACTAAGTAGAAATTGTGAAATAACAGCAGAAATATGGTTTAACAGCAGTGGTTAAAATGAATGTAAACATCTTAAACTTAACTAAGACAGACTCACCCCTTCTTTTCCATCTTCACTTGCCCGCCCTGAATGGACATTAGTGTTTGAGGAAGTAAATGCATGTAAAGGGAGTAACTGGTGGGCCTGGAGCCCACGGAAGCCCACTGGTGAAGGGGAAGGGGGGGGTGCACAGTGAAGCAGACCAGCAACAGGGCAAGTGAGACAGTGGGTGACTGGAATAGGAGACTGATTATGTTGTGCAAATACATTAACTGATTGAGAAAATAAATATATATATTGAGGATAATGGGAGACAGATTTCTCAGTGTTTAAGAACGGATTTATGAACATGGAAAGGGAGAAGGCTTTCTCCCGAGGTATTGAACTCAAATTGGAAGAAATGGTATGAACTCACAGGTTCATATATATGACAGACAGATAGATGATAGATAGATTGATAGATAGATGATAGATAGGCAGATAGATGGTAGAGTTGTATATAGTTATATAAACGTGTACATATTTGCTTATGGACTGAGTCTATCCACTGACAGGGCATAGGAACAATTTTATCTTAGTAGCAACAAGCATAATATTGCTCAGGCATTAGGGCTTCATGGCTGAGTCTAAGACTGGGGAAGGGAAAGTACAAAATAATGCTGGAACATCTGGTTTTGAGTAACTAAATGCTGAAAAAATAATGGGGACATGTCAGAAGGATGAAGAAGCTAGCCAGAAGGGGCTTCCATTAATTAAATCTAGGGCAATTTGAGTATCAAAATAAATGGGTATTGAATTATAACCTAATAAATGAAATAGGAATCTATGACTCTATACTGATATACATAAATGTATAAAAAATTTAAAAGACCCAATATGAATTCTTTTTGAAAAAAACAGCAATTTAGGGCAAAAATGTTGGAAAAAAAAGAATAAATGGGAAAGAAAAAAGAGGAAAAACAGTAATCAGAGATGGAAAAGAGAAGACTGACAAAACCAAATGATGGTTCTTTAAAAGGATTTTTAAGATAGATAAGATGGGGGGCTTCTCTGGTGGCGCAGTGGTTGAGAGTCTGCCTGCCGATGCAGGGGACACAGGTTCGTGCCCCGGTCCGGGAGGATCCCACATGACGCGGAGCGGCTGGGCCTGTGAGCCATGGCTGCTGAGCCTGAGTGTCTGGAGCCTGTGCTCCGCAGTGGGAGAGGCCACAACAGTGACAGGCCTGCGTACCGCAAAAAAAAAAAAAAAAAAAAAGATAAGACTGATCAAAAAGCAATAACACACAAGGGAATCCCCATAAAGTTATCAGCTGATTTCTCAGCAGAAACTCTGCAGGCTAGAAGGGAGTGGCACGATATATTTAAAGTGATGAAATGGAAAAACCTACAACCAAGAATACTCTACCCAGCAAGGCTTGCATTCAGATTCGATGGAGAAATCAGAAGCTGTATAGACAAGCAAAAGCTAAGAGAATTCAGCACAACCAAACCAGCTTTACAACAAATGCTAAAGGAACTTCTCTAGGCAGGAAAGAGACCAGCAACTTAAAACAGCCTTCTATATATATAGACTGCTATATCAAAACCTCATGGGAACAGCAAACCAAAAATCTACAAGAGATACACACACACAAAAGAAAAAGCAACCCAAACACAACAACACCAAAGATGATAGTCATTCAAATCACAAAGGAAACAAAAGAGGAAGGGAAGAAAAAAGACCTACAAAAACAAATTGAAAACAAGAAAATGTCAATGGGAACATACATATTGATAATTACCTTAAATGTAAATGGATTAAATGCTCCAACCAAAAGACACAGACTGGCTGAATAGATACAAAAACAAGACCCACATATATGCTGTCTACAAGAGACCCACATATAGACTGAAAGTGAGGGAATGGAAAAAGGTATTCCATGCAAATGGAAACCAAAAGAAAGCTGGAGTAGCAATACTCAGACAAAATAGATTAAAATACTGTTACAAGAGACAAGGAAGGACACGACATAATGATCAAGGGATCAATCCAAGAAGATATAACAATTGTAAATATATATGCACCCAACAAAGGAGCACCTCAATATATAAGCCAAACAAACACTAACAGCCACAAGAGGGGAAATTGACAGTAACACAATAATAGTGGGGGACTTTAACACCCCACTTATACCAGTGGACAGATCATATGGACAAAATCAGGAAACACAGGCCTTAAATGACACATTAGACCGATGGACTTAATTAATATTTACAGAACATTCGATCTGAGAGCAGAAGAATACACTTTCTTCTCAAATGCACATTGGAACATTCTCCAGGATACATCACATATGGGGCCACAAATCAAGCCTTGGTAAATTTAAGAAAATTGAAATCATATCAAGCATCTTTTCCAACCACAATGCTATGAGATTAGAAACAAATTACAGGGGAAAAAAACCTGTAAAAAACACAAACACATGGAGACTAAACAATATGTTATTAAACAACCAATGGATCATCGAAGAAATCAAAGAGGAAATAAAAAAATACCAAGAGACAAATGACAATGAAAACACGATCAAAAACCTGTGGGGGGACTTCCCTGGGGGGTCCAGTGGCTTAACACTCTGCGCTCCCAACTCAGGGGGCCTGGGTTCGATCCCTGCTCAGGGAACTAGATCCTGAATGCTGCAACTAAAGATCTCACATGCCACAACTGAAACATCCCGCATGCCACAACTTAAAAAAAAGAAAAAGGAAAAAAAAAGATCCTGCATGCAGCAACAAACATCCCGCACACAGCGACGAAGACCCTGCGTGCTACAACTAAGATCCAGCACAGCCAAATAAATATTAAAAAAAAAAAAAAGTATGGGACGCAGCAAAAGCAGTTCTAAGAGGGAAGTTTATAGCAATACAATCTTCAAGAAACAAGAAAAGTCTCAAGCAACCTAACCTTACACCTAAAGCAATTAGAGAAAGAAGAAAAAAAAGCCTCAAAGTTAGTAGAAGGAAAGAAATCATAAAGATCAGAGCAGAAATAAATAGAGATGAAGATAACAATAGAAAAGATCGATGAAACGAAAAGCTAGTTCTTTAAAAAGATAAACAAAATTGATAAACTTTTAGCCAGAATCATCAAGAAAAAAGAGAGAGGGCTCAAATCAATAAAATCAGAACTGAAAAAGGAGAAGTTATAACTGACACCACAGAAATATAAAGGATGATAAGAGACTACTATAAGCAACTATATACCAATATAATGGACAACCTAGAAGAAATGGACAAATTCTTAGAAAGGTACAATCTTCCAAGACTGAACCAGGAAGAAATAGAAAATATGAACAGACCCATAACGAGTATTGAAATTGAAACTGTAATTTAAAAAACTTCCAACAAACCAAAGTCCAGGAGCAGATGGCTTCGCAGGCGAATTCTATCAAACATTTAGAGAAGCGTTAACACCCATCCTTCTCAAACTCTTCAAAAAATTGCAGAGGAAGAAACACTCCCAAGCTCATTCTATGAGGCCACCATCACCTGGATACCAAAACCAGACAGACACCACAAAAAAGAAAGTTACAGGCCAATATAACTGATGAACATAAATGCAAAAATACTCAACAAAATACAAGCAACACAAATCCAACAACACATTAAAAGATCATACACCCTGTGATCAAGTGGGATTTATCCCAGGAATGCAAGGATTCTTCAATATATGCAAATCAAACAACTTGATACACCATGTTAACAAATTAAAAAATAAAAACCATATGATCATCTCAAGAGATGCAGAAAAAGCTTTTGACAAAATTCAACACTGATTTATGAAAAAATTCTCCAGAAACTGGGCATAGAGGGAACCTACCTCAACATAATAAAGGCCATATATGACAAACCATTCTCAATGGTGAAAAACTGAAAGCATTTCCTCTAAGATCAGGAACAAGACAAAGATGTCCCACTCAGCACTCTTATTCAACATAGTTTTGGAAGTCCTAGCCATGGCAATCAGAGAAGAAAAAGAAATATAAGGAATCCAAATTGGTAAAGAAGAAGTAAAACTGTCAATGTTTGCAGATGACATGATACTGTACATAGAAAATCCTAAAGATGCCACCAGAAAACTACTGGAGCTCACAATGAATTTGGTAAAGCTGCAGGATACAAAATTAATGCACAGAAATCTCCTGCATTCCTATATACTAACAACAAAAGATCAGAAAGAGAAATTAAGGAAACAATCCTATTTACCATCGCAACAAAAAGATTAAAATACCTAGGAATAAACCTACCTCAGGAGGCAAAACACCTATACTCAGAAAACTCTAAAATGCTGATGAAATCAAAGATGACACAAACAGATGGAGCAATATACCATTTTCTTGGATTGGAAGAAACAATATTATCAAAATGACTATAATACACAAAGCAATCTACAGATTCAATGCAATTGCTATCAAATTACCAACAGCATTTTTCATAGAATTAGAACAAAAACCTTTACAATTTATATGGAAACATAGAAGACCCCAAATAGCCAAAGCAATTTTGAGAAACAGAGCTGGAGGAATCAGGCTCCCTGACTTCAGACTATACTACAAAGCTACAGTAATCAAAATAGTATGAAACTGGCACAAAATCAGAAATATAGATCAGTGGAACAGGATAGAAAGTCCAGAGATAAACCCACATAGCTATGGTCAACTAATCCATGACAAAGGAGGCAAGGATATACCACTGTTCAGTAAGTGGTGCTGGGAAAACTGGACAGCTACATGTAAAAGAATGAAATTAGAATACTCCCTAACACCATACACTGAAATAAACACAAAATGGGTCAAAGACCTAAATGTAAGGCCGGACACTATAAAACTCTTAGAGGGGGCTTCCCTGGTGGCGCAGTGGTTGAGAGTCCGCCTGCCGATGCAGGGGACACAGGTTCGTGCCCCGGTCCGGGAGGATCCCACATGACGCAGAGCGGCTGGGCCTGTGAGCCATGGCCGCTGAGCCTCCGCGTCCGGAGCCTGTGCTCTGCAACGGGAGAGGCCACAACAGTGAGAGGCCTGCGTACCGCAAAAAAGAAAAAAAAAAAAAAAAACCTCTTAGAGGAAAACATAGGCAGAACACTCTCTGACAAAGCAAGATCTTTTCTGATCCACCTCCTAGAGTAATGAAAATAAAAACAAAAATAAACAAATGGGGCCTAATGAAACGTAAAAGCTTTTGCACAGGAAAGGAAACCATAAACAAGACAAAAAGACAACCCACAGAATGGGAAAAAACATTTGCCATAAAGGTACTGACAAGGGATTAATCTCCAAAATATACAAAGAGCTCATGCAGCTCAATAACAAAAAGACAAACAACCCAATCAAAAAATGGGCAGAAGATCTAAATAGACATTTCTCCAAAGAAGACATACAGATGGTTAAAAAGCAAAGGAAAAGATGCTCAACATCACTAATTATTAGAGAAATGCAAATCAAAACTACAGTGAGGTATCACCTCACACTGGTCAGAGTGGGCATCATAAAATAATCTACAAACAATAAATGCTGGAGAGGGTGTGAAGAAAAGGGAACCCTTTTACACTGTTGGTGGGAATGTAAATTGGTACAGCCACTATGGAGGTTCCTTAAAAAACTAAAAATAGAGCTAACATATGATCCAGCAATCCCACTCCTGGGCATATACCTAGAGAAAACTGTAATTTGAAAAATACATGCACCCCAGTGTTCACTGCAGCACTATTTACAATAGCCAGGACATGAAAGCAACCTAGATGTCCACCGACAGATGAATGGATAAAGAAGATGTGGTACATATATATGATGGAATATTACTCAGCCATAAAAAAGAATGAAATAATGCCATCTGCAGCAACATGGATGGACCTGGAGATTGTTATACTGAGTGAAATAAGTCAGACAAAGACAAATACCATATGATATCGCTTATCTACGAAATCTTTAAAAATGGTACAAATGAACTTCTTTACAAAACAGAAAGAGAGCCACAGATGTAGAAACAATCTTATGGTTACCGGGGGGGAAGGGGGGGAGGGATAAATTGGGAGATTGGGATGGACATATACACACTGCTGTATATAAAATAGATAATAAGGACCTACCGTATAGCACAGGGAACTCTACTCAGTACTCTGTGATGACCTATATGGGAAAGAATCTAAAACAGAGTGGATATATGTATATGTTTAACTGATTCACTTTGCTGTACAGCAGAAACTAACAGAACATTGTAAATCAACTACACTCCAATAAAAATTTAAAAAGAAGAAAAAAGAAAAAAGACTGATCAGGAAAAAGAAAATGCAAACAAAACAGAAGAACAAAAAATACAGAATGGAATAAGGAATTATGAACCATATGCTAATAAACCTGAACATACAGATGAAACTGAGAAAATTACAGAGAAACATAAAAAATCCAAATTCACATCAAAAACTTAAATAAACCAATGAGCATTACATAAACCAAAATGGCAAAGACATGCCCTTAGAGCAATTTTGAAAAATAAACTGAATTAAAAGTTTTATAGTTTGACTACACTTTCAGGAATATAAGTTTTATATAAATTGTTCCACAAAATGGAAAAAGAATAAAATTTGCTTACTTCTTTTTCTAACAATGATTCCAAAATCAGATGAGAATTCAAGGGAAGAAAATTTTTCACTTTTGATTATAGATGTAAAAACAAAACAAAAACTAAGTAAGGTATTAGCAAGCCAAATCTAACAGTATATATATATATATATATATATATATATAACAAAGGTGTATCCAAGGGATGCAAGAACCATTCAATATACTTCACAACATTAACAAAGACAGAAAAGTAAGATGACTATATATAAAAATCCAAAAAAAAAAAGAGCATTTGGTAAGTTTAACACATTTATAATTTAAAGAAAAACTGATGGCAAACTAGGAAGGTAATATCCTTAACTTGATAAAAATGATATATCTAATCCAATAGTATATATATATATATATATATATATATATATATATATATATATATATATATATATATATATATTTAAAAATCACGATTAATTAGTATTTCATCAAGGAATGCAGGGATGGTTCAATATTGGAAAAATCCATCAAGGTATTCTGGCAAATGAATAAGGATAAAAATTATATGGACACACACACAAAAAAGACCACTTAATAACATTAATCATTTATTTCATGAGAGGAAAGGGGAAATTTCTTAGTAAAAACTATCAACCTTCTTTAACTCAATGTTTAAAATTGCTCTACAGAATGGATATACACAGTTCTACACTTATTCTTGCAATATGTAAGGGTTTTTATGTCCCTACATCACCACCACCACTTGGCATTATCCATTCTTCTAATTTTGGCCAGTCTTAAGGATGTAAAGTGACAGCTCTTTTATAAAATCCCATGATCATATATTTGTTACCCTTTTGGGCTCCTCATCTATGAACTATCATTCTTTGTTCAGTTTTCTTTACAATTCAGCAGTTTTTTGTATATTCGAGGTATAAATCCTTTGGTGGTTTTACACAAGCATCTTCTCTGAGCTTGTCATCTGTCATCCTTTATTGACAGATATGATTAATCACTAAATACTTTATAGCTTGCATAGCTACTGTGAATAGTATCTTTTCCTTTTAATTACATTATCTAATTGGCTATTGCTCTTGTGGGAAAATGCCTGAAGTTTTTATAAACTTATTTTATAGTTAGCAGCCTTAAGCTTATTTTTAATGGTATGTTGTTTCTTTTGGCTTAATTTTTATTTTTGGCCTTGTGGCATGGCTTGTGGGCTCTTAAGTTCCCTGATCAGGGATCGAACCTGGGCCCACAGCAGTGAAAGCATGGAGTCCTAACCACTGGACTGCCAGGGAATTCTCTCTCTTGGTTTTTTACAGATGTTCCTGAACATCTGAAAATAATGACTTAAATACAATGAGTTTTACTTCTCACTTGCCAATATTGATAAGCTGTTTCTTTTTCTTTCCTTATAGTCTGGATCAGAACTTCCAGTTCTATATTAAGCAGTAGCATGATACTGGGCATAGTAGGTCTATTAGTTAGGATACTGGTTTGGCTACTTTAGTAGAGGCCAAATAACAATGGCTTCAGTAAGATGGAAGGTTTCTTTCTTTTTTATGTGAAGGTCTGAGGTAGTAGGCAGTTCAGGAGGTAAGTGGCTACTCCATGAGATTAATGTGCTTAAGATACGTTGCCCTTCCCCACATAGACAAAACTGGTTTGCCATGACCACTGACTATGTTTACATTCTGGTGCATGGAAAAGAGGAAATTAGAAGAGGAGGGTGGGCTCTTTCCTTTTAAGGATGTGGCCTGGTTGTTATTTATTTCTGCTTCCATCCCACTGGTCAAAACCTAGTCACTTGTTTACACCTAGCTGCAAGATACCCTGGAAAATGCAGTCTCTTACCAGGAAGCTACGGGGGTTCTGTAATGAGGAAGAATGAAGATGTATACTGTACAGCTGTCTTCTTCCTATGTGATGGTATATAACCATTACCAGTAAAAGAAATTTCACAGATTAAGAGTTTCTCCAATTAAAAAAAAAAGATAGGGCTTCCTTGGTGGCACAGTGGTTGAGAGTCCGCCTGCTGATGCAGGGGACACGGGTTCGTGCCCTGGTCCGGGAAGATCCCACATGCCGCAGAGCGGCTGGGCCCGTGAGCCATGGCCACTGAGCCTGCACGTCCGGAGCCTGTGCTCCGCAACAGGAGAGGCCACAACAGTGAGAGGTCCGCGTACCGCAAAAAAAAAAAACAAACAAAAAAAAACTATATCACATGCTCTTCTTGTATCCATTATAGATATACCATGTATTACTTCTTACCTTCTTCAATGCAGTGAAGTGTATCAATGGATTTTTGTAATGTTGATTACAATTCATATGCATATAAGCACGAGTGAAGAACTTATGATTTAGTGTATATAGTATTTAGTTTTTCTAAATATTTGATTCAAAAATATAGAACTGATGATGTCAGGTATTATGTTTTGCAAAATCTGAAGCACTGAACTTAGTGAAAATTCAGGCTGTAGTGGGGGAATTATCCCTTATTTAAAATTTTACTATATGCCTAGAATTTTCATATAAGTAAAAAATAGCTGACATTTGAAAACCTACCATGTGCCAGGGACAAGTTATAGATAGTTATTATTATTCTCACTTCATGAGAAAACTGAAGCACAGAGACGTTAGGTAACTTACCTAAAGCTATACAAACAGTAAGTAGAAAGACTAGGCTCTGAAGCTTCCAATCTTCCCACTCTGTAACAATGCCTCTCAATGATTAGTTTTTCAATGATGATAATAAATTACGATGATGACAGACAAGAGGAGTTGGGGATATTATTGCTTAATTCTTTCCTAAAATTTCAACTCAGAACCATAAGGAACTTCTCTATTTGCATGGTAAATTAAAATTTGAAATTACTAGAAAAACTGGGATTCATTTACAGAATTTCATTTTACTTAAAACTTTTTGGGAAAGTCCTACTATACAAAATTAGGAATGCCACAGGGCAGGTAGATAGAAACAATCTGTGGAATTTGAAGGTATATTTGCACAATACCAATATAGCTCTAGAGTCTAAGGAAAATGCCACTTAGTCTCACATTCCCAAATTAAATATGTATTTATACTTAAGAATGGATATATTCTTTATTTTAATTTCATGATTTCAAAATGATTCAAGTTGAATGAGGCAAGCTTTGTGAATCTCAAAAAAAAAAAGTCTGCCTGAAATGAAATATATACATGATACTTGATACTTCTAGCTTTCAGGGCTTTGAATATAGTTAACAGATTAAAAATCAGAACAAGTCTTTGACGGGAAAAAAAATTTGAAACGATTTTGCAGTGACCAGTATGTTTTCTGGACTGAGTAAAAATCAAACAATTTTCTGAAAAGTGCTCTCTTTCTTTGTAATATGCCATCTGTTGGGTCATACCAATAGGGTCAAACAGGAAAAAATATTTAAAATTCTTTCAAGACGTAACAAAAAGGAATAATTCACCCATCAAATACAAATATACTGTTTTATTCTAAGGGAATATTTCTGTGGTTTCTGCAAGGTGAAAACCAAGTGTTTAAAAAACAAAAAAGAACAGAATAGATAATTTAATGTTTTCTCTTGTTTGATATTTTTTCTCCCCTGGGGGTGGAAAATGTAATTTAACATAATTTTAATAAAATTTAAAAAAGCAAATAACCAGACACACATATCAATGGCTATGCTTATGAGGAATGACCAATAATTAATATTTTCTTTTACGAATTAATTCAGGATCTGGACAACTCTGTGGACTAACATGCAATTGACATCCTGGTACAGCCATTTACCTGGATATTGGCTGTTCTCAATTAAAAGATACAGATTTTTTTTTCTCTCTAGTGTTTTATAATAGTTTATCTACTATGCCATATATTTGTTTTTCTACAGAAGGGGAAATATTAGTGTTTATATAAACCATAAAATTTGTATACCGGGGACTATTACACCTGATGT
Source organism: Hyperoodon ampullatus (assembly GCF_949752795.1). Lineage (NCBI taxonomy): Eukaryota > Metazoa > Chordata > Mammalia > Artiodactyla > Ziphiidae > Hyperoodon > Hyperoodon ampullatus. The sequence continues at coordinate 29,452,046 of NC_136915.1, read as the reverse complement.
TTCTGGATAGTTTATTGGCAGACTTATCAGACAATCCAACTGTTTTTCCTCCATATCAAACAAGGTCTGGAAGTAAGAAGTTTTCCAGTCAGAAATGACAAACACAGATGGAATTAATCATACAGAACTGGGGCAGATTTACTTCTTTCACATAGTTCTTGGTAACAAAAACAAAATTTGTTACAGGCAGAGGGACAGAACCATAAGTACACAATGTCAAAAGGCCTACTTTTAAATTTTTATTGTAGTTAAAGAGTTTATTTATTGAAAAAAAAACCAAAAAACAAAAACAACCTGTCACCCCCATCTGAAAAATGGGACATATTGTAAAGTCTTTCAAGGTTAAAGTTTCTAAGAGGCTTTTTAGACTTCTCTCATTTCTATTAAAGGGTCAAATTAACCTCAGCTAATGAAATTCTGTGATTGGCCAATATCATAAACACTTTGATTCAAAATTTTGTGGGGAAGAAACAGAATGGAGATGAAGAAGAAGGATCCATATGCCAAACACACCCAGGACTTGCAATCCTCATAGAACTACTAAAACAGCTAGAGTCTGGAATAATGCTATAAGAAGACCTGCTTGTGGATATGAAAGACAGTCAGTGTCTTTGTATCCTAACCCCAAAATCCTATTTTCAAGTTTCTTAGGGCAACAAGCTCATCTTCCAAATGCTTTATATAGGAATATACTAGGACCTCTTCTACCATAATTCTGATAGCTAAGTAACACTGTGTCTTTGTGGAATCACCCACAGGCTTGCCAGAGTAAGGAGAGAGACTCTTCTTTTTGAAATGACAAGGGCCTCCAGAAACTGGTGCAAAAAACAAAATGATAGGAATTATCTGGGAAACAGGAAGATAAAACAATGGGAGAAAAGCTGCCATTTGGGGATAAAATGAAAACAAAAGGAAAACCCCCATTTTTGTGTACCACAGCTCATGCTGTGAGACAGCAGCAATAAAGGCTGACACCCAGAGAAGTGGGCATTTTAGTGGGTTTTCTACAAACATTTCAAGACACTTGGGGTCTAATGGGCTCCACAGATCTTCTGTGTGCATAATCATTTTGCAGAGTTTCAGCCCCTTGAACTTAATTTACCCACATCCAGACCCACAGCTGAGAAGGCTAGACCCAGAAAGTGAAAGGGACACATTACTGCATGAACAGCAGTGAAGGCCTTTCCCCCTGATTTGAGGGACCCCACGGCAAAAGCACCAGAGGCTTCTATCCTTCACAGAATTGGCTTGGCAGTGAAAATCAAAATCAAGACCACTTCACTCTCTACCTTTTAAAAAAAGTTGAGTATGTTTATTGGGTCTTCAAGTCTGGGTCCCACAGTCCTCATCTGATGCCACTCTTAGCTCTGTACTGATTTCTCCCCTGACTTTTACATAGGGCTTGCCCAAGTAGCCTACTGCAGCCAAGGTTTCACTCCAAAGCTACCTCTCTAAGGTCTAAGGTTACTATGGTAGAGTTTTATACAACAGTTTTCCTTAAAAATATTCCACAATTTGTTATTCCCAAACAAAATAAGATTATGCACCACTCAGAGAAATTGGTTAGTCATTCTGAAGATGTCTAAGAACTATATCACTGCCAAAGAACAACATTTCTTAGTTCATATTCTTTCCTTCAATTTTCATTTGTACATCCACACTGTGGTTCACGAGTCGTCTGTTTTCCATTATCTTATAATCAAGTCAAGAGGACTTGGACTTATAGATCGTTTTCCAAAGCTGGATGCATTCACAGTTTGGTGCATACCAACGTGTATGAAAATAGGAACCCCCACTTCCACTTTAATCTGATAATTCAACATCAGAGTCTTCTGATTTGGCTTTGGCAAGTTCTTCGTGTACCTCCCTCACCATGAGAATACGTGTTAACATGGTGTCCAGGGTCCCAGGGTCTATTGGAAACGTGGAGTACCACATGGGGCTATTTGGAACACAGGAGCGCTCAGGTTGAAGGTAAAACACATCATTCCTCTGCTTCACACTTTCAGAACTATCCACAGGAAAAAAAAAGAAAAAGAAAGAAAATTGGGATCAGAGAGTACAGGAAATATGTAACTACTCTTTAAATGTAACAGCTCTCAACTTTTCCATACTGTGACTAATAAACAATGCACCCACAGAGATAAATACGTTTATAGGCATTTATGCTCCAGGAGCAACCTGTAACTGTATTTTTTCTCCCACACTCAAGAATCACACTGGATTGAAAGTGAGTATAATGTTAATACATGACAAAGTGTAAAATCTTTCAAACTTTAGTACTTAAAACATTACCAGGAGTAACAAATAATTCAACTCACATGTGACACTATGGCTGAGAACCACATATCCTCAGTGCCCAATATCCTGGAATGAATCCCAAGAGCACTCAATACACATTAGCAAAGAACAAACCCAGTGATTATATTTCTTTGAGAAAAAAATGCTTTAGCGTGGATCTTACAACTCTTTAAAGTCATAAAGTTTCTGCAAGGAAAACACCACTCAAAAAATTTCAATTCTTTAAAAATAAATTGTTTTCCTATTTATAGAGGTAGTACTACAACTTTTCCCCTTCTTTTCTATATAAATAAATAAATTCACAGCAGTTTAGATATCACATAAAGTTGAGTGACAGTTGTAAAGATCAAACAATGGCAGTGATTCTTGCTGTACAAGAGATTTTTGGGAAAAAAATTTACCGAGGTAAAGCAATTTGTTTCTTGGTTCAAAATCCAGGCAGATATGAGAATGGGGAAAAAATAAAACTATAAGTAAATCCTTGTTTAGAGTTACAGACCAACTACATTTCTGAAATCTATAGTATTTTAACTATTTTTTGCAGTGTGTTATATCTAGTTCAGAGGAAAATCACTTACCATTTGGACAGGTAAAACTCATAAAGTCGGACTGGGCATCTTAGTGGGTTGTCAGTATTTTCTGCCATCTCCACACCCACTGGAACCTCATCATCTTCGCTTCGTTTCCTCTTGCCAACAGTTAGTTTATCTTGAGACAGGAAATTATAATCAAAGTATTAGAAAAGTCTTTCTTCAAGTCTTAAGACACCCAATGAATGAGCTTTGCTTCTAGTCACTCACTCCCTCTCCCTTCCTTTCACTTACTCACTGGTTCAACATTTATTGAGGACCTATGGAGGCACCAGATTAGTGCTGGGTTAATCAAACAAAGTCCCTGTCCTGTAAAATTTATGTTTCCCTTCTCACCAAAGTGGAGGCAGCATGACAAAAAGCATTGATGCTTGAGAGTACGTCTCAATTCTGAGCCTGACTTTAAGAGATTTTATTAGGCACAGGGTTGTTAAGCCACAGCAAAATAAAGAGAAAAAAGGGTTCCATATGTTCTTCTATAGTAGAGATCAAGACAGAAGTTGATCTCTTTCTGTGAAAATATTTCTCCTGTGGGGCACCCATGTCCACTGGGCATTTGTTTAAGTTTCTTTCATTTGCATAGTATTATGAGAAATGAAATCTTTGTTGGGAAAAGAAATTCTCAGTAAGTTGACCATTTGATAAGGAAAGAGCAAACCCTTTTTCACCAACAGAATTTTGCAGAGGCCAAGGGTTATCAGAAAGAAGCCAGGGTGAGACTTCCCTGGCAGTCCAGTTGTTAAGACTCTGCGCGTTCCAATGCAGGTGGTGCGGGTTTGATCCCTGGTTGAGGAGCTAAGATCCCACGTGCCTTGCAGCAAAAACCCCACCAAAACAAAACAGAAGCAATATTGTAACAAATTCAATAAAGACTTTAAAAATGGTCCACATCAAAAAAAAAATCTTAAAAAAAATAAAAAGGGGGGTTTGTGCCCCAGTCTGGGAAGATTCCACATGCCGCAGAGCGGCTGGGCCCGTGAGCCATGGCCACTGAGCCTGCGCGTCTGGAGCCTGTGCTCCACAACGGGAGAGGCCACAACAGTGAGAGGCTCGGGTACTGAAAAAAAAAAAAAAAAAAGAAAGAAGCCAGGGTGAAGACATGGAAGGTAGGCTGTTTCTTTCCCACTTTCTCCATTCAATTTTCAAGAGAGCATTAGGTGGATCTGAAAACCTGAGGAAAAAGGCTTTCTTCTTTTTTTCTTATAGATACTTTTAACAACTGATCCAGAACCTTCCCCAGCTTCCTGTATTAGTTATGACTTAAACAAAAGTCATCCAGTTTTCCATTTAGAGACTACCTAAATAATTTGCTAGCTGCTCATTCAGAAAAAGAAGCTAAATTTATTACCAATCTGGTAAAGCACCTAATCAGAAAACAGGGAAATGTTGCCTCCTTGCCTCTGTCTCCCTGAATTAACATCAATTAAGAGCATAAAGTGGGCTATATATGAACACAATAAAGGAAAGAGGACATGGACACATGGTGAAAAAGCAAGATAATCTTAGTATTTTCTAAAGTAAAGGAGCAACTGAGAAAAAAGTTAACACAATGATGAACATCACAATTATTCTTTATAGATTTTAGTTTCAGTAATTTAAAATTCTCACATTGAAAACATATACTCCACTCTTTTCCCAAGGAAGTAACAGCTTGATTTGGGGAATTTTAGAACTTACAATTTTCTTCAAAATTAATAAATGTAATTTCTACTTCCATAATAACAACATTAATTTTTTAAACATTAAAAACAAACTGTTACTTAATAGGCTGTTTCTGGAATGCAAGACCATAAACCTTCTAATAAAAAAGTCACTGCTGATATTATTCTACTGTGTATGAAGGCAATATACTCTAGGTCAGGTTTAAGTTCCTTCATATTTTGACGTTAACTAAGATGGAGCACTCTGGTCAAAAAAAAAAAAGTTTTAGAAACAGTAGATTTAAAAGTTAAGCAAGTTCCTTTTAACTAGAAATTGACCTATCTGTTGCCTCTAAATCAGTGATTCCCAACCTTGGCTTTATATTTAAATTCCCTGCCACATTTTAAAATGCAGATTATCTGGGCTATAGACCAATTAAATCAGAATTTCTAATTTAAAAGCCAATAAAACAGGACTTCCCTGTCGGTCCAATGGTTAAGACTCTGTGCTTCCACTGCAGGGGGCACAGGTTTGATCCCTGGTCTGGGAACTAAGATCCTACAAGCCACGCAGCACAGCAAGAAAAAAAAAACCCAATAGAAGTGATTCCTCTAATTTTGAGTTGAGCCTTTAACCTGGCCCTGACAATAAAGAAAAGCATTTAAATGTTAAATGCTTCACTAGACACTCTTCCATGTCTAGAATTTGCAATTACCCTTCTGTAATGTGTCTATTTAATATTAATAAGACTTCAAATAGCAATCTTACAAGAGGGGGACAAGATGGCAGAGTAGGAAGATCCTGGGCTCATCTCCTTCCATGAACACAACAAAATTACAACTACACATAGAGGAACTATCCCTGAGAAAGACCTGAAGACTGGCAGAAAAGATTTTCCACAACTAAGGATGAAAAGAAAATCCTCATTAAGATGGGTAGGAGGGGTGGAGATGGTATCTGGCCAGGATCCATACCTCTGGCGCAGGGATCCACAAGCAGGGAGGAGATCACAACTGTAGAGGTCCTTCTGAGGAGCAAAGGGTCCAAACCCCACTGAGCTCCCCAGCCTCGGGGGAACCATCACCAGAAAGACAAACCCCCATAACAACTGGCTTTGAAAACCAGTGGGACTTATGTCCAGAGGGCTGTAAGAAACAAACTCCACTCTAAAGGGCACATGCAAAAACGCTCTTGCTCCAAGTCCCATTGCAGAGGCAGTGGTTTGAAAAATACCTGGGTCATACGTAAAGGAGATTCATTGACTGATTTTATGGTGTGTGTAGGAGAGTCAGGGATCTTTTGTAATTTTCTCTGGTTATGTAGCCACTGGGCAACACCAGGATTTTTTGTTCACCTTCTACACCTAGCTGGTACAGTGCTGGTGGGCACCATTTATGACTCTCCACATCTCACCCCAGGTCCACCTGTAGATCCACCCCAGTTGGCACTCCTCCAAAGCAACTCCCTACGCTATCATACTCAGCAGATGGCTTCAGCAAGCACTAGAGCCCAAAGCATCCCACCATTCTGCCACTCCCAGCAGGCTCCCTCAGCTGGTACTGGGAGCCCCTCCAAAAGCAGCTCCCACCCTAGGAGATGGCCCCGCACACCAGAGTACCTGCAAGTCACAGCTGGGCATTATAGCCAGCTGTGTCAGGGGCCAGCCCTGCACACTAGCACACCCGCAGCCATCATGGCCCAGCCACAACAGCGGGGTGCATGCAGCCTTGTGCTACTGGACCTCATAGGATACCTTTTACATAAAGCCATGCTTTTAAAAATGGGAGATGTAGCTGATCTATCTAGTACATAGAAACAAACACAGAGAGCTAGGAAAACTGAGGAGACAAAGGAATTGTTCCAAAGGAAAGAACAAGACAAAAACCTCAAAAAAAAAAAAAAAAAAAAAAGAACTAAACAAAACAAAGATAGACAATCTACCAGATAAAGAGTTCAAAATAATGGTCATAAAGATATTAACCGAATTCAGGAGAAGAATGGAAGACCACTGTGAGACCTTCAACGAAGAGATAAAGAAAATAAAAAAGAACCAATCAGAGATAAAGAATACAATGACTGAAATGAAAAAGTCCACTAGAGGGAATCAACAGCAGATTAGATGAAGCAGAAGAATGCATCAGTGACCTGGAAGAAAGAGTGGTAGAAATCACCCCACTGGAACAGCAAAAGGAAAAAAAAACTGAGCATAGCTTACCTCTGGGGACAACATCAAGCATACTAACATTTGCATTACAAGGACTCCAGAAGGAGGAGAGAAAAAGAAACAGAAAACTTATTTGAAGAAAAAAATGACTGAAAACTTGACTAACCTGGAGAAGTCATCCAATTTCAGGAAACAGAGAGTCCCAAACAAGATGAACCCAAAGAAACCCACACCAAGACACATTATAATTAAAATGTCAAAAGTTAAAGATAGAGAATATTTAAAGCAGCAAGAGAAAAACAATTAGTTACATATAGGGGAGCCTGCATAAGACCATCAGCTGGCTTTTCAGCAGAAACTTTACAGGCCAGAAGGGAATGGCATGAGATGTTCAAAATGCTGAAAGGAAAAAATTTACAACCAAGACTACTCTATCTGTCAAGATTATCATTCAGAATTAAAGGAGAAATAAAGTTTCCCAGAGAAGCAGAAACTAAAAGAGTTTATCATTACTAAACTGACCTTACAATAAACGTTCAAGGGACTTCTTTAAACATAAGAAAAGGCCATAACTAGAAATATGAAAATTATGGAAGAAAAAAAATCTCAATGTAAAGGCAAACATATAGTAAAGGTAGTGAATCAACCACCTATGTACCTAGTATGAAGATTAAAAAAGTAGTAAGATCATATAATCTATAATTATTAAAGAATATACAAAATTTTTAAAAAGTAAAGTATGTCAAAAACATAAAAGGTGAGGGGGGAGTAAAAATGTAGTACTTTTAGAATGCACTCAAACTTAAGCAACCATCAACTTAAAATAGACTGCTGTATACATAAGTTGTTATATAACAGCCTTATGATAACAACAAACCAAAACCCAATAATAGATATACACACGAGGGCTTCCCTGGTGGCGCAGTGGTTGAGAATCTGCCTGCCGATGCAGGGGACACGGGTTCGTGCCCCAGTCCGGGAGGATCCCACATGCCACGGAGCAGCTGGGCCCGTGAGCCATGGCCACTGAGCCTGCGCGTCTGGAGCCTGTGCTCCACAACGGGAGAGGACACAACAGTGAGAGGCCCGCGTACCGCAAAAAAAAAAAAGATATACACACGAGAAAGAAAAAAGAATACAAACATAACATTAAAAAGCCATCAAATCGCAAGGGAATAGAGCAAGAGAAAAAGAAACAGACAAGAACAATACAACCAACCAGAAAACAATGAACAAAATGGTAATAAGTACATACCTATCAGTAATTACTTTACATGTAAATAGACTAAATGCTGCAATCTAAAGACACAGGGTGGCTGACTGGATACCAAAGTAAGATCCATATATATGCTGCTGCCTACCAGAGACTCACTTCAGATCTAAAGAAAACACACAGACTAAAAGCAAGGGGATAGAAAAAGATATTCCATGCAAATGGAAACGAAAAGACAGCTGGGGTGGCAATACTCATATGAGACGAAACAGGCTTTAAAACAAAGAGTCAAAGAAGGACACTGCATAATGATAAAGGGATCAGTCCAACAATAAGAAGAAACACTTGTATATATGTATGCATCCTACACAGGAGCACCTAAATATATAAAGCAAATATTAAGAGACATAAAAGGAGAAAGTGACAGTAACACACTAACAGTAGGGGACTTTAACACTCCACTTACATCAATGAACAGATCATCCAAACACAAAATAAATAAGGAAACATTGGCCTTAAATGACACATTTGACCAGATGGACTTAATAAATAGTACATTCCACCCCAAAATAGCATAACATTCTTTTCAAGCACACATGGAACATTCTCCAGGATAGACCACATGTTAGGCTACAAATCTCAATAAGTTTAAGAAAACTGAAATCATATTAAGCACCTTTCCTAACCACAACTGTACCAGACTAGAAATCAACTAAAAGAAAACCACTGGCAAAAACAAATATGTGGAGTCTAAATAACACGCTACTAAACAACCAATGGATCACTGAAGAAATCAAAGAGGAAATCAAAACATACTTTGAGACAAAATCTGTGGGATGCAGCAAAAACAGTTCTAAGAGAGAAATTAATAGCAATATAGGTCTACCTTAGGAAACAAGAAAAATCTCAAATAATCTAACCTTACACCTAAAGGAACTAGAAAAAGAACAACCAAAACCCGAAATTAGCAGAAGGAAGGAAATGATAAAGATCAAAATGAAAATAAATGAAACAGAGACTAAAAAAAAAAAAGAAAAGGGCCTGTCCTTTGAAGAGATAAACAAAATTGACAAACCTTTAGCCAGATTCATCAAGAAAAAAAAAGAGAGGGCCCAAATAAATAAAATGAAAAATGAAACAGAAGTTAGAATTGACACCACAGAAATACAACAGATCATAAGAGATTACTATGAACAACTATACGCCAACAGATTGGACAACCGAGAGGAAATGGATAAATTCCTAGAAACATACTATCTTTCAAGACTAAATCAGGCAAGAAATAGAAAACATGAACAGACCAATTACCAATAATGAAACTGAATCAGTAATCATAAAACTCCCAACAAACAAAAGTCTGGAACCAGATGGCTTTACAGATGAATTCTACCAAACATTTAAAGAAGAGGTAATACCTATCTGTCTCAAGCTATTCCAAAACATAGAAGAGAAAGGAACTCTTCCAAACTCATTCTACAAGGCCAGCATGATACCAAAACCAGACAAAGACACCAAAGAAATAAAATTACAGGCCAATATCACTGATAAACACAAATGCAAAAATCCTCAACAAGATATCAGCAAACTGAATTCAACAATACATTAAAAGGATCGTATACCATGAGCAAGTGGGATTTATCCCAGGGATGCAAGGATAGATCAATATTCACAAATCAACATGATATACCACATTAAGAAAATGAAGGATACAAAGCACAAGATCATCTCAATAGATGCAGAAAAAGCTTTTGAAAAAATTCAACATCCATTTCTGATAAAAACTCTCAACAAAGTGGCTACAGAGGGAATATACCGCAACATAATAAATGTCATGTATGACAAACTCACAGCTAACATCATACTCAATGGTGAAAAGCTGAAACTATTTCCTCTAAGATTGGGAATAAGACAAGGATGTCCACTCTTGCCACTTTCATTCAACATAGTATTAGAAGTCCTAGCCATGGCAATCAGATAAGAAGAGGAAATTTTAAAAATCCAAACTGGAAAGGATGAAGTAAAACCACCACCATCTGCAGATGACATGATACTGTATACAGAATATTCTAAAGACACTACCAAAAAACTATCAGAATAAATAAATTCAGTAAATACATTTTACAGGATACAAAATATGCAGAAATCTCTTGCATTTCTATACACTCATGATGATCTATCAGAAAGAGAAATTAAGAAAATAATTCCATTTACAATTGCATCAAAAATAATAAAATACCTAGGAATAAATTTAACCAAAGAGGTGAAAGACCTGTACTCTAAAAACTGTAAAGGGCTTCCCTGGTGGCGCAGTGGTTGAGAGTCCGCCTGCCGATGCAGGGGACGCGGGTTCGTGCCCCGATCCCGGAAGATCCCACATGCCGCGGAGCGGCTGGGCCCGCGAGCCATGGCCGTGGAGCCTGTGTGTCCGGAGCCTGTGCTCCGCAATGGGAGAGGCCACGGCAGTGAGAGGCCCGCGTACAGCAAAAAAAAAACAAAAAAAAAACTGTAAGACACTGATGAAAGAAATCAAAGACAACACAAATAAATGGAAAGATACACCATGCTCATGGATTGAAAGAATTAATAGTGTTAAAATGTCCATCCTAAAATAACTTACAGATTCAATGCAATGCTATCAAAATACCAGTGGCATTTTTCACAAAAATAGAGCAGATACTCCTAAAATTTATATGGAATCACAGAAGACCCCAAATAGCCAAAGCTATCTTGAGTAAGAAGAACAAAGCTGGAGGTTCACACTCCCTGACTTCAAACTACAGTTGACCCTTAAACAACACAAGTTTGAACAATGTGGATCCACTTATACATGGATTTTTTTCAATAATTAGATACTACAGTACTATACAATCATGGCTGTTTGAATCTGCAGATGTGAAACTGTGGATAAGGAGGGCTGACTGTAAAATTATATGCGGATTTTGGACTGTGAGTAGGGTTGGTGGCCCAACCTACGTATTGTTTAAGGGTCAACTGCATACCACAAAGCCATAGTAATCAAAACAGTATGACAGTGGCACAAAAACAAACACACAGATCAATGGAACAGAATAGCTTGCCCAGACATAAACCCATGCTTATATGGCCAATTAACATATGACAAAGGAAGCAAGAACATACAATGGGGAAAGGACAGACTCTTCAATAAATGGAGTTGAGAAAACTGGACAGCTACATGGAAAAGAATGAAACTGGACCACTTTTTTCACATCATATACAAAATTAAACTCAAAACGGATTAAAGACTTAAACGTTAAGAACTGAAACCATAAAAGTCCTAGAAGAAAACACAGGCAGGAAACTTTGACATCAGTTTTAATAATATTTGTTTGGATCTGTCTCCTCAGGTAAAGACAACCAAAGCAAAAAAAAACCAAATGGGACCATATCAAACTAAAAAGATTTTGCATAGCAAAGGAAACCCTTAACAAAATGAAAAGGCAACCTACTGAATGGGAGAGGATATTTGCAAATTATATATCTGGAAAGGGGTTAATATCCAAAATGTATAAAGAACTCAGAGAACTCAATATCCAAAAAACAAACAAACAAAAGATGCAATTAAAAAATGGGCAGAGGATCTGAATAGCCATTCCCAAAAGGAACATACAGATTGCCAACAGACACACGGAAAGATGCTCCATATCACTAATCATCAGGGAAATACAAGTCAAAACCACAATGAGACAATGCCTCACACTTGTCAGAATGACTGCAATGAAAGGGACAAGAGACATCAAGTGTTGGCGAGGATGTGTAAAAAGGGGAACACTCATGTACTGTTGGTGGGAATGTAAACTGGTGCAGCCACTGTAAAAAACAGTATGGAGCTTCCTCAAAAATTAAACATAGAACTACCATATGATCCAGCAATTCCGCTTCTTGGTATTTTTTACCCAAAGAAAACAAAAACACTAATTTAAAAAGATATGTATGCACCCCTATGTCCACTGCAGCATTATTGATAATAGCCAAAATATGGAAGTATCCATCAAAAGAATGGATTAATTCACTCAGCTATAAAAAAGAATGAAATCTTGCCATTTGTGACAACATAGAGGGTGTTATGCTAAGTGAAATAAGTCAGTGAGAAAAAGAAAAATACTGTATGATTTCACCTATATGTAGAATATAAAGAATAAAACAAATGAACAAACAAAACAGAAACAGACTCACAGCTACAGAGAATAAATTGGTGGTTGCCAGAGGGAAGAGGGGTGGGGGATGGGCAAAACAGGTGAAGGGGATTAAGAGGAACAAACTTCCAGTTATAAGATAAGGCACAAGGAGGTAACATACAGCATAAGGAATATGGCCAATAATACTGGAATAACTTTGTACGGAGACAGATAGTTACTAGACTTATCATGGTGATCATTTCATAATGTATTTAAATGTCAAGTCTCTATGTTGCACACCTGGAACTAACATAATATTGTACATCAACTATACTTCAATTAAAAAAAAGAATGAAAGAAAGAAATCTTAAAAACTGCACCACACACCTGGTTCTGTCTCCTGCTTTTGTGAAGGTGGGAAGAACCTCAGATATGTCATCTTGGTACTGTACTTCAGAGTCCTGGTCCGTCTCATCACATGGGCAAAGGAAAGCTTCAAGTGCTCAGTAACATTCTTTAGTTGAAAGTATTTGGTATTGAAGAAAAGGAGGGTGTTCAAGAGGACGATTGGTGAGTAAGCGCCCAGTTGTTTGCACTCCCACAAATGCTCTTCTTCAATGCGAGAGAACATGTAACCTAAACAGAAGAAAGGGGAAAAAGAAACAGTACTAAGCTCCTGCTAAATGGGACTAAGTAATTTCTCTAATCCTCAGACAGGAAGATACTAAGGAAAAGACTGTTCCTCTCTTCCTCCCTCTTCCTCATACAGAAAAATAGAAAAAGCACTGTAAAGAAAAGGGCAGATGATTCCACTGAAGCAGACATTGTGAGCACTCCCCTGAAACAGTTTTAATCTATTGTTATTTTAGACCAGGGGTTGGTAAACTTTTTCTGTGAAGAGCCAGATGGTAAACATATTATAAGCACTGTGGGCCATGAGGGATTTGAAAACAACTTTGTTGTTGTAAAAGATAAGGAAGTGTAGACAATACATAAACAAATAGGTGTGGCTATTTGTAAAATTTATTTATAGAAACAAATTTGAATTTCATTCAATTTTCACATGCCACAAAATATTTTTCATTCGTTTCCCAACTATTTAGAAATGTAAAAAATATTTTTAGCTCATGTACTATACAGAAACAGGCAGCAGGCCTGATCTGGCCCATGAACTGCAGTTTGCAGACTCCTGTTTGAGATCATTCTATTTACTGTTAACTGGTTCAGTTTTATTTGTCTAATATCTTTAGAGGGCAGATAGCTCCCTCTCTCCCTTCTATCTCTTCTTATTTTAAATTTATATTAAGAACAATTCCTTCACGATAACTTATCTGGATTTTTCTTGAAAAGCAGAGGTCAGAAAAATTAAAATAAGTATACTTTTAAATGCACCTTCCTCATGATACCCCTTAAACACAGGTCTTTCCTAACGTTCTCTCCCCAATCCTCTTTGTTGCTGCTTCTGCATTCTATTCCTGGAAGACTATCCATGAACACAGATTTATTACTTGCAAATCTATGTCTCTAGCCCCCTCTTTGAATGCTAAATGCATCATGCCACCACATTGCTCATAATGCTTCAAAGGTGCCCTGTAGCCCAACAGAAAGGGCACACATTTCTGGGCATCACATTCAACCTCTCCATTCATAGCCAAGGAGCATGAGACCAGGAGTGAATTAGGGACTTGTCCAAAGACATATGGTCACAGACAATTCAAGGATGAAGACTTAACTCTCTTTAACAACCAGTTCAGGGTACTTTTTATAAACTACTGAAAAAGGTCCACTGCTAACAGAGTCTAAAAGTAGCATATGTGCCAGCTACTGATACCATGTACAACTTTACCAAAACTACCAGATCAAAAATGGTTTCTAAAAAGTAAATGTAACCTTCAGTTGTTTCTTATATTCAATAGTTAGTATCTATTCATGTACTGTATGGAAGGTATAGTTTTACTAAAATAATTGATAATAAACCAAAGACTTTCTCCTCAAAAGTCCAAATATGTTATAAATGAAGACAAATATAAAATGAACAATTTATAAAAAGAATCACAAAACAAGCAATTTAAGAAGGCGTATCATGAAAAGAATCAAAATATAATCATCCTACCATTAGGAAGTATTGTAGGTTCCCATATTTTCAAGAGTTTGGTAAGTTCAATCATAAATCTGGAATAGGGCTCAGTAAAAATGTTATCTATTCTACCATTTTCAAACAGGTACTACAAGAGAAAAAAATGGAAACATATACGTTGATACAAAAAAACCCACAAGTTTTTAAAAATAATATTTTTAGGAATATAGTTTACCCTTAGTTTTTGTCCTTATAATACTGTGAACCATTTTAAGGATACAGTTAAAACACCAGAATTTAAGCTAAAGATCCTTTTCACATGAATTAACATTATCTTGGGCACTGAGCTTGTAAACTAAAGTTTTCTATTTCCTTTTAAAAACATGAATGGTATAAAATATTTATAATAAGTTAAGTACCTTTTAGTTAGTTAATAAAACTGATATACTAAAAATTGGTCCTAATTCAAATTTCTCAAATCATTTTTCTAATTCTCAGTGTCTGAGGTGTGCTCTTAGCAGTTTCTGTTTGTTTTTTAGCCTAGTTATAAGATGACTTCCTGCAAATAATATAGTTATCTAGTGTCAGATAACCTGAGGCTATCCAAAATTTAAAACTATTTATTTGGAAGCTTCTAACCACAGCTCTCAACTAACTCTCTGCCTCACAATCCAGCCTTCAAAAAGTTCAAGTCTAATTATACGACTTAAAAGTATGCTAATTATAACCATCAAGAATCATATCACATGGCCTTCCCTGGTGGCACAGTGGTTAAGAATCCACCTGCCAATGCAGGGGACATGGGTTCAAGCCCTGGTCCGGGAAGATCCCACATGCTGCGGAGCAACTAAGCCCGTGTGCCGCAACTACTGAGCCTGTGAGTCACAACTACTGAGTCCATGTGCCTAAAGCCTGTGCTCCGCAACGAGAAGCCACCACAATGAGAAGCCCATGCACCGCAATGAAGACTAGTCCCCACTCACCACAACTAGAGAAAGCCCGCACACAGCAACAAAAAAAAGACCCAATGCAACCCCCCCCCCAAAAAAAAGAATCACATCACAGAATGGGAAACACGCAACAGCTTGAGTAAATTACTGTTAAATATTTTGACGGTGCAGGTCAGGTCAGATTCAACCACTTCAGAGAAATACAATGAACAGAACAAGAGAATAACACAAAGTAGCATAATTATATGCTAAAAATCTTTCAGTGTTTTTTTTTTGTGTGTGTGTGGTACACGGGTCTCTCACGGTTGTGGCCTCTCCCGTTGCGGAGCACAGGCTCCGGACGTGCAGGCTCAGTGGCCATGGCTCACGGGCCCAGCCGCTCCGTGGCATGTGGGATCTTCCCAGACCGGGGCATGAACCCGTGTCCCCTGCATCGGCAGGCGGACTCTCAACCACTGTGCCACCAGGGAAGCCCCTAGTGTTTTTAAGATCGGGTATTTTAAACTTATTTATCTATGGCTATCTTGGTTTCCTGCTTTTTGATCTATGTATGACTTGTAGTAAATTTTTATTTCCACTTAAATTTATTCCGGCTAATAAAAATTACACACCATTTCAACATGCATTTTTATAGGCCTCTTCAAAGGCAATTTATGATCGTATTGCCAGATTACAGTTTTGTTGTTGAAAAGTATTCTTCATTTTCTTCTTTATTTTAATAAAGTTATTTTCACAACTTAAAAATATTATATCCTCATTATGGAAAGAGTTTAAAATACAGAAAAGGTGGAAGAAAGATACACTCAAACTCACTACACAAACGCAACTACTGTTAACAGTCAGGAGTTATTTCAATCTTAAAAAAAATTTCCTTTATGAATACACAGAATTGAGTTTTGTACATTTACTCAAATATGAGTACCTATAAAATACATGGGTTTAAAAAAAATCACTTCCCCCTTAGATCAGAAACAAGATAAAAATGCCACTTCTACTGAACATTGTACAGGAAAATCCTAGCCAGAGTAATCAGGCGAGAAAGAGAAATAAAAAGTACTGAAATAGGAAAGGAAGAAGGAAAACCATCTCTATATGCAGTGACATAAACCTATATATAGAAAATTCTAAAGAGTCTATAAAAAAAACTAGTTATTAGAGCTAGTAAATGAACTTAGTAAAGCTGCAGAGTAATAAGCAACACAAAATCAGTTGTAATAAACTATCCAAAGAGAAAATTAAGAAAATTCCATTTACGACAGCATCAGATAGAATAAAATACTTAAGAATAAATTTAACAAAAGAGGTATGTGATTTACACACTTAAAACTACATAAAACTGCTGAAATTAAAGAACACCTAGGAAAAACATCTTGTACTCATGGATCTAAAGACAAAATTGTTCAAACAGCAATATTCCCCAAAGCAATCTATAGATTCAATACAATCCTATCAAAATCCCAATGGTTTAGTTTTTATTTTTTGAAGAAATGGAAAAGTTGATCCTAAAATTGATATGAAATTGCAAGGAACCTCGATAGCCAAAAGAATCTTGAGGAATCACATTTCCCAATTTCAAAACTTACTACAAACCTACAGTAATCAAAATAGTGAGTACTGCCATAAGAATAGCCATAAACCAATGTATTAAAAACTGAGAGTCCAAAATAAACACATGCATATTTAGTCAAACGATTTTTGACAAGGATGTCTCCTGTTACCTATGTCAAATCACCTATGTCACTTCTTTTGTGAACTGCTATTTATGCCTTTTTTGTGCATTTACCAATAAAATGCACCAACCTCAATTTCTCTTATTCTAACAGTCTCAGTTTAACTTATAAAAGGCTTATATGACCAAGACTTTTAAATCAGGGTCAGTAGTTCATTAAGAAGAGAGTATACGAGCAATATCAAACAAACAATATACACTATAATTTTTCACCTTAATTCACAAGTTCTATCAGAATTATTAAAAATGCAATAGATTTCGTAACAATTAACTGAATTTCATACCTGCTGAATTCCAAGGCACAAGTATAAGATACTGTCTGGATCATACTTTTCACCATTTGGTCTCCGCACTTCTTGAATAAACTGGCATAAGCCTAAACTCAACTCAGCAAAAGTGCAGGACAGAATATCTTCCTTCAGCTTGATAGAGCGGACTGTGGAAAGGTAGAAAACATCTGAAATACTAACTTATAGAAAAATAATAACATTACTCAATTCACTGAATAAACACTGATTACACTGCCCCAGGTATTGTGGTGTACACTGGTGAATACATGGATTAAAGACAGATCCTGATCTCAAGGCTTTTTTAGGTAAAGAAATAAAGACAATGAAGTATATATGACGTAATAGGGTGCTATGACAGGGGTTTTATCTAAATAAAATTCTATGAAAAAAATAAGGGCCATCTAATAGACAGGGAAGGGTCATGTTAGATTCTGGGGGATGTGAAAGGCGGAGAAGAATTAAACAAGTGGATAAAGAATTCCAATTTGAGGATATAAAAAGATTTCCCGAAGTATACTCCACAAAATACTAATCATGTGAGAGCTCAAGAAAACTGGGTTTCTAAGATCTGATAAATTTGGAAAACAGCAGTATGTTATACCTGCCTCTAAAGAATTCACAATGTTTTTTTAACATATTAAAGGCTCTGGAGATATCTGCAAAAAAGAATGCTGTTTAACTTTCTTTAAAGTCATATTTATTTGAATAAGGAACACTTCAAATAACATATAACTTCATGCCCTTGAAAATGCCAGAAAATATAGTATGTGCTCAGCCACAAAAGTGAAAAGGTTCAGGGGACTCAGGTGAACAGCAGAAAAGAAAAGAGGGCAGATGGGGGCAGATCATGGTAAGCCTCATATATTACATTAAGAGTTTGAAGACAACTAAGAACTGAATTAGTTTTAGGCAGGAGAGTTATCTAATTTGACTTGTAGAGATCTTACTTCAACAGACTGGTCCACACTGTGGGATGAGTTGAAACACTCTTTCTAGTTATTGCTTTTCTGCATTTAGAAAACACTGCATGTCTCCAAAGATACACTTGAGCTCCCCTGAGTTGGTTTTGCAAATTGAAATAGGTGATTCATGAGGGCAAGGACCATGTCTTATCTTTTCACCTGAGTGCCTACAACCATGCCTGATACATAACAGGTATATTCAGTAAGTATTTTTTTGGATGAATGAGTAGCTGAAATGAGTAGGCATCCCCTGTGGCTATTGCATTTAGGCTTGGTGGTCTAATACAATATTACTTCTCCATTTTCACTACCCCTCCTTTTTTCTTTCTTTTTTAAATTTTTATTTTTTTAAATTGAAGTACAGTTGACTTACATATCCACTGTTTCGTTTGTTTATTTTTTGGCCACGCTGTGCAGCATGCAGGATCTTAGTTCCCCAATAGGGGACTGAACCTGTGCCCCCTGCTTTGGGAGAACGGAGTCTTAACTACTGGACCACCAAGGAAGTCCCTACCCTTCCTTCTTTCTTAAAAATGTTGTGGCTCAAACTGGAAGGTGAAAGGCATAGTAAACCCCCATAACAGGAGTATATTTATATCACTTTGGAGCAGAGAGATTATACTTGATCTGTGGGAACTCAATGAGTCAGTCACAGACCACAGCAGCAACTAACTGCTCCAATAATGAGGGTAGACTGAGGCAAAGCCAAGAGTGCATGCAATCACCCAGGTATTAGAGAGAAGGTATAGCTGGAAAGGGACAAAAAAATCTAGTTACAAGGACATACTCATTCATTCCTGCCCCATCTCATCCCACAAAGATTGTATAAGTATCTTATATACAACACAGATAATAAAAAGGCAAAATACAAACTGAAAACAAAGTTTAGAATAGAACAACCAGGGAAAAAAGAAAGCTAATGATTAGGGTTCTAAAATTATACAGTGTTGCTCTGTTTGAACTGTTTATTGGGTTCCAAAGTTCTTGGCACCAAAAATGAAACCTGCAAACATGGTCAATCATATACAGCTCCTTGATAGGAAAAATTCCTACAGTAACAGCAAGGCTTTTCCAGGTATTCTTCTTAACAACAACAACAACAACAAAGTGTTACACTGGGTTCCACACTGGTTATTCTACAAATATAGGGCTCAAGAAGACAGATTTGAGTTACTTGCATAGTGTTAGAAAAAGAAACAAAATTCCTTATATTTGCATAAGAAACTCATGATCAGAAGATACAACCTTACCTTTATAACAAGCTCTTTAAAATTGGGAGTAGATATTAATTTCTCTTTTTAAACATAAACTTCAAATTTTAAATAATTTTAAATATTCCATTTACAAATTTAAAATCAACAATAATATTACAAGCAATTCAGATCACAAGGAGAGAAGTTTTACCTCTACAGCCTGGCTCTGAAGATTCTTGAGAGAGTGCATGGTCTTGAGCACTTCCTAAAGGGTCAGAACACGGGCTAGATGAGGCATGTTCAACTCCTGACAAAGAAAGAAAAATTAATGAGAATAAATAAAGATGGGGAAAAAAATTAAGTAAAGCCAAAATCAAAGTTTTATGGGATTTCTGACCTACTATTTATCCCTTTTGAGTAGAGTTATAACTTTATCTGTATTCCTCCCACCCCCTAAATCGAGACACAAATTCATGCCATGTATTTACCACATTTCAGATCCCCCTGCTCTTCCTTGGCATTTTTCCACTGAACCCAGTTCTTCCAGGCATTTACCCCATACATGTATTTCAGCGTCATCCCAGACACTGAGCACCCTTGAAAGGCTCCTTGAATAAGACTCCTGGGCTCCACAGACACTATAGACTTCTTCCGTCCCTGTAAGAATTCCAAAAATTTACAGAATATAAAATTTAGTTTCAGAGCTTTAACAATCGGGATTCTCAAAGACAGAATGGGCATAAATTTACAGAAAATGCAATTTAGTATTAGATCCCAAAGATTCAGAGTTCTTAGAGCTAGAAAGAGCTTTAGAAGTCATCTAATCCAATCCATATGAGAAAAGAAAAAAAGAGAAAATGGAAGTGTAGAAGGTAATATTTTAATAATCACTAACATTTGAATATTTACTATGTTCTGGATGCTGGACCCACCCAATGAGGTATGAATAATAGTTATTACCACTCAGGTCTATTTAATGGAACGTACGAATAGATGGCTCTAAAAGAAGCCTTAATAAATTCTCTAACTACAATGGAATTCAGCCAGAAATCGGTAATGAAATAATGTTAGAAAAATCCTTAAAACTTAGAAATTAAAAAACACATGTTAAGAAACCACAAATACAATTAGAGAATATTTTGAACTTAAGTAAAAATGAAAACAAAACGTATCAAACTTTATGTAATAGTGCTAAAGCAGTGCTTATAAGGGCATTTACAGTATTAAAATGCTTCTATGAGAAGTGAAGGAAGTCTAAAATCAATAATCTAGCCTCTCTGTTAAGAAACTAGAAGAAAGGCTTCATTAAAACCCAAAGTAAGGAAATAATCAAAATAAGAGCAAAAATCAAAATAAATAAATAAATAAAGGAAAAATCAATAAAATGAAGAGCTGGTACTTTTAGAAGGTTAAAAAAACCTGATAATTCTCTAGCTAGAATGATCAGGGATAAAAGAAAAAAGACACAAATTATCAACACCTGACCCCACACATATAAAAAGAATAATAAGAGAAAACTGTGAACATCATTATGACAATAAACTAGACAGCTTAGATAAATTGAACAAATTTCTTGAAAGACACAAACTAACAAAGCTTGCTCTAGAAGAAATAGATAACCTAAGTAGCTAGAGAAATTCAATTCATATTTTAAAACTTTCCCATAAGAAATAATCCAGACCCAGATGGCTTCACTGTTGAAGTCTACCCAAGAATTAAAGTAATTATATAAACTGTATTTCAGAAAATAGAAGAGGAGGAACACTAACTCACTTACGTTACTATTATCCTGACAGCAAGACCAGATAAAGTCATCACTAGAAAACAGATCAATAGCTCTTTTAAACTGAGACACTTAAAACCTTAACAAATATTAGCAAACTGAATCCAGCAACATATAGAAGAATAAAAACATCAAAAGAAAGTAGTGCTCATCCCATAAATGAAAGGTTAGTTTATAATTTAAAAAATTAATGTATTTCACCACTTTAAAAGACTCAGAAAAGAAAAACCAGATGATCATCTCAAGAGATCACCTGACAAAGTTCAAAACACAATCAAAAACACTCTGAGCAATTAGAAATAGAAGAGAACTTCCTGAACTTGTAGAGGTCATCTATGAGAAACATATAGGTAACATCATACTCAATATTGTAAGGCTGAATACTTCCCTAAAATTGGGAAGAGGCATGAAGGTCTGCACTCATTACTTATATTAAACATTGTACTAAAGATCCTTGTTAATGCAAAAAATCAAAAAAAGAAAAAAAGTGCACTAAGATTGTAAAGGAAAAAGTGAAACTGCCTTCACTTACAGATAATATGATTGTGTAGGCAGAAAATCCTAAGGATTTCAGTTGAGCAAAATCACCATATATAAAATCAAGATACAAAACCATCTCTATTTCTATGTCAATGAAGAACACTAGAAAAGGAAATTTTAAAATAATGCTATTCACAACAGGATCAAAAATATATTAAAATACTTATTAGATAAATCTGACAAAGTATAAGACTTGTAAAATGAAAAATACAAAACACTGTTGGGAGAAATTAAGATAACCTGAATAAAGGTGAAAGATACCATCTTTATGGATTGGATGGCTCAAAGTTGCTAGGATGTCAATTCTCTGCAAATTGATCCATGGATTAAGAACAGCCCCAATCAAAATTTCAGCAGACTTTTTTGTAAAAATTGACAAGCTGATTCTAAAATGTATATGGAAATTCAAACAAAACCTTTGAAAAAGATGAACAAAGATGGAAGACCTACACTCCTATTTCAAGACTCACTGTAAAGCTACATTAATCAAGCCAGTTGGTACTGGTATAAAAATAGACATGTATATCAATGGAACAGAATAGTTTCAGAAACAGACCAAGACATATATGGTCAGTTGACTTTAACAAAAGTGCCAATGTAACCGAAGGGGAAAAGACAGCATTTACAAAAGTGGTACTGGAACAACTGTATATCCATCCATACACACAAAAAAATGAAATGTGACGCCTTAACTTATACGTAAAAATTATCTCAAAATGGATCACAGAAAACATAAAAGAAAATTATAAAACTAGGAGAAAATGTAAGAGAAAATCTTAATTACCATAGTGAAGTTAAGCAAACATTTTTAGATGGGATAATAAAAAGCACAAATTATAAAAGAATAAAAACTGATAAAGTGGACTTCTCAAAAGTAAAAAGTTCTGTCCTGGTGTGGGTGACCAAGATGGCAGAGTAGGAGGACCCTGAGCTCCCCACCTCCCATGGGCACACCAAAATTATTACTATGTACAGAGCAACTTTCCATAAAAATGACCTGAAGACTAGCAGAAAAGATCTTCTACAACTAAAGATATAAAGGAACTACAAGATGGGTAGAAAGGGGCAAAGACATGGTTATAATCAAGACCCACACCACCAGGTTAAGTGACACACAAATGGGAAGATAATCACAATTGCAGATGTTCTCCCCAAGAAGTGAGAGGTCTGAGCCCCATATAGGGCTCCCCAGTCCAGGGCTCCTGCACTGGGAAGATAAACCTCCAGAACACTTGGTTTTGAAGGCCAGCGGGGCTTGTTTTCAGGAGAGCCAGAGGGCTGTAGGAAACAAGAAACTCCCACTCTCAAAGGGTACACACAAAATCTCACATGATCTGAGACCCAGGGCAAAAGCAGTAATTTGAAAGGAGCCTGGGTCAGACCCACCTGATTTTAGAGAGCCTCCCAGAGAGTCAAGAGGAAACTGGGACTCACCCTGGGGACATAGATGCTGGCGGTAGCCATTTTGGGGAGCTCACTCTACAATGAGAACACTGCTGCTAGCAAGCACCATTTTGGACTCCTCCCACTAAGTTAAATGAGAACTGGAACCAGCCTGCCCACCAGCCAGTTGCCACCAATCCTGGGACGCTTCAGGCCAAGAAGCTAGCCAGGTGGGGACACAGCCCCAAACACCAGCAAGTTTGCTGCCTTAGGCTCCCATGAGCCCCCAGCCACCCTGAACAAGGCTCTGCCCACCAGTGGGTAGGCACTAGTCCCAGGACCTCCTGGGCCCTGGCCTTTCCCACCAGCAGGCTGACACCAACTCTAGGATCATCAGGGCCCCACAGCCAGAGATCCTCAGGAGCAGGCTCTTCCCACCAGTGGACCAACACTAGCCCCACGATACCATGGGACCCAGACCAATATATCCACAAGCCAATACCAGCTTCAGGAACCAGGTCCCCCAGCCAGAGACCCTGGGACCCAGCTCTGCGCACCAATGGAACAGAACTAGTCCCAGGATACAGCCTCACCCACCAGTGGTTGGCACCAGCCCTGGGATCCCATGAGCCCTGGCCCTGCCCACTAGAGAGCAGACACTAGCCCCTGGGTATACCACAGCCCTATAGCCACCTGTGTCAGGACCCAGCCTGTAACCCAGTGGGTCAAAACCAGGCCGAGAACACCCACCCTCCACCCAGTCCCACCCACCAGCAGGACAGCACTAGCCTGGGAACTCCTCAGGGCTCTGCAGCCAGCTGCCTCATGACCTGGCCCTGCCCACCAGTGGGCCAGCACCAGGACCAGAACTCCCCGGGCTGCAGCCAACCACACCAGAGCCAGAGGCCTCTGCATTAGGCAGGGCCTGGCAATCAACCAGTCTGGGACTTTCTGGTCCCAGCATGCCCACAGTAGTCAGCCATGCTGACCACACTCACCAGCACGCCCACAGTAGTCAGCTTGTCATAACGGCCCATGCAGTGCATATACAGGGCACCCCTAGAGCATACAGCTCTGGTGACTAGAGGGGAGTCTGCTGCCCAGCCCCATAGAATGTCTCTTACATAAGGTCACTTATCTAAGATTGGTAAATGGAACCAACCTATGAAATACATAGAAATAAAAACAAAGAACTAGGCAAGATAAAGCAACAGAGGAATATGTTCCAAAGGGAAGCATTCTACCCAATAAGACTGCAAGGTAATGACTGTAAAGATGCTCAGAGAACTCAGGAGAAGAATGAACACAGTGAGACGTTAGAAGTTTCTAACAAAGAGTTAGAAAATACAATGAACAAGCAAACAGAGCCAAAAAATACAATAATTGAAATAAAAGGAATTAACAGTAGGTTAGCTGATACAGAGGAACAGATCAGCAAACTGGAAGACAGTGTAGTCAAAATCACTCAAACTGAAGAGAAAAAAGAAAAAGAATTTTAAAAAATGAGGACAGTTCAAGAGAACTCTGAGACAACTTCAAGTGTACTAACATTTGCATTGTAGAGGTCCTGGAGGAAGGGAGCACGGACGGAGCAGAGGACGTATTTGAAGACATAATAGCTGAAAACGACCCTAATCTGGGAAAGGAACCAGACATCCAAGTCCAAGAAGTACAGAAAGTCCCAAACAGACTCAATCCAAAGACTTCCGCTCAAAGACACATTATAATTAAAATAGCAAACATTAAGGATAAAGAGAGAATTTAAAAGCATCAAAAGAAAAGCAACTAGTTACGTTAAAGGAAAATCCCATAAGACTATCAGCTGACTTTTCAGCAGAAATTCTGCAGACCAGAAGGGACTGGCACCATATATGTAAAGTGATGAAAGGGAAAAAACCTACAACGAAGAATACTATACCAGCAAGCCTTTCATTCAGATTTGATAGAGAGATTAAGAGTTTTTTACAGACAAGCAAAGTTAAAATAATTCAGTACAACAAAACCAGGTTTATAAGAAATGTTAAAGGGAATTCTCTAAGCAGAAAAGAAAAAGTAACAACTAGAAAAATGAAAATTAAAAAAGGAAAAATTTCACTGGTAAAGACAAACATACAGTAAAGACAGTAGATCAGTACTATCTACTACAAAGATAAAGACAAAAGTAGTAAAATTATCTATATCCATAATAAGTAGTAATGAATACACAAACCAAAAAACGTAAAATATGATGTCAGAAACATTAAATGTGGGGAGAGTAAAAATTCAGGGTTGGTAAAATGTATTCAAAATTAAGAGATCAGCACTTAAAATAATCATGTATAAACATAAATAGACTGGTATACATAAACCTCATGGTAACAACAAACCAAAAATCAGTAATAGATATACACACAAAAAAGAGAAAGGAACCCCAAAATAACACTAAAGATAGTCATCAAATCACAGGCGATGAGAGCAAAACAATGAGGAACAAAAAAGAGCTACAAAAACAACCACAAAGCAATTAACAAAATGGCAATAAGTACATACCTATCAATAATTACTTTACATGTAAATGGACTAAATGCTCCAATAAAAAGACACAGGGTGGGGGCTTCTCTGGTGGCGCAGTGGTTGAGAGGCCGCCTGCCGATGCAGGGGACACGGGTTCGTGCCCCGGTTCGGGAAGATCCCACATGCCGCAGAGCAGCTGGTCCCATGAGCCATGGCCGCTGGGCCTGCGCGTCCGGAGCCTGTGCTCCGCAACGGGAGAGGCCACAACAGTGAGAGGCCCACGTACCACAAAACAAACAAACAAACAAACAAAAAGACACAGGGTGGCTAAATGGATACAAAAACAAGACCCATAGTGCTGCCTAAAAGAGACTCACATCAAATCTAAAGGCACACAAAGACTGAATGTGAGAGGATAGGAAAGGTGCACCTAAATACATAAAGCAAACATTGACAGATATAAAGGGAGAAATGGACAGTAACACAACAAGAGTACGGGACTTTAAAACCTCGCTTACATCAATGGACAGAGATAAATAAAGAAAATAAGTAAGGAAACACTGGCCATAAATGACACATTACAAGAGATGGATTTAATAGCTATATACAGAATAAACACACACACATGTTTGTGTGTGTGTGTGTGTGTGTATATATATATATATATATATATATATATGTAATATTTCACCCCAAAGCAGCAGAATACACATTCTTTTCAAGTTCACATGGAACATTCTCTATATCACTTGCTAGGCCACAAAACAAGTCTCAGTAAATTTAAGAAAAGTAAAATCATATCAAGCATCTTTTCCAACCACAATGCTATGAGACTAGAAACCAAATACACGAAAAAACTGTAAAAAAAACCACACAGCACAGAAGACTAAACAATATGTTACTAAACAACCAATGGGTCACCAAAGAAATTAAAGAGGAAATCAAGATATACCTGGAGACCAATGAAAATGAAGACAATTATCCAAAATCTATGGGATACAGCAAAAGCAGTTCTAAGAGGTAAGTTTATAGTGACAAGCCTACTTAAGGAAACAAGAAAAATCTCAAATAAACAACCTAACCTTATACCCTAAGGGAAATAGAAAAAGAAAACCGAAAGTTGGTAAAGGAAAGAAATCATAAAGATCAGAGCAAAAATAAATTAGAGACTAAAAAGCAACAGAAAAGATCAATGAAACCAAGAGCTGATCTTTTTAAAAGATAAGCAAAGTGGATAAACCTTCAGCCGGACTCATCAAGGAAAAAGGAAAGGTACAAATAAATTTTTTTTAAAAATGAGAAGAGAGAAGTTACAACAAACAACACAGAAATGTAAAGGATCCTAAGAGATTACTATGAACAATTATACACCAAAAGAACCACCTAGAAGAAATGGACAAATTTTAGAAATGTACACTCTCCTAAGACTGACTCAGAAATACATAGAAAATATGAACAGACCAATTACTAGTAATGAAATTGAATCAGTAATCATAAAACTCCCAACAAACAAAAGTCTAGGACCAGATAGCTTCACAGATGAAGTTGACCAAACATTTAGAGAAGAGTTAATACCTATCCTTCTCAAACTATTACAAAAAATAGCAGAGAAAGCAACACTTACGAATTCATTCTACAAGGCCAGTATCACTCTGATACCAAAAGCAGATGACTATAAAAGAAGACAATTACAGGCCAATATCATTGATGAACATACATACAAAAATCCTCAACAAAATATCAGCATACCAAATTCAACAATACATTACAAGGATCACACACCATGAGCAAGTGGGATTTATCCCAGGGATGCAAAGAATAATTTGGTATTTGCAAACCAATGTGATACATCACATTAACAAACTGAAGAATAAAAGTCATATGATCATCTCAATAGATGCAAAAAAAGCCTTTGACAAAATTCAACATTCATTTATGATAAAAATTCTCCACAAAATGGCTACAGTGGGAACATACCCCAATGTAATAAAGGCCATATATGACAGACCCACAGCTAACATCATATCGAATGATGAAAAACTGAAACAATTTCCTCTAAGATCAGGAATAAGACAAGGATGCCCATTCTGCCACTTTTATTCAACATGGTATTGGAAGTCCCAGCCACAGCAATCAGAGAAGAAAAAGAAATAAAAGGAATCCAAATTGGAAAGGAAGAAAACTGTCACTGTTTGCAGATAACACCATACTATACATAGGAAATCCTAAAGACACCACCAAAAAGTTATGAGAACTCACCAATAAATTCAGTTAAGTTGCATGATATGAAATATACAAAATCTGTTGCATTTCTATACACTAACAACAAACTGTCAGAGAAATTTTAAAAACAATCCTGTTTACAATCACATTAAAAAGAATAAAATACCTAGGAATAAATCTAACAAAGGAGGTAAAAGACCCGACTCAGAAAACTATAAGACACTGATGAAGGAAACTGAAGATTAAACAAACAAATGGAAAAATATACCATTCTCGTGAATTAGAAGAATATTGTCAAAATAACCATACTATCCAAGGCAAACTACAGATTCAATGCAATAAAATCAAAACACCAATGGCATTTTTCACAGAACTAGAACAAATCATTCTAAAATTCATTAGGAAACATAAAACACCCAGAATAGCCAAAACAACCTTGAGAAAGGAGGACAAAGCTAGAGGTATCATACTCCCTGATTTCAAACTATGCTAAAAACTACAGTAATCAAAACAGTATGGTAGTGGCACAAAAACATACACACAGATCAATGGAACAGAATAGATAGCCCAGACAAACCTATGCTTATATGGTCAATTAATCTATGACAAAAGAGGCAAGACTATATTGTACAATGAAGAAAAGACTGACTCTTCAGTAAACAGCATTGGGAAAAGTGGACAGCTACATGGAAAAGAATGAAACTGGACCACTTTTTCATACCATATACAAAATTAAACTGAAAATGGATTAAAGACAAATGTAAGACCTGAAACCATGAAAGTCCTCGAGGAAAACACAGGCAGGAAACTTTGACATCGGTTTTAGTAATATTTTTTGGGTCTGTCCCCTCATGTAAAGACAACCAAAGCAAAAATAAACAAATGGGACCACATCAAACTAAAAAGATTTTGCATAGCAAAAGAAACCCTCAACAAAATGTAAAGGCAACCTACTGAATGGGACAGGATATTTCCAAATTATATATCTGGAAACAGGTTAATATCTAAAATGTATAAATAACTCAATATCCAACAAACAAACAAACACACAAAAAATGGAATTAAAAAATGGGCAGAGGATCTGAAGAGCCATTTTCCCAAAAGGGACATACAGATTGCCAACAGACACACAGAAAGATGCTCCACATCACTAATCACCAGGGAAATGCAAGTCAAAACCACAGTGAAATATCACCGCACACCTGTCAGAATGACTACAATGAAAGGGACAAGAGATATCAAGTGTTGGCAACGATGTGTAAAAAGGGGAACACTCATGCACTGTTGGTGGGAATGTAAATTGGTGCAGCCATTGTGGAAAACAGTATGGCGCTTCCTCAAAAATTAAACATAGAACTACCATTTGATCCAGCAATTCCACTTCTGGGTACTTTTTACCCAAAGAAAACAAAAACACTAATTCAAAAAGATATATATGCACCCCTAAGTCCACTGCAGCATTACTGACAACAGCCAAGATATGGAAACAACCTAAGTGTCCTAGATGAATGAATAAAGATGATGTGGTACACACACACACACACACACACACACAGAGTTACATACAATGGAATTATTACTCAACCACAAAAAAGAATGAAATCTTGCCAATTGTGACAGCAGGGATGGACCTAGAGGGTATTACGGTAAGTGAAACAAATCAGACAGAGAAAGACAAATACTATATGATTTCACTTATATCTGGAATCTAAAAAACAAATGAACAAACATAATAAAACAGAAACAGAATTATAGATACAGAGAATAAACAAGTGGTTCTCACAGGGGAGGGGGTTGGGGGATGAGAGACATAGGTGAGGGAGATTAAGAGGTACAAACTTCCAGTCACGAAGTAAATGAGTCATGGTTATGTTATGAAATGTACAGTGTGGGGAATACAATCACACAATTATAATTATGTAATATTTTTGTATGTTGACATATTGTAACTAGACTTATCCTAGTGAACATTTTGAAATATGTAGAAATGTTGAATCAGTATGTGGTGCTCCAAGAACTAACAAGGTATTGTTGGTCAATTATATTTCAGAAACAAACAAACAAATTCTTAGAAAAAGAGATCAGATTTGTGGCTACCAGAAGCAGGGAGTAGGGGGAGGGAGACTGGATGAAGGTAGTCAAAAGGCGTAAATTTCCAGTTTAAGTAAGTACTGGGGTATAACGTGCAACACGATATATATAATGAACACTGCTCTGTGCTATATATGCAAGTTGTGAAGAGAGTAAATCCTAAGAGTTCTCATAGTAAGAAAAAAATTATTTTAGTTTAATTTTTTATCTATATGAGATGATGAATGTTTACGATCTTACTGTGGTATTCATTTCATGATGTATGTAAGTCAAATCATTATGCTCTACACCTTAAACTTAGTCCTGTTATGTCAATTATATCTCAATAAAACTGGAAGAAAATAAATAAATGAACCATGCAAATAGGGAAATAGTTGTTTTTCACTATTAAGAAAATAAAAATGAAGTCACAGAATAGGAGGAAAAGTCATATTTGACCAAAGAATTATATCCATAATAAAAAACACAACTCAATAAGATGACAACTAACCCAATTAAAAAAAAAAATGTGCAGGGCTTCCCTGGTGGCGCAGTGGTTGAGAGTCCGCCTGCCGATGCAGGGGACACGGGTTCGTGCCCCGGTCCAGGAAGATCCCACATGCCGCGGAGCAGCTGGGCCCATAAGCCATGGCCGCTGAGCCTGCGTGTCTGGAGCCTGTGCTCCGCAACGGGAGAGGCCACAACATTGAGAGGCCCGCGTACCGCAAAAAGAAAAAAGTGCAATAGTTCTGAATACACACTTCATCAAAGATACACAAAGAGCAGATATACATTTGAAAAGATGCCCATATATTAGTCATAAGGAAAATACAAATTAAAGCCATAAATTAATACCACTACACATTTACTAGAATGGCTAAAATTACAAATTGACAATACCAAGTGTTTTAAGTCATGGAGCAGATAGAACTCACAGACTGCTGGTGGGAATTCAAAATAGTACATCAACTTTGGAACACATTTTGGCAGCTTTCTTACAAAGTTAAAAATACACATAAGACCTAGCAATTCCACCACTGGATATTTTTCCCAAAATGAAAACATACATTCTTCACAAAGAGATTTATACTAGAATGTTCACAGCAGCTTTATTTAAAATGCTCAAAACTGGAAATAACCCAAATTTCCACCAGCTTTTAAACAATTATATGAACTGTGGTTTATCCATGAAATGCAATGCTCAGAAATAAAAAGGAATGAACTAGTAATTCATTAAACAATATGGATGAATCTCAAAAACATTATGCTAATTGAAGGAATCCAAACACAGAAGAATACAAATTATATGATTCCATTTATATGAAATTTTAGAAAAGGCAAAGCAGTACGATTTTGCATCAATCTGCAAAGCAGATCAGTGGTTGTCAGGAGCTGGAGATGAAGACTGACTGGCAACGGTAACAAGGCAACTTTTTGGAACAAGAAAAGTGTTACGACTGTGGTGGTAGTTACATACTGAATACATTTATCAAAGCCCATCAAACTGTACACTTAAAATTTATGATTTTTTTTAATTTATGAAGTTTTAAATGTTAACTGTAACTCAATAGAGCTAATTTTAAAAAGGTTATTATTCTTTTAATTTTAGTATTGGAAAGCCCTGTCAACATGAAAAACATTCTTTGTGAACTTCACTATTATAGCTATACTACAAAAAATAGTGAACCGCATTATTATGTTTAAAAAGCTAAATTTAGAGACTTTAAAAAAGAGAATATAGGGCTTCCCTGGTGGCGCAGTGGTTGAGAGTCCGCCTGCCGATGCAGGGGACGCGGGTTCATGCCCCGGTCTGGGAAGATCCCACATGCCGCGGAGCAGCTGGGCCCATGAGCCATGGCCGCTGAGCCTGTGCATCCGGAGCCTGTGCTCCGCAACGGGAGAGGCCACAACAGTGAGAGGCCCGCAAAAGAAAAAAATAATAAAAGAGGAAAGTGTGTAACAATGATTATAAAAAACAAACAGAAAAATCCTTTGATTATAGAAACAAAATAAAAAGTCCCTCCTGAAGAAATATAAAATAAAAGATATGGTTTTTGACTTCAAAAAAACAAAAACAAAAGGACAAAAATACAAGCTTGGAAAACAACAAAGAAAAGAAAATGCTAGAAAAATTAAGCTACTGCTTACTCTTCGTCTGGGCTGGGGGAAGCCATCTCTGTGTCGTCTTCTTGTTCGGGAACGTGCCTGGATTCCCTGTCCTTTATTCAGTGGGTCAAAGGATTCTATGATAACCAAGAGAAAGCATAATGTGAGATAAATCACTCACAGACTTAAATAAACACTTAGGGTGAAGGAGGAAATATCAGGTAATCATCACTATATTCATTATTTTGTTTATGATAAAATATGGACTTTACTTATATACATAAGAAAACAAGGAGATACAGCATGTATAAAAACTTTATTATCTCGCAAAAAAAAAAAAAAAAAGGGGGCTTCCCTGGTGGCGCAGTGGTTGAGAGTCCGCCTGCCAATGCAGGGGACACGGGTTCGTGCGCCGGTCCGGGAAGATCCCACATGCTGCGGAGTGGCTGGGCCCGTGAGCCATGACCGCTGAGCCTGCGCGTCCGGAGCCTGTGCTCCACAACGGGAGAGGCCACAACAGTGAGAAGCCCATGTACCGCAAAATAAAAAAAAAAAAAACTTTATTAACAATCAAGAAAACCCCCTATATGATTACTGTGGGAAACTTAAAAACAACAACAACAACAACAAATTAACCCCTTATAAAGAACAATATGGTATGAATTAATACCTTCAAAGGCAGGGACCATGTGTGCCCTAGATAGTTATCATACATTATAACTGCTTCATTATGCCAATTCAGAGTTGTACCAATCTTCTAATAAAGGACTTTCAACAGACAGGTTACACTGCACAAACCTGATGGAAAATCTGCTTCCAGATCCTGTTCAGTTTCCCCTTTTGAGAACTGCTTCACTTCTAAATCAGCCTCTTGCACAGTATTTGACTTTAAGGCATAATGATTTAATTCTTCCTCCCAGCTATGTGGAGTAGATACTGCCTCTGATTCAAGATCACCACTGTAAGTACTTCCTTGGTCTGAAATATGCAGAAAAACAAACAAGCTCTCAAAATGAGATAAGACGCTTGACATACTCAGAAACCTCTCTGAAACCCTAAATACCAAAAGTCAGGTATGGTTGCTGGACAATTCCACAGGTACACTCAAGAATGAAGTAACTGTTCACCAATATCACAGAACTAGATTTATATTCTTGATACACACTTTAGAGCATTATTTCAATTAGTCCTTAAAATCAATATCTGAGGTAGTTTTTATTAGCCTCTTTACAAATTAGCACAAAATCATAGATGTCTGATGCCCCCTACAAACAGCTAAAATTGCAAATATTACATCCAAGGATGCTAATACTTTATGGGTTTGTATCACTAACAGAGGATAATATTTCTAAGATTCAAAATACATTTACAATTACAAACCTTTTTCAAATATCTTGGTGTCTAGAAAGAGCTCCTGTTCAGAAGTTTGGGATCCTAAAGAAAAAGAAAAGCACATAATAAGTCAATTTATATGTATACAAAAAACAAACTGCATTTCAAATGAAATGAATGCACTAGGGAGGTTCTACGTAAATAGCCTTTATATGCAGAAAAGAATGATTCATTAATAAGAGTCAGGCATTAGTGATAAATACAGTTAAATTACAATTGATAACAGTGGTTACACTTCTAGATAGCAAGCAGTATGAAAGAAGTCATGGCAAGAGAGACCTTTATTTTGGACTCTGTGCTATCTGAAATTCTTTTTTTTTTTTTTTAACCACAACACACACACACACTATTGATTTACTCACAGGTTGACAAATCTGTTTTAAATTGCTTTTTCCTTCCCTAAATAAAATATGCTTTACCATGCAGTGGAAAGCCGACAGACTTAGAATATAAATACATGAGCAATCAGAACATGGAACTAAACAGAACAATGTTCTATCAATTATAAACTACTTTAATTTTTTTTTTTTTTTAAGTTTTTGGGCCACACCATGCAGCATGTGGGATCTTGGTTCCCCGACCAGGAATTGAACGAGTGCCCTCTGCAGTGGAAGTGTGGAATCTTAACCACTGGACCTCCAGGGAAGTCCCTATAAACTACTTTAAAAGTAAAGAGTTTAGGGAATTCCCTGGCATCCAGTGGTTAGGACCTAGAGCTTTCACTGCTGGGGTCCAGGTTCAAACCCTGGTCAGGGAACTAAGATCCCACAAGCTGCACAATGTGGCCAAGAAAAAACAAAAGAAAAAAAACAGGAAGAAGAAAAAAAGTAAAGAGTTTAAAGATTTAAGTATTAAAAAGATTTTTTTAAAAACCAAGGAAAATTGTCTCTTTTCCCTGAAATCAAAGATAAATGAGCCAGATCCTTTCAGTTGGAATTAATTTCTCCCCCCTTTATATTTCTAACCCATTTGATTTTACTTACAACACTATGATGATTAAAACTATCTGTCTTGAAGCTCAGTCTTTAAAGTTTTTCTGTTTGACTCAACTGTAGGCAAAGGCAAAGTCACAATATTTGTACAGAGGAAACATTTGATAAATGCTGACTATTAATGTGAATGGAGAAGCCAACTTAAAATGAGGTTTCTCATCAGGAACTGCTGTAACTTGCAAAATAAGTATCGGAAATTAGAAGATCAAGCATAGGTGCAATACTCTTTTTTTAAAATAAATTTATTTATTTATTTATGGCTGCGCTGGGTCTTTGTTGCTGTACGTGGGCTTTCTCCAGTTGCGGCCAGCGGGAGCTACTCTTTGTTGCAGTGTGCAGGATTCTTGCTGCAGTGGCATCTCTTGCTGCAGAGCGTGGGCTTCAGTAGTTGTGGCTTGCAGGTTCTAGAGCGTAGACTCAGTAGTTGTGGTGCATGGGTTTAGTTGCTCTGCGGCATGTGGGATTTTCGTGGACCAGGGCTCGAACCCATGTCCCCTGCATTGGCAGGCGGATTCTTAACCACTGTGCCACCACGGAAGCCCAAGGGCAATATTCTAAGACTTTAAAATCCACATATAAATGGGTCAGAATTGAGATTATACACCAAAGAGCAAAATGAGACCAGAAACTTTGGGATAATAACAAAAAGCTTTGTACCCATCTCTCAGAGTATATCTGATTTAAAAACGTACTGGCAACACAACAGAAAAGTTGACAGTAGTTTTTTTAAATGCTGTAGTGTTCAGAAAACCAGCTAGAATGTATTACGCAAAATCAGAACCCAATGGCTAGCTTTATAAAAACCATCACCGAGAAAAAAAATTGTCAGGAAAGAGTAATTTCTTGGTTCATCAATTATATATGAAAAGGCCACTGTGGGCTTCCCTGGTGGCACAGTGGTTAAGAATCCGCCTGCCAATGGAGGGGACATGAGTTCGAGCCCTGGTCAGGGAAGATCCCACATGCTGCAAAGCAACTAAGCCCATGCACCACAACTACTGAGCCTGTGTTCTAGAACCCACAAGCCACAACTACTGAAGCCTGTGCACCTAGAGCCTGTGCTCCACAACAAGAGAAGCCACCGCAGTGAGAAGCCCACACACCGCAATGAAGAGCAGCTCTTGCTCACCACGACTAGGGAAAGCCCGCGTGCAGCAATGAAGACCCAATGCAGCCAAAAATAAAATAAATAAATTTAAAAAAAAATAGGCCATTGCAAAAATTCACCTATACATTTCAACTACCTTTAACACCATTTCCTTCATCTCTTCTTGTATCTCTTCTTATATCCAAAAATCGAGGTGGTGCTAATTAAGGCTGGAAACCTTTCTGGAATTTATACTACTGAGTTCTGTTTAAAATCCTTTCTTTGGAGTCAAACCTGGATTCAACTTCTGATTCCATTATTTCCTGATTTCATAACCATGGCAAGCCTATTTTCCAAAAGAGGAATCTAAAGTAAACAGTACCTCACTCATAGGGTTGTTGTGAAGATTAAATGAGGTGATGCACACAGTGCATTTAGGACAATGCCTAGAGTACGGCAAGCACATAAATGTTAACTACTGTTCATTATTCTACACTCATAAAATGGGATTTATCTATAGGTTATTTTGAACCAAATGGTTTTCCACCCTAAAATTCTTTTTACCTTCTACCAACATGCTGATTATTTTACAACAGTAATTTTTATCTGGGGACCATGGCTTTGACTGCAGGGGATAAAACCAGAACATGATCATGAAACATGGATTTATAGGTTATTTTTCTGGGATCATTAAGAACTAGAACCCGTACCAAAACTCAGTTTCTTTCATAAACAGGATAGAGCTCCAGAGTTATCAACAAGTTTAACAAGCCCATAGACTTCATATTTAAAAACAAATAAAATTTATAGGTGTGTTTTTCTTTTTTTACTTTAAAATTATACCAACCTCCCTGAGATAGAGTCTTCTCCTTCTCTTCATCTTCTGCAATCATTTCTGCCATCTCAAGGAGATCAGCTTCAAAAGGATGTGAGGGAAGTTTTTCCTTAATGTCTTCAATACTCTCGGTGACTTTATCTTCATTATCCGTTGAGGACGGAATAAGCATAGGGACAGGCATCTGAAAGACCAAGGACAGACTGAAGAGTTTCTTGGTTGACCATCAAACTATTATTTGTGAGATCATTTAAATATAAAAATTATTAATAAACAAATTCAAGATATTTCTATTGCTAATGATTAAAATAGTCTTGCTAGTTTGTTTTTATAAGACTGCAGCCATTTAAATAGAAATTCAGTAAGTGCTTTTCTGGATACTTAACAAAATGTGTCTCTGAATCATCTAAAAGAATAATTAAGTAATGAATTGTCGTTTTGTTTTTTACTATATTTCTTGCTTAATATTTTCACACAAGTGTTTCTCTTAAGAATTCAGTATTGAGAAAATATATATTTCCAATAAAAAATGAATACATATTTCTTTAACGAAAAGTCAATCCTGTAAATCACAGTATTCCTCTTTTCATTCTTGCTACAATCTAGGATTCTAACATTCACACACTGTTTCTGATCTTTTTCTATGTTAGTGGTCTTTTGTGTTTAAAATGTTTTTAAAAAGCTAAATCATAACCTCCTCTGACAAGGCAGGGTACAAATAGAAGCAGTCCTTTATATATTCCATATTTAAGTAATATAACAGTATGATTAATAGCCAACCAGAGTCAGGTATATTTTACCAACAAGTAAAAGGTTTTTTTATGGAGCTGTCAAATCTTAATTGAGAAAAATGCGTACTAAATTAGCCTTAATCTCTAAATGATTACTCACTGGAACTGGAATTCCAAATGGGACTGGGGCATACTGAGTATAAAGATGAAGAGGTATAGGTACGAACACTGGTACTGGAACTGGCACCACAATAACTTGGGGCTGAGTTGGAGTGTCTTCTAATGGAAGAAAAAAAAACAAAAAACAAAGAGGGTTAGAAACGACATTTTAATTAAAAAAAAATTTTTAGGCATATGAAGACTTATAATTCAAAAGAAGTGTAATTTTAATTAAAAAAATTTTTTTAAAGCATGTGGACATTTACAGTTCAAAAGAAGTATCTATGAGAGACTTCCCTGGTGGCACAGTGGATAAGACTCTGTGCTCCCAATGCAGGGGGCCCAGGTTTGATCCCCGGTCAGGAAACTAGATCCCACATGCATGTTGCAACTAAGACCTGATGCAACCAAATAAATAAAATTAAATTAAAAAAAGAATTATCTATGATACTAGGAATTCACAGAAAGGAGAAATAGCAAGGCTTGAGTATAACAGCACTAAAAAAAGTGGGCAACACAATAATTATCAATGATACGAGGATAAGATGAGTGAAGGATATAATTTGGATGGATGAATGGAACAGTTATCTTCGAAGAAAGGTATAGAAAACTTAACATGAATAAGTAGTGTATGTTAAAGAGGAGACTGAATAGGTAGAAGGGCCAATTTGTGAGGCTATAATACACATTTAAAATCATTAGACAGTGGGAAACTACTACAGATTGGTTAGCACAAAGTAATGTGATAAAAATGGCTTTAAACAGATTAATTTGGCTGCCATCTTCACATGGAATAGAAAGTATACAACGTGGGAGGCAACTACAATATATAGAGCTAAGATGATGAGGGCCTGAACTAGGGTGGTTATGATACCTGCAGGAAAAAAAATAAGTATACACAGCAGAGGTTCTAAGATATTAAAAAAAAAAGGAAACAGAACTTTGGGAACTAACTTAAACATGAGTAGGGAAAAAGTAGGAAGGATGGAAGTAGAAGTCATTCAATTATTTAACAAGTATCTACAGAGTCTTTTCTGTAGGCCAGAAAAATATGTTAGATAACTGTAAAATCATTAATGTAAGAGAAAGGTAATGCTAGTAAAAAGAAGTGAAAAGCTGACAATTTGACTAGGGTTAGAAGTGGGAAATAATATGGGATCAATTTTACCATGGTGCAGTGGACATAAAAAAAAGGTATCTGATTAGAGATGTCTGATAACCAAGCTACATAATGCTAAATTTTCACTATTTTGGAACTGACATGTACACATGGCTATATTTAAAACAGATAACGAGGACCTACTGTAAAAAAATGATAAATTAAAAAAAAAATTTTAATAAATTTTTTATAAAGTCACTGTTGATACCATAAAAATACAGGACTAAGTCATCTATAGCCTTGCTATTCAACATGATCCCTGGATCAGCAGCACTGACATTACCCGGGAACTTAAAAGATGCAAAACCTCAGCACCACTAAATCAGAATCCACTTAGTAACATTCCCAAATAATTCACATGCATATTAATGTTTGAGAAGTACTGGCCTAGAGGATAACCTTCCAGATCTAAGAATCTAGGATTCCTTTCCACTTTAAAAATTCTGGGATTTTCAGATGGCAGCATGCCAGAGACCCATTCTCTAGGGAAACAAGCAAAGCTGGTGAAAACCTAAAAAATAACCATTTAAATTCTTTGGAAATTGTCCTAAAGGCATACAGCAAATGGAGAAATATTTATTCAAGAAAATCTACTAAATACAGTAAGAACAGTAGGCATCTATGACTTTTGATCTACTACCTGCTCCACATCCCTGCCTCAGCCAGCTAAATATGATAGAAACTCGACTCTGGAATGGGTGGGACCAGAAAGAATGGGCTCCTCTTCCTCAGCTCCCATCAAGGGTTACTGTATCTCACCAGGAGGGACAGGCCACCATCATTTCTTATCCCATCAAACTCCAGGTTAAAGAGGTTAATTTCCTAGTGAGTACAGCTACCACCCACAAAAAGAAAACCTACTATAGGAATAGCAGGCCAAGAAAACTAGGGTCTGAACTACCTTCACCCTAGATCACTTGTAGGGCAGAGATTCCATGCTAGGAGAGGCAAGCTGAGAAGATCAGAAGCTCTCACCATGCCCATCATTCAGAAAAGTAGTAGCTCAAAGAGGGTACAGGCAGTTCATAAGAAAAGAAAGCCCTAAAGCTCTCCCCAAAGGAACTGACGTTATTTGAAATAGAGTGTGGAAAAGTTCAAACCTAAGGGTGCTCTGGAAAACAATAGTTCCTCTTAACTAAGACCCTGTTTATTAATTCCAAAGTCTATGCTTACCCCATAATACTACACTATCATGAATAAGGAAATTAAATGAAGCATTCAGAGTATGGTATTACCAACTACCTTCTCTTTGCCATAACTTGTTAAGTTGATGAAAATACCTAACCCACAGGGATATCGTGAGAACTCAATTGGGCAGCGAATATAAGCAAACAAACACAACACCTATGAAATAGAAGGCACTTAATTAATGTAACCAGATCCCAGATTACTTTCCCCTAGGAAAAATTAAATGAAGAAAGCACAAGGAACACACCTGTCTGGCATTCTTTGTTTTGGGTATGTGGTTTGCAAGAAGTGGCCTTGGTCTGCGTGATGGGTTTGCACAATAAAGCTTTATTCTTCAAAAGTCTTGGAGGCTGGGAAGGTGGCAGTTTGAGGGCATCTGTTTGTGTACTTGCCTAGTAAAAAAATAAGTCAGAAACCAAAAGCTTATCATTAATTACAAGAAACATTATAAATATTATATTTCAAAATATAATTTCAAAAGAAATACTATATTGGAATTAGTTGGAAGACACAGAATATAAATATTCAACTAAATATGTAAGGAATATAATATTCCTGAAATATCAATAGCAATAAAGGAATATTTTGATAACTATATATTGACCCTGTTCTGTTTACCAAGAAAAATGCTGTTTGTATTGTGACATACTATTGATCAATAACAATGGTGGTTGAGCTTAAAATGAGAACTGTTGTTTCTTGACTGAGTTAAGTCTTAAAAGAACTAGTTTCAGGCTTCCCTGGTGGTGCAGTGGTTGGGAGTCCGCCTGCCAATGCAGGGGACACGGGTTCGTGCCCCGGTCCGGGAAGATCCCACATGCCGTGGAGCGGCTGGGCCCGTGAGCCATGGCCGCTGAGCCTGCGCGTCCGGAGCCTGTGCTCCGCAACGGGCGAGGACACAACAGTGAGAGGCCCGCGTACCGCAAAAAAAAAAAAAAAAAAATTAGTTTCAAGATAACTAGAAGTAATAGGATCACTTATGATCATTTAAGTAACCTGAAAAAAGATGACATGAAAATTATCCCAGAGACCAGGAAACGCTTTAAAAATGCCACTGTTCTAGTCATAAGTTTTTCTCATTATTTATTTTTTTCTTTTTTTTAAGAGAAAAAGCACAAAAATATTGAGTTTAAAAAAAAAAAAGAATGCTTATTTACAGTGTAATCTGCACTGAGTGGGAAATAAACTATATTTTATAAGTACTTTATTTACAATCTGACTATGTTACAAAATGCCCCCCAAACCTTTTATGCCTGAATTCTGTACAATTTACTTTAATTCTGTACAATTAAAAAATAACAAAAACAAAAACCTTCAGTAACTATTATATAGTTACTATTGTAGAGATACCAAGCATTCAAAGAAATTAAAGTACATAAAAGTACATAAAAGACCTAACTAAATAATCAGAAAATCCTATTCCTGAACTCATGAAATTTGTTTTGTTTTTTTTTTCTTTGCAGTACGCTGGCCTCTCACTGTTGTGGCCTCTCCCGTTGCGGAGCACAGGCTCCAGACGCGCAGGCCCAGTGGCCATGGTTCACGGGCCCAGCTGCTCCACAGCATGTGGGATCTTCCCGGACCGGGGCACGAACCTGCGTCCTCTGCACAGGCAGGCGGACTCTCAACCACTGCGCCACCAGGGAAGCCCCGTGAAATTTGTTTTATATAACAAACAAAAAATAAAGGAGGGCAAATCAGCTTAGACATAGTCATACTGCATAAAAAGGGAAAAGACAGTGGTAATACCAATAAAAATAATAAAACTTACATCCCCAATGATTTTCGCTGTTACTGTTGGAACTGCACCTGATATAAATAAAAACATATAATGTAGGATCTTATTATTTAAACATTAGTATTAAAAGCTGATGTTTGGAAAATAAACACAAAGTTTCATAATAAAAACATGTATTATCTTACTTTAATTCAGGGGAAGAGTAACACCTAAAGTCTAATATGAGAAAAAGAGATCTGGAAACTACAAAAACACTGTTTAATGCCATAGCAGCACATAGTGAGCCACCATTCCTAATATGAATGTGACAAACACATGAAAATGAACACTGACAAAAAAAGGTAGAGAAGCCCTATATTCAACCTCAAAAAGGCTAGATAAATGCTTTCAAATCAAGTCATACCTTGTAAGACACTGTTAGAATTCACTGTGGGCTGAGCAGCAGGAGCACTTGCTAATGATACTACATTAGCTATAACTGGAGTTGAATCTTTTCTTTGAGATGGGGGCCCTGCTGAAGCAGCTGGCACCATGGAAATACTTGCTGATTAAAATAAACAAAAATAAGAAAATCTCATGTAATTTATATGCACATACACAAAACCAACATTTCAAGGAGGTTAAACAATGCTTTTAGGTTAGAGTAAATTCTGTTGGAGCCAAGTGTCACTTCAGGATTAACTGGATTTTTTTGTTTTTTAATTAGTGAACCTTGAAGTATTCCATGTACTTTCTCTTGCGTAACTATGCATGTGGTATATTTAAAAGGCTATGTGATTTAGATTCTATGTTCTTTCTCTCAAATCCTTTTCTAAGAAAGTCAAGATGTATACCTTCAATTATAAAACATTAACTGCTATTCTTTCCCGTAAAGTTCTTACAGAGTTTATTTGACTCAACATGCTCAGGGAAAACTAAAAGAACTCGTTTTTACAGGGCATTAATCTAAGGTGTTAAACAGAAAGAGATCTAAATGTTAATGTCATTTGAATAGAATGAAATTTACGTTTCATGAAATTATTGACAACTATTTAAAGTTCTCAACTTGTAGAACAGCAGTCAGTCCCTGGCACTGACCAAAGACTAAAGTTTAATTTTACCTGCATTATTTTGTGAAGGTGGGTCACACATACTTTGCTGATTACAGAACATCAAGATACAAAGCAGGTTACAGAAATGTTTCATTTCTCCCCGCCATTTCAAGGACTCACTGAGCTTACCCTGTCGCTTACAACCATCACATTTGGCCATCTGAAAAAGAAACAGAAAATAGTAAAGAAGTAAAAAACAAACTGTCTATGGTCTGATGGAATAAAAGCAGGCCACAGGTAACAAGTGAGGAAATTTACTTAGAATTTAGATCACAAAAATGAAGGTTAACTATCCTGGGGAGAGGGGCAATATAGAGGTAGGGGACTAAGAGGTACAAACAATTATGTATAAAATAAATTATAAGGATATATTGTACAACACAGGGAATACAGTCTATATTTTATAATAACTATAAATGAAGTATAACCTTTAAAAAATGTGAA
This sequence comes from Hyperoodon ampullatus, assembly GCF_949752795.1. Lineage (NCBI taxonomy): Eukaryota > Metazoa > Chordata > Mammalia > Artiodactyla > Ziphiidae > Hyperoodon > Hyperoodon ampullatus. The sequence continues at coordinate 29,409,386 of NC_136915.1, read as the reverse complement.
TCACTATATTGTACACCTATTAACTTATATAATATCATACCTCAACTATAATTCAGTTTTTTTAAAAATGAAGGTTAACGATCCTAAATTTGGAAATAATTACTTATCTATCAACTATTTTATACAACATTAAAAAAGGTCACATTATAGAGACGCCAATAAATAGTAATTTTAAAATAAGTGAAATGGAAATAGACCGATCTTCCTTAAAGACATCAGAACACAATTCATTTTAGTTAATAAATGAATAAAATTATAATTTTAAATATTTTAATGTTTTAAGACTGATATGTCTTCTACAAGGAAATTAAAAACAAAAGTAATGTAACTTCAGTGACATTAAAGTCTTTTTTAAATCTTATATTAATACTAGAGGAGAACAGGATACATTTAATACTTAAAAGTTTTAAATCATTAATTGCCCTTCACACTATTTGAAAGAAAAAAAGAAGGGAAAAATATGCCCTGACTTGAAAAACCCAGGAATGTTAATTATATTTACCTGATAGAACAGAACTGTATATTTGGACATGCACTCTTCACAACAAAACTCTTCTACTTTCCCCCCTAAATTATTCTGTACCAATTTGGGAGATGTCTGTAAACAATAACTGCACATTTTACAGTGATTTCCCCAGCGTTTTGCCAAGTCATGTTTATAAAGCAATTTGCAACCTAAAAAAATCAGAGAAGATAAAATTAACATTAGGGAGAAATAATAAGTATCTACATCTTTAATTTAAATGTCCTACGACAAAGTCTGCACATTTGGGTTCTCACCAATTAGTAGATCAAGAGATCAATTTAGAGGATTAATACTATCATTTTCTTTTTTTAAACAAAGTAAGACAGCAGAGCAAATATTACAGTGCATCATATATGGTAAAAGTCAGTTTTGTTTCATGAAACTTTTGTTTTATTGGGTATGTGAACATACACTGGGTCACAATGTAAAATGTATGTCCTGTTTGTGTCGTGGTCAAAAGGTTTGAAAGCCACTAGTCTAGGAGGCTAATCCTGCATGGTTTTAGAGTAAAACAAAACATTCTAACCTTATAGTCATCTAAATAAGGAAGACACTGATTCACATATTCAGATCATTTATATTCAGAAACGTAATGGATGTTTAAAACAATAAAAGTATTATCTTAGGATGCTACCAAAATTTAAGCAGTTCCCTTTAGAAATAAATACAAGAACTAAAGGATCCCTATCAACCTAATAACTAACATTAAATGTTTTTCACATCACCACCATTTTTTGCTATACACATTGAGGAGATTTTTCTTCATTTTAACATCTATATAATATGAAGAATTAGATCAGAAAAGAGCGAACCAAGTATAAACAAAACAAAAGGGTTTTGGTGTTATACACAAAGGATAAAATAAACTTACATAGTGACAGCTTAAATCATCAACTACTTTTGAAACAATGAACATGCTCAGTAGGTAAGATAATCTTCTATCTTTACCTTCACTACAGAATGACTTGTCAGCACCTGAGAATCGCACAGTCTCCTTTACAATTTTCTCAATTTTACAATATTCACACATTGCCATTACATTATTTATTTTCTTATATTCATCAGAACAATTTTTGCCACAGAACTGAAACATTTTACCCTGCAAAGAAATAATCATTAAGTACTAATTAAACATTTGGTTTATCTTGTGGAAATCTTTATCCCTCTTATTTTCAAAACAAATAGTGTAATTCTGAAAGGTGAATAGCCAGAAATAAGTTTACAGATAGACCAGTTTATACTCAAACCCTCTATCATGCTCCTATACTCTACCTTATAATCAAGAAGTTCTGGTTTTGTGGCAAAGAGACGGTTACAGTGCTGACACTTGAGTTTTACAACACTTCGTGCAAACCCAACATGTTGGGATTGGGCAGCAAGACGCTGGAGACCAGCTGCAGCAGAGCTACTGATGGAGGTGGGAGAAACAGCAGAGGTGTTACTGCCTCCTGCTGACACTGTTGAACCTGTAGGGATGCTTACAATTACTTGGCCCTGAGACAAGGGCACCACTGAAGAATTCATTCCTGCTGGTTTGTTGAACAAATTCTGAAAGAAGAAACAAACAAAAAGATCAATCTACTCATTTGTTCAAACAAGAAGGTACTGAATACCTACCTATGTCAAGCACAGTTCTAGGCACTTAACATACATTTGTGAAAAGGCAAACATCCCTGCCTTTGAGCAGCTTATAGCTGAATGGGGGGAGTGATATTTATATTAAAAAATGAAATAATTTAATAATATTCTTTAAAAATAATATCCTCCCAATAGATAATCTAGGTAATAATAGTACCATTTAATTTCACAGAAGGCAATTAAATAACATGCCTCCAAAAATAGGATGGACCAAAGAACCCAAGTTTAACAAGACTGAGATAGAAATTTAGGCAATCCAGGCACTTAGCAACCACCTAATAAGTTTACTTTACTATCACAGGCCACTAACTGGAGAAAAGGAAGAGCCCTGAAGCCATACCTGGAAAGCTACCACACAACTGTAGCTGCAGAAGTTGCGAATACTTCCATCTGACATGGCTAGGTGATACTGAGGGATTGCTGAGGTTTTACAACTGTTACACTGAACTTGTACACCTTTGCAAATCAAAATAAAAGCTAATGAGTAATACATACAAATGTACACAAATGTATGAGAAAATAAGTATTATACAATACATGAAAATTCAAGGGCCAAGTCAAGTTGCAGGAACTGAAATTAAACTTAGTTACCTCACATATAGACAAAAACTAACAATGTTAAAAATATTTCTGTTTATTTAAAGTTGTCACAGTCTACACCCTGAAACTAAAAAATAAATGAATCTTGAAATAAATCAGGTGTAGATAAAGAAAATACATTTTAAAAGCCATAAATTCTTCTGGTAAGAAAGAATGCACAAATAGGCAAGCAACTAAGCAATAAAGATAATAGGTGATATTTTACAACACAGATCTGAAGTATTTTAAATTTGTGTTAAAAATCAACTAAATTTGGACAAAAATCTGTGTTATAACAACAAAGTAATAACCATAATTTATTCAACTATTATATTTATAAAGTTTATGAAACCAATATTACCTGCAGATGTAACCATTTTAACTCTGTAAGCAGATAAGCAATTAACAGAACAGAAAAGCTCTGTCTTTCCCAAGCTATTGGTATTTTCAATCATTTCTGCTGAGGATCTCAATGATTTGCAAAGCGCACATGGTGTAATTTTGGCTGATTTCTATTAAGAGAATAAAATAACATTCATTTTTACCAAGTTACAAGTAAAAGCATAATTCTTTGAAATGTTTATACTTAACACTGTTGAAATATTTTAAATTAGTGGCTTCCAAACTTTTATGATTACAATCCTCAGTAAGAAATAAATTTTACAAAGTGACCCAGTAACACATACTTCTGAGGTTTTGTGTTTGTGTATTAAATATGTATGTATATAAAACTGGAAGGTTTTATAAAACAATATATATCATGATAACATGTGATGCACTTTGATATTTTTCCACTCTACTTCATTAAAAAATATGTTGGGCATAACCTAGCAATTAATTTTGGGATCTATTAATTTGTTATAACTATAATTTTAAACACACTATTTTAGCCTTCCCCCAAGATAAGGGTACGGGGTTAAGTACAAAATACTATGTATAAAATAAATAAGCTGCAAGAATATATTGTACAAAACCTCCAAACAAACAAACAAAAAAACCCACTATTTAAAAAATTACACGACAGGGAATTCATGCTCTTACACTATTCAAAGAATTGGAAGAACTTCCCACAAAAGGTGCTATATATAGCAATGAAATGTGAATCCAAGGAAATTAATAAACTTACTAGAAAATTCACACTCAAATATTCTACCACTAATAATAACAAAGCACAGGGACTTCCCTGATGGTCCAGTAGTTAAGACTCCGCGTTTCCACTTCAGGGGGCGTGGGTTCGATCCCTGGTCAGGGAACTAAGATCCCGCATGCCGCGTGGTGCAGCCAAAACAAATAATAACAACAACAACAACAAAGCACACTCTAAGCAATAAAGTGGGAGGAAACTTTGCATATCCCAAATGTCCAAATATAAGCAACGAAAGTCTGTTATCTTAAATTTCCACTCAGTGATTTAGTAGCAAATAATGCTAAATACTATTAACATGTCATACATTCAGGATAACTTATAAGGTATATCCAGCACCCATTAAGAGGATTTCAAGACCTCTATGTCCTCTTCAAGGATAATTCTGTTAGACTTACTATTAAAATAAATACATATTCAAGTGAGCATATTCCTACATTCTGGAATCTCTTCTGTATCTCCAACCCTATTTCTCCTTTCCTCCTCCATTAGGACTGCAAACACAAACTTCATTTATAAGAATTAGGTCAAGGGTTATCTCTGAAACTATCAAGTAGAACTGACCTTGCTTCCACTGTGCCCCTCTACATCCCATAACACTTCTATCATAACATCTCTACACACTTGTATCTCCCCCAAGGGACATGTAACACCTCAAAACAGGAATCACATCTAATGTTTGTTGAATACATTTTATATAAGGAAGAAAAGAAAAGTATTAGAAATGACCATCTACAATGTTCCAGGTTCTATGCTAGGTGCTTTCTCATTCTTACTTCATATAATCCTAAAAACATCCCAGTGACATTGCTAGTATATACCCATTTACAGATAAGAAAATGGACTCAGGGAGTTTAACTGCTTTCCCCAAGGTTAAATTCTATTTGAATAGAAAGTCTGGGAATCAAACCAAGATCTGCTTTACTTCTAAATCCATGTTCTTTCTCTAAACCACAGTACACACTAATATGTGAAAATTTTAATAGGTATTGGTTAAATTAAAAGTAATAAATTTAAAATTAAGATATTTCAAAATACTTCTCTTATGGAATGTATACCATCTTTCAATGGACTGAATCACAGTAACTTTTAGAACGTGATACAATATCAGGAAAACTGTCCTTTGTACAAGAATAAAGCTAATGAAGATACTGGGTTTTTTTCCCCCTTTGAGAACAAAAACAAGGTGTTTCTAAGGAAGAAATAAATAGTAACCAACACTAATCCTTTTTAATGTGCTTGTATATTAACAAGAAATAAATTGAAACACTAGAATGTTTAAAATTACAAAATCATTGCAAAGTTTTAAGAACATTTAAGAGAAATTTCCAAAGCAACATTATTAAATTCACCAATTTTGGCAAACTGTATAAAAATTTACTATTCTAAGAAAAAGAATGATCAGCAAATGCAGTGAAACAGGAAAACATTGTAAAACTGAAAATGTAAAAAGTTCTTACTATTCCTTTGGGTTTACCAATTTTAAAATTGAACTTTTGATCAAAATTTACTAACAAAATATAAATCTAGTATAAATAAAACTGCCAACGTTGCTAATTATTGGAGAAATGCAAATCAAAACCACAATGAGGTACCACCTCACGCCAGTCAGAATGGCCATCATTAAAAAGTCTACAAATAACAAATGCCAGAGAGGGTATGGAGAAAAGGGAACCCTCCTACACTGTTGGTAGGAATGTAAATTGGTGCAACCACTGTGGAAAACAGTATGGAGGTTCCTCAGAAAACTAAAAGTAGAATTACCACATGATACAGCAATCCCACTCCTGGGCACATATCCAAACAAAACTTTAATTCAAAAAGATACATGCACACCTATGTTCACAGCAGCACTATTAACAATAGCCAAGACATGGAAACAACCTAAATGTCCATCAACAGATGAATGGATAAAGAAGATGTGGTACATATATACAATGGAATACTACTCAGCCATAAAAAAGAACAAAATAATACCATTTGCAGCAACATGGATGCCACTAGAGATTATCACACTAAGTGAAGTAAGTCAAAAAGAGAAAGACAAATACCATATGATATCACTTATATGTGGAATCTAAAATCTGACACAAATGAACCTATCTATGAATGAGAAACAGAATGAGGGACATAGAGAATAAATTGGTGATTGCCAAGGGGGATGGGAGTGGGAGAGGGATGGATTGAGAGTTTGGGATTAGCAGAAGCAAAGATTAGAAGGTATACACCAAAATGATGGGACTGGGTAACTCTAGGAGATGCCTAATTTTTTCTTCTTTGTGCTTTTCTGCATTTTCAAAATCTTGTTCAAAAACATTAATCATATTTTAAATAAAATAATCCATACCCTAAAAACATGTATCGATATTTCAAATGCATTAAGAGAAATACAGTCTGCCCTCCGTATCCCTGGGTCCCACATCTGCAGATTTAACCAAATGCAGATCGAAAATATTCCAGGAAAAAAATTCCAGAAAACTCCAAAAAGGAAAAGAATTTGCTGCACACTGGCAACTATTTACATGGCATTTACATTGTATTAGGTATTATAAATAATCCAGAGATGATTTAAAGTATGCAGGAGAATGTGTGTAGGTTATATACAATTACTACACCATTTTATATAAGGGACTTGAGAACTCTCAGATTTTGGTATCCTCAGGGTTCCTGGAACCAATTCCCCATGGATACTGAGGTACAACTGTATATAGTACTTATAAAACTGTATAACAAGAGTTTTTAACACACGTGCATTCGACAAATACTATTTACATGTAAAAAATATTAATTAAGCTAATAACAAGAACTTAATATTTTTGTGACATTTTCATAAATAACTTCTACCAAAAAAATTCAATTCTTCTGAAATGAACAAAGACGTCAGGATTAAATATGGTCATATACCTGCTTATAGGCTGTGACACACGTGGAACTACAAAACTTCTTAGCCTGTCCCTCTATCTGTAGCATGTGGCATTGTCCAGAGCCACTGTAGCAGTAACCCCCACAGTTTTCACAACAGTTCATGGTGAGGTTGTTAGCAGAGCGAAACTTAGAAAAGCAGGCATCACTGCAAAGTTTATGTACCACATTCTGGTAATTAACTTCATGTCGAATCTAGGAATTATAAAGTAATAACTTAGAAACAACAAGCAAAGACCATCAAAAGCTGTCCTTTAAGCACAAATATCAGACTCCTTCCCCCACTAAAGTAAAAAGATAACTTACAACAGCATTCTTCTGACACATGCTGCATTTGGTTGAAATGCTATTCGTATTTATGGTAACAACAGGTTTTCTTTTCAGTTCATATGTTGACAAACATGACTGACTACAAAAATCTTTACTAGTGGTGGTATTTTCAAACTGGGCACTGATCACATCCTTTGGATTTAAAATGTCTCTAAAAATGACAACAAAGATAAAATAAGCCATAGTGTAATTCATTTTTTTCCTTTTTGTCAACTAAAAATATCAAATAAAACAAAGGCAATTAAAAGCATATGGAAAGGGCATTGGTATTTAAATCCGAAAACCTGGGTTTTCTTGAATAAAGTGATAAATCACTTTGATCCTCAACCTCTGTTGTATGAAATGAAACTAATACATGGCTTAGTTCATAGAACTGTTGTGAGGATCAGTACACTATGTTTCAAGATTAAAAAGATATACATCAAACATTTATCATTCACTATCTCTAGTAGGTAGGATTATAGAAGATTTTCATTTTCTTCCTTAGGCTCTCCTATTATGTTCAAAAATACTCTTTAACATTACACTTGAAAATTTTTAAAGCCACTATCTTTTAAAAGTAGGAATACATTTCAAACTACACAGTGCATATTCTAGCATGATTATATAAAACTGAACATTTCCAGATCTAAATAACTCATTTGTAAGCATTAGCAGTAAAAGACAATGAAGATTAAAACCCTAAGGTTTAAGACTCCCTACCACTCCACCCCTTATCCCACTCCCAAATTACTCTTCCTACATAGTAGTTTATCGCTTAAGTACAAACCATTTTAAAAACCAATTTTAAAAACACCTTGATGAAATTCTGTAAACAATGTCTCTCTCCCATGAGTATACACTCACATAATATTTAGTAAATAAACTGTTATATTCACTCTTACATTTTAAACAGATTATGCTAATATAGTACTTTTTAGAAAAGATTTACAAATATCTCCGCTTCAAAAAAAGATAATAGTAAATATAATGGGACTCATCACAAGGAGCACCTGATATTGTACTATGCTGTAATACACAACATCACATCTCATCTTCAATACTTAGTAGCTTGAGAGTGCTCTATTATCTGCATTTTTTTTTTCTGGCCTTTCCAGCTACTTTTTATTGGGTTTTAATCTATTTCATTTATAAGGGTATTTAATGAGCAGTTACCTTGAGCCAGGGACTAGCCCAGCCCTATGTCAAGATATGGTACAAGCCCTCAAGGAGCTCACAGTATACTGGGACAAACAGACAAATGATATATAAAATACCATAAAAGAAGCATTCTTAATATAAAAAAGCGAAATAATTTTGAAAAACGTATTTATATACATAAAATGTACTACAGAAATAGAAATGAAGAAACAATTATTTCAGACAAGATGTGACATGAAAAGCTACCAAAAAGGTGATATTTTAGCTGGACCTTAAATAGATGCTTTCTAGAAGGCTAAGGAGATAAAAGTTGGAGAACAGCGTGGATCAAGGCAATAGAATCATAAAAGTAGCTACTTCTCACTACTCTCAGTATGCTTAACATCCAACTGCATTACATTTTATTGTAACAGATTACATCTTACCAGAATCAGAAGGAGCAATCTCATTTCAGATAGTAAAAATTCAGATGGTACAGACAATCCTGAAATAGTTACCTCTCTTACTGCCATTATATCAAGAAAACTGATCTTTCTAACAGTATTAACAAAAGTACCCTCCAAGTTACCTCTTTTAAAGTGTAGGATTTGAAACTGATTTTTTTTTAAACAAACTGTTAGGTCCCTATTACTAATGAAATCTAAAAATTAAATGATGATTAGCCAAAACATATTCAGAGTTTAGGTTAAATTCAAGATGCTAAGAGATTTGGTTAATAAAAGATTAACAAAAATAAAATTGTTACTCCAAACAGCTACGGAGTTTCTTTCAACCTAAGTGCTGCTGCTATATTTCTAGTGGTCTACAAAAACAGCAGTAGTTATCAGGAAGGAAATCTTTTCTATCTCCACCTATTCAAATTACAGTAAAAATCCTTCTTACAGGGACTGACACAAATTAAACCTGTTTGACTACATGGACTATCTAGAGTGGAAAATGCATGTGCCAGAACTACCCAGCTATGTAACACTGAGCAAATCATTTAACTTCTTTGAATCTAATTTCCTTATATTTAAGGCACAATCCAAATCAATAATTTTATAATCAGATAAACCAGACTATCCCAAACTGTTGTAATGACTGTGTAAATAGGAGAGAAAAAAGGGAAGGAAAGGAAAAGTGGTGAAAAGGAGATGAAAGAGTAGTACAGAAAATGAAATGGAATACAAAGAAAAACAAGACTGATAAATCGTTGAGAACTGAGCAACAAGAGAAAAAGGTATTCTGTAAGAAGAGAAGGGGTGAAAATTAAGAAAGACAGAAAATGAAAAAGAAAAGTTGAGGTGATAGGCAGGCAAGGAGTACCTGAAAGAAGAACAGAAAGGGGCGAATGGAAAAGAACAAGGGATAAAAAAAAAAGATAACAGAATAAGTGAATGAAGAGGTAGAACAGTTAAAAGTCAAAGAACAACAGGTTAAAATTTATGGATAAGACCAAACATTACAAAAGAAGAAAATTTAATCTGAAAAATAATTAAATTACATAAGATCAGACAGAGCTAAGATATGACATGCAGGTAAAAATGATCATCTCCAGATAAAGCGAGGTAAACACCAGAGACCAAAGAGATATATTATAGTAAATTTAGATGAGAAGAACAACATGTATGCACAAGAATTAAAAAACACAGAAAGAGAGCACACATTTTAAAACTTCCATGAGTTTCCTATGGTCATTTTTAATTCACTGTTAAATCTTTGCACTAAGTACCTATGACTATTATTATGAAAGGAGAAATACTGCTGAAATTTTAGAAAGCGTTGATTGCTTAAGAAAGAATTAAATAAAGAAACATAAAAGGAAGTTATTACGTGAAATTATTTCATAGCAAAACAGGAAAAGAAAAAACCTTATAAAATTATAATTTTCTAGTTGATTTGATCTTAGAAATGATGAATATACTGGAATATAGAAATTAGGTTTTATCTATAAGCACTCTTTTTTAAAGCATGTTTCATAATTCAAACAGAAGTCTATTTTTACTGAATTAAACTTGAAACATAAAGGAATGCAAATATAACTTCTAGAACATCTAACCATACTCAAATTTCTTTTAGAAGTTTCTTTCTATACTTTTTCCAACTGACCAGAAGAGGGAGCATCTTTTCCCTTTCTAGACAGAGAAAGGGCAGCATCCATGTGAGGTACTCTAAGTACAAATATTGAAACTAATAAATCATGGTTTGAGTAGCTTAATAATAGAAGCCAAAATATTTCAGAACAAGAGCATTATTCATCTTTTTCTGATTTATTTAAACAGCATCTAATGACCACGTTGCAAAATTAGCCTAAATTAGTTCATATTCCTCAAATATATCAGGATGATTTTATTAGGATCTAAGGTCATAATTTTTTGTTGTTAAACACTGAAATACAACCTCTGAGATACCTGAGATTCTGAGAAAATAAAAATACATACACTGGAATCCAATTAAAGTTAAGATGAAAAGTATTAAATGAATTCCAACTACCTAATAGAAAACATTACATAAACATCAAATATTTGTTGCATTTAAGCATCTATTGCCTACAGTTACAAGATAAAATATTGTGGTCACGTAATACCCCTAAATGGTATAGTTTTTGTTTTCTCAAGCATCTCAACTAACAAGGATAGTAAAGTACATTTCAAAAGCACCTCTTATTATATAAAAGGCACATTACTTAAAGTTAAAAGAAAGCTGAGCACCTAGCGTCCAGAAAGACTAAAAGCAGCAACATGTTCGTAGTAAACAATGTGATATTTCTCAAAAAACACAGAAAGGTAGAAAATTAAACAATACATAAATAAGAACAAAGTATCTTGAAAGAAAGAAAGCAAAGACGATAATTTAGAATTCTGCTATACTTTGAGCAACTTGAACAAGTTTTCTTAGTGGGAGGAGGCGGTGGGCGGGCAGGTGGAACTGTATATCCAGTGAGGCACAGTGTAGAGCAGAATAGCTGAGTAGACCCTTTCCTCTGATAAGCAGTTTGCCCCTTCTGGAGGATTTTTTTACAACCAGAACAGGAAACTCGAACAGCTGTGGCTGGAACTGAAGGAAGCATTTTATTCATGCCAGATGATGCCAGTGAAGGCTGAAAGCCAGTAGTCAACTGTGGAGCTTTAAAAAAAAAAAAAATTAAAAAAAAAAAGTTTTACTTTTTACCATGAATTTTAAGTAGGCATCCTTTCTTTCTCTTCTAGAGCTAGTCTTGAAACCCAACACTAATTATGCAATACACAATTAAAGCCATTCTAAACTGCCTAGTTTACTAATATAAGTAGATACTTCCTCTCACTCATACTGGTCAGAATAAATAAACATGATTCATTCATTCAGTTCTGCTTCTTACCAAGAGGACTGCCACTGACTGAAAACACAGCACTAATTTTCAGTTCCCCTTCTTGAGTTTTTTGCTGTTGGCCATGACTATACTCCTTTTAAAAAGAAAAATAAATAAATATGTAAAGAAAAATAAATACAATGTATCTAAAGAAATCCAGATATTCAAGACATTTTACTATGGCTATATAGGGGTGGAAAATGTTTACTACATTAACATTAATAAGAAATAATAGCAAGCAAACTATAATTACAATAAGGGTATAACATGTTTATACACGTTGAGAGTTGAGGTAAAAAATGACAGTAGCTATCTAGCCTATAGCACTACCAGATATTCACAAATTTTTTTTTAATTCTTAATATTATTACAGTATTTTAAGTTGCTGTTTATCTATTATAAAAGTAATACACACTTACTATACAAAATTTAGACAAGTAGAAATGAGAAAAAAATTCTAATCATATTTCCATTACCCCAAAACAACCACTGTTACTCTTTTGTTATATTTCTTTCCAGTCTTTTCCCCTGCCGTATGTGTTTCTTCACACAGTTGTAATTATACTGAATACAGCATTCTTATAAAATGATTTTTTGGTCACTTAAGTCAACTGAACATTTGCATATTATCAAATATTACTCCAAAATAAATCCTAGTGGCTAAATATCAGTGTTTCTAAGGTTGGAGTCCAAGAATCCCTGAGGTCTGTAAAGGCAGATCAGGCAGTCTGAGAATTCTAAAAAAAATATTTTAAAAGTCTGGGTTTTTATTTCAATAATTTTTTTAGTGAATGTAAGTATACTTTTAGTCATGAATAACCACATATAACTGAGTTATACAACAAGTTTTTAGTGCTGTTGTTAGCTTTTACAATTAGATTATTGCATTGTGAAACCCCTAAGTGGTAGATTTAACTTTTTATTTTAATTCACTGTTTATCACACTGAAACTTGCAAAACCCTGAAAGAAGTCTTATTCTTGGGATTCTCAGGCAACTCCAACATACCCCCTTTTTTTGTGATAAGAGGTGTCTGTACATTACTGGAATTCGAGAAAATACTGATATATATTATTTAATAGACATATCAGATTACATAAGGATGAGACTGGGGTGAGGTGAGGCACTTGCCTCAGGCACAAATTAAGGCACCAAAAATCTCAGTAATATTTTTTAAAATGCCATAATCCATGATAAACAAAATACCAGAACTTTAAATAAGTAAAGACAGGATCAGTATTGCTAATTTTTCCCTTGGCCTCAGTCTCCAATTTGATAGCCCTGTATGGCACTGAAATTACATAACCACAACCCAGTGTTGGTTCACTTGTTTCCACACATTGGCTTTAATCGGTAATGCCATGATGAACATCTCTGTGGATACTCATACACTCATATTTAGGATTATCTCCTAAGGAAAGAATCTTAAAGTGGAATTACTAGGTAAATACGTACATAGTAAAGGTTCTTGATGCACAATGACAGATTGTTTTTTAAAACCTTAATTTTATTTATTCTAGCAATTTGTGATAAAAGCCACTTAAAAGTCTCTTCCCATTCTTGTTTTAATTTCCAATTTTTTAAATATCCATTTACAAAAAAAGCATTATAAGGTAACAAGATTAACCTCCGATAGCATCTGTTATCAGCATTTCCTCAATATGTACTATGAGATAAATTTTACATACTGAAGTTTCCATTTTATGCCAAAAAATTGACGGTTTTTACCTTTGCGATTCCTTCTATTTCTTACAAAGTTCTACTTCCACAATAAAATACTAAGAAAGTTTTCATTGTTTATAATACAGTCCTTTAATCCAGAGGTCAGCAAACTTTATCTGCAAAGGGCCAGATACTAAATATTTTTGACTTTCCAGGCCATGCTATCACAACTACTCAACTCTGCCCTGGTAGAGCAAAAGTACCCATAGATAATATGTAAATGAATGAATGTGGCAATGATCCAATAAAACTATAAAAACAGTATGCAGAAAAACAAAAAGGGCAGGATGGATTTGGCCCACTGCTGAAAGATAATTTGCCAACTCCTGCTTTAATCCATCTGTGATTTATTGATATTTAGTTTGATATATAATGAGCATTTTTCTTTTTCTTTCTTTGAATAGCTGATGAATTCCTTCCACTCACCATTAACGTATCAACTTCCTCTAAAAACATCTCTTTTATGGCAATCTATTCTGCATCACTATCAGGCTGACTACTCTTATGATATCACACTATCCTAATGAAAATAACGGTGAGATGTTTAATCATTTAATAGTTCGCCACATCTCTAATTCTTAGAACATACATGTAACATAATGTGTGTGTGCATGCCTATTTATTTTTCTTCAAAACATAAGAAACCATTGATAGTTTCATAATTGTATCAAAACTGTATCTTAATTTAGGAATAACTAATATCTTATATTAAAAAAAAAGTCTCTGCATTCATTCAAGTTGTTTTATCTGATACAAGCACTTTTTAGTTGTTTTGCTGTAGGAAACAGTATATCTTTTCATCATATTGTCTAACTGGGAAACAAGTGATTTATAGAAATATTGCTCTGTTTTATATAACTAAAATTCAACTAGCTACTCCACTAAACTTTCATGAATTCTATTAATTTTCTAATAAAGAGCCTTACCAGTAAATGATGATAATTTTGTCTCCCCTTTTCCATTATTTCTTCTAATTTCTTTAACATGTATTGGGTCGAAAATCCAACAAGAGTTAAATAATAATGCTGACATCAGTAATTTGTGTTCATTTAGTTATTATTAACAGAAGGTTTCCATCATTTTACTTTTAAATTCAATGACTGTTATTGATCAGAAGTAGATATTTCCTTACCTGATCAAGAGAGTATCTATTATAAGAAATGCATAGTGAATTACATGAAATGTCTTTCGGCATCTGTCTATCTATCTATATATCTAGTCTTATTTGACCTGTTGATGAAGTTACATATATTAAGAGATTTTCTAATATTGATTCATCATAACATTCCTACATTATATAGTATATGAAAGCATATTACAAGTAAAAATTTTTTTTAAATCTCAGAAAACTCCAGAAAAAAAAATCAGTATTCATGGGCATACTTTCATGGTCTTCAGTCAGCTCTCTTTCTCACTGTCTGTGACAGTTATTTCAAACTTCTAATACATTCCTTAAGCCTCAAGTACATATTACTTATATTAATATAGTAAAGTAAAAATATATCTTAAGTACTCTGCTTGTACATCCCACAGTGCCTTCAAGGCATAATCATGTTTAGGTTAGTATCCTCCCAACAATGATTAATTTTACAAATATTTAATAAAAAATCAATGACTAATAACTTGAGAAGTGAAAATCTGATGACCCAAAAGCTTTCAGAAACAGAAAAACAGGTGTCAAAACAAAACCCAAAAATCCTCTACCAATATCTTTACCTTCCCTTTATTTACCATAAAGTATGTATCAGTATCCCAAGACAGTATTTTAGAAATGAAGAACCCAGTTTCTATAACCAAGTTAACCTGACATGGCTAAAGAAACAAGCCCCAACATTTAATTACTGCATTCCATTTTCCAAGACTATATGATTCACTATTGTGACAATTAATTGCTTTCCCATTCTAATCCATTTACTTCAATGAGAGATTACAGATTAGCTCTCCTTTTATTATGAGCAAAAAGAAAAGAAAAAAAAAATCATGATTTTAGTGTGATATTTACTGAATTTCCAGCTTTCAGAAACTATAGAAAAGGAGAGAAGAAAAAATGACGTCTGGCTCTTTAAAGTTTTTATTTTAAAAACTTCTCTAGTCATTTTTTTAAACAACTTTTATTTATAGAAAGTTTGGTAGACTATAATAATAAGGCCTTGTGAAGGCCCCTGATTGGCTCCTTCCTGGCCATATGGCCTTGAGTAACTAACTTATTAACCTCTATGAATCTCAGTTCCCTCACCTAAAAATAGAGTTAATATCATCTACTCTGGCCCTCTTATATTGGAGGATGAAACAACATAGTACACATAAAAGTATCTGTAAGTATTATATACAGAATATAATATAGTAACAGGCAATAGGATTTGAATGAAGAAATGTAACCGGGAGGACAAATGATGCTATGCCAGTAACAGAGGCAGGAGGATGACAACTGGCAAACCCAGAAAATTATAACTGAAGACATAATCAAGAACAATTGGGAAGAAGTAAATATATATATAAACATACATTTCAGTATCTTAGTGATTTATATGGGAAAGTAAAAAAATTAAGACCAAAGTGAACTGTGTAAAAAGGAGAATAAGGAAGTGAGTTGAAAGCAGAGCTACAAGTTAAGCAAAGAGAAAAGCCAAGGGAGGTTTTGACAAGGTGCCGGACGCTAAAGCTATGATCTTATTACACCAAGAGAAAAGTTATTACAAGTAACTGATGGTCAAAAGTAAAGACTGACCACAGCTGTTAAATCTATCAGTATTTTATGAGCATTAGGTTAATAGTACTGTTTCAGAGTCTAAGAGAATAATTTGTTGGAACTCCTTTTTCCAGTCTATGGGAAATGAGTAAGAATGATAAAGCATTAGGCAGTGTTGAACAAGGAATATAGATTTCCAGTGGTCACTGAGGAGAAATACCTAAAAGAACAGGACAGTGAAGGAGGAGGTGGGAGAAGGGGAGAGGAAATCGGAGTGGGGGAGAGGAAGTAGGAGGGAAAGGGAGAGGAGGGGGAGAGAGAAGGTAAGGAAGGGATGGAGAAGAAAGAACCATGTATCCATAGTTTAACATGAGGTCAGGGACTTCTAGAAGAGTTATCAAAGGTATGATCCCACAGGATTGGTGTAGCTGATAACAGAAAGGACTTCTCAGAGAACACCTAGCTTTACCCACTCACATGCTGGAACTGCCTTATTGTGGGGTCCGGGCAAAGAATGCTTCTGGACCTTATGCCTAGGACTTACACAGATTCCTGCTTGGTTTTTAAGAGTCCAGTCAATCAGGTGGTGAGCCCTTAGGGAAGTTCTTCCCCAAAATCATGATGAAACTTCATATACGGCATTTTATAACACATTATTACACTTTGAATAGCGATAAAAATGTAGGTGTTTCTGTGTCCTGACTGTTCCATCCTGTTGGTATTCTCCAGTCACTGGAATCTCTGATTGTTTTCAAGACAGTAATATTGGGTTGGCCAGAAGGTTCATTCAGGTTTTTCCGTAAGACATTACAGAAAAACCTGAACGAACCTTCTGGCCAACCCAATACAAATAACCTTTCCTGATGCCCTCTTCCCACAATGTATTTGGTCTTTGTTATAACTGCCTTTTCAGCTCAAGGAAAGTGTCACTGGGTCATGTACAGGGAGAAAGTGATGTCTCTGGTACCCTGCCAGCATTATGATTTCTTATGGATTTCCCATGTCCAGATTGGGGTACTTAAAAGACAGAAGATCTGCCCTGTATAGACATGGTAGTAGTCTTCTGAAGCATACACTGTCATATGAACCTCCCCTAGGTGTCAGGACACTTCCTTATCTCTAATTCAGATATCCACGACCTCCATTTTGCCTGCTTTTATTAACATGCTTTCATTATTCAGATATTTTCATATTCCTTCTCTACCACCATCTTTGTAGCTACCACACTCACACCCATCCAACTCTACAGCTTTATCATCACTACCCTATACAGCTACCCTCCACTGGGCACCATGGCATTCTCATTTAATTGAAGCATCAATCTGACTCATATAAATCACCTACATCTATAAATCACCTATTCTTCCATTTCCTTACTCTAAAAGAGTGGTTCTCAATAGCAGAGGATTTTGTCCCCCAGGGGACATTTGGCAATATCTGGAGACATGGTACTACTGGTATCTAGTAGGTAGAGGTCAAGGATGCTTCTAAACATCCTACAGTGCACAGGACAGCTCCTCACAACAAAGAATTATCTGGCCCCAAATGTCAATAGTGCCAAGAAACCCTGCTAAGAGACATCTGAGTGAAAATAACTTCTTCCACAGAAGTCTCACATTCTCAACCCCCCTAATATAAAAGAAAGATATGGAAAGGTAAGCTTTCTCCACATCAAATGTCATTTCAAAAAAATAGCTAATTCATGCTATCTTTACTTCTCAGCCTCATACCAGCTGTATAAAACACAGAACACCCTCAAACAACTGCTCTATTGCATATTCATCCCTTGGTCCTTTTCCTACGTTCCAAAATGATTACAGCATCTTTATTCCGTTCCAACCACTGCAATGTCATTAATTGCATGGATAACTTCACTGACTTCAGCATTCACACTTACAGAATCTTTATGACTTTTACCTCCAGAGCAACCTTGAAATAACAGAGCTCTATCCTTACCCTTACTACTCAGATCTCAAAACTGGAATCCTATATCACCCATCAAAGCATCAAAACCTCCTTTATCTTCTACCCACTGATCTAATGAACTGGCTCCTCAATCAATTAATTTTTCCCAAGATTAATTAATCCCATTAATCCCTCCTGAAAAACACTTAAATCCATACATAGCCTATACTTCATTAGCAGCAACTGCAAAAGGCTTACTACCTTATATAAACTCAATCACACCATAAACTCATAAACCACCATAAACTTTCAGCCATGTCTGCTGTATCAATCTCAAATCCTTGAAGACTCACTTTCGCTAATCCTGCACTGAAACTGTAAAATTCACAGAACAGTGGTATTAAGGAATGATGTGGATTAAAAGCCTTAACTACTACTTGGACAAAGTTTCCTATAACTCTGGTTGATTCCTTAGTATTATTCTTATAAGATAATTCAATTGCCTCAACCTTCATTAAGAGTCTCACCCCATCAACAAAACACTTCACTTCTTAATCAAGAACTTCCTTTCTTGAATGAATAATTCATGTGTGGAACAAAAAGAAGGGGGAAAAAAAGGTGAAATGTTTACTTGAGCATTGTCAGGTTCATCTTTAATTTTGTCTAGTAGTCCCTGCTGTGGTGCCATTGCTTTGTCATACTCATCATCCAAAGGTTCTTCTTTAATTCTAATATTTGATGCAAAGGAATTCCCCAGTTCCGAACCAATGGATTCTTTATTGGCAAATGGATAGCTGGAATCCTAAAACACAATATAAAGGATTAATAAATATTCAGATTTTAAAATTATTCCTCTTCAGGTTTAACACCCAAAGAAAAGCTCACTGGAAATGAAGAACTCTACGGACATTCATTAGAGTCCCTATGCTTACAAGTAAATGTGATATATGTCTAAATATCAAATACAAATAAAGAATCTAAGAGCAGAGGCTTCTGAGAACATCTCCAAAGATGTCCTTACGAAAATAATAAAGGAAATTAAAAAAACTAAAATCAGCGCTCTACCTAACACATATAGTTACAGTTTAGAAAATCACATAAAGAAAACTTGCCACAGTTACAGCAATCTACATACACACTGAAAACTTACCCTAAAGTTTGTTTCTGGGGTTTGTGGTAAATGGGTATGTAATGTTTCTTCAACTTGATTAGCTATTGAAAGAAAAACAAAACAAAACAAAACAAACACATGTATATGAATAACAAATCTTACAAAGAGTGACCTAAAAAGCTATCATTTGATAATCAGCTCTCTTTTCCAACGAAGCTGCTCATTAGAGTGAAATGGGTACCAAAAAATACCTAAAAGATAGTTTCACTCAAAACAAACAATCTGGCCCCATCTAACTTTTAGCCTTGCCTCATGCTCTTTCCTTGTTCAAACCTAAATAAAGTGGTTACTTTATTCATTATGTTCTGAAAATTACTTATGTTTGTTCTTCCCCATTTCTGCTTATATTATTCCAAGTCCCCTCTATCCTAATATTTACACAGTCTTCCAGACTCAGCTCAGTTCAAAATTCACCTCTTCTCTATAAAACCTGCCCTTGTCCACTGAGTTAAAAATCATCTCTCTCCTAAGAATACCTGAAACAGTTTCAGTTATTTGATAGAAATTTTATTATACTGCCTTATAACAAACTCTTCTACTACTGTCTATAATTATAAATTGTTTTATGCTTTTCAACTGTTCGTTGACACTTCTGCTACTTGACTTGTCTTGTCCCTTCTGCTATTAGACACTATGTTCCTTGAAGATAAGTACCCTTATAATTTATCCCTCATAGGGATACTGAAAATACATATTGAATAATATATACTGAAAAATACAGTATACCCTTGTACAGTCTTGTACATAATGGATACTTAAATTAATTGTTATTTTTAACAATACTGATTTGTTCTTTCAATCATAGTTTTCCTAGCACTGTCAAAAGAAATATAAGGATTGGTATATTCTACCAAGCTTTCTTTCACACCTATTGAAAACTTATTGAAATATTACTATTTTCACTACACCAGGTTAGGCCCCAAGAACACAAAGATGACTAAGATACAATCTGGCCCTCAATAAACTCCTACACTAGCACGTAAGGCAAAACAAATAGAGCTATAATACCGTGTGATAAGTACTATAAATAATGAGGCATAAACAAAGTGCTATGGAAATATAGATAAGGAAACAAACATTCTTGATGTAGAGAGGTTAGGGATGACCATAGGGTAGAAGAGGTTTATGAGTTAGGTGTTGTTGGATAAGAAGCACTTTTACAGGCATATATACAAAGAGAGAAAATGGCATTCAGGCAAATGGAGTAGCAGGAGGAAAGAGAGGCACAGAAATAAGAAAATGTATATATTCAAGAATGGAACTGAAGCTAAGTATAGGGTACGCTGGGCAAAGAGGCTCAAGAGGAGTCTCAAGAAACTTCTAAAACATAAAATAGAAATGTTATCAAAAAGAAAAACCCTCCCTAATTTGAACTAATTGGTGGGACAGCAGTTTGAATTAGTGCTTACAGCACAAAGAAGTTAAATCCAACTTCAGGTTCCAATGTTCAACCAAAGAAAATGAACAGGTGATTCGAGTATCTTGCCTTCTCATCAAAATATTGCAACCAGGGGAGGGAGAAATGAGGTTTAGAGCTATTTTTCAACCATTTATACCATTACCAATAGTTACTGGGAGAAATTCAGTCACTCTGCAAAGAACAAGGATAAAAGAAAAATGACAAGCTTACAATGAATTTAACTGTTCATACTTTGCTTAGCATCAGAAGTAATAAAAGCTGTATTATTATCAGTACGTTGTTATTTATTGTGTTTTATGGCTCTATTCCAACAATTATTACCTGCTTTATCAAAAAAACTGCTTTTCAACCTTGAATCCAACTCTTTATGGGGTTTATCCAACCGTTTTTCACGTTCAAGATAAGTTAGGTCTCTATTTTTCTCCTTTCCAGAAAAAGTCTCTTTGCTGTTTTCTCTTACTAGACTAAAATCTTTCCGTATTGATTTAAAGACAGAAACCTGATCAAATTGTTTAGGAAAGTCTTTTTTTAATTTATTTTGAATCTGTATTTCATTTTCATTGTCTGATTCATGCTGTGTGACTCTTCTCTCTACTTCCAAGCTATCATCAGTATGAATTGAAGAAACAAGATTGTCCTTTGAACTAAAATCCTGTTCATCCTCATTGTCACTACCAACGACTGGAATTCCTGCAAGATCCCCAGAGTTCAAAAAATAATCATCTTCATCCAGCAATGAATTTTCAGATCCTGTTTGATTCGGCATTCCATAAGACATGCTGTCAAGGGTAGGAGTTAAGTTGTGGTCTATATCTTCAGACATTTCTGTATCCATGATACCACCACCTTAAAAAGTAAAATACTGTTTAGACAAATGATAGTGCTAAAGATGACCATATTTATAAGGTCTGTCTGGCATTTAACCAAATATATATTTTTTCTTTTCAAACAAAATATAGATAATAATACTGTGGTATTCCATTAGCACTTTGATATAGGTGTGACAGATAAAATATCCCTATCTGACAGATAAGGAAATAGGGACGTAAAACTTGAGAAACTATTTCAGGTTAGAAAGAAAGTCAATGAAATATAGAAAAAAAGAGCACCAACTTCAGAATTAGACATATCTGTGTTGGAATCATAGCATGATTAACTGAAAATCTATGTGATCCTGAGAAGTAAACTCTCAGGCTTCTTTATCTGTAAAACAGTGTAATACTCACCTTGGAGGTTAATTTGTGGTGAGGTTTAATGACAGTATGTAAAAAGGGCCTAATAACACAGTGACTGACACATAGAAGGGAATATAAAAGTGATCATTATAGTTATCATAGAGACTACTCTGGGGAGCTGAGATCAGAACCCAGATCTCTGACCTCAGAGTCCTAATTTCTCTGCACTAACTGTAATAAACACTTACAGCACTTAATGTTTATAATGGTAAATATTTAAACATAAAAATAAAATTTATCCAAGCCAGAATATATATTAAAAACTGTTTAGTGTTCAAAACTACATGCTAAAAGTCTCTTCCATTCCAAAATAAAACAAACAAAAAAACCCCAGCCCTGTATTTCTTTTTCCTGACCTAATTCACCTTTCTTTCACAAAGTCCTAGGGAAAAAGTTTACATTGGTTTGTTTCTACTTCATCTCCCAATCATTAATCCTTTGAACTTAATGCAATCTGGTTCCCAACTCGCATCGGAACTTCTCTCATTAATATCATCAATGATTTCCTCATGGTCAAGTCCAATTATTTTTTCAATCCTTATGTGGCATATCCCTCCTAGATAAAATACCTTTGGTTTTTTTGTATTGTTCCCTAATTTTATAATTGTCCTATTAATTTATTTGATACGTCTCTTCCTCTGTTTTATGTGCTCAATATTCCAATTCTCGTCTCATTTTATACACTCAGACTCTTTTATTCACCACTATAGCCTTGACTTTTGCTGTTGACTTCCTAAGCGTTTTAGCTTAGACCTTTCTTCCAAACTTCAGATATCTATATTCAATTAGCTTCTATAGGTTCCCTAGGGACCTTTAACTTAGCACTTCTAAAACCAAATTCATCATGTTCCCGTTCCAAGCATACTTTCTTGTTTTCCCGTCATTTAATTAACAGCATCACCAAGTCAGCAATTTGCTCAAGATAAAAAAGAGAATCACTCCAATTCTCCTTCCCCTTGGACAAATTCTGCAAACTGTATTAATTAATATCTCTCTCAAATCCATCTCCTCCATTTGGTACCATTCCAACACTCCACATCTCTTCCTGTTGACAGTGTACTAACTCAATCCACATGATATCTAGGAGGCAACCATATTCTTACAAATCCTGCCCTGAAACCATATTTAATTGGTCCATGAGCAGACAAACGAGAACTAGTAAAAACACAGAGTGAAGCAAAGACTAAAAATATTAGTGGCACCGACAGCCTTGCTTTTATTTGTTCCTGAAGCCGAGATGAACCCTTTGTGTGGCTGAATCTTCAAATCATTCCCTGGGTTCCATGATCCAGGAAAAATTCCTCTTTTTGTTCAAGCTGATTTGATTTGAGTTGGATTACTTATAATCAAGTCCTAACTGATACAGGGTCCAAACAAAAGCTTTCTTCAAGTTGCTCTCCTCCATAAAGACATCAGAATTATCTTTCTACACCATTAATCATTCTACATTATACCTTCACTTGAAATCCTTCAATAACATCCCACAGCCTAAAGTACTCACTCATTCATTCAGCACATATTTATTAGGAAATCACTCCGTGATAAGTACTATGCTAGATGAAAAAGATAGCTATGATTCCCTCTCCTCAGCGAACCAGAAAAACAGACAAATGGGGGAAATAATAAAATTAGAAAATCATCATTTTCACTTAACTAAGTAATTAATTCAAACAAAGATGCTAAAATCTTAGGAATTTCTACAACTTACTTTCACATAGTATATATATTACAGAGAGAAAAGCAGGGAGGGATGAGAGAACATGCACAAAACTACAGATATTCACTATACTGTTCCTTCAATTGTTCTATTTGAAAGTTTTCATAATAATAGAAGGTTAGGGAGAAAATATAAATATAGAAGCAGGGTGTTATAACACACACATACATATAGTGTGATAAATTTGCCAGACTGTAAGCAACTAAAGGTCACGGTTAGAACCTCTTCTTTACAACAGTTTATCCTTACTACCTGACCACACAGCATATGCTCAGTAACTGTTTCATGCATGAAATATGCACTTTGTGTGATCAACAGTTTAATCTAAGTTCTATAGTATATAAGAAGTCAACCAAAAAGTAATATTGAAAGCAACTTCCAAAATCTCTATGTTTTAATTCAGGATATGGTACTAGGAAAAAAGGTAACCACCTGAAAAAACTGGATCCCTAACTCATACCAAAATAACTTCCAGATGTATTTAAGATTTAGACATAGAAAATAAAACACTAGTATTAAAAAAACCATGGAAGAATTATTTTTAGGGGAAAAACCTCTCTAAGAATGACAAAACCTAGAATAAAAGACTGATTTACTGAATAAAAGAATAAAAGACCAAATGTGACTGTAAAAAAATTCCTAAAGAAAACATAATCCAAACCAAAAGATTAAAGACAAAGTTGTTGAAAACATTTTACTGCACTTTATATCATGAAAGGTCATTTCCCTAATGGATAAAGAATAAGACTCATAGTTCAATAAAGATACCTACAACCAAATACATTTGTAAAAGCAAAGGATCTGAACAAACATTTCACAGGAAAGGAAACACTAAGGTTGAACTTTGCTCATAAGTGAAATGCTAATTAATAATGCAATTAGATAACATGTTCATACAGCAGGCTGATAAAGACAAAAGGTTTTGATAACAGCCTGGCAGCTATGCTATTGGCCAAAGCTGCCAGACTATGACCTGAGGCCAGAAAAGTATACAAAGAAGAGTGTGGCATAGACCATATATGAGCTGAAAAGCCTAAAATATTAATATTTACTATGTGGCCCTTAACAGAAAAAAAGTCTGCCAATCCCTGTAGTAGAATACTATTAGAGGAAGTATAAAATGGTACAGTTGTAAAAAGAGCAACCAGGCAATATTAATGATACTTTAAATACACATACCTCTTGATCCAGCAATTCAACTTCTAAGAATTTATCCTACAGATATTTCTCAAAAGATCTATGAAAAAGAACATGTATAAGCAGCAAAGACTGGAAACAGCCTATCTGTTCTACAGTGAGGCTCAATTAATTACAGTACATATCTATAATGGAATATCATATAGCTGTTAAAAAGAATGAGGCGACTTTATACAAGTTCTCAGGGTCAATCAGTAAAAATATCTGAGTGAGGAAGAATATACATATATATGTTATCCTACCGCTGCTGTATGTTTTATAATTTATGTGTATGTACAACTGTTTATAAATTAAAATACCTTCCACTGATTTTCTGTGACACCAGAATCAGGTGGCTATAAGACAGAAACACTAACTCTTCAAAGCATATCCTTCTGTATCTTGAGTTTTGAAGCACATGCATCTACTGTCTATTGAAAAAAATTTTTTTATCCTTATTTGAGAATGCACTCAAGCTTTTTCAGAGATGGCAATTTCTAATAAAGCATCTAATTTGAATTTGCAATTTTGCTAGTTATCACACAATAAATCTGTAAGCTGCATAAAATCTTATGAGATTAAATTATGTTAGTTATATTAATATATATAATTAACTGGAACAGACTTATACTCATTCTTGTGGCCCAAATAAAAGAAACAGCTTCTATTTCTCAGAGCCTACATCTACAGAAAAAATTCAACACTAAAATTATATTTGGGGGTCACAGAAGATAATGAAACACTTGAAAACAAATTTCTCACAGAAGATTCCTAGATAGTTTTTAGACACTGTGAACAGGCTTGGTATGTTTGAGGGAAAGCAAGGAATATAGGGCTAGAATTGAACAGGCATGAGGAAGAGTGCTTAAAAATGACAAAAGAGAAAAAGCCAGAGGATAGATATATTAGGAATCTGCAAACCACAAAAAAGATCCCAAAGAGGAATTCCATGACTTACGTTTTACAAGGAACACCCCAGCTTCTGCAGGAGTATTTTAAGACTGTTAAATGTTACAGGGAGTGAAGAAGGGAAGGAAGAACACCACATAGGAGGCTAATGCAATAATCCAAGGGAAAACTGGTGGCTAAGACCAGGATAGTAATGGTGGATGTGAGAAAGAGTAGTCAGATTTGGGTATAATTTGAAAGTAGAGGCATTTCTTGGTATATGAGAAGCTGAATATAAAAAGTCAAAAAGAGCACAACAGGGTGCCATTTCTTGAGATGTAAACACTAAGGGAGTAACAGACTGAGAGGGGTAGAATGAATAGTTTGGTTTGGACCCATTGATTTTGAGAACCTTATTAAACCTTCAAATGGAGATATCAAGAAGGCAATTGGATGTATTAAAGAGTTAAAGAGGAGACTCTTGCCAAGAAATGACATATAAATTTGGGAGTCATCAATGAAGTTCATGGGACTAGTTAAGATCACCTAGTGACTGTACTTACTACTGATGGAAGAGAGCTGAGAGTCCTGAGATATTTCAACTTTTAGAAATCTGTAGAAAGGAAGGAATCAGAGAAAGAGGCTAAAATGGAACAGCCAATGAGGTAAGAGGAAAATTAGGTGGGTGATGTTATAGAAGCAAAGTGAAGAAAATATTTCAATAAGAAAGAAGTGGCCAACCATAATGAATGTTGTTGAGATAACACATAAAATGAAGACTGAAGATTGATTATTAATATTGGGAAAGATGAAACAAACTTCTTCCTTGACAAGAGCTATATCAGTGAAAAAATGGGTACACAAAAGCTGGAGTGGGGTGATCCCATAAAGAGACTGAGAGGAGAGAACTGGGGAAACTTAAGTACAAACAACTCTTTAGAGGAGTTTTGATCTAAATTAAAGAAAATGAGCAGAAACTGGACTAAAATCTGGAGTGAAGTTTTTCTGACTTTGTATATTACAGCTTACAGTATACTCATGGGAATGATCCAATAAAGAAGCAATAACTATGGGAATAGAATCTGAAAAAGAGTGGATATATGTGTATGTATAACTGACTCACTTTGCTGTACAGCAGAAACTAACACAACACTGTAAATCAGCTGTTCTCCAATAAAAAAATTAATTTAAAAAAAGAGGGAATAACTAGTAAGTTCAGAGGGAAAATCTTTGTGCTACAGGGCATGTGATCAGTACATAATTTCCCTTTGTGAAAGAATGAAAGGAGCACATGGGTTAAATGCAGGTAGGTTGTTAGATTTTGTAGAAGGAGAATGAAAGTTATTTTAAGCAATTTAAGTACAATATTTGTGTCTGATAATGAAAATAAATTTCATGATGTCAAATCAACTTTTACTCCTTGTCCTCCTTTTGCTCAGTCCTTGCTTTAGTGGCATATTGATATTTATATACTATACCGAAGAATCATTTCATTTTAAGGTACAACCACCAACAAGGAACCCACATAGATGAACATTATGAAAGGGCTGTTAGTTACTTTCATTGCCAATATATTACTCAATTACCTCCATACATGTTTGTTTTAATCAAAGGATAATTTTCAGAACTAAACTAATATCAATTATAATTTTAAGTTCAGAAGTTATGGTTCTTTAACAATTCTCTGACACTGTTTTTCTCTCTTATATAAAGAAACAAAGGATCAAAAGAAAAAAACCCCACAAACTCCAAAGAATGCAAAACAAATAATAAGCATAAAAATGAGGTAATCTTGGTTCACCTTAAATAAAAACTTAAATCTGCATTTTGTTTCTAAGAGATGATTTATTTTCAATAAAATACAATCTCCTAAATAATAAAAGCCTCTTTAAACTATAAGATCAGGAATGCAGTCACCAGTTAGAAGTCCAATAAAGTCAGGAATCTTAAAAATGAAATGTACATGCCTTAAACATTTATTTTTACTTGGAGTATATAAAAAAGCACATTGGCCAATCATTGACCAATAAAGTCAGGAATCTTAAAAATGAAACTTACATGCCTTAAACATTTATTTTTACTTGGAATATATAAAAAAGCACCTTGGCCAATCAATGATGATCAATCAAGACTTTGGAAATGGGTATGCTAATTTGAGTTCTTTCTTGAACAAATCACAGCCATAATGCAATCTTCATGATTGCAACTTTGGTTTCTTTAAAATGGCATGAAGGACTTCCCTGGTGGTCCAGTGGTTAAAGAATCCGCCTTACAATGCAGGGGACACAGGTCTGATCCCTGGTCAGGGAACAAAGATCCCACCTGCCCATGGGGCAACTAAGCCCTCACACCACAACTACTGTGCTCACGCGCCTCAACTAGAGATAGCCTGCATGCCACAAACTACAGAGCCCACACGGTCTGGAACCCACACGCCACAAATACAGAGCCCACACACCCTGGATCCCACATGCCACAACTAGAGAAGAGAAAACCTTCATGCCACAACTAGAGAGAAGTCCACGTGCTGCAATGTGCCACAACTAAGACCCCATGTAGCCAAAGATAAGTTAAATAAATAAATAAATATTTTTTAAAAATGGAATGAGAAAATAAAGACACTTGCCCCTCCACCTTTTTACTGACTTTACCTACTAAGTCTTTCTAAAGCATTAAAATTATTCACAGAAACAGCAATTTACTTTTCAGAGGAAATTTTATTAGTGTCAAAATGGTACAATAAAAATTATTTAATTACAATGACAAGTACTACTTGAATAAACAGGTTTGGGAACAACTGACTCTTGGTAAGCATGCAATCCATCAAGAGCTGAATCAAGCTGTCCTTGGCTGAAACTACTAGATGTTCCTCAATAGCCACTCTAGCTTCTTCCCTTAATGACAGATCCTCATTCTCAATGAGGCACAATTTACAGTAACAAGAAGAATGGTAATTCTTAATTATGATTTTAAGCTGAAAAAGAATCTTAGCTACTAAAAGGCCAATAACCAACAGAAAACTTTTCATGAAAATGGGACAATAAGTGAAACACAACAATCCAGTGTTCTTTCAAATTCCAAGTATCAACCCATTAGTGAGTCAGGGCCATGATTTGTTTTTTTTTAATAGGCTAGAATAGAAAACAAAGAACATAATTCAGAGTGACAACAAGTAATGCTACAAAACACCTGTACACACACACACACACAAGTAGGTCTCAATGTAATATATATTTCTAACAGTGTTTCAAAATTTTAAAAAAACAGTGGTAATGGATGTTAACTAAATGTATTATGATAATCATTTTGCAATATATACATAGAGCAAATCATTGTGTTGTATACCTAAAACTAATACAATGTTATATGTCAATTTTATCTCAATTTTTAAAAATGTCTTAAACAAAACAAAAACAAGCATCCCTAAGATAATTTTGCTTCTGATGCACAACAATGCTTGAGGATCACTGAACTAAACAATGCCTCTCAACAATTACTGGATAACAGAATCTCTTGGTGAGCTTGGAAATGGATTCCTGAGCTTCACTTCTAAAGATTCTGGTTCAGCAGGTCAAGGGTGGCAGCCAAGGATCTGACTTCTAACATACTCTCAGGTGATGCTAATACTGCTGATGCCCTACCACACTTTGAGTAACAGGCTCTAGTTTTTTATGAACCAGGCATAAATAAACTGCAGGTAATAAATCACTGTACTCAGAGGCTGAACAGCGATCTTCAGATTCATCAAGTCCAATCTCTTATCAGATGGCTGAATTTATTCCACAAAACCCCAAGTGGTCAACCATCCCTTTGAATGTTATACCTACAAAGATGAACCACTGAATGCTCTACCACACCAGAGATGAACCATTTATGATAGTTCACAAACAACCCATGTTAAGTACTAATGAAGATGAATTAGTTTTATCAGGGAGTCATAACTAAAGATTACAGCTCTCAGGGGCTTCCCTGGTGGCGCAGTGGTTGAGAGTCCACCTGCCGATGCAGGGGACACAGGTTCATGCCCCGGTCCAGGAAGATCCCACATGCCGCGGAGCGGCTAGGCCCGTGAGCCATGGCCGCTGGGCCTGGGTGTCCGGAGCCTGTGCTCCGCAACAGGAGAGGCCACAACAGTGAGAGGCCCACGTACCACACAAAAAAAAAAAGATTACAGCTCTCTTTTCTTGTTTTCATTTAAATACGTCTTGTTACTGTGGCATACTATTAAGGTATGCCACTGTTCATTCTATACATTCAATGAGGAGAGATGAGACTCATAAGTGAGATTCACAGAACTTACTTTCACTAATTTTTGCTTTTATTTGTTCCAACAGTGGGGAAAAAACAGTTTGAAACCGGTGGAATACTTAGAACAACTTGATTTTATAACTTACTAAAAGGTGATTAACAAATGTGAACACTTGAAACACCTCTAATAGAAATCAGTTACGTTTTACTAATTTCAATAATCCACTTGTACACTATTAAAGCTAAAATATAATTTAACACACATTACAAAAAAAAACACATTAACTATTTCTTTTTTTTTTTTTTTTTTTTTTTTTTTTTTTGCAGTACGCGGGCCTCTGACCGTTGTGGCCTCTCCCGTTGCGGAGCACAGGCTCCGGATGCGCAGGCTCAACGGTCATGGCTCACGGGCCCAGCCGCTCCGCAGCATGTGGGATCTTCCCGGGCCGGGGCACGAACCCGTGTCTCCTGCATCGGCAGGTGGACTCTCAACCACTGTGCCACCAGGGAAGCCCCACATTAACTATTTCTTCATCACTATGAGGACAACTGAAATAAATACAACAGACTTTACTCATTGACATTTACAGTGCTCTGAAAGCAATGATCAAGAAGATCAGAGATATCTATAAATGGATATATTGTGCATGTACCTAAAAATTGTCCAGGGTCTATTAAAACTGAAGTATATCACTACAACAGAATATTGTACATTTTAATGGAATAAAATGTTTATATGTTTTTATAACATTTCAGAAAACATGTTTCTTCTATAAGTAGAAAACAATGACATTTTAACAAAACAAAAGCAAAAGTAATTTATGCTAATAGTTGCAGAAGCACAATGCCACAGAGGTATGGAGAGACAGTTCCAAATGCGTCCCAAACCACAGTTCTACAACATTCCTGCTATTCCTGCTAATTCTAAAACTTCTCTAATATATTTACAGATAAACAAGGATCTGTTCCAGTCCTGAACCTAATTTTTTATCCCTTTTAACCGGGAAAAAATGCAACATTAAAATAATCATTTTTAAGGGCTTTAAAACTGTAGAAACGGGGCTTCCCTGGTGGCGCAGTGGTTGAGAGTCCGCCTGCCAATGCAGGGGACACGGGTTCGTGCCCCGGTCCGGGAAGATCCCACATGCCGCGGAGCGGCTGGGCCCGTGAGCCATGGCCGCTGAGCATGCGCATCCGGAGCCTGTGCTCTGCAACGGGAGAGGCCACAGCAGTGAGAGGCCCGCGTACCACAAAAAAAAAAAAAAACAAAACTGGAGAAACATAGTAACTTGCACTTTTCCCCCTCAATGGCATTAGTAAACTTATAACAATTCCACACTGTTACTCTCATGAACTCATTAAACACAAGATACACCAATTCTACTGGCACGTATTACCTGCGACAATGGTCAACAGAGATTTAAACAAAGAAAGAAAAAGTCCTACTTGAACAATCTTATAGTAGCGGTTGGTAAACTACAACCCTTGACCAAGGGATGGCCCCTGAACTAAAAATAGTTACTACATTTTTGAGAGAGTAGAAGAAAGAAGACAAAAGAGAGGGGAGGGAGAGGGAGGAAGAGGAGGAAGAGAAGAATACACAGGACACCATGTTTTCTGACTACACCCAACAGAGCTTAAATGTTTACTATTTGGCCTTTTTCAGAAAAGATTTCCTGAGCCCTGCCTACAGGAATATTGCTGAGTGTAGTTCACACAGTATAACTGCATCATGCCAGAAAAACATACGAAGCTAAATAGGCATAGGAAAGTCCTTAGGGCAATTATCTCCAGAACTATTTGTGAGCTATATCCAAAATGATTTAGAACAGTGCTTCCCTGGTGGCTCAGTGGTTAAGAATCCGCCTGCCAAGGCAGGGAACACAGGTTCGAGCCCTGGTCCGAGAAGATCCTACATGCCGTGGAGCAACTAAGCCCGTGTACCACAATTACTGAGCCTGTGCTCTAGAGACTGCGAGCCACAACTACTGAACCCGAGTGACACAACTACCGAAGCCCGCATGCCTAGAGCCCAAGCTCCACAAGGAGAAGCCGCTGCATGAGAAGCCCGTGCATTGCAACAAAGAGTAGACCCCACTCGCCGCAACTAGAGAAAAGCCCGCACGCAGCAACAAACACCCAACGCAGACAAAAATAAAACAAAAAAATAAAATTAAAATTTTTTTTTTAATGATTTAGAACAAAGAAATTGTAAATTAGGCACTAGCTACAATTCACTGTCATAAAACTCTACTTCCAGCTGTGGCACAGTACTGATAGAAGAATAATTCTCCTGCTGTGAATAAAAAGCTTAACAGGGCCTGCCTGGTGGCGCGGTGGTTGAGAGTCCGCCTGCCGATGCAGGGGATACGGGTTCGTGTCCCGGTCTGGGAGGATCCCATATGCCGCGGAGCGGCTGGGCCCGTGAGCCATGGCTGCTGAGCCTGCGCATCCGGAGCCTGTGCTCCGCAACGGGAGAGGCCACAACAGTGAGAGGCCCGCATACCACAAAAAAAAAAAAAAAAAAAAAAAAGCTTAACAAAATATATAAAACAAATGTATTCAAAGTATGGACAACAATCAACAAAAGACTGTGATCTCTGAGAAAACGAACTAACAAGGTGACTGTCCTAGGCTTTCTGCCTGGGAACATATAGCAAGTTCCAGTATAGAGAGGGAAAACTCAAGTAGAGAACACCAGTCTCAATAAACTGGGGAGACAACAGACTGAGAAAGCTAAAGGAGCTGGTATTTGCAGGACAGATTACCAAAGAAAAGACAAAGACCCACAGAAAGAGGACTAGAAATTATCTGCCTGAAAGTAAACCACACATGAGACAGTGGGGAAGGTTATGCTTGTGTGATGTAAGGCAACATATGGGAACTCTGTACATTCTGCTCAATTCTTCTGTGAACTTAAAAAATGTTCTAAAAATTAAAGTCTATTTTTACAAAAGAAAAACAGACCTGGTCAAACAACTGGGAGAATCAATGGAGACCTCTGAAAAGTCACATATTAAAAGTAGGGCTGGGGGACTTCCCTGGTGGTCCAGTGGTTAAGACTCCACACTCCCGATGCAGGGGGCCAGGGCTCAGTCCCTGATCAGGGAACTAGATCCCGCATGATGCAACTAAAAGATCCTGCATGCTGCAAATATAACACCCCACAGGCGTCAACGAAGATCCTGTGTGCTACAACTAAGACCCGGTGCAGCCAAAAATATAAATAAATAAATATTTTTTGAAAATGAAATAAAAGTAGGGCTAAACTAATTCTAAAGTAAAGCCAATCCTAGAGCTGCCCTAAAAAGCTTTAAAAACGAGTCTCAAATCCTATGATGCTACGAGAAAACTACTAGAGCTAGTCAATGAATTTGGTAAACTAGCAGGATACAAAATTAATGCACAGAAATCTCTGGCATTCCTATACACTAATGATGAAAAAGCTGAAAGAAAAATTAAGGAAACACTCCCATTTACCACTGCAACAAAAAGAATATAAAATACCTAGGAATAAACCTACCTAAGGAGACAAAAGACCTGTATGCAGAAAACTATAAGACACTAATGAAAGAAATTAAAGATGATACAAACACATGGAGAGATATACCATGTTCCTGGATTAGAAGAATCAAATTGTGAAAATGACTATACTACCCAAAGCAATCTACAGATTCACTGCAATCCCTATCAAACTACCAACGGCATTTTTCACAGAACTAGAACAAAAAATTTCACAATTTGTATGGAAACACAAAAGACCCCAAATAGCCAAAGCAATCTTGAGAAAGAAGAACAGGGTTGGAGGAATCAGGTTCCTGGACTTCAGACTATACTACAAAGCTACAGTAATCAAGACAGTACGGTACTGGCAAAAAAAAAACCAGAAACATAGATCAATGGAACAGGATAGAAAGCCCAGAGATAACCCCATGCACATATGGTCACCTTATTTTTGATAAAGGAGGCAAGAATGTACAATGCAGAAAAGACAGCCTCTTCAATAAGTGGTGCTGGGGAAACTGGACAGCTACATGTAAAAGAATGAAATTAGAACACTCCCTAACACCATACACAAAAGTAAACTCAACATGGATTAAAGACCTAAATGTAAGGACAGACACTATAAAATGCTTAGAGGAAAACATAGGCAGAACACTCTATGACATAAATCACAGCAAGATCCTTTTTGACACACTTCCTAGAAAAATGGAAATAAAAACAAAAATAAATAAATGGGACCTAACAAAACTTAAAAGCTTTTGAACAGTAAAGGAAACTATGAACAAGATGAAAACAATGGAAAAAACCCTAAGAATGGAAGAAAATATCTGCAAATGAAGCAACTGACAAAGGATTAATCTCCAAAATTTACAAGCAGCACAATATCAAAAAGACAAACAACCCAATCCAAAAATGGGCAGAAAACCTAAATAGACATTTCTCCAAAGAAGATATACAGATTGCCAACAAACACATGAAAGGATGCTCAACATCACTAATCACTACAGAAATACAAATCAAAACTACAATGAGGGATCACCTCACACCGGTCAGAATGGCCATCAATAAAAACTCTACAAACAATAAATGATGGAGAGGGTGTGGAGAAAAGGGATACCTCTTGCACCGTTGGTGGGAATGTAAATTGATATAGCCACTAAGGAAAACAGTATGAAGGTTCCTTTAAAGACTAAAAATAGAAATACCATACGGCCCAGCAATCCCATTACTGGGCATATACCTTAAGAAAACCATAATTCAAAAAGAGTCATGTACCACAATGTTCATTGCACCTCTATTTACAATAGCCAGGACATGGAAGCAACCTAAGTGTCCACTGACAGATGAATGGATAAAGAAGATGTGGCACATATATACAATGGAATAATACTCAGCCATAAGAAGAAACGAAATTGAGTTATTTGTAGTGAGGTGGATGGACCTAGAGTCTCTCATACAGAGTGAAGTAAGTCAGAAAGAGAAGAATAAATACTGTATGCTAACACATATATATGGAATCTAAAAAAAAAATGGTTCTGATGAACATGGGGCAGGACAGGAATAAAGATGCACACGTAGAGAATGGACTTGAGGACATGGGAGGGAGGGGAAGCTGGGATGAAGTGAGAGAGTAGCACTGACATATATAAACTACCAGATGTAAAATAGATAGCTAGTGGGAAGCAGCTGCATACCAGAGGGAGGTCAGCTCGCTGCTTTGTGACCACCTAGAGGGATGGGATAGGGAGGGTGGGATGGAGGCACAAGAGGCAGGGTATATGGGGATATATGTATACATATAGCTGATTCACTTTGTTATACAGCAGAAACTAACACAACATTGTAAAGCAATTATACTCCAATAAAGATGTTAAAAAAAAAAAAGTCTCAGAAAGATCAAGCTGATCCAAAACAAACTAACTGCATGTCAGAATGAAAATCAACTCTCCTAAAGGAAAGAGAATATAGAATATAAAATATAATCTGACACTCAGCAATGTAACAGTGTAACCCAGCATCCAATCAAACATTATCGCACATTTGAAAAAGCAAGACATGAGAGCCATAACCAGAAGACAATTCAGCCAATGGAAATGGGGCCGGAAATAATACAAATGATGGAATTAGAATTACCACAAAGGACTTGAAAAGTTATAAAAAAGTATAAAGATTTAATGGAAAACATGAACTTGATGAGAATAAAATTAGAAACCGTATTTTTTAAAAAGAAACTTCTAAACTGAAAAATACAGCTGAAAAGAAAAATCAACTAAATGGGTTAACTGCACATTAGACCATGTAGGAGAAAATAACAGTGAAACAGGAAGAGAGGGCAGTAAAAAATTATACAGAAAGAAGCATAGAGTTTAAGGTTGAAAAATAAGTGTCAGACATGTGATACAATATTAAGCAGGCTAACATATTTAATTGGAGTTGCAGAGATCGGTATTTGAAGAAATAAATACTTTCTAAAGCAGTTGAACCTAAAAGTGCCAGGAAAAAAATCTTGTCAACCTAGAATTCTATAAGAGAAAATAATCTTCAAAAAGGAAGATGAAATAAAAATATTTTTGGATGAAAGCTGAAAGAATATGTTACCAACAGACCTGCATGACAAGAAATGTTAAAGTTCTTTAGCTAGAAGGAAAAAGACACCTGATGGAAACCTGAATCTCAACAAGAGAATGAACACTGGAAACTGACAGAATTAAAAGCAAAAACAGATAACCCCATAGTAATATATGAATGGTTCAACATTTCTCTGCCAGTAATTGAACAGTCAGAAAATCAAGAAAAATAGACAAGACCTGAAAAGATGCTATCAATTAAACCTAAATGACATTATAAAATGTTCACTCCAAAATGGCAGAACACATATTCCTTTCCAATACACGTGGAACTATCACCAACACTGATCACATGATAAATGATGGAAATACTGCATGGTAAAATTATCAAACAATGGACCTCATACAGAATATCTACTTTGATCAAAATGTATTCAATAACAAAAGCACATGTGGAAAACCCCCAAATATTTAGAAATACTTCTTTGAAAAAAAGCCATAGGTCAAAGAAGAAATCACAAGGAAAATTAGAAAATATGAACTGAATGGCAATGAAAACACAACTTACCAAAATTTGAGAAGTGCAGTAAAAGAAGTCCTCAGAGGGAAACTTACGGATTTATACACTTGTATCAAGAAAAATTCTAAAATCTATGACCTAAACGTCTGGCTTCAGAAGCAAGAAAAAGATCAAATTAAGTACAAAGTAGAAGGAAAACTAACGATAAAAGAAAAGTCTATGTAATAGAAAATAAACAGTGAAGAAAAACTAAGGAAACCAAGAGCAAGATCTTTGAAAAGAACAAAAATGATAAACTCCTAGACAAACCAACCATAAAGAGAGAGAAGTACAAAAGGCAAACAAGTACATGAAAAAGATGTTCAACATGGGCTTCCCTGGCAGCGCAGTGGTTGAGAGTCCGCCTGCCAAAGCAGGGGACACGGGTTCGTGCCCCGGTCTGGGAAGATCCCACATGCCGCGGAGCGGCTGGGCCTGTGAGCCATGGCCACTGAGCCTGTGCGTCCGGAGGCTGTGCTCCGCAACGGGAGAGGCCACAGCAGTGAGGCCTGCGTACCAGAAAAGAAAAAAAAAAAAAAAAAAGATGTTCAACATCACTAACCATTTGGGAAATATAAATGAAAATTACAATGAGATATCACCTCACACCCAGTAGGCTGATTACCATCAAAAGGACAAAAATAACCACACTGGTGAGGATGTGGACAAATTGGAACCCTTGTGCACTAGTGGTGTGGATGCAAAATGGTACAGCTGTTATGGAAAACAGTATGGCAGTTCCTCAAAAAGTTGAAAATAGAATTACCATATAATCTGAAAAGAATTAAAAGCAGGGTCTGTAAGAGATATTTATATTTGTACACCATGCTCATTGCAGCATTATTCACAATAGCTTAAAGATGGAAATAATCCAAGTGTCTGTCCACTGATGAATAAACTGATAAAATGTGATATATCCATACAATGGAATATTACTCAGCCTTAAAAAAGGAAAGAAATTCTGACATATGCTTCAACATAGATATACCTCAAGGACATTATGCTAAATGAAATAAGCCAGTCCCATAAAGACAAACACTATGACTCCACTTATATGAGGTACCCAGAGTAGTCAAATTCATACAGACAGACAGTAAAAAGGTGGTTGACACAGCTGCAAGGAGAAACAGGGAGCTGTCTAGTTCAGTTTGGGGGACTTCCCTGGTGATCCAGTGGCTAAGAATACGCGCTCCCAATACAGGGGGCATGGGTTCAATCCCTGGTGAGGGAACTGGATCCCACACAATGCAACGAAGATCCTGCATGCCGTAACTAAGACTGGGCACAGCGAAACAAATAAATAAATGATTTTTTAAAAAAGAAAAGAATTTCAGTCATGCAAGATGAAAAGTTATGGAGGTTGGCTGCACAACAATATGAGTGTAATTAACACTATTGAACTGGACACTTAAAAATGATAAAATGGTAAATTTTAGTTTCTGTGTATTTTACCCTTAAAATATTTTAATGCAAAAATACAAAGAGAGTTGAGGGGGGAGGCAAGGAGACAAAGAGAAGATGACACAAATTACCAATCTCAGGAATAAAAGAGCACTAAAGATTTCATTAGAGAGTAAAAATAAATTAAGAAAAAATTATAAACAACTTTGTATCTCCATATATATGTGTGTGTGTGTGTATGTGTGTCTCTCTCTCTATATATATACATACATATATATACATATGTGTATATATATATACACACACATACATACATACATATAGATTTGCCACACTGTGAAGCTTGCAGGATCTTAGTTCACCAACCAGGGATCAAACCTGGGCCCCCGGCACTGGAAGTACAGAGTCCTAACTACTGGACCCCAGGGAATTACCTACAAACAACTTTACAGAAACAAATTTTAAAACTATGAACTTTATGAGAGTAAATTTAAAATTTATTAACAATTTTATAGAAATGAATTTACAACTTAGAGCTACAATAGCCAGTGCAGTAAGCCAACAGCCACCTGTGACAATTTAAATAAAATTAAAACTGCAGCTCTGCACTCATCACATCTCAAGTACTCAACTGCCACAGGTAGTCAGTGGCTACTGTACTTTAAGAGTGTACATATAAAACATTTCAATTGTCACAGAAAGTTCTACCAGACTGTGCTGTCTTATGAGAAAATGTCTTGAAAGGTGCAAGTTACACACAATAAATAGAAAATATGAACAACATCAAGCCCAGGTGACGTAAACGAAGTAAAATATTTAAGGAAGAATAATACCCATCTTGAATGAACTCTTTCAGCAAATATAAGGGAAAGGAACACTTCCTAACTAATTGTATGAAGCCATTATCACCCTGGAATCAAACCAGAGAAAGACGTGACAACAAAAGAAAACTATATACCAATATCCTTCATAAACATAGGTACATAAAAATCAGCATACTTAAAATATTAGCAAATTGAGATTTAAAAGATATGAAACAAATAATAGATCATGACAAAGTAGGATTTATCCCATGAATGCAAGGTGGGTTTAAGATTCAAAAATCAACTCACCACATTAACACAATAAAGAAAAACATGATCATTTCAGCAGATGAAAATGAACCATTTGACAAAATATTCATTCACTGAAAAAAATCGTTCAGCAAATATAGAGAAGATCCTCGGCCTGAGAAAAGGCATCTACAAAGATAATAATTATCAACTGGAAACTTAAAAAATTTTTTTAAATCATTATAATAGAATAAAAAATAGGAATATTACATTTCAAGTTAGTAAGGAAAGAATGGATTATTATTCACTAACTTTGAAAAGAAAAATTGGCTAGTCCTATGGGGGAAAATTGTCCCTCAATTCATCCACACACAC
Source organism: Hyperoodon ampullatus (assembly GCF_949752795.1). Lineage (NCBI taxonomy): Eukaryota > Metazoa > Chordata > Mammalia > Artiodactyla > Ziphiidae > Hyperoodon > Hyperoodon ampullatus. Next base: position 29,370,151 of record NC_136915.1, on the reverse strand, counting down.
ACAAAATCCAGACAAAATATTGAAAACACAAAAAATAAGAAGGCCAAATTTCTTTTTTTTTTAATAAATGTATTTATTTTATTTATTTATTTCTGGCTGCATTTGGTCTTCGTTGCTATGAGAGGGCTTTTCTCTAGTTGTGGAGAACGGGGGCTACTCTTCGTTGCAGTGCGCAGGTTTCTCATTGAGGTGGTTTCTCTTGTTGCAGAGCATGGGCTCCAGGCGTGGGGTCTTCAGCAGATGAGGCTCGCAGGCTCTAGAGTGCAGGCTCATTAGTTGTAGCACACAGGCCTAGTTGCTCCACGGCATGTGAGATCTTCCTGGACCAGGGCTCAAACCTGTGGCCCCTGAATTGACAGGTGGATCTTTAACCACTGTGCCACAAGGCAAGCCCTAAATTTCCCATTATTTTTATTTATTTATTTATTTTAACATCTTTATTGGAGTATAACTGCTTTACAATGGTGTGTTAGTTTCTGCTTTGGAAGAAAGTGAATCAGCTATACATATACATATATCCCCATATCTCCTGCCTCCTGCGTCTCCCTCCCACCCCTCTAGGTGGTCACGAAGCACCGAGCTGATCTCCTTGTGCTATGCGGCTGCTTCCCACTAGCTATTTTACATTTTGTAGTGTATATATGTCCATGCCACTATCTCACTTCGTCCCAGCTTATCCCTCCCCCTCCCTGTGTCATTTTTTTTTTACATTCCATATATATGTATTAGCATACAGTATTTGTTTTTCTCTTTCTGACTTACTTCACTCTGCATGACAGACTCTAGGTCCATCCACCTCACTACAAATAACTCAATTTCATTTCTTTTTATGGCTGAGTAATATTCCATTGCATATATGTGCCACATCTTCTTTATCCATTCGTCTGTCAATGGACACTTAGGTTGCTTACATGTCCTGGCTATTGTAAATAGAGCTGCAATGAACGTTATGGTACATGACTCTTTTTGAATTATGGTTTTCTCAGGGTATATGCCCAGTAGTGGGATTCCTGAGTCATATGGTAGTTCTATTTTTAGTTTTTTAAGGAACCTCCATACTGTTTTCCTTAGTGGCTGTATCAATTTACATTCCCACCAACAGTGCAAGAGGTATCCCTTTTCTCCACACCCTCTCCAGCATTTATTGTTTGTAGAGTTTTTGTTGATGGCCATTCTGACCGGTGTGAGGTGATCCCTCATTTTAGTTTTGATTTGCATTTCTCTAATGATTAGTGATGTTGAGCATCCTTTCATGTGTTTGTCGGCAATCTGTATACCTTCTTTGGAAAATGTCTCTTTAGGTCTTCTGCCCATTTTTGGATTGGGTTTTTTTTTGTTGTTATTGAGGTTCATAAGCTGCTTGTATATTTTGGAGATTAATCCTTTGTCAGTTGCTTCATTTGCAAATATTTTCTCCCATTCTGAGGGTTGTCTTTTGGTCTTGTTTATGGTTTCCTTTGCTGTGCAAAAGCTTTTAAGTTTCATTAGGTCCCATTTGTTTATTTTTGGTTTTATTTCCATTTCTCTAGGAGGTGGGTCAAAAAGGATCTTGCTGTGATTTATTTCACAGAGTGCTCTGCCTATGTTTTCCTCTAAGCATTTTATAGTGTCTGGCCTTACATTCAGGTCTTTAATCCATGTTAAGTTTATTTTTGTGTATGGTGTTAAGGAGTGTTCTAATTTCATTCTTTTACATGTAGCTGTCCAGTTTTCCCAGCACTACTTATTGAAAAGGCTGTCTTTTCTCCATTGTATATTCTTGCCTCCTTTATCAAAAATAAGCTGACCGCGTGTGTGTGGGTTTATCTCTTGGCTTTCTATCCTGTTCCATTGATCTATATTTCTGTTTTTGTGCCAGAACCAAACTGTCTTGATTACTGTAGCTTTGTAGTATAGTCTGAAGTCAGGGAGCTTGATTCCTCCACCTCTGTTTTTCTTTCTCAAGATTGCTTTGGCTATTCAGAGTCCTTTGTGGAAGTGGAAGGACCATATGGAAATAAAAATTATGAAATTTTTTCTTCTAGTTCTGTGAAAAATACCATAGGTAGTTTGATAGGGGTTACACTGAATCTGTAGTTTGCTCTGGGTAGTATCATCATTTTCACAATGTTGATTCTTCCAATACAAGAACATGATGTATCTCTCCCTCTGTTTGTGTCATCTTTGATTTCTTTCATAAGTGTCTTATAGTTTTCTGCATACAGGTCTTTTGTCTCCTTCGGTAGGTTTATTCCTAGGTATTTTATTCTTTTTGTTGCAATGGTAAATGGGACTGTTTCCTTAATTTTTCTTTCAGCTTTTTCATCATTAGTGTATAGGAATGCCAGAGATTTTTGTGCACTAATTTTGTATCCTGCTACTTTACCAAATTCATTGATTAGCTCTAGTAGTTTTCTGGTAGCATCTTTAGGGTTCCCTATGTATAGTATCATGTCACCTGCAAACAGTGACAGCTTTACTTCTTTTCCGATTTGGATTCCTTTTATTTCTTTTTCTTCTCTGACTGCTGTGGCTAAAACTTCCAAAACTATATTGAATAACATTGGTGAGAGTAGGCAACCTTGTCTTGTTCCTGATCTTAGTGGAAATGGTTTCAGTTTTTCACCATTGAGAACGATGTTGGCTGTGGGTTTGTCATATATGGCCTTTATTATGTTGCAGTAAGTTCCCTCTATGCCTGCTTTCTGGAGAGTTTTTATAAATGGGTGTTGAATTTTTTCAAGAGCTTTTTCTTCATCTATTGAGATTAGCATATGGTTTTTCTCCTTCAGTTTGTTAATATGGTGTATCACATTTATTGATTTGCGTATATTGAAGAACCCTTGCATTCCTGGGATAAACCCCACTTTACCATGGTGTATGATCCCCTTTTAATGTGCTGTTGGATTCTGTTTGCTAGTATTTTGTTGAGGATTTTTGCATCTATGTTCATCAGTGATATTGGCCTGTAGTTTTCTTTCTTTGTGACATTTTTGTCTCATTTTGGTATCAGAGTGATGGTGGCCTCATAGAATAAGTTTGGGAGTGTTCCTCCCTCTGCTATATTTTGGAAGAATCTGAGAAGGACAGGTGTTAACTATTCTCTAAATGTTTGATAGAATTTGCCTGTGAAGCCATCTCATCCTGGGCTTCTGTTTGTTGGAAGATTTTTAATCACAGTCTCAATTTCAGTGCCTGTGATTGGTCTGTTTATATTTTCTAGTTCTTCCTGGTTCAGTCTTGGAAGGTTGTGCTTTTCTAAGAATTTGTCCATTTCTTCCAGATTGTCCATTTTATTGGCATATAGGGGCTTGTAGTAATCTCTCATGATACTTTGGATTTCTGCAGTGTCAGCTGTTACTTTCCTTTTTCATTTTTAATTTTACTGATTTGAGTCGTTTCCCTTTTTTTCTTAATGAGTCTGGCTAATGGTTTATCAATTTTGTTTATCATCTCAAAGAACCAGCTTTTAGTTTTACTGATCTTTCCTATTGTTTCCTTCATTTTTCATTTATTTCTGATCTGATCTTTATAATTTCTTTCCTTCTGCTAACTTTGGGATTTTTTTGTTCTTCTTTCTCTAACTGCTTCAGGTGTAAGGTTAGGTTGTTTATTTGAGATGTTTCTTGTTTCTTGAGGTAGGATTGTATTGCTATAAACTTCCCTCTTAGAACTGCTTTTGCTGCATCCCATAGGTTTTGGGTCATTGTGTTTTCATTGTCATTTGTTCCTAGGTATTTTTTGATTTCCTCTTTGATTTCTTCAGTGATCTCTTGGTTATTAAGTAGTGTATTCTTCAGCCTCCATTTGTTTCTATGTTTTACAGATTTTTTCCTGTAATTGATATCTAGTCTTATAGTGTTGTATTTGGAAAAGGTAATTGATATGATTTCAGTTTTCTTAAATTTACCAAGGCTTCATTTGTGACCCAAGATATGATCTATCCTGGAGAATGTTCCATGAGCACTTGAGAAGAAAGTGTATTCTGTTGTTTTTAGATTGAATGTCCTGTAAATATCAATTAAGTCCATCTTGTTTAATGTATCATGTAAAGCTTGTGTTTCCTTATTTATTTTCAGTTTGGATCATCTATCCACTGGTGAAAGTGCTATGTTAAAGTCCCCTACTATGATTGTGTTACTGTTGATTTCCCCCTTCAAGGCTGTTAGTATTTGCCTTATGTATTGAGGTGCTCCTATGTTGGCTGCATAAATATTTACAATTGTTATATCTTCTTCTTGGATTGATCCCTTTATCATTATGTAGTGTCCTTCTTTGTCTCTTGTAACAGTCTTTAAAGTCAATTTTGTATGATATGAGAATTGCTACTCAAGCTTTCTTTTGATTTCCATTTGCATGGAATATCTTTTTCCATCCCCTCATTTTCAGTCTGTATGTGCCCCTAGGTCTGAAGTGGGCCTCTTGTAGACAGCATATATATGGGTCTTGGTTTTGTATCCATTCAGCCAGTCATTGTCTTTTGGTTGGAGCATTTAATCCATTTACATTTAAGGTAATTATCGATATGTATGTTTCTACTACGATTTTCTTAATTGTTTTGGGTTTGTTATGCTAAGTCTTTTCCTTCTCTTGTGTTTCCTGCCTAGAAAAGTTCCTTTAGCATTTGTTGTAAAGCTGGTTTGGTGGTGCTGAATTCTCTTAGGTTTTGCTTGTCTGTAAAAGGTTTTAATTTCTCCATTGAATCTGAACGAGATCCTTGCTGGGTAGAGAAATCTTGGTTCTAGGTTTTTCCCTATCATCACTTTAAATATGTCCTGCCACTCCCTTCTGGCTTGCAGAGTTTCTGCTGAAAGATTAGCTGTTAACCTTATAGGGATTCCCTTGTATGTTATTTGTTGTTTTTCCCTTGCTGCTTTTAATATGTTTTCTTTGTATTTAATTTTTGATAGTTTGATTAATGTCTGTCTTGGCATGTTTCTCCTTGGATTTATCCTGTATAGGACGACTCTGTGCGCTTCCTGGAGTTGATTATTTCCTTTCCTATATTAGGGAAGTTTTCAACTATAATCTCTTCAAATATTTTCTCAGTCCCTTTATTTTTCTCTTCTTCTGGGACCCCTATAATTCGAATGTTGGTGTGTTTAATGTTGTCCCAGAGGTCTCTGAGATTGCCCTCAATTCTTTTCATTCTTTTTCCTTTATTCTGCTCGGCTGTAGTTATTTCCACTATTTTATCTTCCAGGTCACTTATCCGTTGTTCTGCCTCAGTTATTCTGCTATTGATTCCTTCTAGAGAATTTTTAATTTCATTTATTGTGTTGTTCATCATTGTTCGTTTGCTCTTTAGTTCTTCTAGGTCCTTGTTAAACGTTTCTTGTATTTTCTAAATTCTATTTCCAAGATTCTGGATCATCTTTACTATCATTACTCTGAATTCTTTTTCACGTAGACTGCCTATTTCCTCTTCATTTGTTTGGTCTGGTGGGTTTTTACCTTGCTCCTTCATCTGCTGTGTGTATCTCTGACTTCTTATTTTGCTTAACTTACTGTGTTTGGGGTCCCCTTTTCACAGGCTGCAGGTCTGTAGTTCCTATTGTTTTTGTGTCTGCCCCCAGTGGCTAAGGTTGGTTCAGTGGGTTGTGTAGGTTTCCTGGTGGAGGGGACGAGTGCCCATGTTGTGGTGGATAGCTGAATCTTGTCTTTCTGGTGGGCAGGACCACGTCCAGCGGTGTGTATTGGGGTGTCTGTGACCTTATTATGATTTCAGGCAGCCTCTCTGTTAATGGGTAGGGTTGTGTTCCTGTCTTGCTAGTTGTTTGGCATAGGGTGTCCAGCACTCTAGTTTGCTGGTCACTGAGTGGAGCTGGGTCTTAGCATTGAGATGGAGATCTCTAGGAGAGCTTTCGCCATTTGATATTACATGGAGCCAGGAGGTCTCTGGTAGACCAATGTCCTGAACTCGTCTCTCCCACCTCAGACGCACAGGCCTGACACCTGGCTGGAGTACCAAGACCCTGTCAGCGACACGGCTGCTAGTGTTCGAGGGTCTCCTGCAGAGGCGGGGGGTGGCTGTGGCCCACTACGGGGACAAGGATACTGGCAGCAGAGGCTCTGGGAAGTACTCCTTGGCATGAGCCCTCCTGGAATCTGCCATTAGCCCCACCAAAGAGTCTCTAGGCCCTAAGTTTCTTAAATATGTGTAAAATCTATGGACTGAGAACTACAAAAGGTTATTTAGAAATTTAATAATTTAGAAATTATTTACAGATTTAAAGAACTAAATAAATTCAAAAATATGCCATGCTCATGGATATATTTAAGATGTCAATTCTCCTCCAAATTAATCTACAGATTTAATGCAATTCCAATAGAACTCCTAATGGCTTATCTGTATATTGATACATTTACATGTTGATTCTATGTATAAATGCAAAGGACTTGAATAGACAAAGCAATTTTTTTTAAGAACAGAGTTGAATGCCTTGTAGTAACTTGTTTTATAAGTCTGTAACTATTTCAAAGTTAAAGTTAAAATAAAAATGATTTCAGCTGTAAAAAGGAACGAAATGGGATCATTTGTAGACACGTGGATGGACCTGGAGACTGTCATACAGAGTGAAGTAAGTCAGAAAGAAAACGATATTGTATATTAACACATATATGTGGAATCTAGAGCAATGGTACAGATGAACCTGTTTGCAAGGCAGAAATAGAGACACAGACGGAGAGGACAAACGTATGGACATGAAGGGGGGAAAGGAGGGTGGAATGAATTGAAAGACTGGGATTAACATACAATACTAATATGTATAAAATAGATAAATAATGAGAACCTGCTGTATAGCACAAGGAACTCCACTTCACTGTACAGTAGAAACTAATACGACATTGTAAAACAAATATACCCCAATTTTTTTTTTTTTTTGCGGTACGCGGGCCTCTCACTGTTGTGGCCTCTCCCATTGCGGAGCACAGGCTCCAGATGCTCAGGCTCAGCGGCCATGGCTCACGGGCCCAGCCGCTCCGCGGCATGTGGGATCTTCCCAGACCGGGGCATGAACCCATGTCCCCTGCATCGGCAGGCGGACTCTCAACCACTGCACCACCAGGGAAGCCCCCAATTTTTTTTAATTTAAAAATAAATAAATAAAAATGATTTCAAAATACAGTATATTTTTATCTGTAAATTATACTTCAGCAAATTTATTTTTTAAAATTTCATTTACAATAGCACAAGAAATTTTAAATGTACAGGGATAACAAAATATGCATAAGGCCTGTACTTGAAAACTACAAAACACTGCTGAAAGGAAAGAAGAGCTAAATAAATTGAAAGACATATCATATATATGAATTGGAAAACACTAGTATTTAGATAGAAGTTCTCCCCAAACTCATCTATAGATCCAACACAATCCCAATCACAAACCCAGGAAGATTTTTTATAGAAAATGACAAGGTGCTTCTAAGAAATTCCATGAAAATGCAAAAGATCTGGAATAGCAAAAACAACTTTGAAAAAAATTACTTAGAATATCTGATTTAATATAAAAATAAAGTAATTAAGACAGTGAGGTACTGACTTAAGGAAAGGCATACAGATCCTTGGATCAAACTGAGTCCCAAAATAAATTCAAACATACAGATCAACTGATTTTCAACAAAAATACCAAGGTAAATCAATCAGAAAGAACAATCTTTTCAATAAATATTGCTGATACAACTAGATATCCATATGCAAAAATTATTTATTTTGACTCTTAAATAACACTATACAGAAAAACTAACTTGAAATGGATAATAAACCTAGTCATAAAAGCTAAGGCTAGGGACTTCCCTGGTGGTCCAGTGGTAAAGAATCCGCTTTCCAATGCAGGGGATGCGGATTTGATCCTTGGTGAGGGAACTAAGATCCCACATGCCACGGGGCAACTAAGCCCATGTGCCGCAACTACTTAGCTCCCACACCTCAATGAGAGAGCCCGCGTACTGCTAACTACAGAGCCCATGCACCCTGGAGGCTGAGCACCACAACTAGAGAGAGAAAACCCGCACACCACAACAAACAGCCCCCACTGCAACGAAAGATCTCGCATGCCTCAATGAAGACCCCGCGTGCTGCAACTAAGACCTGAAAAAAAAAGAAAGAAAAAGGAAAGAAAAAAAAAAAAAAGAAAGAAAATAAATGAATTTTAAAATAGCAAAGAAAATAAACAAAATAACTAAAAGATAAGGCTAAAACTATTAAGTTTCTAGGAATAAACACATGAACATATTCTTGATCTTGCAATAGGTCTTCTACTCAGAATACAGCCCACAAAAATATAATAATTAAAAAACAGAACTTCATCAAAATTAAAACTTGTGCTTTTCAAAGGACACCACTGAGATAATGAAAAGGTCAGCCACAGAATACATGGATGGATGGATGAATGAATGAGTGGGTAGATGGACAGATATGGAAAGAGCCATATAGATACAGATGGATGGAGATAGAGTTATCCATATCTATTTCTAATGATCTATAAAACAGAAGATTTGTATCCAGAATATGTAAAAAACCCTTACAACTTAATAATAGAAAAGAAAAACTGACAAATTTTTTAAAGGGGCAAAGATCTGAACAGACACTTTACAAAAGAACATTTTAAGAATGCCCAATATGGGCTTCCCTGGAGGCGCAGTTGTTAAGAATCTGCCTGCCAATGGAGGGGACGCAGGTTCAAGCCCCGGCCTGGGAAGATTCCACCTGCCACGTAGCAACTAAGCCCGTGCACCACAACTACTGAGACTGAGCTCTACAGCCCACAAGCCACAACTACTGAAGCCTGCCTGCCTAGAGCCCATATTCTGCAACAAGAGAAGTCACGACAATGAGAAGACCGCACACCGCAACAAAGAGTAGCCCCTGCTCACCGCAACTAGAGAAAGCCCGCACACGGCAACGAAGACCCGACACAGCCAAAAATAAATAAATTTATATATAAAAAAAAGAATGGCCAATACACACACTGAAAAGATATTCAAAATCATTAGTCAGCAGGGAAATGCAAATTAAAACCACAATGAGTTGCTACTATCGTTCCCATTTTTTAAAAAAAAACTGTAATTCAAAAGACAAAGACCACTTAAATGAAATGAACAAATTACTTGAAAAACACAATTTACCAAATCTCACACAAGATTAAATATAAAATATAAATAATCCTGTATCTATCTGAAAACTTGAATTCATAATTTACAAACTCACACCAAGAAATCTCCAAGCCAAGATGGTTTTATTGGTGAATCCTGTAAAACATTTCATAAAGCTATAACTCCAATCGTATACAAAGTCTGTTAGAAAAATCCTTAATGAAATATTAGCAAATTGATCCCAGTAATTTTTAAATACTAATACTCTTCACCCATTCCTCAATGTAAAATGGGAATAATAATTTTTAAAAATGTAATAAAGCCTTAGCAAATGTGACAGAAACCTACAATAATTATCCCTAAATGATAAAATATGAGAACTACTTAACTGGACTCAAAAATTAGTCAAAAGTGACAACAACTACCTTGATTATCACTTACAATAAAATCCTATGAGGTCTGGCAAAAACATTAAATACATAATTTGAGTAGTCATTGGGATAAAGAAATAAAATATTTTTAGTTGATACGGTTTTATGACTGGAAAACTAGACTCAAATTTTAAAAGACTATTAGATTTAATAAGGAAATTAAGTAAAATAATAGACTGTTCTTGTAATAAGAATGTAGAAATGAAAAAAAAAACTCCATTTGCAAAGTTCAAATGATACGAGAAAAGCACAATACATATTACTTGTAAGCAACTATAAAATTTAAGTAAATGGCATAAACCAAAATCTGTATAAGATATAGTCTGCTCCTGAATAGAAAAATATAGTAAACTACTGATTCTTCCTAAAAAGTAACATATAAAGGTATGCATTTTCAATTAGAATTCCAACAGACTATTTTTGGATCTTCAATACAATCACATTAAAATTCAGTGGATGAACAGCCTAAAGAAAAGCTTTAAAATAACAGAAATTAAAACTAAGACATTGGCTTGACATAGCAGATAAATGTCTATACCTCAATGCCAAAAAATATTTCTTATAATAATATATACTAATAAAATCAATGACAGTATAGAATTAAATATTAATATTTACTGTAAAAATTAACATGTAAATATATAAATATAGAATTTAACAGAAATACAGAAAAAGATTCCCTTATATATAGAACCTAAATATACCTCATAGCGCCAATTCAATTCACTGATAAAAATATTAACTACTAAGAGGAAAAGATAAATTTTTTAACATGTCAACACAATCAGCTACTCATCTGAAGAAAGTGGACCCCAATCTTATCCTAAATCCAAAAATAAATATCAAACTAAGACTTAAATGCTAAAATATAATATAACATCTTCTAAGATAATCCTTTATAGATTATAAAATTTTATTGAAAAGCATTAAAGATTTAAATAAATGAAAAGACACACAAAGTTCATAGACAGAATGACTCACTATCATAAACATGCCAATTCTCTCTCAGTTCATCTATAGACTCAAAGACAATCCCATCAAAATTTTGCGCTTATTTGATTTTGTTTTGTTAGCGACTTGGCAAGATACTTCTAAAATGAACAGTAGCAAGAACAGGTGAAACATTCCTGAAGAAAAATTTTCAAGGATGTTGTCAACCATCAGGTTATCAAGACTTATTATAAAAACTAAATTAATTAAAAGAACATGGCACAGAAATAAACAAAACTTCCACTGGAGAAGGTGGAGAAAAAGCCCATAGGTATACACTACAGAGTAGCTTTTCAGGTAACTATGTAAAGGAAATAGTATTTCATAAATGGTGGTGAGACAATTTGTTAGTATTATGGAAAGAAATAAAATTAGTTCCCTAAGTCAAACCATAAAACAGTTAATTCTATGATAAAGTAAAACCAATGAACATTTTAGGAAATAATATGAAAGATCTTTCTGACCTCAACCTAGAAAAGGTTTACCTAAATAAAATTTAAAAAAAAAAGAAAATCAAACCATAAAGGAAAAGACTGATACATTTATTATCATTCAAATAAATTAAAATTAATTTCTGCTTATGCAAAGACTTAAAGATAAGTCATGAGTTAGGAAAATTTATTTTCAATATCTATAACTGACAAGTTTATTCTTCAGGATATTTAGAGAACTACAATGCAGTTAAGAAAAGACCAACAACCCAATAGCAAGTGGGCAACAGATTTTGCAAAAGAGGAATCAGAAATGGCCAAAAAAACATGAAAAAATGTTCAACTAAATTATTAATCAGGAAAATGTAAATTTTTAAAAATGAATTCCATGTTATACCTGCTATAATTACAAAGTTTAAAAGTCTGATAATCTCAAGTGTTGGCCAAATGCATAGTGACCAAAACTCTAAACAATGGTAGAATTATAAATGGATGAAACTAGTGAAAAAAATGAGTTTTGCATTTCTAGTAAGTTGAGAATGTACACATCCAATGCCTGAGCAATCACCTTCCATATACACCCTAGAGCAGGGGTAGGTAAATTGTGTCTGCATGCTAAATCCAGAAGCCACCTGTGTTGTATTTGTATAACCCATGAGCTAAGAACGGTTTTCACATTTTTAAGTGGTTAAAAAAAAAAATCAAAAGAAAGATATTTCTTGACACATGAAAATTACACTAAATTCAAAATTCAGTGCCAATAAACTTTAATTGGAAACAAACACTCTAATCCCTTCTTGTATTGTCTATGACTGCTTTCATGCTAAAAAGTCAGAGCTGAATGCTGTAACAGAGAAAGCATACCTATAAAGCCTAAAATATTTACTATCTGGTCTTTTAAAGAAAAAGTTTGACAATTCCTATCCTAAAGAAATATATTCTAAACTTGTTTTTCACAGACTCACCACAAGAAATAGATTTCACATTGAACTCCATACATGGTACTTTCTTGTATGAATCAGAAAACATGCAAGGATGTTCACAGAGGAAAGATTTGTAATGGAAAAACTAGCAACATCAATTAGTATTGGATTGGCCAAAAGGTTCATTCATCTTTTTCTGTAGGATGGCTCTAGCAGCATTTAGCTGTCTTTAAACTTCATTCAAAACAATTTTGTGACAGCTGTATTGTGACAGCTGTCTTATCAGCAAGTACTTAAAAAAAAAAAAATCAAAATTGGTGAACTTTTGTGTAGCCATTTTAATATTGAAGATGGAAGCAAGAAAGCAACATTTTCGGCATATTATGCTTTATTATTTCAAGAAAGGTAAAAACGCAAGAAAGCAACTTTTTCGGCATATTATGCTTTATTATTTCAAGAAAGGTAAAAACGCAACTGAAATGCAAAAAAAAAAATTTGTGCAGTATATGGAGAAGGTGCTGTGACTGACTGAACATGTCAAAAGTGGTTTGCAAAGTTTCGTGCTGAAGATTCGTTGCTGGACAATGCTCCACAGTCAAGTAGACCAGTTGAAGTTGACAGTGATCAAATCGAGACATTAAGTGAGAACAGTCAAAGCTGTACCACATGGGAGATAGCCAACATACTCAAAATATACAAATCAAGCGTTGAAAATCATTTACACCAGCTTGGTTATGTTAATCGCTTTGATGTTTGGGTTCCACGTAAATCAAGCGAAAAAAACCTTCTTGACTGTATTTCCACGTGCGATTCTCTAAACGTAAGGAAAACATTCGTTTTTAAAACAAATTGTGACAGGCGATGAAAAATGAATAGTGTACAATAATATGGAATGGAAGAGACTGTGGGGCAAGCGAAATGAACCACCACCAACCACACCAAATTCCGGTCTTCATCCAAAGAAGGTGATGTTGTGTATATGGTGGGACTGGAAGGGAGTCCTCTATTATGAGCTCCTTCTGGAAAACCAAACGATTAATTCCAACAAGTACTGTTCCCAATTAGACCAACTGAAAGCAGCATTCGACTAAAAACATCCAGAATTAGTCAACAGAAAATGCATAATCTTCCATCAGGATACTACAAGACTGCATCTTTCTTTGATGACCAGGCAAAAACTATTACAGCTTGGCCGGGAAGTTGTGATTCATCTGCCATATTCGCCAGACATTGCACCTTCGAATTTCCATTTATTTCAGTCTTTTCAAAATTCTCTTAATGGAAAAAATTTCAATTCCCTGGAAGACTGTTAAAAGGCACTTGGAACAGTTCTTTGCTCAAAAAGATAAAAAGTCTTGCAAAGATGGAATTATGCAGTTGCCTGAAAAATGGTAGAAGTGGAACAAAAGGGTGAATATGTTGCTCAATAAAGTTCTTGGTGAAAATGAAAAATGTGCCTTTTATTTTTACTTAAAAACCAAAGGAACACGCTTCCCTGGTGGCGCAGTGGTTGAGAGTCCGCCTGCTGATGCAGGGGACGCGGGTTCGTGCCCCGGTCCAGGAAGATCCCACATGCCACGGAGTGGCTGGGCCCGTGAGCCATGGCTGCTGAGCCTGCGTGTCCGGAGCCTGTGCTCTGCAACGGGAGAGGCCACAACAGTGAGAGGCCCGCGTACCGCAAAAAAAAAAGAAAAAAAAAAACCCAAAGGAACTTTTTGGCCAACCCAATATATATATGCTAAAATGGATTTTGAAATTTTGATATATTTTAAACATAAGACCTAAAAGTATAAAACTCCTAAAAGAAAACAGGGGAAAACCTTCATGACACTGGATTAGGCAATGATTTCTTGGATATGACACCAAAAACACAGGCAACAAAAGCAAAAATAAACAAATGGGACTACTACATCAAATTTTTAAAACTTCTGGATATCAAAAGAAACCACCAACAGTGTGAAAAGGTAACACATGGAATGGAAGCAAGTACTTGCAAATCATACATCTGACGGGGGTAATATCCAGAATATATAAAGAACTCTTACAAATCAACAATAAGAAAAAAAACAAATAACCCAATTCAAAACTGGCAAAAGGACTTGGAAAAAGACATTTCTCCAAGAAGACAAATGGCCAACAAGCATATCGAAAGATGCTCAACATTACTAATCATTAGAGAAATACTAATCAAAACTACAATGAGGTATCACCTCACACCCATTAGGATGGTTACGATCAAAAACACAGAAAGTGACAAGTGTTGACAAGGATGTGGAGAAACTGGAATCCCTGTGTTAGTGCAAATGTAAAACGGTGCCACCGCTCCTGAAAACAGTATGGCAAGTCCTCAAAACAAAATGAAAACAGAATTACCATATGAACAAGCAATCCCATTTCTGGGTATATATCCAAGACAAATGAAAGCAGAATCATGAAGGGATATTTGCTCGCCGTGTTCAGTGCAGCATCATTCACAAAAACCAAGAGGCAGAAGCAATCCAAATGCCCATCAACAGGTGAATGGATAAACAAAATGTGGTACTACCCATACAGCGGAATATTATTCAGCCTTAGAAAGGAAGGACATCCCAATACATGTTACAACATGTATAAATCTTAAGAGGGGAGGGAAATTTTTGTTCAATGGATATAGATATTTCAGTTTTGCAAGATAAAATACTTCTACAGATTTGTTGCATAAAAACGTGAATGTACTTAATATTATGGAACTATACACTTAAAAATGTTTAAGATGGTGAATTTTTACATTATGTGTTTTTTTTTACCACAATTTAAAATGAAGAAATGAAAATTATGGGCTTCCCTGGTGGTGCAGTGGTTGAGAATCTGCCTGCTAATGCAGGGGACACGGGTTTGAACCCTGGTCTGGGAGGATCCCACATGCTGCGGAGCAACTAGGCCCATGAGTCACAACTACTGAGCCTGAGCATCTGGAGCCTGTGCTCCGCAACGAGAGGCCGTGATAGTGAGAGGCCTGCACACTGCGATGAAGAGTGGCCCCCGCTTGCCACAACTAGAGAAAGCCCTCGCACAGAAATGAAGACCCAACACAGCAAAAATTAATTAATTAATTAATAAACTCCTACCCCAACGTCTTCTTTAAAAATATATATATATAAAATGTTTATATAATGAACTACTATACATCAGTGATGAATGAATGAGAGCTAAATGATCAGTACAGACAAATCTCAAGAATATACAATAAGGGACCTCCCTGGTGGCGCAGTGGTTAAGAATCCTCCTGCCAGGCATCCCTGTTGGTGCAGTGGTTAAGAATCCGCCTGCCAATGCAGGGGATGTGGGTTCGAGCCCTGGTCCGGGAAGATCCCACATGGCTCAGAGCAGCTAAACCCGTGCGCCACAACTACTGAGCCCGTGTGCCACAACTACTGAAGCCTAGATGCCTAGAGCCCATGCTCTGCAACAAGAGAAGCCACTGCAATGAGAAGCCCGCGCACCATAACGAAGAGCAGCCCCCACTCGCTACAACTAGAGAAAAACCGCACACAGCAATGAAGACCCAATGCAGCCAAAAATAAATTAATTTTAAGAAAAAGAATATACAATGATAAAACAAAGTGGTAACATATACAGTATGATTTAAAAATAATACAGAGTTCATAAATAAGCAAAACTAAACAATATATTGATCAACAATGAAAATGTGGTTAAAAACTATAAAGAAAAGCAAGGAAAAATGGCAATAAATACATACTTATCAATAATTACTGTAAATGTCACTGGACTAAAAGCTCCAATAAAAAGCACAGAGTGACTGGTTGGATAATAAAACAAGAACGTAAAATATGCTGCCTACAAGAGACCCTCTTTAGGGCAAAAGACATGAATGGATTGAAAGTGAGGGGATGGAAAAAGATATTTCATGCAAATGGAAATGACGAGAAAGTGGGGACAGCAACACTCATATCAGATAAATAGACTTTAACACAAAGGGTATAAAAAAAGGCAAAGGGGCTTCCCTGGTGGCGCAGTGGTTGAGAGTCCGCCTGCCGATGCAGGGGACACGGGTTCGTGCCCCGGTCTGGGAGGATCCCACATGCTGCGGAGCGGCTGGGCCCATGAGCCATGGCTGCTGGGCCTGCGCGTCCGGAGCCTGTGCTCCGCAACGGGAGAGGCCATAGCAGTGAGAAGCCCACGTAATGCAAAAAAAAAAAAAAAAAAAAGGCAAAGAAGGACACTATATAATGATAAAAGGATCAATACAAGAAGAGGATATTACACTCATTAAGATAAATGCACCTAATATAGGAGCACCCAAACACAAAATACTAACAGACAGAAGAGGAGAAACTGACGGGAACACAATAATAGCAGATTTTAGAACCCCACTGACATCAACGGACAGATTTTCCAGACAGAAAACTAATAAGGCAACACAGACTCTAAATGACACAATAGAACAGTTAGACTGAATTGATATCTATAGGACACTATAGCCAAAACAACCAGAACACACATTCTTTTCGAGAGTGCGTGAAACACTCTCTAGGATAGACCACAGTCTGTGGCCCAAAACAAGCCTCAACAAATTTAAAAGGACAGAAATTATTTCAAGCATCTTCTCTGACCACAAAGGCATGAAACTAGAAATCAACCACAGAGAGAAAAACAAGAAAAAAAACGATTACATGGAGACTAAACAACATGCTACTAAAAAACTAATGGGTCAACAATGAAATCAAAGAGGAAATTAAAAAATACCTCGAGATAAATGACAATGAAAACAAAACCATATAAAATCTATGGGATGCAACAAAAGCAGATCTAAGAGGGAAGTTCACAGAGATACAGGCCTTCCTCAAAAAAGAAGAAAAATCTCAAATAAGCAACCTAACCTACCACCTACAATAATTAGAAAAAGAAGAACAAACAAAACTTAATGTCAGAAGAAGGAAGGAAATAATAAAAATCAGAGAGGAAATAGAGATTTTTTTAAAAATCAATAAAACCAAGAGCTGATTTTCTGAAAGGATAAAACAAAATTGACAAATCACTGGCCAGGATCACTAGGAAGAAAAGAGAGAAAAGCCAAATAAACAAAATAAGAAATGAAAGAGGAGAAATAAAAACCAATACAGCAGAAACTCAAAAAATCCTAAGGAATTAGTATGAACAGTTATATGCCAATAAAATATACAACCTAGAAGAAATAGACAAGTTCCTAGAAACATACAGCCTGCCAAAACTGAATCAAGAAGAAACAGATAATTTGAACAGACCAATCACTAGAAGTGAAACAGAATTTATAATAAAAAACAAACAAACAAACAAACGAAACCTTCCCTGCAAACAAAATCCAGGACTGTAAGGCTTCACTGGGTAATTCTACCAAACATACATAGAAGAACTCATACCTATACTTCTACAACTCTTCCAAAGGATTGAAGAGGAGGGTCATGATTGAAGAGGAGGGTCAATGACTCCCGCAGTCATTCTATGAAGCCACCTACACCCTAACACCAAAACCAGACAAAGAAAATACAAGAAGAGAAAATTACAGGCCAATATCTTTGATGAAAACAGGTGCAAAAATCCTCAACAAAATATTAGCAAATGGAATCCAACAACACATAAGAAGGATTATACAACATGATCAACTTGGATTTATTCCAGGGTCACCAGGATAGTTCAACATATGCAAAGCAATCAATGTGATACATCACATCAACAAAAGACAAAAACCAACAGATGCAGAAAAAGCAGTTGATAAAATTCAACATCCATTCATGATAAAAACTCTCACCAAAATGGGTATAGAGGGAACATATCTCAACATAATAAAAGCCATTTATGACAAACCCACAGTCAATACAGCACTCAGTGGTGAAAACCTGAAAGCCTTCCTGCTAAATTCTGGAACAACACAAGGATGCCCAATCTCACCACTTCTATTCAAACATAATATTGGAAGTCCTAGCCACAGAAATCAGACAAGAAAAAGAAAACGTATCCAAATTGGAAGGCAAGAGGTAAAATTGTCATTGTACACAGATGACACAATACTCTATATAGAAAACCCTAAAGACTCCACACAAAAACTATTAGAACTAATAAATGCATTCAGCAAGGTAAAAGGACACAAGCTTAATGTAAAGATATCTGTTGCATTTCTTTACGCTAACAATGAAATCTCAAAAAGAAAGTTTAAAAAAAAATCCCATTTAAAATCGCATCAGGTGACATGATACTGTACATAGAGAATCTTAAAAATGCTACCAAAAAACTAATAGAGCTAATCGATGAATTTCGTAAAGTAGCAGGATACAAAATTAATGCACAGAAATCTCTTTTACCAATTATTCCTTTATTTTTACCAAATAACAATTATAATTCAAAACCTGTGATTCCAGTGAACTAGGGGGCAATTCAGAAATTAACACAACTTTGTAAATCAACTATACTTCAATAAAAAAATGTTTTTTAATCTTTTTTTTTAATATTTATTTTATTTATTTGGCTGCACCAGGTCTTAGTTGCGGCATGCGAAATCTTTGTGGCCACGTGCAGGATCTTTTTTAGTTGCGGCATGTGGGATCTTGAGCTGCGCATGTGAACTCTTAGTTTCGGCATGCGGGATCTAGTTCCCTGACCAGGGATGGAACCCGGACCCCTGCATTGGGAGCGCGGAGTCTAATCACTGGACCACCAGGGAAGTCCCTCTCTATTCTATCTGAACTTCTTTCAAACTTCACATAAACTGGCAATGGTTAAGGGAACATGAATTAGGGTAATGCACCGTGTATCAGTCACTTCCACTATCACCATGTTATCTTGAATAATCCACAGCACAAATCCTCCAAATGATGAACTAGAAGTTGGACAACCCTACTCTCTCTTTTGATTTGCATAAAATATTGAAGGCTTTTTTCTTTTAAATCCCTTTCATTGAAAACACTACATATTTGGAAAGTCAATTCAGCTTTTTCATGTTTAAACCAAATTTCCCAAAGTCCTCACTGATGGAGTTACATTCTATCAGTTTATGTGTCCCAACAATTAGCAGACACTATAGTCTGCTGAAAGTTTCAGAAGGATTGTGCCATAGAAGGGCTGAACTTGATCTATAAAACCAAATACGTGAAGCCACACGTCCTGGTGGTCTTGGGCAATGAACATATGGTAAATCTGGTATTACACAAAACATTTTGATGCACTTGCCTGAGAAACAGTGAATCTTCTTTTTTCTGGACATCGACATCAAGACAAAATGGTAGGCCTCAAATGACCATCTTTGGAATCAAGCACTTCCTGAATATCATCTATGTAGCAGTCTGCCCTTATCTCTCCTGAATAGGTGTCTGTGTTCCTGAATTCCCTTCACAGAGGGAGACCAGTCTCCTCTTCCAAGCTAGTCACTTCTCTGCCTTCAACAGCCCCTTAATTATAAACTACCAAAAAGGGGGCGATAAAGGTAATCTTTACCATACCATTTGCACTTAACATTTGGCATAAAATCCCCTGCTTGTAAACCTCCAGCCTAAAAATGTTTGCAGGGATGAAGCAAAAAAAGCACCAGGCACCAGAAACATAAACCCCAAATGTTGTGTGTACAGACCCATTGTATAGCAGCTTGGTTACTGCCTTAAGATTTCTGCTACCACTTTAAGATTGTTGTTACTGCAACATCTTTAACAAATAAAGCATCAGATTAAAACCATCATTAGAAAGCTATTTGATTAATTTCTATTACTAGTATACAGACTTGAGCAAAGGCATATCCAGAAGCAGGAAATCAAAAATTATTTGCTAAAAGTGAGACATAATGGCTGAGGGATACCTTCTAACAGCCCCATGTTTTACTTTTTGATCCCTGTTCCCCCTGACCACAGATGACTGGTTCAAAGATAAACATCGGATGCAAGCTGGCCCAATCATAATCTTCTTCCTAGGAACTTAAAATCTAAAATGGATAAAAAGGAAGACTAAAAGTCATTGGAGCATAACTGCTTTCTGGCAGTACTAGAGAGAGCAGGCCCACAATCACATTTCACTGAGTTCCCTGGGGAAAACTTGTTCTTTACCTCCTCCCTAAACTCTGTGAAATACCCCAATATACTTCTAAAGTTTTTTTCTGGATAAGCGAGCAAGAGTCTATTTTTCTTGCTTACATGCAACAGAAAGGATATTCAATAACTAAGCCCAATGAGGATCAGGAGAGCTAGTTACTTCTCAACATGTAGTCTGAAAACTGTTATCACTCAAAAAATATAAACAAACTAATTCCAAAGAGAAAGAAGGTACTCACAGATCCTTCTGGTGAAAGTAAACAAAAAACAAAAGAAATGAACATTCTCCTTGATTCAGGAATTCTAGATGATAAAATTTATCCTTCATAAATAACTGCATGAACATTCTTTGATGATTCATCAATTCTACTGTTAGATTCACTAAACTTATTGTGGTAATCATTTCACGATGTATGTAAGTCAAAACATTATGTCAATTATATGTCAATAAAACAGAAGAAAAAGTCTATCCTTAGAATTTATCCTACAAAAACACTTCGGCAAGTAGACAAAGATGTGTATAGAAATGCATACTTAATATTGTCTGTAATAGTAAAAAGTTGAAAATAATATACACACATGTAAAAGAGCAATCTGATTAACTTATAGTACAGCCATACAATAAAATACTGAGTACCCACTAGAAAGGATGCAATAGGTCCATATCCACTGACATAGAATATATCTAGGCCGTTGTATGAAAAAAGCAAGAACAACATTCATAGGATACATAAATCCCCACCCATCACATAGAGATATACATTTACATTCATAGAAAAAAGTCTGGAAAGATATATATTACATGTTTAAAACTGATTCTCCTTGGAGAATGGTAAAGGCTTTTATTTTCTGCTTTATTCATTTTTGTATTATAAAATAGAATGTATTACTTTTATAATCTAAGAAACAAAGTTTCTTTTAAGAAAACCATATAACAATGGAAAAAATATGAAGAGAAAATTAAGAGACCCTGTAAACAAAGTAGAAACCTTTACTGAGTGATAAGTTCAATATGATCCACACATACGCAAAGCATGGCTATATTTCAACATTAATAACTATGAGAATAAAATATTTAAAGAAAAGAGTAAGATTCTTACAATTCAGATTAACTTTATTAAAATACTAACAGGGTGTGATAAGATCTAAACTTAAATCAAATTGGACCATCACATTAATTAGCCCTAACTAATCACTGTTATAGATTAATGTTTTCTCTAGACACATTTATTATCTATCTAAAGACATGATTGGTTTCTTTCTAGAACGGTACTTACAGTTCTCTACAATTTCATCAAAAACTGCACCAGTTTTCTGCTCAAACTGAAAAAGCAAAAGAAGAAAAAGTAACATTATTATCATATCCTTCATTCATACCCTTTAGTGTCCCTCCTTGCTCTCCTTAGAGCTGTAATCTTCAACCCAAAGTATATGAATTCACAACAACATAAACAAAAACACCACCAAACAGAGTAAAGTAAAATTCAGAATGAATAAAAGGGTTCTCAGGCCAAAGCCTGCAACCCAAAAATGAAGACATAAATACATGCCCTCACTATAAAAAAGCTACTTATTTTATTTTTTTAAGTTTTTTTAAAAAACTGAGGTATAGTTGTTTTACAATGTTTCAGGTGTACAAAAAAGTGATTCAAAAAAGCTACTTATTTTTCAAAAATCACTTTTCTATCACAAAATACAGAGGATCATATACTTTTGTAATAATAATAATAAAAAACACAGCCAACACTTACTGAGAACTAACAACACTTATTATTAAGAACTATGTATAAAACTTCTAATCAAAACTGAACAGAACAGGGCTTCCCTGGTGGTGCATTGGTTAAGAATCTGCCTGCCAATGCAGGGGACACGGGTTCGAGCCCTGGTCCGGGAAGATGCAACATGCTGCGGAGCAACTAAGCCTGTGTGCCACAACTACTGAGCCTGTGCGCTAGAGCCTGCAAGCCACAACTACTGAGCCCATGCGCCACAACTACTGAGCCTACACTCTAGAGCCTGTGCTCTGCAACAAGAGAAGCCATTGCAATGAGAAGCTCACACACCCAATGAAGAGTAGCCCCCACTTGAGGCAACTAAAGAAAGCCCATGTGCAGCAATGAAGACCCAACGCAACCAAAATTAATTAATTAAAAAAAAAACTGAACAGAATAACCAGCATCAATAGGTTTTGCTCTTAGGATAAAGCCAGAAATCTGCTGCTCTTTAATATTTATTTATTTATTTTTTGGCTGCGTCGGGTCTTAGTTGCAGCACGCGGGATCTTTCATTGTGGCACTCGGGCTCTTCATTGCGGTGAGCCGGCTTAATTGCCCTGTGGAATGTGGGATCTTAGTTTCCTGACCAGGGATCAAAGCAGTGTCCCCTGCATTGCAAGATAGATCCTTAACCACTGGACCACCAGGGAAGTCCCTCTGCTTCTCTTTAAATGAAAGTAAGCCATATTACAGGAATGGTTCCTTTTTGAGTATGTTAGGGCCCAAGACAGAAGCAGAGCCAACTCTGACGTAATTTCAGGCCTTTAAAACAGACATAGGGGGTAAAAAGTAAAACAGCGGCAACTCCACCCAGAAGCTAATAAAGACACTACTAGCATGTTTCACTCCTAGTCTTTACAGGTCTCCTCACTTTGACAAGTTTGAGCATTCCAACCTCCTGCTTCTCTACCTACTACTCATCAATGAGGCAAAAACAGAAGCAAGTCAGCTTTGTGATAAACCTTGCCTACTAAGCTACAGAGTGAATCTCCCCAGTCAAGGGAAAAACTTCAGGGATAAAGAACTACCTAGCTACCTATGTAACGACAGATGAAGCACAACACAACAGCTAGCGAACACTCATAAGTGTGAACAGACAAACAACGAGGATCCCAGGTTTCTGAAAGAAATTAACTATGGGAAAGAGAAGGCCCAAGGTGAATAAACAGAATAACCACTCCAGAAGGAAACAATTTACAGAAAACAAACTTCTAAAAAATATTTTAAGTGATATCTGAGATATCTGAGAGGCTACTGATACAAAAAACTAAACATGAGAAAATATTTAAATGGGCCATGAAAAGGAGACATGAGAAAATATTTGGAAACAAGAAAATGGCAGCAAAAATAAAAATCTTACCGGACAAGCTAACGACAGAGTTATCAATCAGTTTCCAAAAAAAAAGTCAAAGAGTTGGAAGATATTTTATATGAAAACATGGAAGGTTAAACGATTAGGTGTAACAGAAATCTCAAAGGCAAATCCAAAGAAGAGAACAAGAGACAGGTGAAATAACAGAAGAACATTTCCCTGAACTAAATAAATGAATATTTGAGATTGAATGGGTCCACCAAATAACAAAGAGAAAGCGAAAAAAAAAGATACATCCT
Source organism: Hyperoodon ampullatus (assembly GCF_949752795.1). Classification (NCBI taxonomy): domain Eukaryota; kingdom Metazoa; phylum Chordata; class Mammalia; order Artiodactyla; family Ziphiidae; genus Hyperoodon; species Hyperoodon ampullatus. The sequence continues at coordinate 29,346,864 of NC_136915.1, read as the reverse complement.
GGTGAAATTTCAGAGTTTCCAAAAGCAAACAAAAAGAGAAAATAAAAAATTATAGTGCAGGTGATTCATTAAACACATTTAACATAACTGAATTTAATGATATGAACACTGAAAAGGAAAGCAAAGAAAAGAAATAGTAAAGGTCATTCTACCTACCACTCCACTCAATGAGCTATGTTCTAGAATAAAAGGGAAATGGGAGATGTGACTCTGCAAGCCAAAGAATGAAAGCATTTGTCTGCACTGAAAGGGATCCGAGGGTGGTAGGATGAATCGGAAGATTGGGATCGACATATATACACTATTGATACTACATATAAAATAGATAACTAATGAGAACCTACTGTACAGCTCAGGGAATTCTACTCAGTCCTCTGTGGTGACCTAAATGGGAAGGAAATCCAAAAAAGAGGGGATATATCTATATGTATAGCTGATTCATTTTGCTGTACAGTAGAAACTAACACAACATTGTAAAGCAACTATACTCCAATAAAAATTTTAAAAATAAATTAAAATACGTAAGAAAAAAAAAGAAAGAAGGGGATCCGAGTATTTGAAGATAATGCACTTTTTGTACAATACTGCCTTTCCTTTTTCTGGTGATGAAAATGTTCTAACGTTGACGTGGCTGCACAACTGTGAAAATACAGCTACTGAATTATGCGCTTTAAATGGGTGAACTGCATGACATATGAATTACATCTCTATTAAGCTGTTTTAAAAACACATTGAGAAAAATACTGCTATGAAGTTTAGGTATTAAAAACCAAAAGGCGGACTTCCCTGGTGGCGCAGTGGTTGAGAGTCCGCCTGCCGATGCAGGGGACACGGGTTCGTGCCCCGGTCTGGGAAGATCCCACATGCCACGGAGCGGCTGGGCCCGTGAGCCATGGCCGCTGAGCCTGCGCGTCCGGAGCCTGCGCTCCGCAAAAGGAGAGGCCACAACAGTGAGAGGCCCGCGTACTGCAAAAAAAAAAAAAAAAAAAAAAAAAAAACCAAAAGGCACTACTGAAACAAGATTAACAGGGAGATGTTATGTGGGCATATATCCGTATTTTTTAAAGAGTAATTTTTAAAATATACATTCAAATGTGTTAAATAAATAATATGTTTAATACAATGAAGTCCCTCAAGTACAATTTCCTGTGTGATGAGGTTACCTCATTTTAGTGCTAACCTCTTTATGTATTTGAACTTCTTGATAAGGCAGAGCATCAATTAAGAGAGAGTCTATCTTTGACTCATTTTGATTTTGTTGTTGTTGTTTTCTTCTTTAAAAATCTTTTTTATTTTATATTGGAGTATAGTTGATTTACAATGTTGTGTTAGTTTCAGGTATACAGCAAAGTGACTCAGTTATACATATACACATATCTATTCTTTTTCAAATTCTTTTCCCATATAGGTTACTACAGAGTATTGAGTAGAGCTCCCTGTGCTATATAATAGGTCCTTGTTGATTATTTTATATATAGTAGTATGTATGTTAATCCCAACCTCCTAATTTATCCCTCCCACCCACCTTTCCCCTTTGGTAACCTTAAATTTGTTTTTGAAGTCTGTGAGTCTCTTTCTGTTTTGCAAATAAGTTCATTTGTTTCATTTTTTGTTTCCACATATAAGTGATATCATATGATATTTATCTTTGACTTACTTCACTTAGTAAGATAATCTCTAGGTCCATCCATGTTGCTGCAAATGGTATTATTTCATTCTTTTTTAAAATGGCTGAGTTATATTCCATTGTATATATGTACATCTTCTTTATCCATTCATCTGTTGATGGTCATTTAGGTTGCTTCCATGTCTTGGCTATTGTAGATAGTACTGCAGTGAACATTGGGGTGCATGTATCTTTTCAAATTATGGTTTTTTTCCAGATAAATGCCCAGTAGTGGGACTGCTGGATCATATGATAGCTCTATTTTTAGGTTTTTAAGGAACCTCCATACTGTTCTCCATAGTGGCTGTACCATTTACATTCCCACCAACAGTGTAGCAGGGTTCCCTTTTCTCCACACCCTCTCCAGAATTTATTATTTGTAGACTTTTTGAGGATGGCCATTCTGACTGGTGTGAGGTGATACCGCAATGTAGCTTTGATTTACATTTCTCTAATAATTAGTGACGTTGAGCATCTTTTCATGTGCCTGTTGGCCATGTATATGTCTTCTTTGGAGAAATGTCTATTGAGATCTTCTGCCCATTTTTTGATTGGGTTGTGTGGTTTTTTTTGAGTTTTTATTTGTTCTAATTCAAACCTGCTGGTGACTACTCACTTAACATTGCACAAGCACGTAACACTAACATCACTCTCAATTATGGACTCCATCAGGACTCCAGAACACCTGCTTGGCCTATAATCTCACCAATGGGGTGACAACAAATGTACAAGTAATAAGACTTAGCTTTGTTACAATATAGTGATTTCGCTAAATGTGTTTGGGTGCTTCTTGTCCAGCCTGTATATTTATAAATAAGAAATTAGATACAAATAGTAATTTAGCTTTGAAATTAATGTACTACTCATCGCTCAAGTTTCATGAAAGATTTAATTGGACTTAAAAGCCAAGCTGACTTTGGGACTTCCCTGGTGGCACAGTGGATGAGACTCCGAGCTCCCAACGCAGGGAACTAGATCCCACATGCATGCCGCAACTGAGTTCACGTGCCACAACTGAGGAGTCCACGTGCCGCAACTAAGGAGCCCTGGAGCCACAACTGAGGAACCCATTTGCCACAACTAAGACTTGGTGCAACCAAATAAATAAATAAATAAATTTTTTTAAATCCATAATAAATATTTCATATGGGCAAGGATTTTCTCAATACTATAAAACCTAAAATTAAAATTTTTAAAATAAATGAATATAGATATTAATTTAAGACAAAAAATTACTGGTTCATTTTTAGTTATCAAAATAGTCTCATAGGTTCTACCTATTCAAAACATATAACTAGGTCTTCCCTGGTGGCGCAGTGGTTGAGAGTCCGCCTGCCGATGCAGGGTACACGGGTTCGTGCCCCGGTCCGGGAAGATCCCACATGCCGCGGAGCGGCTGGGCCCATGAGCCATGGCCGCTGAGCCTGCGCGTCCGGAGCCTGTGCTCCGCAACGGGAGAGGCCACAACAGTGAGAGGCCCGCGTACCACAAAAAAAAAACAAAAAAACAAAAAAATATATAACTGTTCATATTTAAATTTCTAAAATAAATAACTTTAAGAGGTTTTTACTTTCAAATTTCCTTATCCACAAAATATAGATATAGTGATACTTACACTTCCCAGGATTGTTAGGATGATTAAATGAAAAGCATTTAGCATGGTACTTAGCAAATTGTAAATATACAGTAAATGTGAGCAATATGATTACACTAATAAAAGATATCTTCCCTTGTTTTAAAAATTAGGGTTCACTACAACATTTCACTTGTAAAAATGTGTCCACTGCTTAAAACAAAAGGAAAGCACTGGGCAAATGTTTCAGCCCTCTGTATTTCAAAAATTAAGCACTGGAGATATACTATATTTTTACTTACAAAACAGAACACTCAAGTTCCCTAACCCTGGAGGAATTAAAAATCCCAGTATACTGTGAATTGATAAACACCACCCACAGCCACCTGCAGAAAAAAATTTAAACATTTAAAAAATCACAGTTAGAGGGAATCCCCTGGTTGCCAGTGGTTAGGACTCTGCGCTTCCACTGCAGGGGGCCCGGGTTCCATCTCTGGTCAGGGAACTAATTCCACATGCCACGTGGCGTGGCCAAAAAAAAAAAATCACAGAAATTTATTGGGACTTCCCTGGTGGTCCAGTGGTAAAGAGTCCACCTTCCAATGCAGGGGACAGAGGTTCAATCCCTGGTCGGGGAACTAAGATCCCACATGCCATGGGGCAACTAAGCCCACATGCCACAACTACTGAGCCCACGTGCCTCAACTAGAGAGCCCACATGCTGCAAACTACAGAGCCCACGTGCCACAACTAGAGAGAGAAAACTCACACACCACAACTAGACAGAAGCACACGCACTGCAATGAAGATCCCATGTGCCGCAACTAAGACTCGATGCAGCCAAGAATAAAATAATTTTTTAAAAAAAAGAAACTTATTGGATCCTAAACCAATAATTTTTATTTAAAAACAAGTTAATTTGGGCTTCCCTGGTGGCGCAGTGGTTGAGAGTCCACCGGCCGATGCAGGGGACACAGGTTCGTGCCCCGGTCCGGGAAGATCCCACATGCCATGGAACGGCTAGGCCCGTGAGCCATGGCCACTGAGCCTGCGCGTCCGGAGCCTGTGCTCCACAACGGGAGAGGCCACAACAGTGAGAGGCCCGTGTACCGGGAAAAAAAAAAAAAAAAAAAGTTAATTTTCTCTTTGATCCTCCATACAACTTCACAAATTCCCTGGACATAATTGCTAGAATGCCTAATACCATAAACACTTTTCTCAAACTGTTTTTAATATTTGTAACAATTTGAGAGTTTATATGATAAACTTATTCAATGAAAACTAAACAACAGACCAATAGCTGTAAAATAGTTCAGGGAGTTGAAGGTGGATTTTTCAATGATTAAGCAGATACTGAAAACTATCAAACGTGCTTCAGCATCTTCTTCTCTAAAACCTACTCTTTTCACCTTTTTTTCATTTTAGTAGGAGCCCCAACACCCTGGAAGTCAAACAAGAACTCTCAAAACTTTTCCTCCATTCTCTTCAACTGATCAGTAGTAAGAACTATCATTTATATTTCTAACACATCTTAGGGTTTTAGATAAACCACTACTCTCCATGATGAGCTAACCTATACAGGAGGTCAGGAAAGACAAAGAAACACTGTTCTGTAATTTAAGATCTGAAGGATGACTAAGAATTAAAACAGGTTAAAAGATGGGAGAAAAGGTTCAAGAAAAGAACAGCAAATGTAAAGGTTCTTAGCAGGAGAAAAAATAGAGAATTCAAAAATCAGAAAGACTAGGTGGATAAGAATTCTGGGAGTAAAGCAGGTCAGCACTGTAAAATAAAGCTGATGACAAATCATGGGCCTAACACTGGACATTCTTCACAGACAGGGTGACCACATATTCCAGTTAGCCAAAAGCATCTCAGCTTAAGCCTATCATCCCCATGTAATTGTTAATGTGCTCCCTTTCACTCTCAAAAGTGTCTCAGTTTGGGACTTCCTTGGCAGTACAGTGGTTAAGACTCCCCGCTTCCAATGCAGGGGGCGCAGGTTTTGATCCCTGGTCAGGGAACAAGGATCCTGCATGCCACAGGGTGCAGCCAAAAAAAAAAAGCAAAGAAAAAAAAGTCTCAGTTTGGTCACCCTAAGTATTAGTCATGTTTAGACACTGGACTTTATCCTAAGAAAAAAGACTGAAGGAGATGGCAAGAAGGAAGATGCGTGTTCTGAAAATTACTCTATGGAGTAAGGTTATTTCTTACTCCTACCCAAAGTTCTCATCATACCATTCTCATATTGTTTTCTTTCTACTGGGAATGACTTCTATCTGATAAAATTCCAATGCTACTGCTGGGTTTTTTGGGTTTTTTTTTTCTGCCGTGCCGCGCAGCTTGCAGGATCTTAGTTACCCACGCAGCTTGCAGGATTAGTTACCCAACCAGGGATTGAATCGGAGCCACTAGCAGTGGAAGCGTGGAGTTCTAACCACTGGACCACCAGGGAATTCTCTCCAATGCTTTAAAATACAGCTCTTCAATAAGGCCTTTTCTGATAACCCATTTAGAATTCTTGACTCCTTCTCTGTAGCACTTGATTCATATTTCATTTACAGTCACTTGTGGCACAGTTAACTTATGTATGTGTCAGTATCACTTTCTAGATAAATCTTTTTTATCGTGGGATACCTACAGGCCCTAGCACATTGTGTTGTATAATCTCTCAATATCTTTTATATAAAGTGAATATCATAACTTTGCATTTCTCAGTATTTGTTATGCAAAACCTTCAAGGGGCTCTAAGGAAAAAAGAGTTCTGTGATCAGATATTTTTTCCAAATATATTATAGAACTTTTCCACCATTTGGCATGAAGTTTTATTCATCATCCTCAATTTGGTAGGAAAAAGATGTTATCTCATTTAAATTTGCATTTTGCTGTTTTATTTACATTTAATTGCTTTCATTTTCATTTTTGAAATTTTGAAGAATCTTTTCATATAGTTATTAACCATTTGTGATTATCATTTCTATCAACTGCCTGATTACAGAATTTTTTAGATTACCTGATGCAATGGTTCACAAACCATAATGATTAGTGGTCAATACTTAGCAAGAACCTTACCTTGTGCCTGGTCTTTTTCAAGCACTTTACATGACAATTCAATTTAACCTCCTCAAAATCTCATCAAGTAAGTACAGTTAACACCTCTACTTTGTAGGTGAAGAAATGGAGGTACTGAGAGTTTAAAAGTACACACACATAGAGCTGTGAAAAAGGCTCCCCAGAAAAAAGCCCAAACTTCTGACCCTCCACAATCTGGCCCTACTTCCTCTACTGCTTCATCTTTTCCTGCCTTCATATACCCATTACATCCCCATCCCCAAAGCAAATGCTCTAGCTAATGACCTACAGCTCACCCAATCGATCACGTAGTTTCATCTCTCTAGACCATTGTGCAGTGTTTAAGCTTCTCCAGTCTTAAAATCAATAGCTAATGCCTACTCAGCCTTCATGCCTAAACTAAAGTTACAACTCTTTAACGATGCCATAATCTCACATAATCCACAAACATCCAACATCCTGAACAAGGTAGAATTCACAACTCTTTCCCAGCTCTACACCTACAGATGCGTCTATGACAGCAACTATAAAAACTTTACTCCCAAGTTGGGGATTCTATAAGAAATCAAGTACTCATCCACATCTCTGAAGCTGTATCATGAAATATGCCATTGACAGGGGTTATATAAACCTGGAGTTGTAACCCCATTTTGGAGACTATCTAAAAAAGGAACAATAAACACTGTCTACACAAAAGCCTTTAAAGTTATATAAAAAGTAAAAATAATCTAGCTACTTTCAACAGAACCTAAATGAAATCAAGACTCATAAAGAATTAGAGATTCCACATTTCTCAAAGCAGGGAATCACTTCTCGGCCTTTCGGCTAAGATCAAGTGTAGTATCTGTTCTTACCAGTTCAAAGCAGGAAGAAAGTTAAAGTATATTCTAGTCTAGAGAGATCTGTGTCTGGTTCCATACTGCTGTAAGCCTAGCACCTACAACAACAATGCCTAACATACAGAAGATCAATAAATGTTTGCTGAACAAAAGAATTACTTTTACTAGTTAATAAGTATTTAAAACTCATTTTATATTAAAAACTTAAACATCCTAAGTTTACTTTAAAATTTGCAAGTATCTCAAAAATTAAGCAGGAGCATCAAATAGTTTTGTTTTTGTTTTTTTTAAATTTATTTATTTGTGTTTATTTATTTTTGGCTGTGTTGGGTCTTCATTTCTGTGCGAGGGCTTTCTCTAGTTGTGGCAAGCTGGGGCCACTCTTCATCGCAGTGTGCGGGCCTCTCACTGTAGTGGCCTCTCTTGTTGCGGAGCACAGGCTCCAGACGCACAGGCTCAGTAGTTGTGGCTCACGGGCCCAGTTGCCCCGTGGCATGTGGGATCTTCTCAGACCAGGGCTCGAACCTGTGTCCCCTTCATTGGCAGGCAGATTCTCAACCACTGCGCCACCAGGGAAGCCCCCATCAAATAGTTTTTATGCTTGCAACAGACCACTCCAAATTAAATGTCCAATCCTCTTCCCTCATCCCCACAACTGTAATGCTAGTCTTTTTTCCCTATTGCTACTCCAATTCAAACATCCTTTACTGAAAGCTTCAAATTTATTCCTATTGATAACCTTTATAATCATTTTATCAACTTGGAAAATATAACAAATTCCTTATGGGAAAAACATACTTTTATACAGGAAGTGCTCACTTTGCACTGTAGTGCAAGACCATAAAAATGACTTTGCAATCTGAAATCAAGCAAAGCAATCTGAATAATTAAAGGGAAAAAATTACATTGTTCTGTTTAAGACTCTTTTACCGTCAGCTAAAATGTATAGAGAAATGAAGAATACTGTGTAATATTTACTATTTTATAATTTAAAACATAAGAAACATTGAGAATCAGTATTTTGTTTCTTTGTAAAAACCTTACCAAGAGGGCTTCCCTGGTGGCGCAGTGGTTAAGAATCCGCCTGCCAGAGGAGGGGACACGGGTTTGAGTCCTGGTCCAGGAAGATCCCACATGCCACGGAGCGACTAAGCCCGTGCGCCACAACTACTGAGCCTGCGCTCTAGAGCCCGCAAGCCACAACTACTGAGCCCACGTGCCACAACTACTGAAGCCCGTGCACCTAGAGCCCGTGCTCCCACGCACTGCAACAAAGAATAGCCCCCGCATGATGCAACTAGAGAGAACCCACGTGCAGCAACGAAGACCCAACACAGCCAAACATAAATAAATAAAATAAATAAATTTTGAAAAAAAAAAAAAAACCTTACCAAGGAAGTAAGACAGTGTTTACCTCCTTCTTTTCCTCATATAACTTATGATACAGAATAAGTATCTCTCCCAAGCCTTGGCAAAATGTCATAAATCTTTCCAAGTTTGGCTGGACATGCAACATTTTATCCTTTGCCCTTTCAATCTTGTCATATACTTCCAAGAGTTCCTTTAACGTGATATTTTTGCCAGTCACTTCCTCTGAGACATCTTCATCCTTTCTGTCACAATCACTTTTCTTCATTTATGTTCATAAATTTCCCTTTACTAAGTTCCTCAGACTTTATATCTATATTCCACACCTTATGACCACTTCATGATCCTATGTCTTCCATCATATAAATTACTGACGAGATTGCCTTCCAAAACAGGCCTATCCCACATTAAATAGTTGATGATTATTTGTTCAACTAATCTTTGGAATCTGGGAGTAAAATTCACAGCAGCATCCCTATCTGCTCTAGCAGCTTTAATCCATGCTGATTCTGAAATGAAACCAGCCTTTACTGGTAATGAAAATTTCTTCAGTCTCCTTGTAATTAGTTTTCCTTCAATGCAGCTTGGCATGAATGCTAGCCAAATTGATTGAGATCTGTTTCTATTACAATTTAAACTATATGATGTTGAAGCAATTTTACCTTATTTTTTATATTCATCTCATGTTTTCAATACAGTTCATACCAAACTCTCATACAGGAAAAGTACTTGTCCTATCTTCACTACCTGCCACTATTCTCAAATCTTCTATAACATCCAATTTTTCAGATCTAGTATTATCACCTTTCATTTCTTTGATGAACTTCCATCTTTGCTGGTCAACTCTCTCCTTTGTCCAGTTTTGTAAAATGTCACATGAATTTATCATTGGAAAACAAGGAGGTAACACATCTGTACACTTTGCTATCTGTACAAAAAATGAATAACAGACGCACAGTGACCAACCTCCAACAGACTTTGGGAGAAGTAATGTGACTGGTCACCAATTATGATGGGCATCTATCTATTGATGTATGTAGTGATCTGTGAACTGAAGAGCGAGCATCAAAGTTTATACACTACACAATCATGTACAGTTAACATACCATGGTAAATGACAGTTGAACTGTGTTGTTAGGTGACCGGTGTTTTTTAACTAAACTATACCAACAGAAATTCGAGCATATCAGAAGCCTGCAAAGTGAAGACTGACTGTACAGAGAAAACAAAATGTAAGTATGTAGTTAGATGTGGAAAATATTTGCTGTCAAATATGTAATAGGTCTCAAGAAAGACTGTTAGCATCAGTAGAGTTTCTAGATGCTACTCTGCTTCTAATTCACTAACAGACCTTAAGCTAGAGACTTAAAACTCTTCCGTGGCTCAAATTCTTCAACCCATATAAATGAATGAAGTTGGTCTACAATATCCTAAAAGTTCTCTCCAAACTCTCAAACTTGATGCTCACAATTCACTTCAAGCTAGGCATAAACTAAAAACTCAAATTGGTGTAACTGAGACTGAAACCTTGATGAAGACACTAGAAAAGTAGACTTCACTCTCTCTCCTTAGGTTCTTTTTTCCCAATTAAATGACTTAAGATATTGACAAGTCTTCCCTTAAAATGGAATCAAATCTGCACTCCTTTCACATTTTTATTCATTCTAAAATTTATGTAAAGTAAAATGTAATAATTATTTCCACAAAAATTACTTTGACATGAACTAAAACTTAAATAGGCTTGATTTCTCCAACAAAACAATACTGACTCACTACCAACTTACTATAAGTATACTTAGTGTTTGTAATTAGTATCCCGTGTGCTGTCAGCACACCTTATTAGTAGTGTTTTTTAAGTGCTATGTAGAAAACCAAAGTTACAATTAGAAGCAACTTAAGTGGACTTTCCTGGTGGCGCAGTGGTTAAGAACCCGCCTGCCAATGCAGGGGACACAGGTTCGAGCCCTGGTCCGGGAAGAACCCACATGCCATGGAGCAACTAAGCCCATGTGCCACAACTACTGAGCCTGCGCTCTAGAGCCCACAACCCACAACTACTAAGCCCGCATGCCACAACTACTGAAGCCCGCATGCCTAGAGCCTGTGCTCCGCAACAAGAGAAGCCACTGCAATGAGAAGCCCGCGCACCACAACGAAGAGTAGCCTCAAATTGCCGCAACTAGAGAAAGCCCACACGCAGCAACGAAGACCCAACGCAGCCAAAAATTAATTAATTTTTAAAACAAAAGAAACAACTGAAGTAAGTTGGATTTTACAAATTCATAATTCTATGAAATGAAGCAACTGAATTAATTTCAAATTCAGAATTATACTGAACTCAGACAATAGAAATGTATTACTAAAGATTCACAGAATGTATTATTTCACTGCTTAATTTTAACATGCATATTTTAATGGAAAAAGTATTTGTTCAAATAGCTACAAAAACCTAATAAATAAAATGGACAATATTTATCACCAAATATAGACAGAGTACAGATTCTCAGTCATCGCTGAGAAAAAAACTTCAAATAAAAATCAGACTCAACTGTGAAAAGCTATCATCCTAAAATAACTTCTTTTATGACTTTTTTCACAACAGCTAAGGAGAAAATTAAGCTATCCAGATTTTAAAAGGAAAAAGAAAAGTCATTTTTGAATAGGTGGACAATGTCTCCCTTTCAATCTGAATATGTATTGATAGAATGCTACATTTACCCTGAAACATAAACTAAGGAAGAAGGAAAATATGTGCTCCCATGATTCTTTATAATATGTTTGAAACTGTTTAGCTATATTTTTGTCATCAAATTTTCTACTCCAAAATGATGTATAAATTTGGTTCCTCATTTGGAAGCTCAGGAACATTTATTATAAAATTCATGGGACTTCCCTAGCAGTCCAGTGGTTAAGACTCCAAGTTTCCAATGCAGAGGGCGAGGGTCCAATCCCTGGTCGGGGAACTAAGATCCCACATGTCAGATGGCCAAAACAAAATAAAACAAAACAAATAATATTCACTGTTATTAAGATCCCACAGGCCACACAGTGAGGCCAGAAAAAAACGAAAGCAAAAAACAAAAAACAAAAACATAATAAAATTCGTGATATCCCTCAAGGAAAATATCTTCACTGCTTCCTAACATCTACAACAAATACAAACTTGTAAATTATAAAACTTACAACAAATAAAAGTTTTCTTCAATTATTTAAGGTAAAAATAAAAACCTCGGATCCCTGATATCAATCAAGGTGCAAACTGCCACAACCCAAAAAAGTAAAAATCAATCCGAAGAAATCTCCTAAATCATATATTGACAAAACATTGAAAAGTTAACTGATATCTAGCTTCAAAGTATCTGTGGAATGAAAAAACAAAGGCAAACAAAGATTACTCAGCCTACAAATATCTGCCACCATCTAAGAAACCTTTGAAAAAGAAAACCCCAGAAGCAGTGGTTCTCTACATGTGGTTCATTAGACCATAAGGGTCCCAGAATACTTTCAGAAGTCCCCCAAAGTCAAAACTATTTTCACAGTAATACTAAGACATTCCTTGTATTTTTACCGTGTTCACATTTGCACTAATGGTACAAAATCAATTCTGGGTACAACTACTGGCCCCTTAGGCAGTAGCACCAAACTGTACTGGTCGTTGAGTGTATTCATCACTGCCCAATAATGGATGTCATGAATATATATTAGAAAGAAAATATGATTTAAATATTTAAAATTTCTTAAGAGAGAATATCTCGTAGAATTAACCAGACATGATCAAGCACTTCTATTTAACGAATAACTTAAAAGCAAGCCCAGTCAGTTCAAGTTTAATTGAAATTAAAATATTAATTCCTTTAGTGATAACCCACTTTTTCTATCACAAAAGACATTTACAAAATCTAAGTTTTCTGTGTTTTTTACAAAGCCACAATTAACGTATGGTAATAAGATTGTGTGTAATTATACTTTAGTGTAACATTTAATATATTAAACAAGATAATATAGGGAGAGCCCAGAAGGATCAAACTTAAGTTGTCACTAAAAAAAAATATTTTTAGTTAAAAAGTAATTTTTAACTAAATTTTCATAGTTTTTAGTTCTCACACCTAATTTACTGTGTCATATTATGTTAATCCCAGATAATCTGACAGACCAGTAAAAAAGAAACCAATAAAAATGTCTAACAAGATTGAAAATTTAGCATTTCTGGATCATTCACCTTATAAAGAAACGAGAGTTGGGACTTCCCTGGTGGTGCAGTGGTTTAGAATCCACCTGCCAATGCAGGGGACACGGGTTCGATCCCTGGTCCGGGAAGATCCCATATGTCACAGAGCAACTAAGCCCATGCACCACAACTACTGAGCCTGCACTCTAGAGCTCGCGAGCCACAACTACTGAGGCCGTGTGCCACAACTACTGAAGCCCGCGCGCCTAGAACCCATGCTCCACAACAAAAGAAGCCACTGCAATGAGAAGCCCGTGCACTGCAACGAAGAGTAGCCCCCGCTCGCTGCAACTACAGAAAGCCCATGCGCAGCAACAAAGAACCAACGCAGCCAAAAATAAATAAATAAAGATTTAAAAAAAAAAAAAAAGAGTTGTCTTTTTTTTTTTTTTTTTTTTGTGATATGCGGGCCTTTCACTGTTGTGGCCTCTCTCATTGCGGAGCACAGGCTCTGGACGCGCAGGCTCAGTGGCCATGGCTCACGGGCCCAGCAGCTCCGCGGCATGTGGGATCTTCCCGGATTGGGGCACGAACCCGTGTCCCCTGCATCAGCAGGCAGACTCTCAACCACTGTGCCACCAGGGAAGCCCTATTTGTCATTTTAAATGAACTTTTTGTTAAATGCATACAGGCATACCTTGTTTTATTACGCCTCATTTTATTGCACTTTACACATTGAGTTTTTTACAAATTGAAGATTTGTGGCAATCCTGCATCAAGTAAGCCTATCAGCACCTTTTTTCCAAAAGCTTCTCACTTTCTGTCTCTGTGTCACGTTTTGGTAAGTCTCACAATATTTCAATTTTTTCATTATTATTATATTTTTACGGTGATCTGTGATCAGTGACCTTTGATAGTAACACCATAATCTTTTCAGGGTGTCACGAACTACAGCTATATAAGACAATGAATTTAACTGATAAGTGTGTGCGTTCTGACTGCTCCACTAACCAGCCATCTCCCCCTCTCTCTCCCTCTCCTCAGGCCTCCCTGTTCCCTGAGACACAACAATATTGAAATTAGGCCAGTTAATAACCCAACAATCGCTTCTAAGTGTTCAAGTAAAAGGAAGAGCTGCACACCTCTTGTTTTAAATCAAAAACTAGAAATGATTAAGCTTAGTGAGGAAGACATGTCAAATGCCGACAGGACAAAAGCTAGGCTTCTTGCACCAAACAGTTGGCCAAGATGTGAATGCAAAGGAGAAATAATTGTAGGAAATAAAAAGTGCTACTCCAGTGAACACATGAATGATACGAATGCAGAAGAGCCTTATTACTGATACAGAGAAAGTTTTAGTGGTCTGGAGAGAAGATCAAAGCAGCCACAACACTCCCTTGAGCCAAAGCCTAATCCAGAGCAAGGCTCTAACTCTATCTTCAGTTCTATGAAGGCTGAGAGAGGTGAGAAAGCCACAGAAAAAAGACTGAAGCTGGCAGAGGTTAGTTCATGGGGTTTAAGGAAAGAAGCCATCTCCATAACATCAAAGTACAAGGTGAAGCAGCAAGTATTGATGTAGAAGCTGCAGAAAGTTATCCAGAAGATCTAAGATAATTAATGAAGGTGGTTACACTAAACAGCAGATTTTCAAGGTAGATGAAACAGTCTTCTACTGAAATAAGATGCTATCTAGGACTTTCATAGAGAAGTCAATGCCTGGCTTCAAAGTTTCAAAGGACAGGCTGACTCTCGTGTAGAGGCTAATGTAGCTGGTGACTTGAAGTTGAAGCCAAAGCTCACTTACCGTTCTGAAAATCCAAGGGCCCTTAAGAATTATGCTAAATCTACTCTGCCTGTGCTCTACAAATACAACAACAAAGCCTAGACAACAGCACATCTGTTGAAAAGATGGTTTACTGAGTATTTTAAGCCCACTGTCGAGACCTACTGCTCAGGAAAAAAAATTCCTTTCAAAATATTACTTCTTACTGACAATGCACCTGGTCACTCAAGAGCTCCAATGGAGATTAATGTTGTTTCGTGTCTGCTAACACAACATTCATTCTGCAGCCCATGGATCAAGAGGTCACTGTGGCTTTCAAGTCTTATTACTTAAGAAATACATTTCATAAGGCTATAGCTGCAACAGACAGTGATTTCCTCTGCTGGATCTGGGCAAAGCCAACTGGAAGCCTTCTGGCAAGGATTCACCATTCCAGATGTCATTAAGAACATTCATGGTTCATGGAAAGAGGTCAAAATATCAACATTAACAGGAGTTTGGAGGAAGTTGATTTCAACCTTCATGGATGACTTTGAAGGGTTTAAGACTTTGGTGGAAGAAGTAATTGCAGATGTGGTAGAAACAGCAAGAGAAACAGAATTAGAATTGGACCCTGACAATGTGACTGAATTTCTGCAATCTCATGATGAATTATAACCAACAAGGAGTTACTCCTTAGGGATGAGCAAAAAAGTGGTTTCTTGAGAAGAAATCTACTCCTGGTGAAGATGCTGTGAAGACTGTTAAAATAACAACAAAGGACTTAGAACATCATATAAATTTAGTTGATAAAGTAGTGACGGGGTTTGAGAGGAATGACTCCAATATTGAAATTTTACTGTGGGTAAAATGCTATCAAACAGCATTACATGCTAGAGAGAAATCGTTTGTGAAAGGAAGGGTCAATTCATGCAGCAAACTTAATTGTCTTATTTTAAGAACTTGCCACAGTTGCCACAATCTTCAGCAATCACCACCCTATTCAGTCAGCAGCCATCAACATCAAGGCAGGAGGCCCTTCCACCAGAAAGAATATGATTTGCTGAATGCTCAGATAATGGTTAGCATTTTTAAGCAATAAAGTATTTTAAAATTAAGGTATACATATTGTTTTTTTTGATACAATGCTATTGCACACAGTAGACTATAATACAGTATAAATATAACTTTCATATGCACTAGGAAACCAAAAATTCATGTGAGTTGCTTTATTGATATATTCGATTTATTACAGTGATCTGGAACTGAACACACAATATCTCTGAGGTATGTCTATGTGTGCTCTCTCTTTCCAAAAGTGAGGAAAAGACGATCTATATAAAATTTCCTGGCTAGAGAAACTGGATGAACTCAATCATTTGTCTGTAAAACTCTTAGCTAATGAAATTCTATAAATGCTGTTTTAGAATTATTTAAAGATTAGCTGCTCTCTTTTTGAAAGGACATACACCTGAAACATACCTCTTTAAACCAAGAATATATAATAACTATATGTATGCATAAATTACATAAGAATTGATATATATAATCTCAATTATAAGCACTTACGTAACATTCAAAATTTTAAATAATCATGTATCACTGTGATAAACAAAAAATAAAATTGTAAGCCCAGAGAAGTTATACTATATACACAATTAAAATATATACGCTTTGAATATAACTTTTTAAAATAAATTTATTTATTTATTTATTTGTTTGTTTGTTTGTTTATTTTTGGCTGCGTTGGGTCTTCGTTGCTGTGCGTGGGCTTTCTCTAGTTGCAGCGAGTGGGGGCTACTCTTCGTTGCAGTGCGCAGGCTTCTCATTGCGGTAGCTTCTCTGGCTTGTCCTGTGGAGCGTGGGCTCTAGGTGTGCGGCCTTCGGTAGTTGTGGCACACAGGCTCAGCAGTTGTGGCTCACGGGCCCTAGAGCACGCAGGCTCAGTAGTTGTGGCTTGCGGGCTCTACAACACAGGCTCGGTAGTTGGGGTGCACGGGCTTAGCTGCTCTGAGGCATGTGGGATCTTCCCAGACCAGGGCTCCAACACATGTCCCCTGCATTGGTAGGCAGATTCTTAACCAGTGCGCCACCACAGAAGTCCCTTGATCCACTTTCCATGTCAACTTAGCTTTTGGAGTAGCTTTAATCGTCCATATGCAATCAACTGCTTGGCCAGGTTTTGTATTTTTCCTCTTGTTCTACCTGACTAGAATGTACTATTCCGTCAGCTTCTGACAGCTCAAACTGGCAATCTCCTAGGTAGGTAAAGTCTGGATCCGGAATAAACGAATATTTTGCTGGAAATCCCAGTCCTTCAAGTTCTTCATCAGAACTGAACTTAATCCACATGAATCTCCCTGGTGATCTAATTAATGGAAGGCTTTTCACACCACAGTAACGATCTACAAGTGGAGAGAAACCAAACAGCCCATCTTGAACTTCCAAGTGATCAAACTGACTTTCAAATGATGGTTCTGTATAATAATGTTCATCAAAGGTCAACTCTGTTTTTTGACATGGAGCAGCTTCCAAAATGTAGATACATTCTTTCTTTGGTGGATATGAGTCAGGATAATTTGGTGAAGCAAAATGACTTCCATTGCTGGTTCGAACCCAAATCCCAACACTGGGTTGCAGGAATGTGCTTGATTCCAATATTTTGTCCACCTTGGGTCTTTTGGCCACAGCAACCCCTTGCACTACAAGTACTGTTATTAACAACACTTTGAGGACCGAGCAGAGCTGCTCCAGGGTCATGTTCCCGAGCTGCCCGGCGCTTCACGAGGAGCCGAGGCGGCGGCAGTGGAAGCGCGGAGCTCACAGCTCAGCGTGGCAGCAGCCCCACTCTGCCCCCATAGCCCGCCACCAGGTTGCTCCCTGCGGGGTAGGCCTCAGGTCTGGCACCTGCCATACCCAAGCCTCTCGGCAGGCTCTCGTGCTGCCCCAGTCCCATGGCGGGCGCCACCTCATGCTCCACAGCGCTCCATCCCATCGACCGCCTTAGACCCAGGGAGAGCAGACGCGAGGGACCAGACCTAGGCAGGCCAGTCTGCCTGCGGCCATAGCGCAGACCCCGCTGAAGTGGCCTAATATAATTTTTTAGAAACAAAATGGCAACAACTGATAATACAATAAAGGTCTTTATCTTAGCCAACACACACACACACACACACACACACACACACACACCCTTTCCAAATATCCTAACTTCCAGAACTGTCCCTGGGAACAAAATAACAGATAAAAGCTTATTTTTAAAAACATGCAGGACAGACATTTTTGCCACATAATTTTCAACTATGAAAAATTACTAAAAATTCCCTATGCAGGGAAACGATTAAGTTATTTATTAATACACATTATACTATGGAATTCTATGCAGACTTTACAAAGAATAAGGTAGAAAGTTCTGGAGATGGATGGAGATGGTGTTTGCCTAATATTCTGAACATACTTATTGCCACTGAACTTAAAAATGATTAAAATGGCAAATGTTATGTATATTTTAACAACATAGATACACACACACAAATAAGGTAGATCTGAATATACTACTACGATGGGACACATACACTGAGCGAAAACAGAAAGATTTAAAACTGTGAAACAACTTAAGGACAGAAGAACTAACAGAAAGACCAATGTCTCAATAAGGAAACAGAAGATATGATGAAAGAATAGATTAAAGTTTTAAAACTGAAAAATCAGAAAACCAAAATAAGAACTCACCGAGTGGTTACCAGGGGCTGGGGGGAGGGGCAAGGGGGTAACGGGATAGTCATTATTTAATGGGTAAAGAGTTTCAGTTTGGGATCATGGAATAGTTCTGAAGATGGATAGGGTTTACACATCAATGTGAAAGTTATTAACGCCAATTAATTCAACACTTAAAAATGGGTGAAATAGTAAATTTTGTTATGTATACTTTACCACAATAAAAAAATGCATAATGAATAAAACAAACCCTCATTCATGGGCTCATTAGCAAAACAGAGATGGAGAGGAAAGAGTCATGAAAATAGATCAACAGAATCACCTAATCTTAAAAAAAAAAAAGAAAAAAAGACTGGGGGGATAAAAAAGAATGGTGCCTCAGAAATCTGTGAGCCATATCAAAATACAACATTCATGTAAATCAGAATCCCAGAAGGAAAGAAAACCTGGAGTGCAGAAAAAATACTTGAAGAAATAATGGCTGAAAACTTCACAAGCTTGAAAAAACACATATATATCTGCAGATTTAAGATAAGCAAACCCCAAACAGGATAAATCTAAAGATATTCACATTAAGACACTTATAATTAAACTGCTGAAAACTAAAAAAAAAAAAAATCTCAAAAACAGGCAGAGAAAAACACCATTTTACTTATCACTGCATATTTCTCATCAGAAATCTTGGATGCTAAAAAAAAATGGAAACTATTTTTAAAGTGCTGGGAAAAAAGAACTGTTAACTCATAAATCTATATACAATGAATATACCTTTTGGAATAAAGGTGACATAAGGATATTCTTTGATGAGGAAAACTAAAAGCATTCACTATCAGTGGACCTGCTCTAAAAGAATTGTTAAGAAAGTTTCTTGACCCAAGTGAAATGATATCAAAAAAATTCAGAATATCAGGAATGAAGAAAGAGCAACAGAAACTAGTACCTATCTGAATAACTATAAACACAGACCAATCTTCTACCCTTGAGTTCTTTTAACATATATTTGACATTTGAATATAAAAATTATAACATTATACAATAGAAATTTGGTATGTATATGAAATATGACAACAACAATATAAAAGGGAAGGATAAAACAACCTATATGGTGGTATCTAAATTTCACTTGAAGTGATGAAACATTGATTCTAAGAAGCCAGTCTCAAAATGTTAACATTCTGTTTCAGTTCACCTTTCACAAGTCTCCAAAAGACAAAATTATACTGACAGAAAACAAAACAGTGGTTGCCAGTGGTTAAGCAGGAACAGATAATAGGACTATAAAAAAAATATCACACTAAAGTAGTGACAGGATTGTTAGGAATCTTGTTTGTAGTGCTGGTTACAGGAATCTATGTCTGTGTTCAAAATTCATACAACTATACACCAAATCCAAAAAAAGAAATTCTAGCATTTGTTCATTTCTAAAATAAAATACACATACACATGTAAGATAAGCTTATACATAGTCATAAATAAATATACTGAGTAGTGAAATTACAAAAGATTTTTATTTTTATATCTTTAAAATCTTTCAAACTGTCTAAAATGACTAAATGCTTTTGTAATAAAATAAAATGATTCAAAAATAACCAAAATGTACTTAAACTATGAATATGCCACTTAAGTACAGTTCACAAATAGCATTACTTGAAAAACGAAAAATTAGAACGTAACGTGGGACTTCACTGGTGGCACAGTGGTTAAAAATCTGCCTGCCAATGCAGGGGACATGGGTTCAATCCCTGGTCCAGGAAGATCCCACATGCCGCAGAGCAACTAAGCCCATGTGCTGCAACTACTGAAGCCGGCGCAGTCTAGGGACCACGTGCCACAGCTACTGAGCCCATGTGCTGCAACAACTGAAGCCTGCAAGCATAGAGCCTGTGCTCTGCAACAAGAGAAGTCACTGCAATGAGAAGCCCACACACCATGATGAAGAGTAGCCCCTGCTTGCCACAACTAGAGAAAGCCTGTGTGAAGCAACGAAGACCCAATGCAGCCAAATAAATAAATAAATACCTATCCCACACACACAAAAAAATAACACAACGTATTCTGAGATCTCAAAGTGTAAAGCTTAATAATAACAGCCAACAGCTGCTATCTAACCCCCACCCCATTCTCTCACAATGAATTGCCCTCTCTCAAAATTTACAACAAATAATCCCAAGGACTCTAAAGAGTCATATTAAACTGTACAGCCACATGCAAAAGAATGAAACTGGACCACTATCTTACACCATACACAAAAAGTAACCCCAAATCGTTAAAGACATGAACGTAAGAACTGAAACCATAAAGTTCCTAGGAAAACATACACAGTAAGCTCCTTGACATCAATTTTGCAGATGATTTTTTGGATTTAACACCAAAAATCAAAGGCAAAGAAAGAAAAAAAAAAAAGGTGGGTTTACATCAAACTAAAAACCTTCTGCACACCAAAGGAAACCATCGACCAAATGAAAGGGCAACATACAGAACAGGAGAAAATATTTGCAGATCATACATCTGATGAGATTAATATCCAAAGTATACCAAAAACTCATACAACCCAATAGGAAAAGAGAAAACACTCCAATTAAAAATGGGGCAGGGCTTCCCTGGTGGCGCAGTGGTTGGGAGTCCGCCTGTCGATGCAGGGGACGCGGGTTCGTGCTCCGGTCTGGGAGGATCCCACGTGCCGTGGAGCGGCTGGGCCCGTGAGCCATGGCCGCTGGGCCTGCGCGTCTGGAGCCTGTGCTCCGCAACGGGAGAGGCCACAACAGTGAGAGGCCCGTGTAACGCAAAAAAAAAAAAAAAAAAAAAATGGGGCAGAGGATCTAAACAAATATTTTTCCAAAGACATACTGATGATGAACAGGTAAAGAAAAATGAGCTAAAAATCATTAATCATCAGGGAAATACAACTCAAAACCACAAACCTGTTATGATAGCTATTAATAAAAAGACAAGAAATAACTTCTTGTGAGGATGTTGAGAAAAGGGAACCCTTACGTACTGTTGGTGACAACGTAAACTGGTGCAGGTACTATGTAAAACAGTATGCAGATTGCTCAAGAAATTAAAAATAGGTCTTCCCTCATGGCACAGTGGTTAAGAATCCGCCTGCCAATGCAGGGGACACAGATTTGAGCCCTGGTCCAGGAAGACCCCACATGCCACGGAGCAACCAAGCCCGTGCGCCACAACTACCGAGCCTGCTCCCTAGAGCCCGCACGCCACAACTACAGAAGCCTGCGAGCCTAGAGCCCATGCTTCTCAACGAGAAGCCACCGCAATGAGAAGCCCCCGCACCGCAACAAAGAGTAGCCCCCACTCACTGCAACTAGAGAAAGCCCGGGCGCAGCAACTAAGACCCAATGAAGCCAAAAATAAATACATAAAATAAATTTATTTTAAAAAAGAAATTAAAAACAGAATTGCCATATGATTGAGCAATTCCACTTCTGAGAATTTACCAAAGAAAATGAAAACTCTAACTTGAAAAGATATATGCACCCCCATATTCACTGCAGCATTATTTACAATAGCCAAGACATGGAAGCAACCTAAGTGCACATCAATAGGTAAACAGATTAAAAAAAAGTGGCACAGATACACAATGGATATTATTCAGCCATAGAAAAGGGGGAAGTCTTGCCATGGGCAGCAACATGAATATACCTTGAAAGCATTATACTAAGTAAAATAAGACAGACAGACAACTACTGCATGATCTCACTTACACGTAGAATCAAAAAAAAAAAAGAGAGAAACAAACAAAGCTTATAGATACAGAGAACACATTGATGGTTGCCAGAGGTTGGGGGGAAAGGGGTAGGCAAAATCGGGGAAAGGGGTCAAAAGGTACAAACTTCCACTAGTAAAACAAATAAGTCGTAAGGATATTATGTACAGCATGATGACTACAGTTAATAATGCTGTACTACATACTTAAAAGTTACTAAAGAGCAGATCTTCAAAGATCTCATCAAAGAAAAAAACTTCTAACACTATGGTAATGCGTGTGACCTGCTGTGGTGATCATTTCACAATATATACAAATCATTACAATCATTTCAGACAAGGAGCTGGAATAACCTACATAAATGATAATCACCCATCAGCAGACAAGCGGATTAAACTTTTACTGAGCTCTGCCCAACAGAGCAATAACCAGATCTACACACCACCAGTTCCTCCCATCAGGAAGCTTGCACAAGCCTCTTAGGTAGCCTCATCCACCAGAGGGCAGACAGCATAAGCAAGAAAAACTACAATCCTGTAGACTGTGGAACGAAAACCACATTCACAGAAAGATAGACAAAATGAAAAGGCAAAGGACTATGTACCAGATGAAGGAACAAGATAAAAACCCAGAAAAACAGCTAAATGAAGTGGAGATACGCAACCTTCCTGAAAGAGAACTCAGAATAATGATAGTGAAGACAACCAAGGACCTTGGAAAAGGAATGGAGGCAAAGATCAAGAAGATGCAAGAAATGTTTAACAAAAACCTAGAAGAATTAAAGGACAAACAGAGATGCACAATACAATAACTGAAACGAAAAATACACTAAAAGGTATCAACAGCAGAATAACTGATTCAGAATAACGGATAAGTGACCTGGAAGACAGAATAATGGAATTCACTGCCATGGAACAGAATAAAGAAAAAAGAATCAAAACAAATTAAAGACAGCCTAAGAAACTTCTGGAACAATATTAAGCACGACAACATTCACGTTGTAGGAGCCCCAGAAGAAGAGACAGAGAAAATTCCAAGAAAAAATGTGAAGAGATTATAGTCGAAAACTTCCCAAACATGGGAAAGGAAACAGCCACCCAATTCCAGGAAGCACAGAGAGTCCCAAGCAGGAAAAACCCAAGGAGAAACATGCCGAGACACATAGCAATCAAACTGACAAAATTAACGACAGGGCTTCCCTGGTGGCGCAGTGGTTAAGAATCCACCCACCAATGCTGGGGACACAGGTTCGAGCCATGGTCCAGGAATATCCCACATGCCACAGAGCAACTAAGAACATGCACCACAACTACTCAGCCTGCACTCTAGAGTCTGCAAGCTACAACCACTGAGCAGACGTGCAACAACTACTGAAGCCTGCACACCTGAAGCCAGAGCTCCACAATGAGAGAAGCCAGCACAATGAGAAGCCCGCATAACACAACAAAGAGTAGTCCCTGCTCACCGCAACTAGAAAAAGCCCACGTGCAGCAATGCAGACGCAATGCAGCCATAAATAAATAAATAAATTTTAAAAAAATTAAAGAAAAAGAAAAATTATTCAAAGCAACAAAGGAAAAAACAACAAATAACATACAAGTGAACTCCCATAAGGTTAACAGCTGATTTCTCAGTAGAAACTCTACAGGCCAGAAGGAAGTGACATGATATATTTAAAGTCATGAAAGGGAAAAACCTACAACCAAGATTACTCTACCCAACAAGGTTCTCATTCAGCTTCTACGGAGAAATCAAAGGCTTTACAGAGAAATAAAAGCTAAGAGAATTAGGCACAACCAAACTAGCTCTACAACAAATGCTAAAGGAACTTCTCTAAGTGGGAAACACAACAGAAGAAAAGGACCTACAAAAACAAACCCAAAACAATTAAGAAAACAGTAATAGGAACATACATATCAATAATTACCCTAAATATGAATAGATTAAGTGCTACAACCAAAAGACACAGGCTCACTGAATGGATACAAATACAAGACCCATATATATGCTGTCTGCAAGAGACCCACTTCAGACCTAGGTACACATACAGACTGAAAATGAGGGAATGGAAAAAGATAACCCATGCAAATGGAAATTGAAAGAAAGCTGGAGTAACAAAACTCATATCCAATAAAATAGACTTTAAAATAAAGAATGTTACAAGAGACAAGGAAGGACACTACATAATGATCAAAGGATCAATCCAAGAACAAGATATAACTATTATAAATACATATGCACCCAACATAGAAGCACTTCAATACATAAGGGAAACGCAAACAACTATAAAACAGGAAATCGACAGCAACACAATACTGGGAGACTTTAACACCTCAATTACACCAATGGACATTTCATCCAAGCAGAAAATTAAGAAAGAAAAACAAGCTTTTTTAAAAAGAAATATTTATTTTTGGCTGTGTTGGGTCTTTGTTGCTACACATGGGCTTTATTCGTGGTAAGTGGGGGCTACACTTCATTGTGGTGCGCAAGCTTCTCATTATGGTGGCTCCTCTTGTTGTGGAGCATGAGCTCTAGGCACACGGGCTCAGTAGTTGTGGCATGGGCTATAGAGCACAGGCACAGTAGTTGTGGCTCACAGGCTTAGTTGCTCCACAGCAGGTGGGATCTTCCCAGGCGAGGGCTCAAACCCATGTCCCCTGCATTGGCAGGTGGATTCTTGACCACTGCGCCACCAGGGAAGCCCAAAACACAAGCCTTAAATGACACAATACCAGATAGATTTAATTGATATTCATAGGACTTTCCAACCGATAACAGCAGATTACACTTTCTTCTCAAATGCACATAGAACAATCTCCAGGATATATCACATCTTGGGTCACAAATCAAGCCTTGGTAAATTTTAGAAAACTGAAATCATATCAAGAATTGTCTGCGGGCACAACGCTATGACATTAGAAATAAACTAGAGGAAAAATAACATAAGAAACACAAACACGTGGAGGCTAAACAATATGTTACTAAATAACCAACAGATCACTGAAGAAATCAAAGAGAAAATCATACAATACCTAGAGACAAGTGAAAATGAAAACACGATGATCCAAAACCTATGGGATGCAGCAAAAGCAGATCTAAGAGGCAAGTTCATAGCAATACAATCTTAGCTCAAGAAACAAGAAAAACCTCAAACAATCTAAACTTACACCTAAAGGAGGTAGAGAAAGAAGAACAAAGAAAACCCAAAGTTAGGAGAAGGAAGGAAATCATTAAGATCAGAGCACACGTAAATGAAATAGAAACAAAGAAAACAGCAAAGACCAATAAAACTAAAACCTGGTTCTTTGAGAAGATAAACAAAATTGATAAACCTTTAGCCACACTCACCAAGAGGAAGAGGGAGAGAACTCAAATCAATAAAATTAGAAATGAAAAAGGAGAGGTTACAACGGACACTGCAGAAATACAAAGCATCATAAGAGACTACTACAAGCAACTCTATGCCAATAAAGTGGACAACCTGGAAGAAATGGACAAATTCTTAGAAAGGTATAACCTTCCAAGACTGAACCAGGAAGAAATAGAAAATATGAACAGACCAATCACAAGTATGAAGTTTAAACTGTGAGTAAAAATCTTCCAACAAACAACAGTCCAGGCCCAGATGGCTTCACAGATGAATTCTATCAAACATTTAGAGAAGAGCTAACACCCATCCTTCTCAAACTCTTCCAAAAAATTGCAGAGGAAGGAACATCCCAAACCCACTCTACGAGGCTTCCATCACCCTGATACCAAAACAAGACATACTACAAAAACAGAAAATTACAGACAACAACACTGATGAATATAGATGCAAAAATCCTCAACAAAATACTAGCAAACAGAATCCAACAACACATTAAAAGGATCATATGCCATGTTCAAGTGGGATTTATCCCAGGGATGCAAGGATTCTTCAATATACGCAAATCAATCAATGTGAGACATCATATTAACAAACTGAAGAATAAAAACCATATGATCATCTCAATAGATGCAGAAAAAGCTTTTGACCAAATTCAACACACATTTATGATAAACTCTATCCAGAAAGTGGCCGAGGGAACCTACCTCAACATAATAAAGGCCATATATGACAAACCCACAGCACACATCATTCTCAATGGTGAAAAACTGAAAGCATCTCCTCTAAGATCAGGAACAAGACAAGGGTGTCCACTCTCGCCACTATTATTCAGTTTTGCAAGTCCTAGCCACTACAGTCAGAGAAGAAAAAGAAATGAAAGGAATCCAAATTGGAAAAGAAGAAATAAAACTGTAACTGTTTGCAGATGACATAATACTATACATAGAGAATCCTAAAGATGCCACCAGAAAAATACTACAGCTAATCAATGAATGTGGTAAAGTAGCAGGATACAAAATTAATGCACAGCAATCTCTTGCATTCATATACACTAACAATGAAAGAATAGAAAGAGAAATTAAGGAAACAATCCCATTCACCACTGCAACAAAAACAATAAAATACCTACGAATAAACCAACCTACAGAGGTGAAAGACCTGTACTCGGAAAACTATAAGACACTGATGAAAGAAACCAAAAATGACAC
Organism: Hyperoodon ampullatus; assembly: GCF_949752795.1. Classification (NCBI taxonomy): domain Eukaryota; kingdom Metazoa; phylum Chordata; class Mammalia; order Artiodactyla; family Ziphiidae; genus Hyperoodon; species Hyperoodon ampullatus. Next base: position 29,320,391 of record NC_136915.1, on the reverse strand, counting down.
AAAGAGTGAGATAAATCATGTTCTTGGAAGAATCAATATGGTGAAAATGACTATACTACTCAAAGCAATCTACAGATTCAATGCAATCCCTATCAAACTACCAACGGCGTTTTTCACAGAACTAGAACAAAAAATTTCACAATTTGTATGGAAACACAAAGGACCCTGAATAGCCAAAGCAATCTTGAGAAAGAAACGGAGCTGGAGGAATCGGGCTCCCAGACTTCAGACTATACTAGAAAGCTACAGTAATCGAGATAATATGGTACTGGCAAAAAAACAGAAATACAGATCAATGGAACAGGATAGAAAGCCCAGAGATAAACCCACACACACATGGTCACCTTATTTTTTTTTTTTTTTTTTTTTTTTTGCGGTACGCGGGCCTCTCACTGTTGTGGCCTCTCCCGTTGCGGAGCACAGGCTCCGGATGCGCAGGCTCAGCGGCCATGGCTCACGGGCCCAGCCGCTCCGCGGCATATGGGATCCTCCCGGCCCGGGGCACGAACCCGTATCCCCTGCATCGGCAGGCGGACTCTCAACCACTGCGCCACCAGGGAGGCCCGGTCACCTTATTTTTGATAAAGGAAGCAAGAGTATACAATGGAGAAAAGACAGCCTCTTCAATGAATGGTGCTGGGAAAACTGGACAGCTACATGCAAAAGAATGAAATTAGACCACTCCCTAATACCATACACAAAAATAAACTCAATATGGATTAAGGGGCTTCCCTGGTGGCACAGTGGTTGAGAGTCTGCCTGCTAATGCAGGGGACACGGGTTCGAGCCCTGGTATGGGAAGATCCCACATGCCGCGGAGCAACTGGGCCCGTGAGCCACAACTACTGAGCCTGCGCATCTGGAGCCTGTGCTCCGCAACAAGAGAGGCCGCAATAGTGAGAGGCCCGCGCACCGCAATGACGAGTGGCCCCCGCTTGCCACAACTAGAGAAAGCCCTCACACAGAAATGAAGACCCAACACAGACAAGAATAAATAAATAAATTTAAAGGAAAATTTCCTCATAATTAAAAAAAAAAAGTTTTTAATATGGATTAAGGACCTAAATGTAAGACCAAACATCATAAAGCTCTTAGAGGAAAACATAGAAATCACACGCTTAAACATGAATCACATAAGATCTTTTTTGAGCCACCTCCTAGAGTAATGGAAATAAAAACAAAAATAAACAAATGGGACCTAATGAAACTTAAAAGATTTTGCACAGCAAAGGAAACCATAAACAAGATGAAAAGACAATCCTCAGAATGGGAGAAAATATTTGCAAATGCATCAGCAGACAAAGGATTAATCTCCAAAATATATAAACAGCTCATGCAGCTCAATATTAAAAAAACAAACAACCCAATTAAAAAATGGGCAGAAGATCTAAATAGACATTTCTCCGAAGAAGAGATAGAGATGGCCAAGAGGCACATGAAAAGCTGCTCAACATCACTAATTATGCAAATCAAAACTACAGTGAGGTATCATCACACACCAGTTAGAATGGGCATCATCAGAAAATCTACAAACAACAAATGCTGGAGGGGGTGTGGAAAAAAGGGAACCCTCTTGCACAGTTGGTGGGAATATAAATTGATAAAGCCACTATGAAGAACAGTATGGAGGTTCCTTAAAAAACTAAAAACAGAATTACCATATGACCCAGCAATCCCACTACTGGGCATATACCCAGAGAAAACCATAATTCAAAAGAGACATGCACCCCAATGTTCACTGCAGCACTATTTACAATAGCCAGGTAATGGAAGCAACCTAAATGCCCATTGACAGACAAATGGATAAAGCAGCAGTGGTACATATAATACAATGGAATATTACTCAGTCATAAAAAGGAACGAAATTGGGTCATTTGTAGAGCTGTGGATGGACCTAGAGACTGTCATACAGAGTGAAGTAAGTCAGAAAAAGAAAAATAAATATCGTACATTAACGCATATATGTGGAATCTACAAAAATGGTACAGATAAACCAGTCTGCAAGGCAGAAATAGAGACACAGATGTAGAGAACAAACATATGGACACCAAGGGTTGGTGGGGGAGTTGGGGAGGGTGAACTGGGAGATTGGGATTGACATATATACACTAATCTCTATAAAATAGGTAACTAATAAGAATCTGCTGTATATAAAAATAAAATAAAATTCAAACAAACAAAACAAAACAAACTTATCCTTTCCTTATATGATAAGCCTAAGACAGTACCTGGTACAATTTCAATAATGAATATGTTTATTGATTGAATAATGAAAAGATAAAGCTACTCTTATAACCTATTGAAAATATACACTTTCAATCTGCATCAAAGAAATAAGCTAAATTTCCAAAAGTACACCCAAAGAATAAAGCTTACTGAACTAACCAATAAAAAAAGAGAGAAAAAAAAAAATATATATATATATATATTTTTTTTTTTTGGCTGCACCCCACAGCTTCTGGGATCTTAGTTCCCCAACCAGGGACTGAACCCAGGCACGGCAGTGAAAGCACCGAGTCCTAACCACTGGACAGCCAGTGAATTACCAAATAAAGTAATTTTTAAAGATGTTAACTGAAAAGATATATGTTGTAATTTCTAGGGCAACTTCTAAAAGGAAAAATGACACAAAAACGAACTCCTAAACACTCAAAATGGAACAATGAGAGAGACGCAACACAACTACAAGGGAGGAATGAAGAATAAATGAATAAATAAAAAACACAGATTTCAAGATAGAAAACTTAAACCTAACTATAAAAATAACTACATTACCTCTAAAAGGAATAAATGCAACAATTAAGAAGTGACACACAAGACAAGAGTAAGACGCAACTACATGGTATTACAAAAAACACATTTTAAACATGAAGACACAGATATGCCGAAAGTAAAAGGAGACAGGGAAACACATGCCATTCAGATACTAAGCACAACAAACCTGATTTAACTACACTAATGTCAGATAAAGTAGACTTGAATAAAAAGAGTATTACAAAAACAGTCATTTAATATAAGATCATCAACAAGGTATAGTTCTAAAAGTGTTGGCAACTAATTAACACAACTTAAAAATACATGAAGCAGGGACTTCCCTAGGGGTGCAGTGGTTAAGAATCCGCTTGCCAGTGCAGAGGATATGGGTTCAAACCATGGTCAGGGAAGATCCCACATGCCGCGGAGCAACTAAGCTCGTGCACCACAACTACTGAGCCTGCGCCCTAGAGCCCGCGAGCCACAACTACTGAGCCTGCGCTCTAGTGCCCATGGGCCACAACTACTGAAGCCCGCATGCCTAGAGCCTGTGTTCTGCAATGAGAAGCCACCGCACAACAACAAAGGGTAGCCCCTGCTCGCCACAAGTAAAGAAAGCCCGCGCACAGTAACGAAGACCCAACACAGCCAAAAATAAATTAATTTTTAAAAAATACATGAAGCAGGGGCTTCCCTGGTGGCGCAGTGGTTGAGAGTCCGCCTGCCGATGCAGGGGACACGGGTTCGTGCCCCGGTCTGGGAGGATCCCACATGCCGCGGAGCAGCTGGGCCCGTGAGCCATGGCCGCTGGGCCTGCGCGCCCGGAGCCTGCGCTCCGCAATGGGAGAGGCCACAACAGTGAGAGGCCCGTGTACCGCAAAAAAAAAAAATACATGAAGCAAAAAATAGAACTTAAGTGATAAAATCTCCAACTATGATTGTAGATTTTACGTATCAGTAGTTTTAGAACAAGGAGACCAAAAAAAAAAAAAGACACAAAAAGTGTTAATGACTCCATCAAAAAACTAGACCGAATTGATACTTATGAAACACCAAGGAACTGTACTATATACTCCTTTTTTTTTTTTTTTTGCGATACGCGGGCTTCTCACTGTTGTGGCCTCTCGCTTTGCGGAGCACAGGCTCCGGACGCGCAGGCTCAGCGGCCATGGTTCACGGGCCCAGCCGCTCCACGGCATATGGGATCTTCCCGGACTGGGGCACGAACCCCTGTCGCTTGCATCGGCAATCGGATTCTCAACCACTGCGCCACCAGGGAAGCCCTACATACTCCTTTTTTAAGTGTACCTAGAACAAGCACCAAGATATACACATGCTGTACCATAAAAAAAAAAAGAAGCATCAATAAAAATAAAAGACAGTACATTTATTGACTTCCAGTATATTAGATATAGCTAACAAATAATAACACCAACATTTATACACTAAATATGTTTATAATAATGCAAGTGTCCGATTTTTTTAAATCACAGAGGAAATAATATAATATTTAGAGCTAAATGATAATGAAAACAAAACTAAGTTTTGGAACTTATTTAAAGCAGTACTTAGAGATGTTTAGTTTTAAATTCCTTTGTATTTTTCAAAAGGGTGTCAAATCAAGCAGCTAGGAATAGAAAACAAAATAAACCCAAAGGCAGTGAAAAGGAAATAAAGATATGAACAAAAATCAATTAAACAGAAAATGAAAAACCAAAAAAAAAATCAGTGAAATCGAAATTTCTCTTTCAAAATATTAATATAATTGAAAAACACCTAGCTAGGCTGATCAAAGAAAAAATAAAGAAGACACAAATTGACAATAAATATCAAAGAAGAGACACAACTACACATAGTCTGTAAAACAGTCATTAAAACAATAAGGGAATTTTATGGCAATAAACTGAATTACTTAAGATGAAATGGAAAAACTTCTCAAGACATGCAAGTCACCAAAAATAAAACAAGAAAAACTAGAAATTCCTGTACCTGCTCTAAAACTCAAATGAATAAGTGAAGTTCTCATAAAGAAAATTCCAGGCCCAAATGAATTTACTGACAAAAATATCAAACATTTGGGGACTTCCCTGGTGGTCCAATGGTTATGACCCTGCACTCCCAATGCAGGTTCAATCCCTGGTCAGGGAACTAGGTCCCACATGCCGCAGCTATGAGTTCACATGACACAACTAAAGCTCCTGCATGGTGCAACTAAGACCCAGAGCAGCCTAAATAATTTTCTTTTTAATCAAAGATTTAAGAAAGATATAACAGTAATCTCACCCAAGCTTATTCAAAAATTAGGAGGAAGGCATAGTCCCAAATGCAATTTATAAGGCCTACATTACTCTGATACCCAAACCAGACAAAGACAGTACAAGAAAATAAAACTGCTAATCAATATTCCACATGAACAAAATACCAAAATTCTCATCAAAATATTACAAAACTAACCAGCAACATATAAAAAGTATTATCCATCATTATCATACAGAGATTACAACAGGAATGCAAGGTTAGTTTAACATTTAAAAACCAAATGAACAGACTCAAATAGAAGAAACTATATAATCTCTGCAACACATTCAGAAAAAGCATTTCACAAAGTTTAACTCCATTATATAAAAAAAAAACCACCCTCAGCAAACAAATAATAGAAGCGACTTCCTAGGAGCTGCCTTCAAAATGGCGGAGGAAGGGCTTCCCTGGTGGTGCAGTGGTTGAGAGTCCGCCTGCAGATGCAGGGGACATGGGTTCGTGCCCCAGTCCGGGAAGATCCAACATGCCGCGGAGCAGCTAAGCCCGTGAGCCATGGCCGCTGAGCCTGCGCGTCCGGAGCCTGTGCTCCGTGACTGGAGAGGCCACAACAGTGAAAGGCCCACATACCGTGCAAAAAAAGAAAAAAAAAAAAAATGGCGGAGCAATAAGAAGTGGAGATCACCTTCCTCCCCACAAACACATCAAAACTACATCTACACGTGGAACAACTCCTACGGAACACCTACTGAACACTGGCAGAAGACTTCAGACTTCCCAAAAGGCAAGAAACTCCCAAGTAGCTGGGTAAGGCAAAAGAAAAAAGGAAAAACAGAGACAAAAGAATAGGGATGGGACCTGCCCCTCTGGGAGGGAGCTGTGAAGGAGGAAAAGTTTCCACACACTAGGAAGCCCCTTCCTGGGCAGAGCCGGAGGTGGGGGAAGCTTCGGAGCCACAGAGGAGAGCGCAGCAACACGGGTGCAGTGGGAAAGAGGAGAGATACCCACACAGAGGATCGGTACCAACCAGCACTCACCAGCCAGAGAGGCTTCCCTGCTCACCCACCAAGACAGGTGAGAGCTGGGAGCTGAGGCTCAGGCTTCGGAGGTCAGATTCCAGGGAGAGGACTGGGGATGGCTGCGTGAACACAGCCTGAAAGGGGCTAGTGTGCCACAGCTAGCCCGGAGGGAGTCCAGGAAAAAGTCTGGACCTGCCTAAGAGGCAAAAGACCATTGTTTTGGGGTGCACGAGGAGAAGGGATTCAGAGCACTGCTTAAACGAGCTCCAGAGACAGGTGCAAGCCGCGGCTATCAGCACAGATCCCAGAGACAGGCATGAAACGCTAAAGCTGCTCCTGCAGCCACCAAGAAGCCTGTGTGCAAGCACAGGTCACTATCCACACCTCCCCTCCCGGGAGCCTGTGCAGTCCACCACTGCCAGTGTCCCGTGAACCAGGGACAACTTCCCCAGGAGAACACATGGCATGACTCAGGCTGTTGCAACGTCATGCCGGCATCTTGTCACCTCAGGTTTGCCCCGCATTCTGTACCCCTCCCTACCCCTGGTATGAGTGAGCTAGAGCCCCCTAATCATCCGCTCCTTTAACCCCCTCCTGTCTAGGTGAAGAACAGACACCAGAGAGCAACCTACACACAGAGGCAGGGTGAAATCCAAACCTGAACCCCAGGAGCTGTGCGAACAAAGAAGAGAAAGGGCAATTTCTCCCAGAAGCCTCAGGAGCAGCGGATTAAATCTCCACAATCAACTTGATGTACCCTGCATATGTGGAATACCTGAAGAGACAACAAATCATCCCAAAACTGAGGCGCTGGACTTTGGGAGCAACTGTATACTTGCGGTCTGCTTTCTACATCTAATTTGTTTCTGGTTTTATGTTTGGTTTAGTTTAATATTTAGAGCTTATTATCATTTGTAGTTTATTTATTTGCTTGCTCTCTTTTTTTTTTAATGTATCTTTTCCTTGTTCTCTTTTTGTGAGTATGTATGTGTATGCTTGTGTGATTTTGTCTGTATAGCTTTACTATTACCATTTGCCCTAGGGTTCTATTTTTCTTGGGGGGGGTATAGTTTTTAGCACTCACTATCATTGATGGATTTGTTTTTTGGTTTCGTTGTTCTCTTCTTCCTTTCTATTACTTATTTTTTACTTGTAATAATTTTTTTATTTTATTAACTTTATTTTTTAACTTTGTTTTTTTTTTTTTCCTTTTTTTCTCTCTTTTCTTCTGAGCCATGTAGCTGACAGGATCTTCGTGCTCTGGCCAGGTGTCAGGCCTGACCCTCTGAGGTGGAAGGGCCGAGTTCAGGACATTGGTCCACCAGAGACCTCCAGCCCCATGTAATACTAAACGGCGAAAGCTCTCCCAGAGATCTCCATCTCAACACTAAGACCCAGCTCCACTCAACGATCAGCAAGCTACAGCACTGGACACCCTATGCCAAACAACTAGCAAGACAGGAACACAGCCCCACCCATTAGCAGAAAGGCTGCCTAAAATAATAATAAGTTCACAGACACCCAAAACACATCACTGTACATGGTCCTGTCCACGAGAAAGACAAGGTTCAGCCTCATCCACCAGAACACAAGCACCAGTCCCCTCCACCAGGAAGCCTACACAACTCACTGAACCAACCTTACCCACTGGGAGCAGACTCCGAAAACGGGAATGACGAACCTGCAGCCTACGAAAAGGAGACGCCAAACACACTAAGTTAAGCAAAATGAGAAGACAGAAAGATACGCAGCAGATGAAGGAGCAAGGTAAAAACCCACCTGACCAAACAAATGAGGAAATAAGCAGTCTACCTGAAAGAAAATTCAGAGTAATGATAGTAAAGAGGATCCAAAATCTTCGAAATAGAATGGAAAAAATACAAGAAATGTTTAACAAGGACTTACAAGTACTAAGGAGCAAACAAAAAATGATGAACAACACAATACATGAAATTAAAAATCCTACAGAAGGAATCAATAGCAGAATAACTGAGGCAGAAGAATGGATAAATGACCTGGAAGATAAAACAGTGGAAATAACTACCGCAGATCAGAAGTAAGAAAAAAGAATGAAAAGAATTGAGGACAATCTCATAAACTTCTGGGACAACATTAAATGCACCAATATTCGAATTATAGGGGTCCCAGAAGAAAAAGAGAAAAGAAAAAGGGACTGAGAAAATATGTGAAGAGATTATAGTTGAAAACTTCCCTAATATGGGAAGGGAAATAGTCAAGTCCAGGAAGCATACAGAGTTCCGTACAAGATAAATCCAAGGAGAAACATACCAAGACACATATTAATCAAACTATCAAAAATTAAATACAAAGAAAAAATATTAAAAGCAGCAAAGGAAAAGCAACAACATACAAGGTAATCCCCATAAGGTTAACAGCTGATCTTTAGCAGAAACTCTGCAAACCAGGAGTGTCAAGACATATTTAAAGTGATGAAAGGGAAAAACCTACAACCAAGATTACTCTACCCAGCAAAGATGTCATTCAGATTGGATGGAGAAATTAAAACCTTTACAGACAAGCAAAAGCTAAGAGAATTCAACACCACTAAACCAGCTTTACAACAAATGTTTAGAAACTCCTCTATGCAGGAGACACAAGAGAAAGGAAAGACTTATAACAAAAAACCCAGAACAATTAAGAAAATGTTAATAGGAACATACATATCGATAATTACCTTAAATGTAAATGGATTAAATGCTCCAACCAACAGACACAGATTGGCTGAATGGATACAAAAACAAGACCCATATATATGCTGCCTACAAGAGACCCACTTCAGACCTAGGGACACATACAGACTGAAAGTGAGGGGATGGGAAAGGATATTCCATGCAAATGGAAACAAAAGAAAGCTGGAGTAGCAATTCTCATATCAGACAAAACAGACTTTAAAATAAAGAATATTACAAGAGACAAAGAAGGACACTACATAATGATAAAGGGATCAATCCAAGCAGAAAAAGATATAGCAACTGTAAATACTTAGACACCCAACACAGGAGCACCTCAATACATAAGGCAAATGCTAACAGCCATAAGAGGGGAAATAGACAGTAACACAATCATAGTAGGGGACTTTAACACCCCACTTACACCAATGGACAGATCATCCAAAATGAAAATAAATAAGGAAACATAAGCTTTAAATGATACATTAAACAAAACGGATTTAACTGATATTTATAGAACATTCCATCCAAATACAACAGAATACACTTTCTTCTCAAGTGCTCATGGAACATTCTCCAAGATAGATCATATCTTGGGCCACAAATCAAGCCTTGGTATATTTAAGAAAACTGAAATCATATCAAATATCTTTTCCAAATACAACACTATAAGACTAGATATCAATTACAGGATAAAATCTGTAAAAAATACAAACACATGGAGGCTAAACAATACACTACTAAATAACCAAGAGATCACTGAAGAAATCAAAGAGGAAATCAAAAAAAACCTAGAAACAAATGACAATTAAAACACGATGACCCAAAACCTATGGGATGCAGCAAAAGCAGTTTTAAGAGGAAAGTTTATAACAATACAATCCTACCTCAAGAAACAAGAAACATCTCAAATAAACCTAACCTTACATCTAAAGCAATTAGAGAAAGAACAAAAACATGCCAAAGTTAGCAGAAGGAAATAAATCATAAAGATCACATCAGAAATAAATGAAAAAGAAATGTAGGAAACAATAGCAAAGATCAATAAAACTAAAAGATGGTTTTTTGAGAAGTTAAGAAAAATTGATAAACCATTAGCCAGACTCATCAAGAAAAAAATGGGAGACGACTCAAATCAATAGAATTAGAAATGAAAAAGGAGAAGTAACAACTGACACTGCAGAAATACAAAGCATCATGAGAGATTACTACAAGCAACTATATGCCAATAAAATAGACAACCTGGAAGAAATGGACAAATTCTTAAAAAGCACAGCCTTCCAAGACTGAACCAGGAAGAAATAGAAAATATAAACTGAACAATCACAAGCACTGAAATTGAAACTGTGATTAAAAATCTTCCAACAAACAAAAGCCCAGGTCCAGATGGCTTCACAGGCTAGTTCTATAAAACATTTAAAGAAGAGCTACCACTATCCTTCTCAAAGTCTTCCAAAATATTGCAGAGGGAGAAAAACTCCCAAACTCATTCTACGAGGCCAGCATCACCCTAGTACCAAAACAAGACAAAGATATCACAAAAAAAGAAAACTACAGACCAATATCACTGATGAACATAGATGTAAAAATCCTCAGCGAAATACTAGCAAACAGAATCCAACAGCACATTAAAAGGATCATACACCAAGATCAAGTGGGGTTTATCCCAGGAATGCAAGGATTCTTCAATATATGCAAATCAATCTATGTTATATACCATATTAACAAACTGAAGAAAAACCATATGATTTTAATAAATGCAGCAAAAGATACTGACAAAATTCAATATCCATTAATGATAAGAACCCTCCAGAAAGTATGCATAGAGGGAACTTACTTCAACATAATAAAGGCCATATATGACAAACCCACAGCCAACATCGTTCTCAGTGGTGAAAAACTGAAACCATTTCCTCTAAGATCAGGAACAAGACAAGGTTGCCCACTCTCACCACTATTATTCAACATAATTTTGCAAGTTTTGGCCACATCAATCAGAGAAAAAAAGAAATAAAAGGAATCCAAATCGGAAAAGAAGTAAAACTGTCAGTGTTTGCAGATGACATGATACTATATATAGAAAATCCTAAAGATGCTACAAGAAAACTACTAGAACTAATCAATGATTTTGGTAAAGTAGCAGGATACAAAATTAATGCACAGAAACCTCTTGTACTCCTATACACTAATGATGAAAAATCTGAAAGACAAATTAAGGAAACAGTCCCATTTACTACTGTAACAAAAGGAATAAAATACCTAGGAATAAACCTACCTAAGAAGACGAAAGACCTGTATGCAGAAAACTATAAGACACTGATGAAACAAATTAAAGATGATAACAAACAGATGGAGAGACATACCATGTTCTTAGACTGGAAGAATCAACAATGTGAAAATGACTCTACTACCCAAGGCAATCTACAGATTCAATGCAATCCCTGTCAAACTACCAATGGCATTTTTCACAGAACTAGAACAAAAAATTTCACAATTTGTATAGAAACATAAAAAGCAATCTTGAGAAAGAAAAATGGAGCTGGAGGATTCAGGCTCCCTGACTTCAAATTATACTACAAGACAGTATGGTACTGGCACAAAAACAGATACAGAGATCAATGGAACAGGATAAAAAGCCCAGAGATAAACCCACGCATATATGGTCACCTTATATTTGACAAAGAAGGCAAGAATATACAATGGAGAAAAGACAGCCTCTTCAATAAGTGGTGCTGGGAAAACTGGACACTTACATGTAAAAGAATGAAATTAGAACACTCCCTAACACCATACACAAAAATAAACTCAACATGGATTAAAGACCTAAATGTAAGGCCAGACACTATCAAACTCTTAGAGGAAAACCTAGGCAGAACACTCTGTGACAGAAATCACAGCAAGATCTTTTTTGACCCACCTCCTAGAGAAATGGAAATAAAAACAAAAATAAACAAATGGGACCTAATGAAACTGAAAAGCTTTTTGCACAACAAAGGAAACCATAAACAAGACCAAAAGACAACCCTCAGAATGGGAGAAAATATTTGCAAATGAAGCAACTGACAAAGAATTAACCTCCAAAATTAGAAGCAGCTCACGCAGCTCAATATCAGAAAAAAAAACAACTCAATCCAAAAATGGGCAGAAGAGCTAAACAGACATTTCTCCAAAGAAGATACACAGATTGTCAACAAATACATGAAATGATGCTCAACATCACTAATCATTAAAGAAATGCAAATCAAAACTACAATGAGGTATCACCTCACACCAGTCAGAATGGCCATCATCAAAAAATCTACAAACAATAAATGCTGGAGAGGGTGTGGAGAAAAGAGAACCCTCTTGCACTGTTGGTGGGAATGTAAATTGATACAGCCACTATGGAGAACAGTATGGAGGTTCCTTAAAAAACTAAAAATAGAACTACCATAGGACCCAGCAATCCCACTACTGGACATATACCCTGAAAAAACCATAATTCAAAAAGAGTTATGTACTACAATGTTCACTGCAGCTCTATTTACAATAGCCGGGACATGGAAGCAACCTAAATGTCCATCGACAGACGAATGGGTAAAGAAGATATGGCACATATATACAATAGAATATTACTCAGCCATGAAAGAAATGAAATTGAGTTATTTGTAGTGAGGTGGATGGACCTAGAGACTGTCCCACAGAGTGAAAGAAGTCAGAAAGAGAAAAGCAAATACTGTATACTATCACATATATATGGAACCTACAAAAAGAAAAAAAAAAAGGTTCTGAAGAACCTAGGGGCAGGACAGGAATAAAGTCGCAGACATAGAGAATAGACTTGAGGACACGGGAAGGGGAAGGGGAAGCTGGGACAAAGTGAGAGAGTGGCATACATATATACACTACCAAATGTAAAATAGAGAGCTAGTGGGAAGCAGCACAGGGAGATCATCGCAGTGCTTTGTGTCCACCTGGAGGGGTGGGGTAGGGAGGGTGGGAGGGAGACGCAAAAGGGAGGAAATATGGGGATATATGTATATGTATATCTGATTCACTTTGTTATACAGCAGAAACTAACACACCATTGTAAAGCAATTATACTCCGATAAAGATGTTAAAAAAAAGAAAAGGGACTTGTAAACCTGAGAGACAAAATCTATGAAAATCCTACAACTAACATAATATGTGTGGGAATATCTAAATGTCCATTCTCACCACCTCCATTCAGATTGTACTGAAAGATCTAGCCAGCATGATATTGCAAGGAAAACAAAGAAGAGGCAAAGTAAACAGTACAGAAAAATTAAAACCATCTTTTTTGGTAGGGGGTGGGGGCTGGCAGCCAAAGCACCAAGTCCTAACCAGTGGACCTCCACAGCATTCCCCCAAACCATCTTTATTCAGACAATATAATCATGTCCATGGTCAATCCTAAGAAACCACCAAAATCCTTCTACAATTAATGAATTTAGCAAGATCCCAAGTTAAAAAGATAAAAATACAAAGATCTAATCTTATTTTTGTATACCAGCAACAAATACCTGAAAAATGAAATGTTAAAAACTTGTATGAATTGATGTTAACTAGACTTATTGTGGTGTCATTTTTCAATATATATAAGTAACAAATCATTGTGCTGTACATCTGAAAACAATTTAATGTGTCATTTATATCTCAATTTTTTAAATGTAAACATTGAGAAGATGGAAGACTAAGAAAGCACCAAGATTCTATCTCCCCAGCTAGACAACAACTACACAGGTAGAGTCTGTCTGATAAATTATTTTGGAACTCTAGAGGCTACAGAAAGCTTGCAACTTCCAGGGGGAGGACTTGGAAGGAAAATTTTCATCAATTTCTTTTTTAGCAGATTAACAGCTACCCATCCTCCACCTCCAACTACATGGCAGGCAGCTGTACACACCTTCTTGTGGGAGCAGCTTGTGAGAGCCAAGGTGGGCAAAAATGACCGTATCCGAAAATATTAAGAATCTGTGGTCTGATTCCACATTGCAGCTTCTTGTCACAGATATAAAGACAAAGAGGCAGGTGGCCATTTTTGTTGCACCTACCCCACTGTACAACTCTCTCCACGTAACAGCCAGTGCCCTTCCCCTCCTCTTCTTTTTTCTTTTTCCCCTTTGAAGGCCTATGACATTAAAGACTATGACATTGGGGCTTCCCTGGTGGCAAAGTGGTTAAAAATCCGCCTGCCAATGCAGGAGACACAGGTTCGAGCCCTGGTCCAGGAAGATCCCACAAGCTGCGGATCAATCAAGCCCATGCGCCACAACTACTGAGCCTGCACTATAGAGCCTTTGAGCCACAGCTACTGAAGCCCGCGAGCCTAGAGCCCATGCTCCGCAACGAGAAGCCCATGCCCCACAACGAAGAGTGGCCCCCGCTCGCTGCAACTAGAGAAAGCCTGCGCACAGCAACGAAGACCCAACACAGCGAAAAATAAATAAATTAATTAGTTAATTGATTTTAAAAAAGACTATGACGTTCAAAACCAACTGCATATACAAAAGAAATTAGAAAGGTACAATGCATGGGTTTCCCTGGTGGCGCAGTGGTTAAGAATCCGCCTGCCAATACAGGGGACATGGATTTGAGCCCTGGTCCGGGAAGATCCCGCATGCCGCAGAGCAACTAAGCCCGTGTGCCACAACTACTGAGCCTGCGCTCTAGAGGCCACGAACTACAACTACTGAAGCCTGCACTCTAGAGCCCGTGCTCCACAACAAGAGAAGCCACCACAGTGAGAAGCCCACGTACCACAACGAAGAGTAGCCCCCACTCACTGCAACTAGAAAAACCCACGCACAGCAACCAAGACCCAACACAAATAAATAAATTAAATAAACTTATAAAAAAAAACAAGAAAGCCACAATGTATGTCCAGGGTAAGGCACGGACTGAGAAAAGACCTGAGAAGAACTTAAGTTTACACCTCAGGCTGATCCTAAGCCCAAAGGCAGACTACAACATCAGAAAACAAAACCAACACCGAAAACAAAAACCAGATAATTCTGGGGAAGGAGGAGAATGCGATTTCCAGAGTTACCATACTATTAGATTCACAAGTCCAGTTTTCCACTAAAACAAAACAAAAACAAATAACAGGAAAGTATGACCCATACAAAGGAAAACTGTAAACTAACAGCACCTGTGCCTGGAAAACACCTGATGGTGGATCTACTAAGGAAAGACAGTAAAACAACTGTCTTAAGGATGCTCGAGGGACTTCTCTGGAGGTCCAGTGGTTAAGACACCACACTCCCAATGCCGGGGGCATGGGTTTGATCCCTGGTCAGGGAGCTAACATCCCATACGTAGCACGGCGCAGCCACAAAAACAAAAAAGATGCTCAAAAAACTAAAGGACGATATGGAAAAAGTCAACAAAACGATATATAAACAAAATAGAAACATCAGTAAAGAGATGCAAAGCCTATAAAGAAACTGAAAAGAAATTATGGAGACAAAAAGTTCAATATCTAAAATGAAAAATTCACTAGAGGGATTCACAGACAGCTTTAAGCAGGCAGAAGAAAGATTAATCAAATTGGAGACAAAACAATGGAAATTATCTAGTCTGAAGAAGAAAAAGAAAAATGACAGAAAAGAAATGAACAGAGAGTAAGGTATCTGTGGGACATAAACCAGTGGACCAACATATACCTTGTGGGAGTCCCAGAAGGAGAAGAGAGAGAAAAGGGGCAGACAGAGTATTTGAAAAATTAATACTTGAAAACTTCTCCAAATGTGATGTAAGACATGAACATAAACTTCCAAGAAGCTCTACAAACACCATAAAGATAAACTCAAAGAGATCCACATAAAGATACTTTGGACAGTCAAAAACAAAAAGAAAATCTTGAAAGCAGCAAGACACAAGTGACTCACCACATATGAAGTATCCTCAATAAGTATATAAGCAGATTTCTCATCAGAAACATTGGAAGCCAGAAGCAAGCAAGGTAATATATTCAAAATGTTAAAAGAAAAAGCAGGGACTTCCCTCGTGGTCCAGTGGCTAAGACTCCACACTCCCAATGCTGGAGGCCCAGGTTCAATCCCTGGTCAGGGAACTAGATCCCACATGCCACAACTAAGAGTTCACATGCTGCAACTAAGATCCCACACGCCACAACAAAGAGCCCGCATGCTGCAACTAAGACCCGGAGCAGCCAAATAAATAAATGTTTTTAAAGAAAAAAGAAAGAAAAAGCAGACAACCCACAATATTATATTTGGTAAAACTCTCCTTCAAGGAGAAATTAAGACATTACCAGATACATAAAACCTGAGGAAGTTTATACTGCTGAAGGAAGTTGGGTAGAATGAAATGAAAAGACAACGAAAAGTAATTCAGAGCCATACGAAAAAAAAAAAATCTTCATAAAGGTAAATACATGGGCAATTATAAAAGCTAGTATTATTATAACTTTGGTTTATAACTCCAAAGTTAATTTTCTACATAATTTAAGAGACGGATGCAATTTTTTAAATTCTTACTTTATGTTTTTAGGCACACGATGTATCAAGATGTTATTCTGCGACATCAGTAACCAAAAAGAATGAAGCTGAAGCTATAAAGAAACACAGTTTTTCTATATTACTGAAGTTAAGCTGGTATAAATTCAAATTAGTGTGTGATAACTTTATGATGTTAAATGTAATCCCCATGGTAACCACAAAGAAAATAGCTCTAAAATATAAACAAAATGCAACGAGAAAGAAATTTAAACATGTCACTACAAAATAAAATCAACTAAACACAAAAGAAAACTAATTCAGAGAATGAGAAATAAAAAAGCTACAAGGCATGTAGAAAAAATTAGCAAAATGACAAGTCCCTCCTTATCATCAATTACTCAATGTAACATCTTAAATTCTTCAATAAAAACAGAGATTGGCAGAATTGATAAAAACACATCACCTAACTATATGTTGTCCTCAAGAGACTCATTTTATTTTTTATTTTTTTCTTTTTTGAATGCCTTCTTTTATTTTTTTTAACATCTTTATTGGAGTATAATTGCTTTACAACGTTGCGTTACTTTCTACTGTATACCAAAGTGAATCAGCTGTATGTATACATGTATCCCTATATCCCCTCCCTCCTGTGTCTCCCTCCCACCCTCCCTATCCCACCCTTCCAGGTGGTCACAAAGCACCGAGCTGATCTCCCTGTGCTATGCAGCTGCTTCCCACTAGCTATCTATTTTACATTTGGTAGTGTATATACGTCAGTGCTACTCTCTCACTTTGTCCCAGCTTACCCTTCCCCCTCCCAAGAGACTCATTTTAGATCCAAAGGAACAAATAGGTTGAAAGTAGATAAACGGCAAAAGATATTCCATGAAAACAGTAATTAAAACAGAACAAAGGGTGGCTATACTAACACTGGACAAACTATACTTCAAATCAGAAAGGTGCAAGAAATAAAGAAAACTATCATATATATATTAATAAAAGGTCTAATAAAGCAAAAAGATATAACAATTATAAACATTTATACACCTAATGATAGACCACTAAAATACATGAAGCAAAAACTGACAGAACTGAAGGGAGAAACAGACAATTCTACAATAACAGAGACTTCAATATCCCACTGTCAATAATGGATATAACAACCAGACAAGAGATAAATAAGGGAATAGAGAATTTAAACAATAAACGAAATAGACTCAACAGACATATACAACACACTCTACCCAACAACAACAGCACATACATTCTTTTCAAGTGCATGTGGGATATTTTCTAGAATAGACCATATGTTAGGCTACAGTTAAGTCTCAAAAGATTTTAAAATATAGATATCATACAAACTATCTTCTCCAACCACAACAGGATGAAGTCAAAAATCAGTATCAAAAGTAGAATTAGAAAATTCACAAATTTGTGAAAATCAATACACTCTTAAGCAACCAAAGGACCAAGAAGAAATCAAGAAAAATTAGAAAATACTTACAGACAAATGAAAACAAAACACAACATATGAAAACTTATGGGATGTAACAAAAGCAGTGCTAAGGGGTAAACACAGCGATAAACACTTAACCTTATAAAATAAGTAAGATATATCAACAACATAGCTTTCCAGCTTAAGGAACTAAAAACAAAGAACTAACTAAACAAGCAAGCAGGAGGATGGAAATAATAAAGATTAGAGGAGAAATTTTTAAAATAGAGACTGGAAAAGCGCCAGAGAAAAAAATGAAACCAAAAGCTGATACTATGAAAAGATAAACAAAATTGAAAACCTTTAGCTACACGGAGTAGGAGGAAAAGAGAGAAGATGTGAATTATTAAAATCAAACATGAAAGTGGAGATATAACTACTGTAGATTCTACAGAAATAAAAAGGACTCTTATACAGTACTATGAAAAATTTTAAGCGAACAAATTGGATAACTTAGATTAAATGGACAATTTCCTAGAAACACAAATCCTACCAAGACTAAATTATGAAGAAATAGAAAATCTGAATGGACCTATAACTAGTAAGGAGATTGAATCAGTAATAAAAAATCTCCTGAAAAAGAAAACTCCTGGACCTGATGGATTCACTGGTAAATTGCACGAAATAATTAAAGAAAAACTAATATCAATCCTTCTCAAGGTTTTTCCCAAACAAATGAAGCAGAAGGAACATTTCTATGAGGCCGAGATTACCCTAATACCAAAGCCAAAGATACTACAAGAAAACTAAAGACCAACATCCCTTAGAACACTGAAGAAAAAACCCTTAACAAAATACTAGCAAACAAATTCAGCAGCATATTAAAAGAATTATATACCATGACTAAGTAGAATTTATTCCTAGATTGCAAAGATGGTTCAACATATGAAAATGGATCAACAAAATATAACACAACAACAGAATGAAAAAAAATTACCTAATCATCTCAATTGATGGCAGAAAAAAAATTTTTTTGAAAAAATATAATACCATTTCATGATAAAAACACTCAATAAACTAAGAATAAAAGGACACTATCTTGGGACTTCCCTGGTGGTCCAGTGGCTAAGATTCCACACTCCCAATACAGGGGACCCGGGTTCAATCCCTGGTCAAGGATCTAGATCCCACATTCTACAACTAAGAGTTCACATGCTGCAACTAAAAGATCCCTCAGGCCACAACGAAGGTCCCGTACATGGCAACAAAGATCCCACGTGCCACAACTCAGCGCCGGCGCGGCCAAATAAATATTTCTAAAAATTGTTTTTAAAAAAGTGCACTATCTCAACATAATAAAGGCCACACATAAAAACCCACAGCAAACATCACACCAAATGGTGAAATATTGAAAGCTTTTCCTCTACTAACAGGAATAAGGCGAGGATACCCACACTTACCACTTACTTACAACATAGTAATGGAAGTCCTAGATAGCAAGAAAAAGAAATCAAAGGCATCCAAATTGGAAAGGAAGAAATAAAAATTTTTCAGATGATGATTCAGATGCTATGTTAAATGTGGGAAACCTTACAGATTATACACACACAAATTATTTTTAGAACTAATAAATGAATTCAGCAAAGTAGCACAAGATACAAAGCCAATACACAAATATCAGTAGTCAGTTGCATTTCTATACACTAATAATGAATAACTTGAAAAGGAAATTACAAAAATGATTCTATTTACAATATCATCAGAAAGAAAACCATACCCAGAAATTCATTTAACCAAGGAAGTGAAAAAATTATACAATGAAAACTATAAAACATTTCTTAAAGAAAGTAAATAAGACAAATAAATGGAAATACATGGTGTGTTCACGGGCTGGAAAACTTAATATTGTTAAAATATCAATAGTACCCAAAGCAATCAGATTCAATGCAATCCCTATCAAAATCCCAGTGACTTTTTTTTGCAGAACTAGAATAAGCCATCCCAAAATTCATATGGAATCTCAAGGGACCCCAAATAACCAGAACAGTCCTGAAAGAAAGGACAAGGCTGGAGGACTCACACTTCCTGATTTTAAAACGTACTACAAAGCTACAGTAATCAAAACAGTGTGGTACTGGCATAAGACAGACATACAGACCGATTGAACAAGGAGCTCAGAAAAAAACCCTCACATATGTGGTCAAATAATTTCGACAAGGCTGTGCCAATATCATTCAATGGGGAAAGGACAATCTTTTCAACAAATGATTGGAAAATTGGATCTCCACATGCAAAGGAATGAAGTTGGACCCTTAAGTTGGACCCTTATCTCATACCACATGTAAAAGTTACCTCAAAAGAGATCAAAAACCTAAAAGTAAGACCTAAAACATACAATTATTAGAAGAAAACATACAGCAAAAGCTTCATGACACTGCATTTGACAATGACTTCTTGGATATGACACCAAATGCACGGGCAACAGAAGAATAAACAAATTAGACTTCATGAGAGTTTTAAAATTTTGTGCATCAAAAGACAGTATCAACAGAGTAAAAAGACAACTCACAGGGCTTCCCTGGTGGCGTAGTGGTTGAGAATCTGCCTGTTAATCTGCCTGCTAAGGGGACATGGGTTCGAGCCCTGGTCTAGGAGGATCCCACATGTCGCGGAGCAACTGGGCCCGTGAGCCACAATTACTGAGCCTGCGCGTCTGGAGCTTGTGCTCTGCAACAAGAGAGGCCGCGACAGTGAGAGGCCCACGCACCGCAATGAAGAGTGGCCCCTGCTTGCCACAACTAGAGAAAGCCCTCGCACA
This sequence comes from Hyperoodon ampullatus, assembly GCF_949752795.1. Lineage (NCBI taxonomy): Eukaryota > Metazoa > Chordata > Mammalia > Artiodactyla > Ziphiidae > Hyperoodon > Hyperoodon ampullatus. The sequence goes on along the minus strand of NC_136915.1, from coordinate 29,299,956 downwards.
GAAACAAAGACCCAACACAGCAAAAATAAATAAAATAAATTAATAAACTCCTACTCCCAACACCTTAAAAAAAAAAGAAGACAACTCAAAGAATGGGTTAAAATACAGCTGACCCTTGAACAACACAGATTTGATCTGTATGGGTCTACTTACACATGAATTTTTTCAACAGTACATGCTACAGTACTACACGTATATGGAGAAACCACAGATACAGAGGGACAACTATGAATTACATATGGATGTTCAACTGCATGGAGGGTTGATGCCCCAACGCCCATGTTGTTCAAGGGTCAACTGTATTTACAAATCTTCTGGTAAGGGATTAACATCGAGAATATATATAAAACTCCTAAAACCCAACAAAAAAACCACCCCAATTCAATAAGGGGCAAAGGGGACTTCCCTGGAAGTCGAGTGGTTAAGACTCCGTGCTTCCACTGCAGGAGCCATGGGTTGAATCCCTGGTTGGGGAACTAAGATCCCACATAATGTGTGGCACCACCAAAAAATAAAATTTGATTAAAAAGGGGGGGGGGAGGGACTTGAACACACATTTCTCCCAAGAAGATATATAAATGGCCAATAAGCATAAGAAAAGATGATCAACGTCTCTATTATTTGGGAAACGAAAATGAAAACTACAATGAGGGGACTTCCCTGGTGGTGCAGTGGTTAGGAATCCACCTGCCAATGCACAGAACATGGGTTTGAGCCCTGGTCCGGGAAGACCCCAGATGCCGTGGAGCAACTAAGCCCATGCACCACAACTACTGAGCCTATGCTCTAGAGCCCAGGCTCTAGAATCCCTGGTCAGGGAACTAAGAATTCGCAAGCAGTGTGGCGCAGCCAAAAAAAAAAAAAAAAAAGTGTTATCAAGTGTTACAGTCTCTAAATACCATTTCTGAACAAAAGGAACCAGGACTCCTGGGAGTAATGGCTGATTTCAGATCCACAGCAGAGAATATACAGATGACGCTGCTTCATCTGGCACCAGAAAGCAAGTATAATACCAAAGACTACTGAAGTCATGACAAAACGACTAAAGAGCTAATTGAGTAGGCTTTTACTGACCAAAGACATTCAACAGACTGACATACAATGCAATGAGTAATACATAAATCCATTTTTAATGACTGAACAGGATAGCTCCCTCATCCCCCCACCCCGAAAAAACAACCTTCAACAGTCATTTGTGGAGGCTGTGGAGGCATCAACTCATTCTTAAAAATGATAAATACAAGAATAAAGTATTTATCTTGTCTTTTCTGTATTAACAATATTTCAAGGTAATAAGGAAACAAGGAAGCTAATTGACAATAAAAAATTTTTCTCTATAAAATAATCACAGCTAACAGATACCAGAAAAATAAAAGAATTAGGAAACCATCATTTTATAACCCCTAATGAAATAGTGAATCAAGAACTAATCAATGAACAATAAAACTATTAGGTCATGGACTTCCCTGGTGGGCCAATGGTTAACAATCGCCTTCCAGGGACTTCCCTGGTGCAGCAGTGGTTAAGAATCCACCTGCCAATGCAGGGGACATGGGTTCAATCCCTGGTCCGGGAAGATCCCACACACTGCATAACAACTAAGCCCGTGCACCATAACTACTGAGCCTGCGCTCTAGAGCCCGTGAGCCACAACTACTGAGCCCATGCACCACAACTACTGAAGCCTGCATGCCTAGAGCCTATGCTCCGCAACAAGAGAAGCCACTGTACAACAAGAGAAGCCACTGTAATGAGAAACCTGCACATCACAACAAAGAGTAGCCCCTGCTTGCCTCAACTAGAGAAAGCCCGCGTGCAGCAACGAAGACCCAGTGCAGCCAAAAATAAATAAATAAATAAATTTTTATTAAAAGAGAGAAAATTTTAAAGTGTTTCTTTAAAAATTAAAAAAAAAGATCCACCTTCCAATGCAGGAGACGGGGGTTTGATCCCTGCTCGGGGAACTAAGAACCTACATGCCGTGAGGCAATTAAGCCCTCTTGCCACAACTACTGAGCTCACGCACTCTGGAGCCATGCACAACACCTAGAGAGAAGCCTGCACACCGCAACAAAGAGCCTGCGTGCCACAAAAGATCCCTCATTCTGCAATGAAGATCCTGCATGCCGCAACTAAGACCCAAGGCAGCCAAAAATAAAATTAAAAAAACAAAAAACAACCATTAGGTCAAAACTGAAGGGGAATTTCTTAATATATGGATTAGGCTGACATCACCTGAACTAGGATAAACAACACTAAAAGTGACGTGTTTCCAGTAGGGGTGCCGTAGGAAGAATACAGCACCACCTAAGAAGAACTCTATGGGAAAAAAAAAAAATTTTTGAACCTGAATCCAATCATACTTCTAACAGCTTACAGGGAACATAAGGATGGAGGAACATGTTCAATGACACCAGGATATAACCAGCAAAACCCAGAATGTAGGAAATGCTGCAAACCGAATCAAACAGTGTCTTCTAAAAATAAATGGCACTTTTTTTTTAAATGGGGGAGATTTACTGATGAAAAGAGGCTGAAGAGGGGGCTTCCCTGGTGGCGCAGTGGTTGAGAGTCCGCCTGCTGATGCAGGGGACACGGGTTCGTGCCCCGGTCTGGGAAGATCCCACATGCCACGGAGCAGCTGGGCCCGTGAGCCATGGCTACTGAGCCTGTGCATCCAGAGCCTGTGCTCCGCAGCGGGAGAGGCCACAACAGTGAGAGGCCCATGTACCGCAAAAAAACAAAAACAAACAAACAAAAAAAAAGAGGCTGAAGAGACATAGCAACCCAAAGACCTTGTTTTAGAAATACACGAATCTCATTTAAGCTTCTAACTTTTTGAAATAAACAGTTTCAACAACTGAACAGAGTATTAGGTGATATTAAGGAATTACTGCTGATTTTATTAAGTGTGATAATATTATTTAGGATTATGATTTGTAAAAAAAAAAAAAAGATTCATCTTTTAGAAATACATACTTTACGTATTCATAGGTGAAAAGAAATATATTCAGGATTTGCTTTAAAATTTTATAGGCAAAGAAATGTGGGAGGAATCGATGAAACAAGAGGCAGAAAATTGATGACTCTTAAAAAAGATGAATAATGAATACATGAGCATTAGTTGAACGGTTCGTTTATATTTGAAAATTTTCATAACAAAGGTGAAAAAAAAGTAGTAATCAAGTAGAAACCTCTTAAACACAGTTGTATTCCTCACACTAAACAAGCAGCTTTTTTCCAAATAAAACTTCTTACAACAACCCTAAAAATAATTATTTCAGGGCCTTTCTGTATTCTTTCCTTCCAACAAATGGCAACGAAATGAATAAAGCAAATCTTTTGTTAATAGACACAGGACCCTTTTTTACTTTTCATTATGGTCAAATACTCTTCCAATTAAAATGAAATTATTTTCCATATATAAAAATTACAGTTAAAAAAGTACTTCTCTAATACATATATTAAGGCATCAAATGTGAAGAAAAACTGAAGGTCAGTAAACACGCATATTTTCTATAACTATCTTTAGAGAAGCATTTCAACTTTGACATAAATTCATGAAAACTCATATGAAGATCATATAAAAAAAGCAAAGAAGTTACTAAGATATACTGGAATTTGAGAACTTCCAAAAACATCAGTCAATTTCAGGAGAAAAAAGGGGCTGAATAAAAGAATAATTGGAGCAAACATTTCCTTCTAAAATAATTCAAGTGTCACATAGAATGGAATGTAAGAAAAGAAAAGAGTAATGTTCACTCCCAGTTCCTGGCAATGATGACTTCTAAGGCTTCCATGACATTACCCTTGGTTCTTACTCTTTCCCCTTTGCTTTTAGAAATCACCACCTGGTGTATTTCATGTGCACTAACCTACTGAAAACTACTAAGACTTAGAGTGTCTTTATTTCCATTTTACCCATAAAGAAACACAAACCATGTTACTGGTAAGGACCAGAGCCAAATTCTACTGCCAGTGGTTCCTATTCTGCAATCTTCCACTTTCTCCCTCAATTCTATTTCAAAAGGTCTAGGATAGATAGAAACTGAATGGGGACTTCCCTGGTGGCGCAGTGGTTAAGAATCCACCTGCCAATGCAGGGCATATGGGTTTGATCCCTGGTCTGGGAAGATCCCACATGCCTTGGAGGAACTAAGCCTGTGCACCACAACTACTGAGCCTGTGCTCTAGAGCCCGTGAGCCACAACTACTGAGCCCGCATGCCACAACTACTGAAGCCCAAGCGCCTAGAGCCCATGCTCCACAACAAGAAAAGCCACCGCAATGAGCAGGGCGCACACGACAATGAAGAAGAGCCCCCATTAGCCGCAACTACAGAAAGCCCGCACGCAGCAACAAAGACCCAGCGCAGTCAACATAAATAAATAAATAAATAGAGTTGTTATTTTAAAAAAGAAAGAAGATATACTGTGTTCTTCGGTAGAAATAATCAATATTGTTAAAATAACCATACTACCCAAGGCAATCTACAGATTCAGTGCAATCCCTATCAAATTACCAATGGTATCTTTCACAGAACTACAACAAATAATTTTAAAATTCGTATGGAAACACAAAAGACCCCAAATAGCCAAAACAACCTTGAGAAGGAAAAAGGGAGCTGAAAGAATCACGCTCCCTGACTTTAGACTATACTACAAAGCTACAGCAATCAAACAGATTTTTAAAAAAAGACACACAGATCAATGGAACAGGATAAAGAGCCCAGAAATATACCCATGTACTTATGGTCAATTAATCTAAGACAAAGGAAATAAGAATGTACAGTGGAAAAAGACTGTCTCTTCAGTAAGTGGCACTGGGAAAACTGGACAGCTACATGTAAAACAATGAAATTGGAACATTCTCTAACACCATACACAAAAATAAACTCAAAATGGACTGAAGACCTAAGTGTTAGACCAGATACTAAACTCCTAGAGGAAAGCATAGGCAGAACACTCTTTTCACATAAATTGCAGCAATAATTTTTTTGGAACCATCTCCTAGAATAATGGAAACAAAAACTAAAATAAATAAATGGAACCTAATTAAACTTAAAAGCTTTTGCAGAGCAAAGGAAACCACAAACAAAATGAAAAGAAAACCTATGGAATAGGTGAAAATATTTGCAAATGATGCAACTGACAAGGGATTAATTTCCAAAATTTACAAACAGCTCAGACTGCTCAATACCAAAAAAACAAACAAAAAAAAAATTGAAAAATGGGCAGGGACTTACCAGGTGGTTCAGTGGTTAAGAACCCAGCTTCCAATGCAGGGGACATGGATTCAATCCCTGCTCAGGGAATTAACATCCCACATGCCGTGGGGTAACTAAGCCTACATGTCACAACTACTGAGCCTGCACACTCTGGAGCCCACGCCCCAAAACTAGAGAGAAGCCCGCACACCACAACGAAAGATCCCACATGCTGAAACTAAGATCCCGCATGCTGCAACTAAGATCCAATGCAGCCAAATAAATAAAAAACAACAACAAAAAATAATGGGCAAAAAACCTAAATAGACATTTCTTCAAAGAAGACATACAGATGGCCAACAGGCACATGAAAAGATGCTCCACATCACTAAGAAAAATGCAAATCTAAACTACAATGAGATATCACCTCACACCAGTCAGAACAGCCATCATCAATAAGCATACAAATGATAATTGCTAGAGAGGGTGTGAAGAAAAGGGAACCCTGCTACACTGCTCGTGGGAATATAAACTGGTGTAGCCACTATGGAGAACAGTCTGGGGATTCCTTAATAAACTAAAAATAGTGTTGCCATATGATCCAGCAATCCCACTCCTGGGCATATATCTGGAAAAGATGAAAACTCTAACTCAAAAAGATTCATGCACTGCAATGTTCACAGTGGCACTATATACAATAGAGAAGACATGGAAATAAGCTAAATGTCCATCAACAGATGAATGCATAAAGAAAATGTATATATATATATATATATATACACACACACACACACACACACACACACACACAGAGGAATATTACTCAGCCATAAAAAATGAATGAAATAATGCCATTTGCAGCAAAAGGGATGGACCTGGAATTTATCATACTAAGTGAAGCAAGTTGGAAAAGAAAACAAATATATCACTTATAGGTGGAATCTAAAAAAAATGATACAAATGAACTTATTTACAAAACAGAAATAGACTCACAGACATAGAAAACAAGCTTACAGTTACCAAAAGGCAAAAGGGAGGAGGGATAAATTAGGAATTTGGGAATAACAGATACACACTGCTCTGTATACAATAAACAACAAGGACTTACTGTATGGCACAGGGGAACTACATTCAATATCTTGTAATAACCTACAATGGAAAAGAATCTGAAAAAAATAGATAAATATACATATAACTGAATCCCTTTGCTGTACACCTGAAACTAACACAACACTGTAAATCAACTATACTTCAATAAAAATTTACTTGTTTTGGAAAAAAATAAGAAAAAGAAATACACCATGATATGTTTTCTCCTGGGTCCTTTGATGTGATCTGTGTGCTGATTCCCACAAAATTAAATTTGTGTCTGTGCGTACATTCATCAATCTCAATTTCTGCTCTTTGAAAAACACTTTAAGAAAATGAAATTGAGCCATAGACTAGGAAAAAATATTTGCAAAACACATACCTAAGATTTGTATCCAAAATACATAAATAACTCTCAAAATGCAATGTAAGGAAACATTATATGACCCAGCAGTCCCACACCTAATTATTTACCTAAAATGAAAATGTATGTGTATACAAAAGCCTATAAGCAAGAAATTCAGTTGTTTTCTGTTAAAAAGAAAATGTTATTGTTCCTTATATCTCAGTGTCTCCTACTGAAGATTCACATCTGAAATTACTTTTAGAATCACTGCTAGAAAATACTGTTTTTTAAAGTGAATCCAGTAATGTTTGCTCCGTTTAATAATGGCACACACTTATGTAATCATATTCTCTGATCAATCACAACATTAGAATTATCTGTATTTTCCTACTGCAGTCCTTTTTTAAGTCTGTTTCTACTCTTTTTTAAATTAATTCTTATTGGGGTATAGTTGCTTTACAATGTTGTGTTAGTTTCTACTGTACAGAAAAATGAATCAGCTATACATATACACAGATCCCCTCGTTTTTCCATTTCCTCCCCATGTAGGTCTCCACAGTGCATTACACAGAGTTCCCTGTGCTATACAGTATGTTCTCATTAGTTGTCTATTTTATACATAGTATCAACAGTGTATATGTGTCAATCCCACCCTCCTAATTGCTCCCACCTCCCCTGTCCTTATTTCTTTTAATCTTTTTTTCATATATCTTTTTATGAACTGCCCCAAATTCATTGTGGAAAGGGTTAAGTTTGAACAAATATAAAGAAATTATACCCAGGGACTTCCCTGGCGGTCCAGTGGTTAAGACTCCGGGCTTCCACTGTAGAGGGCACAGGTTCAACGCCTGGTTGGGGAACTAAGATTCCACATGCTGCACGCAGTGTGGCCAAAAAAAAATTATACCCAACATAATAAACTTATGAAGTTTTTTTTTCCCATTTGTATACTTTGCTTTAAAATTTTTGAAACAGCAAATTGTTAAAGGTATGTTCTTACTGTATTAAGTACATTCTTACTATAATATAGTATTTTTTAAAAACCTATAGGCAAATATTATGACTTTATTCATAAACACCAAAAACTATAAACAATACAATTGTCTTTCAACTGGCAAGTGGATAAACAAATTGTGTTACATCCATAAAATAGAATGTTAGTCACCAATAAAAAGCAACTGCTGATGCATGCAACAATACGGATGAATCTCAAATACATTATGCTAAGTGAAAGAAGCAAAACTCATATGGCTGCATACTGTATTATGTCATTTATACAACTTTCTGAAAACACAAAATTACAGAAAAGAAAACAGATTGGGGCTAGAGGTAGGGGACAGGCTGGCTGTAAAGGAACATGAAGGAATTTGGGGGTTGATGGAATTGTTCTACATCTTGACTATGTTGGTAGTTATTGAAATATATGTATTTGTCAAAACTTATTGAATTGTACAATAAGAAGCGTAAATTTTACTCTATATAAATATTACCTCAATAAACCTTACATATATTTTCACATGCCTTCAATCAATAATTTCACTTCTACAGTTACAGACAAAAATTACACATAATACTGTTTGCTTTAGCCTTTTTCAGTAACAACTTCAATGAGATGTAGTTCACATGCCATATAATTCACCCATTTAAAGTGCACAATTCAATCAGTGTTAGTATCTTCAGCTATACAACCATGACCACAATCAATTTTAGAATATTTTCATTACCCCAGAAAGAAATCTCAAACCCTTTGTCTATCACTCCTTTATCCCAGCATTTTCCCCTAGTTTAGCCTCATTTTTAATAGGAAATAATTTTAAACAACCTAAGAACTGGAGAATATTCCTATATTATGGTTTATCTGTAGGAAAGAATATTACAATGCCATTAAAATTATGTTAACAAGTATATTTTTAATAACAGAAGCAGTGCTTAGGACAAAAATTTAGGTTAAAAAAATTCAGGACACAAAATTATATAAGCAGTAGTTATGCCTGAATAAAATATTATGATTTTTAAAAAGGCACGAAGGTTAAGAAAAATGGCCTGTCAATCAATGTGGCTGTATTATCAGAATTTATATAAGAGAATGGAATGAGAAGTAGTTGGAACAATTTGGACAGGTCTTTAGGATATATGGTAAAAATATCTAGAGAACTGGTACTCAACCAGGGGCAATTTTGCCCCTCAGGAGACATCTCGCTGTGCCTGGAGATATTTTTAGTTCTCTCAAATGGGGAATGAGGGCTACTGGCATGTAGTTGATAGAGAGCAGGTATGCTGCTAAACATCCACAATGCACAGAACAATTCACCCTGCCCCAAACAAACAATTACGTGGTCCAAAATGTCAATGGTATTGAGATTGAGAAACTCTAACCTATACTTTATAATGAAGTTGTTATATAAAGTAATAATAGTTTCCTCCTTCATCCCCATTACTATGTATATTCTTTTCCAGTTTTCCCACCTCAGTTTATGGTGCCACCAACTATCTAGTTTAACAAGGTGAAAACCTAGGGGTCAGCAGTCTTCTTTATTTTCCTACATTCATCCATCAACAAGTCCTACTGACTCCATCTCCAAAATGTATCACAACCAATTCTCACCATCTCCACCTACCCCAAACAATGGTTACCTTCACACAAGGATTACACCCAAAGAGCCTCCTAACTGACCCTGCTGCCCACCTTGCTCCCTGAAGTTCATCCTGCACACAGGAGTTAAAGGAACCTTTTTAAGAGCTCATATTTGAATACCACAAACTGCTTCTCAGAGAAATATCTAACATTGTTTCTTCCCACCTCAATCACTCACTATCATATTATCCTGTGCTCTCTTATGTTCTTCACTACCTAAAATTACTTTATCAATTTCTTGTTTATTTTCTATCTTGCCCCCCCCATTAGCACGAATCTTGACTTTCTTTTTCTTTTCTTCATTATTATTTCTCTAGCACCTAAAACCATGTGTGAAATGTGTCTTAAATATTTGTTGAATGAACCAATCTCTCTTACACTAATGTTGATCTATTTGCTCCACTGGAGCCAAAGACTAACATGACACTACATCTCCGAAGAAAGGAGACTGAATCTCCTGAAGTGCACTGCTATTCTTAATGTTAGTCAGCCAAAAAAACAAGAAATTATAGTTCAGGATGTTAGCTCCTTAGAAAGAGGAGGGAAAGAGTTCTTTCCCCCAGATCTCAAACTGCTTCCAAGTTCCCAAGAAAAGATATCCTCGGCTCACTAGACAAGCTGAAGGCTTAGTAGATAAATGTTGCCCATTTCTCCTAGATCAGCCATATATAAGAGCCAGTTGTATTTGTTTTCTAATTTCCTCCTACTATGCTAAACTTTTAATAGCCTTGTGTAAAAGTCATAGCCTGATCTCAGCTGTGTTGGGTGGAACTAAGCAAAGATTCTGTCTCCACATTTGGGCTGCAGAGCCCAAGCAGAACCCCTACCAAAGCTAACATGATAGTAGCAGAGATAACCAAAAAGAAATTCTCCCATGAAGGAAAAGTAAATTTCTAGGATGAGAATAAGAGCTGTGAGGCAACCTGCCGCTTGCCACACGGAGAGAATCCAAAGAGTACCTATCTTGGAGAATTAGAATAGTAGTGAGGGAGCCAATGTGTTACCTTATAGATGAACAGATTTTCAGTTCTGAAGATAAATCAGTCTCCAACGTATAAAATGAATGGGGTAAAGGAAACAGTAGAGAACGGAAAGGGAAAACGAGTCATAAAGGCAAGGAAAGTAAAAAGACAAAGCACGTAAAACAAGTACCAGAACTAGGGTGGTGGCAGGAGAAATAAAGTTTTAAAAATCATGGGACTTGGGACTTCCAAGACTTTCAACAAGATTGAAAACTTAGTATTTCTGGATCAATCACCTTATAAAAAAACGAGAGTTGGGACTTCCCTGGTGGCACAGTGGTTTAGAATCCACCTGCCAATGCAGGGGACACGGGTTCGATGCCTGGTCCGGGAAGATCCCACATGCCATGGAGCAACTAAGCCCCTGCGCCACAACTACTGAAGCTGTGCGCCACAACTACTGAAGCCTGCGTGCCTAGAGCCCGTGCTCTGCAACAAGAGAAGCCACCACAACGAGAAGGCTGCACACCACAACGAAGAGTAGACCCCGCTTGCCGCAACTAGAGAAAGCCCGCACGTAGCAACAAGGACCCAACACAGCCAAAAAAATAAATTAATTAAAAAAAAAAAAATCATGGGACTTCCCTGGTGGTCCAGTGGTTAAGAATTTGCCTTCCAATGCAGGGAACGCGGGTTTGATCCCTGCTCGGGGAACTAAGATCCCACATGCCACAGGGCCACTAAGCCCGCACGCCACAACAAAAGATCCCACGTGCTGCAACTAAGACCCGAAGCAACCAAAATAAATTTTAAAAAATAAATTTAATTTTTATTATTTTATTAATTTAATTAAAATCATATCAGATAATCTCAACAAGACTTACCAATTAAAACTGGATTAATGGACTTCCCCAGTGGTGCAGTGATTAATCTGCCTGCCAATGCAAGGGACAGGGGTTTGAGCCCTGGTCCAGGTCCCACATGCCGCAGAGCAACTAAGCCTGAGCACCACAGCTACTGAGCCTGCACTCTAGAACCCGCGAGCCACAACTACTGAAGCCCGCACGCCTAGAGCCCATGCTCCGCAACAAGAGAAGCCACCACCATGAGATGCCCGCACACCGCAACAAAGAGTAGCCCCGCTCACTGCAACTAGAGAAAGCTAGCACGCAGCAATGAAGATGCGACACAGCCATAAATAAATAAACAAAATCAAAAGCAAAAACTGGATTAATAAGAGAAAAGGAAGAAGCAAGATAACTCAGAGTTTCTAACTTGGGTGAGATAACACAGGAAGAAAAACAGGCTATGGAGGAACAGAGCACCGTTTGGGAGAGTAAGTCCTTGTCAAGGATAGAGAGAGTTCTTCCATTTTCGGCATAGTGACTTAGCAATATTTGTAAGATATCAAAACACAAGTCAAAGCTCACACTTGGAAACACTGATTTTGAGTTTTAGAGACAACAGAGAAGCAAAGAACAAAGGAAATCACATAATGTATTTAATGGGTAGTGGTTAAAATCACTGTAGAAGGGATTACCCAAGAAAAATGCAGGCTGAGGGAACAAGTCCTACTGGGCAAACAAAGAGTCAAAATGACTGAAAAGAAGCAATTCAAGAGAAGAACCATGCGAATGCCTTCTTATAAATAAGGGAGAAGTTTCAAGGAAGGAGTGGGCAATAGGGTCAGATGTCTAACAAAGATCAAAAAAGGAGGGGCTTCCCTGGTGGCACAGTGGTTAAGAATCTGCCTGCCAATGCAGGAGACAAGGGTTCAAGCCCTAGTCCGGGAAGATCCCACATGCCGCAGAGCAACTAAGCCCATGTGCCACAACTACTGAGCCCACCCACCACAACTACTGAAGCTCGCCCGCCTAGAGCCCATGCTCCAGAAGAAGAGAAGCCACTGCGATGAGAAGCCCACGCACCGCAAGGAAGAGTAGCCCCCGCTCGCCACAACTAGAGAAAGTCTACGCGCAGCAACAAAGACTCAACGCAACCAAAAATAAGATAAAAAAATAAATTAATTTTTAAAAAAAGGAACGTTCTAAAGAAGCATCAATTAGATTTGGTGACTATTAGATCATTTCAGTGACCTTAAAGAGAATTTCCGGGGGGTGGGATGAATTGGGAGATTGGGATTGATATATATATACTACCGATACTCTGTATAAAATGGATAACTAATGAGAATCTACTGTATAGCACAGGGAACTCTACTAAATGTTCTGCGGTGACCTAAATGGGAAGGAAATCCAAAAACGAGGGGATATATGTATACATATAGCTGATTCACTCTGCTGTACAGTAGAAACTAACACAACACTGTAAAGCAACTGTATACTCCAATAAAAATTTTTTTAAAAATAAGAGAATTTCAGTGGTGAAACAGAAGGAAAAGCAGATGTGGTTGAGCAGTGAATGGGAAATATACAGCTGATACCATCTCAAAAAAACTCCAAAGTCAAAAGACTTGCCTGAGTTCAAACTGTAGTCTATAACTACCATTTCCCACTGAAAGGAAGTTCTTGGAGTTAATTCCAAATCTGAAATGGTAATGTAGAGGATGAGCCTAGAAACATCTTTTTGGCTAAAAAGGGAAGACTCTTTCAAGGACTACTGGAGTTAAGTCAAAAGGATACAGGTGCCTAAGTATTTTATTCTTTTTGATGCTAATATAAATGAAATCATTTTCTTGATTTCCTTTCAGGATTGTTCATTACTAGTGTATAGAAATACAACTGATTTTTTGTGTTGATTTTTTTACCCTGAACTTTTTTGAATTTCTCACAGGGTTTGATTTCGGTGGGGGGTAGATTTTTAGAGGTTTCTACATACATGATCATGTCCTCTGTAAATACAGTTTTACTTCTTTCTTTCCAATTTAAATGTCTTTTATTTCTTTCTTGCCTAACTGCTCAGGCTAAAACTTCATATACATTGAGTAGAAATGCCAAAATAGGGCATCCTTGTCTTATTCCTATTCTGAGGGGAAGAAGTTTCAGTCTTTCATCATCAAATATGATGTTAGCTACGATTTTTCACATATGGCCTTTATCATGTTGAGAAAGTTCCCTTCTATTCCTAGTTTCTTGAGTGCTTTTATAAAAGGTGTTGAGGTTTTTTTCAAATGCTTTTTTTTCCTATATCGACAAATACGATCATGTGTTTCTTTCCTTCATTCTATCAATGTGGTGTATTACGCTCACTGATACTTCGACAAATTTAACCAAGGAGGTGTAAGACTTACACACTGCGAGACTTGTACAAAACACTGCTGAAAGAAATTAAAGAAGACCTAAATAAATTGGAAGACATCCCATTTATTGGGACATTTAATAGTGTTGGGATGAAAAATACTACCCAAGAGATTAAAAGATTCAATGCAATCCCTATCAAAATTCAAATGGCACTTTTCGCAGAAACAGAAAAAAATCCTAAATTTCATACGGAATTTTAAAAGACCCCAAGTAACCAAAACAATCTTGAAAAAAAAAAACCAAAAAACAAAGTTGGAGGACTTACACTTTCCAATTCAAACTTCCTACAAAGCTACAGTAATCAAAACAGTGTAAACAAGGGACTTCCCTGGCAGTCCAGTGGTTAAGACTCCGTGCTCTTGGGACTTCCGTGGTGGCACAGTGGTTAAGAATCTGCCTTCCAATGCAGGGGATATGGGGTCAATCCCCGGTCTGGGAGGATCCCACATGCTGTGGAACAACTAAGCCCGTGCGCCACAAGTACTGAGCCTGCACTCTACAGCCCACAGCCACAGCTACTAAACCCCACGCAACTAGAGTCCATGCTCCGCAACAAGAGAAGCCACCACAATGAGTAGCACGTGGACGACAACAAAGAACATCCCCCGCTCGTCACAACTAGAGAAAGCACGCGTGCAGCAACCAAGACCCAATGCATCCAAAAATAAATTAATTAATTAATTAATAAAATTTATTTTAAAAAAAGATTCTGCTCTCACTGCCAAGGGCCCAGCTTCAATCCCTGGTCAGAAAACTAAAATCCCCAAGCTGCTAGGCCAAAACAAAAAACAAAAAACAAAAACCCACAATGAGGGATAAATTAGGAATTTGGGATTAACAGATACATACTACCATATATTAAATAGATAAACAACAAGGACCTGCTGTAGAGCACAGGGAACTATATTCAATATCTTGTGATCACCTATAATGGAAAAGAATCCGAGAAAGATTATATATATGTATAACTGAATCACTCTACTGTACACCTGAACATTGTAAGTCAACTATACTTGAAAAAAAATCAAAACCACAATGAATGTAACATACAACATGATAAATATAATTAATACTACTGTATATTACACATGAAAGTTGTTAACAGAGTAAGTCCTAAGAGTTCTCATCACAAGAAAAAAAATTTTTTTCTATTTCTTTAAGTTTGTATCTATACGAGATGATGGATGCTCACTAAATTTACTGTGATGATCATTTCATGATGTATGTAAGTCAGATCATTATGCTGTACACCTTAAACTTATACAGTCCTGTACATCAATTATATCTCAATAAAACTGGGGGGAAAAAACCCGCAATGAGATGCCACTTCACACACACTAGGATAGCTATTACCAAAAGAAAAGAACAAGCGTTGGAGAGGATGTAGAGAAATCAGAACCCCCATGCGCTGCTAGTAAGAATGGAAATTGGTGCAGCCTCTGTGGAAAGCAGTCTGGTGATTCCTCAAAAAGACAGACATAGAATTTCTATATGACCCAGCAAATCCATTTCTTGGTACATACTCAAGACAACTGAAAGCAGGAACTCAGATACTTGTATGGCAATGGTTACAGCAACGTAAAGGTAGAAACAACCCAAGCGTCAATCAACAGAGGAACAGATAAACAAAACGTGTTACATACATACAATGGACTATTATTAGGCCATTAAAACAATGAAGTTCTGATACATGCTTCAACATGGATAAATCTTGAAAACGTTATGCTAAGTGAACTAAGACACCAAAGGTCAAATATTTATTTCACTTATATGAAATACCTAGAATAGGCAAATTCTGATTAGAATAGGCAGAAAACTCATCAAGGGCTGGAGGGAAAGACAATGGAGAGTTATGCCTTAATGTACATACAAAGTTTCTGTTTGGGATGAAACAGTGGTGATAGTTACACAACACTGTTAATGTACTTAATGCCACTGAATTATAAACTTTAAATGATTAAAATGATAAATTTTATGTTATGTATATTTTAAGACATAAGAAAATTTTAAGGTAATTGTTTAAATATAAAATAATAACAATTTTTTTAAAGGATTCAGGTACTAACCTTAAAGACCCTGTTGTAGGCTGAACTGTGGCCCCCAAAAGATATGTCCACCCAGAATCTAAGAATGTGATCTTTTTGAAATAAACTTCTTTGCAGATGTAATTAATATAAAGATCTTGAGATGAAATCACCCTGGATTAGGGTGGGCCTTAAATTCAATGAAGATCATCCTTAGACAGAAAAGAAGAAACAGAAAGAGGAGGCCATGTGAAGGTGGAGGCAGAAACTGGAGTAATGCTGCCACAAAAATCAAAGAACACCTGGGTCCACCAGAGGTTGGAAGAGACAAAGGATTCTTCCTGAGTCTTCAGAGACAGCATGGCCCTGCTGACACCGTGATTTTGGACTTCTGGCCTCCAGAACCATGCAAAATAAATTTCTGTTCTTTTAAGCCACCAAGTTTCTGGTGATTTGGTATGCCAAATCTAAGAAAATAATACAGATTTTGGTATATAGAGGTGGCGTGCTGCTGTAATAAATACCTAAAAATATGGAAGTAACTTTGGAATTGGGAAATGGGTAGAAGGTGGATGAATTTTGAGAAGCATGATAGAAAAAGTCTAGATTGCCTTGAAGAGATGGTTGGTACAAATATAGACATATCTGTATTCACCAATTCTAATGAAGGTTCAGAAAGAAGTGAGAAGCAAAAAAGAGAAAGCTACTATTACTTTAGAGAATACATATACTATGAACAGAATGTTGGAAAAAAATGTTAAGGGTGCTTCTGGTGAGATCTCAGAGGGAAATGAATATGTTACTGAGAACTAGATGGTGATGCTTGTTAGAAAGGAGCAGAAAACTCAGCTGAATTGTGTTCTACTGTTAGGTAGAAGGCAGAACTTGGAAGCAGTGAACTTGGAGATTTCTAAGCAAAGTGTTGAGGTGAGCCTGGATACTCCTTGCTGCTTATAGGAAAAAGGGAAAGGAAAGAGGTAAACTGAAGAAGGAACCATTAAGCAAAAAGGAAACAACTCTTAATGATTTGAGCCTATCCAGATTGCAAAGGATGCTAAAATTAGGAAATCCATTATAAGAAAAGTGTGCTCTAGGGAGAGGGTGAAGGGTGTAGCTGGGCAACCACTTACTGAAGATATTAAGTGTGTGACTCATGGATCCAATTAATCATCTCAACTTAAGTCAGGAATAGAGATGGGGTTAGCCTGGAAAGATCCTTGAAGAACTATCTTTTCTAACTGTGTGGATACCCTTAATATATAGAGGAGACTCACAGGTTTTTGAGCATTATTAAACCAGAAAAAACACGGCCAGACTGTTCTGAAAGGAACAGAGACTAGACAAAGTGTGGGGAAAAAAAACTGACTTCTGGAATTCTATGGGCAGGAAAGAGCTAATAAAATTACTCAGCTGCAAACACGTGCTACTCTTCAAGAAAACGAAAAATGACTCCAAAGACAGAGCCACAGACACAAAGGTAGAGGCTAGAGAAGCAGGCCCAAAACAGGGGTCTACAGTGCCTTCATGGACCCAAAGGGCAGATGATCAAGTCACAGAGAATTATTCTCAGGTCTTGAGAATTATTCTCTTCTCCTTGTGGGTTCTGAGCTTGATTAGGACTAGTGATCCCTTTATTCCTTCCATTTTCTTCCTTTTAGAAAAGCTATGTCCATGCATGCTTGTCCCACAACTGTATTTTGGAAGTAGAAAATTTGTTTTCTGGTTTCACAGGTCCACAAATAAAGAGAAATTTTACTCCAGATGGATCATACCCAGAGTCACACCTATACCTAATTTAGATGGTTGAGATACTGAGATTTGGGACTTTCTGAGGTGATGATATTAGATGAGTTGGGCTTAAAAATTCACATTGTAATGATTTGAGACTTTCAGGGTGTTGAGATGAGGTGAATGTATTTTGCATACAGAATGGACATGAAGTTTGGGGACAAAAGGGTGGACTGTAGTGGGTTGAATTGTAGCCCCTAAAAGACATGTCCACACAGAACCTCAGAATGTGTGCAGAATGGGTTTTGCAGATGTAATTAAGGTAAGGATCTTGAGATGAGAGCATCCTGAATTAGGATGGACCCTAAATCCAATGAAGAGTACCCTTAGAAGACATAGAAAGAAGGCAGCAGTGTGAAGATGGAGGCAGAAACTGGAGTTATACTGTCACAAATCAAGGAACACAAATCAATCCACAAGAAGCTGGAAGAGGCAAGGAAGGATTCTTTCCTAGAGCCTTCAGAGAGAACACTGCCTTGCCAACACCTTATTTTCAGATAGCCAGCCTCCAGAACTGTGAGATAACAAATTTCTGTTGTTTTAAGCCAAGTTGGTAGTAATTTGTTATGGCAGCCTTTGGAAACTAATACAGACACCCGTTGATCAAAAATATGACAAATTTAAACATCAAAAAGGATACTAACCACAATAAATTTAAATATATAAACTATATTAAAATTCATGAGTTCACAGTGGTATCCCCTCCCAAACCTCAACTTTGGGATTTGCTAAGGTATCAATTCATTCTTCTGAAAATTGGTAAATAAAGGGGAAAAAATAAGCATTTATTCTGCTTCTCTTGCATAAATGATTTTACAGGGTAACCAAATAATTGATAAAGGAACTCTTTATGAAAGAATTCCAAGGAAATAAAAGGAATCCAAATCGGAAAAGAAGAAGTAAAACTGTCACTGTTTGCAGATGACATGCTACTATACATAGAGAATCCTAAAGATGCTACCAGAAAACTACTAGAGCTAATCAATGAATCTGGTAAAGTAGCAGGATACAAAATTAATGCACAGAAATCTCTGGCATTCCTGTACACTAATGATGAAAAATCTGAAAGTGAAATCAAGAAAACACTCCCATTTACCATTGCAACAAAAACAATAAAATATCTAGGAATAAACCTACCTAAGGAGACAAAAGACCTATATGCAGAAAATTATAAGACACTGATGAAAGAAATTAAAGATGATACAAATAGATGGAGAGATATACCATGTTCCTGGATTGGTAGAATCAACATTGTGAAAATGACTCTACTACCCAAAGCAATCTACAGATTCAATGCAATCCCTATCAAACTACCACTGGCATTTTTCACAGAACTAGAACAAAACATTTCACAATTTGTATGGAAACACAAAAGACCCCGAATAGCCAAAGCAATCTTGAGAACGAAAAACAGAGCTGGAGGAATCAGGCTCCCTGACTTCAGACTATACTACAAAGCTACAGTAATCAAGACAGTATGGTACTGGCACAAAAACAGAAAGATCAATACAACAGGATAGAAAGCCCAGAATTAAACCCACACACATATGGTCACCTTATCTTTGATAAAGGAGGCAAGAATGTACAGTGGAGAAAAGACAGGCTCTTCAATAAGTGGTGCTGGGAAAACTGGACACGTATATCTAAAAGTATGAGATTAGATCACTCCCTAACACCATACACAAAAATAAGCTCAAAATGGATTAAAGACCTAAATGTAAGGCCAGAAACTATCAAACTCTTAGAGGAAATCATAGGCAGAACACTCTATGACATAAATCACAGCAAGATCCTTTTTGACCCACCTCCTAGAGAAATGGAAATAAAAACAAAAATAAACAAATGGGACCTAATGAAACTTCAAAGCTTTTGCACAGTAAAGGAAACCATAAACAAGACCAAAAGACAACCCTCAGAATGGGAGAAAATATTTGCAAATGAAGCAACTGACAAAGGATTAATCTCCAAAATTTATAAGCAGCTCATGCAGCTCAATAGCAAAAAAACAAACAACCCAATCCAAAAATGGGCAGAAGACCTAAATAGACATTTCTCCAAAGAAGATATACAGACTGCCAACAAACACATGAAAGAATGCTCAACATCATTAATCATTAGAGAAATGCAAATCAAAACTACAATGAGATATCATCTCACACCAGTCAGAATGGCCATCATCAAAAAATCTAGAAACAATAAATGCTGGAGAGGGTGTGGAGAAAAGGGAACACTCTTGCACTGCTGGTGGGAATGTGAATTGGTACAGCCACTATGGAGAACGGTATGGAGGTTCCTTAAAAAACTACAAATAGAACTACCATATGACCCAGCAATCCCACTACTGGGCATATACCCTGAGAAAACCATAATTCAAAAAGAGACATGTACCAAAATGTTCATTGCAGCTCTATTTACAATAGCCAGGAGATGGAAACAACCAAAGTGTCCATCATCCGATGAATGGATAAAGAAGATGTGGCACATATATACAATGAAATATTACTCAGCCATAAAAAGAAATGAAATTGAGCTATTTGTAATGAGGTGGATAGACCTAGAGTCTGTCATACAGAGTGAAGTAAGTCAGAAAGAGAAAGACAAATACCATATGCTAACACATATATATGGAATTTAAGAAGAAAAAAAATGTCATGAAGAACCTAGGAGTAAAACAGGAATAAAGACACAGATCTACTTGAGAATGGACTTGAGGATATGGGGAGGGGGAAGGGTAAGCTGTGACAAAGCGAGAGAGAGGCATGGACATATATACACTACCAAACGTAAGGTAGATAGCTAGTGGGAAGCAGCCGCATAGCACAGGGAGATCAGCTAGGTGCTTTGTGACCACCTAGAGGGGTGGGATAGGGAGGGTGGGAGGGAGGGAGATGCAAAAGGGAAGGGATATGGGAACAGATGTATATGTATAACTGATTCACTTTGTTATAAAGCAGAAACTAATAAAAAAAAGAATTCCAGTGAATAAATATAGGAGAAATGATAGAAAATCACTCTTCTAATGAAAGAGTGGATCTAGGCAACAATCATCAATGGCTGATAAATCCATTAGGTGAAAAGTTAAGAACTATGTTGGATTCTGCTGACAGAACCTAAACTGATCAATTTTAGTATCATTAAGTGTGACAACCACCAGAAACTTAAGAGACATATAAACCAATGAAATGGTAAATCTCATTTGGATAGTGATTTAAACAAATCAATTTTAAAAGGCATTTAAAGAATCAAAGAAATCTGAACTGGATTAAGGAACTCTCAATTTTGTTAGGTATAACAGTATTGTGGTTGTATTTTTCTTTTAATTCTTATCTGTTAGAAATACATACAGAAGTACTTATAGATTAAATGATGTGATACCTGAGACTTCTTTGAAGTTATTGCATAGAAAGGAAGGAAAGAAGGGAGGGAGCAAGGAAAGAAAGGAAAGAAAGAAAGAAAAAGAAAGGAAGGAAGAAGTTAGATGAGACAGGAATGGCAAAATATTGATAACTGTTTAGTTGCCTCCTGGAATGATGCAATTAAGAATTTGCTGCATCACCTAATGGAGTGACTATACGTCCTGATTAGTCCAGGACAGTCCCAGTTCATGGCTATTGTCCCACTGTAATTATTAAATAGCACACCCTTTCATTCTTAAAATTGTCTGATGGGAAATAAATTATACAATCACTCTATTTATGTATTTTTCTTTCCAAAGAAACTGAACCTAAATCTCATAAAGCTCTACCAATTCAAGTTCTCAACCTTGGCTGCAGACTGAAATCACTTGGGAAATTTTTTAAAATACTGATGCCTAGAATCCACCCTATGAATTCTGATTTAATTGACCTAGGAATCAGGATATTTAAGAGCTCGCCACGTAATTCTAATGTTTCAGCCAAAGTGGAGAACCACTGCTCTATATCTAACTATTTTGTGGAAAATATGAAGGGTAATTGAACAAGTTAGACACCATGAGAATTCGATCAGCCAAAACCAGAATGTGGTAAATTCTCCTGGACAAATGAGCTAGTTTTTTAAACAAATAAATAGCATGAGATAAAGTGCAGGGGCTATAGGGGACAGGGGAGGGGGGGGATGGTTAAAGTTAACAGAAACTTAAGAGACATAATAAACCAAAGGAAATGGTAAATCTCATTTGGATAGCGACTTAAACCAATTGTAAAAAGACATTTAAAGAATCAGAGAAATCTGAACTGGATTAAGAAACTCTTAATTTTGTTAGGTATGATAGTATTGTGGTTGTATTTTTTTTAAATTATCTGTTAGAAATGCATACAGAAGTATTTATAGATTAAGTGATGTGATACCTGAGATTTCTTTGAAGTTATTTCATCAAAGAAAGAAAGAGAAAAAGAGAAAGGAAGGAAAAAGTTGGATGAGACAGGAATGGCAAAATGTTGATAACTGTTTAGTTGTCAAAACTGGGTATAAAAAAAAAAAACTAGGTATTAAGAACATGGGGTTTATTGTACCCATCTATATTTTATATTCTATATTGATATGGAATTATGAAACAAAGTTTTTTAATTTTGCCTATAAATGTGTAGTATGCATGTGAGTGTATATATATAAATTTGTAAGACATTTTGGGAAATGTAAAGAAAGATGAACACATGTGATCTTTGACCTCAAAGATTAGTGGGTAGCCTATATGTTGGACAAAAAAGGTTTGTTCAGGTACTGTCTTTGGTCAAAGGCAGGAAGGCAGCTAACTCAAGATTCTGGGAGGCCAGAACGATAAGAATGAAATTAAAATAACATTATAAGTATTCCCTAAGCATAAGAAAGTGAGTGTGGGTATATTATTGCTAAATACCAGAGGATGAACATAACCGGACTTTGAAAAGCCCATGCTCTTACTATTGGGTTAAGCCATATGAAAAGGCATTTCTGTATGGCAAATATTAGGAATTTTGTATGGTAGAGCCCAATACTATGTTAAAATGCTTTCTTTTTCTTTCTTTTGCTAAAATAATTACATACTGTTAACTCATAGTGAAATAATCAGAATATTTAAGGGAAATGTCAGTCTTTTTTAAAAAGTAGTAGTAGTTAGTCTTCTTTAAAAGTTGGTCTCCTAATACAGAGCTCAAAAATATCTTCTAAATATCCAGAGAACTTGCAATTGTACATTTATCTATTTATATTCTCTTTAGTATATAATAAAATCATTCTATTTTCAAAGGAAGCATAAGCTTTATCTTTAAAATGAATCATAGCTTTAAAATATTTGGTGTATATTTCTTAAAAGTAAACATGTGAGTTGCATGTTTTAAGGTTATCTCAAGATATATTTCATAGGCAGAAAGTTAATCTGATGCTTCCTGAGAAGTAATTTACATCGATTTGATTTAAATATAATTCAATGTTTTTTGTTTTGTTTCTTCCTGTTTTTTTTTGGGGGGGGGGGCTGCACCACGCAGCATGCAGGATCTTAGTTCCCCAACCAGGGATTGAAGCCTGCACCCTCTGCAGAGGAAGTGAGGAGTCTTAACCACTGGACCACCAGGGAAGTCTCTAATTCAATATTATTTTAACAACCAAAAATTCCAAATAATGAACTCTGAACCTATACTATTATTTATACATATTACTATATATCATATATATTAATAACTAATGTATGTGTATTAATTACTGCATGTTATTATAATGAATTCTAACCTATACTATTTATCAAACAGTACAATTTTTCAAATGGTACTTGATCCTGGTTTAGCCTATTATATCATGACCTTGAGCTCTCTCTGTGCTGCACTATTATATCATGACCTTGAGCTCTCTCTGTGCTGCAGTTTCCTCATTTATAAAATGGGACAGTAACAGTAACTACTATTTATGGAATTAATGAGGATTAAAAAACATACTACATATAAAATATTTAGAATGACTGGAAATTAAAATGTTTATAAATACCAGGTATTATCATTATTTACAGAAGCCTCTGCTAGTTACAAGATGGGCACTGTGAAAACAATTCAGGATCACTGTCAACACTAGAATGGTCTCTTCGAAATGCTCTCTATATGAAGAGCCAATGCATCCTTAAAGTAGATAATTTACACTGTGTACATATGATCTGCAAATATTTTTAATGATACATACCACCATGTTTTTAAGCAATACATTTAGCCAAAAGACAAAAGATAAAAAGTTCATTAAGGAATTAAGAGGGATAAACCTTTTGCAATTATTTTATTATAAAATATTAAAATAACAGAAATCCAAAATAAAACTTCTCCATAATTCCATCAGTAGTAAAATCAATGTTTTCATTTGTTCATGTTATTTTCTATTCCTGTCTACATGCACGTTCAATTTTTACATACTTACAATAACAAAATAGATTACATTTTCACTTAATATTATACCCTGAGTATTTTTCCATTTTGCAAAATTCTCCCCCTTAGTCTCCCTTTCCTTTCTCATCCCCACCTGCTGAAGGTAATCAATGGTAACAGCCTAACGTGTGTCCTCCACAAGTTTCTCCAAGCTCATACATATACAAGTATAGATACATATGTGAGGAAGAAAGATCACTTTGTTTTTACAAAAATGGAAGCATACTACTTATACATATGCTTTCTCTTTCTATTAAGCATGCCAAACACATACACCTCAAATTTGATATACAGAAAAGTTTAAGTATGAAAATGGACACAACTTACTACCAAGTAATAACACATACATTTACAAAAGTTATTATTATTTTGTATGTAACCTTTGAAAAGATAAAGGGATTTCACAAAAAAATATGGCCACCAGATTTAGTTAGATCTCATGCTTCTAATAGTTTATTATAATAACCATGCATAAAATAACCCCTCTACTTACAAGCCTACGTAATGAATTTTATAACTTGTTTCAGAAAATAAAAATTTTACAGTCTTTAAAAAAACTCATAGGGACTTCCCTGGTGGTCCAGTGGCTAAGCCTCCGTGCTCACAATGCAGGGGGCCCGGGTTCGATCTCTGGTCAGGGGACTAGATCCCACATGCTGCAACTAAGAGTTTGCATGCCACAACTAAAAATCCCACGTGCCGCAACAAAGATCTTACACACAGCAACAAAGATTCCGAGTGCTGCAACTAAGACCCAGCACAGCCAGATAAATAAATAAATATTATCTTAAAAAAAAAAAAAAAAAAAAAAAACTCATAAATAATATCTCAAAAGTATCCTGACTTTAAAGTAAGAGAGTGGGAGTGTGTATGTATAATACTGGCTTTCAGGGACTTCCCTGGCGGTCCAGTGGTTAAGACTTCGCCTTCCAATGCAGGGGGTGTGGGTTTGATCCCTGGTCAGGGAGCTAAGATCCCACATACCTCACAGCCAAAAAACCAAAACAACATAAAACAGAAGCAATATTGTAACAAAATTCAATAAAGACTTTAAAAATGGTCCACATCAAAAAAAAAAACACCTCAGTGTCTTTAAAAAAATATATATATATATACTGGCCTTCATTTGAACTTGGTTCTTTCTAAGGCAGAGATGATAGATGGATGTAGTGCTCACCCACCCACATATTCAGCTTCCCCATGTTCACAAATTGAGAGACTGGCATTCAGATACAATCTGAATACAATCAAATCAATCTTACCTAATTAATACCTATTGTCCTAAGTGCCCACAAACATAAGACACCAGGCAGACCTACAAAGAGTTTAAGGTTGTTAACTCAATGGTTTTAAAACACACTCTCCCATCTAACCGTAATCCAGAAGGATCACAAGATCCTTAAGTCTGGATTCACAGAAGAGAATTTAGGGTGTAAAGGGTGATATGAAAGATAACTGAAGGTCCCAGAATTAAAAACCAGATAACTTGGTACCCAAGCCATAGAGCCTCTAATGCAACAGGTAAACTTTTCTTACCAAAAATCAATTTTTGAGTTCCTATTATGTGAAGGTCATAGGTGTTGGAGATGCAAAAAGCATATAATGGCCCTACCCTTATCGAGTTCACAATATAGCAGAAGAGCCAGAATATATAATTCTAAATGATCATAAATACCATATACCACAGCACAATGCCTAGCATATAGTTCATGAACTAGCACAGGTACTCAACAATTTTTTGTGACTTATGATGATAAAAGTCAAAGGCAGTAAGCATCATAAATACAATACCATGTCATCAATGAAATTCCAGATTAAATAATCTAAACTTATTAGTTTGTTTAACTACCTCAAGGCAAACTATTTTATAAGATACTGTACTTTTGTACACAGTCCCCACTAATCTGCTTGGAGTACACATATGGAATCCACGTGGAGTTTAAGCACAGGCACAGACAAAAAATGAAGGAAAAAGAGCACATGCACCATGTGTACCATTTAAGACAACTCTACTGAACATTCTAACCAAACTATCAAAACCAAAATGGATTATGGAGCCTAAAAGACACTGACTGTAACCTTCCTCCACAATGAAACTGGTAAAATAATGGGGAAAACCTGTACGAGTGCTCTGTATATTACATACTGTTAAAAAATAGGGGCTTCCCTGGTGGCGCAGTGGTTGAGAGTCCGCCTGCGGATGCAGGGGACGCGGGTTCGTGCCCTGGTCCGGGAAGATCCCACATGCCGCGGAGCGGCTGGGCCCGTGAGCCATGGCCGCTGAGCCTGCGCGTCCGGAGCCTGTGCTCCGCAACGGGAGAGGCCACAACAGTGAGAGGCCCGCGTACCGCAAAAAAAAAAAAATAATAATAATAATAATAAAATTTTAGACTGCTACCAGTGTGGCATCTTTTAAGTGTATTAGAAGAGAAAGAAGTATTTAATATCTAGTTGAATTTGTTACCAAAGCACATAGATGTTTTCTAAAACGTTCTATCTTATACTGTGAATGACAACAGCATTAGTAGTAACTGGATTCAGAGACCTCCTTGAATAAACATTACACATCTAAAATAATTTATTCTTTATATTTTAATTGGTGGACCACATGCCATAGCCTTCACTCAAGCATAATGAGGATCCAGTTTAAAACTGGCTCACAGCATGAAGAACAATTTAAAATTTCAAAACACGTGCATTCCATAACCAATATTTATAATAAGTGAACTATTTGGACATACTATCACACAGCTTAATTTGTCCTATGTATGAGGAAGATCTAATTATTGCATGAGGGAGATCTAAAATTTTATAAACCTAAGACTATCAACAATAAATTTTAATTGCTCAATACTACAGTGAAATGCATTAAAATAAGAACTGATGAATAAAGAGATAAATGTGGATAAATACGTGATAAAACAAGTATAGTAAAATGTTAATGGTAGAATCTAGATGGTGGATACTATGGACACTCCCTGTAAATTTTTTCAGCTATGTAGTTGAAAATATTTTCCTAATAAATTGTGGAAAAAATACTGCTTGACACTTCCCTCGTTATTTACCATTTAAGCTTTCAAGGAGAGAAACATAGATTTTAAAAACTCCTATGTGGCATCCAAAACAAGCACCGTAGTTGGGACAAACATGGATTCAAATCCCAGCTCAACCTCTTAACTAGCTATCTGATATTAACTATTTAACCCCTCTATGTCTACATTTCCTCATCTGCAAAATGGGTTTTACATAGTAAATGTGAGGTTTAATTCTTCCTATAAAGCACAGTGCCAGGCACATGGTAAGCACTCAAAATGTTAGTTGTATTATCTATATGAGATTGCTAACTTTATGATAAATCGAAAGGGCATTCTCAATGAAGATTACGCAGTAATTTTTTAGGCAGTTGGCTTAACACTAACTTCATTTTGATACCGTTCACAAAAAGGAAGATTCCTGGTAGTAAACTTACTGCTTAACACGCTAAGCGGGAGGGCGGCAGGGGGTAAAAGAAAAAATCTAAAAATACTGCTCAATCGACATTACTGTGTTATTCTCCATCTGAAAAAAAAATCACTCAGAATTTAATAAGAAAAGTTTCAAGACAAACTTTAAAAGGCACTCAACAACTATGTGGAATTGGCTTCGCCTCTGCAGGTTGTTTGGGTACATCCTTGATATGACAAAACTTGTCACACTCTTCCACGTTCTTAAATGTTGGTAAAGGGGCTAGACTAGAAAATGACATTCACAGTTGCCAAAATCTTTCTCATACATCAGGGCATGCCAACGACCCCACTTCTACTCAGGTAAGAGCACTACCTCCACCTTGGTCTTGATAACGGTGGGGGGGGGAGGGGAAAGGAGGCAGGAAAATGAATTCGCGATGGTATCACCGAAGACCCCTCCACCACTCATTCCCGCCGCCACCACCCCCACCTGACCTCTCTCCTGTTAAACTTCCAGACTCTGGTTCACCAAAGATGCACTTAAGTATCTGACACCTTCCCTCCCCTGGCCCAAATAACCCACCCCCAGTGTTGGAAAAATAAAAAAACACAAACAGCCCCCGCCCCTCCCCCTCCCAACCAGCAGCAAATCTTTGTCCCACCTGCCGAAGGACCACTCTAAGCGCGCTCCAGACCCAAGGTTGCCTCAGTCCTGCCCGCAACCTTTCCCCAACCGGGCCTCGGCGACCCCTCCACGAGCCTACGCATGGCCCATTCCCGGCCCCGGCCCCGGGACGCGGCCCCCGCCCCGCCCCCCGCCGCCCGCCGCCCGCCGCCCGCCGCCCGAGTTCTGCCTCACCTCACCTACCCTCTTTCGGGGGCTGGACTCCACCTCTCTCTCCGCCATGTTGAGCCCCGCTCGGAACCACTGCGGCTCCCAGCACTGTGGCGGCGGAACCTCTCGGGCCCCCGGCCCCCGCCCACACTGCAGGCACGGCCGCCTCGCGGCAGCTTCCCGGGACCTGGCCGAGCCTGGCGCTTAGAGTGGGGAGGGGGCGGATGCCGCGCGCCGGGTCGGAGATCTTGAGATCCCACGGGTGCACGCGTAGGCGGTAGGGCCTGCCTGGGAAAGGGGGGGGCCGGGACTCGGGGGGTTAATGGCCTCCAAGGGGCCCCGTGAGTAGGATTATTTTCTCTCAGAGAAATTCCTCCGCCTGCGGTTTCTTAAAGGGATCACCAAACCAGCCCCTTGCGCGCGCCCTTGATGCGCAGGCGCACCTTAAGCCCCGCCTTCCTTTCCCACCAAGCCCCCGGTCCCGAGCGTGCGCGTTGAGTGGCCCAGGGTAGGCCAAATCCTGCAAGTCTTTTTGCAGCCAGCAGCTGCTCCCACTACTCAACTATGGCCGCTCCCTTAAAGGGACCATGACGCAGTGATGAAGGAGGAATGAAAGAAATTAGTAAAAGGGCTATCTGGAGTATTGGGTGAAATGTCAGTGAGGGGTCCAGATCACCATCTTACACCTGACTGCAGAGATACCATTGTAAGGAGAAGATGGTGGTGAGCTGAAGTTCACAGTGGACCTCTGAATGTGAAGAATCCCAAGCAATGAGGGAACAAGCCAGTCATCTCAAGAAGATCCAGCTTACCTGCCTTTAGACAGCCCAATCTGAAGCACAGGACATAGAATATTAAGGGCCAACTTTGATAGCCTGATGTCAAAGCCAAATCCTTTGGTGATTTTGAAGACTGAACAAACAACTGGAGATAATTTCCCCGGTAGTAATTTGTCCTTTGAATATCTAAATCGAGAAGGATCTCAGGAACCATCTACTGTGAAGTTCCCAATGGTAAAATTGCAGCCTGGTCAGGGGAAGTAATTTGCCCCAAAGCATGTAGAGGTTGGTGTGAAATTAGAATCAAGACTTGAGTCACAACCCTCCAGGGTTTTCAATGCATCAAGCTGTCTTCTAAAGAAGAAATAAATTCATTTTAATCTAGAAGGTTAAAAATGAAAGTTCATGATATTTCAAGAATACCGTAATTATCCCCTGAAGATGTGTGATGGTTTGCAAATATTGTGTGTCCTCCTTCACCTCCACCGAAGGAACTTTGAGAATCTGACTCAAAGCATGAGCATCTTATTCTCTAAGCAGAAAATTGGGAAGGAGATTTGTGTCTATCTTGCCCTGAAACCAGAGCTGAAGATGGCTGAAGAAAATGAGGGCTTGATCCATTCCTCTTCATCCATTCCAGTGCCCCACCCTCAGATGCAGAAAAATTGCCCTAATGGAGGTATAATGATAGCTTAGGGGCAATCATATAGGAAAGAAATACAAAGAATTTGCTTCCTGAAAGGCATTCCCCATGATGAGAGATATTCAAATGCAAATGAGCAACTCATAAAATTACAGAATAATGAGATATAACTTTTGTGTGTCACTTTAACTTTTATATGTTACTTGGTAGATATTTTGAAACTAAGAAGTTTCCTAATCCATCACATTTTGCTGAAAACTCTCTGTGAGATTGCTAGAAGTTTCCATGCTGGTCTTTGCTTACTCTTGTTCACTGTTAATTTCACTTTTGGGTAGGAAAGAGGAGAGAAAGCCATAAATAAATAAATAAATAAGTGTTATCTTAGCCAGAATTTAAAAGACGCGTCAGACCCTTCAGTTCCATGTTAAGAACAAGAAGGAATTAAAAAGAGAAGCCAAGAAAAGATAGTTCCAGGGAATTTGGGTACATAAAAGGTCTAGTCATTTCCTTCTAATAAAATCTGGCGGCTTAAAACGGAGTTGCTAAATTTGAAGTGGAAATGGAGAAGCCATACGCCTGTTCACCCAGCTTCCCCCTTGCACTCATTGTTCTCCTTCTTTCATGCCCCCACTGTTAGAGAAATGTTCTGTTTCTCAGAATACAGTTTAAAGCCATTGATTTCCTCCACATTTTAAAGACGGAGCCACTGAGGCCCAGAGATAAGATGTGACTTGCTTGAGATCACACAAAGAATTAGGAACAGGGCTTCCCTGGTGGCGCAGTGGTTGAGAGTCCGCCTGCCGATGCAGGGGACACGGGTTCGTGCCCCGGTCCGGGAAGATCTCACATGCCGTGGAGTGGCTGGGCCCGTGAGCCATGGCCGCTGAGCCTGTGCATCCGGAGCCTGTGCTCCACAATGGCAGAGGCCACAACAGTGAAAAGGCCCGTGTACCGCAAAAAAAAAAAAAAAAAAAAAAAAAGAATTAGGAACAACATCAGGACTGGAAAAGACAGCCTAGGGCTGTCTCCTGTATCAGACTATTTCTAGAGGTATTGGGAGTGTGTTGGGTCTTGAACAGTAGGCAGGATTTATGCATTCCAGATAATATACAAGCATACCATGAATGTTCAGAGCAATCATCCATGTGGGGAGAAGGAGAGAAGAAAAAACCACCACTTAGTGAGCACTGCGAGCGAGGTTAAGTGGTTTTTTTAAGTGACAGTCCAATATCATTCAGCAGAGAACCCAAGTCAGAATTCAAAGCCTTTTTCTTTCTGGCTTAGGCAAATATATCATAAACAGAAGGTTGCAGATTGGTGGTTTTGCAGACATTTTTCTCACAGTCATGTATTTGGTTTGCACCATGTACAGTTTAGTCAGGTTACTTGCTCTGTGTCTCAGTTTCCTCATCTGTAAAATAGGTTTTTGGATAATTAGTTAATACCGCTAAGTCTCTTAGAACATTTTTGGTTCATAACAGCAAAAGAGCATATTATTTTATATATTTTTATAATTTTTAAATTAAGATATTGATTATATGCCAACATTTAAAAAGGGATATTTCACATACTAATCCAATTTTCTGACTTCTCTTTAAAAAATGTAGAATATAATGGTGTAATATTTTGTGAATATCAAACTGATTCATTTTAATTTTCTTCTTTATATTATGTTCCATTATAGACTATTGTCTGAAGTGTAGCTCTGAGACTTATTTCCCTAATCAGGAGAGACTAGAATAGGCTTAGTGGAGAGAAAAAGAACTTGCTAAATTTCCTTAATTCTGCTTAACCTATGAAGTTCACATCATAAGAATCTCATATTCTCCCACATTCCAGAGGAGATACTCCTTCCATCTAGGACAGCTCTGCCATGAACCTGTGACATAGGGAAGTAAAAGAAAAGCCTGACTCTTAATTAAAAGGTAGAGGGAAGAAGGAAGAGAGAGATAAGAGAGGCAACGATTGAGAGACACATGCCTCTGTCTTCCCACAAAATTCCACATACAAAATTAGATACAGGGTTTTGGAAGGAGCTCTGCAAGTGAGGGGCCCTTAGCTCCAGTGTGATATGGAATGTATCCAGAAGTTCCCAAACACCCTGTGGAGGAATAGGGAAGGTAGCCAAGAGAACTGGCTGGCAAGAATAGGGGGAGGTAGCTTTGAAGATCGGGCTGGGAACAAAAAGTAGAAATAGGGCTTCCCTGGTGGCGCAGTGGTTGGGAGTCCGCCTGCCGATGCAGGGGACGCGGGTTCGTGCCCTGGACCGGGAGGATCCCACATGCCGCGGAGCGGCTGGGCCCGTGAGCCATGGCAGCTGAGCCTGCGCGTCCGGAGCCTGTGCTCCGCAGCGGGAGAGGCCACAACAGTGAGAGGCCCACGTACCGCAAAAAAAAAAAAAAAAAAAAAAAGTAGAAATAGCCGGATCTCAGGAAGAACTGTGGTTTGCCCCCATGTTCTCAGCAAGCTTAGTGAGGCCAAGCTACAAGATATACTGCTCGCGATGAACATGGTTGTTGAGCATCCAGAGAAGTCAGAGAATAGTACAAGGACACAAAATGGATCCAAGGTCTCAGGCTTCCTCAGCAATATAACGCTTCCTACACGCCGACAACGCTATTTCAGGGACATGTGCAGAAGTAGAGAGAAGTTGTAGGAAATACTTGGTGTTTCTTCCCAAAAGAGGTTATTACCTAAAGTAATTTCATCCATCAGATTCAAATATGTCTTAAACAAAATTACACACTTAGATATATTAGATAAATTCTGAGAATGTTAAGAAGAAAGTAAAACAGGGTGCTGGGATAAAAAGTGACTAGAGTAGGACTACTTTAGTTATTTAGTTTCTGAACAACTTCTAAACCTTGGTTGTGGGAACATGAACAAGTACAATAGAAGGGGAGTTGGGCACCCTTCTTGTGGACTGCCACTTGTAGAGGGACACCTTCCTTCTTTCCCTGCTACCTGGTGGGACAGTTTCAAGAATTCCACAATTATAAGGCCTGTAGAAGATCTTAATTTTCCTCCTCTCTATCCCCTGCCCTCACTGGAATACGAGGAGGAGCAGTAATGTCTTGCTGTCTGTCTCTGGCTGCTCCCTTGGGTTTCTTGATGCCATAGGAACCTGTCTTCCCAGATAGAAATGACCTACCCTGTATAGACTCTTACGTGCCCTTGCTGGGAACTGGGACATAGTCAATTGATTCAAGGTTCATAAGAGAACAGATTTTTACATTATACAAAATAGGGGTTCTCTGTCAGCCACTGAGTGACCTTGGGCCAGTCACCTTGCCTTTATGGGCCTCAATGTTATAATGTAAGGTGATTAGATTAGTTCAGGTAGGGTCTCACTGGCAGCTCCAATTACTTGGTAATGACAGCTGGGGGCATTATGCAGAAAACATCTGTTGGGCCACATTTAGGTTCAGTAATTGATTAGTGATGTCTGCCACAGATGAGATGGGGTGGAGGGGAGCTACATTGCCCATCACATATGCCATCCCTAAGTTAAATGCTCTACTAATTATTCCTAATTCTAGATTTCTTTGATTCTATAAACTCATGTGACTGCTGTTGAGATAAAGCAATTTAATCTCACTGTTTTAAGTATTTGCCGTTGTGTCAGTGGGAATGGAGAGAAGGAATGGAAAAAAAGTTGATCCTCCAATTTGACACTGCCCTTTGCATAATGAAGACTTAGAAATCTGGTCTATAGCTTTTCTTTGAAACAAAGTCTTTTAATTAGCTGAAGAAGAAAAACAAAACCTGGAGAAGAAGGATTCTTTTGTTAAAGGATAACCCCTGTTTTTCTTGTCCTAAAATGGAGAAAATACTGCTTATCTCCTTTTCACATACCAGGCCATTGTGCAGAAAATTCTGACTTAAAGAATGACCTTCAAATATTATTTTTTTTTAAATTAAATTAAAAAACAATTTAAAGATTCTCATTCTGAAATGAGGACAATGGAAAAACTAAAATTAAGCAAGTAATAAAATATATTTCTGTTCCTTTTTGAAAGAATAAAAAATAATAGTAAAAAGGACCATGGAAACTTTTCAGCTTCAAGGACTTATGTGCCTGAGGAGAGCGGTTCAGAGGACTGAATACATAAATATAAATATAATTAACATCTATCTACCAAAAATGTTAGGAAAAAGGGTGACTATTCAGCTTAAATGGTAGTTAATATGTATGTTGTGCATGAATTAATTTTCAAAAATTTAGAATATGAGAGTATAATTCACATACAAAACTATTCAGACTACAATTTAATCTTGCTTTGGTGGTTTGAAGACATTCCAAGATTTTGCAGTGCTGCTGGGTCATCAAGTCAAACATACTAGCTCTCTAACAGAAGGTATGGGGGGCTGGGCTGACTCATTCCTGACTTACATCTTGACATACACTGGAGAAATAAGGGACATTTTGTTTGTCATTTTTCAAAAAAGTAGCATTCAGGAAATAGAGGAAAAATTGTTACTGATTTGAAGTTATTTGGATTCCTTATGACAAGTTTACTGTACCTTTTGTTAACAGAATGTCCCCATTTTCAATTCAATTTTTTCAGAAGTGTCCTTTATACAAATCTCCTATCACAGATATTTAGAAGGGTATAACACCTAAACAATGAGTGCACATTGTATTGTCTTCATGTGAACAAGATATTTTCCCCATTTCCCTTCACAAAAAGTGACCCAGTAAGGCATGAATGTACTCCAGGTGTGTGAGAGAGGCTCAGAGACTGGAGGAGAGTCAGCATTACAGGGCCTGGAAGATGGGAAATTTTCCTGGTGGAATTTCATCCACCACATAATTCATTGGCTGCCTCTATTGATATCTTCAGTCCAGACCTTTCTCTGAGCTCTAGAACCTCATATCCACTGCATGATGATTTAACATAATTTAGTTATTTGTAAGCCTGGCACATGCCAGAAATTAGGCACGTTATTAGGCACAGTATCTTATAAATAAGATAATGACTGATGTGGACATATAATTAGACAATTAAACTGGGTGGTAAGAGAGAAGTGAGTCCAGTATGGTAGGGAGCACAGAGGAAGCGTACCCAGGCTTTGTAGGCTCCAGTTATTACAAGTATGTTTCAACTTGAGCTCATTAACTTTGTCCGCACACAAACTTATACTTTAGGAAACTAAAAGCAGGGCTTCCCTGGTGGCGCAGTGGTTGAGAGTCTGCCTGCCCATGCAGGGGACACGGGTTCGTGCCCCAGTCCGGGAAGATCTCGCATGCCGCGGAGTGGCTAGGCCCATAAACCATGGCCGCTGAGCCTGCGCGTCCGGAGCCTGTGCTCCACAACGGGAGAGGCCACAACAGTGAGAGGCCCGCATACCAGAAAAAAAAAAAAAGAAAGAAACTAAAAACAGATGAAATGCAAACTATGGGGACCTGACATGACTTGTGAGAACCTAAAAATCCCTTCAAGGCAACACTATACTATATGGGGAATTGTGGGCCAAGAGAGTTCTTCTTAAGATGGGAATCATTAAAGCATATTAAAAATAGTAAAGCATCACC
The DNA here is from genome assembly GCF_949752795.1 of Hyperoodon ampullatus. Lineage (NCBI taxonomy): Eukaryota > Metazoa > Chordata > Mammalia > Artiodactyla > Ziphiidae > Hyperoodon > Hyperoodon ampullatus. The sequence continues at coordinate 29,265,045 of NC_136915.1, read as the reverse complement.
AAACATATTAGAAAGGTCAAATGGACAACACAACATCAAAGACCTCTGCCTCCAAGATGGCACAAGCTATGGAGACAAGGCTGAAAGAGCGGATAAAGGCCAGGAAGTGGATGATGAGGTGGGTCAAAAAGAGGAAATCATTCATCATGGGGTCAAGCCATCTTTAGAAGCCAGTGCTCCATCCAACATTTAATCTTTGGGAAATGCATTCTGTAGAGTTGTCATAGTTATTGGTTTCTTTCTGTGAAAGAAGGTAAATATCACTGTAGTGCTGCTTGTATAAACCTTGTTCTTCAGGTCATAGCAGAGGGGGTAAAATTCAGGACTAACAAGGATATATTAAAGGTGAGCATATTTAACGCTGATGAGTTAGATATTTTGAAATTTCAGAAAGAAAAGATCAATGACATAGCCTGGCAAGTGGCAATAATTGTTGTAGGCTAGCTGAATAATCATGAGATATTTTTATTTTCTACCATAACAATAATGATAATAACATTGCTTTCAATAATATGAAAATTATTTTTCAAAAGGAAAGTTCCAAAGGCTTATATTTTTTAAATATTTTTATTTATTTATTTGGCTGCACCGGGTCCTAGTTGTGGCACGTGCAATCTTCATTGCGGCATGCAGAATCTTCCATTGCAGCACGTGGGATCTTTTAGTTGAGGCATGTGGGCTCATAGTTGTGGCATGTGGACTCTTTGTTGCAGCACGCAGACTTCTTAGTTGCGGCATGCAGACTCTTATCTGTGGCTTGCATTCAGGATCTGGTTCCCCAACCAGGGATCGAACCCAGGTCCCCTGCATTAGGAGCGTGGAGTCTTACCCACTGGACCACTAGGGAAGTCCAACTCAATGGGGTTTTTTTTTGTTTTGTTTTTTTAAATTATGGAACACTTCACAAATTTGCGTGTCATCCTTGCGCAGGGGCCATGTTAATCTTCTCTGTATCGTTCCAATTTTAGTATATGTACTGCCAAAGCGAGCACTCAATGGGTTTTATAAATTGTGGTAAAACACACATAATATAAAATTTACCACTTTACCATTTTAAGTGTACAAATGGTATTAAGTACATTCACATTGCTCTGCAACCATCACAACCGTCCAATTCAGGAATTCTTTTCATCTTGCATAACTGAAACTCTGTACCTAGTAAACAATAACACCCAATTGCTTGATGAATTTTTAAAACATCAAACCAGCTCTCAGGTCAATAAATAAAATACTACCAGCCTCCTTAAAGCCCTTCTAACTCTCTCCTTTTAGTAACTAAACTCACACACAAGGGGGTGATTTTTAGCTGGGTTGCTTCTAACTATGACAAGTAGATAAAATAATGGTATCTTACTGTTAACTTAAATCCTTTGAATTATTTAAGGAGGCTGAACTCTTTAAAATATGACTTTGACCATTTGCATTTCTTCTTTAGAAATTGGTATTACATTATCTTATTTAATCCTCAAAAACATAGTGAGAGAAAAATAAATGAAGCCAAGACTTGTTTCTTTGAAAAGATCAACAAAAGTGACAAAACTTTAGCTAGATTGACTAAGAAAAAAGAGAGATGACTCAAATAACTAAAATGAGAAATGATAGTGGGGACATTACTACTGACACCACAGAAATAAAAAATATCATAACAGAGTACTATGAACAATTATATGCCAACAAATTGGATAACCAGATGAAATGGATAAATTCCCAAACACACATAACTTACCAGGACAAAATAATGAAGAAAAAAATCTGAACCAGTAAGGAGATTGAATCAGTAATAATAAGAAAACCCTCAACAAAGAAAAGCCCAGGACCATATGTCACCACTGGTGAATTCCACCAAACATTTACAGAATTAACAACAATCCTGCTCAATCTCTTCCAAAAAGTTGAAGGGAGAGAATACTTCCTAATGCATTCTATTAGGTCAGCATTACCCTAATGACTAAGCCAGACAAAGAGACTACGAGAAAACAAAACTATAGACCAATATCCCTCATGAAAACTAAAGCAAAAATCTTCAACAAAATACTAGCAAACTAAATTTAACGACATACTAAAAGGATTATACACATGACCGTATAGGATTTAGTCCTAGAATGCAAGGATGGTTCAATGTATGAACATCAATCAATGAACATCAATCAATCAGCACCACATTAAAAGAATAAAGAAAATAAACCACATGATCATCTCAAGCGATGCAGAAAAAGCATTTGACTAAATATAATAAGCTTTTATGATAAAAAACATTCAACAAACAAGGAAGAGAAGGACAGTATCTCAATATAATAAAGACCACATATGAAAACCCACAACAAACAGCATACTCAGTGGTGAAAGACTAAAAGCTTTTTCTCTAAGACCAGAAACAAGACAAGGATGCCCCTTTACCACTTATATACAATAGAGTAGTGGAAATCCTAGTCGGAGCAATTAGATAAGAAAAAGAAATTAAAGGCATCCAAATTGGAAAGGAATAAGTAAAATTTTCATAGATGATTTTACAGACACATGATCTTAAATGTGGAAAACTCTATAGATTACAAACACACATACATACACACAAACTGTTAGAACTAATAAATGAATTCAGCAAAGTAACAGGATACAAAGTTAACACAAAAATCAGTTACATTTCTATACACTAACATTGAATAATCTGAAAAGGAAATTACAAAAACAATTCTATTCACAATAGCATTAAAAAGAATACAATACCTAGAAATTAATTTAACCAAAGAGGTGAAAGACTTGTACAATGAAAACTACAAAACATTTCCAAAAGAAATTAAAGAAAACATGAATAAATGAAATCATATCCCATGTTCATGGATTAGAAGACTTATTAATGTCAAAATGTCACTACTATCCAAAGAGGTCTACAGATTCAATGCAATCCCTATCAAAATCCCAATGACCTTTAGGCAGAGCTAAAATAATCCACCCTAAAATTCATCTCAAATCTCAGGGAACCTGGAATAGCAAAAACAGTCCTGAAAGAGAAGAACAAAGCTGAAGGACTCAGACTTCCTGATTTTATTATTTTTTTATAAATTTCATGTTTTTAATTTATTTATTTATTTATTTTTGGCTGCATTGGGTCTTCATTGCTGCACGCGGGCTTTCTCTAGTTGGGGTGATGGGGCTACTCTTCATTGCAGTGCGTGGCCTTTTCATTGCAGTGGCTTCTAGTTGTTGTGGAGCATGGGCTCTAGGTGCGCAGGCTTCAGTAGTTGTGGCACATGGGCTTAGCTGCTCCACAGCACATGGGATCTTCTTGGACCAGGCTCAAACCCGTGTCCCCTGCATTGGCAGATGGATTCTTAACCACTGCACCACCAGGGAAGTCCCATACTTCCTGATTATAAAATTACAAAGCTACAATGGTGACCTAAATGGGAAGGAAATCCAAAAAAGAGGGGATATATGTATATGTATAGCTGATTCATTTTGCTGAACAGTAGAAACTAACACAACGTTGTAGAGCAACTATACTCCAATAAAAATTAATTAAAAATAAATAAATAGGGCTTCCCTGGTGGCGCAGTGGTTGGGAGTCCGCCTGCCGATGCAGGGGATGCGGGTTCGTGCCCCGGTCTGGGAGGATCCCACATGCCGCGGAGCGGCTGGGTCCGTGCGCCATGGCCGCTGAGCCTGCGCGTCCAGGAGCCTGTGCTCCGCAATGGGAGAGGCCACAGCGGTGAGAAGCCCGCGTAACGCAAAAAAATAAATAAATAAATAAATAAATAAATAAATAAATAAATAAAATTACAAAGCTACAGTAATTAAAATACTGTGGTACTGATATAAAGACAGACATGTAGACCATTGCAGTAGAATAGGGAGCTCAGAAAAAAACTCTCCTATAAATGGTCAAATGATTTTGACAAGAGTGGGCCGAGACCATTCAACAGGAAAAGGATAGTCTTTTCAACAAATGGTGCTGGGAAAACTTGATAGCCACATGCAAAAGAAAGAAGTTTAAACCCCTACCTTACACTGTATTAAAAATTAACTTGAAGTGGATCAGAGACCTAAACATAAGAGCTAAAACTCTAAAACCCTTAGAAGAAAACAAAGGGGAAAAACTTCATGACATTAGACTTGGCAACCATTTTTTGGACATGACACCAAAAGCACAGGCAGCAAAAGAAAAAAAATAGATAAGTTGGGCTTCATCAAAGTTCAAAACTTTTATTATGCATCAAAGGATACTATCAACAGAGTGAAAAGGCAACCCACAGAATGGGATAAAATATTTGCATATCATTTGGTATCCAGAATACATAAAGAACTCCTGGTCTTCCCTGATGGCACAGTGGTTAAGAATCCGCCTGCCAATGCAGGGGACATGGGTTTGAACCCTAGCCCGGGAAGATCCCATATGCCGTGGAGCAACTAAGCCCAAACGCCACAACTACTGAGCCTGCACTCTAGAGCCCATGAGCCACAACTATTGAAGCCCACGTGCCTAGAGCCCATGCTCTCTTGCCCATGAAGCGAGAGACACCACCGCAATGAGAAGCCCGCACACCGCAACGAAGAGTATCCCCCACTCGCTGCAACTAGAGAAAGCCTGTGTGCAGAAACAAAGACCCAACGCAGCCAAAAATAAATAAATAAAAAAATTTAAAAAAACTCCTACAGTTCAACAACAACAACACAAAACAATTTTAAATATTAGTAAATGTGGGAGTTCACTGGTGGCATAGTGATTAGGATTCCAGGCTTTCACTGCTGAAGCCCAGGTTCAGTCCTTGGTTGGGGAACTGAGATCCAGCAAGCCACATGGTGTGGCAAAAAAAAAAAAAAAAAAAAAAAGGTAAAGGATTTGAATTTCTCCAAAGAAGATGTACAAATGGCCAATAAGCATAAGGAAAGGTGCTCAACCATATATACACTACTATGTATAAAATAGATAACTAATGAGAACCTACTGTATAGCACAGGGAACTCTACTCAGTGCTCTGTGGTGACCTAAATGGGAAGGAAATCTAAAAATGAGGGGATATATGTATATGTATAACTGATTCATTTTGCTGTACTGCAGAAACTAACACAACATTGTAAAGCAACTATACTCCAATAAAAATTAATTTTAAAAAAAGAAAAGGATTGGGAAATGCAATCAAAACCACAATAAGATACCACTGCATACACATTAGGATGACTATTATAAAGAAATAAAACAGAAAATAACAAGTGCTGATGAGGATGTAGAGAAATTGGAACCCATGTACATTGCTGGTAGGAATGTAAATGGTACAGCCACTGTGGAAAAGGGTATTGCAGTTCCTCAAAAAATTAAACATAGAATTATTATATGATCCAACATATCTACTTCTGGATATATACCCCAAAGAAATGAAAGCAGGGATTTGAACAGATATTTGTATACCCATGTCCATTGCTGCATTATTCATAGTAACCAAAAGGTAGAAGCAACCCAAGTGTCTATCAACAGATGAATGGGTAAACAAAATGTGGTATATCCATATAATAGAATATTATTCAGCTGTTAAAAGGACAGAAGGGCTTCCCTGGTGGCACAGTGGTTAAGAATCCGCCTGCCAGTGTAGGGGACACCGGTTGATCCCTGGTCCGGGAAGATCCCACATGCCACGGAGCAACTAAGCCTGTGCACCACAACTACCGAGCCGGTGCTCTAGAGCCCGCAAGCCACAACTACTGAGCCTGCACACCACAACTTCTGAAGCCCGCGCGCCTAGAGTCCGTGTTCTGCAACAAGAGAGGCCTCTGCTCACCACAACTAGAGAAAGCCCGCATGTAGCAACGAAGACCCAACACAGCCAAAAATAAATAAATAAAATAAATGAATTTATTTTTTAAAAAATGGACAGAAATTTTAACATACAGTACATGGATGAACCTTGAAGAATTATGTTATGTGAAAAAAGCCATTCACAAAAGGACAAATATTGTACAATTCTACTTGTGTGAAGTATCTAGAGTAGCCCAAATCATAGAAACAGAAAGTAGAAAGGAGACTGACAGGGGTTGGGGGAAGAGGAGAATGGAGATTTAGTGTTTAATGGGTACAAAGTTTCAGCTGGGGAAGATGAGAATGTTCTGCAGATGGATGATGGTAATGGTTTCACAGTGATATAAATGTACTAAATGCTAGAAAACTGTACACTTTAAAAGGGTTAAAATGGGGACTTCCCTGGTGGTCCAGTGGGTAAGACTCCACACTCCCAATGCAGGGGGCTTGGGTTCGATCTCTGGTCAGAGAACCAGATCCCACATGCATGCCGCAACGAAGATCCTGCGTGCCATGACTAAGACCCGGAGCAGCCAAAATAAATAAATAAATAATTTAAAAATGAAGAAGAAGAAATTGGGACTGGGATATGGTTATTAAAAAAGTGGTTAAGGGCTTCCCTGGTGGCGCAGTGGTTGAGAGTCCGCCTGCCGATGCAGGGGACACGGGTTCGTGCCCCGGTCTGGGAAGATCCCACGTGCCGCGGAGCGGCTGGGCCCGTGAGCCATGGCCGCTGAGCCTGCACGTCCGGAGCCTGTGCTCCGCAACGGGAGAGGCCACAACAGTGAGAGGCCCGCGTACCGCAAAAAAAAAAAAAAAAGTGGTTAAAATGGTAAATTTATGTTATATACACTTGACCATAATAAAAAAAATGAAGTGAACAAATTTCCTATTTTATAGATTAAAAAAATAAAGTCTATCAAGATTAAGTGACTTTACACAGCTAGGAATTGGAAATGGTATTCACATACAAGCCTTTTTAACACCAAAGCTTATGTTCTTACTATTACTACATCAGTGTTTATTTAAGGTAAAATTTTGATACAGTGAAATGCATAGATCTAAAGTGTACAATTTAATGAATTTTGATAAATTAACATACCCTTGTAACCAGCACCCCAATCAAGATAAAGCACATTTCCATGAACCCAGAGAATGCCCTTATGCCCCCTTCCACTCAACCTCCATTCTCTACGTCTGCATCTTTATTCCTGTCCTGTAGCTAGGTTCATCAGTACCATTTTTTTTTAGATTCCATATATATATGTTAGCATATGGTATTTGTTTTTCTCTTTCTGACTTACTTCACTCTGTATGACAGACTCTAGGTCCATAGGTCCATCCACCTCAGTACAAATAACTCAGTTTTGTTTCTTTTTGTGGCTGAGTAATATTCCATTGTATATATGTGCCACATCTTTTTTATCCATTCATCTGTCGATAGACATTTAGGTTGCTTCCATGTCCTGGCTATTGGAAATAGTGCTGCAATGAACATTGTGGTACATGTCTCTTTTTGAATTATGGTTTTCTCAGGGTATATGCCCAATAGTGGGATTGCTGAGTCATATGGTAGTTCTGTATTTAGTTTTATAAGGAACCTCAATACTGTTCTCCATAGCGGCTGTATCAATTTACTTTCCCACCAACAGAGCAGGAGGGTTCCCTTTTCACTACCCCCTCTCCAGCATTTTTTTTAATCTTAAAGTGAGACAATCCTTTTATTTCTCCAGCATTTATTGTTTCTAGATTTTTTTGATGATGGCCATTCCGCCTGGTGTTAGATGATAACTCATTGTAGTTTTGATTTTCATTTCTCTAATAATTAGTGATGTTGAGCATCTTTTCATGTGCCTCTTGGCCATCTGTATGTCTTCTTTGATGAAATTTCTATTTAGGTCTTCTACCCATTTTTTTTTTTTTTTTTTTTTTTTTTTTTGCGGTACGCGGGCCTCTCACTGTTGTGGCCTCTCCCGTTGCGGAGCACAGGCTCCGGATGCGCAGGCTCAGCGGCCATGGCTCACGGGCCCAGCCGCTCCGCGGCATATGGGATCCTCCCGGACCAGGGCACGAACCCGTATCCCCTGCATCGGCAGGCAGACTCTCAACCACTGCGCCACCAGGGAGGCCCTACCCATTTTTTAATTGGGTTGTTTGTTATTCTTTCTCTTACTGATGGACATTTGGATTGTTTCCTGTTGTTGGCTCTTATGAATAAATCTACTCTAAACATTTTTTCACAACTCTTTGTATGGATATATTTTCATTTCTTTTCTCATGAAAAGAAACTTGTTTCCATTACAGGGGCAATAGCAAACTTGATACAAACACCTGAAAATTTGCTTTTGTAATTTTAATTCTTCTCTAACCTTGTTACTACCATGGGAACAAACACAGGCTAGCCTGCTGAAAGATGAGAGACCATGTGGAGTGAAGCCAAGTCATCCCACCTGAGGCCTCTCTAGACTAGCCAACCCCCAGGCAATTTAACAGGTGTTATGGATTCATGAACAACTCCAAGTGAGACTGGCCTAGCCCAGCCCTGGTCAGAAGAGCTGCCCGGGTGACCCTTAGAGTCATGACAAATAATAAATGGTAGTTCCTTTAAGCTGCTGAGTTTTGGGATGGTTTGTTATACAGAATTATTGTGGCGATAGATAATTTATACACATCTGTACCAGTTTTCTACCACTGCATAACGAATCATTAGGAACTTAGTGGATTAAAATAATACATTTATTATCTCAGTTTCTATGGGTCAGAAATCTGGGCTTGGGTAAGCTAGGTCCTCTGCTCTGTTCTTATCAAGCTGAAATCAATATGTCAGCCAGGACTCTGATGTCATCTGAGGCTCAGGGTCCTCTTCCAAGCTTGCTGCTTGTTGGCTGAATTCAATTTCTTCTAGTTGTAGGATTGAGGCCCTCAGCTCTTAGAGACCAACCACCATGTCCTGCTACATAGACCTCTCTACAACATAGCAACTTGCCTCTTTAAAGCCAACGGATGAGCAGCTCTGGTGCTTCAAATCTTTCTGACTTCTCTTTCTGAGCTCTAGGCCCCTTTACAAAGAGCCTAGTTGATTAGGTCAGGCCCACCCAGGATAATCTCCCTTTTGATTACGTTAAAGTCAACTGATTAGAAACCTTATTACATCTCCAAAATCCCTTCACTTTTGCTATATAAAATAACCTAATGACAAAATTATATCCCATCATATTTTCAGGTCCCACCCATCCTTAAGGGTAGGGATTTTATAGAATGTGTACGCAAAGGGATGGAAATTTTGGGAGCCAATTTGGAACCCAAGATATGCAAACAATTTTTAAAGATAAAGAAATATATCACTTAAGCAATGAAAATAGGTTTATATAATATTATATACTGTAGGACTTCCCTGGTGGCACAATGCTTAAGAATACACCTGCCAATGCAGGGGACACATGTTCAAGCCCTGGTCCGGGAATATCCCACATGACACAAGCCTGTGGGCCACAACCACTAAGCCTGAGTGCCACAACTACTGAAGCCCCCTTGCCTAGAGCCAGTGCTCCACAACAAGAGAAGCCACTGCAATGAGAAGCCCGCACACCGCAATGAAGAGTAGCTCCTGCTCGCCGCAACTAGAGAGAAAGCCCATGTGCGGCAACAAAGACCCAACTCAGCCAATAAATAAATAAATAAATAAATGCTATAATGGTGTATATTATAATCTATAATACATAATAACGTATATTAATTATATTGCATATAAATTATATATATTATATTGTATAATCTATTATGCAATAGATTATACACTATATATACAATTATATAATGGTATATATATTATAATTATAATATGATTTATAACATATATAATTATTTTCACTTAAAAATCATAGTTATATGTTATACCATATTATATATATAATGATACACAATTATAATGTAATATATAATTGTAAATGTATACCATTATATGGTATATTACATGATATACATAACATACTATAATATATAACATATAATTACAATATAATATATACCATTGCCTAATATAATATTATATGAAGTGTACCATGTAATATACCATATTAATCTTCAAATAAACAGATATTTGAAAGTTAGTATCTTTTGTCCATAAAATATAATTCAATTAATTTTTAAACTTATCAAAGGAAGAAGAGAAGACTTGACCGTGAGAGGTGGTTGGTGGAGGAGTGGTACAAGGAAGTTATTCTTTAGAAGATGTGCTCTTTCGTTGCCCATTTTCACCAATTTTTCAATCTTTTAGGAGCTCATGGTTTTTTGTTTTTTATTTTATTTGGCTGTGTTGGGTCTTTCTTGCTGCACGCGGGCTTTCTCTAGTTGCAGTGAGCGGGGGCTACTCTTCGTTGCGGTGCGTGGGCTTCTTATTGCGGTGGCTTCTTTTGTTGTGCAGCACAGGCTCTAGGCGCGCGGGCTTCAGTAGTTGCAGCACATGGGCTCAGTAGTTGTGGCTTGTGGGCTCTAGAGCACAGGCTCAGTAGTTGTGGTGCACGGCATGTGGGATCTTCCCAGACCAGGGCTCAAACCCGTGTCCCCTGCACTGGCAGGCAGATTCTTAACCACTGTGCCACCAGGGAAGTCCCTAGGAGCTCATGGTTTTCTTGCACTTAAACTACACTTAAAAATAAATTTATAACAAGCAAAACTACCTCTAGAGCAAAATAAAGGCTAAATCCAAAAGTGCTTTGAAAAATGGAAATGACATAAACACATCTGACTGATCATAGAAGATGCTTCATTTTTCTCACTTGGCGTACATATGCAAAACAGAACAAAACATTTGTGTTCATCTAAATCTAGAGCACAATTCAAATTTGTTCATATGATATTCTCTAAATCTGTTGTGCCAAATGAAGTGGTGAGTGTATCTTTACCTAAAACCATAGTATTGAAATATTATATGATAAAAAGAGAGGATACTGCTTTTTAAGTGAAAAAAAATTGTAGCACTGGGAAAAATGAGTCATTGACTGAAAAGTGGAATAATTTTTTAAGAGCCATTGTGGCAAAAACTCGTTATCTGAACGATCTTTATGTGAAGTAAATCTATATTCCTCCCCCCTTAACTCCAGATGTAAAGTTCTTAGTGTCAATTTACTGAACTGATAGTTCCCATATCTAATCAATACAACAGTTGAGCTGCCATATACTAATCTAAATCTCATTACTAGATACTGAGGATGAAAGTGAGGTTTAGAAAGTTGAAGTAACTTGTTCAAGGTCATACAGGTTGGAATTAGCAGACTTGGGTTTTGAATCCATGTCTGTTCAAGTCCACAGCCTGTTCTCTTAGCCTCTTCTGCCAGTCTAAAGCTTGGCATTTGGTATATGGGAAGAAAAACATTTCTGGAATGTAAGAACAGCTTACATTCAAGGCCACCTCTCCCACTTAATAGATGTTCAGCCTTAGACAAGTTTCTTAACATTGAAGAGGCTACTTTGTCCCTATCAAACAGGGAGAGTAATTCCTACCTTGTACAATTATTTTATTTGTTGGTTTGAATTCAAGAGATGATGTTTGTGAAAAATATATTTAGTAAATTATATGTGCATCCTCCATAAATGATAGAAGCATCTGGGCCTGAAACTCATGATTTCTCATCCCCTCTCTACCACCCCCATAAACCTGCTCCTTATTTTTTGTTTCTTTCAAGGTTATGGCAACCATCAGTCACTCTGTCTGGAAAACTAAATCATCTTTAATGCCTCTTTGTCTTTGCTTTCAGCCCCATCACCACCCATACCTTCAAAATCAAACCAGCTGTCAGAACCAATCAATTCCACTTTTACGATGTCTGTCTTCTCTCCACCTCTCCATTTCATTGCATCAGCCATAGGTAAGACCCTCGCCAACTGTCACTGGAACTATCTTCTCTTTCTTAATTATTTAAGTAAAATTTTGAATAATAATACATATATATCTGATGGGAAATGTTATTTTTGTTTTTTTGTTTGTTTGTTTTGTTTTTTTTGGGGGGGAAATGTTTTAAGATATAAAAGGTTATATAGTGAAAAGTAAATCTCCCTTCCACTATTGTCTCCCAGCCATCTATCTCCACTTAAGAGGCAGCCACTGTTACAAGTTTCTTGTATATCTTTCCAGAAGCTACAAATCTGCCACACACACAGATATTTTTCGCACGTGATAGCACGCTATGCCCATTGCTCTCAACCTTTTTTTTTTTACTAACAATATATTTTGGAGATAGTTCTATATTTGTACCCATAAAACTGATTCATTCTTTTCAATGGCTTCATACTATGCCATTGTATGGATAGCTTAACTTATTTAACCATTCTCTACAGATGTTTAGAGTCTTTCCATATATAAGTATGCAATGTGTGTGTGTGTGTAATTTTGAACAAATGTGCATATATTTGTAGCATAAATTCTTTTTTTTAAATCAGTTAATTTATTTATTTTTGTCTGTGTTGGGTCTTCCTTGTTGCAGTCGGGCTTTCTCTAGTTGCTGTGAGCAGGGGCTACTCTTAGTTGCGGTGCACGGGCTTCTCATTACGGTGGCCTCTCTTGTTGCAGAGCATGGGCTCTAGGCGCTAGGGCTTCAGTAGTTGTGACACGCAGGCTCAGTAGTTGTGGCTCACAGGCTTATTTGCTCTGCGGCATGTGGGATCTTCCTGGACCGGGACACAAACCCGTGTCCCCTGCATCGGCAGGCGGACTCTCAACCACTGCGCCACCAGGGAAGCCCTACCAGGCGGATTCTTAACCACTGTGCCACCAGGGAAGCCCCATAAATTCTTAAAAGTATAAATTTCTGGGTCAACATACAGGGATACTTAAATATTGATAGATATTAATGTTTTGTGAAGATCTGTTCATCCACCGGCTGTGTATAAAAGTGACTGTTTCTCTGCACCTTCACCTACTAAATCTATCACCAGACTTCTTGAGCACTGCCAATCAGTTAGATGAAAAAATGGCATCTTCCTGTAGTTCTGAGTGTTCTTAAAGTTTCTACTGGGTTGAAACCTTTTCCCTGTACTCTTTGTTACTTTGCATTCAGATTGTAGGATGTTCATCACAACTATTTTAATAGCTTCCTCACTGACCTCCCTATCTCCAATTTTTAACCTTTTCAGACTTTCCAGATAACATCTTGAGAATTACATTCTTAAAAAGTCCTAATCATGTTGCACTCAGCCCCTAAATCACCAGTTCTGAAGTTCTTTGTTTCAGGACCCCTTTACACTCTTAAAAATTGCTGAGCTTTTGTTTATGTATATTTACCATATTTGAAATTAAAACTGAGAAAGTTTTAAAATATATTTTAGTTTCCTTAAAATGATAGCAATAAACCAACTGTGTGTTAATATAAGTGACATATTTTATGAAAAATAACTATATTTTCCAAAATAAAAAAACTAGAGAGAAAAGTGTAAAAAAAACTAGAGAGAAGAATGCTTTACATTTTTGCAAACCTCGTTCATGTCTGGCTTAATAGAAACAGTTGGATACTCATATCTTCTGCATTCAATCTATTGCAATATGCTATTTCGGTTGAAGTCTATGAAGAAAATCTGGCCTCACACAGATATATTATTGGAAAAGGGAAAGTATTTTAAAAGCCTTTTGGGATGTGGATATTCTTCTTTGGTATTACATACACATAGTAGTTTATGAAAGGTTAGTTTCTGTGTGGAATCTGAAGCCATATCAATGAATTCTGTATTCTGTTACATTAAAATTCATTGGTCTATCTTATACCTTGAATAGACGCTCCACCCAAGAATAATTTTATAACACCATGCATAGGTCATGTGGAAAATATTGATTCATTACGTTATGCTAATCTTCCAAATGCTGACACATTTCATTATAAAATATCAAAAATCTCATTCATTAATGTCACCATAAATCTTATCATAAAAGTCTTCAAGTATTGCAAACCTGTCAAGGTTATGATAGTAGATACAAGTTTTCCAAAATTATAATTTCACATGAAAACTTGAAAGAAATACTGTCAGTTCTTTTCCTTGAGGTAATAGTCTCATTTCGTTCCATTTTGAGGACATGTCTGCCAATTACACAAGTCTGTATTACCATCATTCGTCAATCATTCTTTCAAGTAAAAATGGTGTTACATGAAAAAAGCCAGATCTGCCCCCAACTCAAACAATCTCACAAGAGCTTTTCCTTGAAATAAACCTCATACTTTGATACGTAGCTCAATTACTTTATGCTTTCATCACATTTTGCCACAAAGAATATTAAAAAGATATATCCTCAAGAGTCGAAATCTAATAAAATTAAAATTAATCATTTTTACTGCTTCATCAAGAACACTTGTTTTACTGGGATTATGTGACAGTAAAGAGTATAGATTCAGGGACTTCCCTGGTGATCCAGTGGCTAAGACTTCATGCTCTCAATGCAGGGGGCCCAGGTTGGATCCCTGGTGAGGGAACTAGATCCCACATGCCACAACTAAAAGATCCCGCACGACGCAACTAAAAGATCCCACATGCTGCAACGAAGATCCCGCATGCAGCAACTAAGACCTGGCCAGCCAAATAAATAAATAATAAAAAAAAACCACAACAAGAATACAGATTCAAAAAAAAAAAAAAGAATACGGATTCAGTTTGGGGCCACTGTGCTATGCTGACCCACTTTTGATTTGCAACACAAATGCAAATGTCAACACAGTTAAAAATGCAAATAACAATGTAAAATGGTACATCCACTATGGAAAACAGTATGACGGTTCCTCGAAAAGTTAAAAATAAAATTATTGTATGATCTATCAACCCCACTTCTGGATACATATCCAAAAGAATTGAAAGCAGGACCTCAAAGAGATACTTGCGCACTGATGCTCGTAGCAACATTATTCACAATAGCTAAGAGGTGGAAGCAACCCCAATGTCCATCAATGAATGAATGGATAAACAAAATGTGGTATACACACAGTGAAATATTATTCAGCATTAAAAAGGAAAGAAATTCTGACACATGCTACAACATGGATGAACTGTGAAGAATTATGCTAAGTGGAACCTCCCTGGTGGTCCAGTGGGTAAGACTCCATGCTCCCAATGCAGGGGGCCTGGGTTTGATCCCTGGTCAGGGAGCTAGAGAGATCCCAAATGCATGCCACAACTAAGAGTCCATATGCCACAACTAAGAAGTCCTCACACTGCAAGTAAAGATCCTGCATGCCACAACTAAGACCCAGTGCAATATAAATAAATAAATAAATAAATAAACAAATAAGAGACCAGGATGGGGGCTTTAAAAAAAAAAAAAGATGGAACTTCCCTGGTGGTGCAGTGGTTAAGAATCCACCTGCCAATGCAGGGGACATAGGTTCGAGCCCTGAACCGGGAAGATCGCACATGCCGCAGAGCAACTAAGCCCATGCACCACAACTACTGAGCCTGCGCACCACAACTACTGAGCCTGCACTCTAGATCCCGTGAGCCACAACTACTGAGCCCGCATGCCACAACTACTGAAGCCCGCATGCCTAGATCCTGTGCTCCACAACAAGAGAAGCCACTGCAATGAAAAGCCCGCGCACCACAACGAAGAGTAACCCCTGCTCGCTACAGCTAGAGAAAGCCCGCACGCAACAACAAAGACCCAATGCAGCCAAAAATAAATAAAATTAATTAATTAAAAAAAAAGAATTATGCTAAGTGAAATAGGCCAGTCACAAAAAGACAAATACTGTATACTTCCACTTTTATGAGGTATCTATAGTAGTCCAATCCACAGAAACAGAAAGTAGAAGGGTGATTACCAGGGGCTAGCGGAAATGGGAAATAGGGAGTTATTGTTTAATGGGTGTAGAGTTTCAGTTCTGAAAGATGAAAAAGTTCTGGAGGTGGATGATGGTGATGGTGGCACAACAATATGAATATATTTAACACTATTGAACTGTACACTTAAAAATGGTTTAAGATGATAGATTTTTATGGCATGTGCTTTTTACCACCATTTTTTTTTTTTTGGCTGCACCACGTGGCATGCATGATCTTACTTCCCGACCAGGGATCGAACCCGTGTCCCCTGCAGTGGAAGCACAGAGTCTTAACCACTACCACCATTTTTAAAGGCAAAATATTTATTATTATTAAAACAGTTTTAACCTCATGGACACTCTGAAAAGGTCTCAGGGACTCGCATGGACCACATCTTGAGAACTGTTGCTATAAATCACCTGTGGGCTCCCGATTACCTTCAGAATGAAGTCCACACTCCACAACATGGCCTTCAGGACAATTCGTGATCTGGCCTCATTTCCTTTCTCTGCGTCTACTTCTCTGTGCTTCAACCACACAGACAGTTGCTATTCCCCAAACACAAAATGTACTTTCACACTTCTCTGGCTTTGCTCAAGCAACATTCTAGGGACTACCTTCTGTTTTTAAAATTTTAATTAATTAATTTGCGGGGGGGCTGCGTTGGATCTTCGTTGCTGCGCGCGGGCTTTCTCTAGTCACAACGAGCGGGGGCTACTCTTTGCTGAGGTGCACGGGTTTCTCATTGTGGTGGCTTCTCTTGTTGTGGCGTGCGGGCTCTAGCTTCAGTAGTTGTGGCACGCGGGCTCAGTAGTTGTGGCGCACAGGCTTAGTTGCTCCACGGCATGTGGGATCTTCCCGGACCAGGGCTTGCACCCGTGTCCCCTGCATTGGCAGGCGGATTCTTAACCACTGAGCCACCAGGGAAGTCCCCTACCTTGTTATTTTTATTTAAAATCCTACTCATCCTTTAGAGTCCAGCCTGAATACCTGTCCCCACCAAGTCAGTAAAAATTGCCCTTCCTGTGTGCTCTCTGGATATTTTGCTTGTATCTTTACCGTCTTATTTATTTCCTTTGTTTTATATTATAGTCATTTGTATATCTGTCTTGCCAGTAGATCGTAGAACTTCCAGAGTAAAAGCCTGTTTCCCTCACAGCATATTCAGCTAAGCGCCTTCTTGGGTGAACTTGGGCAAATTAGCTGCCATCCTAACTTCGGTTTCCTCATTTGTAAAGAGGGAATAATGACGTCCATCTTGCAAGTTCCTGGGAAAATTCAATAAGGTCATGTCTATGGATACCTAGCCTAGTGCCAGGTACATTGTAGGCCCTCAATAAATGAGAAGACCTTTGCCTCCCTCAGTATGTGTTGAATGAACAGATGAATCAACAGATTTGATAGGAAGCATTGTAAAATTCACAACAAGGGGATTTAGAGAAACGTTTGTGATCTTGATATTGGTTATTAATAAATAATACTAGGATTGTGAAGGCCTAACATTTGCTGTTAGAACATTTGGAGCAAATTCTTTGTTTCAAGGGAAAACTAGTCTTCTCTCCATGGTCCTCTGACTTTCCTCATGCAGATTTGGTCTCATGATTCTTTTTAGGCTTCCCTGGAGAACCCTGGGCACTCAAAATTTGGTAGAATGATGTTTTCAGCTGTTGCTGCAAGTCACACAAAATCTATGAGATATTCAAAATTAAATGAGATATTTTAAATATTCAAAATGAATAATTGTCTCATTGAAGGAATATGTGAGAATGCAAGATTCTAAGATTCCTTCAAGTTCCAAAGTATTTAAAACTCAAAAATTTAAGTGGAAGACAACATATCCTTGGATCCCCTCAAATTCAGTGGTTTTAAGAATTAGGAAGAAATGACATATACATATTCAAGAACCAAAGAAATGCAAAATTCAATCAATTAATTAATATGAGTAGAAGGTGAGAAGAAAGAAAAATTAGGAAATGTGTATATTTAACATGGGCTTGTTATCATACTCCACTTGAAGTTAATGAGTATTGATTTAACAATTTTAAGGAGGGTTCAGTATTTCTGTGGTCATTCATAACTTCAGTAAATGTCTCCCTTTCTGGTCTGCACTGTTTCTATTTTTTTTGGCCGTGCAGCATGCGGGATCCTATTACCCTGACCAGGGACTGAACCTGCGTCCCCTGAAGTAGAACCACAGAGTCTTAACCATTGGATCGCCAGGGAAGTCCCCTGCATCTTCTAAGACTGGGAAGTTTTAGAATTTAATACAGAAAAGTGTAAGAGAATCAAACTATGTTATTACTGTTTGTGTGTTAAGAAAGAATATATGCACAATTGATATTTTATATACCTTTATGTTAAGAGAAATTGCCTCTAGATTGAAAGAGCCTACCAAATGAATGAAAAGAGGCTCACTTTAAGGCACACATTCTTGAAATCTCAGGTTACATGGACTTCCCTGAAGATCCAGTGGTTAAGACTCCATGCTCCCAATGCAGGGGGCATGGGTTCGATCCCTGGTTGGGGAACTAAGATCCCACATGGCGCATGGAGCAGCCTTTAAAAAAAAGAAAAAAAAATAGTTGTATGAGCATATGATTAGGAGACATGAAAGTAGATATCAGAAAAAAATATAGGTAACACGGTTGAGAGTCTGGGGAGTGGAATTAGTGGGTGGGCACTGGTAGGCAAAAGATGACTAGGTTTCATAAGCCAGCTCATACTGATATTTTAATTACATGTACATTAAAATCTTTATATTAATTTTTTTAAATTATAAATGATGCTGCAATATATATATCGTTATACTCACTTCTGATTATGCCCTTACTATCAATTCTAAGAAATAAAATTTCAAAGTTGGGGGCATGCATATGTTCATGGTTTTTGTTTTCTGGGGTTTTTTTGTTTTTTGTTTTTTGGCTGCATTGGGTCTTCCTTGCTGTGCGCGGGCTTTGTCTAGTTGAGGCGAGCAGGGGCTATTCTTCGTTGCAGTGTGCGGGCTTCTCACTGCGGTGGCTTCTTTTGTTGTGGAGCACGGGCTCTAGCCGCTCGGGCTTCAGTAGTTGTGGCGCTTGGACTTAGTTGCTCCACAGCATGTGGGATCTTCCTGGACCAGGGATCAAATCCATGTCCCCTGCATTAGCAGGCGAATTCTTTTTCTTTGTAATCAATTTTTAAAAATTAGTTAATTAATGTATTTATTTTTGGCTGTGTTGGGTCTTCATTGCTGCACACAGGCTTTACTCTAGTTGCGGTGAGCGAGGGTTACTCTTTGTTGCAGTGTGTGGACTTATTGCGTTGGCTTCTCTTGTTGCAGAACAGAGGCTCTAGGCGTGCGGGCTTCAGTAGTGGCGCACGGGGGTTTGTTGCTCTGCGGCATGTGGGATCTTCCCAGAACCAGGGATCGAACCCGTGTCCTCTGCATTGACAGGTGGATTCTTAACTACTGGCAGGTGGATTCTTAACCACTGTGCCACCTGGGAAGTTCCTGCTCAAGGTTTTTGATACTAGCTGCCAAATAACTCTCTAGCAGGGCTAGGCTGATTTGCCTTCCCATAAACAGAGGGCTAGCCTGGCCCATCACCTCCACACCAGGTTGTCAGCAGCTTCAAATCCAATTTAACAGGTTATTCTTATTTGCCTCCAGGGTCATTCCTGTGCCTTCTATTAGAAGCCAAGATTTTGAGCTGGGAAGTTTATTTGGTGAAAGAGAAGCCTGGACCAGCAATTCTGTTCTGGCTCTGCTACTGCCTGACTACATGGTTTTGAACACATTTCTTCCTTTCTCTGACCTCAGTTTTAGCATCTGTAAAATGAGGTGCTTGGACCAGTACTCCTCAAAATTTTTCCACTAAGGCCCTTGCTTTGAACATCATGTTTTTATCTACTGAACAAACTGCATTTATTAAGAAATTATTTATTCTCTTTCCTGGTGTGTATTACTCAGAGAAGGGGTGACAGTCAATGAGAATTTCTGAATAGCAGGGTAGAGGTACCTCTTGCAGCCTAAGTTAATTAGTAAATTCAAGCCAAAAGAATTTTATTACCCAGCTTGCACAGCCTAGCTGAAGCAAATATATAAACTATGTTGGAATCCTCACAGACCCCCTTTGCCATTTTCAGATTCCTCAGGGTGCATGGGGTGGGCTAACTCTCTGAGATCCAATAATTCATTTTTCCCTCCCTATACCCCCACCATCATCAGACTTTACTCTCTGAAGATTGCTCCCCCAGCTAAATCAGTTTTAACAACTGGCCTTGTGCATATTTGCTGGAGCTAGCCTACAAGCAAAGGCCACTGGAGCAAAAATTAGCACTTTGCCCTATAAAGAAAGAAGGAAGGAAATAAGATTTATTGTAAAGTTAATGAAGCTTAAGTTTCAGGACCCCTCACTTGCAGGGGACCCCATGAGAGGTGGGAGTTGCTGGGAGTTGTAGTCTGGGAGTTGAGGAGAGGAAGTAGTTTGCAATCAAGAAGCATCTCTGGAAAATTGCCTAAAGATCTCAGAAAAGAGTATCTGAAACTTACTCTTCAATAATTTGATTTCTTTTCTCATTCTAAAGAAATATTCACGTTCATACTTACTATTGTATTCATGATTTTGTATTCTTTTTCTTGGAAAGGGCCTTCAGAACTGTAGAAGCTCAGGCCCTACAAAACCTGGATCCACTGCATATATAAAAACACATCCCTCCCAAGCTAGATAATAGCTAGTGATCTGGCTTCTTCACGGGAAGCAGAAGAGAAATGGTTCTCTTGTTTCCTTATCTTTGACCAGCAAATCCAGGCAGGTAGGCTCCAATACCATAACATGGAGCACACGGGTAAACAGAGACTCCTATATAGTCCCAGATTATTCCAGCTACCTCACTGGGGACACTGAGAGTCTGTGTGAGTGACTGACCATTCAAATAATTTCTCAATTTCTTCTTGACCTTTGCTTTCAAATCTCCCTCCCCCCTGTTGTTTTTCCTTCCCTTCTAATACATTTCAAAAGCAATATGTTGGCTTTCCTATGCGTGGCACATTTGAAGGCATGCAATAAATAATTGTTAAATGAATAATTTAGAAGAACAAATCCTAGCCTTTCTGGTTCTCAGTCTCTGACAAGAGTGCAAACAAACCATAAAATTACAAAAATATGAGCAGGCACAGGAAGTAGGAGTGCTTATTCACTGAACCAGTGATTTGCAAACTGAGTGTGCTTTTGAGAGTCTTATTTGAAATGCAGATTCCAGGGCTGTGTCCCTGGAGGTTGGAATCAGTAGTTTGGGAAGGGATTCAGGAGGCCACATTTTGATTAATGGCCCCTGGTGATTCTGATGTAGGCCACTTCTCTCTCTTTTTTTTTTAATGTTTAAGACAGTGCCTGCAGTTTTATTTATTCATTTATTTATTTATTTGGCTGTGCCGGGTCTTAGCTGTGGCGTGTGCATGGGCTCCATAGTTTGCAGCACGGGGGCTTAGTTGCCCTGCTGGCATGTGGGATCTTAGTTCCCCCACCAGGAAAAGAAGCTGTGTCCCCTGCATTGGAAGGTGGATTCTTAACCACTGGACCACCAGGGAAGTCCCTGGGTCCCTTCTTGAGAAACACCACGAAAGAGACTGGGTCTGGCTGGGTATAGAATTTAATTATCTCTTGCAACCACTCCCTATGTTGCCAATTCTGCTCCAAGATCTACCTGGAGGTAGTTCCAGGGAAGATTTGGCCCCTTGGGATTGTGGTAATCCTTAATTTCTTTTCTTCAGGCAAATATTCACAGCTGCTATAGTGATAACAATGCAGATTTGGAAACTCAGACAGATCTGGGTTCCAATTGCGACATCTCTCTGAGCCTCAATTTATCCATAAAATAGGGATACTATTGCTACTCATAATTAATGTGAGGATTAAATACACTGACTTACGTGAAAGTGTTGTATGCAATGCCTAGTATGGACTAGTTTTTCAGTAAAAGTTTGTTTTTACCTCATTTTTTTAACCTGAATACCATCAAGGATCAAGTTTCTCCTGAGAACTGAGATACCTGAAATTCTCCCATTTAGATATTTACCTCTTAGGCTTCAACCTTTAGTCTCTGTTGAAATGTAAATGACCCTGAAATTAGTAACTAGATGCCCCACTGTTATTTATGACTTAGTCAAAAGTGGTTCATGAATTGTTTTGAGAAAGCAAAGGCAGGAGAACCGCTTGGGAGTGCCATAAAGGGAAAGGAAGGAGGGGAGAGGATGAGGGAGAGGGGACGAGTGTAGGAAAAAACTGAAGGTACCTGAAAACAAACTTTTCCAACATTATAGTCTTACAGGGGGCCAGGGAGCCTGCAGAGGACAATAGTTTTCAGCTAATACTCCTGGTTGTCATGTGAGGAAATGTTCAAGGAGTGCTAGACACTAGGGGATTTTACCTCATCTGTTGGTGAAAAGGATGTTCTTAGTGAAAAGGTGCAAAAATTTTAACAGCTTTGCTAAGGGAAAGTTTTTCTTTGAGAAAATATCTTGATAATCCTCTTAAAGTAGAAGGTGAAACCCTAGGGGAATGATGTGGCTGGATAAACCACTTCAAGCAAATTGGGGACTTTGGTTTTGCCCCTGAGAGGGAGAGGAAAGAAGAATGGGATGGGACAGAGAAATGTGGAAACGGCATGAGGTTGGAGACTATGTAGAGTGAAAATGGTTGGAAAAAAAAAAAAAAGGCTGGTATGAGTTCCTTAGCAGTGGGGTAGCCAAATAACATTAGAAAAAGGAATGCCTCGTGTTCACACTGCAATTTTTGGTGGCAAAGTAATGAAGGCAATGATGAATAGCTACTAAAGTGTTGGATTTTCCCATATCCATCTTTTTTTTAATATATAAATTTGTTTATTTATTTTTGGCTGTGTTGGGTCTTCGTTGCTGCACGCGGGCTCTCTCTAGCTGCAGTGAGCGGCAGC